>NC_064645.1:436805047-438082547 GCF_023864345.2 Schistocerca serialis cubense | reverse complement strand
ATTATAATAGCGTAATAAATCCCTGATTCTGTTGCCAAGTGGCCCACCAAAATATTCACTTTTTCGACATTAAAAAAAAGTAACAATTCTTTTTATTTTTGTCCCCCAAGAGCAACGCTACACTTGGCGCCCGAACAGGGACTTGATCAAAAAATCATTTCATGTATGTGTTTAAAAAATTTTCTTTGCTTGTTCTAATAACTGTTTCATTTTTTTCATGTGGATGCAATTCAACCGAGAAAGAGAAGTGGGAAAACCTTTTAATTAATTCAGAAGAACGATTGATGAAATTACCAAAAAACGCGAGTATCCAGCTGTATCATTATCAAGACAGCCATAGTAAGTCAAATTTTCATACGCAGTAGCCAAGCTTTCGTAGTGACGTAGCATCTTTCGAGTTGATCAGAACGTAAACCTGTCTTTCCTTGCCTTGAAACAGCTTTATTTCAATTTGTCCATAGTCCATTCCTATGTAGTTAAATTCAGTGAAAGTGTAACATTGTTGTCAGTGCATAAAAAAAATTACGATATGGCGGATAACTACGCTCAAAACTGGTAAAACGTGTGATATTTCATTTGTTTGTAATTAGTAGGAACCATCTTGTCTTCTTGGCGTAAATGAACGTCAGTTGTTACCCAGAGTTAAAATTTTATCTTAGGTCCCAGTAAGCCATAGCACTACGTCACAGACAAACGACTGACGGCAGTGACAAACAATATCTGTAGCATTTTGACGTTTGACAAATAATTCATGAACATGGCTGACGGTAAACAGCGGACACAAACAAAACCAGACGACAGCGGTGATGCGAATGGACCTCACTATCCATTACGATCACGCGCGATAGGTACACGAGCGGAGGCAGAAGCAGCCTCGACCGAAGTTTTAGAAGCTGGTCCTAGTGTGCAAACTATTCCCGCTTTTGAAAAAAATGACTTGGCTGCAATGATCGAAGCAATAATGGAACGCAAGTTCGAAAGTCAAAGACAGAGAGAGGCGCAAAGACAGGAACGTGAAAAGCAGGAAAAATTAGATGAAAAGGCCCGCGAAGAAAAAGAGAAGGCCGAAAGACGGCATAATAAAAATCAGGTCCTTACAAATCTGTGCAACTCAGTAAAAGAAGACATAAATTCAGTAAAAACAGAAATAAATTCGGTAAAAACAGACATAAATTCAGTAAAAACAGATCTGCAAACGGAGATAAATGACCTAAATACACGGTTAAATTCGGTAAAGGCCGAACTAAAGGCAGACATAACAGCTGATTTAAATACCCTGTTGGGTAATGTCCAAAGCCAAATCAGCAGTCAGATCACGATCATGAGGCTAGAAATTGACACACAAGTAGAGTCAAAAATAGAGGATATTTCAAAACGGTTAGATGAAAAAATCGAAGCAGCCAAGGGAGAGATAAATTCAAAAGTGATAGAATATCAAAAACAAGCTGCGACCTTAAAAGAAGATTATACTGCAATCTCTGATGAGGTCAAAGGAGTTAAAACCGCAGTAGACACGATCGAGAATGTTGTTGATGATCTTTCGAAACAGATTGAGACTCTTAATGTAGAGGACCAAATAAAGAATACTGTTAAGGCACATGCTGAAGCATTGTCCGACCACTACCAACAGTGGATTAGAAACAAAGACGGATTCATAGAAGACAAGGTCAAGAACGAACTCAGGGAAACTGTCAAAAACGTGACCTTTGAAATATTGGCAGCCCCTGGAAAAACAGGAGACACGGTGATGTCAGAATTAGGCCAGATAAGACGAACGTTAGCTCAAGATTTACCTGAATGGCGTCAACAGATAGTTGATGAAGTTCGTACACTAAAATGTCAAGTTGAAAATTCCCTGCCACCCGTGTCAGGAGACTGGAATAATTCACCACGAAGTAATGAACAACAGCAGGTACATTACCGTTCACCATTTGTTAACGCTCAAACTCATAGTTCTATAGAAGCACAAGTTAACCAGACTACCAGCCCATCCACTTTTGTCAGTTTGATGCAGGAGGAAAGCGTGATCAAACATCGTATTTTTCCGACCTTTCACCCACAGAAAAGAGAAATTCATGCTATAGTGTTCCTCCGAAATTTTTCAGGAATTTTCCCGAGTAGCTGGAGTGACCGCCAGCGAATTCAATTCGTTAGTGGATTTATCGTAGGCGATGCTGCCTTATGGGGAACCGAAATGGTCGACTCTTGTAAAAGTTACAAAGAGTTTGAACAGATGTTTTTAGCTAAATTCTGGAGTTCTGGTGTGCAGCAGCGCCTGAGAAAAGAGGTTTACAACGCCGAAGTGTTTAACAGTAAGCGCGGTAGTTTGAGAAGATATTTTGAAAAGTATTTAGCGAAAATCAAGTTCTGGGATTCGCCGATCACCGCCAAAGACGTTATTATGATTCTAAAAACTAAGCTACCGATTGCGATCAGAGAAAAGTTAGTAAACGTGTCTGAGGACGATACGGACACTTTCCTATCTGTGTTAGACTCGTTAGATCTGATTTACGAGGACGCTAGAGTTGATGTTGGCAACGCCCACTTCAGTGCAGGCGGCCAGCACAATACAGAATACGCAGGCAACAATGGTGGCCGAGCGAAAGCGCGTCGCAGCGACAACCAGTACCAACCCCACAACGGTTTCAAAAATAAACACACTACGTACTCCAACAGCAAATACAAAAATAAGTACAATAACGGCCAGAGATACAATCCAATATATAATTCGTCACCACCTCAGTACGAAAATACACATTATAGCACACAGCCCCAGCAATATGGAAACACGCAACCGATCAACGGTAATTATAAATACGATCAGTCTTACGATTCAAATCGACGGTGGAAAAGAAATAAATGGCATAATCAAGGTGGAGACCAATGTACACCTTTCACTAACGGTTACAATCAACACAAGCCACAGCAAAATACTTTTCAGCCACAAGCGAACGGACCTTCGGGAACTCTGAAGCCTAAACGCCCACATAATACGCAAATTTATTATGCGCAAGCGAATACGCTAGGACAACAAGATCCGTTTCCAACCGAGTTCGTACCACAAAACCAACACCAGTTCCAGACGGAAGAAACATTAAGAAATATAAATCAGCAGGAAAGTAAGCGTCGAGCGGAAAATTAAAAGCAGCACCTTTGAGCCTCCTAGAGGATGCTGCAGGTTTGAATGGGGGCACCCTGTCCTTTAGTCCACACGAAATTAAAGCAATTAGGTATGACAAAGAGGCAAACTTACGGGATGATCTAGTAGCAGACACTGAGACGAAAGACAATGATGACGTATGGGACGAACAAGTTCAAGCTTCCATAAGGGTATCAATTGCCAACATACCTGTAACAGCTATTGTAGATACAGGAGCTAATATAAATGTCTTATCTTTATGTTTATTTAAGCAAATATCCTCTGTATGCAAAGTTTTATCACTTCCAATTCAAGGTTGCACCATATCGGGAGCAATTGGTCCACTAACACAACGTGTAAATCTTCAGACTCAGCTTCAAATCCAGATAGAGTCTATTTCAGTAACGTGCATTTTTCTTATTGTTAAAAACCTATCAGTGCCATGTATCCTGAGTATGGAATTCTTGAGGCAGACGAAAGCTAAAATTGACATCGAGTGTGGAATCTGTACTCTAGTAGCGAGCCAGCAACAAGTAACTGTAAATTTGTTAAGAAGTAAGGTGAAGACAAACTTTGGGGTGCTTCAAACAGCAGTACGGCCATGGACTAAAAGACAACAGTACAGTCAGACAGAAGACATGACAGATCTTGAAAGTGTTAATGACGATGAGTATAAAGACCTAATTCCCGGTCAGAATGAATTATACGGTAAAGCTAGTGAGTCCATTGAATTATCCAAACAACAGAAGAATGAGCTTTACAATTTGTTAACAGATTACGTTCAAGTATTTTCTAAGAAACCTGGACTAATAAAAGGCTTTGAATATCGAATGGATGTCCTGCCCCATTCAACCTACTGTAGAACAAGCTATTCCATTCCATATGCGAGACGCGAAGCTGTCAAGTGCGAGATCAAGAAAATGTTACGCTGGAATGTGATAGAAGTATCTCATTCACCTTATTCGAGTCCTTTATTGTCTGTGCTAAAATCAGATGGTAGCGTAAGGCTAGTCCTAGATGCAAGATTAATCAATAAAATTATAGTACCCATAAGAACGAGACCAGAGGCTCTTGAAGAGCATCTGCAGAAGTTTCATGGAGTTAAGTATTTGAGTACCCTTGATTTGAAAAGCAGTTACTGGCAAGTAAAACTTGCGCAGGAGTCTAGGAAGTACACTGCGTTTATATTTGCAGGTAGATCTTACCATTTCAAAGTTGTACCGTTTGGACTAAATGTGAGTTCCGGAATTTTTATTTCTGCCCTTGACTATGTACTAGGTCCTGAACTTTTAGATGAGGTAACAGTCTATGTGGATGACGTTCTTGTAGCATCGAAAAATTGGGAAGATCATGTGGCTCTTCTGCAAAAGATATTTCAACGATTCAGAGAGTATGGTGTTACAGCAAATCTTAAGAAATCCAAGTTTGGAAAAAGTGAAATTAAATTTTTAGGGCACATCATCACCCCTGAAGGAATTAAACCCGACCCGGAAAAATTATCTGCTATAAAAAACTTTCCAACCCCTGTTACAAAAAGGCAACTGAGAGGATTTATCGGTCTTACGTCATTTTTCAGACGTTTTGTTCCCAATCAGGTATTGAACAATCCCGCTCTTCACAACCTTTTAAAAAAGAATTCACATTGGAATTGGACGCCGGAATGCCAAGACGGATTTAAGAAAATTAAGGACAGTCTGGTTAACAGTAACATTCTCCATCATCCTCAGATGGATAAGGAATTTTGTATTACTGCAGACGCTTCCTTTGTGGGTATCGGCGCTTGTCTTTTCCAGATTCAATTAGTAAATGGACACGAGCAAATCCAAGTGATTAGCTTTGCGAGTCGAGTGTTATCAGAGTGTGAGAAGTCTTATTCGGTTACGGAGTTGGAGGCACTTGCCGTAATATGGGCTTTTAGGCGATTTAACTATTATATCT
This sequence comes from Schistocerca serialis cubense, assembly GCF_023864345.2. Lineage (NCBI taxonomy): Eukaryota > Metazoa > Arthropoda > Insecta > Orthoptera > Acrididae > Schistocerca > Schistocerca serialis. The sequence goes on along the minus strand of NC_064645.1, from coordinate 438,077,470 downwards.
ATGGAAGAAAAATTAAAGTCTATTCAGACCATCAAGCCTTATCATTCCTCCTTACATGCAAGTTGCAACACCCTCGTCTTACTCGATGGTGCTTATTCCTGCAGGAATATGACTTTGACATTGTATATATAAAAGGTAAAGATAATGTTATAGCAGACGCACTTTCTCGCTCACCTAAGGGCTTACTAGAAACCAGCGAACTGGTGGAACAAATGTCTAATTATAAAGTCTTGTTAATGAAAGATCCAATTCACAGAAAGTATTTTCTTCAGTTATGTAGGCAGATTCAGATTCTTCAAAATACAGATCCAAAATGGAAAAAGGTTATACAAATTCTTCACGAAAATCCAGCCCACAAGTTGTCCAAGTTTTATAAAGTTCATAACCAAGTGCTATTTCATAAGACGTCTGAGTCATCTGAGAGGTGGTGTGTTTGCATCCCTCGAAATTTCATTGAACATCTTCTGTGGTACACTCACATTTCATGGGGTCACTACGGACCAGAAAAATGTAAAAGGAAAATCTCGACTTACTGTTATGTTCCGAATCTACACCAGAGAATTCATAAATTATTGAGAAACTGTGTCATCTGTCAAAAGGCAAAATCCTTAAACATTTCCACTTCAATTCCACTAAATCCAATAGTTACTGAAAGGCCAAACCAGCTTCTTAGTATTGATTTAGCAGGTCCACTACCCACCGGTAGGGGAGGCGCTAAATACTTAGTAGCAATCCTGGACAATTTTTCTAAGCACATAAGACTGTACGCAGTAAAATCTTCTTGTGCAAATCCAATAATTCGTCGCATTGAAAATGATTATTTCCCACGATTCGGGGTTCCAGAATCAATTTTGTCTGATAATGCTTCAAATTTCACATCACGCCCGTGGCGTGCATTTCTTGCTCGCCATAGAATCAAACAAATTTTGATATCCCTGTTTCGACCGCAATCGAATCCGACAGAAAGAATCTTCAAAGAATTTAACAGATTTATAAGGACGTACATTCCGAATAAGCAATCTAAGTGGGTAGACTTCGTAACACCATTCGAACAGATTGTAAACCACCTTCCTCATCTGTCGACCGGATTCACGCCACATGAGTTAATGTCAAGATCAAAAGAGAGGAATGAATGGATAGACCCCCTTCCAAAGTTACAAGTCAACGAATTGGACCTAGACGCAAAAATCAGGCAAGCTCTCATATCATTGACAACGTATGCTAACCTCCGAAAAAAGGCATTTGATAAGAAGGTAAACAGAGTTATAGATTTCAAAGAAGGAGAAAAGGTATTAGTCAGGACTCACTTTAAACCATCCCTGTTGTTAAAGAAGAATCGTAAGTGGCAACACATTTATGAAGGTCCCTTTGTGATAATGAGGAAACCACACATTGGTAGCTATTTGTTATCTGACCCTGCCACGAATAAAATCAAAGGATTGTTCCACCATCAAGATTTAAGAAAATTTTATAACGCCAGGAATTAAGTTAATTTAAGCTGTAAGAAAATTCTAAGGTATTGGAGATCAGGATTAACCAATGAGTAACAAGAACGGAACTGAACTGACTACGGACGTTAACCGGTGCTGAAAGGAAACCTTGTGTATTAAAACAACGCGTCTGGAAAATAAAATACAGAATAAGTTGCAGACAAGTATTTACATGAATAATCTTTATGTAAACAGGAGGACATGTCCTAGAGGCGATTTTCAATTTTAGTTATAAGTTAGTATGTAAGGAAAATGATGTACTCGAGAGGTATTAATTAGCCCCGAGGTACTAAAATGAGGAAAGAGGAAGGAGCGAATAATGCACTTCTCTCGCTAAATAGTAATTTGAGAATGAGCAGGAAGGAGCGAATAATGCACTTCTCTCACTAAATAGTAATATGAAAATGATGATTATATGTGCTTAGTATTAGTAAGTGAAATTTAATCGAGGACAAATTAATGACCTGTTTTAAAAGGAAATACTTAAACGTCCAGACAAAATAGGAAAGTTGTAAGAAAAGATTCGATTCCATGAGGTTATTCCCTATTTTCAAATGTGACGTAAATAAGGCACCACCTGTTAGCGTAAAACAGTCGGTAGATTTAACTTGTAAATTCCAGCACAGTGCTGTGCCAGCGATAAAATAACATCTCTTTGAAGTGAACAGATACCTAGGATTAAGCATGAACAGATTGATGACGCAGTGCAATTGTTCTAAAAAGGCCTGACGTTAACCTTAAGTAAAAGCGTGATGGAATAAAAAGGAAGTTTATTGTATAACGCAAAGTAAGATGAGTCTAGACTACAAACAAGCTGAGTCAAAGAAGATATGAGTAACATGGTTTATTATGCCAACTTCACGGTACTATTGAGCATTAGCGATACTGCAAATTCACAAGCTAGCAGCACATATAATAAGGATCTCGCCCAAGCTTCACAGGTAGCGACAGCAGCAAAAAAACAACACTCTAGTGAGAGGCTTATATATACAAATGATAATTAATACCCAAATGCGTAATGCATAAACTTGACTTAGTCTAAGAAATGAGCAAAGAGTAGTAAGCAAGCTGCAGCAAGATACATATTAGATATACATGCTTGAAGTGATAGATTTTATTTTAAGTGTGCACTGCAATATTTATTGTTTTCTCTGTGATTATGTGATTATTGAATCCCTTTCCTAAGTGCAAATCCTTTAAGATCCTTGATCCTATCCACTCCTCAGGATCAACTTGTAAAGATGCACGTGTGCTTAGGAAGTGAGGCACTACATATAAAAATGAGTAGGTTCGCGACGCGCATATTGCTTTTGTAATGCGCAAGGTAATTTAAATTTTCGACCTGGTTGAGGAGTAATTTAGATTCTGTCGACGATCCGCGAGTAGACCCGCTTTTCCCACCTTTCTTTTTTCGACTGTTTGTATTTCTACACGAAACTCAGAGGCGGAATTGCTATTTTCAAATCTGTCCTCGAACTTTCTTTAAAGACAAGCACATACGAGAAAAACTTTTGACACTAAACAAGACGAGCACTAAAAAAAAAGTATTGGTCCTACGAAATGAATAAGCAAGCGTGATAAAGATTACTATGAATGAAATTAATTTGTAAAGGAGATTGGAATGGAGTTGGTCAAAGAAAAAGTACTTAAATAAAAAAAAAGACTAATTAAGAAACAATTGTTTTGATTCAAAGTGGTCAATTAGATTATTTATCGATTTAAATGAACTCTTGTAAATATTAGTAAGTAAATCAACTTGTAAACACCGTGTGATGTTATGACGCGAGAATTTCTTTTAGTACACCGTTCACGCAGACGCTCACCACAGTGCAAGTGAAGTTTTAAAGTTCGACGGTTTTCAGTGGCAGTATTATACTGCACCATATGTGTGAACAATTTCGTTGATGTGTGCAGTGTGTAATAATCAGTGTCATTCCACACATGCAGTTGCAGCGGTAGCTACCACTTACCTGTGAATCCGTAACTGGATAGTGGACAGGAAGTGATGTGAGGCAGTTTCGGTGGCAGAAGCTCCCTCCAGCAATCTAAAAAAGCACAAAGCCACGATCCGCCGAACAAAAGCGACGCACGGCACCTCAAGCGCGAAATCAACGCTCTGCAAGAAAGCTCCGGTCACGTGCGCGCGCACAGACTGAATTTCAAGATTGCTCGCAACAGTGGAGGCGGACAGCCACCACGTGACGAAATAATGTAAACGTTCAACCGACAACACAGTTGCTGTGCGCTACATTCTGTAGCAAAAACATTCACACCCAGTACTGAAAACATTTTGTATGTATCATAAAACTTCCGAGAGACTCTAAAATAGAGAAGTTAACGTAATTATTATAATGACTGATTGTACACAGAGACAAGTCACAAGGTCACCTCTGAACACTGTTGAAATGTAAACTTTGACGAGAGGTCACGATACGAATGAAAATAAGCACACGAAAATACGTCAAAGGATCCGATCCTTCCTATATCCCATCCCACATGTATATAAAATTAGTTTTGTAAGCTATTCTAATATAAGACATTTTATCTGTTTCATATGTGAAATAATTCGGAGAGCCACACTCGAACCCTGAAAGTGAAAGATATGGACTTCCTTTTCGAAGCCATCACCAGTGGCCGCTCTACAATCCAAGTCTATCATAAATAGTGTATGTGCGACGAAAATAAATGTATAATTAAATGCGACGACGGACAAAGCAATCAATCGACAAGACGATGACAATGTAATGAATACTGTCAAAACAGAAAGTTGTGTACCAGTTGTGATAGTCAAATTACTTTTGCAACGATGAAAAATGAAGTGTGACTCTATTTCCTTATAAATCTTGTAAATATGTGTACTTATAGCCTTAATTTTAAGAATCATCAAGATAGACTGAATCCATACAAACACTGATAGACATACAGAACAAATTCACAATGATCCACCGTCAGTAATTACAAATTGAAACGTTAATTCTTTTATTATGGAATGAATATAAAATGAAACTTTTAATAACCTGTATGTTACACTCGAAAATTACAAATATTCCAATGTGCATGAGGATGAAAGTAATACCTTCGGTATTCCTTCCCTCCTCATGGGAGGCAGTGTAATATTAGTAATTTTCGCCTCACAAACATTAATATACGCTCAATAGTAAACGCCTGATGGCCTAAAGTTATCGAACAATTGTAAAGTAAAAGAAATGAACCATCGCATAGCATCGACAGAAACTATTATTCTTTATCTTTACCGTTCTTGCGCGGTGCCAGTAAATCTCTATGTACATGTATCGATTAATGGTGTAAAAAAGAATTCTGTTGTTTCAAGACAAATGAGGCTTTTGGCGCCTCACCTTTTACTGTTTTGTGTTCCATGAGAGGCGGACGCAGACTTGCTGCGTTCCACAACTGTATTTTATATTTGATGTGAAAATATTGAGTGAATATGCTAATTGTTATTTTTTTTCAATCACAAAAGATGTAGTTTCTTGTAACTGATATCGAACAGACAGCGTCAAGAGGACATTTTGACTGTTATGTATAAAGTATTTAACCACAATGGTCATCTATTGTAATTTAATATGAAAAGGTACGTAGCATTAAAAAAAACGTGTGTTAAAGATAAGTGTGCTTATTTTCGTAAATTAACCTTGATGAGTCCATCTCCTTATTTACTTAACTTAATTATTTTGTGTTACTTCATCATCAGAAATTACGATCACGCTGATGGGCCGAACGCAGCATGAGGCAGAAGGAACATTATCGTTTTCCTATTATTTCTGAACCAACTCTTTTTAATTGTGTAGTGTTGCATTTCTTTTAAAGTCTATAAATCTTCTGGTCCCTTAGTGTTGATCCGGGTATGACTACATCGCGACTATAAAAATGCACAGAAATGATAATGTTTCTCAAATATATATATATATATCAATATGCTGCTCTTATTCAGGTATTTAATGGTCAACGTATGTTATTATAATAGCGTAATAAATCCCTGATTCTGTTGCCAAGTGGCCCACCAAAATATTCACTTTTTCGACATTAAAAAAAAGTAACAATTCTTTTTATTTTTGTCCCCCAAGAGCAACCCATCGTTCTACCATTCCTAGACCGCAAGGGAACTTGCTGTTCCAACAGGACAATGCACGTCCGCATGTATCCCGTGCCACCCAACGTGCTCTAGAAGGTGTAAGTCAACTACCCTGGCCAGCAAGATCTCCGGATCTGTCCCCCATTGAGCATGTTTGGGACTGGATGAAGCGTCGTCTCACGCGGTCTGCACGTCCAGCACGAACGCTAGTCCAACTGAGGCGCCAGGTGGAAATGGCATGGCAAGCCGTTCCACAGGACTACATCCAGCATCTCTACGATCGTCTCCATGGGAGAATAGCAGCCTGCATTGCTGCGAAAGGTGGATATACACTGTACTAGTGCCGACATTGTGCATGCTCTGTTGCCTGTGTCTATGTGCCTGTGGTTCTGTCAGTGTAATCATGTGATGTATCTGACCCCAGGAATGTGTCAATAAAGTTTCCCCTTCCTGGGACAATGAATTCACGGTGTTCTTATTTCAATTTCCAGGAGTGTATATGTCAAAGTTTAAAAGGTACTGTTCACTATGCGCATGAACCAAGGAAAGTGACCTCATGCGTCAGTGAACAGTAGGGGGCGGTGTAGTGGAACAGACCCCTCCCCACTGACGCAAATGACGAAAAAGGAATATGCTTTTTTTTTTATTCAAATCAAATTACGCAATTAATTATTTAAATTATCATTTTTGTAAATTAATATTAAAATAAGTAAATAAATTTTCTTGCAAACGCGCTCTTTGGTCGGAAGCAGCGAAGACAAGGCATTACTATCTCTGATCAAAGAGGTGCGGTAGCGTTGATAGCATGGAGGTAAGAATAATGGGAGATGGCGCTACACATCCCAGCCGTACTACGTTTTGAAGCCATGGGGGCGTGGCTCGCTGCCATGACACTCTGACCAAAACATTGCCAGTGTGCTATAGCGCTGCGTGTATTACAGTCGCAAATTGCACCATATACACATGTAACGTCATCAGATTGGTTGTTTCAAAGTTTTTGTTTAAAATAAAATCTCGTAAAGGCGAAATTCTGCGTTTCTTCTGATTAAAAATAGTTTTTAATGTAATATTACGAATAGCTAGCCTTCAATGTAAACGATACAATTTTGTTAATTCAGTAATAAACGTGTATCACAAACTAAATAATAGAAACTGAAAACTAAGTTAGCTATACCCTCCCACCAAAGCCCCATAAATACATCTTGTTTGTAATACGTACTGGGACATTTCAGTTACGTTACACTACTGGGAAAAACTGTTCATTACCACCAATATTTACTGAAATACGGTACATAGAATGGCAAATCTAGACAGTGTCCTGTTTAGGCCTATACTTTACGCCAGTTAATGTAGTGTTAGCTTTTAATTTGGTACATGATGAAAAAGTGAGTTACTCAACACTTCGATTATCGACAATACGTGCGTATTATACTGAAACGTGAACTTGAAAACTAAGAAGTTAATTATTTGAATTAACATACCTTTTGCAAATGTTTTGGGTGTGTAGGGAAAACTGATGGTACAGCATTTTCTCGGAGGCTTCCTGTTTTAAGGGAAGTTCGGTCTATGTCCTCTTCTCGGAAATGCTGAGAACATATAGTGCTCCATTTAGACGCACGCCAATTCTTCCTCACCACGGCATTTTCCCTCAGAGCTTTCCGACTTTCATTTTTAGGAAATCTAAAATCATTCAGGAGAAAAAACACGCTATAGTACAAGTAACGATGTAGCACACGTTCATTCACAATGAAATTGTAAAATCACACTTAACGAGACAACTTACACATGAAATGTTATTCCCTTCGATTTCGCATCACAATCAGAACGATTCGTACATCCGAACAGCACACAAGTCACCATAATAGCGCAAAATCCTTCCAAAAGTGAGCGACAAGCCTAAACACACAAGCTTACAGCAGCAATGTTTTGGTCAGATTGAGATGGCTACCCTCGGCTTCACATAGCTTCACAGCTGTGACGTCACAGCGTCTCCCTCTATTCTTACCTCCATGGTTAATAGACGTCCGCCAGTCGAGAGCGGCAGCAGTTGCAATTAGGTTCTCTTCCTGTGATAACACGTAGAGCAGTTCATAGGAACAGTGCAAGTGACTGATGTATTCTTGTAAATGATATTGACCAGTTTGAATATTCGATAATATCAGATTTCATTGCAACTCAATTTCGTATGGTCGTAAATAAGTACAAGCAATACATGATTATGAAAAACAGCAAGATCAAGAGTTAGAAAAAAATCATTTCCATACCTACCTACTTCAAGAATCGGAGGGAGAAAATCAACGGAGACAATAGCCTGACCAGCAGCTATCAAGAGAAAACGAACATCTACACAGCCTACTGTAAAATTAGGTAAAAAGGGATTCTAAAAGCAAATTCACTCTGTTAAATCTCAAAAATTATCCAAGGTTGTTATTTCTGTAGTAAATTGACCCATATTGTCCGATACGGTAGTGAAAAGTTACATTCTCAATACATCATTAAAAACACTTTCTTTTGGCGACTTAGAAAACTTTAATAGAAATTTGTTCGCATAGAAATAAATTTTCTTTTGGCAATTTTACTTCGGATCGAAAATCAGGGGTAGCCTCATTCACGAGTTACTATCCCCCTAAACTTTCAAAAATAAACTACCTACCAAAAAACCAAATTTACTACAGGTGGACTCGGCAACACTGTCCAACCCTGTTTTGCGATATGTTCAGCAGTCCACAGACTTCTGTGGGGTCGAGCGTTATCGTGTTGCAGCAAAACATCTCCTGTGTTACTGCAGCGCCGAAGCCCCCGGAAGCGCGTCTTCAGTTTTGTTAATGTATTGACATATGCTTCTGACTTAATGGTACCGCCTCTTGACATCACATCAATAAGAATGGCACCTTCACAGTCCCACAACACAGTGATCATGGTCTTACCGGCGGAAGCAGTTCCATTGACTGGGAAGTGGGAATGGCGCCATTCCATCGACTGTCGTGTTGTTTCGGGCTCAAAATAGTGAATCCAGGTTACATCACCTGTCACAATCCGTGACGAGAAGGCCTGCCCCTCAGCTTCAAACGTTGCCACAAATCAAAACAAATGTTTTCCTGTGCATTTTGTGATCCACCGTTAGACAAAGTCGGACCCATCTTGCACACACTTTTGAATGTCCAAGAGTGGTGATAATTGCGTCCACAATTCCTTTGCTGATTTGCAGATGCAGCGCCATCTGCCGAGACGTAATGCTTCTGTCCTCGCGGATAACATCAGCTCCCTGCAACATGTCAGATGTGACACACGTCTATGGTCTCCCAGACCGCTGCAAATCGTGGAGCTCCGCCTGATGACCTCACCCTCCGTGCCCAGCGACTAACTGTACTTCTGTTGACGGCAAATGCTCCATAGAGATTGAGAAAGCTTTGGGAATATTCTCCAATGTTTTTTTCTCTCCAGTGAGAAATTCAATGACGGCACGTTGCTTGTAACGTACATCGCCAGCGGACGCCATTTTGAAAGTATCCTGCAGCTACAATATCTGTCGGAAGTGACGTAAACTTAGCATGCTCACTCAGGAGGCTTCAGATAATACATACGTATCGTATCGCATTCGTAGTATTGTTTTTGGCTGAGAAAAAAATGCGGTGCATGATTTTCTGAGCAACCCTCGCATGCTGATGGTTGATGAGTGTTTAAGGAGACCAAACAGCTAATGTCATCAGCCTCCAATTCAACTCCCAGGACAGAATCATCGTACCCAGTCTGTCTGTGCACAGAGTAAATTTTGAGTGTAAGTATGAGAAAGTGTCCTAAAGTTTTAGATAACTTTTATGTGAGGCGGAACATGGCTACCAGCCCGGTATTCATCTAGTAAGATGTAGGAAACCACATAAAACCACATCCCGGCTTGACCACCACACCGAACCCTCGTCGTTAATCCCCCAGCCGGCAAATGTACTGGAAGTGGTCGCTATAAGACGCGCAGCAACCTACGCGAATGTAACTTATGCCTTAAAGAGCAGTGTCCACTCACATTTTAGGCGCCCGTGCATTTCAGTGCCATTGGAGCCCTTGTCAAATGGAACTAATCCAATTGACTAGTTTCAATATCAGAAATATTGCTGTTTACGTAAAACTGGGCGTCGGACACTCATATCAAGCAGTGAACCGCCGATCGGATATCACACGATTTCCATTTCTTTGTACCATGTAATCTTTAGGCGCTGTGCCAGACTATTTTTAGATCGCGCTTTTTAGCCTTGTGAGGCGTGTATTTTGTGTCTCTTTTCTTGCATTTCAAAATTTTCGTTTCAGAGCTGTAGTTTGTAATCGGCCGGCCGTGTAAAGAAACTGGTTGCTCGTGATTTTCGTATCTTACCCTATGTTGTTGGCCCATTATCTGTCTGAATAACGTAGACCTCGAATATCTGGTTCACACTATCTGGTTCACACACATTATAAAGGTATTGACCCTCCATAGAATGATTTTATATGAATATCGTAATCGCATAATTATCTTGTATAGCTGAGCATTTTGTGCAGGAGGTTAATGGCCTAGAATAATAACTTATCTCTTTTAATACACGCAGGTGTAATTAATATCTTTGCAGCCGCAGCAATTCTATCAAGAGTGTGTGTATACATCTATATGTTGGAGAGGGAGAGACAGGTTATTTGGATGTGTTGGCAGTTGATTTCACTAGAAAGCTAAGTAGTTTACTTGAGTATGAATTGAAGTACTTCCTGTAAACTATCTAGAGACACTAGGCAGAATGGAGAACCGTCTCTCCTGTTAGTGTATTTGACTTGCGTGATTTCCGTTCCTATTCCACAATTTGCAATACACGTACTCATTGTCTCTTACCGATTCTGTTCATCAACCAGCATACGTATTACCGACTGTGATGTGTAAACTATGCATTACAATAACAGTGGCATACTTCGGAAAATTAAATTATTTTCATTTACTCATACTGATTCTTCAATTTTGTTTTGACATGAAATAAATATATCTTGCGGCATTCCACAATTTTCTTGTGATGCCTTCTTTCTATACCTCCATGTGGACCATGGCACATTTCAAAGTCACCGAATATCTTGACCAAAAAATTACGTGGTTTCCAATAATGAATTGGTAGTGGTTCACTAATTTCTATATTTCACTTTCTCGCAGTCTAGTGCCATCATCTATCTAATAGGTCCCATCTGCAAATAAATTCTTATCCAGTGTCAACTCGTAAATTATTCAGTAGCAGCACGTTTTCATAAATGGGCGAAGGTTCGAGGCCTCCCTCGGACATGGGTGTGTGTGTTTGCCCTTAGGATAATTTAGGTTAAGTAGTGTGTAAGCTTAGGGACTGATGACCTTAGCAGTTAAGTCCCATAAGATTTCACACACATTTTTTTCATAAATGGGCAATAGCATGTAACTCCTTAAATATCTTTACAGAAAGTAACAATTCTGTAAATGTGTTCACAAAAACCAAGAACAAAATGTTATATTTCTGGGAAATTTTATTGATTATTAAGCGGGTGTTTATTAACATACAATATATTTACTTAGGTTACAATGATTTACATGGCTCCCTCGAAATTGAATAATAACAATAATGACGTGGTTTCTTTTCAATTACACTGGACGCTCCACTGCATCAGTCAGCTTTGTCGGACTGTTTACTTGTCACTAGCAAGCACAGCTAAGTACTATCCCGGGCAGAGCTCACTGCGTACCCAGCCTGATTCTGTTACTGTTGTTCGGCTTCACATTTTTCCAGTGGTGGATGAGAGCATCGTCATGACATTTACATAATAATCTCCTTAGAAACAGTGGTGAGAAGTGATACTGAAAATCACCACTAGCTCCATCAGTTATCCTTTTTTCAAGCTGCGCATTTAAACAGTAAGTCAAAGTTGAGCAACCTCCAAGTTGGTCGTTTTCGACCTCCACAGGTTGCTTCTATTCCAAACTTCCGGTCCTACATTTCTGTCTCCCATTGCTTCCTGTATGTATTTTTCCCAACTCAGCGCTGGCCTTCCTCCACGTCTTCTTTCGGGCGGTTCCCAGTTTAAAATCATGCTTGGCCACCTCAGGGTGAGCATTTTCTGCATCTGCCGATGCTATGGGAGAGCTCTGTTCTCCACAGCTTTTGTTATGGACCACGTTATCTCCACTCTCCTCCGTATCTCTTCTCTCCGTATTATATCTTGCTTCGTCCACTGCAGACGTGTTTTCATGTAGTTCTACTCTTGTCCATTTGAATTTATTTAATTATTACTGCTAGAAGTTCAGTTTATTTATCTTTTTATCGTTGTAATTTGTTTATTCTCTTGGTGTTCATTTTTAATAATTGCTTCATGTCAGTGATTTGCTAGACTAAGCACATTATCTTTTTTATTATTTCTTTAATTTTATAATTTCAATTTTAATAATTGTTTTGAGTCGTTGATTTGGTAGGCTAAGTATATTATCTTTTCACGTTTTCTTTTTGAGGCCTCATCTCAGGTGCACATAGAATCATGTTCTCCGCCACGACGTGAAATGTTCTTTTCTTAGTGTCCTGTCGAATATTATTACTTCACATTATCCCTTAGAAAGCTTTAGCAGCTCTGTTCCCCATTGTTGTGCTAGAACTATATCCTTGTCACTTTTAGTGGAGTTTTCTATTACTGTTCCCAAATTTTCATCGTTTCAGCCGGATTTTATTTTCACCTCCTCACGGAAAAGTTTCACCTCCTGCCGGGGCGGTATCCTTGGCGACCTCGGGGGCGCACCGCCGCTCTGCCGGCCAGCCTCTCCGCCCAGCAACGGCGGCAGCCGCGTCTGCGGCGAGCTGCGGGCGGCGCCTCCTCCCCGCTGGAGGCTCCAGCGTCTGGACAGGAGGGCACCGCGGCGTCCACCTGCGACACAAAACACACTCACACTGAAATGCTTCCAGATTCACTGTTCCTCAACATGAAACTTTATAGAGGATCGCAGTAGAAAATGACCTAGATATAGCGAATGTGCTATCACCACAGACTGAGAACCAGGATACTGTTAAAGATTTTCTTCAGAAAAAGTGATGACCTTATGTTTCTAAAGGCGGAAAGACTGAGTTCAGCATCATAAATTAAAACCCTGTATTACTGTCTCCAGATGCGTAGGTGGTGTGCATTATCGTGCGTTTAACTTCACTCAAAGAGATCTGCCATTTAGTTCCTCTTATGAAATAGAGGTGAAATATTTCTGTATTTCCGTGCAACTATCCAGAGCGGTTATTTAGCAGTGCAGAATGGAATCGTTAGCCGACATGATCTCGCCGCGCTGCGTTGTTAATCAGTTATGCATATTCAGGGTAACGTGCCTATGGGCCGAAACTGTGGAACACTTTCGAACGCGTTTCAGTAATCTACGCATATGAATACGGGAATTACTGGCTCACTGTTTGACCTCTTTGCAACATGTGTCTTATGCCAAAAGCGCGAGGTCTATACCTTCAATCCTTCGTGATTCCATAAGACATGGAAGAAAGTAATTTTGCTCCGTCCCTGATCTCTTCCAAACTTGTGCAATCAGCGGATTTTATTATTTCTGTCTATTTCAAGTTTAATTTTTCACATTGCGTGGATACTATGACCGAAACATCCTTGGTATTATAAAGAATTTCTTCAAAATTCGCTTTAAATGCTTAAAATGTAATAAAAGTAAAAGACCTAGTGTTTAAGAAGGCGTTTATAATAAAAAAATACATTGCACTGCAAAGCTCTAAACCACTGCGAGGAACATCTGTACACAGCCTAAACCTTGTTCCACATTCAGTTCATAACTGAGTATGTAATTGTTGACCAATTTTTCCATTTCCGCTCCAAGGATATTGAAAACAAATCGTCTATCAGAAGTACACACACTTCTGTACAACTATTAGATAAGTGTTGTCCAATTCGCAACATTTCCTTCGTTATCGGTTGAGGGAATCACTCTCTGAATGAATCAATTCGCGCCATGAACCATAAATTCCATGAGGTTGTAGATCTGCAGCAATGGCATAGTTAACATTCAGAGACGCTTGAACAAACGACCTGCACAAACTTCTTAACAGGCGCCAACGATCGGATTGATTGCGCTTTTCTGATCTAAGGATGCTTTCTGTAAGCGGATTCAGTTTCTAGTAACATAGGCCATAACTGCAGGAAATTGCACGAAGGAAATGTACCGTATGTTTCAGAGTAAGAGGCAATGTGAGTTACTCTATGTCCTATTGACCACCCTGTCAAATCCGCTTGTCAGCACTGTTTAAAACAGAAGAGATGTATTGAATGAGACATATTTTGAGTCGGTATTAAGGATGAAAATCGGACGCTTCTCACCACTATCGAGGCTTATATTGAAAACACTGACAATGAGGAGGGACAGGACGATAGGATATACGCTAAAGCATCGGGGAGCAACCCCCACGATACTAGAAGGAGCTGTAGAGGATAAAAACCTGCGGGGGAAGACAGACACTGAAATACACGGAACAATTAATTGAGGACGTAGAGTGAAAGTGCTACTCTGAGATGAAGAGTCGGGCGCAGGAGAGACACCAATCAGAAGACTGGCGACTACAAAAATATGAAGAAGAAGCAGAACCCGAAAAGCGCACCGACTCGTTACAGGTACTGTCTACTGTCCAGCACGACCTCTGGAGAACCACTGTCGAAGACTGGCGCAGGCTGGAGCTGCTGTATCACGTCCATCGTCTGGACAGCATACGTGGCAGGCTCCCAGAAAGTTACAGTTCACATGTTGGAGCTACACAGAGGTATTACCCAGCAGCATATTCACATTTGAGTGTGTACACCTTGAAACAGAAACTTTTGTTTTGGTTCTGTTTTAGATTTTACTTCGCATTAAATTAATATTTTTTAGGTTCACGATGATTATAGTTTTGGTCCCTGTTTCCCTTCCGGACAAGACTACTCGCATTCACAACTATGGACACTGAACTGTAATTATGTGAATATCTTTTTAAACTTTTTATCTGAACGGAATGTATCAGTGCTCTTTCCCCATCACACCATCGTGTCCCTAGCGAAAGGTACTCCCAATACGCATGAGACAGAAGAACAGCCGACTCCAAAATGCGTAATCTTAGAACTGGGGTTTGACTGCCCCAACTCTTCAATCAGTTTAACCCTTCTTGCCCTCCCTGGAAATCGTAATGTTCTCTTACCTTTCCACTGATGCGCTCCAGCTCCTCCTCCGTGTCCCGTAGGTAGGGACGCTCCTGGAGACTGATGTTCGCAGCATCAACTGACGTCAGCGTCTTCTGCGGCTCGTGTGCCCCCGGAGGAACATGTTTCTCTTGACCTGGGCCCAGACGGAACTGCAGTCGCACCACGTTGTATTCCTGTGGGAGTTTTATTTTCATAGTCTCCTCTTCATTTATTGCCTTCCTTTTATTTATTTACCAATATTTAACCACAATCTAAGACATTCACGTTTTTTAGTAGAAGCTACTCTGAATTTATCTGTACGAACTAGAGAGTCAAATAACTACCACAGTCTGTTCCATAAATGTCCTCGGTATTATCTGAACTACATTAGAGGACATCATGAGTACCAGGAAGTAAAGTACAGGCAGAATGTTATCTTGTGCCTTGAACGAAGCTGTGATTAAAACTGTTGTTTTTCAAGCGAGCTACGGTGTCAGTCATATATCACGTTAATACGCCATGTTGACGGATTACTATGGCGATGAGTCAGTGAAGTAGCTCAAGGCAAACCTAGCCAACACGAAGGTGTAAATACCGGTAGCACTGACCTGATAATATTAATTGTGGCCTCGATGTTGATGGCACTCCCTGGTTAGATTCAGTCATCTCCATTTATATGTAGTTACTTATCGAGGAAACAGAAACTCATACATTTGATGATTTTCAATGTAGGTCGGACAGGCAGGTCAATGGCGTGAGAAAGTGGGAGGTCACTTGATAGGATGTGTGTGCCATCCAGAAGCCACTCAGAACACGAAAACTGAGGCAACGAGAGCCCCCATTATCATGAAGGCAAGGGAGTTTGTCTTTATCTCTACACTCAGTGTTTTCTAAACATGTTTCGTATGTATTCCGTCGACAAAACAAAACGGGTACGAATATTGTAATTTTGGCCAGCCAGTGTAGTGAAAGTCCCCACTCGGGAAGGACATTGTCCAGGTAGTCCTATGCGTGCCTGGGCGATTTGTCCATTTACCTGACAAAATCTTCCGACAATGTTTCAGGAATAACGGATATAAATAGTACCTCAACTGCATCATAATTGACAGGAATCTATCACTGACAATAAACAATCGGCGTGAAACAAAAGATAGATGGTTAGTTAGCGATTAGAAGACTAAACAGCAAGGTCATAATTCCCGTGATAATAGCGTAGTTCATCGGGAGTTGATGACACCAGATAAAATTCTGATTGAACTGTTGTAGTATGTAGTAATAGGAAAATAGAGGCTAGGAGAACGTTATTGATGCCAGAGATGAGAAATGATTGTATGAGGGGGAAAATATGTACTGGTGGAACCCGTCCACAGGCCACATAGCTGATGAGGGTCCCCCAGTGTTCATCCGAGGTGACGTATTGCTAAGACAGTAACCCAGTCAAAATTCTATATAGGCTGGTATGAAGAGAAATCTCTCTCTGGCTTGCTTACTGCTATCATTAAGTGTGACAACTTCGGAAAACCCAAAATTTCTCACTGTAATCTGCAAAGTGACACAGGGGTTAATCTGCATGATATGTAGAATCTGGCTGCCCCTAGGACTCAAGGTTACGTTCTTCTTACTCCTCGGTGTTGCTCACCTGTGGGCTGAACTCTACAGGGTCAGCCTCCTCATCGCAGACCGCGATGACACGAAGATCTTCGATATCTGTCTCCCGCCCACAAGGGAGACAGAAAAAGGCGAGGGCTCTGCGGAACATCTGCGAAGGTGAAAAAAATTACATTAAGTTTTGTCGTCAACTCATACATCAGTCTGACAGAATGGCAGCCGCTCAGATGTGGAGTGCTACACAATCGGAAGTTGGGGATGGCTACTGGAACTGCATCTTATGAGAACTGCGTCAGCTCGTCAGCATGCTAATTAAAGCTGTGGAAACTACAAAATTTCAGGTAATGTAGGATTTTCACCAACTTTAAGTATCAACTCATACATACCACGATTGAACTCTAGACAAAGCAACAACGTTTATTAGCAGTATTCTACATGTTTACGACAGATATCAGTACTTCAGGCAAAGGGTGGAGCGCGGTAAATTGCTGACTTGGAGATGAAAAAAAGAACACTTAGATACTTACATTTTTATTTTTCTCCTATTGGATAATTATGGAAGTTCTAATTACATGGTTTAAACAGTATATCTGGCAAATGTCTACCTTCACAATCCACATATGGCCGTAGTCGTTTTCTGAAATTCTCATGCACTCTTTCAATCATGTCTTCTGGTATTTTTGCAATTTCGGCTTCAATATTGTTCTTTAGGTCTCCCAAGGTGTTGGGACGTTTGCAATACACCTTTGACTTCAGGTAACCCCAAAGATAAAAGTTGCATGGGGGTAAGACTGCTGATCGTGCAGGTCACTTGAGATCCCGCATACGAGAGATAAGCCTTCCAGGAAACCTTTGCCTTGAAAGTTCATGTTAATGCCCTCTGCGTGTGCAGTGGTACCGTCTTGTTGAAACCAGTTATTCTGTAATTGCACTGCCTCGAAAGCCGGCTGGAAAAACTCTTGCAGCATAGTTAAGTAACGATCCGAATTCACAGTTACAGCATGACGATTTTCTTGGATAAAGGAAGGACCAATGATGCCTACTCGTGATATGGTGCGCCATAAAGTGACCCGGGCTTAGTGTAGGGATCTCTGGTGAATTCGCCTGGGGTTCATGTCGCTCTTGCTCCGCATATTCTGTTTGTTTACAGACCCACTGAGGTGAAAATGTGCCTCATCAGGAAAGAACACTTTTTCTTCACGGTGTATGATTGCAAACACGTCTTCACAACGTGTTCTTCGTGTTGCATAATCCCGTACTGACAATTTCTGGACGACGCACAATTTATAAGGGTGAAAATTCAGTTCATTATGAAGAATCTGGTGGAGAGAAGTGTCACTATACCTTAGACGACCAGGATGCATTTGGGAAAGCTGCCATTTTATCTCCTATTGTTACGTTAACTATATCTGCTTTTGTGCTGGCAAAGGACCATCGCTTCAAGGCAGACAGGGGCTGTAGGGACATTTTTAGTAGGCTTGTGTAATGAACTCTGACGTCAAACAGCGATAGATGCTGCATGCTTGCGGGCGCTTCAAGGCGGACAGCGGCCATCACGAGCCGCGAGGCTGTCGGCGGAGTAGCTCCCTCCCTCGGTCCATCCACCCTGTAGATCGGGAGAGTGCTTCGATTTTCGGCAGTCTGTGATTGTACATGGAGGAGAACGAACGATCAACTAGCCCTCCCCCCCCCCCCCTCCACCTCTGCAGTCTTTCGGGTCGACGATTTTCCCCATTGCTTGTGCTGCATCATGACCCTTTCAATACGAGTGGCGGTTTTTTCATGACAATTTTTAAACTCCTCTCTGTCCATCACCAGCGTCTAGTCAGTTGAACGTATTTCCCACCAAAAAGAATAAAAATAGTACCTTAACCCACAGTCTTTGCCCCCTAGCATCTAAGTGTAGGTAGAGCTTGAGTGTTTCTGTCGCTAGTTTCGAGTGGTATTGAGGAATCTGTTCCCATCAGGATAACACCAGTTGTATGATATCGTCAGTTTCTTCTGCATATCGATCTTTTTCTACCATCCTTGTGTAGCGCTATGCATATAGTTGTGTAATAAGGCCTGATCTTTGTGATTAACTGCGTAATTAGGATCGATATTTGCGTCAGTTTGGAGTGGTATTGCGAAATTTTTCCCCAGTAGGATAACACCAGTTGCATGGTATCGTTAGTTTTTTGAGCTGTATTCCGATTTTATGCCATCCTTGTACAGCGCTATGCAGTTAGTTGTGTAATTATAACCGATCTTTGTGATTAATTATGTAATTAGGATCGACATTTGTCTCAGTTTTCGACCAAAATAAATAAAGTACACTAACATAACATTGCATCAGGACAGTTTCCATGTGTTAGGGGTTGCACTGGAGCTTTCCATCCAGTAGAATCAGAGTTCGAGCGGTTGCCACGTTGCGTTTTTACGTGCAATGAGTGTTTTTGCCCTGCATTATTTTCGGGTGTTTAAGCTATGAGAGCGTGTTTGCATAGCGTTACACGCGCGTTATTTCGGTGATCTATGAGTAGTTTGCGCATCTGTATGCTGTGTACTGGATTATTTCGGTAATTTAGGAGCTTTTTGAGCCTCTACACATTGAGCCTCTACGCATTATTTACGAGTAGTTTCCAGGTTTGTAAGCTATATATTGTGGCCCCAAACATGTCAGGGTGAGTGTTTTGTATCAGTGTAGTAAATAAACTAAGTGAAATTCGTCCCTAAATAAATTTCTTCAAAAATAAATAAAGTACACTCCCTCCTTCCTCTCTCCAACAGCCCAGAACAGACCTTACTTTTCACGCCAATCTTCCCCTCCAGACCGGCGGGGGGGGGGGGGGGGGTCCTTCTAGCGTTGAACTCACGAACTAGCTCAGTTCTTTGGTCTGCTAGATTGCAGGCAGTTATCTCTTGTGGGGTGGGAGCTTATATGCAGGTTTTAGAAATGATAGTTCCAGCAGATACAGATGTTACCATGTGTTGTGTAATGCATCTTTAATGCAAAGCATTTATTTGCATGACTGTATTCTTCCTATTCATATGTTCAAGCATTAATACTCTCTTCCATTCTCCATGCAGTGAGCTGTGGATGCATTCCTCGGCTGAATGAGCTATTAAGACTCCCCCTGTATGGCACCAACATCTCGCTAATTGCACCTTCACACCAACAGCTTAACAAGCACTGATATCTCAGCCTCTTGTGGTGGTAACATTAACCTGCTACTCCTGTAGGTAGATAATAAATTTAAACAAATTACAAGAAATTTATACAAATTTCAACAAGTTTTATTAAAATTAAAAGAAATTTATACAAATTATATTCGAACTGAATGACATCATGGGCAGCCTCAAGTGGGGGCAACATCATACTAACACCCCTCAGCTGCAGTAGTAAGCTCTTAGAGCAAAAGTCTCTCCAAAATTCGAAATTTCCGCCCATTTTCCAACAGGATGACACATCATCCTGTGAAAAGTCAGAAATAGACGGGGGAGGGGGGGGGGGGGGGGGTGGAGGGACTGCTGGGTGACCTGTTGACCTGTGGAAGCACATAAATCAATTTCCCGCAAAAATTCAAACTTCCACCATGTGGGCGTAACTGTTTCCCGCCAAAAGCCGCCATCTTGAATAACGGTACTAGCGTCATAAGCTGACCTCATGGCAGCCATCTTGGATGACATCAAGCGCTGTTGCCAAGTCCATAGGCCGCCATCTTGGATGATGCCATCGTCGCCATCTTGGATACATCTGGCAACAATGAAGAGTGAGGTGGTGTTCCACTAATGGCATAATGTCCAAGGAGCCATACGCTCGAATTAGTCTTCGTCCTAGTGAAAACGGGAAAGTTCGGAAACGAAAGAAGCTCAACCAAGAAAGCAGCTTCAGTGAATCCAGTGCCATAGTTCTCATCTGCACAAGACAAGATTGTGTGGTAATGTATTGGGTTGATGACATGTTTCGCAACAGCCAGTTGGACTAACACCAATGTCGGGATTAGATTCTGAATGACCCTATACCATGATGAGGTGACATCAATCGGGAGGCTTGTTTTCCAGGATATCAATAGCTCGTCCATTTCAATCGAGGAGAAGGATGATTCTACTCCCCAAAGATTAAGGGGAGATCTAATGGTAAAGTGTGTCACTGTAAAACTGTCAGCTCCCAGAAAACCTATTATAACGTAATATTCACGTTTGTGCCGCCATATAGAGTTTATGCGGCCAACATCGTAAATGAGCGAGATGTAATGGAATGAGTACCCCAAGTAGATATTAAATTGTTATGCCATATGAACAGTACTGAAGCCTTCACTTTGGTTTTGAGAAGCCCGTACCTCAAAGGGGAGGGGGCCTCGCTACCTCTTCGTACCGAAGTCGAAAGATATAACTTTTCCGAAGGAAACAACCGGATAACTGGTTCACTTTGCGCGCCATTATCGCAAGGAGCATATTTGTGCAGCATAGTACACATTGCTGAAAATGTAGGTAGCTAAGATATGCACTTTGTGGAGAAGCTTAGGCGCTACAGTCTGGAACCGCGCTACCGCTGCGGTCGCAGGTTCGAATCCTGCCTCGGGTATGGATGTGTGTAATGTCCTTAGGTTAGTTAGGTTTAAGTAGTTCTAAGTTCTAGGGGACTGATGACCTCAGCAGTTAAGTTCCATAGTGCTCAGAGCCATTTGAACCATTTTGAAGAAGCTTAAGGGAACGGTGTTCATGTTCATGAATTTCCCCTTGAATTCGATTCGTCACCTCCCGCCATTTGAGGGCAGCCGTTTTCATCGGGCAGCGATCCACAGTAACCCCAAATGATTTGTGGCGAGCAGCCACCATTGTCCATGGAACGAGAACTTGATGAAAATCCCACAGTGGTAACAGGCTACTTTCCCGTTCATTAATGCGGATCCCAGAAAGAGAGAACAAAAGGAATCCAATACGTCCTTGAGCAAGGGTATGTCATCGAAGCAATACCATAAAATAATTCCTGTTCGATCTTTCCGAGTAGGTTTCTCCTAGCAACTTCCAGCCACATAACTGATCAGCTATATGGCGAAGTTGAGGTTCTAAGGACAAGACAAAAAGAGACATGGAGAGCCGGCTCCCCTGCGGCGAGCTCCATCGGATGGTGATCTGGGGAGTAAGTTGTCCATTCGACACGACAGAGGCTTCAGTACCAGTAAAAAAGACTGGATAATATCTGACACACAGCGTGATTGAAACCAATCGCACTGAGCACTCGCACGAAGAAACAGTGACTGATCCGGTGCAATACCTTGCAAAAATCAATAAAAAGTAAGGCTCCAGAGACAGAAGTCACTAGCCCGGAACCGCGCGACTGCTGCGGTCGCAGGTTCGAATCCTGCCTCGGGCATGGGTGTGTGTGATGTCCTTAGGTTAGTTAGGTTTAAGTAGTTCTAAGTTCTAGGGGACTGATGACCTCCAATGTTAAGTCCCATAGTGCTCAGAGCCATTTGAACCATTTGAACAGAAGTCACTGCAGTCACCGGGACGGCGATCTGCCATTCGACTACAGCAGTCAGAATCGTGCGTCCAGCCACACATGTTTGGTGAACAGCAAGAATTTTCTCTAGCATTATAGAAAAACGGCTATTTGGCGCCGAGGCGAGTGTTTTGCAATCAAAATGAAGTACTGTGATCGGGCGGAATTGGTCAATGTCTGGTGGACGTCCGATTGTCTTCGGAATTAGAACGATTCTACCATTCCTGAAGGGGTCAGAAAAAACCCCGCCGGATCACCTCATTTAGCGGTGGTGTAACGACGTGGCCTATAAGAGGTCAAGAATATACATAAAGTTCCTTGGGCATACCGTCGATTCCTGGCGATTTTAGCGATCAAAAATAAACCGATATATATCATCACAAGTAAAGTCACTTTGAAAGTCATCGTTTAATGCGGGAGTAACCACGCAGTCGAGGAGAGGAGAAAACCCATCAGGGGCAATCGTATCAGTAGCAGGGTCATCACAAAGGACGGTAAAGTAGTTACAGATTGCTGTAGAAATGTCACATTGGGATGTCAGTATGTGACAATCAGAGTGAGTAAGGGACGTGATAAAAGCTCGTTTGCGATGCGCCCGCAACTCGATAAGGTGATGTAAGGAGGTCAGTTCATCCTGTAGGAATGAGTGGGATTTTGATTTCACCGTGAATCCTTCCAGTTGTTGCCTCTTTCATTAAAGAGGCTTCGCCTTAACCTGGCGGACATCCATAATCCGTAAGGGAGCTTGCCTGGCACCGTAATAAAATTAACGGAAGACGGATTAATAAAATTCCTGCGTTCGACAGAGATCCCTCGCACCTCTGCGCCGTATGCGCCGTAAAGCCTTAACGCTTTCCAGAGCAGGGGTATGACATCCCCTGGCCACCATTCCATAAGAGAAAGATAAAGGTTCTGTGAACCCAAGCTACGGCCCCAAACCTCTCGTCTGATCCACACGACGCAAAAGACAGTAAAATCTGATACTAACAGAAGTTTCTGCAGAGTTTTATGAAATAAATTCACTATATCCTCTCTATAAAAACGCTTGCGAACTGAGGGAAGACCAGATCCTGAAGGGACATAAAGAAGAATTAAAGTAAGGTCATAGAAAGTGCAGCCTATTCCTCATCCGTTGTCAAGAACTTCGACATCAGTCTAAGGTATTCAGTCCCTGTAAAATAACGCAGTGCCAGCAGATAGTTCAGCAGCTACATTAAAGGAAGTAGAAAAGCCGGAAATAGAAAAACAGTCAAATAACACTTCTTGCAAAAATATCACGTTGCACTTGAATCGTAAAACAAATCGTCGCAGCGATGCTCGGAACTAATTACGTTCACATTGAAGGTAGGAAAGGTATATGCCTGGATCTATTAATTACCAAAACAAAGCAGCTGGTTAGTTGCATATGACTTTTAAAGTTGTGTATCACAGTCCATGGTAGGGTCAACGGATGAATCTCTATATTTTCTGTTTCGTGAGGCCGCACGCTGTGGTTGAAAAAAATGGCTCTGAGCACCATGGGACTTAACTGCTGAGGTCATCAGTCCCTTAGAACTTAGAACTACATAAACCTAACTAACCTAAGGACATCACACACATCCATGCCCGAGACAGGATTCGAACCTGCGACCGTAGCTTTTGCGTCGTTCCAGACTGTAGCGCCTAGAACCGCCCCGCCACACCGGCCAGCTCAGGTTGAAAACACTGTTTGTTGCGGTTTTGCGGGAAGGCGACTGTCCCATGGGGCTCCTGCAGAAATTTAGTATCAGGTATAGAGGATACACATGTGGGCGGTGCGGTTCCTGGGTATCACGGAGATGAAAACTGGCAGGACGTCTTTTACCGTCACCACGTATTCCACTGGCAGACTTGTGCTGATGTGGATCTGATCAACAAGCGTAGACGGGCGCAAGATGTTAGAAGTCAGATGATTCCTCTTTCTTTCTCAGCTGTACTGAAAACAATCCGTTGGTGGAGTCGTCTCCCCTCGCAGAATCTACACTCCTGGAAATGGAAAAAAGAACACATTGACACCGGTGTGTCAGCCCCACCATACTTGCTCCGGACACTGCGAGAGGGCTGTACAAGCAATGATCACACGCACGGCACAGCGGACACACCAGGAACCGCGGTGTTGGCCGTCGAATGGCGCTAGCTGCGCAGCATTTGTGCACCGCCGCCGTCAGTGTCAGCCAGTTTGCCGTGGCATACGGAGCTCCATCGCAGTCTTTAACACTGGTAGCATGCCGCGACAGCGTGGACGTGAACCGTATGTGCAGTTGACGGACTTTGAGCGAGGGAGGCCGGGTGGACGTGCCGCCGAATTGCTCAACACTTGGGGCGTGAGGTCTCCACAGTACATCGATGTTGTCGCCAGTGGTCGGCGGAAGGTGCACGTGCCCGTCGACCTGGGACCGGACCGCAGCGACGCACGGATGCACGCTAAGACCGTAGGATCCTACGCAGTGCCGTAGGGGACCGCACCGCCACTTCCCAGCAAATTAGGGACACTGTTGCTCCTGGGGTATCGGCGAGGACCATTCGCAACCGTCTCCATGAAGCTGGGCTACGGTCCCGCACACCGTTAGGCCGTCTTCCGCTCACGCCCCAACATCGTGCAGCCCGCCTCCAGTGGTGTCGCGACAGGCGTGAATGGAGGGACGAATGGAGACGTGTCGTCTTCAGCGATGAGACTCGCTTCTGCCTTGGTGCCAATGATGGTCGTATGCGTGTTTGGCGCCGTGCAGGTGAGCGCCACAATCGCGACTGCATACGACCGAGGCACACGGGGCCAACACCCGGCGTCATGGTGTGGGGAGCGATCTCCTACACTGGCCGTACACCACTGGTGATCGTCGAGGGGACACTGAATAGTGCACGGTACATCCAAACCGTCATCGAACCCATCGTTCTACCATTCCTAGACCGGCAAGGGAACTTGCTGTTCCAACAGGACAATGCACGTCCGCATGTATCCCGTGCCACCCAACGTGCTCTAGAAGGTGTAAGTCAACTACCCTGGCCAGCAAGATCTCCGGATCTGTCCCCCATTGAGCATGTTTGGGACTGGATGAAGCGTCGTCTCACGCGGTCTGCACGTCCAGCACGAACGCTGGTCCAACTGAGGCGTCAGGTGGAAATGGCATGGCAAGCCGTTCCACAGGACTACATCCAGCATCTCTACGATCGTCTCCATGGGAGAATAGCAGCCTGCGTTGCTGCGAAAGGTGGATATACACTGTACTAGTGCCGACATTGTGCATGCTCTGTTGCCTGTGTCTATGTGCCTGTGGTTCTGTCAGTGTGATCATGTGATGTATCTGACCCCAGGAATGTGTCAATAAAGTTTCCCCTTCCTGGGACAATGAATTCACGGTGTTCTTATTTCAATTTCCAGGAGTGTAAAACAGGTGCCTTATCGTTCCATGTAAATAATATGTACGCAGTATCCACACGCCTGCAAAAGAGAGGGGATATTCGTTTGAGCACCATGTCCATGGATCGAACTCCACCATAAACGTGTAAACGATGTTGAGGGGACCAGCATTCAATCAGGACAGAAGCAGGACAGTTTTGAGGAAACGGTCATCAGCTTAGACAGGAAGGTTAAACACCGTAACATTCATATATTCCACCTCTGCATTCGCCAGACCTACGATTTGAGTTATCGCAATGTGTGAAAGGAACTTCCTGTGCGTGCCGGAAAAGGAGCCTGCCAACCTGAAGCAGGTCTAGAAACTCGACGTAAAACACATATGATTCAGAATCGAAATAATCCGTGTGAACCATCTCTACATCTACATCTACATCCATACTCCGCAAGCCACCTGACGGTGTGTGGCGAAGGGTACCCTGAGTACCTCTATCGGTTCTCCCTTCTATTCCAGTCTCGTATTGTTCGTGGAAAGGATTGTCGGTATCCTTCTGTGTGGGATCTAATCTCTGATTTTATCCTCATGGTCTCTTCGCGAGATATACATAGAAGGGAGCAATATACTGCTTGACTCTTCGGTGAAGGTATGTTCTCGAAACTTTGACAAAAGTCCGTTCCGAGCTACTGAGCGTCTCTCCTGCAGAGTCTTCCACTGGAGTTTATCTATCATCTCCATAACGCTTTCGCGATTACTAAATGATCCTGTAACGAAGCGCGCTGTTCTCCGTTGGATCTTCTCTATATCTTCTATCAACGCTATCTGGTACGGATCCCACACTGCTGAGCAGTATTCAAGCAGTGGGCGAACAAGCGTACTGTAACCTACTTCCTTTGTTTTCGGATTGCATTTCCTTAGGATTCTTCCAATGAATCTCAGTCTGGCATCTGCTTTACCGACGATCAACATTATATGATCATTCCATTTTAAATCACTCCTAATGCGTACTCCCAGATAATTTATGGTATTAACTGCTTCCAGTTGCTGACGTGCTATTTTGTAGCTAAATGATAAAGGATCTATCTTTCTGTGTATTCGCAGCACATTACACTTGTCTACATTGAGATTGAATTGCCATTCCCTGCACCATGCGTCAATTCGCTGCAGATCCTCCTGCATTTCAGTACAATTTTCCATTGTTACAACCTCTCGATACACCACAGCATCATCTGCAAAAAGCCTCAGTGAACTTCCGATGTCATCCACAAGGTCATTTATGTATATTGTGAATAGCAACGGTCCTATGACACTCCCCTGCGGCACACCTAAAATCACTCTTACTTCGGAAGACTTCTCTCCATTGAGAATGACATGCTGCGTCCTGTTATCTAGGAACTCCTCAATCCAATCACACAATTGGTCTGATAGTCCATATGCTCTTACTTTGTTCATTAAACGACTGTGGGGAACTGTATCGAACGCCTTGCGGAAGTCAAGAAACACAGCATCTACCTGTGAACCCGTGTCTATGGCCCTCTGAGTCTCGTGGACGAATAGCGCGAGCTGGGTTTCGCATGACTGTCTCTTTCGAAACCCATGCTGATTCCTACAGAGTAGATTTCTAGTCTCCAGAAAAGTCATTATACTCGAACATAATACGTGTTCCAAAATTCTACAACTGATCGACGTTAGAGATATAGGTCTATAGTTCTGCACATCTGCTCGACGTCCCTTCTTGAAAACGGGGATGACCTGTGCCCTTTTCCAATCCTTTGGAACGCTACGCTCTTCTAGAGACCTACGGTACACCGCTGCAAGAAGGGGGGCAAGTTCCTTCGCGTACTCTGTGTAAAATTGAACTGGTATCCCATCAGGTCCAGAGGCCTTTCCTCTTTTGAGCGATTTTAATTGTTTCTCTATCCCTCTGTCGTCTATTTCGATATCTACCATTTTGTCATCTGTGCGACAATCTAGAGAAGGAACTACAGTGCAATCTTCCTCTGTGAAACAACTTTGGAAAAAGACATTTAGTATTTCGGCCTTTAGTCTGTCATCCTCTGTTTCAGTACCATTTTGGTCGCAGAGTGTCTGAACATTTTGTTTTGATCCACCTACCGCTTTGACATAAGACCAAAATTTCTTAGGATTTTCTGCCTAGTCAGTACATAGAACTTTACTTTCGAATTCATTGAACGCCTCTCGCATAGCCCTCCTCACACTACATTTCGCTTCGTGTAATTTTTGTTTGTCTGCAAGGCTTTGGCTATGTTTATGTTTGCTGTGAAGTTCCCTTTGCTTCCGCAGCAGTTTTCTAACTCGGTTGTTGTACCACGGTGGCTCTTTTCCATCTCTTACGATCTTGCTTGGCACATACTCATCTAACGCATTATGTACGACGGTTTTGAACTTTGTCCACTGATCCTCAACACTATCTGTACTTGAGACAAAACTTTTGTGTTGAGCCAACAGGTACTCTGAAATCTCTAGCGTTACCTTGATCGTATCTACGGCCAATCGTGAATTTCTAACGAACTTCACTGCACACACCACGCGCACTTTCCAAAACTAAAACTGGCGGTACCTGTACATGGAATGTTCCTGTGAGTCACATGTCAT
The DNA here is from genome assembly GCF_023864345.2 of Schistocerca serialis cubense. NCBI lineage: Eukaryota > Metazoa > Arthropoda > Insecta > Orthoptera > Acrididae > Schistocerca > Schistocerca serialis. The sequence continues at coordinate 438,049,639 of NC_064645.1, read as the reverse complement.
ATCATGGCGCAAGACAACGACACGTCTATGTCGAGACACAAACACGAGACGCTGAGAGACGTACAATGATGTGATGGACAATACGACTCACGCGACACTGAGGACAAACAAGAAAGCTCTTGCAGCGTTACAATAGAGGAGGGAATAGGCAGAACCTACTCTCCCGACGTGCGGAGCGGGAATATGCTTAAAACTGTGTGCTGGACCGAGACTCGAACTCGAGACGTTTGCCTTTCACGGGTAAGTGCTCTATCGACTGAGTTCCCCTTGCACGGCCGTAGCCCACATGACTTTACAGCACTAAATCCAATGCAACTAAATATTCGTGAGTTCAGTAAGGGACACACATCTACAAAATCAAGCAACTAATTCAGTTACTGCCAGAAATGTTAAAACTGTGTATTCCATACTTGAACACCCTTTGGGGGAGACGGAGAGTAAATATATAATTGTCAAAAATAATAGAAGCTAAAATAAAATTTTCTTTCTGCGACGAAACTATTGGAGCAGGGAAGGGAGAAACTGAAGTAGGTTTGACCAAGGGACGTACCCGGACAGCTCAACTGGTAAGAGCGTCGCCAGCGGAAGAAACAACTCTGGTTTAGAGTTATAGCTTTGCGCACAATTTCCGCTTGAGTTTGACTCTGTGACAGCAAACACATGGATGCAGAGTGACAGATTCAATCTTGAAAGAGTATCGGAAATTAACTTATGTTTCTATCACATGATTTATAATCGGCATAATAGGTGAAACGTAATATGATAGTTTATACGATTTCGACGGCCGCCAAATATACTTGACAATAAAAAAGTTCATCGCAAGGCACAGAAAGCTTAAAAAACGTAGTCATTCTAATGTTAAAAAGATTACACAGTACGCATGGTACCGGTTAATGAAGAATGAAGTCAGACCGTTTTGTAAAACTAGTCTTGTAACCTTTACTTTAACTCGGATCACCAGAAAGAACCGGTTTAATCGGTGAAATGAAGTTGAAAGGACTGAACCCCTAGAAAAAAAGAGTTATACTTTTGACTGAACAACTGACCTTATAGCGTTCAGTTGTAGTAGGGTATAGTGCATGCCAACATCAGAACATCGCTGTGTGGATGTGCGAAGTTTGAGAAAAGATGGTGGCTGCTCACTTACTTGTTCCTCAACAGAATCCCGTCTGATACTGGCTTTCTGTCTTCTTGCTAGAACTCGAAAATGTTCAGAGACTCTTCAAAAGCAAGTATCTCCTTAAGATGTTAGTTAAATAGCACGCAACACTTAACACAACACAGGTAAGCACTCAGAACGCGTTCACTCGTCGCGAGTAAGAATCGCAATGTTGCCAGGCAACTGCTCGTGTCGTAACCAACTATATTTCATTGATGAGGGCGTCGTCCGGGGACCGATGACAAAAGGTGATAATCGTTTTGACTGTAACACAGCTGTTTATCGATGAAACGTAGTAGCCCATGTAACTGACCCACCACGATCGTAATTCTTGATACATTAATGATAGAAGATTACAAAACCACTCAAATTGGAATGTCCCTCTTCAAGAAAGAAGGTATCCACGATTTTGTCAAAGGGGGAGGTTCCGATTTGTTAAAGAGGACATCAAAAAAACATGTTTCTTTTAAGTTATTCTGAACATTTCCATAAACAACGATAAATCACATTACTCGAGAATAACTTCGGAGTTTTCTCCAAATAGAGATATAATCTGAATACTTAGGAGTGCTGTATTTTGACGAACCACTAAGAAGCAGTCATGCTCCAATCTGCTTTAACTCTCAGTGGTCATTTTTTGCTTTTCTTCTTTCAGTCTGAGTTTGAGATGAGGAAATGATCAAGAACGGACGAATGCGTATTTTCGGGACACCATGATTATTACCCGCACAACTTTTGGAATAAAGAGATGTCTGTTTGACAGAGAACCTAGAACATCTTTTGCTGGATAAAAAGGTCTGGAATCAGTTAACTTACATTTCCCAAATTTCCTCATTGAAGTATACATCTGTCACTTCTTACAATGTAGAAAGATCGTTTCTGCATTAAAGAATGTCGCAGCAGACAGATGCATGAGCCTGAATGAGGAGAATTTCGATTATTACTTATTTATCTTATGGCTCTTAATAGCTGGGCGTCTCTGATGAGGTTTTCGGCTCGCATTCGAGGCAGCACTTTTAATTTAAGCAGACTGGCTGCATCTTTGAGGGAACTAGACTCAGTCAGGAAAAAAAAGAATTTGGAAGGAATTGGCTGTGGCCTGTAGTAAGGGACCGACCCCGGCATTTGCCTAAATTGAGAACGAACAACCACGGAAAGCCATTTTTAAGGTCGCCGGCGTATGGTCTCGAACTACTTTGCCTCCAGAATCTAGGGATTGCTAGCTCGGCAGCACAATACATGGAGCTACCTCGGTCGGTAGAGAATCTGAAAAAACTGGTTGCTGTACATTATTTTAAAATAAAATTAAATGTATCACAACAAAAGACTGAATTCTGACACTGCATGTTGTTCCCTTAATTTTTCATGTTTAGTCATTTGGTAGTACATGAATGTACGCGAATTTTAAGACTGAATTGTGCAGTTGTTATAATGTTACAAGCGCGTAAATACGTTTTAGCCGCGAGGGGGGAGGAGGGAATGGGGCGCAGTTGGCTCGGACGAATTCAAGCAGCCCAATGAAAAAAACTTTTAAAAACGAACGAACAGTAGAATGTGCTGTCAACATTCACCCCTTCCACTCTCCACAATCCTCTTGCCATCTTTGCGTATCGGAAATGGTTTCATAACTGAGTACCGTCTAGGTCACCAGATTGGCGATAATTTGTCATTTGAGCTGCTAATGATAGAACATTTAGAAAATTTTTCGAAGAAATGGAACTATCAACTTTTGGGCAACATTTCTGTTGATCAACGCGATTTTTGGGCGACACAAGCAAGTCCAAGTTTATCTTTATGCATTGATTCTAATTTGACGTTATTTGCAATGTTGTAATGATATTTACCACTCCGCTGATTATGAAATACTACACAGAAATATTGCAACCCCAAAGTTCTACCAGTCTCCAAATAACGACCCCAGTACCAATATAAAACTGCTATAGATAGGTAATTAGGTTATTATAATAGTGCGCTCATATTTTTAACTTAACGCTAGTGGACGAGACACAATCTGTTTTCCTTTTCCTGTTAGTCACAAACTTATCCAAAATCAGAACATGTATCACAACTACTCAGTACAAGAACGATAAAAGGCAACGTTAACATTAAATTCAACTGCAGGTAAGAAATGCACTTATTAACAAAGCTACATTTGAGCTCACGTGAGACAAGAAACGTACAGCAGTTGATATTAGCTAAAACAGGGATAGGAGATAGCCGATAGTGCTAAGGATATATTGATAGTTTAAATTTGTCGTAGGCCTTATTGGCTATTGATGTTGCATATCCCATTTTCGTCGTATGACTGAAAATAGAAGTATCTTTCGATTTCAGTACAGGGCAACTAGGTCTTGTGCAATTTCATTTAGTTGATAGGGGGTGGTTCTGACCCCCTAGACCCTTTCCCCTTTGACTACGTCCTTGCTTCAAACACGGAACAAGCTAGAACTGAGTGCAAGTTGCTGTAAAACTTTCTCATTCTGTGACGTAGTTGGAACGTCTTACTTTATGAGTGTATGTAAATAAAAACAATGTTCAACCGGGAGAAGCTACGAGCGTTAGGAATGACCCGCAGATGTCTTAAGGACTGAATAACAAGTATATAAATCGAAGGTTCTATGTCACAAAAAAAAATCGCTTGGAAAGAGATTTCTTTAAGAGACTTCTTCAAAAGCTACAGCACAACAACAGTAGAATTGTGTCCTGTTAATCATATTTTTCAGTAATTACAACACCCCGCTATGTTTAGGAATGTATTGTCACGCTCAAAAGTAACCGAACGACCTAAACTGCGTTCCTCCCATTTTATATGCAACCCATATAAAGTAAATTTCTGGTAGGTCTTGTGATCTATTTTCGGTACACTTATTTGATAATACAAAACGATTACTACAAGAGACCACTTGCTAACACTCATCTGTACGACAATCAGTCCTAATGCAAATTAATTCTTTGATAATACAAACATCAGGAAACAAGTCATTACAGATGAAGCAGTCTTTAAAACTTCAAAGATCAAGTTTAATGAAATAAATGACTTCTCAAAAATTAAGTTTGAGCTTTAAATTACATGAGAAGAACTTTTATACTGACTTGATATCAGGGGCTCCTATCCAGCAGCTGTTGTCCCTGCTAAACTAACCGCAAGAGATCTTTAATATGGTTTCATTCTCAATTAATAGAGTGTGAGCAAGCTTAAAGTTGAAATCATTTGGCGTAAACTTTTGTATTGGGTGGTATTCCCAACAAGAGTGTAAACCGTTGTTAACTAGGCAGTTTTCACTATTTCCAAGATGACTGAAATGACGAGACAAAAAAGTTTTGCCTTGCCAGGATTTGAACACCACCCATCACCGTTGTTTTGTAACAACGAACCCAGATTAAATATCGGTTTATTTAACCACATGTGCGTATGTCTGAATTTATTACGTCATGAAAAGTCGGGGTGGAACTTACTCGTATCATCGTTGTTGACTACGCATAAGGAGACGTTAACTATCGAGTGTTTTTTTCACCAATTGCTACGAGTCTCATGTTTAAAACTGAGATGATATAATGAAAAGTTATCTATCTGACTAGAAGTCGAAACCGTCACTAATTGTTATTGTTGACAATGCGTGCAGATACGTTAAAAATCTTAATTATTTTTCACCTGGAGTTTGGTATGCTCATCTACAACGAGAAACGATATGATGAAAATGTTTGTGCCAGACCAGGATTCAAAACTAGACGCGCGTCTTTCGTGGGGACCTTGCGGAGCTTGGAGTATTGAGTAAACAGCAAAAAGATGAAACTGTATCTTCCTGAAGGATCAGTTCCAGCTATGGGGAGATTTCAGTGTGAATCCCAGTCCAGTACCAGTATGTTGAACATCGAATGTTCATAAACGATAAGAAATAAGTGCCCTGTAATCTTACATACCTCGGTTCATTTACAAAATGTATTTTCTATTGTAAGAAAGCTTACTGGTGACAGATTACCTACTAGGCGCAACGTCCACCTCTCTCATGGCCCAACCCAAGCTGACTCTCCTCCAGAAGCTAGTAGAGGCACACCATGTTTAACATGGATTTAGACCCACGGTCCAGCTCTACGATGTTCAACTGGGGTTACCAGATGCCCAGAGCGTCTGGTCTTGTTTGTTAAAAGTGGCTCCTTACGTGTAAAACGATTCCATCCCTTAAGGATGTAGCGTGGGATTTACATGGAGCGGATGCGGGCGGGAGGTTGTGCAGTCACAGGGCTCAGTATTTTTATAAAAACTTTATTTACCACGCAAAAGACCATTTTAAAAATATGGAAAACACTGTTGTAAATTCAAACATTCTTTGTGGTCCGAATGAACTTGAACAGGGTTTGAATACACAAAATATCTATTTAAAATGGTAAAAGTGATTAAGACAAACAATCCAGTCTGGCGCCACACTGGTAATCCAGGTACGTCATAGTACTTTACAGAACTCACTTATTATACGGGATGATATTTGCTTATCTATAAGGGGCAGTTAAATGAAAACAAGATAGATGGAAAAAGGTAAGTAAGCTATTTATTATTTCAAAAATAATTGCCACAACTATTAATACTTCTGTCAAACAGTGCGATAAGATGGTCAATGCTTTCATGGAAAAATATTTGCAAGTCCCTATTGAACCACGATTGTTCTTGCGCATGTCTTTGTTCAGTGCTAATTGACGGCCACGAATTTCTCTTTTCAGGGCTCGAAAAATACTGAAATTGTATGGGGAGAGATCTGCACTGTACGGAGGATATGTAAGGATTTCGCACGAAACTTCTGCAGCGTAGTGGAAATGTCTCTGGCAACATGTGGCCCCACATGTTGCCATGGTTCTTTAGAGTACACTGCAGAAATTTGGCTGAGAAGCCGTTGCACATCCTCCGTACAGTCCCCATCTCTCCTGCTGTGCGATTTCCGTATTTTTGAAGCCCTGAAAAGAGAAATTCGTGGCCCTCGATTTGCACTGAACGAAGAAGTGCACGAGTACAATCGTGATTCCATAGGGAACTGCAAACTTTTTTCCTTGAAAGCATTGACCATCTTGTCGCACTGTTGGATAAATGTATTAGCAGTTATGATGATTACTTTTGAAATAGTAAATAGCTTACTTACTTTTTCCCATCTATCTCGTTTTTATTTGGCTGCGCTTTATATTAATTTACATATAGATTTCACACCATACAGATCAGTGTTTTCCAGTGGTCAGCTGTGGTAACCTTTGAGTATAGTCAAATGACTGTACTGAAAAGGGATTAGAGAAGGTACAGGAATGTTATGTTATGCGGGCTGCACACATATCAGGCGGAACGTAATTCACGGAGTTCTGATACTTTTGACCACGATAACAATTAGTTCACATGATATTTTGCATGTGAGAGACGTGGAAGATAAGTAGACGTTTTGTATATTCTACTTAGTTTACATTGCACAGTTACAAATCCTATGGCAGACTTAGCAAAAAACTGCTGTAGAATTGTACACTGGCGTCCATAATAAAAGCAACAGACGGAAATTTTGCAATGTTGCTTTTATTTTGCCACAAAACAGTATAAACAGGTGATAGTAAAGTAGAAACAAAGTAAAGAATGCAGAATGTAATCATTTGCAACACGCATAACTGTAGACAAAAATGTGCTTAATTTTTTTTAACTTAACGGATTTGCTCGTACATTCTGACAACTGATTAATGTGGTCAGTATGGGGTGTGAACACTTCTGCTACCAATCCATATATCAACATTCTGTATCTAGACAGGTAATACGTAGACAGGACAGCTATTAATATTATTGCGTCATGATCTTAACACACCCTTCAAAGGAAGTTGACAGCATTAAGGAACCATGATTTTTGTGTGAAAACGTAGGATAGCCAGACAATACTGTCGTTTATCGATGTAAACAGCCGTCCATAGGGTCAAAAATAATTTATACCCTGCAGAACGGTACTGTTATCACTTCCACTATTATATAGTTCTGTGTCATCTGTTAACACGTGATGCGTGGGATGGAAGTAGCATGTCAGAGGCAGTTTGTGCATGCCACTAATCTAGTAGCGACTCAACGCTATACTGCATGAAGAGTACCTCTATCGGTTCTCCCTTCTCTTCCAGTCTCGTATTGTTCGTGGAATGAAGGGCTGTCGGTATGCTTCTGTGTGGGGTCTAAGCTCTCTGATTTTATCCTCATGGTCTCTTCGCGAGATATACGTAGGAGGGAGCAATATACTGCTTGACTCTTCGGGGAAGGTATGTTCTCGAAACTTTAACAAAAGCCCGTACCTAGCTACTGAGCGTCTCTCCTGCAGAGTCTTCCACTGGAGTTTATCTATCATCTCCGTAACGCTTTCGCGATTTCTAAATGATCCTGTAACGAAGCGCGCTGCTCTCCGTTGGATCTTCTCTATATCTTCTATCAACGCTATCTGGTACGGATCCCACACTGCTGAGCAGTATTCAAGCAGTGGGCGAACAAGCATACTGTAACCTACTTCCTTCGTTTTCGGATTGCATTTCCTTAGGATTCTTCCAATGAATCTCAGTCTGGCATCTGCTTTACCGACGACCAACTTTATTTAATCATTCCATTTTAAATCACTCCTAATGCCTACGTTTATGGAATTAACTGCTTCCAGTTGCTGACCTGCTATTTTGTAGCTAAATGATAAGGGATCTATCTTTGTATGTATTCGCAGCATATTACACTTGTCTACATTGAGATTGAATTGCCATTCCCTGCACCATGCGTCAATTCGCTGCAGATCCTCCTGCATTTCAGTACAATTTTCCATTGTTACAACCTCTCTCCATACACTGCCGGAAAAAATCTATACACCAAAAAATAATTAGTGTAGAATAACCAAGTTTCTTGAATACGTACGTCTAGGCAACAAATTTATGTGGTTAATATGGCAAGATCACAGATTAATGTAGGCACGAGGTAAGGCATTGAAAATGTGAAACGGTGGTATATTAATAACCGGTGTTGCCACCAGAATGTTGAATGGAAGCATAGAGATGGGCATACCTTGTATTGTACCGGTGCCAGATGGCAGTTTGTGGGATGCCTGTCACACTTGGTCGATCGATACAGGGGCGGTTAATGGTGGTTGTGGATGACGCTGAAGTTGTCGTCCGGTCATGTCCCATGTGTGCTCCACTGCAGACTGAGCTTTCGCTTGACACCACTGAAGTTGCAAATGACGGTGGTTTGGAGTCGGTGGAATGCACGCCAATGGGCGTAGGGGTATCGGAGCTGTCCTTGAAGTAACCGATTTGTAACAGTTCGTTGTGTCACTGTGGTGCCAACTGCTGCTCGAATCCCTGCTGCAGATGCAGTAGACGTGACAGAGCCACACTTCGAACACGACGGTCTTCCTCCTCGGCAGTGCCACGTGGCCGTCAGGAGCCTGGCTCTCCTTGCGACCGTGTATTCTCGTGACCACTGCTGCCAGCTGTCATATACTCTACCTATATTCCTGCCAACTCTCCCAGCAACATCGCAGAATTAACATCCAGTTTCTCGTAGAGTCTCAAAGGCATTCTTGATCGAGATCAACTAACCACGTCCAACGTTTATTTAAAGCAAACCAGATTTGCATCCACATAGTGGTGCTACTAACGCCACTATTATGTGACTGGCGTTAAATCTGATGTAGAATCTCACCTACCAACTCTAGTTTACGTCACACAACTTCTTCTGGACGTTGCGGTTTGTTTTCCGTCGGTGTAAATTGTAATTGGATCTTCTAACTGACCAGTTGCCTAAACTATAACAGTAGTTTCGTGTAGACGTCTATTAGCTTATGAATGTGGATTTGACGCAAGATTTTGTTACGATTTTTTTTTTATGAAAATAGAGATGTGTGACTATCTAATACCGAACCACGACTTCTGTGTGAAGGGAAACAGTATTGCTACTGTAATCAACGATACGAATGTTAAACGTGGACGAGATACAATTGTAAAGATATATACCATATTTAAATGTCAAATCACAAGCCCTTATGTGAACATTCATCAGTAACAGTTTTAGCTTTATGATATGGATTGATATACATCTAGTAGAAACTTTTGCGTCTCTCTACTGGTTCTGGAATCGGTCTGCTAGGGCAATAAGAACACACGGAAGTCGATCGAAATTCAAATAAACCTTGCAGACAATCAAGAGCAACAGAAAATTATGAACTGTATTCTGTCCACCTATAGTTTTAATTGATTACCTGTAAACTATATGGAGCTTGTAGATTTTGCCTTCCGTGGGGATCTGCAGCCTCTAAGTGTGTAATAAAAGAAAACATTGCTCTTTGTAGGTTGTATTGTGCTTCATCAAAATCGTGCTATTAGTTTACTTCGACTGTGAGCCATTATCAAGCACATTTCCCACGTCACTTATTACATTTGCACTCATCACATTCTTTTATGTCACATACATAAATCTTGAAAGGACAGTATGAAATGAACATCAACAAAAGCAAAACGAGGATAATGGAATGTAGTCAAATTAAATCAGGTGGTGCCGAGGGAGTTACATTAGGAAATGAGACACTTAAAGAAGTAAATGAGTTTTGCTATTTGGGAACCAAAATAACTGATGCTGTTCGTGGTAGGGACAATATAATATGTAGAAAGTCCCTTCTGAAAGTATTTGTATAGAGTGTAGCTATGTATAGAAGTGAAACATGGACGATAAATAGTTTAGACAAGAATAGAATAGAAACTTTTGAAATGTGGTGCTACAGTAGAATGCTGAAGGTTAGATGGATAGATCACGTACCTAATGAGGAGGTACTGAACAGAATTGGGAAGAGGATTTTGTGGCACAACTTGCCTAGAAAAATGGATCGATTGGTAGGACACATTCTGAGGCATCAGGGGATCACCAATTTAGTACTGGAGGGAAGCGTGTGGGGTAAAAATCGTAGAGGGAGACCAAGAGATGAATACAGTAAGCCCGTGCAGAAGGATGTAGGTCCCAGTGGTTACTCGGAGATGAAGAGGCTCGGAGAGGATGGAGTAACATTTGAAAACTGCATCAAACCAGTCTTTAGGCAGAAGACCACAACAACAACAAAACCAAAAACCAGAAGTCGTACTCTGTCGTAACATAATTAGAGAAATTTTACTCCCTCGTAACACACGTTGAGTATGTTACGATGGAGTAAGACTTCTGGTTTTATGTGAGTGACATAAAAGAATGTGATGAGCACCATATGTAATACATGACATTGAAAATGTGCTTGATGATGGCTCATGGCCGAAATTAGCTAATAGCAGGAATTTAATAAAGCCTAATACAGCCTACAACGGACAATATTATCTTTTATTGTAGGAGTTTGTTTATAAAGACTGCAGCAAAGACAATATACCAAGTACTTTACAGAAGTGTTATAGTAAAGCTGGAGAGACAATTTTTTTTCAGTCCACAACAATGTCTCACAATACCGACAAATACAGATATTACCGAATTAGGAATGGTTTCAACAAACAATATAATTCAGCAGATCTGAAGAAAAAGAATCAATGCGTCGAACAGACTTGAAGTGCTCACTATTAAAGGATATGTATGTAGAGCTACTGTGGTATTTAGCTATACACATTAGTGTGCATTGTACTTTGGATATGGGAGACGTGGAAGATAAATAGATGTTCTGGATACTCTGCATAGTTTACATTGCATTACACACACACGGTTGCAAATCCTGTGGTGGAGATAGCAAAATATTGTACCTATATATACTCACACAAGGTGAGGTGATTGCTTAAGCTACTGTGGACGTCTTAGTGGTCTGTAGACGTTACGTGATGCAAATCAAGTATTCAGATAGATAAAACTACTGACCAATACTAGAATAAAATTCCAAGACCCTTACCTGTTCCACTATGCGCAGCGACTGTAGTGCAGCAAATATTTCGATAAAATAAAGTAACACATACATTTACGAGTCGGTAATCATCTTATAAAACGCCCTGATTTGTGTCTTCCTCAGTCAGGAGGATGGTATTAAGCTGCTCTTTATAGCCCCATGCTGGGGCTAGACATTTTTTCTACTAATAAATATCTTTTTATAATGTAGCCAATGCTACATGCATATCAAGATATTAATAAATATACTTTCAAAAATATACTTTAAAAATTTCCTCCATATTCTATAAAAGTATAGGACAGAACTTGATAGCAGCTATTATGAAGATATTTCAACTATCCGTTAAAAATTATTTCTCATTGGATCAGGCTCGAAATCAGTGACTTTGTACCGAAAACAAGCAACTTCGTATTAAAATCAGTAAATCTCCACGTTACATAGAATTTGTGGCAAACTAATCTACTGGCATTAAAATATTGGTTAGTAAACTTTACAGGTACCTAATAGCAAACTACACGCACTGCAAATTCCAATTGCGTCGCTGTATGTTGTTCCATACACCATACAGCGACGCAATTGTAATTACATCCCAGGGCTAAATGCTCGATTCTTTTTAAAAAATGAGTTTCTTTGACCTTCTTTCTTAAAAAGGAATGGAGTCATTAGTTCTCCTATAAGCGAAGTAGTCAGCGTCAAAGTTGCAATGCCCTGTAAAAAATTTTAAAGTGTGGGATGGTTTACTTCGTTTATTGTAACTACTGTGGAAAAGATATTCTACAGTATACGTTTTAATATTTTCTACACAGTCCGAAACACAGCTCTGTGGCCTCAAAACACCACGCAGCACGTTGGCACCCATAGCAAAGGAAGCACTCTTCAGGATTTCAGGGGGGGAGGGAGGGAGAGTGCAGATTACTTCGTTTCTTCGAGTTGAAGAGATGAAACCGGCACCTGACTAACCTAATAAGTGCAGAAATAGAAGACGAGATGGAAAAAGCTTTGGGTGAACCATCTCCGAGCTTCCTGGAGCATGTCTTCCTCCATTTACGTTTCTAGCAACCTATATTAAATTGTAACCGTGATGTTGACAGTTACCTGGATCAGACATATTGTTGGTTGGGAATGACTTTCCTCATTAAAAAAACATCAAGGCTGATACTTTAATAAATACAGGGTGTCCATAATTAACGTTCCAGTTTCTAAAACACTGAACAAACATAACTACTGCTTATAATATGGTCAAATTTGAACAGCATATTGTTGACACAGGGGGAATCGTCGTGGAACAAAAAAATTTAACGAAAATTTTATCAGAGATGGCGCTGTATACGTCTTGATGTAAATGTGCACGGTTATAAATGGCAGTTGAATTGTCATACGACAGCTGTGGTTTGAGTTACACATTACACCGTCTGTACTTTCATTGTGAATGACTCTATAAGTCAAGCAGTCAACAGCTGTGGCGCTGTTTGTTAAGATTATCCACCACAACGAATGGGAAAATCGGTTTTTAATTGTCCTGGGACGAAAAACTGCATAAAAATCAAAATGACATCGGTTTCTAATTGTCGTAAGACTGGCGCAACACATATTCAGTATGCTGTCTAACGTTTTCCGTCACAAGTTGAAATCTAGAAACAGCATGTTCCACAGTAGATCGCAGTGTCCCGGGGGTCACGTTCAGAATGCGTTGCTCAAAGCGTGTCATCAATCCAGGTATGTTACTATTTGGAGCACTGAACACATCTTTCAGATAATTTCACAGCCAAAAGTCACACAAATTAGGATCACATGATATGGACGGCCACGCTGTGGGAAAATAACGTCAGACAATTCTGGCATTTCCGAATTGCCCCTGCTGCAGCCGCTTCCCTGGCTGTGCAATGTGCGGAGGAGCGCCATCTTGCATAAAAATGATCCTACCAACACCGCACCGCTGAAGCGTTGGAATGATGTTGCTGCGCAAAAGACTCTCATAGCGTTTGCCGGTGATGGTATAGGTAACAGGACCCGCAGGACTCATCTCCTCGAAAAAATATGGGCCAACGATAAACGATGCCGTCGATCCGAACCACATAGTCGCCTGTGCAGTATGAATTGCTGCCAGTTGATGGACTTTCGGATTTTATATTCCACTGCTATTCATTGTCCACTTCCATGCAAGCAAGCAGTTCCAGAGCGAACGCTTGTTTTGTTGGCAGATGAGCAGGAAGGAGTTCCTGAAGATGGGTGATTTTCTATGGACAGTAATGCAGATGCTTTGTAGAATTTTACGCACTGTGGTCGCAGGCATGTCCATCGTTCAGGCAGTTCGCCATGCGTCACGTGCTTACACACCACCGCTCAACCCCCTCCTCCAGTTCTGTGGCCACATCTTTGACAGATTCCGGATCAGTTGTTTCGTTCCTCTGCGACACTGCACTTCAATGGAATCTGTCTTTTTGAATTTTGTAATCATTTTCTCTAGGCCCTTAGCAGACGTCCTAGCATGCCTGCAAATTTAGCACAAAGTGCCTCTTGACGTAGAGAACAATGAATCCCATCTGTCGAGGGTTGTAACTTTTTGCTCTTTCATTTTCATCTAAAAGTTTAAATTCTTTCTGTATGGTACTATGATTCGTTTCGTAGCCAATAAGCAGTGCCCGTCACTAATGCGAATTCAGAATTCTCATCCCTCTCTTCTGATATTCCAACTCATTTTAAAGGATTGTCACCAAAGATCGCTAGGGTCCTCCTTTACTGCAAACAGCTACTAGACTCGCGAATGCCTTTCACGCCACGAACAAATAGCGAAGGTTAAATAGCGCTGACACCGCGTTTCTGCAGAACTCAGAGAGTTGTGCCGACGCCAAATGCCGCACCGCGATGCTAAATGAAATGTTGCCCAGCTTCGGCTACTTCCGAGAAGGACCGAACAAAGCCGAGTCAAAGGCCGGGTGTTCGCCCGCCCGCCTCCCTCACACGCTGCACGCGTGAAGTCCGGAACGCCGTGGATGGCCCTTCTCTAGTGGATGTAGGTTGCGACAGTTACGTGGAGATGATAGCGTTCGCACAGGATAGACTAGTGTGGAGAACTGCATCAAACAAGTGTCAGACTGCAGAAAACATCATCAATCCCTTTATAACTTCACGTACGAGGGTTGCCCAGAAAGTTATGCACAGCATTTTTTATGAGAATTTTTTACTGAATATAATGTGAACTACACACACGAAAGAATGGTGTTTTATCTACACACACACCATTTTTCCACGTAATCTCCATCCCGTTCTATTGCCTTCCTCCAGCGCGAAACAACGGCGTGCTTGCCCTGCCAGTATCAATCCTTGTGCTGGTCGCGGAAACAGTGCTTCACTGTGTAAATCACTTCCCGGTGGTCCTCAAAATATATTCCACGAATGGCATCCCTTAATGGCCCAAACAAGTGGAAGTCCGAGGCGCTAGGTCAGGGTTGTTGGGTGTATACGGTAACACTGTCCAACCCTGTTTTGCGATGTGTTCAGCAGTCCACAGAGTTGTGTGGGGTCGAGCGTTATCGTGTTGCAGCAAAACATCTCCTGGGTTACTGTGTCGCTGAAGTCGCCGGAAGCGCGTCTTCAGTTTTGTTAATATGTTGACATATGCCTCTTGGCATCACATCAATGAGAATGGCACGTTCAGTCCCGTAACACAGTTATCATGGTCTTACTGGCGGAAGCAGTTCTTTTGAATTTTTTCTTCTGTGGAAAGTGGGAATGAGGTCATTCCATCGACTGTCGTGTTGTTTCGGGCTCAAAGTGGTGAACCCAGGTTACATCAACTGTCACAATCCGTGAAGAGAAGGCCTCCCCCTTAGCTTCAAAGCGTTCCAACAAATCAAAACAAATGTTTTTCTGTGCATTTTGTGATCCACCGTTAGACAAAGTCGGACCAATCTTGCACACACTTTTGAATGTCCAAGAGTGGTGATAATTGCGTCCACACTTCCTTTGCTGATTTGCAGATGCAGCGCCATCTGCCGAGACGTAATGCGTCTGTCCTCGCGGATAACATCAGCTCCCTGCAACATGTCAGATGTGACAGCCGTCTATGGTCTGCCCGACCGCTGCAAATCGTGGAGCTCAGCCTGATGACCTCACTCTCCTTGCCCAGCGACTAACTGTATTTCTGTCAACAGCAAATGCTCCATATACTTTGCGAAAGCTTTTGAGAATATTCTCCTGCCGGCCGCGGTGGTCTGGCGGTTCTGGCGCTGCAGTCCGGAACCGCGGGACTGCTGCGGTCACAGGTTCGAATCCTGCCTCGGGCATGGGTGTGTGTGATGTCCTTAGGTTAGTTAGGTTTAAGTAGTTCTAAGTTCTAGGGGACTTATGACCTAAGATGTTGAGTCCCGTAGTGCTCAGAGCCATTTTTTGAATATTCTCCATTTTTTTTTTCTCTCCAGTGAGAAATTCAATGACGGCACGTTGCTTGTAACGTACATCGCCAGCGGACGCCATTTTGAAACTATCCTGCAGCTACACTATCCGTCTGAAGTGACGGAAACTTGGCATGCTCACTCAGCGGGCTCCAAATAATACATACGTTCCGTTTCGCATTCGTGGTATTGTTTTCGGCCGGCTGGAGTGACCGAGCTGTTCTAGGCGCTACAGTCTGGATCCGCGCGACCGCTACGGTCGCAGGTTCGAATCCTGCCTCCGGCATGGATGTGTGTGATGAGCTTAGGTTAGTTACTTTTAAGTAGTTCTAAGTTATAGGGGACTGATGACCACAGCAGTTAAGTCCCATAGTGCTCAGAGCCATTTTTTTATTGTTTTCGGCTGAGAAAAAAAATGCTGTGCATCATTTTCTGGGCAACCCACGTATGCTGATGGTGGATGAGTGTTTAAGGAGATCAAACAGCCAATTTCATCATCCTCCTATTCACCCCCCCAGGACAGAACCATCGAACCTTGTCCTGTGCACAGAGTAAATTTTGTGTGCAAGTGTGAGAAAGTGTCCTAAACTTTTGGATAACATGTATCTGAGGCGGGACATGGGTACCAGCCCGGTATTTATCTAGTGGGATGTAGGAAACCGACTAAAAACCGCATCCTGGCTGACCAGCGCGCCGAACCCTCGTCGTTAATCCCCCGGCCGGCTTCGATCCGAGGCCGGCAGAGCT
Organism: Schistocerca serialis cubense; assembly: GCF_023864345.2. Taxonomy (NCBI): domain Eukaryota; kingdom Metazoa; phylum Arthropoda; class Insecta; order Orthoptera; family Acrididae; genus Schistocerca; species Schistocerca serialis. Next base: position 438,033,461 of record NC_064645.1, on the reverse strand, counting down.
CTCTGGCCTAGAAGTGGTGGCTATAACACGCGCAGCAACCTATGTAAATGTAACTTATGCCTTAAAGAGCAGTGTCCATTCAATTTAGGTGCCCTTGCATTTCAGTGCCATCGGAGCCCTTGTCAAATGGCACTAATCCAGCTGTAAGTAGGCTGTTTAGGTTTTTATATTGGTAACGCCACGTAGCGCTCTGTATGAAAATCACTGGATGTGCTGTGTGCAGTATGTGGCTGGTTGGCATTGTTGTAAAATTCGCTATTGTAGTGTTGGGCAGTTGGCTGATAACAGCGCGTAGCGTTGCGCAGCTGGAGGTGAGCCGCCAGCAGTGGTGGATGTGGGGAGAGAAATGACGGAGTTTTGAGAGCGGATGATCTGGACGTGTATCCATCAGAGACAGTAAATTTGTAAGACTGGATGCCATGAACCACTATACACAGGGTGTTACAAAAATATACGGCCAAACTTTCAGGAAATATTCCTCACACACAAAGAAAGAAGATATGTTATGTGGACATGTGTCCGGAAACGCTTACTTTCAATGTTAGAGCTCATTTTATTACTTCTCTTCAATTCACATTAATCATGGAATGGAAACACACAGCAACAGAACGTACAAGCTTGACTTCAAACACTTTGTTACAGGAAATGTTCAAAATGTCCTCCGTTAGCGAGGATACATGCATCCACCCTCCGTCGCATGGAATCCCTGATGCGCTGATGTAGCCCTGGAGAATGGCGTATTGTATCACAGCCGTCCACAATACGAGCACGAAGAGTCTCTACATTTGGTACCAGGGTTGCGTAGACAAGAGCTTTCAAATGCCCCCATAAATGAAAGCCAAGAGGTTTGAGGTCAGGAGACCTGGAGGCCATGGAATTGGTCCGCCTCTACCAATCCATCGGTCACCGAATCTGTTGTTGAGAAGCGTACGAACACTTCGACTGAAATGTGTAGGAGTTCCATCGTGCATGAACCACATGTTGTGTCGTACTTGTAAAGGCACATGTTCTAGCAGCACAGGTAGAGTATCCCGTATGAAATCATGATAACGTGCTCCATTGAGCGTAGGTGGAAGAACATGGGGCCCAATCAAGACATCACCAACAATGCCTGCCCAAACGTTCACCGAAAATCTGTGTTGATGACGTGATTGCACAATTGCGTGCGGATTCTCGTCGGCCCACACATGTTGATTGTGAAAATTTACAATTTGACCACGTTGGAATGAAGCCTCATCCGTAAAGAGAACATTTGCACTGAAATGAGGATTGACACATTGTTGGATGAACCATTCGCAGAAGTGTACCCGTGGAGGCCAATCAGCTGCTGATAGTGCCTGCACACGCTGTACATGGTACGGAAACAACTCTCCATACAGTGACGTGGTCAACGTTACCTTGTACAGCAGCAACTTCTCTGACGCTGGCATTAGGGTTATCGTCAACGGCACGAAGAATTGCCTCGTCCATTGTAGGTATCCTCGTCGTTCTAGGTCTTCCCCAGTCGCGAGTCATAGGCTGGAATGTTCCGTGATCCCTAAGACGCCGATCAATTGCTTTGAACGTCTTCCTGTCGGGACACCTTCGTTCTGGAAATCTGTCTCGATACAAACGTACCGCGCAACGGCTATTGCCCCGTGCTAATCCATACATCAAATGGGCATCTGCCAACTCCGCATTTGTAAACTTTGCACTGACTGCAAAACCACGTTCGTGATGAACACTAACCTGTTGATGCTACGTACTGATGTGCTTGATGCTAGTACTGTAGAACAATGAGTCACATATCAACACAAGCACCGAAGTCAACATTACCTTCCTTCAATTGGGCCAACTGGCGGTGAATCGAGGAAGTACAGTACATACTGACGAAACTAAAATGAGCTCTAACATGGAAATTAAACGTTTCCGGACACATGTCCACATAAAATCTTTTCTTTATTTGTGTGTGAGGAATGTTTCCTGAAAGTTTGGCCATACCTTTTTGTAACACCCTGTATATTACGACTTTTGAACACTATTGAGGTAAATACATTGTTTGTTCACCATCAAAATCTTTCATTTGATAATTATGCCTATCAGTAGTTAGTGCCTTCAGTTATTGAAAGTCAGATTGCGTTGCGCTAAGAATATTGTGCCTCAGTTTAGTGCTGATCAGAATAGGTAAAGAGCGAAATGTCTGAGTACGTTCAGTTCTGCTCAGCTGTTTGAAAATCAAATAATGTAAGAGGTTTATCAGCACAGAAATTCATTAATTTTTCTAAGGGGACGTTTCACGACTAACCAGTTTAATATCAGAAATATTTCTGTTTATGTAAAACTGGGCGTCGGAGACTCATATAAAGCAGTGAACCACCGCTCGGAATATTTCCATTTCTTTGTGCCATGTAAACTTCAGGGTCTCTGAAAACTATTTGATATCGTGCTTTTTAGCCTTGTGAGGGGTACATTTTGTGTCTCTTCTCTTGCATTTCAAAATGTTCGTTTCAGAGCTGTGGTTCGTAATCAGTCTGATGTGTAATAGAAACTGGTTGCTGGTGATTTTCGTTATCTTATCCTATGTTGTTGACCCATTATCTGTCTGAATAACGTAGACCTCGAACATCTGGTTCACACACATTATAAAGGTATTGACCCTCCGTAGACAGATTTTATATGAATATCGTAATCGCATCATTATTTTGTATAGCTGAGCATTTTTGTAGGAGGTTAAGGGCCTAGATTAATAACTTATCTCTTTTAATACATGCAAGCAGAACTAATATCTTTGCCGCTGCAGTAATTCTATCAAAAAATCGTTCAAATGGCTCTGAGCACTATGGGACTTAACAGCTGAGGTCATCAGTACCCTAGAACTTAGAACTACTTAAACCTAACTAACCTAAGGACATCACACACATCCATGCCCGAGGCAGGATTCGAACCTGCTACCGTTGCGGTCGCGCGGTCCCAGACTGAAGCGTCTAGAACCGCTCGGCCACGATCGCTGGCTGCAATTCTATCAAGAGTGTGTGTTAGTGTCTGTGTATACATGTATAGGTTGAAGAGGGAGAGGCGGGTTATTTGGATGTGTTGGTAGGTGATTTCACTAGAAAGGTAAGTAGTTTATTTGAGTACGAATTGAAGGACTTCCTGTAAACTAACAAGAAGCACTAGGCAGAATGGAGAACCGCCTCTCCCGTTAGTGTATTTTATTTGGGTGGTCTGCGTTCCTGTTCCACAATTTACACTACACGTACTCATTGTCTCTTACCGATTCTGTTCATCAACCACCATACATATTAGCGACTGTGATGTGTAAACTGTGCATTACTCAAACAGTGTCATACTTCGAAAAATTAGTTAAATTATTTTCATTTACTCATACTGATTCTTCAAGTTTGTTTTGACATAAAATAAAGATTTCTTGCGGCATTCCACGATTTTTTTGTGATACCTTCTTTCTATACCTCCATGTGAACCATGGCTCATTTCAAAGTCACCGAATGTCTTGACCACAAATTACATGGATTTCAAATAGTGAATTGGTAGTGGTTCACTAATTTCTATATTTTCCTTTATCGCAGGCTAGCGCCATCAACTATCTAATAGATCCTATCTGCAAATAAATTCTTATCCAGAGTCAACTCGTAAAATATTCGGTAGCAGCACATTTTCATAAATGGGCCATATCATGTAACTCCGTAAATATCTTCACAGAAATTAACAATTCTATGAATGTTTAAGAAAAACTAAGAACAAAATTTTATATTTCTGGGAAATTTTATTGATTATTAAGCGGGTGGTCTATTAACATACATATTTTGACTTTAGTTACAATGATTTACATGGCTCCGTCTAAACTGAATGATAACAAAAATGACGTGGCTTCTTTTCAATTACACCGGATGCTCCGCTCCATCAGTCAGCTTCGTCAGACTCTTTACTTGTTAGTACTAAGCTCAGATAAGTAGTATCCCAGGCAGAGCTCACTGAGTACCTAGCCTGAGTCTGTTAAGACTGTTGTTCGGTTTCAGATTTTTCCACTAGTGGATGCGAGCATCGTCATGACATTAACATAATAATCTCATTAGAAACGATGGTGAGAAATAATACGGAAAGTCGCCACTAGCTCCATCAGTTATCTTTTTTTCCAGTTGCGCATGTAAACAGTAAGTCAAAGTTGAGGACTGAAAAATTTTTCTCTTCTCCCTCGGCGTTTCACCCTCCTAGTTGGTCGCTTTCGACCTCCGCAGGTTGTTTCCATTCCAGACTTCTGGTCCAACATTTCTGTCTCCTACTGCTTCCTGTGTGTATTTTTCCCAACTCAGAACTGGCCTTCCTCCACGTCTTCTTTCCGGCGGCTCTCAGATTAATATCATGCATGGCCTCCTCAGGCTGAGCATTTTCTGCATGTGCCGATACCATGGAAGAGCTCTGTTCTCCATAGCTTTTTTTACGGAGCACGTTATCTCCACTCACCTCTGTGCCTCTTCATTTCGTATTCTATCTGGCTTCGCCACTGCAGACGTAGTCTCCTGTTGCTCTACTTCTGTCCATTTGAATTTGTTATTTAATGATTACTGTTAGAGGTTCAGTTTATTTATCTTCTTATCATTGTAATTTGTTTACTCTTTTGGTTTCATTTTTAATAATTGTTTCATGTCGCTGATTTGCTAGACTAAGCACATTATCTTTTTTATTTTTTATTTATTTTTATTATTTCCATTTTAATAATTGTTTTGAGTCGTTGATTTGCTAGACTAAGTACATTATCATTTTATGTTTTCTTTTTAAGGCCACATGTGAGGTGCATATTAAAGCGTATTCTCCACCACGATGTGAAATTTTCTTTTCTTAGTGTCCTGCCGAATATTATTATTTCACATTATCGCTTAGAAAGCTTTAGCAGCTCTGTTTCCCATTGTTGTCTGGAACCATATCCTTGTCGCTTTCACTGGAGATTTCTATTACTGTTCCCAAATTTTCGCTGCTTCGGCCAGATTTTATTTTCTCTTCCTCGCGGAAAACTTTCACCTCCTGCCGGGGCGGTAGCCCTGGCGACTCCGGGGGCGCACCGCCGCTCTGCCGGCCAGCCTCTCCGCCCAGCAACGGCGGCAGCCGCGTCTGCGGCGAGCTGCGGGCGGCGCCTCCTCCCCGCTGGAGGCTCCAGCGTCTGGACAGGAGGGCACCGCGGCGTCCACCTGCGACACAAAACAAACACTCACGTTAAAATGCTTGCAGGTTCACTGTTCCTCAACAGGAAACTTTATAGTGGTTCAATGCTGTAAATCACCTAGAAAAACCGAATGTGCTATCAACACTGACTGAGTACCAGAATACTGCTAAAGTTCTTCTTCAGAAAAGTGGTGACCTTATGTTCCTAAAGGCAGAAAGACTCAATTCATAATCATAAATGAAAACCCTGTATTACGGTCTACAGATGTTTCCAGCAGCCGCGTCGTATGCGTAGGTGGTGTGCATTATCGTGCGTCTAACTTCACTCAAAGAGAGCTGCCATTTATTTCCTCTTACGAAATAGAGGTGAAATATTTCTGTATTTCCGTGCAGCTATCCAGAGAGGTTATTTCGCAGTGCATAATGGAATTGTTAGCCGACATGATCTCGTCGCCCCGCGTTTTTAATCAGTTATGCATATTCAGGGTATCATGCTTATGGGGCGAAACTGTGGAACTCTGTCGAACGCGTTTCAGGAATCTACACATATGATGACGGAAATTACTGGCTCACTGTTTGACCTCTTTGCAAGATGTGTCTTAGGCCAAAAGCGCGAGGTCTATACCTTCAATCCTCGGTGACTCTATAAGAGAAAGAAGAACGTAATTTTGCTCCGCCTCTGATCTCTTCTAAACTTTTTCATAATGCGTGGATACTACGATCGAAACTTCCTTGGTATTATAAAGAATATCTTCAAAATTCGTTTAAAACTGAAATTTTAAATGCTTAAAAGGTAAATAAAAGTAAAAGACCTTAATTTTAATATGGCTTTCGTAATAAAAAATGCATTACAGTACAAAGCTTGAAACCATTGCGAGAAACATCTGTACAAAGTCTAAACAATGTTCCACATTCAATTCATAAGTGTGAGTGTGTAATTGTTGACCCGTTTTTCCATCTCTGTCTAATGATACTGTAAACAAATCGTCTAGCAAAAGTACACACATTTCTCTACAACTGTTAAAGAAATGTAGTCCAATTTCCTTCGTTATTCGTTGAGGGAATCACTCTCTGAATGAATCACTCCGTGCCATGAACCATAAATTCCATGAGGTTGTAGATCTGCAGCGATGACATAGTTAACATTCAGAGACGCTTGAACAAACTACCTGCACAAACTTCTTAACAGGCACCAAATATCGGTTTGATTGAGCTTTCCTGAGCTAAGCATACTTTCTGTAAACGGATTCAGTTTCTCGTAACGTAAGCTGTAACTGCAGGAAACTGCACGAGGGAAATGTACCGTACATTTTAGAGTCAGAGGCAATGTGGGTTATTCTGTGTCCTATTGACCATTTTGTCATATCCGCTTTCCAGCACTGTTTAAAACAGAAGGAATGCATTGAGTGAGTCATCTTTTGAGTCGATATTAAGGATTAAAATCGGACTCTTCTCACCACTATCGAGGCTTATATTGAAAACACTGGCAATGAGGAAGTACAGGATGATAGGATATGCGCTAAAGCATCGGGGAGCAACTTCCACGATACTAGAGCGAGCTGTAAAGGGTAAAAGCCTGTGGGGGACGACAGAGACTGGAATACACGCAACAATTAATTGAGGACGTAGAGTGAAAGTGCTACTCTCAGATGAACAGTCGGGCACAGGAGAGACACCAATCAGAGTACTGACGACTCAAAAAATATGAAGAGGAACACGAAAATTGCACCGACTCGTTACAGGTACTGTCTACTGTCCTGCACGACCTCTGACAACCACTGTCGAAGACTGGCGCAGGCTGGAGGTGCTGTATCACGACCATCGTCTGGACAGCATACGTGGCAGGCTCCCAGAAAGTTACAGTTCACTTGGTGGAGCTACACAGAGGTATTACCCAGCAGCACATTCACATTTGAGTGTGTACACTTTGAAACAGATAACTATGGTTCGATCCTGTTTTAGATTTTACTTCTCATTAAATTAATATTTTGTAGGTGCACAATAATTATAGTTTTGGTCCCTGTTTCCCTTCCGAGCAAGACTACTCACATTCACAAATATGGACACTGAACTGTAATTCCGTGATATCTTTTTAAACTTTTGATCTGAACAGAAGGTACTAGTGCTCTTTCCAATAACATGGTCGTGTCCCTAGCGAAAAGCACTCCTAGTACACATGAGACGGAAGAACGGCCGACTCCAAAACGCGTAATCTTAGAACTGGAGTTTGACTACCCAAACTCTTCAAGCAGTTTCACCCTTCTTGCCCTCCCTGGAAATCGTAATGTTGTCTTACCTTTCCACTGATGCGCTCCAGCTCATCCTCCGTGTCCCGTATGCAGGGACGCTCCTCGAGACTGATGTTCGCAGCATCAACTGACGTCAGCGTCTTCTGCGGCTCATGTGCCCCCGGAGGAACATCTTTCTCTTGACCTGGGCCCAGACGGAACTGCAGTCGCACCACGTTGTATTCCTGTGGGAGTTTTCTTTTCATAGTTTCCTCTTCATTTATTGCCTTCCTTTTATTTATTTACCAATATTTAACCACAATCTAAGACATTCACGTTTTATAGTAGAAGCTACTCTGAATTTATCTTTATGTAACTAGAGTCATATAACTACCACAGTCTGTTCAATAAATGTCCTAGGTATTATCTGAACTACATTAGAGTACTTTCTTCACTATCAGGAAGTAAAGTACAGGCAGTATGTTACCTTGTGCCTTGAACTAAGCTGTGATTAAAATTGTTGTTTTCCAAGCGAGCTACGGTGATTGGATTGGATTGGCTCTAAGCACTATGGGACTTAACATCTGAGGTCATCAGTCCCCTAGACTTAGAACTACTTAAACGTAACTAACCTAAGGACATCACACACATCCATGCCCGAGGCAGGATTCGAACCTGCGACCGTAGCAGCAGAGCGGTTCCAAACTGAAGCGCTTAGGAGCTACGGTGACAGTCATACATCACGTTAATACGCCATCTTGACGGACTGATATGACAATGATTCAGTGAAGTAGCTCAAGGCAAACCTAGCCAACACGAGGGTGCAAATACCAGTAGCACTGACCTGATAATATTAATTGTGGACTCGATGTTGATGACACTCCCTGGTTAGATTTAATCATCTCTATTTATATGTAGTTACTTATCGAGGAAGCAGAAACTCATATCATACATTTGATGATTTTCAATTTAGGTCGGACAGGCAGCTCAATGGCGTGAGAAAGTGGGAGGTCACGTGACAGGATGTGTGTGTCACCACACAGAACACAAACACTGAGGCAACGAGAACCTCCATTATCATTAAAGCGAGGCTGTTTATCTTTATCTCTACATCCAGTGCTTTCTAAACATGTTTCGTAAGTATTCCGTCGACAAAACAGAACGATTACAAATATTGTAATTTGGGCCAGTCAGTGTAATGCAGTCAAAGTCCCTACTCGGGCAGCGCATTGTTGGGATGACCGAGGTAGTCATATGTATGCCTGGGCGATTTGTCCATTTACCCGACACCATCTTCCGACAATGTTTCAGGAATAACGAACATAAATTCTACCTCAACTACATCATAATTCACAGGAATCTATCACTGACAATAAACAGTCGGTGTGAAACAAAAGATGGATGGTTCGTTGGCGATTAGAAGCCTAAACAGCAAGCTCATAATTCCTGCGTTAATAGAGTAGCACAGCAAAAGTCGATGACACCAGATGGAAATCTGATTGAACAGCTGTAGTATGTAGTAATAGGAAAATAGAAGCTAGGAGAACAATATTGATGCCAGAGGTAAGAAATGACTGTATGAGGGGAAAAAAATGTACTGTTGAAACCCGTCCATAGGCCAGACAGCTGACGAGGGTCCCCCAGTGTTCAGCCGAGCCAACGTAATCCTGAGACGGTAACCCAATCAAAATTGATTCTACCCTGGTAGGAAGAGATATATGTCTTGCTTACTACTACCATTAAGTGTGACAACTTCGAAAACACAAAATTTCTCCCGGTAATCTGCAATGTAACACGTGGGTTAATCCGCATGATATGTAGAATCCGGCTGCCCCTAGGACTGAAGGTTACGTTCTTCATACTCCTCGGCGTTGCTCACCTGTGGGCTGAACTCTACAGGGTCAGCGTCCTCATCGCAGACCGCGATGACACGAAGATCTTCGATATCCGTCTCCCGCCCACAAGGGAGACAGAAAAAGGCGAGGGCTCTGCGGAACATCTGCGAAGATATAAAAAATAACATCAAGTTTTGTCGTCAACTCATACATCAGTCGAACAGAATGAGAGCAGTTCAGATGTGGAGTGCTACGCAATCGGAAAGTATGGGATGTCAAAGGAGGCTGCATTTTAAGAGAATTTACACGACTCATCAACATGCTAACCAAAGCTATGGAAACCACAGAATTTCAGGTAATGTCGGATTTTCACTAACTTTAAGTATCAACTCACACATACCACCTTTGAGCTCCTGCCAAAGCAACAACGTTTATTAGCAGTACTATAAATTTTTACCGAAGATAATTCAAGGTGTATATCAGTACTTCAGGCAATGTAGGTCCTTTTAGATGGGCGAGATGTTCAACGCAGTTTCCCTTACTGCAGTCAAGTGTTTTCACGATTTGTCTGAAGTTCAAACAAAGCTCTAGCAAATCTTTATTGAAAGTGGCAGCGTTTTGAAATCGTAGTAAAGTTGTTGAAGCTTCCAAACTGCACATTTTCCTTCCTCTTTTCCTTGCACTTACTCCATGTCTTTACAACGTCGGCATGTTAATCTGAATATGGCAGTGTTAATGGAAAAGCTCCGTGACGTACCTTGCGTACCCCACCTGTCGTTATTTAGTGTTATCTCATGTGGAGTGTGAGAATCATTCGACAGATTTGCGAATCGTGTAACTGAGACAGAAGGCGGGTAGCAGCACGGTATTCACCTAATCGGATGCGAAGAAAAGCTACCAAATTGTACCTATTATTTCATTTGGAAACTGAATAGTAATAATGCCTCAGAGAGTAAGTTTAGTGTTCATGTCCCACCGACTATGATGGATGTCTGTTCTCTCCCTAAATTAGTTAACTCATTATCGAACCAATAACGCCTAAACATTTTCGCTTACTACACAAGTGATGACTATCAGTGCCTTTGACAGCAGTATCATGGGCAGATAATCGCATTTCGATAATGTTGACAGACAGTCATTCACAACGTTAAGCCAGAGCACGCTGTACAGCGGTAACAGAACGACGACGTCTGGTACCCTGCCACATACCATGTGCAGATTTTTTTTTATGTCAGCTAAAGTTATTAAAAATTGTCACCACACTAAGATGAAAAAAAATTTGCTGCGTTCATCGTGTTATTATTTCAAGTACCTATTCTGAAAGTACTGCGAAAGACAGGAAAGAAGGAAGATTGGTAGCACAATTGATAATAAAATCATTAGGTAGTTCGTGAGTTCTCAGTATCAACAAGGAATGATTGTCATCGGATGTTCACGTCCCAGAGAGAACTGAGTATCTGACGAATCTGTTTTACTGACCTTACAATACTAATTAGATATAAAATTTGTAAAAATACAGCAAGTAAAGGATAATACTTACCTGTTACGTATTGCTCAAGCTATGCTGTATGGGAGTTCCTGGTATGAAGCGTGAGCAGGAAAACATTTTATTTCTTATTTCTTTCCTTATTATTTATGTATTAGTATTCTGGAAACAGAAAACTGCCCATATACACTACTGGTCAGTAAAATTGCTACACCAAGAAGAAATGCAGATGATAAACGGGTATTCATTGGACAAATATATTATACTAGAACTGACATGTGATTATATTTTCACTCAATTTGGGTGCATAGATCCTTAGAAATCAGTACCCAGAACAACCACCTCTGGCCGTAATAACGGCCTTGATACGCCTGGGCATTGAGTCAGACAGAGTTTGGATGGCGTGTACAGGTACAGCTGCCCATGCAGCTTCAACACCATACCACAGTTCATCAAGAGTAGTGACTGGCGTATTGTGAAGAGCCAGTTGCTTGACCACCATTGACTAGACGTTTTCAGTTGGTAGGAGATCTGGAGAATGTGCTGGCCAGGGCAGCAATCGAACATTTTCTGTACCCAGAAAGGCCCGTACAGGACCTGCAACATGCGGTCATGCATTATCCTGCTGAAATTTAGGATTTCGCAGGGATCGAATGAAGGGTAGAGCCACGAGTCGTAACGCATCTGAAATGTAACGTCCACTGTTCAAAGTACCGTCAATGCGAACAAGAGGTGACCGAGACGTGTAACCAACGGCACCCCATACCACACGGCGGGTGATACGCCAGTATGGCGATGACGAATACACACTTCCAATGTGCGTTCACCGCGATGTCGCCAAACACGGATATCAGATGCTGTAAACAGAACCTGGATTCATCCGAAAAAATGACGTTTTGCCATTCGTGTGCGTGCAGGTGGTTGTTGTCTTGTAAACGTCCCCATCTGTTGACTCAGGGATGGAGACGTGGCTGCACGATCCGTTTCAGCCATGCGGATAAGATGCCTGTCATCTCGACTGCTAGTGATACGAGGCCGTTGGGATCCAGCACGGCGTTCCGTATTACTCTCCTGAACCCACCGATTCCATATTCTGCTAACAGTCATTGGATCTCGACCAACGCGAGCAGCAACGTCGCGATACGATAAACCGCAATTGCGATAGGCCACAATCCGACCTTTATCAATGTCGGAAACGTGATGGTACGCATTTCTCCTCCTTACACGAGGCATCACAACAACGTTTCACCAGGCAACGCCGGTCAACTGCAGTTTGTGTATGAGAAATCAGTTGGAAACTTTCCTCAGTCAGCACTTTGTAGGTGTCGCCACCGGCGCCAACCTTGTGTGAATGCTCTGAAAAGCTAATCATTTGCATTTCTCAGCATCTTCTTCCTGTCGGTTAAATTTCGCGTCTGTAGCACGTCATCTTCGTGGTGTAGCAATTTTAATGGCCTGTAGTGTAGTTAAAATTCCTGATGGGTTACGGCAAACAGAGAAATTCGCCTTAGCTTCCCTGCACTTCCTATTTATTTGAAGTGATTTATCATTCTGTATTCCTGAATTTCGCTGAAACTTCTTTCTTTCATCGATCGACTGAAGTGTTACTTCTGTTACCCATGATTCGATCGAAGTTAACTTCTTTGTAGCTACGTTTTTCTTTCCAACTTCTGTGGTTGCCCATTTTTAGACATGTCCACTCCTCTTCAACTAAACTGCCTACTGACTATTCTTGATTGCAGTATCTATAGCCTCAAAGTACTTCAAGCGTATCCGTTCTTAGTACTTCCGTATCCCACTTGTTTGCCCATTGATTCTTCCCAACTAGTCTCTTAAACTGTGATCTGAGTCTACATCTGCTCCTGGGTGCGTATTACAATCGAATATCTGATTTCGGTATCTCCGCCTGACCATGGTATAACATAGCTGAAAGCTTACCGCATCTCCCGGCCATTTCCAAGTACACCTCCCGCTCTTGTGATTCTTGAACTGATTATTCGCTATCACTAGTTGAAATTTATTGTTGAACTCAGTTTCTTTCCTCTCTCATTCCTACTACCAAGCCCATATTTTCAGTAACCCTTTCTTCTACTCCCTCCCCTACATCCGCATTCCAATCTCCCGTGACGGTTAGATTTTAATCTCGCCTTACGAACTGAATTAACTGTTCAGTTACATTACACGTGTTTTATATCTTCACCTGTGGCTTGAGATGTCGGCATGCACATCTCAACTGTCGTTGGCGGTGTTGGTTTGTTGTCGATTCTGATGAGAACAACTCTGTCACTGAACTGTTCACAGAAAGTCACTCTTTGCCCTACCTTAGTATTCATAACGAATTTTACTTCCGTTATACCATTTTCTCCCGTTCTTCATATTACCCTACACTCAACTGTCCATAAATGCTTTGTCTTCTTTCCATTTCACTTCACTGACCCCCAGTACATCTAGATTGAGACACTGCATTCCCTTTTCAGATTTTCTAGCTTCCCTACCGTGAAAACTTCTGACGTTCACGCCCCGACGCGTAGAGCGTTATCCTTACTTTAATTATTCAATCTTTTTCTCATGGTCACCTTCCATTTGGCAATTCCTTCCCAGAGGTCCGAATGGGGGCTAGTACGGAACCTTTTGTCAGTGAAGACATCATCATAACACCTTTCCAGTTACAGGCCATATGACCTGTGGATACACATTATATGTCTTTAATGCAGTGGTTTTCATTGACTTCTGCATCCTCATGTCTTTGATTATTGCTGATTCTTCCACCTTTAGGGGCAATTTCCCACCCAAGGACAAGGGAGTGCCCTGAACATCTGTCCGCTCCTCCACCCTCTTTTACAAGGCCGTCGGCTGAATGGGGGTGGCTTCGCAAGTCGGAAGTCTTCGGCCGCCCCTGCTGATGATTTATATTTAAAATTAAAGTGGTGGCAGTGTTCGAACCCGGGACCAAAGACGTTTTTATTACTACCCCTGTGTCATGAAACGGCTAAAATTGTATCATTCATCGAGACTGGATCTGGGGATCCACGTAGCCCCTACTTTGCAAGAGGAGACCGCGTTACCTCACAGCTTTTTTTAATTATTTTTGTATACGAAAAAGAACGGATACAGTCAGCTTCAGGATGGGTGGAAATAAGGTGGGCAGGGGTCGTAACCGGAGGCCTGACCACGATGTCTCTACCCTGCTGTCATGGTACTGTCGCCAATATGGACATGATACTACGTTGGCTTCTTTATTTCATTTTTTATTTTATATATTTTCTTAATTGTTTTTAATTTTTATGAAAATAAAACAAGACAATCATAAATTCCACAGTTCCGGGGCTCAAAAGGGAACATATTTTTTCTCTAGGAAGAACGCAATAGGAGAATGCTCTAGAACAATAAGAAGGAAAAGAGAAAGAAGAAACAAAGGTATCCAATACCGTGACGACTGAAGACAAGGTGCAACATATTTGCAAATACAGAATGATAACGTGGAAGCCTCTGCCGCTTCCGATGAGCGTTCACCATATACAGGGCGTTAAAAAACAGCTTCCCAGTATTTCATGGAATGATTGTGCGCATCAAAACAAGAAAAAAAATGTCTTATAACCATGGGGCCTGCAAAACGTACATTCTAACATGTGGCCACTTGTTCAGAGGAGGTGCACAACATGATGTCCATTCGTCTCAGTGTATGCCTTTGCCCTTCAGTGTAAGGATTCTCACACTCTTTGAAATCGCTCTGGTTGGTTCTGAATGTCCTGAGATGGACGAAGGTACGATTGTGTAGAGTCAGCACATCGTTTATTGAAGTGACATAGAGCAATTGCTTCATGTTTCCTCATAACCAAACGTCTAGTGGATTTAGGTCCACCGAACTAGAAGGCCAAGGTCTGGGACATCCCCAGCCAATCCAATGGTTTCCAAATGTCCTCGTCAGGTGCCGACGTACAACGCTCAGTAATTCAGAAGGCAGTGATAACAGGCTCCAGTTAACCTCTGTGGTAGCACGAATGGCACTGGTAATCTATCGCCAAGAACGACTACCCACAGACTGATTGAGAATCGATTGTGATGCTTTGTTTCTTGATCTGCATGGGGTCATCGGCTCACGTACACTGATTATGGAAATTTACAATGCCATCTCGTGTAAACCCTGCCTCAGCGGTAAATAAAATCTTGGATGGAAATTGTGGATCTGCACCACACTGCCCCAAGAACCATGAGCACGTCTGCACTCTGGCAGAATGGTCTTGTGCCCTCAGGCACTGGACACACCGAACGTGGTACGGATACAACAATTGCTCATGAAGTACTGACCAGACCAGAGGATGAGTAACACCTCTAGAAACTGCTATTCGTCGCATCCTGGTTGCAGGAAATTCGTCCACTGCACCTAGAACACGCTCCTCCAATGCAGGAATGTGAACTGAACGAGGCCTACTTTGTTGGGTGCTACGGAACCTGCTTCCCCAAGACGCTGGAAGAATTGGCTGAACAGCTTAACAGATGGAAACCTGCGAGCTGGAAATCTTTCAGTGTACAGGTTACGGGCTCTCAGATTAACTCCATCTGCTAATTCATAATGGTGAATCATGTCTGCCATTTCCCCCGCGGAATAAAAGGCCTCCATTGCTAGGTTGTGCCAAGGTATTTGCGAGAGAGAAAACATGTTGTACCTCACCACAAACATCAGAAAAACATGTACTTTAAACATGACCTGTAAGTATGCCAAACATCACCATACGATCCCAGAGCTAGAAAAAATGTACGCGGACGTAAACAGATGTAACAAGACTACTACACTGTCACGCAACGTAAACAGAATAACTCACTGCAGACCAGTGAGTCAACTAATGTTTACGTCGGTATTGCATGGCGGTATCCCAGCACGCTGTTGACACGGAGCGCCAATGCAACAACGGTGTTCATATCCGCAGTCACATGCTCGGGATGCCTTCATATCTCGCAGTATTCTATTCCAGGGGTTGTAATTAATATTAATTATCGGTTAGTCGTCTGTAGTAGGACAAGTAATGCACTGCCATGGATACCATTACAAGAGCACCTCCTATGAACACGTTCATATGTCATATGCCAGAACGTGTACTTTGTAGAACCCATGGCCGTAAGACTTTTTTTCTTGTTTTGGTGCGTACTATCATCCCCTGAAATATTGGCGAAAAGACGGGGATCCGGTTCATTGCCAGACCAGATTACATAGTGATCACAGTGTCCGACGAGCCATACGATCGAGTTAGTCTTCGTCCGAGAGAAAACTAAAAAGTCCGGAGACGGATGAAGTTCAGCCGAGAACGCAACTTCAGCGAATCCAGTACCAGTGTTCTCGACCACAAGAGACAAGCTAGTGTGGTGATCTATTTGGTTGACGACATGTGTCACAAAGGCCAGGTGCGCTAACACCAATGCGATGGAGGCGTTCGCTGGTCGGGACCAGATTCTGAATGCCTTTATACCACGATGAGGCGACTTCCATCGGGAGGATGAGAAGACTAACGTGAGACTACACTGTTTTCCAGGATATCAATGGCGCGGCCATTTCAATAGAGCTGAGTGATGATTGTACTCCCCAACGAGAAAGGGCGGATCCAGTGGTAAGGTGTGTCACTGATAAACTGTCGGCTCCCAGAAAACTTATTATAATATAAAATTCAGGTATGTGCTGCAGTTTAGAGTTGATCCGGCAAGCATCGGCAGGGAGAATTGAACTGGACGGTCGAAGACGTGTAAATAAGCGAGACATAATAGAACGAGTAGCCAGAGTACATGCTAAAACGTTCACAGTATAAACGATATTGAAGCCTTCCCTTTGGTATTGGGAAGTGCCAACCCTCCAAGGGAAGGAGGCCAAGCTACCACACCATACCGAAGTCCAACTTTTCCGAAGGGTACGACCGGATCGCCAAGTGAGCGCAGCTGTTTTCATCGGCAGCGATCTACGGTAATCCCAAACGATTTGTGGTGAGTAAACAACATTGTCCGTGGAATGAGAACTTGATGAAAACCCCACAATGGTAACAGGGCACGTTTCCGTTCATCAATTCACGCCACAGAGGGAGACCCATATCAATCCAGTATATCCTTGAGTAAGGACATGTCATCGATATGACGTAGCAGTACCATGACGTCATCTCTGTACGGTCGTACCGAGCAGGTTTCTCCTAGCATCTTCCAGCCACGTAACTGATCAGCAATACGGCGAAGCTGAGGTTCTAGGGAGATGGCAAAAAGCGACATGGAGAGGCGGCACCCCTGCGGTGAGCCCCGTCGGATAGTGAGCTGGGGAGAAAGTTGTCCATTCAACACGACAGAGGCGTGAATACCAGTAAAAAGACTGGATAATATCTGACACTCAGTACGCTTGAGCACTTGCATCAAGAGACTGTGACTGATCCCGTCCAAAGTCTTGCTAAAGTAAACAAAAAGTAAGACTCCACAGACAGAATTCGCTGGAGCCACCGCGACGACGACCCGGCATTCGACTACAGAAGTCAGAATCGTGCCCCCAGTCACACAGAATTGGTGAAGAGCAAGAATTTTCTCTAGCAATATCGACAAACGGCTATTAACCGGCCGGGCGACAGTTTTGTAATCGAAATTAAGTGGTGTGATTTAGCAGTGCCTGGACGTTCGTTTGTCTTCGGAATTAGAACGATTGTACCATCCTTGTAGAGGTCAGGAGTAACACCCGTCCCCCTCCCGAGATCACCCCATTTACCAGTGCTGCAATGGCATAACTTATAAGAGGTCAGAAATGTACATAAAATTCCTTAGACATACCGTCGACTACCGGAGATTTTTGCTATGGCGAACCAGCAAAAAAATGTTGAAATGTGTGTGAATTCTTAAGGGACCAAACAGCTGAGGTCATCGGTCGATAGACTTATAGACTACTTAAACTAACTTACGCTAAGGACACACACACACACACACACACACACACACACACACACATGCCCGAGGGAGGAATCGAACCAGGTGATATATTATTTAATGCGGGAGTAATCACGCAATCCAGGCCAGGAGAAGAGTAAATGCACCAGGGAGAATCATATCAATAGCAGGGACATCATAAAGGTAGGTAAAGCAACGGCAGATCGCTGTGGAAATATCATGTTGTGACGTCAGTACGTGACCATCGGTGTGAATGAGGGACGCGATACATGCTCTTTTTCGACGGCTCCGCAACCTCATAAGTTGGTATAAGGGGGTCAGTTCATTCTGTCGGAATGAGCGGTATTTCGATCGCACCCCGAGTCTTACTGTTATATTTTTAACTGAAGAAGCTTCGCCTTAACATGGTGGACATGCATAACCAGTAAGGTGGCTTGTCTGGCACCTTCATAAAGTTGTCGCAAGACGGAATAACACAATTCCTGGGACGGACGGAGATTCCTCGCTTCCTCAGCGCCGTAATGCATTAATTCTTTCCGTAGCCGCGGTTTTGCATGCCCTGGCCTACATTCCATAAGAGAAGGAAAACGCTCCTGCGAACGCAATTTACGGTGCCTAACCTCTCTAACGCTAGCCTCGAGCGAAGGATTCTTTAACAGAGGTGTGTTCAACATCCAGGGTAGGCGATACAGTTTTACTTGTTGCGGCACATGATTTAAGGTTACAGCTACGACACACTCAATATCACGTCTGTAGCTAACAGTTGTACACATAAAGAATCATAAAGAAAAAAGTGATCGAGTCAGCTGCTGGAAGTAGCTGTAAAATGCGTTACACCTGACGAGAGTGGGATAGTGGCAGATCCACGCATCGTGTATTTGCAAGCAACGCACCAAATTGTCTAGTTCCTTACTGAAATTATAATTAGGAGTCAGGACGCAAATCACAGTTAAAATCTCCGCCTAACAGAAGTTTCTGCAGAGTTTAACGAAATAAATGAACTTTATCCACTTTATAAAATGGCGTGCAATCTGTGAAACGACCACATCCTGAAGGGGCATAAAGAAGAATTAAAGTAAGATCACAGAAAGTGCAGCCTATTCCTCGGCCGTTATCAAGAAATTCGAAATCAGTCTGTGGTGTTCCCTCCCTGTAAAATAACACAGTGCCAGTTGATAGTTCAGCAGCTGCATTAAAGAAAGTAGAAAAGCCGGAAATAGAAAAACGGTCAAATAAAACTTTTCGCAAAAATATCACGTCGCACTTGTATCGTAAATAAAACGTCGCAGCACCGCTCGGAATTAATTCTGTTCACATTCGAGGTAAGAAAGATATAGGCCTCCTTCTATAAATTACCAAAACAAAGTAGCTGATTACTTGCATGTGACCTTTAAAGTCGTGCATCGGAGTCCATGGCAGAATCAATGAATGAATGTCAATATAAGGAAGTGGACCTCTCTCTTCTATCCTGTTTCTCTGTTTTCTTTTTTTCGCGAGGCCTCACACTCAGGTTGAAAACGCTGTTTGTTGCGGCTTTGCGGGAAGGCGACTGCCACATGAGTCGACGTGAGGCGGCCTCATGCAGAAAGTTATCTTGTACCAAGGATACTTCCCATTCCTCCACAGGTGGGCGGTGCCACTCCTGAGAATCAACGGAAACGAAAACTGGCGGAACATCTTTTACCGTCACCAGTGGAAACTGGCACACTTGTGCCGATGTGGTTTTGATAACATTGGCCTGTGGCATGCTTTCCCCATCCGAGGGTGCAGAAGAAGGGTGGGAATGCGTCACAGACTCAGGCAGGGCCGGTAAGTCCTTGGATACAGCACGGAGATCCGGAACAAGTCTGTCCTCATGTCATTCCGAAGCGGCAGTCTCGGTCTAGGGAGACGCATCGGAGGGGAGCTGGACGCTTTCGAGTCTTGAACAGCAGCTGACATGTTATCATCGGGTATGAACTCTGGTAGGGGAGAGGCCTCCTCCATCGGATTGTTTTCAGTTGAGGGGAGAAGGGAAGAAGGATCGTCCGACGCCTCACCGTCTTGCGTCGGTCTACACTTGTTTTGAAGTGGAGGTGGTGGCGGCACGGAAGCTATAGTGGCGGAATCCCTGCGTGGGGTCAACGGCGGAAATGCAATGACTCGCGTTTCCCTCAGTAACTTGGTTAAGCACAATGGTTGTCACTTGGGGAACCAATTCCACTAAAGTTGGTCAAAGATTTTCACAGGTAGATTGTAAGGGAGTGACACGACGTGAGCAATTTGTGTGGAGGTGTCCACTTTCATTACATATAAGATAGGTGCCTTCTTGTCCTGTGTAAATTATATGTACCCCGTATTCACACACATGCAAAAGAAAGGGGATATTCGTTCGACCACCACCATGTCTATGGATATAACTCTACTATCAACTTGTGAACGATGTTGAGCGGACCAGCGTTCCCCTCGTATTTTCCGTGTGTTCCAAACAGAAGCAGGGCAGCCTTGACGAAACAGTCATCAACTTCCGGCCGAAGGTTAAACATCCCAACATTCGTATATTCCACCTCTGCATTCGCCAGAATAACCATACTATTAGATCTATCGCAATGAGTGAAAGGGACTTCCTGTCCGAGCCGCAATACGAGTCTGCCAACCTGAAGCAGGTTTAGGAACTTGACGTAAAACAAATACGATGCAGAAACGAAGTAAGCCATGTGAACCTCTTCTGAAGGTACCTTGATCGTATCTACAAGCCAATCATGAATTTCTAACGAACTTGGCTGCACATGTGGCACGGACTTGTCAAAACTAAAACTGACCTTACCCGTACATGGAATGTCCCTCGGAGTCCTACGACGTATCATGGCGCAAGACAACGCTCTGTCTAAAGTCGAGTCACAAGCGCGAGACGCTGAGAGTGAAACAACGATGTGGTGCACAATACGAGTCACAAGGAAGCTCTCGTAGCGCTACGATAGAGAGAATAGGTAGAACCTACTCGCCCGACGTGCGGTGCGGGAATGTACTTAAAACTGTGTGCTGGACCGAGACTCGAACTCGGGACGTTTGCCTCTTTCACGGAAAAGTGCTCCACAGACTGAGCTACCCAAGCACGCCCGTAGCCCACATTACTTTACAACGCTAAATTCAGTGCAACTAAGCATTCATGAGTTCAGTAAGAAAAGTAAGACTACAAAATCAAGCAACAAATCAGTTACTGCCAGGCATGTTAAAACTGTGTATTCCATATTTGAACACAGATTCTAGCCTTTTGGTGGCGACGGAGAGTAAATATATACTTGGCAAAACTCATAGAAGCTAAAAAAAAAGTTTTCTTTCTGCGACGAAACCGTTGGAGCAGGGAAGAGAGAAACTGAAGTATTAAGTTTGGCCAAAGGACGTACTCGGAAAGCTCAACTGGTAACAGCATCGACTGCGAAAGACACAACTCTGGCTTCTAGTTAATGCTTAGCGCACGATTTCTGTGACAGCAAATTCATGGATGCAAAGTGACAGATTCAGTCTTGAAAGAGAATCGGAAATCTGCCCTCTGTTGACTATATATTCCGTAAGACATTCAAATTTGTTATTGTAATCACAAACCGCTTATAACGATGTGTTAAATTACACTTACAGAGCCAGTTACCAGTTATTCAAATTATGCACTTATCACTGCAATTGATGAATCACGTAGCACAAAGTAAAAAAACTTATCATCCTATAAAATAAGTGATAACTGGTATATGTGGAACGCCACGCGATACAGTTTTGTAACAGCACGACGGCCGAAAAATATACTTGACAATAAAAAAGTTCATTAGAAGGTACAGAATGCTTAAAACATAGTCTTGCTGATGCCAGAATGATTACACAGTACATGCGTTAACTGTTAATGAAGGATGAAACCGGATGGTCTTGTAAAATTACACTCGTAACTTGAACTTGGATCACGAGAAAGAATCAGTTCAACCGGTAAAATGAGCTTGAAAGGACTGAACTTCTAAAAAAGATAGGTTTATACTTTTGAATGAACAATTGAAATCGTAGAGTTTGGCAACAGATGAGTACACTGCATGCCCACATCAAAAAACCGTTGCGTGGATATGCGAAGTCGAGAAAAGATGGTGGCTGGTCACTTACCTGTTCCTCAACAGAATCCCGTCTGATACTGACTTTCTGTCTTTTTGTTAGAACTTGAGAAAGTTCAGACAACCTTCGAAAGCAAGTACCTCTGTAAGATGTTAGTTAAACAACACGCAACACTTAATGCAGCACAAGTAAGCACTCAGAACGAGATCAATCGTCGCGAGTAAGAATCGCAATGTTGTCAGGCAACTGCTCGTGACGTATCAAGCTACATAGCATTGTTGAGAGCGTCGTCCGTGACCGAAGACAAAAAGTGTCAATCGCTTTGATATTAACACAGCTTTTTAACGATGATACACAATAGCCTGTGTAACTGATTTACCACGATCATAATTCTTCATTATGTTAATAACAGAAGATTGCCAAATCATTACCATGGGAATTTCTCATTTCAAACACAGAACAAGGCAGTACTGAATGCAAACGTTGCCTTCAAACTTTCCTATTCTGTAACATAACTGAAACGTCTCTCTTTATGAATTTATTGAAATGAAGGTCCGGTTTCATCCTTCATTAACAGTTAACGTATGTACTGTGTAATCATTCTGGCAGTAGCAAGACTATGTTTTAATGCATAAATGCTATGCCAATAATTTGTGTAACTAATATTTTTGTTATACTCTATAAATGCTATGCCCATAATTAACTCTCATTTTGAATGATGACTTCTGAATAATACTGAATAATGTTTTATAAAACTATATGAATACTTTGTGACTGGTCAATGAATGCCACTGTTTCTTATATTTTAAATTTGTCTTATGTCACTTACATGATATCATATATGAATACCAGTAGCTTGATGCTACACTCATTAACTCTTGTTTTGAATGATGACTTCTGAACAATGCATAAAAACGGTTTGTAACTGGACAATGAGTGCCAATGATTACTATAATTAGATGAATTATGTAAATGCTATGCCATTAACTAACTTTTATTTTGAATGATAACTTCTGAACAATGCATAAAAATGGTTTGTAACAGGCCAATGAGTGCCAATATTTACTGTAATTAGATGACTTATGAATAATGTTCTGTAATACTCCATACGTAGTACAGAAATGTTTAGTAACTAAGCAATGAGTGCCAACTATTACTCAAATCGGTTGATAGACTAGTGTAATTCTCAATTATGACTAGCATAAGACTTAATGTCCTTCACCTTCTGACCTAATTACCAGAAATTACTGCAATATCCGTTTGTCCTGTCCATCCTCATGATCATGGAGCACTATATTTGGATTTTGCACTAATTCTACGTTGCTGAAAGATTATGGATTCTACAAGAGTGTGGTGTTGACACATCATGCTGTCCACCACCTTGAACGATGGAGATGTTATTATGGTCCTACTGTTTGGTGTACCTAATGTATTACCAAAATGATAACATTGAATATTAATACAACATTTCAGTGTCTTGGCTACACTGATTAATACTTCAGGGAAGAGAACTTCAGATTGTCTCACTTGGTGCTGTGCTTCTGTAGAAAGATATGGACTTTCAGTGCAGCTACGTGCAACCTACTGTGCTACAACCATGATGCAATCCATCCCTTTCCTATCCTAGTTCTTGTAAAATGGTAAAAAATATATACAGTGCGTGTGCACTTTATGTCATTTGTTAATATGTTTTGTACTCATTGCGTATACATTTTGTCATTTCTTGATATGTTCTGTACTCAGTGCATGTGCACTCTATTTCATTTCATGTTCTGCACTTATATATATGTATATAATCTGTGACTGTAGACTTAGTTAATTAAGTAGATTACAGAAAAATTTGTTGCTCATGGCAAGTCCAATTGACTCACCATCACCATCACTGCCAAATTTTTGACCCCCCCCCCCCCAGTGGAGGGTTATGTAAGAGGTCCGAGCAGATGTAATTTCGATGTATTGCTCATGCGCTGCCTGCGATATGCAAGCTATAAGAGAATCTCAGACCAGAGAACAGTGTTGACTGCAGTAGGAACTGTGTAGCTGTAGCAGTAAGTTGTTGCTAGTCTGCAGTCTGCTCTGGCCTGGTCTGGTGTATCGTGTTGGATGGGCCGGTCGCGGTGCAGCGATGCCGGAGCCTGAGTATTATTGTATAAGGTAAAAAGCAGCCTCGCGCATATGTAGTAATGTCATCTCAAGTCCCATGTAAATGTTTTAAAAATCTCGTAATAATAATCTTTCTCATAAAAAGTAACTTTTAATAACCATTCATTTCAATTTAAAGAATTTACTAATTTCTCCCATCCATGATCATCCCGATTGTTGCAAAAGAAAAATCAGTTGCTTCCTTTCATAAATGACAAATCTACCGGCCAGCATTGCACAGGACTGTGCCAGAAAAATTTATTTTTTAAGAGCAGATATATATATGCGTTATCCAGCGACTTCATTGAGGTAAGAATTTTTCTCTTTTTTATTCAGAATGATCTTTCAGGGCCATGACGCAGCACTGCTGACGTCCAAAATTTACCAGGTTGAATTCACAGTCAATTATTGAAAAGTTATAAGTGAGCGACAATTTAATTGAGAGGTTAGTTACATTGTATTGTTACCAGGTTACTGAATTTATTTTTTGTTTGTTGGGACGTTACACTGAATGTGAACGACGTAATTATAATTTTTTACTGTTGAGAGATTTAGGAATTTTTCTGTTTTGGGTTTACGCTAAATGTGAATGAATTTTGTAGGGAGGTTAAATGGGAAAGAATTTTGTGGGGAGGTTAAATGTCAATGAATTTTTTTTTTGAGGTTACACTAAATTGGAATCATATTCATATTATTTATTATATTTTGTGGGGAGGTTACACTTCGTTGTTTTTTTTCTTTTTATGAGAAAGATTATTATTACGAGATTTTTAAAACATTTTCATGGGACTTGAGATGACATTACTAAATATGCGTGAGGTTGCTTTTTACCTTATACAGTAATACTCAGGCTCTGGCATCGCTGCACCGCGACCGGCCCATCCAACACGATACACCAGACCAGGCCAGAGCAGACTGCAGACTAGCAACAACTTACTGCTACAGCTACACAGTTCCTACTGCAGTCAACACTGCTCTCTGGTCTGAGATTCTCTTACACCTTGCATATCGCAGGTAGCGCATGAGCAATACATCGAAATTACATCTACTCGGACCTCTTACAGCATGAAACTCAAGAAAACCTTTACACACCAAACGACGCAGGAAGCCTACCGTGACGAGTGCTTAAGCTGCACGCGGTGTTACAATTGGTTCTCGCGGTTTAAAAATGGCCGGACGGAAGTTAAAGATGACCCCTTCAGAAGGCCCTTTGACGTCTACCGACGACGATCATGGGTCAACGAAACTGTGCGAGCCAACCGAAGACCGACTGTCCGATAGATTTCAGAAGAATGTGCGAGCCAACCGAAGACTGACTGTTCGATAGATTTCAGAAGAATGTAATATTTCAGGTGGACAATGTCATGAAATCCTGACACAACATCATGGAATGCATCTTGTTGCCGACAAGTTGGTCCCACGGCTCATGAGTCAAGACCATAAAAACCTTAGTCTCGCAGTCTGTGGAGAGCTTTTCGATAGCGCAAATGAGAATGAGATGTTCCTTAACGGAATCATAACTGGGTCTACGGTTATGATGCTGAGACCAAGGGTCAGTCTTCACAATGGGCCGAGAAAGATTCTCGAAGATCAAAAAAGCTCTCCAGGTCAAGTAAAATGTTAAAGCCATGCTGACAACTTTCTCTGACTTTGAAGCATGAGTTCATCACGAATTCGTGCCACAGTGACAAACTGTCAATCGACTGTACTATCGGGACGTATTGCGGCGCCTGCAAGAAAATGTGAGAAGGAAACGTCCTGAAATGAGGCGAGACAATTCACGGCTCTTGTATCACGATAACGCACTCTCACATTCATTCCTGTTGGTGCATGACTATTGCACAAAAAACGAAATCGCTGTACTGTATCATCCTCCGTTCTCTCCAGATGTGGCCTCTGCAGACTTTTTTTTGTTTCCATAGTTCGAAGACCCTTGAAAGGACGAAGATTTGCAGCGATAGACGAGATTTAAGAAAAATTTCAGACGGCGCTTCCAGCAAGAGGCGGACCAAGACTGCTTCCGGAAGTGAAAATGGCGTTAGGAGCGGGGTATCAATTGTGGAGGAGAATATTTCGAAGGACACCATGCACAATAAGTGAAGGATAAACGTAGAAAAAATTTGTGGACAAATTTCCGGAATTTTTCGAACATACCTCGTACAGCTTAGATATTTCGACGTCAGTTTCAGCTGAGTAAGTTAGAAGGCTGTAGGAATTTACCCACTTGTAATATTTTAAAGTACAGTGAATATTAATTGTGCTGTGTTGGAGGTGAAGGACTATGACTCACTTTCAACTTCACTTCAAACTGATTATGATGATAAGGTCCCATAGTCCTTGACAGAGCGTAGGGGACGATGCGGGAGACCCGCACCGCCGTACGAGGCAAGGTCCTAGCAGAGGTGGTTTGCCATTGCCTTCCTCTGACCGTAATGGGGATGAATGATGATGATGATGAGGACGACACAACAACACCCAGTCATCTCGAGGCAGGTGAAAATCCCAGACCCCGACGGGAATCGAACCCGGGACCCCGTGGATCGGTAAGTGAGAACGCTACCGCGAGACCACGAGCTAGCTGGATTAATGAGGCAGAAGGATGGTATTTCTCCAGAAACAAAGTACACTGGTGGCCATTAAAACTGCAACACCAGGAATGATAGCGAATAACGAAACTTTACTTATTGTGCGTATACATTATAATAGGAGAAATAGTGGTATGGGAAAGGCTGCTCTGTTAGTTCTTTTAGTAGCTCACGGGTTCAGCAGGAGCCTGGAATTCGGAGGTGAATTTTCCCAAGGGGAATGCCAATCTCGTGGCACCAGTTTTAACCCGTCCTACTAAGGACGTAAAAACGCACGCGGACAAGAAGCTGGTGACCTCACAGCGTGGAGTCCACGTTTCACTACTCCGCAAAGTGTAAAATGAAGAATCTGACATGTCAGATCTTTGTCTCGTGGAGACGAACACGGCCAATGAGATGCAACGTTGTCTTTACGTCAGAAGCAGATCTTTGGATCCGCCATACTGTAAGAAGTTGAACTTCGTATTCGGTGTTTTTTCCATTATAGACACGTGGTATGAAAATAAGCTGTTTCAAAGTATCAATAAATTGAGGGTATCTCGAAAACCAGTCGTTTTAGATACTATTTGTTATGATAAAATGACAGGAAACTACATATTGATAGATAAAGGCATCCCATGTTTGATGTTTTTAGTGATATAACATGTGTTCCATAGAAGAATATCTGTACAATGCTTCGGCACAACGACGATCTATCAGTAGCGCCTCGTTTTGGTACAATTTATCATAGTTAAATATCATGTAATGGCATTTGTAGATACAATATTTAAAAAGCGTATACCTTATACGGAGACCTCTCTGCCGTATTGAAACCGTAGGGTAATTAAGAGCATCATGCGTTGTGAAGAGAAAGGTAGCAGTTTCGTATTCACTTCGTTCCAAATGAATTTTTCCACCTTTTGGTTTCTAAAAGATTCTGGGCTTCCTTATTAATTCAATAGAAGTGTCATCTGCAGCAGTCGATGCTATTTATAATATATAACTTACACTGAGGTGGCAAAAATCACGGGTTGTGTGACGTCCCCTGGCAAGACATTCACAAAATCGTTGTAATATATGTGAAAAAAAGAAACATTTATCTGTATTATTATTATCATTATTTCATTTCTGTATGAACGGTTGTTGATTATGTAGACCCTGTAAAAAAAGAAACAGTCTTTTTTCAT
This sequence comes from Schistocerca serialis cubense, assembly GCF_023864345.2. NCBI lineage: Eukaryota > Metazoa > Arthropoda > Insecta > Orthoptera > Acrididae > Schistocerca > Schistocerca serialis. Next base: position 438,005,888 of record NC_064645.1, on the reverse strand, counting down.
TTTTATGTTTGTGCAATAATTATGTATCTACATTTTGCAAATAACGTCTGTGGTCGGCGAGTGTAGAAATCAAAGCAGACAATGATAATTAAAAAAGATAACAAAGATGCATATTAAATTGTCTATAAATAGTGGAGGTTAAAACATTACTCTCTGTCTCCTTGTAGCCGTTAAAGTTGTAAGAGCCTGTAACACTCGATTGAATGCTTGGTTAGCTTTCTTTTGTTCCTTGTTTGAGAAAGACGCCAATGGAAGCTGATGAATGAAAAAGGTGTGCACTATAAATTTATGTCGATTTTTGAATATAGAAATTATTAAAAATACTTGTAATAATTTATTGCTAGCTTGCCCAGTATTTCATTCCACATTTTTAGACGTTTTCAGCATATTTAGAATTTTTCATGACGCAGAGCTGTGCAGCGATCGCGGGAGCCGCTGGCGCGGCAAATTCAAATTAAACTGAATGAAAGCAGTTTTCCCGCAATTAAGCGGCAGGTAACGGTACATTAAAATTATTTCTTTCAGCTTCCCCGAGACATCAGAGGTGAGTGGAGGATTTTATTATGTCATTTTCAGGTGGAAGTGGGCAACTGCTAATACAATATCAGTGACGTAAATAATTTAAGTAAATCAGAGCAATAAAATTTTACTTTTGTGATATCAAAGACTGCTGTGATGAAACCTGTTCTGGCTAATAATACAAAAACCAAATTTCATATTTAGTTTCATGCTCTCGTGTTAGTCGTGGCAATCAATAGTGTTCACATATTAAAAAATCCACTGCAGCTTTTATGTTTAGCGAACATAGCATATTGTAACTTCTGTACGTGTAATAAGAGTAATTTTCAGTGCATTTCAGAGATGAAAGTAGCGAAGAACATGTTTAATTTCATAATTAGTTACAGTAATGATACCGTGTTCCATTCCTAAATAGCCAGATCAGGGTTATATAAAAATAGTTTGCAAGTTAAAGATCATGCGTGCACAGCAGGAAATCTTTTAGTGTTGTGCGAATCCCCACGTAATAGACCAAGGTGCACAAAGTTAAAATATTTTCAACTGCAGAAACTAAGGTGAGAATCGCATTTTATCTGTTGTGCTCCAACAATAAGCAATATACAGTTTTTAAAATATTATGCCGTATAAACTGCATATAAATTCAAAAGCGCGGTGAGGATTACGCGACAGTTGCTTCCTTATATCGTGTCGGACGTCCTTTTTCCCGGCATAGTTGCAGCACCTCGGCGTGGCGTGAACAAACAAGCCGTTGGAAGGCCCTTGCAGAAATATTGAGCTGTACTGCCTCGAGAACCGTCCATAACTGCAAAAGTGTTGCCAGTGCAGGGGCTGCTCACTAAATTCCGAAATCCGATCTTCGCCGAGGATGTAGAGTATGTATTATTACCACCAACTTTCAAAGGGCGCATCGTCACCATTCAAAGATAAGGGAAATTAGTGCTCGTACTGAGGCGTTCAGACAGTCGTTTTTCCCTCGCGCGATCCGCGAGTGGAACAGACGGGGAGAAATACGACTTTGGCGCGAATTGTGCCCTCCGCCACACACCGATTGGTGGCTAGTGGAGTATATATGTAGATGTAGATTTTCTGCACGAACTGACTTCTGGATTGTATATCCATAAATGTTCGATGAGATTCATGTCAGATGACCTGGATGGCCAAATTATTCACTCGAATTGTCCAGAACCAATCGCGGGCAATTGTGGCCCAATGGCACAGTGCATTGTTGTCCATGAAAATTCCCTCGTTGTTTGGGAACATGAAGTTCAGGAATGGTGTAAATGGTCTACAAGTAGCTGAACATAACCATTTCCAGTCAATGATCGGTTCATTTGGAACAGAGTCCATTCCATGGAAACATAGCCACCGATACGTTGCACAGTGACTTGTTAACAAGTTGGGGCCACGGCTTCGTGATGTCTGCACCGTAGTCGCACCCTTCCATCAGCTCTTACCAACTGAAATCGGGACTCCTCTGACCGGGCCAGGGTCCAACCGACATGGTCACAAGCCCAGGAGAGGCGCCGCGGGCGATATCGTGCTGTTAGCAAAGGCACTCGCCTCGTTCGTCTGCCGCCGTAGCCCATTGACGCCAAATTCGCCGCACTGTCCTAACGCATACGTTTGTCGTACGTCCTGCGTTGATTTACGTGATTATTTCACACATTGTTGCTTGTCCGTTAGCACCGACAGGTCTATGTTAACGCCGCTGCTCTCGGAGCCGGCCGGTGTGGCCGAGCGGTTCTAGGCGCTTCAGTCTGGAACCGTGTGACCGCTACGGTCGCAGGTTCGAATCCTGCCTTGGGCATGGATGTGTGTGATGTCCTTAGGTTAGTTAGGTTTAAGTAGTTCTAAGTTCTAGGGGACTGATGACCTCAGATGTTAGGTCCCATAGTGCTCAGAGCCATTTGAACCATTTTTTGAACTTCTCTCGGTCGTTAACTGAAGGCCGTCGGCCACTGCGTTGTCTGTGCTGAGAGGCGATGCCTGAAATTTGGTATTCTCAGCACACTGTGAATCTTGAAATAATGAATTTCCCAACGATTTCTAAAAAGGCATATCCCATGCGTTTACTCCAACTTCCATTCCACGTTCCAAGTGTGTTAATTCCTGTCAGGCGGCCATAATCACGTTGGATTCCTTTTTACTTGAATCACCCGATTACAAATGACAGCACCGTCAATGCACTGCCTTTTATACCTCGTGTACGCGATGCTACCGCCATCTGTATATGCGCATATCGGTATCTCATGACTTTTGTCACCTCAGTGTGTTTGCTGCAATTGTTGTTTCATAAGCCAACGACTCGAGTGTTTCCCGAGTGTCTAGAAATCTTTACGCGACTGCTAATCTATCTCAGAATAATACTCAGGCTCCGGCATCGCTGCACCGCGACCGGCCCATCCAACACGATACACCAGACCAGACCAGAGCAGACTGCAGACTAGCAACAACTTACTGCTATAGCTACACAGTTCCTACTGCAGTCAACACTGCTCTCTGGTCTGAGATTCTCTTATACCTTGCATAACGCAGGCAGCGTATGAGCAAAAAATATATGCGTTATACGGCGACTTCAAACACTGGAAGAACTTCTACAGAAATTTCATGGTACTGCTATTTATTCCACGTTAGATTTGAAATCGGGATTTTGGCAAATTCAGCTCCATCCGAACTGCAGAAAGTACACAGCTTTTCTCTGTTTTGGTGACTGTTATCAATTTTGTAAATTACCGTTCGGTTTATCAATTTCTTCAGCAGCATTTATTCGCGGATTGAATACTATACTTCCGACAGAACTAAAAGACAGAATCACAACGTATGTAGACGAAATTCTTATTGCAGAAGCTAACTGGTCTGAACACAATTTGATTCTTGAACAACTGTTACAAACCTTTCGTGCACAAGGACTCACAGTTAATCTTAACAAATCGCAGTTTGGCAAAACTTCTTTAAAATTTCTTGGACATGTAATTCCAGCAGAAGGCATTGCGCCTGACCCGGAAAAACTTCAAGCTTTACGTGACATTACTATACCTACGACGAAGAAATGTTATGTCTGTCTGTCCGCCAGTATCAAATTGAAATTTATATCACGTAGGCAGTTTCTCGTCGGTGTATTATTAAATATAAGCGTCTAAGATAATGCAACCAGAGCTAGCGTCATTTATGTCGCTTAATTTGATGTTCGAAAACTCAGGCAAAACCTCTACGTAGGACATATCATTCACGTCCAACCATGAACTCTGGCAAGAAGCCAGGTTTTACAGCACAAATGAAGAAAAAAAATCAGAACACTGTTAACCTGTTATTATACGAGTGTCAGAACTTAAATAGTGGCAACTATTTATTTACATCTTGTAAAAATAGATACGTGTTTCAAAGTTTTACTGACCTTCAAAGTAGTCACCAGCATTGTGTATAACCCGTTGCCAGCGATGTGGAAGTCGTAGGATACTCTCAGCAGTGCCAGTTGTGTTGACAGTTCGTGCGGCGCGGTCTATTGCCCGACGAATTTGTAGCAGTTCTGAAGCGAATGCCGTGAAGTGTTTCCTTCAGTTCAGATATCATGTTGAACTCACGAGGGCTTAAGTCAGGCGAGTGCAGTAGGTGGTATAGCACTTAGCAGCCCCATCAGTCAAACAAATCAGTAACAGCCTGCACTGTACGTGCTAGATCATTGTCCTGCAAAATGATGGTCAGGCCCTGCAGAAAGTGTCATCACTTGTGTCTCTATGCCGTTCATTTTCGGAACACAATCTACGACCAGCTTAGGGACAGAAGTGATGACACTTTCTGCAGGTCCTGACCATCGTTCTGCAGGACAATGATCTAGCACGCACAGTGCAAGCTGTTACTGATTTGTCTGACTGCTGGGGCTTCTAAGTGCTATACCACCTACTGCTCTCCTCTGACTGAAGCCTCAACTCGATTTCTAAACTGAAGGAAACACTTCACGGCATTCGCTTCAGAACTGCTACAAATTCGTCGGGCAATAGACCGCGCCGCTCGAACTGTCGACACAACTGGCACTGCTAAGAGTATCCTACGACTTCCACATCGCTGGCAACGAGTATACACAATGCTGGTGACTAGTGTGAAGGTCACTAAAACTTTGAAAGACGTATCTATTTTGTACGAGCTGTAAATAAATAGTTGCCACTATTAAAGTTCCAACCCTCGTATACTTCGAAAATATATCATTTGTCATTTATTAATCAACGTCAAACTGAAAATTAAAAGATTCTCAAAAGTCTTGGAATATCTGAGACAGATATCTTGCGAGTATCATTGTCGATAACAGGCAAAAATGGTTGAGATTCTCTACTCCCGGAATGGACGAACTATCTGTAAAAATAATTAAGACTGTATAGAACGGTCAGTGCGTGGGTCCTACTAGCAACTGACAATTCTTATTTGAACTCAGTGTCTCTACAACTATTTCGTACATATAAATCTCAATGGTTATTTTATGAGTCTTTCGTATAGATTTTGTCATTTACTTACCTCAGTGTATCTTACATACATTACTGTATCGCAAAATAAGTACTTCTTACTTTGGTTTCATCAGCATTTATTTCTTCTTGAAGAGTATTCTGTTACAACTGATTCTTTTGGGCTTCCATTCAATATACTGTAATTTCGATACTGTCACTTACTGCAGTGTTCTAGCAGTAGTGGACATCAGAAGATCCTGAGGAAGATCCCAGCAGAGGGGTCGAAACGTCGATCAGTTTAGAAGAAACGTGACGCGGCCTAATACCCCAGAAGATTTGAACTTTATTGTTATTTAGTCACAGCCGAAATGTAAATCAGATATTGTTCTTCTGATGTCCTTCATTCGACGTTATACTTCTTTTCTTAATTTTAAATTAGACAGCTTGTGTTACTCTGTTACTGTTTTTAGTCTACGAAAATGCTTATGTGGTTACAGGTGTTGGAGCACCACCTTTTTTAGGATAGGTAAGACAGAAAGATGTCAAGTTCTGCGAGAGGTCAGGATTGAAACAAATCTTCAGTTTAGGAAAGAAATTAAACAGCACAATTCTAGCACATTGGATCACCAATCACAGCTACCAATTATAAATTTTCACCAATCACCAGAAATTTTATCTCCACCAAGTTGTATCTCAGTCCTAGGTAATTGCATTGATGAATTAAAGTCACCCAACCTAGTTGACATAATCTGCCTCTCTGAGCACCAAGTGACCACTGGTGTAGGAACTAGGCCTAAGCACAATGAGAAACTCAGACAGGAGAGTACTGCAAATGTTAGAATAAGGAAAGGTTCTCATAAAAGTATAATTAAAAATAATGTAAGTATATTTCGTCAAAATATTGGGAGTTTAAAGAATAAAGTAGATGAGCTTCTGGTTTGTTTAGAAGATTTAGAAGCTGAGAATGAAATAGATATACTATGCCTGTCTGAGCATCACATTGTTACTGATATGGATAAGGTAAATGTAAGTGGTTATAAGCTCTCTGCACATGTAATGAGAGCAAATATGGAGAAACGAGGAGTTGCCATATATGTCAAAAGCTATCATTGTGCAAAAAGTATAGAAACAAAAAAGTTTTGTGTAGAGAAACATAAAGAAGCATGTGCCTGTGAGCTTAAATTAAATAAAGGCACATTTATAATTGTAACTGTATATAGGTCCCCATCAGGAAATTATCATCTATTTCTGAAAAATTTGGACTCCTTGTTGTGCTATCTGTCAGACAGGGGGAAGCAAATTATTATTTGTGGGGACTTCAATGTAGATTCTCTGAAAGAGGGTAATAGGAAAAATGACCTTGAAGTATTACTCGGTTCTTTCAATTTGACACCCGTTATTGATTTTCCTACTCGGGTGGTAAAGGATAGCAGCTCACTGATAGATAACTTCTTTATAGACCAAGCTAAGTTTAACCAGATAAATGCTCAGCCTGTTGAGAATGGTCTTTCTGATCATGGTGCACAGCTAGTTACAATATATGACATAGCTCCATTCAGCAATACTAAACAGTCCTCCAAAGTAGTACGTTCAGTCAATGATTTAACAATTGCAAATTTCAGGGAAAGCCTACAGCAGTTAGACTGGGATGAGGTGTACCGTGAACCTGATGCCAATTTAAAATATAATTTATTTCATGACATTTTTGTAAAGGCATTTGAAAACTGCTTCCCCAAGAAAATAGTTAAATATACTCGTAAGAAACCTTGTAACAAACCATGGCTTACTAAGGGTATAAAAATATCTTGTAACCGGAAAAGGGAAATGTATCTGACAGCAAGAAAGAGTAGTGACCCAGAAACTATCAAAAATTATAAAAAGTACTGTGTTATATTAAGAAAAGTTATTAAAAAATCCAGGAGTATGTGTATCATGTCTGAAATCAGCAACTCTGATAATGAAATTAAAACAATTTGGAATATTATTAAAAGAGAAACAGGTCAACCAAGACCAGAGGAAGACAGTATGACCATCAAATTGAATGAAAGCTTTACGAACAGAAAGTCAGAAGTTGAAAATATTTTTAATAATCATTTTCTAAATGTTGTGGATATAGTAGGACCCAGGTGTTCATTAGAAGATGCTAGGCTGTTAATGGAAGAGGCCATACCTATGCAATTTGATACAATTGAAATCTCATCTACTTCTCCCTCTGAAAATAGGAAAATAATAAACTTACTTAAAAGCAAAAACTCACATGGAATTGATGGCATTTCCAGCAAAATACTAAAAGCTTGTTCTCAACAGATAAGTAAGATTCTCAGCCACCTGTGTAATAGCTCTCTGGAACAGGGCATTTTCCCTGATAGATTGAAATATGCTATTGTTATACCTTTGCATAAAAAGGGGGATAGATCTGATGTCAACAATTACCGTCCAATCTCCCTTCTAACAGCTTTATCCAAAATTTTTGAGAAAGTAATGTATTCAAGAGTAGCTTCACATATCTGTAAAAATGATGTACTAACAAAATGTCAGTTTGGTTTCCAGAAAGGTTTTTCAACAGAAAATGCCATATATGCTTTCACCAGTCAAATTTTGAATGATCTGAATAACCGAACACCACCCATTGGGATTTTTTGTGATCTCTCAAAGGCTTTTGATTGTGTAAATCATGAAATTCTGCTAGACAAGCTCAAGTATTGTGGCATGAGTGGGACAGTGCACAAATGGTTTAATTCGTACCTAACTGGAAGAGTGCAGAAAGTTGAAATAAGTAGTTCTTGTAACATGCAAAAATCAGCACATTCCTCAAACTGGGGAACTATCAAGAATGGGGTTCCACAAGGGTCAGTCTTGGGTCCTTTGTTGTTCTTATTATATATTAATGACTTGCCATTCTATATTCATGAAGAGGCAAAGTTAGTTCTCTTTGGTGATGATACAAGTATAGTAATCACACCTGAGAAACAAGAATTAACTGATGAAATTGTCAATACTGTCTTTCAGAAAATTACTAAGTGGTTCCTTGTAAACGGACTCTCACTGAATTTTGATAAGACACAGTACATACAGTTCCGTACAGTGAATGGTATGACGCCATTAATAAATATAGACCTTAATCAGAAGCACATAGCTAAGGTAGAATATTCCAAATTTTTAGGTATGTCCATTGATGAGAGATTAAATGGGAAGAAACACATTGATGATCTGCTGAAACGTTTGAGTTCAGCTACTTATGCAATAAGGGTCATTGCAAATTTTGGTGATAAACATCTTAGTAAATTAGCTTACTACGCCTATTTTCACTCATTGCTTTCATATGGCATCATATTTTGGGGTAATTCATCACTGAGGAATAAAGTATTTATTGCACAAAAGCGTGTAATCAGAATAATAGCTGGAGTCCACCCACGATCATCCTGCAGACATTTATTTAAGGATCTAGGGATATTCACAGTAGCTTCTCAGTATATATACTCTCTTATGAAATTTGTTATTAACAACCAAACCCAATTCAAAAGTAATAGCAGTGTGCATAACTACAATACTAGGAGAAAGGACGATCTTCACTATTCAAGATTAAATCTAACTTTGGCACAGAAAGGGGTAAATTATACTGGCACTAAAGTCTTTGGTCACTTACCAAATAGTATCAAAAGTCTGACAGATAACCAACAAGTATTTAAGAAGAAATTAAAAGAATTTCTGAATGACAACTCCTTCTACTCCATAGAGGAATTTTTAGATATAAATTAAGAAAAAAAAGAAAAAAACAAAACAAAAATATTAAAAAAATAAAAAAAATAAAAATAAAAAATAAAGAAAAACAAAAAACACAAAAAAATAAAGTTGTTATATTAACTTAAGTATGTTGTTAAATTAACCTAATTATGCCATGTATTGGAAAATTCGACTTGTTCCACATCATTACGAAATATCGTATTCATGATCCATGGAACTAGTATTAATCTAATCTAATCTAATCTAATCTGTGATGTGAAGGGGCCTCGTTATCGACAGTTAGTAGGTTATCAGTATTGGATGTCCTATAGTAGGCTTCGGTTATTTATCTCATGTTGACAGCTTTGTTTGACCGATGTCAGCTTTAAAAAATGCAAAAAACGGAAACAACGGAATCAGCAGTTCATGACCGAAGCTGTTAATGCAGTTAAGGGAAAAAAAAGATCTTCTTCTGTCCCTCTGGGATTAGGACTTAGGGGCCTGTTCGGGCTACACCGCCTCTTCCTCGACTTTTTCACTCTCCTTATTACAGAAGGATTGTATTCCATTGCTTCTCGACTGATTTTCTCATTTGACATACGCAATACGTACTATTTCCAATCCTGCTTTCGTTGGATTATTTTTTCAGTTCATGGCTGTACCAGCAGTTCTTGTTCTGTCTTCTCTTGTGGAGCCTATCATTGACCTAAGGAACTTCATTTCTGATGTCTTAAATTGTCTTTGGTCTTTTGAGCTTAATGTCCAACTTTCTGCTCCATATAGTACTGTGACTAATGCCATGGCTTTATAAAATTTCATTTGGGTTTCCCTTCCTGTTTTTACCCTTCACTGTTCTTCTTACAGTTCCACATATGTGTTGATAGGTGTTACTTTTTCTTATTTGTGTCTTTCACTTTTTGAAAAGTTCTGTCAGAGCCTAGATACTGCAAATGCTGGAAATAGGACACTTGTTCTATTACTGTATTGTTCATGATTATCTTAGTAGGTACCTCATGAGAGGTTTTTTCCTGAAAATGTCATTGTTTTTGTTTTTGTTGTTGAAATCTCTAGACTACAAAGTTAGGTTTACATTGTTTAATCTATGTACCACTGTCTGTAACTTGTCTTCACTGTCCGGTATGGTACCTAGTCGTCAGCAAAAAGTAATGTATTTAGAAATATGCCTGGTCCACTTCTTATACCTTGAAGTGTGCTGTCCATCATCCACTCCCTGACCAGGTCATCGACGTAGCCTTCCTCACTCCTTGGTTGATCTCCATTTCTAGTGTCAGCTCTTTGCCACTGTCTAATCTTATTTTGGTGTTTTTTTATGAAACTTGTGACACTTTTATCAGGTGTCTGAGAAAAGGTCTTTTCTCCATTATTGGCCAGCGATTTTTTATGCGGATGTGGTCAAATACCTTCCCAGAATCTATAAATGCTAGGTGCATCTACAAATTGAATTCTCGTCTTTTTTGTATGCAATAGGTCACGCTATTCCGTAGCCCGCTATACCGAAAATCAGCCTATTCCGAACAGAGTTCAGAAAAGATACCGATTTTTTGAACTTAAAAAAGGAGAAATTAAGAAGATGTTCGTGAAAAAACGTACGAAGAAGTTAAACAGAGACATACATAGAGCCTAAGCTTGATGAAAACAGACGAAACCATATTGCAATGAACACTGGTTACTTACAGTACGTGTCGGCTCCACTTATACAATTCTGTAGAATCATTTTTAATCACTGCTAAACACAGCAAATAACCAATTTACACACAGTTAAGAAGTAAAGTTAGGTACTTTTTTCTGACGAAGACCATTCAATTGACTTGAGGATGCAATGTTCTGCCCTCAACGCATGAACATAACAGCATTTGGTATTGATGAAGCGTGCTGCTCGAAGTAGCTTAAGGCGAGGTCAAGGGCATTTGCCACGTCTGTGTGTGATACTGAGTTCAGTTTGAGTGTTCACCTCCTCCGAGCTGATCTGAGCTGAAGAGCCCTGCGCCACTGCTACAATGTCTTCGCCTCCGTACTCCTGGTGGCCATTGTCGTCAACAGCAGTCCACGCCTCAACACAGCTTTCTTCTGTGTCTTCGCAGCCAGGGATTTTCTTGACTAGTGGAAGTAGGTTACAGTCTTTCACTGGTGTAAAACCTGTTTCAACAAATTCCAATGTAGGCCAGTGGTTTTCCCATGATTTTTGTAATTCGCCTTTAGTAGTGTTATCCCATGCTTCAGCCAACCTGTAAATTACGTATTTTATTGTAATTTTCTTAAGTTGTTGCAGGATTCTGACTTCATTTCCATCTTCTTCAACTACGGTGTGAAACAATATTTTTCGGTATTTCTGTTTAATTGCCTGAACGCACCCTGCTCCATAGGCTGAAGAAGTTACACACAGTGGCAAAAAAACTGCTTTGACGTCTCCATGAACCAGTTTCGTTTCTTCTGGGTAGGACGGAGCATTGTCTACAAGCAGCAGAGCACGATTAGGCGATCCGTTTTGTCTACTGAACTTTTGGGGACAAACTGGCGCTCGAACGATTCCTTGAACAAGTCGCGCTCCAGCCAAGCTTTTTGTTTTTTATTCTTGTAATACGCAGGAAGTGAGCTGATGTTAATGTTTTCGAAAGCTCGTGGTTTCGCCGTATTGCCTATCGCAGTCAGCGGAAGTTTGTTGCCGAGGCATTGCTGCAAACTAAGACAGTTAGACGTTGTTTGTCCATTGTAAACCCTGAGGCAGATTTATCGTCTTGCGAAGCAACACTTTTAGTAGGGAAAACATTAAAATGCAGTCCAGTTTCATCCGCTTTGTAGACTGGTTGCGGTGAGCAGTTATGAAAAGAAACAAGATCTGTAAATTCTTGTGGGTAACTGGCAGCTGCTTCGTTGTCAGCCGACAGCATCTCCCCAGCAATCGTGAGCTGGCTAATTCAGTGTCTTTTCTGCCAACGATCCAAGAAATCACGGCTAGATCAAAATGATGAGTGACCATCCATAAGCTTGTTCAGTTGAAGCGCCCTTTCTTTTACCAAAGGACCAGAAATGGGGATTGCTTTCTGTCTTTCCTGAGTGAACCACAAGATTGGCTCGTCAAGTTTTTCGTGTGAACACAGTCGTTCTTTACCGCTTTTCAAGAGTTATTTCACTTGAACCAGAACAAATTGTTCAAATGGCTCTGAGCACTATCGGACTTAACTTCTGAGGTCATCAGTCCCCTAGAACTTAGAACTACTTATACGTAACTAACCTAGGGACATCACACACGTCCATGCCCGAGACAGTATTCGAACCTGCTACCGTAGCGGTAGCGCGGTTCCAGACTGTAGCGCCTAGAACCGATCGGCTACCGCGGCCGGCGAACCAGAACAAAACTGATCAGTCTTTTGTTTTGTTTTCCAGTTACGAATCGTTGCTTTTAAGACACCGTATTCGATCGATGATTTAGTAGCACTTTCTCCCTTGTCTGGTCTTTATTTCACCAAGTTTTTGTTTTAAAGAACACGAAGAACGACTTTGTTTACTTGCAGTGTTTATTGCTTAACAGTTGGACTACGAACATAAATAAAAACGTCACAATGACTCAGTAAAGTAACTCAACACTCATGAACAGAACTTAACAACAAATTTGCAATAATGTGTTTGGAACGCGGGAGGGAGAGGGATAGGTAGGGCGTCTGCGGTATGAGTCGTCAGAGGTCACTAGCTCATGTCCTCGCACTTAATTTACGCCTTAAAAAGTCAATACGTAGATATTATTCATTAAATCCGCCTATTCCGAATTCCCTCTAAACTGAACAGTGTTCGGTCCCAATTACTTCGAAATAGCGGGACTCTACCGCAATTTGTTTCATAATGAAAACATCGTCGTCGCAAGGTCTTCCTTTAAAAAAGCCTGCTTGCCGCCCTAATAAAATTGAGTCAGATATTTCAAAGCCTTTCATTAATTATTTTGCTGCAGACTTTATAAGTCCTATACAGAACACTGATTCCCCTGTAATTAGTTGTGATAGTCTTGTTTCCATTTTTAAAACTGTAAATAACTTGAGCGCATCTCCATTCTTCTTGTAGTCCGCAGCTCGTGGTCGTGCGGTGGCGTTCTCGCTTCCCACGTCCGGGTTCCCGGGTTCGATTCCCGGCGGGACAGGGATTTTCTCTGCCTCGTGATGACTGGGTGTTGTTTGATGTCCTTAGGTTAGTTAGGTTTAAGCAGTTCTAAGTTCTAGGGGACTGTTGACCATAGATGTTAAGTCCCATAGTGCTCAGAGCCATTTGAACCATTCTTCTTGTATTTCACCTTAGTGCCAATACGTATTATGTAAATGGAGCATTCTGAATTCTAGACGTGTTCCACCGTAAATTATCAGTTCTGAGTTAATTCCATCTAACCCAGGGGATTTTTCTGTTTTCTTTTTTTAAATTTTACTTTGTTTCCCTGAATGCCTGTTTTGATTCTGTCAAATCTATTAGGTTTGTCCCTTCCCTGCTCTCTCTTACCTTGGCTCTTCTGCATCTGGATTGTACAGTAATTTCATGTATTAATTTATCCTGTTTTCTGAAGGACTGATATTTATATTCGCAGTATCTTTGTCTGTTCTTTTTAGCTGTCTGATCAGTTTATATGCTATTTCCCTTCTACTGTGCATGTCATGTTCAATTCTGTTTATAAATGTATCCCATAATGATCTATGTGCCTATCTTATTATTTTTTGTTTCATTTCTGATTTCATTATTTTTTCTTTAACTTCCTCAGTCTGTTTATGTAAGAATTCCCCATATACTTCATTTTTCTTTTTTGAGGCTCTTCTGTCTCTTTATTCCATATCTTAAGTCCCCATTATCGATTCATTTTGTTTTTTCACCTAGTGCTTCTTCAGCCACCTGTATTACAGATGTTTTAATGTTTGTCCATTCTTCAGTCAGACCATCGCTTAAAGGTATTTTTTGGATTAGCTTAGTTAACCTGCACTGATATAGATTCCTTAAACTCTCTTCTTGTAACAGATGTACCTTAAACGTATTGTTTGGATTTGCTTTAATTTGCCTCTTGTTCTGTGTCTTTCCCACAACTGGATCTTTGATTTAACAAGACAGTTGTCCGTACTTACATTTATCTCCCTACCTTGATCAGCTAGAACATTATGACCACCGACCTACTATCGATATAAAGCCGTCCAGGCGATAGCAGCGTCACGTGGTGAGGAATGACTTGCTATTCAGACACACGCATGGTGCATGTACGAGGGTTGTTTTTTAAGTAAGGGCCGTTCGCGCGTATAGTCCTGTAGTTCGCGCGGACGCCGCAACAAGCCACCGCGCCACTTGCCGGCATCCTTCCCGTTCACACTGATGCAAGTTGCAGCTCTGTAGCTGACGTGTACGCATCGCTGTGCTACTTTATCATGTTTACGTTTATTGAATCGCCCGCCGCGTGTGAGATACGGTCAGTGATACGTTTTTTGAAAGCGAGAAACCTATCAGCTGCACAAATTCATCGTCAGTTAACAGAAGTTTATGGCTTGATTGCAATGAGTGAAGGTTAAGTGCGTCAATGGGTTAGAGAGTTTAAAAATGGCCGTCAAAACGTCCATGACGAAGAACGCTCAGGCCGGCCCTCTGTGATCACTGATGATTTGGTGGATGCAGTCGAAACAAAGATTCGTGAGGACAGAAGATTCACAATTTCCACTCTTTCTTTGGAATTTCCACAAGTTTCAAGATCGGTTTTGTACAAAATTGTATCTGAAAATCTAAACTTTAAGAAACTGTGTTCTCAGTGGGTACCCAGACTCCTCACAGAGGACCACAAAGAGAAGAGATTTGCCACCTCATTGGACTTTTTGATTCGTTACGAGGAAGAAGGGGATGACATGTTGAGTCAAATTGTCACTGGAGATGAAACATGGGTATCCCATATCACTCCCGAAAGCAAGCGACAATCGATGGAATGGCGACACACAACCTCACCTGTCAAGGCCAAAGCCAAACAGACGCTGTCAAAGCGCAAGATTACGGCAACTGTGTTTTGGGACCGGCGCGGTGTTTTGCTAGTGGACTTTATGCCACGAGGAACAACAATCAACTCAGATGCCTACTGTGCAACTCTAAAGAAGCTCCGCAGAGCAATCCAAAACAAAAGGCGCGGCATGCTGACAAAAGGAGTTTTGCTCCTGCACAATAATGCTAGGCCTCACACCTCTCAAAAGACTCGGGATTTGATTGATTCTTTTGGCTGGGAAGTTTTGGACCATGCACCATACAGCCCCGACCTTGCTCCTAGCGATTTTCACCTTCTCCGGTACCTGAAACACCATCTTGGCGGGCAGTGATTCAATGACGACGATGAAGTAAAAGTGGCCGTGAACTCTTGGCTGTCGGAGCAGGCGGCCCAATTCTTTGTAGAGGGAATTAAAAACTTAGTTGTACGGTATGACAAGTGCTTAAATAAACAAGGCAACTATGTAGAAAAATAGGTAAAAGTGTGTAGAATCAGAAAATAAAAGTTTGTTTACAAAAGTATTTGTATCTTTTATTAAAAATAAAAACGGCCCTTACTTAAAAAACAACCCTCGTAGTATCAGTGAGAGTGCTGTCCCTGTGCAGAATGGGGAAGCGATTTAAGTTTGACTGAGGGCAATTTGTCATGACCTGGAGCATTTCGGAAACTGCACGACTTTTCGGGTGTTCAAGGAGTGCGGTGGTGAATATCTTCAACAAGCGTCAAAACCAATGTGAAACCACATCCAGATGTAGTGAGATTGGGTGGCCACCCCTCATTACAGATGTGGACATTGTAGCCTAGGAAAACAGGATAGGCGGTGAACTGTGGCGAAATTATCAGATTTTAACGCTGGGCAGAGGACAAGTGTGTCTGAACACACAGTGCACATAACACTTCTAACGATGGGCCTCCACAGCCAACGACCCATGGATGTACCTATGTTAACATCATGACATCGACAACTATGACTGAAATGGGCACATGATCATCGGCACTCGACGTTGGAGCAATGGCAGAGCGTTATTAGGTCTGATGACCCCCGATACCTTCTTCATCATGCCGATGGTAGGGCGCCAATCCGTCGTCTTCCAGGGGAACAACTCCTTGACACCTGTGTGGCAGGACAGAGACAAGCTGACAGCAGCTCTATTATGCTCTGGGTAACATTCACGTGCACATCCATGGGTCCAGTGGAGCTCGTGCAAGGCACCATGACTTCCAAGGAGTATGGGACACTGGTTGCAGATCACCTACACCCCTTCATGAAATTTATGTTTCCCGATGACAGTGGCAGTTTTCAACAAGACAATTCGCCATGTCACGAGTCAAGGAGTGTGATTGAGTGGTTCGAGGAACACTGTGGAGAGTTCCCAACTGATATGGTAGCCCCCCAACTAGCCAGATCTGAACCCAATCGAACATGTCTGGGATGTGACTGAATGTGGCATCAGAGCTAATCACCCCCCTCTCCTGAGTTTACAGGAATTAGATGACTTTTCTGTGCAGATGTGGTGCTAACTCCCTCCAGCGACCTACTAAGTCCTCCTTGCTTCCATGCCATGATGTATCTCTGCTGTTATCCATGCCAAAGGTGGACTTAACAGCTATTAGGTGGGTGGTCACAATGTTACTTGTTTGTCTATCACCCTTGCACCTAGATTTTTATTTACTATTACATAATTAAGAAGGGATCTGTAGCCTCATTCTGATTATGTGTATTTACATGTATCTTTCTTCTTAAGAAATGTATTGCTTACTTTTAGTTCATCAAAGGTGACAAACTCTCTCAATTTTATGCCATTGTTATTAATTAATCTTCTTCACTGTTGTCGATCAACTGGCTGATGGGTTCTTTACCTATTCTTACCAAGATTATGTGGTCAGCTTTGTTTCTTTTTTTCAGATGTTTCTGTAAGTCTTTGTAGTACAGATCTTTATCCTCCTCCTTCCTCCCTCTGGTGCATA
Organism: Schistocerca serialis cubense; assembly: GCF_023864345.2. Classification (NCBI taxonomy): domain Eukaryota; kingdom Metazoa; phylum Arthropoda; class Insecta; order Orthoptera; family Acrididae; genus Schistocerca; species Schistocerca serialis. The sequence goes on along the minus strand of NC_064645.1, from coordinate 437,989,241 downwards.
GGTTCCTGTACATTTCAGACCCCTGCATCAAATTTCATTATCACTGTGATCACCCTTTTGTTTACTAGTGAATACTCCTGTATGTTATCTTCCTATTCTCTGCATGGAAGTACTGCCACTCCAATACATTCTCTTTACTTGGATGCTATTTCACTGTATAACCCAAGATAATGTGGAAGATATTTGGTACCTTTCAGCTTCTTTTAGGTTCCTGTAATGACTGATGAATTGATATTATAACCTTTGAGCAAAGAAATGCAAAGAAATGGTGAATAAAGAAGGTGTAGCAAATCAACTAGAGCACTGGAAACACTAGGCCTGTCATTAGAACCATCATCCAAAACTGTTGCAAGTGCTGTCCCTATAGCATTGAAGAGAGGGAATTGGAATCTTTTGTTTGTGACATCAATCAGTAACTAACATATTGTAGTTTGAGTGTTTTGTAATTTCGCCTGATTATTTCATTTAGTGAAAAAACAATGAAAACACAGTTTGGAAGCATGTACTAGCTATTTTTGATAACATAAAGTGTGTTGTACTGAAAAATACTTATTTTTAAACTAATGGTCATCACCATCTCATATTAGGCATCATTGAAAAAATCAGATATATACAAACTTCTTATAGCATCCAACATTTTTAAAAGGAAATACACTCCTGGAAATTGAAATAAGAACACCGTGAATTCATTGTCCCAGGAAGGGGAAACTTTATTGACACATTCCTGGGGTCAGATACATCACATGATCACACTGACAGAACCACAGGCACATAGACACAGGCAACAGAGCATGCACAATGTCGGCACTAGTACAGTGTATATCCACCTTTCGCAGCAATGCAGGCTGCTATTCTCCCATGGAGACGATCGTAGAGATGCTGGATGTAGTCCTGTGGCCCGGCTTGCCATGCCATTTCCACCTCGCGCCTCAGTTGGACCAGCGTTCGTGCTGGACATGCAGACCGCGTGAGACGACGCTTCATCCAGTCCCAAACATGCTCAATGGGGAACAGATCCGGAGATCTTGCTGGCCAGGGTAGTTGACTTACACCTTCTAGAGCACGTTGGGTGGCACGGGATACATGCGGACGTTCATTGTCCTGTTGGAACAGCAAGTTCCCTTGCCGGTCTAGGAATGGTAGAATGATGGGTTCGATGACGGTTTGGATGTACCGTGCACTATTCAGTGTCCCCTCGACGATCACCAGTGGTGTACGGCCAGTGTAGGAGATCGCTCCCCACACCATGATGCCGGGTGTTGGCCCTGTGTGCCTCGGTCGTATGCAGTCCTGATTGTGGCGCTCACCTGCACGGCGCCAAACACACATACGACCATCATTGGCACCATGGCAGAAGCGACTCTCATCGCTGAAGACGACACGTCTCCATTCGTCCCTCCATTCACGCCTGTCGCGACACCACTGGAGGCGGGCTGCACGATGTTGGGGCGTGAGCGGAAGACGGCCTAACGGTGTGCGGGACCGTAGCCCAGCTTCATGGAGACGGTTGCGAATGGTCCTCGCCGATACCCCAGGAGCAACAGTGTCCCTAATTTGCTGGGAAGTGGCGGTGCGGTCCCCCACGGCACTGCGTAGGATCCTACGGTCTTGGCGTGCATCCGTGCGTCGCTGCGGTCCGGTCCCAGGTCGACGGGCACGTGCACTTTCCGCCGACCACTGGCGACAACATCGATGTACTGTGGAGACCTCACGCTCCACGTGTTGAGCAATTCGGCGGTACGTCCACCCGGCCTCCCGCATGCCCACTATGCGCCCTCGCTCAAAGTCCGTCAACTACACATAAAGTTCACGTCCACGCTGTCGCGGCATGCTACCAGTGTTAAAGACTGCGATGGAGCTCCGTATGCCACGGCAAACTGGCTGACACTGACGGCGGCGGTGCACAAATGCTGCGCAGCTAGCGCCATTCGACGGCCAACACCGCGGGTCCTGGTGTGTCCGCTGTGCCGTGCGTGTGATCATTGCTTGTACAGCCCTCTCGCAGTGTCCGGAGCAAGTATGGTGGGTCTGACACACCGGTGTCAATGTGTTCTTTTTTCCATTTCCAGGAGTGTATTTCAGATTAACAAAGTCTTCACGTCTTACTCTTTTATGTTGTTTCTAGTATGTATACGGTTTGTTAACATACACTAGTAGAATAAAATATTATTTAAGCCAATTTACAAAAAGCATCTACTACTCAGGACCTCTCCCCTACTGGAACTTTCGTTAATGTCTACTATGAGTTGAATGCTTCAATATGGGTCACACTTTATGCATAGCATTTACGTAATAATTGGCTACTATTATGAGCATCGCGTCCGTCGGCCATCGTAATTTAATATATTACTATTATTATTTTGATTGTTGTTGACTTACCTGGTGGGCCTTAATAAAAATGATATTTCATTCAATTTTGATTTACGGTTAAATGCTTTTGTGACGTTCTCCTTTTTAACAATATTACTCTTAAATTATTTGTTACGTTAATGAATGTTAGATTCGCTGAATCTTAAAACATGAGCATACATGTTGAACATTGGAATAAACTTTTCATATTAATTTCCTCGGCTAGTCAGTTTACTTTAAAACAAAAGATCTTTAGTTATTAATTACAATTGCGGCCCACACATGCGCGAGAGTATTTTTTCTTACCTCCGTTAACCATTGTATTGTAGTCGGAGTCCTGGGTCTGGCTCTCGGCTATGGTACTGAAAATAAGAATCTTAAAGCTATGCAACGTCGGATGGCTGTGGAGATAAATTAATATTATGTTAATAGCGGGCGAGTTTTTCGCTTCCACTAATTTTTCATAAGTTAATATCGCCATGTAATGGCGTCATTGGCTGCATTGGCTGCTGCGATTGTTGAACTGTAAATTACTTGAATGCAGGTTAATTCAAGGAAGGCGGACATGAAATCGGGGTCACCTCTTACAAATTAAAAGTGCACAATAATATTAAATCAATATATTATCTGCTTAACTCATACAAATATGCTTACATTTGCCAGCACTCACAAGATGTCCGTCTACACACAACCAAGACAAGAGAAGAAGTGAAGTCGACTAAAAAATTAACAAAAGAGCGTATCTTGTCATCTCTTTAGATCATTTTGTTATATTTCTTTGCACTCGAAACCTACACAGAGAAATTATTATTTTATGGCTATGTGATAAAAATATATTATTCAATTTTTAAATGTCTCTTCTTTACAAATACTGCTTTTAAGTCTTTTTGTAATATAGCACTGGGGACGCTATAAGACGTAGAAAATATTTCATTTATAATACTCAGCCTTTATGGATGTCGTAACTGGAGTAAAATGAGATAAGGAAAATATTACTGTGAATGTAATCATTCATATAAAATGAGGCTTAGCCATGATTCCTTGTCCCATAGCATCAAATGTTTACTGTATTAAAAGCTCACCTGAGATATAGAAACTTGGTACCCAAGGTGTACGAAGTCTTTCAAAATCGAATTACATTATCAATGGGTAACATCAAATTTCTTTTCATTTTGATGATGATCAATGTAATCTTTTTAGCTCTTTCGCTTGCTGACCAGGCTGTTCCTACACTTTCGCTTTTTCAGTTATACAAGTAGTAGCTGGTATAAGGTACTGAAATTCCTTCTACACATGTAGATTGATGTTCCAAAACACGCATTCAGTGATTTTTACTATCAATGAAACTTTTCATCCATTACTGCCGAAAGGCCAATGGTTGATTCTTGATGCCCCTAAATTTGTCTCTTTAGATTTTTCATAAGCCACCAGAAAGGTGGGACCTTCCACATTATGAACCACTGATCTGGAGTTACTTGAAATATTGCAAGGGGCTCCTCCTAGTGTTTCTCTTTGCCTGCAGTGTTATTGCAACATGTGCGTGTTTGTAGTAACTTTGAGATGATAAGTTTTGAAGGTACCTTTTGCACTGTTGACAGGGTTTTTTTCTAACAGTAGATGGAGTTGTAGTGGGAGGGTCTGTTGGGGAAGGTTCGTAACTAGGTTGTTCTGATTATTATTTATAGTGTAAATTTGCATTTGTAAAATAATTGGTTTAAGTACTGAAATTTAAGCTAATGTTTATTTATTCAGTTTCATGTCATGTGCAGTGTGATTGGTGAACTGGGATAATATGAGTAATATGAAGGAGAGTAAGACAGCCGACTGGACTACACCATCTCTGCCAAAACCAAACTCTCTGGAGTACTTTAACTCATACTAACATACTTTATTTATGTTGTATTTGAGCAACCTTGGCAACTTACGGTCCTGGCTGAGCCAATAAAAACGACTTATTATAGGAAGAAAAACGTTTGTGTCCTCCAAAAAGAGCCAATAAAACTGACTTTTTCTGGGAAGAAAAACGTTCATTTCCTCCCAAAAGATTGAAATTGTGTTTATTACGCACATACATATACAACAGGAGCATCTTTTGTGTACAGTATCTCAAGGATTCCTTGTGAGACATCTGTCTTTCATTTGCATAATTTAAAAAGCCCCATCAGTAAATTACAAGTGTGATTCAACATCTGTCTCTCTTTTGTAGTATTTAACGTACCCTACCAGCAAATTAAGAGCAGGTTCAAAAAGTAAGGTGAATCAGATACACAAAGTCACTAAGGACTGGTATTTCTTACTTTTTCACACAGTTATCATGGTTGTCCAAGCATTTGTTCCATCAGTTTACCAGTCTGTTGATACCGATCAAATAAATCAAGGTTCAGGTCTTGGAAACACTTAACATCATTGTGAACGTCAGCATTGATTTGTTGAGAATGGAGGTGACCAGTAAACACAGACATCTACAAACAGATAACACATTAATAAGTTCATTTACAATATGAAACTTCATAATTGAGATGTACATAATTTTGTATAGCTGTAGGTTCTTCTGTAATACTGAGTGAGAGTAACAGTGAGAGTAACGTTCTTGAAAGCAACAAATGTCTTGAGTACTGATGCATTCTGACAAGTCTCCTAATATTAGTAACACTTAGTACTGTCATGCTATGTCAACGTACTGTCCTCACTTCATTCTTCTGTACTAATATTGATAAATCTATACATGCACTGAACGTGAGAGTGAAGCTCTGACTGTGGCTGCCTAAAAAGATGTGACTGCTAATCAGTCACACACAGCGAGATCATGTCAACTTATCGTCCACTAGTGGAGTTCATGGATTGCACCATTGGAGACAATGAACGATGGAAGCAAGCTCGCCAATTGGTGTGATGGGCAGGTATTTAAAAGTACCCTTTCCCACGTAGCTGCGAGCAGCAAGCGGTAGACCAGGGGTAGTCGACAAAGATGCCGTTAATATCACTGGCATTAATTCTGAAGTGGCGACCAGCCTGGTGCTTCTTGAGCAGACTGAAGAGATGAAAAGCACTTGATGTGGGATCTGGGCTGTATGGAAGGTGTTCATCTGAAACACCAAACTGAATTGCACATGACTGAGACCATATGCTGTCGAATGTTGTCATACAGTGACACAATACCTTGTTAAAATAATCCTAGTCGTATTTTCTGAATCGCCTCCTGTGACCTTTCCAACATATCACAATAAGGACCATTTCAGACTTGTTTAGCAGCCGTCAGCTGTCTTTTCAGCACTGCATACATGACCGCTGCTGTTGTGATTTCACATTTATTCAATTGCTGTTGTTAATGACACAGTAGATGCATTTTATTCCTTCCCTGTCTCTCAGTATTTAAATGGAATGTGGACAGATGCTAGCATGGGTTTTAGTTTACCATCATTCAAATAGAAGAAATAGAGACAGCTCACAGTTAATTCATGCAAACAGCTTAAAAAGGAATGAATTTGGGACATTTCACATGCAATTTCGATAGCCCATTAGCTATCCTGAAAAATTCTTCCACTAAACTCGAATGAGTATATCATCAATGTCAGCAAACAATATGTTGGACATAATTGGGATTAAGCTTTGACTTCAGCAGGGTTTGTAAAGTAGCAGTTCTCTAGAACATTTTTTTTTGGAAGACTGCTATTTACCTCACTCATTGTAAACATATGTTTGTAAATTATACAATAAAACATATTTAAGTGGTTGAACAACTTATTTACCAAATTCATTTTTTGAGTTATTATTCATGTTCTGAAATGTTCCACTGAATTCCTTGAATATATCAATCCACTCTTTTTGTGTAAATCCTACCCCTGTCATTTTCTGTAGTTTTGTCCCATAAAACTGACTCCTCTTTCAATAAACCAATTAACAGCCCAGTGTCTGTTTCCCAAGCTATGTGTAGGCTGACGAGGAGAAGTTATGAAAACAAAAAGAAGGCAAAAACAGTAGAATGAATTAACTGACGTACATGCTGTTGATGCCTCAAAGAATACTTTGCTGTACCATGTCTGAAACATGTGAAGGCGTCAATGTGTAGTGAGGCCCCAGTAGCCCCATGCATTACCATACTAATAGCATGGCAGCTGTCCACTGCTAAGGGAGATTAAAATTTTTATATGCAAGTTTAAAATCTGCAATTTAGTTTTAAGTGACAGTTTGCATGCTACAGAGACACTATAATTTTTCAGAATGTAAAATTCAGTTCTCAAATAGCTGGTTTTGGTGTACTATTTAAAAAACTAAACAGAAGTATGTGATTTTGTATCGCAAAGTAAAATACTGTAGGCTTCATTTAGTGCAATAAAATCGACAAGTAACGTTTGAACAATTAAAATTCAATGTTACATACTTTAAATTTTCGAATGATTACACCTTATCTCTCAGTTTAAATATGGGATTTCCAGAGATCACATGTCATAGTACGCATTCCAGAAAAGTAGCCTCATGAGTTACAGGTTAAAAACGTTACTGCACAGTTTCTTTTGGTAACCTCTTTCAGTATCCATCATGCTAGTTTTTTAATATAAATGGCTGTTTTGCAAACCAGCACACCATATAGTAACAGGATATGAACTTTTCAATAGTAGATGCATTTTTACAGCAATCCTTCAGCATTTTGTTTGTTGAATAGCTCAGCATGTCTTCCTAGCAAAAAAAGTACGTGCTCCTAACAAGTTAATGCAAATATCTGATCACTGCTAGATTATCGCAATTTTTGTACTTTACAGTTTCTTATCTCTATAAAACTAATACATACTGTGTTTTTGCCATTGATCGCCATAAATTTTTCTCCAAAGCTTCTTTCTGGTTTCTTGGAGTCGTTTTGCTGTAAATCAGCTTTTTATGCCCTTTGATAAAAACACTAGGGTCATTTGCAAACAAAGCTGGTTCTGCAACTAATAAGGGCTATGATAAGTAATTTATAAAAAGCAAGAATAACAGGGGCCTAATAAAGAGGGTTGATGTATTCCATAACTAACTTTCATACATCTGGGAAACGAATTTATATTATGTCCCTACCATGTGTTGATTGCCAGAAAGATAAAACTTAAATCAGTTGTAGATAATGCCTTGGATAATATAACCATATAATATCTTATTTATGAGGTTGTGGTTAATCAGATTAAATACTTCAGATAAGTACAGAAACAGCCTACAAGTTAATTCATCTGTGTCTGTAGCATATAGGATTTGCTTCAAAGAGTTAAAGACTGCTGTTTTAGTGTCTTGTTTTTTCTGGAAGCATTTTGAGCAATCACAAATACGTTTATTCTAACACTTAGATAACTTTTATTTTAGAAAACCTAAAAAAACTGACCACATGCACATATTGGAACATTATTAAACACAAATTCACACGTAAAGCCCTTTAGACTTGCAGAGGAGATTGGTGACCTTTATATCTGATTAGATTATAAATATCAATCGATAGGACTACTCTTAAGTCACCTCTGCAATAAGTCAGGTCGCTGATGACCTCAACGTTGAGCGCCCAGAAGCCCCCCAACCCCCCCCAATAAGTCAGGTATATTTCCAAACTAATATAAACATTATGTATACTGTGGTTATAATTAAACTTTCGCTAATTGAGAGGAACCCACTGACAAACGAGTCATCATAGGACAATGAAACATTGTGGAAACATTTGTAAGGACATGCAGGAAAGAAATAACAAATAAACGATTGAAAGGAACACATTTCAATTTCCGCATAAGAGGGTAACATTTGTTAATTGAACACCATGTTTACATTCCAGGTTACAAATGTTGCTCAATGTGATGACCATCTGCATCCGCGCCAGCCTGGAGCTGCAATAGATATTATTTCAGAATTGTTTCCAGCACTTTTAGAATGGTGGACGATAGAATGTTGAGCTGTTGTGACACAGCTCCTGCACTGCTTAAAGGTTGCACATTGCATCCAGCACTCTCAGCCATGTTAACAGTTACTTCTTCAACAATTTTTGGTGCAACTCATCATCAGCTTCTCCCAGGAACAATTCCCAAATCACCAGTTAATTCAAACTTCCGAACTTCTTCAACCCCTGTGCAGAAAGAGGACTTCCCCAGATTAATTCAATGTGTCGATAGTTGCAAAGAGCAGCAGCACTTTTGCTATTGTTTTGATAAATCAGCTTGATGGGAAAAGCCCCACTCACCTTGTCCACACCCATGTTGACTGTCTGCAAGTGTAATGCACACTGAAGCTTTTGTTTCAGCCTTATGTTGCCATACCAGTACCGACGCCTAATGGTGAGTCATAATGCCAACATGAACAACAATTCTAACGCTGCAGCACATAGAAACAGTACACATACAGTAAATAATTTTCCATTTTCATTGACTCAAATAGCGGAAGTTTAATTACAACCAGCCTGTAGTAACAATCACTTATGAAACTGGGCAAACAAAGTTGCTTCTAATTACAAATACATTTCATTCCTTCGAGTGTCAAAGGTTTCTGAAAAATCTGAGAAATGATAGACTACTAAGTCATTTTTCCAAACAATTTTTGTCAATAACTTCACAGTTCAATTTTGTAAAAATTCTTCTTGGAGAAAGCCATACAAAACGACACAAACTAAGTCGTGGCAGAGCTAACCAAGAAGACTAGCAATTCTGGTATATTCTATGACCTTACCAAAACATCTGAATTTGTAGATCGTAGAGTTACACCTGAAAGATTAAACTGATATGCCATTAATGGCAACACCCTTGCAAAGATTCTTAATATGGAGCTAAACTGACAGACTGTGTCTCAAAAATGAAATTAATCTTAAAATGGAGGAATATACCATGTGACACACCATAAGAGTCAGTACTGGCTTTACTCTTAGTCACTCTTTCTGAAGTCAACTAACATTAGCATCAAGACAATTGGTAATAAGTTTAATTCATTGTACAACTGCAATACAAATAGCAGTATATCTTAAAAAGGCTTCTGTTATATTTTTTGAAAAAATCGAGTTTTTCTGTAAATAGTAAGTTACCAGAAGAAGACGAAACAAGCTTCAGCTATTTAATATAATGTTTTGTTAAAACTCGTACACTTGAAAAAACTGGCTCATCAGTTGCTATTAAATTGCAACACTCGTTAAACAACGTAAAGAGATTGTAACCTCCCAACAGAAAAATTATATAATAACATCACAACAGTAAAAAATATAATTATTTATAATTCACATTCAGCGAAACCTCCCAATAAATGAATTCCATAACCTACCAATAATACAATGTGACTAATCTCTCAATAAAATTGTTGCTCACTTATAACCTTTCAATAATTGACTGTGAATTTAAACCGGTAAATTTTGGACGTCAGCAGCGCTGCGTCATTGCCCTGAAAGATCATTTTGAATAAACTGAAATTCTTACCTCAATAAGGTCGCCGAATAACGCATATATATCTGCTTCTATAAGAAATTTTTCTGGCACAGCCCTGTGCAATGCTGGCCGATAGATTTGTCATGTATAAAAAGAAATAACTGATTTTTCTTTACAATAATCAGGATGACCATGGAGTGGAGAGATTAGTAAAATCTTTAAATTGAGTTGAATGATTGTCAAAAGTTAATTTTTATAAGAAAGATTATTATTAAGAGATTTCTTTTTAAAAGCATTTACGTGGGGCTTGATATAACAATACTACATATGCGCGAGGCTGCTTTTACCTTATACTACAACACTCAGGCACCGCCATCGCTCCACATGACTGGCCCATACAACACGATACACCAGACTGCTACCTACTACTTACTCCTACTGCTACACAGGTCCTACCATGGAGGTAAGAATAGAGGGAGACGCCGTGACGTCACAGCTGTGAAGCAATGTGAAGCCGAGGGTAGCCATCTCAATCCGACCAAAACATTGCTGCTATAAGCTTGTGTGCATAGGCTTGTCGCTCGCTTTTGGAAGGATTTTGCGCTATTATGGTGACTTGTGTGGTGTTCGGATGTACGAATCGTTCTGATTGTGATGCGAAATCGAAGGGAATAACATTTCATGTGTAAGTTGTCTAGTTAAGTGTGATTTTACAACTTCATTGTGAATCAACGTGTGCTACATCGGTACTTGTACTATATCGTATTTTTCTCCTGTATGATTTTAGATTTCCTAAAAATGAAAGTTGGAAAGCTCTGTGGGAGAATGCCGTGAGGAGGAAGAATTGGCGTGCGTCTAAATAGAGCACTATATGTTCTCAGCATTTCCGAGAAGAGGAGATAGACCGAACTTCCCTTTCAACAGTAAGGCTCCAAGAAAATGCTGTACCATCAGTTTTCCCTACACACCCAAAACATTTGCAAAAGGTATGTTAATTCAAAGAATTAAATTCTTAGTTTTCAAGTTCACGTTTCAGTATAATACGTACATATCGTCGATAATCGAAGTGTTGAGTAACTCACTGTGTCCTAATTGTGTACCAAATTAAAAGCTAACACTACATTAACTGGCGTAAAGTATAGGCCTAAACAGGACACAGTGTAGATTTGCCATTCTATGCACCGTATTTCAGTATATATTGGTGGTAATGAACAGTGTTTCCCAGTAGTGTAACGTAATTGAAATGTCCCAGTACGTATCACAAATAAGATGTATTTACGGGGCTTTCGAGGGAGGGTATAGCTAACTTAGTTTTCAGTTTGTGATACACGTTTATTACTGAATTAACAAAATTGTATCGTTTACATTGAAGGCTAGCTATTCGTAATATTACATTAAAAACTATTTTTAATCAGAAGAAACGCGGAATTTCGCCTTTACGAGATTTTATTTTAAACAAAAACTTTGAAACAACCAATCTGATGACGTTACATGCGTATATGGTGCAATTAGCGACTGTAATACACGCAGCGCTATGGCACACTGGCAATGTTTTGGTCAGAGTGTCATGGCAGCGAGCCACGCCCCCATGGCTTCAAAACGTAGTACGGCTGGAATACGTAGCGCCATCTCCCCTTATTCTTACCTCCATGGGTCCTACTGCTAACAACACTGCTCTCTGGTCTGAGATTCTCTTATACCTTACATATCGCAGGCAGCGTGTGAGCAATCCATCGAAATTACATCTGCTGGAGTGCGCTAGCAACAAATTCCTTAATCATGGACCTCTTACAAGATCATCAAAGAATTTTCGCAAAGTTCTGGTATAATGTTTTCCAGAAACATTTTTAAGTCACGTTACGACTACAGCAGCTCAAAGAAGAAATTTTATGAGGCTATGCAAAAGACGTGTGTGTTGATTGGTGTACCACTGTAATGGGGAGGAATCATTAAGTGATGCTTTTGATTATTTGTATTCAGTAACTATTGCCTATAATGAATATTGTCCCCTCATTACTAAATGCAATAGATCAAAGAGAATGGAGGTGCAACTGACTGGTATTCGCCTTACTTGGATAACTGAAGAACTCTGTTAAAAATTTTGTGTGACATATCGTGCATTAATAATAGGTATAGACATTCATGTTGTTGTTGTTGTGGACTTCTGCCCTGAGACTGGTTTGATGCAGCTCTCCATGCTACCCTAACCTGTGCAAGCTTCTTCATCTCCCAGTACTCACTGCAACCCACATCCTTCTGAATCTGCTTAATGTATTCATCTCTTGGTCTCCCTCTATGATTTTTACCCTCCACGCTGCCCTCCAATGCTAAATTTGTGATCCCTTGATGCCTCATAACATGTCCTACTAACTGGTCCCTTCTTCCTGTCAAGTTTAGCCACATACCCCTCTTCTCCCCAATTCTATTCAATACTTCATCATTAGTTGTGCGATCTACCCATCTAATCTTCAGCATTCTTCTATAGCACCACATTTCGAAAGCTTCTATTCTCTTCTTGTCCAAACTATTTATCGTCCATGTTTCACTTCCATACATGGCTACACTCCATACAAATACTTTCAGAAACGACTTCCTGACACTTAAATCTATACTCGATGTTAACAAATTTCTCTTCTTCAGAAACGCATTCCTTGCCATTGCCATTCTACATTTTATATCTTCTCTACTTCGACCATCATCAGTTATTTTGCTCCCCAAATAGCAAAACTCCTTTACTACTTTAAGTGTTTCATTTCCTAATCTAATTCCCTCAGCATCACCAGACTTAATTCGACCACATTCCATTATCCTCGTTTTGCTTTTGTTGATGTTCATCTTATATCCTCCTTTCAAGCCACTGTCCATTCCATTCAACTGCTCTTCCAAGTCCTTTGCTGTCTCTGATAGAATTACAATGTCATCGACGAACCTCAATGTTTTTATTTCTTCTCCATGGATTTTAATACACACTCCGAATTTTTCTTTTGTTTCCTTTACTGCTTGCTCAATATACAGATTGAATAACGTTGGGGAGAGGCTACAATCCTGTCTCACTCCCTTCCCAACCACTGCTTCCCTTTCATGCCCCTCGACTCTTATAACTGCCATCTGGTTTCTGTACAAATTGTAAATAGCCTTTTGTTCCCTGTATTTTACCCCTGCCACCTTTAGAATTTGAAAGAGAGTATTCCAGTCAACATTTTCAAAAGCTTTCTAAGTCTACAAATGCTAGAAATGTAGTTTTGCCTTTCCTTAATCTAGCTTCTAAGATAAGTCGTAGGGTCAGTATTGCCTCACGTGTTCCAACATTTCTACGGAATCCAAACTGATCGTCCCCGAGGTCGGCTTCTACCATTTTTTCCATTCGTCTGTAAAGAATTCGCGTTAGTATATTGCAGCTATGACTTATTAAACTGATAGTTCGGTAATTTTCACATCTGTCAACACCTGCTTCTTTGGGATTGGATTTATTATATTCTTCTTGAAGCCTGAGGGTATTTCGCCTGTCTCATACATCTTGCTCATCAGATGGTAGAGTTTTGTCAGGACTGGCTCTCCCAAGGCTGTCAGTAGTTCTAATGAAATTTTGTCTACTCCTGGGGCCTTGTTTCGACTCAGGTCTTTCAGTGCTCTCTCAAACTCTACACGCAGTATCGTATCTCCCATTTCATCTTCATCTACATCCTCTTTCATTTCCATAATATTATCCTCAAGTACATCGCCCTTGTATAGACCCTCTATATACTGCTTCCACCTTTCTGCTTTCCCTTCTTTGCTTAGAACTGGGTTTTCATCTGAGCTCTTGATACTCATACAAGTGGTTCTCTTTTCCCCAAAGGTCTCTTTAATTTTCCTGTAGGCAGTATCTATCTTGCTCCTAGTGAGATAAGCCTCTACATCCTTACATTTGTCCTCTAGCCATCCATGCTTAGCCATTTTGCACTTCCTGTCGATGTCATTTTTGAGACGTCTGTATTCCTTTTTGCCTGCTTCATTTACTGCATTTTTATATTTTCTCCTTTCATCAATTAAGTTCAATATTTCTTCTGTTACCCAAGGATTTCTACTAGCCCTCGTCTTTTTACCTACTTGACCCTCTGCTGCCTTCACTACTTCATCCCTCAGAGCTACCCATTCTTCTACTGTACTTCTTTCCCCCATTCCTGTCAATTGTTCCCATATGCTCTCCCTGAAACTCTGTACAACCTCTGGTTTAGTCAGTTTATCCAGGTCCCATCTCCTTAAATTCCCATCGTTTTGCAGTTTCTTCAGTTTTAATCTACAGTTCATAACCAGTAGATTGTGGTCAGAGTCCACATCTGCCCCTGGAAATGTCTTACAATTTAAAACCTGGTTCCTAAATCTCTGTCTTACCATTATATAATCTATCTGACACCTTCTAGTATCTCCAGGATTCTTCCATGTATACAATCTTCTTTTATGATTCTTGAACCAAGTGTTAGTTATGATTAAGTTATGCTCTGTGCAAAACTCTACCAGGCGGCTTCCTCTTTCATTTCTTAGCCCCAATCCATATTCACCTACTATGTTTCCTTCTCTCCCTTTTCCTACTCTCAAATTCCAGTCACCCATGACTATTAAATTTTCGTCTCCCTTCACTACCTGAATAATTTCTTTTATCTCATCATACATTTCTTCAATTTCTTCATCATCTGCAGAGCTAGTTGGCATATAAACTTGCACTACTGTAGTAGGCGTCGGCTTTGTGTCTATCTTGGCCACAATACTGCGTTCACTATACTGTTTGCAGTAGCTTACCCGCACTCCTATTTTTTATTCATTATTAAACCTACTCCTGCATTACCCCTATTTGATTTTGTGTTTATTACCCTGTATTCACCTGACCAAAAGTCTTGTTCCTCCTGCCACCGAACTTCACTAATTCCCACTATATCTAACTGCAACCTATCCATTTCCCTTTTTAAATTTTCTAATCTACCTGCCCGGTTAAGGGATCTGACGTTCCACGCTCCAATGCATAGAACGCCAGTTTTCTTTTTCCTGATAATGACGTCCTCTTGAGTAGTCCCCACCCGGAGATCCGAATGGGGGACTATTTTACCTCCAGAATATTTTACCCAAGAGGACGCCATCATCATTTATCCATACAGTAAAGCTGCATGCCCTCGGGAAAAATTACGGCCGTAGTTTCCCCTTGCTTTCAGCCATTTGCAGTACCAGCACAGCAACGCTGTTTTGGTTAATGTTGCAAGATCAGGTCAGTCAATGATCCAGACTGTTGCCCCTGCAACTACTGAAAAGGCTGCTGCCCCTCTTCAGGAACCACACGTTTGTCTGGCCTCTCAACAGATACCCCTCCGTTGTGGTTGCTCCTACGGTACAGCCATCTGTATCGCTGAGGCACGCAAGCCTCCCCACCAACGGCAAGGTCCATGGTTCATGGGGAAGGAGACATTCATATGCCAAATTAAAACTTTTACAGAAAAGATATCATTTCTGCATTAAAAAAAGCCAATTATATTTCTCAGTCTAGTAACAAACGTAAGGCAACTTGAAAAATAGTTGAAGCAGAAACAGAGCTAACTGCAGAAAATTTACCTGTACACTAAGTGCAGATGAGCTACATAATAGTCTCATAAATTCTGATAAGTTAGCTATGGTAGATGAAAGTAATTTAGATGTCAGTGAGGACAGACTTCCCAAATTGCAGAAAACAGAGATGACAACAGACTTACAAAAATTTGGGATGAGAACAAACTATCCTAAAGATATACTGAATGCAGTCAGATCACTGAGAAACTCCATGACTGAAGACATACATACTTTCTCCAATTTTATCCTAAGGAAAACAGTAAATAATATATTTGTTCTTTCCAGACTGCATAAAACTGAAAATTATCTTGTCCACACATAAAAAAGGAAACAGATATTCACCTCCAAAATTACAGACCAATAGAAACAGTGCCAATAAAATCTAAAATCATTGAGACTTTAATGAAAGACCAATTAAATAATTTATTGAGTGTTACAATCTACTTAACAAGACCCAATATGTATACCGAAGTGAGCTATCAACAATTAATGCATTTCAAGAAGTTTTATTAACAATACCACATGGTTTTGAGAACAGGGAGCACACCTATACATTTCTAGTAGATCTAACTAAAGTATCTGACACTGTCTCACATAGCATTTTAATTAAGAAACTTCAAAAATATGGAATAACTAGCCTAGAAGTAGCATTTCTGAAATCCTGTTTGACAAACAGAAATCAAATGCTTGTTATACATTCAAATAAAACTATGGTCTTCTAAAGGTAAAATATTGAGTCCCACAAGGATTTGTGTTGGGATCTTTCTTGTTTAATGTATATGTGAATGATCTGCACAACTTATTACACATAAATCAGTGATGTACACCTATGACACAACTTTTATCACATCACATAATGATGTGAATGTTATCGATCACATGAACAATATCATGGTGGAAAAGGCCAATGAGTGGCCACATGAAAGTAAGTTGACATTATATAAAAATGAAATGAAGCACATCCTCTTTTCACTTGAAGATATTATTAAAGGTCAAAACGAACTCTAGTATTCTGCAAAATTGTTAACCATATACCTCGATAGTAAATTATTTTGGAATGCCCACACTGAAAAGCTCTGGAGTAAGTTGGCCAGAGTTTTATTTCTCCTTAGCAAACTGAAGGATTGTGTGAGTAAAGAGCTCATGTGTATGGCATAGTATGCTCTTTTTCATACACACTTGGATTATGGAATATTTCTTTGGGGACAGGTTTTTCTCTGACCGAAGAAAGCCATTATAAATTTTTGTTTTGAGAAATTCGACTTCTTGTAGACCGTACTTTATTGAGCACAAAATACTTTCAGTCCCCAGCCTGTACATACTCAAAGGACTTATGCATGCCAAACATAATATCCACATGTATGAAAGAAAGTTGTATACACCCTCAAATAAAACCAGAAACAGGAATTTGCTGGGCATTCCTTGAACTTGTTCAAGTAAAGCCCAAAATAATTTTTACATGCTGGTAAAACATTTTTCAACATTATGCCACGTAACACAAAAATAAGCAATATCTATGTAACAATTTTTATATATGTTACCTATCTGTATAATCATTTGTATAATCATGTACCCACTTACGATGGATTATACAAAGCAACAGTTGTTTATAGGAAAATAAACCAACTTAATTCAATTAAAAAAATTCTGAACAAAAGTACACATTGAAAGATTGATATAAGGCTTATGATTGTAAAGAGTATTTTCAATTTTATATTGATGCTTTCTAATATTACTGTCGCTGCCAAATCACGAATGAACTGCGGAGTTATTTGATTGAACATCGATACTTCATAATCGAGTTACTTCAGCAAGTCATGTACTTTCGTTAGCATCTTTGCTTGCAGCCTTGTTTATGTTGAATTGACGCAGTGTAAACATGAATGTTGTTTATGTCTACTTTGAAAAGGACAGTGGGAAAGCTATTTATTTATAACGTACCGGAATTCAGAAGATGCGACATTGTAGAGTGCTGTGAAAAATGGAAGGTGAATATTATGCTCAAAATTTATTTTCTTCGTGATTAAGTACCGATAATGTACTATGTAAACAAATAAACACAAGCTGTCGTATACAGAAGTATCCCAGGCAGCAGCTTCTGTCTGGCGTGAACTGTTAGAGACCTTAGTTTACTTTTTTCGTGCATAAGATTGTTTATCCTACGCCTGCTTAACACAGACATTTTCTTGATTGTTGTTTACCGGGCTATAGCTTGTATTTAGAAGGGAGTGACAGTAAGTGACGGAAGATTAACAGGTCTGCTGGGAGATGTGGTATGCCCCAGCAGTTTGTAGTAACAAATCATACAGAGAGAACCAGTTGAGGATTATATGTCCCAGCTGCTTTCCTCAGCTTCGAGCTGCTTTCCTCAGCTTCGCTGTAATTCCCCCATTACAAGTAAAATTGTTATTTTATTGGTTAAGTTGGAATGGTGATGTTTCCGTTAAAAGTTATAGATCACCCCTCAGCGTTCGTGTGACAAGCTTCTAGGAGGCATTTTCTTTCTCCACCTCAAACCTCCCTTTTTCCGTTTTTGTCTCTACCCCTTCTCCATCCTTCTCTCATCCCTTTTCCACCTCTCTGAGACATTGGTGCATTAGTTGTTTTACACGCACTTGGGCGAAGCCGAATCCCACTCTTTCTTAACCAGCTCGAAATATTTAATCAATTTTATTGCTTCGTCTTCCTTTCATTCTAGTTTCATTTGCATAGGATTTTTCATAAGAAAGAACTCTGTGCTGAGGCGGTAAAGAAATAAATTTCTAGGACAATGCTATGAAGCAAGTTCTGAGAGGAGTATGTGCTCTTTTTAATATGGAATATAACCCTTTTCTCACAACAGTTTCGCAACAGAAAGACGCAACAGTTTCATTAATGAAAGAAATTAGAAACATGTAACTATAAGCGGAAATATGAAACTGTCTTTTGTGCATTTGAAAAAGTTTACTGTCACATTCCTGTTATTCCCTACTGTATATAAGTATTTTCTGAAGAAAACTGGCACAGTGGTGAAGTTTAGCCAGGCTCTAGACTTAAATTTGTAAGGAATGGGCTATTTAATTTTTCTGAAGGAACCATCCCAGAATTTTCCTTTAGTTATTTGGGGAAGCCATGGAAACCTAAAACTGGATATAGGGTTTTGAACTGATGCAGATAAAGATATCAGTTTGAGTACTGTGGGTAAAATAGTTGCTTGAGAATTTTGCATTCAAGTGGACATACATTACCAAGTGCTTAGGGCTTAAAATTGTATCTAAAATGGGTCATCCATATAGTAGAAATTTCGGGACTAGTGTAGCAGGGGATACAACCCGTCGGCTTTGGACATTGACATCACAAGTCGCCAATCGAGAAGCGATTCTTCTTAGTGTTGTAGCTCCCTTCAGTGGCTGATAAGTGTTTTTTGGCTTTTAAAAAAAAAATCTCACGAGATAGAATAAACAGATCCACTTTATTAAGCAATCAGTAAAAAAACGAAACTGAAACATAACAGCAAAAGCGAAAATGGTAAACTGCTATCTGGCGACTTGTGACGTCATTGTCCAAAGCCGACGGGTTGTATCCCCTGCTACACTAGACCCGAAATTTCAATGGCTTCCCAGAGTTCATTCTGAAATGTATAATAGATTTTTAAAACCCATATTTACATTGATGCTTGGTGTTGAAGCTTTCATGAAGACCTTTATAACGAGAATTGTTACTCCAGTTTGCCTGAAGGGAGATAAAAATGTTCTTGACACTTTCAGGACAGTATTCCCCATCCAAGATTATAGAACAATATGTTGGAACAACTCAACAGCTGTTTTAAGAACCTTTTCATGGATATTGCAGAAGCTGTCCCTTCACTTTGTTTTGGTACATGGTTATTGAAGATATTTTAGCAGTCTGTGTCTCTGGTATAGAAACCCACTCCCTTGATTTCAACTTCTTATCCCATTTGACATGCATCACATCCTTCTTCATACCACAGGTTGTATTCAAGGATGCAGTTTTCCGATTCACTAGGACATGTAAGCACTTCTCAGATTTTCCCTTCTTTACATCTGTAACATCCTTGCTAAATATATATATTTCAGCAATAAATCCTTCAGAATCTATATTAAAAATCCAAACCACACCTTGCTCTCTCGCTGTTACCCCCTGACCTCGTTTGGAAACTATTCTCCCAGTGAATCCCTCCTCTCCACCACCACCACCACTCCCTAAATTATTCCCAAAAACCCAGCTCCTAACCTAGTACCATCCCATAACTCAATATCATAATGCGCTGCTACAGCAGAATTAAGTTATACCCATAAATAAGATCAATCTGCATCCTATATTCACCCTACTATACAGAGTTTCTCCATTGCCCACAAAATCTGCATAAAATTATAGTCAAACCCATGGTATTCACAAACCACCCATCGATGCCTCTAAGTATAAAACACTGCATGTTACTGTCCCTTGCAGTCACTTCCTTCAGATTCACCAATGCCAAAACCTGGTAATTTGATAATTCAGAGGCTTCCTTTACCAGGCTACAGATTAGCTGGCTGTTTCTCAAGGAGTTCCTTGTGGGGTGGGGGAGTGGCTCTGTACGTAAAAAAAAAAAACAGTATTTCATTTGAGTGCATGGATGTATCACGACACTGCACTGAACAGATATTTTAAAGTTGTGCAGCATTAGTTGAATTTAGTGAAACTAAACTTCTAATTGCTGTTGTTTATAGGTCCCCTAACTCCGACTTCAGAGCATTTTTGCTTGAGCTAGAGAGGGTTCTTGATTCACTTTGTAGGAAGTACCAGAAAGTAGTTATATGTGGTGACTTCAATATTTATTTTGAACATGATTGTGCAAGAAAAAGGATGTTGGTAGATCTCCTAAATTCATATGATCTGATGCAAACTGTGTTTTTTCCAACTATGGTGCAGGGGAACAGTAGCACAGTCATAGACAATATTTTTATTCATTCTTCATTACTAGATGGGCGGGCATTCTGTTAGTAAAAGGGTGAATGGCCTTTCAGACCATGATGCACAAATTTTAACACTAAAAGGTTTTTGTACTCAAACCAATGTCGTATTTAATTACAAACTGTGTAGGAAAGTTAATCCAACAGCAATAGAGAGTTTTTCAAAACTTGTCAAGGAACAAGAGTGGCAAGACGTTTATAGTGCCGATAATATAGATGATAAATACAGTGCTTTCCATAACACATTTCTATGCTCTTTGAGAGTTGTTTTCCATTAGAACATTCTAAACGGGATACTAGCAGTAATGGACAGCCCGGTTGGCTGACTAGTGGGATAAGGATATAATGTACAACAAAGTGGGAATTATATCAAAATGTTAGAAGTAGTCACAATCAAGCTACAGTAGCCCATTACAAACAGTATTGTAAGGTGCTTAAAATGTTATCAGCAAGGCAAAAAGTATGTGGTATGCAAATAGAAAAGCTAGTTCACAGGATAAAATTAAAGCCATATGGTCAGTTGTGAAGGAAGTGTCTGGTCAGCAGCACAAGGTTGATGATATAAAGTCAGTTCGCAGTAATAATATTTCTGTTACTGATATATTTAACAACCATTTTCTGAGCATTGCTGGTGAATTAAATAAAAATTTAGTTTCTACAGGAAATCATATAAATTTCTTAGCAAGTGCCTTTCCGAGACTGACGTCTGAAATACTCCTCTGTGATACAGACAAGAGGGAGACTGAGTCAATAATTAAATCACTGAAGACTAAGGACTCTCGTGGTTATGATGGAGTGTCTAGTAGAATATTAAAGTACTGTGCTGCACATGTTAGCCCTGTATTTAGCCATATTTGTAATTTTTCCTTTAGGAATGGTCAGTTTCCTGAGCGATTAAAGTACTCAGTAGTAAAGCCGCTTTATAAAAAGGGAGAAAGGGATAGTGTAGATAATTTTAGACCTATTTCTATGCCATCAGTGTTTGCAAAAGTTATTGAAAAGGCTGTGTATTGAAGGTTAATTGATCATTTTATATCACACTGTTTCCTATCGAATGTACAGTTCAGCTTTATAAGTCGTTTGACAACTGAAAATGCTATATTCTCTTTACTCTGCGAGGTACTGGATGGGCTAAACAAAAAGTTTCGAACGCTTGGCGTATTTTTTGATTTAACAAAGGCATTTGACTGTGTTGATCTCACAATATTGCTCCAGAAGTAGGACCATTACGGAATAAGGGGAGTAGCTCACAATTGGTTCACCTCTTACTTTAGCAACAGGCAGCAAAAGGTCATTATTCACTATGTTGATAACGGCTGTGATGTGGGATGTGAGTGGGGTACTGTGAAGTGGGGGGTGCCCCAGGGATCAGTGTTGGGGCCGCTCCTGATCCTTATTTATATAAATGATACGCCCTCTAGTATTATGGGTAACTCTAAAATATTTCTGTTTGCTGATGACACTAGCTTGGAAGTAAATGATGTTGTGTGCAACATTGGCTCGGTTTCAAATAGTACAGTACATGACGTAAGTTCATGGCTTGTAGAAAATAAACTAACGTTAAATCACAGTAAGACTCAGGTTTAACAGTTTCTAACCCACAATTCAACAAAACCTGACGTTTTAATTTCACAGAACAGGCATATGATTAGTGAAACTGAACAGTTCCAATTTCTAGGTGTTCAGATAGATAGTAAGCTGTCGTGGAAAGCCCACGTTCAGGATCTTGTTCAAAGACTTAAGACTGCCATTTTCACTATTCGGACGGCATTGAAAGTGAGTGATACTTCGACACGTAAATTAGTCCACTTTCCTTATTTTCATTCATTTATGTCATATGGTATTATGTTTTGGGGTAACTCTTCCCATTCTAGAAGGATATTTTTGGCCCAGAAACGGGATGTTCAGGCAATAAGTGGTGTGAGCTCACGAACCTCTTGCCGACCTCTGTTCACGAGTCTGGGTATTTTGACATTGGCCTCTCAATATGTATATTCCTTATTGTCGTTTCTTGTTACCAATATTAGTTTATTTCCAACAACAAGTAGCTTTCACTCGGTTAATACTCGGCAGAAATCAAACCTCCATTTGCATCGGACTTCCTTAACTCTTGTGCAAAAAGGTGTGCAGTAGCTTGCTGCATGCATTTTCAATAAGCTGCCACTCGAATTCAAAAATCTTAGCAGTAATCCACGCGCTTTCAAATCGAAACTAAAGAGTTTCCTCATGGGTCACTCCTTCTATTCTGTCGAGGAGTTCCTTGAAAAATTAAGCTGATTCTCATTGTATTGCTGATAGTGTTTGCTTAAACTTATGGACTGATTTTCTTTCAGGTTCATGAACATTTATTTTTGCCTGTTATTACTTTTATGTTGTAAGTTCATGTACTGACATGTTCCATGACCTTGGAGATTTGCTCCTCAATTTGTCCTACGGAACTTGACATGTAAATAAATAAATGACACACGACATATCCCATATACTAACTGGCACTGTCCATTCACTACCTGGAAAAATTGGCCCTAAATGAATAATACCGGATGAATTGCTTGCAGTGGGATACCAACAATACTATTATGGTGCACAAGTTACCTTGTCTGCTCTATTGCACAGGCCATCTGGACACTTAGAGCTACCTTGAAATCAAAAGATGAGAACTTAGCCAGTAGTGCACCTTTTCATTATATCACCTTTCCAAAATCAATTTATGGTAATTTTCCACCCCTCCCCTTCCATCCATTTTGTGTTTCCACATTCTGGTGCCTGCCCCATGTGTTAAACTGCAGCTGATCTCTCTCATTTGTCTGCCAGTGTTTTTCCATCACACTGCATGATTCCAATAAGGCCTCAGAAAGCTACAAACAATTGCCATCACTGCTGGTGGTAGCCTTTCTTGAAAATGTTCTCCAAACAGTTTTTGAATTTAGATACCCAGTGTGTGCATCTGATTTCATGCACACATACACATACGAGCACCCGCACATGCACAGACACACCTCCATCTTTTTCATTTGCCTTGATGACAAGGGCAATTGAGAACAATGCATTCTCCGTAAAGTATGTATGGTCTTTTGGACAATAACCTTGGTCTGCTTATTGTAGAATTTAAGTGAAGTGCCTCTGGGCTTGTTAGTAACCTTTTCCCTTTTATACACAATTGCAACAGCTTGATCCATTTCCTCTTTTTATTCTTTGCATTGGTTGGTGAAAAGAAACAAAAGGGTGCACACAATTTGCAACCAGATGGTAGTGATGTCTACTTCTGAGGAACAGTACTGTATGTGAATGTATTTTCTTTCATCCTGCGGAAGCCTTCTGTAATGCAACTGGAATACAGTTTTGATCTGTAACTCTAATTGGCGAGAAAAAACCATTACCCCATGTACATTTCAACATTCAATATATGCTGCCATTCGATATCAGTAATCTCAGCTGCATGATTCCTGGGATTAATGTACAAACCATGACTGACATGGCATGCCCATATCAGACATATTCTTCCAAGGCTTTAACAAGAGAGAAATATTCTTTGCACTCTGCCTCATACACACATCATTCACAAAAAAAGAGAAAAATGTAGTATGCTGCATTATAGTATACTGGAATGATGCCTTCAGTGTCGAATAATGCTCTTCTCTTGGAGGCAAGAGAAATGGTTCTCTGTATTCAGTGTTAGTACCTGGTGTTTAAATGTACGTTGAGGAGAATGCACATTCTGGATCCCCCAGTCGTTAAGAAATTGGCAGACCGAGAGGAGCTTCTTCTGCCAAATTCTTATTTCTCTCCATCAGGGTACCTTCCATTTGGAAAGTGGTTGCACTCAGTGACTGTTATGTGGCTTATAAATGATAGAGTCCAGCAATCAGTCATCCTTTTTTATTTTTTAGATTTTATCATGCAAATTCAGATTTCGACTAGTGGCTAGCCATTCTCAGTGCACTATTTTCTATTCTCGAATGCATGTAAGTTCCTGTCACTCAGTAGAATTAACAGAAATGTGACTGATACCCGAACAACAGGAACTTACATGCATCGAGAATAGAAAATGGTGCACTGAGAATGGCTAGCCACTACTCAGTAGTATTCAAAGAAATGTGACTGACGCCCAAACAACAGGGACTTACATGCATCGAGAATAGATAATAGAGCATTGAGAATGGCTAGCCACTAGCTGAAATCTGGATTTGCGTAATAAAATCTAAAAAAGGATGACTGATTGCTGCACTCTATAATTTAGAAGTCGTATTTCTCTGTTGAAATGAAAAGTACAGTACTGAATAAGAAGCATCATTTCACAGGGGTGCTTTCTTATTATGCAATTCACAGGATAATCCAACATTTTGAAATTCTTTTTATCGGTGTTTCACAATGTAGGAAAACGATAGTTTGCTACTTACTGTAAAGAAGAAAAGTTTCAGACAGGCAATATTAAAACACACACACAGAGCTTCAGCCACAGCCTTCATTCACAAGCAAGCACACCTCACACACACGAGTGCCAACTCCGGCAGCTCATACCAGATTGCCAGATATTCACATTCTACAACATCCACTTACTCCCCAAATATAAAATGACGATGTTAACAACATATTCACAAAAACTGTGCAAATGCAGAGGCTAGATGCAATTAAAATTGATTGAATGTGAACACAATACAAGGAGACAATTGAAAAGACTGTCCTGCCTCAAGAAAATGGAAGTTGAATGTGCCTATAACAGTGAGTAGAAACAAAGTTCAGTCTGTAATCACAGCCCATAAACAAGACACAGGTTTGTATTAACTGTAGAAAGCAAACAACAAACGCTGAACAACTTTCAGTGTGAACAGCATTGGCTTTTGTATTGCAGTAGTGGTCACATATTGTTGACAGTTAACTTGCTGATACTCCACTAATTGGCTGCATGTATCTCCACAAAAAATGGAGGGACAGTTGAGTAATTTGTATATTAAAAGTTAATGACAGCAAAGATACAGAAACTAACCAACACAGGAAACATGAAGAACATTGCAGAATAATACCTGAATAATCCTGAAGTATCAGTGTTAACTCTAAAAGTTCAGCCTGTGCTGCTACATGTGTATAGAATTCGCGGATAATCTACGCTGAAAAGTTTTGCATTTCTGAATCCTTGTGCGCACAGTGTCATATTGTTGTCAGTGATGCAAGTGGAAAATGCAGTGAGCCATGTTGAGAATTTTATTTCAGGCAGAAAACTCCACAATGTTCATAGTATTCATGTAGGCCTATGTAAAATTGTATGAGCTTCACAAAATGGTTCGATTTTGTACAGGTTTTGTTTCGTATTACATGCTTTAATGTTCTGCTGATGTATTGCACATGTGTACTTCCAGTCTTAGAAATCATATAGTGATTTCTCAAATTGAGCTACAATCTTCTTACTTGTTGTCTTAATCTCTGCTCTTGTTAGCACAGATGGATCATCAACATCATAGTCAACCATAATTTCTGAAACAGAATGATAGAATAATGTAAATGTCTCATAGCTGAGGTACCATATTTCTAATTTTCTAGTATTATTTTTATTCATATATTGCCCTGCTCATTCCATATATTCATCTTTTATTTTCCAATACTAGTTAACTTGTTCACTGTGGACTTTGAGTAGTGTCTTCAACCAGTAATCAAAAGTCATGGTTCCTGGGTTTGAACCCAGCCAATAGTTAAGTTCTGAATAAAAATCATCAGCAATGGTGTAAGAAATCACCCTCATTCTGCCAATGGCCATGTCAAAAAGGGCAGAGGAGTTGACAGAGGTTTGGAGCACCCTCTTGCCCGTTGGATGGGAAACTGCCCCTTAAAGAAATATTAATCAGCAATGATTAATGCTATGGGGATGCAGAATGCAATGGAAACCTTTGCATTAAAGACACGTAATTTGTATCTGCAGGACATGGGACTTGAATTTGTCATGATAATCCCTCCATTGACTAAAGATTAAGGATGAATTCCCCACATTGCGTGAGCAGCAAATTGAAATGGAAAGAAGATGAGATATCTTTATCAGGTGAATAAAGGGCAATATCAACAGCAACAAAAAATTTTATAATAGGAATAGGATACCTTATTAATAGAAAGAGAGGGCAGAGAGTGAGTTACTGTGAACAGTTCTCATCATAATAGATAGCAAACCCACATCAGCCACAATACTTCTGGTACATATGAGAACGTCGCAAGCAGAAGGTGAAGCCGTAGAGAGAGAGAGAGAGAGAGAGAGAGAGAGAGAGAGAGAGAGAGAGTGATGATTTGAGGATATTGAATGAGTAATTCAGTATGTAAAGGGAGATGAAAATCTAAAAATTGTGGGAGACTGGAACACAGTAGTAGGGGAAGGAACAGAAGAAAGATTTATGGGACACTATGGACTTGGTAGTAGGAATGAGAGAGGAGAAAGGCTAATGGAGTTCTGCAGTAAAAAATGACTATTCAAGCTGGTACATAGAATATATGAGATTGAAGACATTGGACTTATGGAAGAAAATTATCTACACACATTTGGAAATAGCAGAAATCTGACAAGTGTGAGAACTGTTGCACAATCAGTTTAACAGGTCAGCCAGCTGCCAACAAAAGTAAGGCAGAAAATTAGATTCTGTTAGAGGTCAATCAGTTTGGCTTTAGGAAAGGTAAAGGCACCAGACAGCCTGTACTGCAGTGCTTGATAATGAGGCAAGACCTAAGAACAGTCAAGATGTTATAACATCAAGTTGAACACATATATTTCAAAAATGACACAATACGTTTAAGTCACTGAGTCCAAGTCTAGCGGCCGCTGGCTGGCTGGCCGCTTAGGTGGCGCGGTTGTTGCATGGCGGGCAGACAGCGCCGCATGTAGAGGACGTGCGTAATTGCGCGGCGGCACTTTGAATGATCGGCGAGCCACAACACAAGATATGTTCATAGGATCTGTTGACGTATAAAAAGCATTTGACAATGTAACATGGTGCCAAATGTTTAAAATTCTGGGAAAAACTGGAGTGAGCTATAGGGAAAGATGGGTAATATACCAGAATCAAGAGGAAACAACAAGAATGAAAGGCCAAGGACAGAGTACTCAGATTAAAAAGGGTGTAAGACAGGAATGAAGTCTTTCACCTCTATTGTTCAGTCTGTACATCGATGAAGCAATAACGAAAGTAAAAGAAAGGTTCAAATAGGAATTAAAATTCAAGGGGAAAGGATATCAGTTATAAGATTTGCTAATGATATTACTATTCTCAGGGAAATTGAAGAAGGAATACCCAACCTGTTGAATAGAATGAACAATCTCTGAGCACAGAATATGGATTGCAAGTAAACTGAAGAACGACAGAAGCAATGAGAAGTAGAAGAAGTGACCTTTCCAATAAAACTAACATAAAAATTGGTGACTATAAAGTAGATATAGTTCAAGACTTCTACTACCTTTTGAAAGCAAAATAATGCATGACAGATAAAACAAATGACATACAAATCGGACTAGCACAGGCAAAGAGAGTATTCCTGGCGAAAAGAAATATACTTGTATTAAAAATAGGCCTTTCTGAGAATGTACGTTTGGAACATAGCAATTTATGGTAGTGATTTATGCACTGTGGGAAATCTGGAAAAGGAAATAACCAAAGCTTTTGAGATGTCATGTTACAGAAGGACGTCGAAAATTGAGTAGACTGATAAGATAGGGGATGAGGAGGTTCTCTGCAGAATCATCAAAGAAGGAAGTATATGGAAAACTCTTACAAGAAGAAGGGGCAGGTTGATAGCACTTGTTTTAAGATGTCAGTGAATAATCTCCTAGCCAGAAGAGGGAGCTGTAGAAGGTAAAAACTGCAGATGAAGACAGAGAGTGGAATACATCCAACAGATAATTGAGGAAGTAACCATATATCCTAGTAGACAAGTGCTACTCTGACATCAGGCTGCACCAAGTCAATCAGAAGACAGACTAATTAAAAAAAGTTTAATCAATCCATTGCTAAACCCATTTTTATGTGTTTGGATAGTTTAATCGTATCCATTTACAGGAGTATGTACAATTGTAGATAAAATGAATATTAAGATGTCTATATAATTATAAGTCACATTTATAAGTTGTGCATATCATCACCTAACATATATATACTATTTAATCACAGAAGTCTTATTACACACAAAAAAACTAAACTAATTTTACTACAGGTTCATTGATGGTGTAGTTTTTTATTCTTAAACT
Organism: Schistocerca serialis cubense; assembly: GCF_023864345.2. Classification (NCBI taxonomy): domain Eukaryota; kingdom Metazoa; phylum Arthropoda; class Insecta; order Orthoptera; family Acrididae; genus Schistocerca; species Schistocerca serialis. The sequence continues at coordinate 437,960,796 of NC_064645.1, read as the reverse complement.
GGGGGTACCATAAATACATTATTTGCTTTACTCACCTTGTTCTTCCTTATCAGCTTCACCATATTCAGCTCTGCTAATTTTTTCAGTAACAGTTGTTTGGAATAATGCTCTTGCATCTTCCAATTCTTCTTCATTCAAAGCCAGCGTAGCATGGCTAATAAGCTTTCTTGATCGTATCATAACTTGGCGGAGTATTTCTAGAGCTGTAAGAATAAAAAAGTTTTAAGCCTTCTTTTTGACAAAATTATCAGTGCCGTATTTGTATTATTGAATTGTATTATCCTATTGTTTAGGAATTACATAAATAAATGTAAGACTTTGTCAGAGTGACATTTAATTAAATTCACAAATCATCCATAAATTTACATTTGTGCAAGGAGAGGGGGAGGAGGAACAAGCATATTGGGAATAATAAGAACAGATAGGAAGACAAATAAATAAGAGAGAGAGAAAGGGTGAAAATTTCACAGTAACTGTTGTAAAACTGAAGGTGAACTGATGAAAGAAAGGAAATTATTGATTCCTTATGGTAAGATACAACGTAGACAATGATCTAAGAGAAAATAAGAAGACATCAAAAAACAAGCAAGACATACAGGTTTCAGAATCATTTTTGCATTGTAAAAAGTCTTGTGTGTGTGTGTGTGGGAGGGGGGGGGGGAACTGACAATCTATAGAGCAAGTGAGGTAATGCGATGTTAACATCATGACAAAACGAATCATTCAAGAGAACAGAATCATCTTCATCATTATCTTCAGGATTCCTTAAAACACTGCCACTGTATGCTTCTTTACAGTTCTAATGATGTCACTGTCACTGGAATCATCCTGAGAACCATAAAAGCATTCATTCATACTTTCATCTGAATCTTCATTCTCACTAGGAACAGCTGAATAATCATCATCAAAAAGTGTTGAAAATATTTCAGATTCTTTCATTTCCTTCTTTTTTCTGAATAAGGCCATCTCTAAAAGTAGGAGGAACTTCAAAATGAAAATAATAACTATTTGAATTATTAATGTACAATCAAAATGCTAAATAAACAAAAAGCACATAAAGACAATCAGGTTCAATTCATTGACTACTGGTGTAAACATCTAAATAATCAGAGGGAGGTAAAATATATCACAGCAAGAGGCATCTATGGAAAGTGTTTAGAAAACAGGCTTTACTTGAGATCCATCAATAATGGATGGCATACGAAACACAAGTAAACTTGGGGTCCATCCTCAGTGTGTTATGCCTCTGGACTTGCATTTAGGAGGAGAGGGGTTCAAATACCCATCCAGACATTCTAATTTAGGTTTCCCATAGTTTTATGGACCGATCACAGAAAGACGCTTCCTTTGTAAAGGACTTGGCCAATATCCTAGTCCTTCCTTGTCCAACCTGAGTTTTAATGACATCATCATCAGTGTGGCATTAAATCCTAATCTTCCTTACTTCATTTAACAACCAACAGATCATGCAAGGTTTAATTTACAATTGTGAGCACTGACCAATACTGGATGTTAGGCTTTGACATTGCTTCTGCTGTCTAGATATGTGGGTTAAACTGAGAGAAGGTGAAAACAACAAGATTTGCTCTTGGTGTGTGATAAGGCTCACAGTCTGTAACACTACTTCATTTCCATTATTTGGGAAGATGTGACGCAGAGACTTCAATAACTGTATGAATGTCTAGGTTGTAAATTCCTAAGCTTGTGCTATCAGCTTTGGTGACTGCAGTTTCTCCGTAAATGGATCAAGGTGCATTACTTATCAGAGGCAGCAGCCAGTGTAGTCAATTGTGTGGAATTCATACAAGAAGTTTTCAAAATCAAAGACCTATCAGTTCAGGATGAATGTTCCTCCAGAGGACTCTCAAGTACTCACATCAGACCACAAGAAATCTTCCATATAGATGAGAATATCAAAATGTTAGTGTCCAGCTGTAGAAGCATTCAACTGCCCCAACCCCTAACCCCTTAGAAAAATCTTTGCAAACCAAACGTACATCCTAACTGCAACTCAGTCAGATGTATCAATTCAGTATCAGTTTGAAGAAAGTCAGAACATATTTAATGGATTTGACTACTGGAAATCTCTTCCTAGAGCTATGTGTCATAGAATACCAAAACTATGTCGCCATTCAACACCAAACTGACATAAGTTGCCTCTCCAGATTTATTCTGGAAATGACCTTTAGGTTATGGTTCCACAGTGTTCTTTCTTTCAGGAGAATAGTCCAGTAAGATTTATTTTATGTGAAGTCTGGGAAGTATGAGAAAGGTACTGGCACAACTGAAACTGTGGGGGGGGGGGGGGGGGGGGGGAGGTCGAGGGATCATGTTTATGTACTACTGTTGGTAAGAGTGAAGGGCAACATTCCAGGTTTGAGTCTTGTTCTGGCACACTGTTTTAATCCATGAGGAAGTTGCCAACTAAATAGTATCACTGATACCCAGTCATGTTTGTGCATAATCAGTTTCAATGTAGTAGGAAGATGGGGTCACACTGGGAGACTGAATTTTTGCAGCATATAATGAATTGGAATACAACAGTTTTATGAAGAAAAACTGTTGCCCAGTGGGTAATCTATATTACAGTAGAAAACAAGTCTGGTCAGTTTGTACCATTCTTTGCAAAAATCTATTGTACTTTGGAACAATGGTATTTTAAAGTGGAACTCTTATAATGAAACAGCCACCTGTAAAAACAGAATTAGAAAAGAACACTGGCCATACCTAACTTACAAAAAATTCAGTAGAACTGAACCACAGAGCTGCCATCCTCTATCATTCACATATTCTAGCAGAACATATTCTCCATTCATACATAATGATCTATCTGGTACAAACAACCTCAGATGGGGTTCCTGGTAAGTAATTCCATATGATCATTTCATTTCACATACTTTATACAAAATAATCTTCTTCATGGTAGGCTAATTGCACAAGTCCTGTACACATTAATTGTGCAAAACCAACTCACATTCCTCACTCATGGTCCTCAATGTGATGGATAGAGAAAACAAGGTTGCTTCATTGTTTCCAAGCTTCCAAAAAGCTTTTTATTCACTGCCATATTGGCACTTGAAGAAAGTATGTTTTAGCACTATACTGCTGGCCATTAAAAATGCTACACTAAGAAGATGGTATGTAGCCAATGTCAAATTGACATGAAGTGTATGCAGTTGATTAGCATTGCAGTGCATCCACACAAAGCAGGTAGGGAGTAATGCCATCTGCATTCTGTATCGGAGGAACAATTCTGCAGTGGGTTTCATGTTCAGAGCTCCCATTTGAATGTTGGTTGTTTACGAGAAGATCCTGTTATGCCTGATATAACAAGCAGAAGCAGCACGTGTAGAAATCTGACAGCAGCAACATCATAGCATATCGAACGGTGTTTCAATGATTCCTTAATATTATTGCTCACGTTGATCAATATTCTATGACTGTTAAACAAATATGGAATTGATGGATTCAGGAAGGCCATACTCGGCAGTTTTCAGTAGCTTAATGGCCACACACTTTTAGTGCCCAAGAGGGCATGCATATTGTTTGCTTTTTTGTATAGCATCCTTCAGCCATGACACAGAGCTTGTTTCAGGAAATTGACTTCTCAGAAAGACAAGTATCCACACACACAGTGCATCATCATGTGGAGCACCACTGATTGTCAGCATGGCAATGATTGTTGGAGCATCCCTTGATACAGCAGCCGAGAGAGGTGTGGTGAGACTGGTGTGCCCAGTGATAAAGCTGGACACAGGAGTGACACCAAGTCACCTTTTTGGAAGATTTCCGGTCCTGTGTACAGCTTCACAATGGGTGTATCCATATGTGGAGGCCGCAAAGAGAATGAATGTTGCCAGATTATATTAGTCATCAGTATATGGGCCCACCACGTGGTGTGATGTTCTGACATGGCATTGGATGCACATTGGTATCACATCTGGTTCACATAGTCAGTAATTTGGACAGCAGGCATTAGATTTCTGCCATGTTAAAACTTGTTGTTGTCCCCTATCTTCAAGGTCTTCATGATGTTATTTTTCAACCAAATAACACTGGATCACATATTGCCCAGCTGTTGTTCTGAACTAAGTCGTTTTGATAGTTGCACTGGCCAGCACATTCTGCAGATCTGTTGTCCATTGAAAATGGGTTGCCAAGAGACTTGCATGATTTTTTGCCGTTCTGGATACAAACTCCGATTGTTCTTTACACACACAATTGTCCAAGTCCTGCTGTGTGGTGCTCAGAGTAAAGTTCAGACTGTTGCAGAACATGTCCAAAATGGTACATGCTGTGTGATGCTGATGTGTGACTTCATCTAGGAAGTTGCCAGCTGATAAATTCAAGAATGTATTCAATAAACAAATAATCACAGTTGTATGCAAATGGAAATCCAAGTCCAAAGCTCAATAGAATTGAAATATTTCTGTCACTACTTGATGAAGGTGCAATACTCCTTTCCCTTTTAATTTAACAATGAAAATAATCAATTATTGATAATATAATGTAAATGGATAGATAAAAAAACCTACTCAACAAGCAGTGGCAGGGGAACACACTCATGAAATGGTTTAACTTTTACAAGTTATTGGAGCCAGTGGCTCCTTCTTCTGTCAAAAGAGTTGAAGGGGAAGGAAGAGGAGTGAAGGAAAAGGACTGGAGAGGTTTAGGGAAAAGGGATACGGCTCAGAAAAGTCACCCAGAAGCCCGATCAGGGGAGACTTACCGGATGGGATGAGAAGGAAAGACTGATTATTGGGGGCTGCAGTGGACAAAAGTTGAAAACGTGAGAGCTTGAAGGTGGAAGATAGGATAATATGCAAGACAGAGATTACTGCTTAAACATCATACATGAGGTAATAAGAGTGAAAAGCTAAGTGCATTGTACCTAACAGAGGGAAGGAGGGGTGCAGTGAAAAATAGACAGGTAAGACAGCAAAAGATGTACAAAACTAAAATGGAGTGAAGAAAAGAGTAGTTACTGTGAAGAAATGCTGAGATAGAGGAAATTAATGTGAATTAAGGCCAGGTGGTTCGCGAGAACCAAGGACATGTGTTGTAGTGCTAGTTCTCATGCGGAGTTCTGAAAAATTGTTGTCGGGGGAAGAATTCAGATGGCACATTTGGTGAAACAGGCACCGAGATCACTATTGTCATGTTGTCCACAGGTGGCTCTCCCTGGGATAGTATATGTTTTGCCAGTTACAGGGCTGGAATAGGTGGTGGTAGGAGGGTGCATAGGACAAGTCTTGCAGCAAAAATGGTCACAGGGGTAGGATCTACAAGGTAGAGAGATGGGTGCACAAGGATCATAGGGTCTGACAATGATACTGCAGAGATTGGGAGGACGATGAAAAGCTTTCTAGGTATGGTGGCCAAAATCTCCCTTTTAATTGACTCATTGATTCAGAAATGGTCCAAAAAATAATGGGATTGACAATGGAGGGGAGCAGGAGGTGCAGATATCCCGACTAAGGGATCGGTCAGCATACTAGGTGACAATGAGATCATGACATCTGTTTCATTCAACATTGGCAACAGAGGGAGGGGGTGTCAGTGGAGTGGCCTACTGAAAAGTGTGCTGTGCTGATGCCAGCTGTTGGGACTGTAGGAGCTAAAAGCCCTGAAACTGGCTCTGTCTCCATGTGCTGCTCTCTGTCTCTGTCAGTACTTTGTTGTTGCCACTGAAACACTTGGTGTGGGTGGCACTTTTAACAGGGCAGAGGTGGCTGATCAATAGCGATCACAGAGAAGGAACGCTCTGTTGATGCTGCAGTGTGCTGGTGGGTATGGACACAAAACCAGTAATGCTTGGTCCTGCACATTCTGTGTAGCTGGAAACATGACAATCTGCTGGTATTCCAGGCTAAATTGATTTGTATGATGGTGCAGCTGGTTTTGTCCTGCCATGACATCAAACATTTGATGACCAATATGGCCAACAATGCCCGGCATCCTGTCCGGCTTGTCGTAAAATGTGTGAACCTAGATGAGGGTGACTGAGTGGTAATAAGGGTGCACTTGGTGATACTGGGCTCCCAGACACTGGGTGCAATAGGTTGAGTAATGTTTGTGGTTATCATTGCTTTGCCATTAATGAAAACTTAAGGCATACCTCTACTAAGTTTGCAGTCGCAGACTGTGGTGTCACAAGGGAAAGACGCAGGGTGTTTTTTCAATTCAGCAAGATTGGGTGGTACAGCAAAAATGATGCAAATATGTTTCCCAGTGCCATTGTGTCCTGTCAAAACTAGGGAAAGCTGGGAATGATGGAGCTTGTTGGCTGGCAAGCTGCTGCTGCTGCTGCTGCTCTTGCTGCTTCAGGTGCAGTTGATGTAATTGCAACTACTACTTCAGTAATTCCATAAACTCTTCCAACGGAAGGATGCACATTTGAACTCCCTTGTCACCACTTTTGTATCGTGTTGGGCAAACGCAAATAGTTATTTAAATGCACAATAGTTGAGTCCCCCAATCAGTGATTGGAGTAAAATTCAAACTCTTGCAGATCACAAACCGTACAAGCTTGGAACTGACAATGCACAACTTCACCCAGGAAGTTGCAAGCTGTTAAATCCAGAATGGATACCAAGGCCATTGTAAACAATAAACAAACTGTCCCAGTTACAAACAAATCAGAATCCAAGTCCAAAGTAAAGTAGTCAAGATATTACTTTAATGATGCTTAAAGGAGTGCTTTATTATGGTGGGGTGTGAACTTCTTTAAAACAAGATATACTGCAAACTATGAATCAAGAGCAACAGGCAGACTCCATATTTCTAGATTTCTGGAAAGCGTTTGATACAGTGCCCCATTGCAGGCTGTTAAACAAGGTACAAGCATATGGAATAGGTTCACAGATATGTGTGTAGCTCGAAGACAGGACCCACTACATTGTCCTCGATGCAGGTGTTCACCAGTGACAGTATACCGACAGGAGTGCCCCAGGCACTTGTGATAGTGATTTTCTATATACATAATGATTTGGCAGGCAGTCTGCAGTTGTTTACTAATGATGTTGTAGTGCATGGTAAGGTGTTGAAATTGAGTGACTGTAGGACGATACAAGATGACTTAGACTAGATTTATAGTCTGTGTGGTGAACGACAGCTAGCTCTTAATGTAGAAAAACGTAAGTTAATGTGGATGAGTAGGAAAAACAAAACCCATATCATTTGCATACAGCATTAGTAGTTTTATATTAAAAATGAAGAAATTCCTCCAGCTGTATTTAAGGTGTCTATTTTATTTTGGCAACTAGTTTCAACGTTGTAACAACGTCATCTTCAGCCCAACACTTGTTGATGTCAACTGCGTACGCCTGATACTAGAAGTCAGTGGTGTGATATGGACGTGCTCAGTGTGGAAGGTGGGAAGAGAGTTACAACCCACCTTCCACATGGAGCATGTCCATATCTCACCACTGACTTCTAGTATCAGCCACACACAGTTGATGTCAACAAGTGCTGGGCGTGAAGATGACATTGTTACAACTTTGAAACTAATTTCCAAAATAAAATCGACACCTTAAATACACCTGGAGGAATTTCTTCATTTTTAATATAAATTTATACCAGCTGACGTCCCACTGTCCTCCATTTCAACTATGGATGTATGAAGCATTAGTAGTGTCCTGCTTGATACAGAAACATCATTTAAATATCTGGTCACAACATTGCAAAGCAATATGAAAACATATGAACATGTGAGGATTGTGGTAGGGAAGGCAAGTGGTCAACACTGATATATTGGGAGAATTGAAGGAAACTATTCTTGAGTGCTACCTAAATGTTTGGAATCTGTACCATGTCAGACTAAAGGAAGACATCGAAGCAATTCAGAGGTGTGTTGGTAGATTAGTTACTGGTAGGTTCGAACAACACACAGTTTTTATGGACATGCTTCAGCAACTCAAATGGGGATCCCTGGAGGAAAGGTGACATTCTATTTTAGGAACACTGTTAAGGAATATAAAGAAATGGTGTATGATTTTGACTACAGAACAATTCTACTACCTCCCAACATATATCGCATGTAAGGATCACGGAGATAAGGTATAAGATATTAGGGCTCATATTGAAGGTTTTAGACAGGCATTTTTCCTTAAATATCTTCAACATTTTGCGGCCCTGTCAGCAACTGTATAAGTATTAATTTTAATAATCGACAGCATCAATTGCACTGTTTACCTAGAATTTACCTAGGTTTCAGTTGGGATAACCCAACCTTCTTCATAATAACAGTAACTACTGTTTGTTCATAGTGGACATCGTCAAGCTAAAACTACAAATCCATAAATTATCGCCAGACTGTAAATTTATCTGAAACTGCCTTGGCCTTTTGATTATTAAAATTAAGACATTTTTCCTTCACTCTATCTGCGAGTGGAACAGGAAAGGAAATGACTAGCAGTGGCTCGGGGTACCCTCCACCATGTGCTGGTGTGGTGGTGGTTTGTGGAGTATATATATGTAGAAGAATTGAAGGGATTGTCCATTTGAGCTGCTCCTTCTGATGGCCTCTACCACTGTGCAGCTCAGTGACTACTCTGTGTCCCCAGTCAAGGCGACTAATCTAGTCCACCTCCATATCACTGGCCACTGGTGGAATATCGTCACTGCTTGATGGAAATACAATATACTTCACCACTCAGGAACCACTATGGCTGATAACTTTGCCATAGACTTGAAGCAGCGTGGAATGATGTACCCACATCTGTCATTCGACCTCAGTTCAGCTTGATGACCAGCCAAATTAAAGCCATCATTGCTGCCAGAGGTGGCAACTCTGTGTACTAAATTTCACATCCTGAATATTTCCAGATCACCTACTAATTTAACCAAGTATTCTTCCTACTATACTGCACATGCACAACAATTAAGATATCATCAATTAGTAACCTTCCTGGCACTGTAACTTTAATGGCTAGCAGTGTATATCTAACCAGTTTCATAACTGGATCAAAAAACTATAGATGTTGTATGGGCTTATTGAGGGTTATTTCATTGGGTGGAGTCACCTGCCTGTTGTAGGAAGGGGTGTTCTTCCTCCATCCACATTGGCCCCTTTCCTCATTGATGTATGAGAATTGTGTCAGACGTGTATTTTGTAGAGTGTAGGTGAGTGTAATGGATGCATGTATAGTGTATTGGTATTTTTGTGTTGTATGGTGATGATGATGATGATGATGATGATGATGATGATGATAGATGGAAAAGGGTGAATCCTGGTGCTGGCAAATAGCCTATTCTTCTCAAACAGCACCATGGGGTCTGCCGAGTCTAAAATCCCAATCCAATGGATGGATCACCATCAACCATGTCATATGCCTTCACTTCATGGCATACTATAGGGATGTTTAAAATTTCATCCAGGTCAGTGGTGCAAAAACTGGTGATCATGAACTGTACACCACCACCCCTCCACCCCTTGCCGGCCAACTATTGGCAGTGAAAATCAAATTTCATCCACCATTAAAATTCAAACCACCTTGACTCTGAGCCAAGCACCATCGCACAAGCATGTGTTAGTGATCTGCTACAAGGTGGGTATTGGATCAAAAATCTTGTGACAACTGACACTTTGCACATTTCCTGGATGGAGAATCACCTACAGGCATTGAAGTAATTCCTGGTATTCCCCTCATTTATTTATTTATTTACTCATGTCAGAAACATCACAAAGTTGCACATTATAATCTGTAGAACATTCACATATAAAATATATATACAAAGAAACATAATGTATAATTTTAGATATAAAACTATGTAAAGATTACAGTACATCAAATATGAAAATAGGAAATGTATCATGATTTTAAGCTAAAGCTAAACACTTCTTGCCCAGAAACGGGTGGCATCAACTGCAGCTTTGCTGCCATGAGATCCTCTATAGCGCATTTGGTTGGGCACAGTGGACAGGTGTACATATGAAACGTGGTTTGCAGAGGTTAGAGTCTGTGGAGTAGCCCCATTTATTGAGACTCTCTCTCCACCTTGTGGTACCCGTATGTAGTCTGTTTCATGCCTTCGAGGGTCCCCCAGTTTCATCGCATACTGTTGCTAGTTCTTCTTTCTGCTCCATACAGTCTTGATTTGAGGTCTTCCTCCAAAGGTCTATTCTGGTTTTAGGCTCTTCATAATCTTCCATCAATCTCAGGAAGCTTCATCTTAATTTTAATCACTGGTGAGCCGGTCGAAGACTGAAGAGGAGTTTGCGTTCTGATTCTGCTGATTTAAATCCTTATTTAAATGCTGTTGCTGAAGGGGCAATACCAGGTGATGGATATTGTCCTGAGGTGTGGGTTGGTGATTCTGCTTGTCTCAGTGAGGGCAACATCAGCTTGCTTTGTGTGTGCTGATCTATACTAAACTGGGAATGCATACTTCCCAATAGAGTGACCGTGGGCAAATGCTGAGGTTTTGAGAATCCTGGGTTTGGCTCCCCATTTAGAGTTATCAGCTGTGAATGATATTATTTCTTCTGCTAAATTTTAGTTTGATGTTAAGGCAGTGCTGTTTGTATGTTACACCCAGGTATTTGGGGTTTGAACAATGTTCTAATAGCAGTCCCTTCCTTTTGATCTGTAGTTTTCTGTCAGCTTGCTTGTTCTGAAGGTGGTGAAAGGCATACACTCGTGTTTTTGTTGGATTTGGTTTCAACTGGTTATTTTGATAATACAGGCACTGTTCTACCTCCTCAAATGTTTTCCCTTGTCCTGTAATTGACCTGTCATCTATGTATATAAAGCTACTTGTACCTGCAGAGAGGGGTTTATCATTGGAGTAGGTTGAAGAGTAGTGGTGCCAACACACTTTCCTGTGGCAGGCCATTCCTCGTTTCTCCCTCTGCTTTATTTTCCCTAAAACTCCACTAAGAACCTCAGATTGTGGAGCAGGTTTCTGTTGATGTTTGTAAGATTAATGTCTTTAGTTGCAGCACATACACTGTGCATGATGAGTCAGAGATTGATGGTGTCATTTGCAGCCATAAGGTCAATGGAAAATGGCACCCATTACATAGCCCTCTTGGAAACTGTCCTCAATGTGCCGAGTTTGATTGAGCACCTGTGTATGGTAAATCTTTATTCAGGACAGAATCCAGCCTGCTGTGGTGTGAGGATAGGTTCCATGGGCAGTGTGAGGTAGTTTTGTATAAGTTTTTCAAAAATTCTACAGGTGTTCCCCTATGGAAATGTAATATGACTAATGCTGCTCACTGCAGATGGTATTAGTTGCAATTTTAGACTTTTCAGTTATGTATTGAGAACCTGCTTAGAAAACTCTATGAACGAGGCTTCAGGACAGAAACTACGAATATTCTTCAGTCCTCAACCAGATAAAATTAGTTGAACGACACTTCACATAGAGGACTACAAGCCAGTTACGAGTCTGGGTGATCTGGGGAAGGGAAAAACTACTATAAAAGGACAAATCAGAGAAGTTCGTAACAAACTGAAATCTTGTGTTTAACAGTGAGAATTGCTTGGGTTGGTAGTTGCACTGATCACAGAAAGTCAAAACCCTGAGTTCAAGCATCAGCAATTTTTTAAACTTTTCACTCCCATTAATAGAAATAGTTTTCAGTCTCAATAGTGTCTTGGCTTATTACTCGTCAAATGAATAGTAATTTGAAACTAAGCTAGTGGCTTGAAGAGCATACAGATAAAAACACACAATGGAACAAACGAGTGTTTGATGGCTTCTTGAAACATTCACAAATAATACTCAGAGGTCTAGTTTTATAGCTATAGATGTTATAAAAATGAGAACTTCAGTGCAACTGAACTTTCAGTCTGTAAAGCCATATTGAAGAGATCTTCAACAGTGTAGAACATATCAAAATAAAATTCTCAAATAGCAATTTTTTTATGGCAGAGTAACAGAAGTATGGAGAACATAGTACAGAGGGGCAGAAGTAACACAAGAAGGCAAACAATTAATGATAACTTGTGCTGTGCCCGAACGTTAATTAGAAAGCTTAAAAACCTCCTGCTTTTTCATACTGCCGGCAAACTTCCCTTCTTCCATTTATAATGGTACAGATATATCTGCTACTTATTGTAAATTTGAAGTCCAGAATATGTTACCTGTTGGAGATGCTGTTATTTTCTCAAAGCTGGATGTACCTACTATCAGTAACTGATCTTTTTTGTGTTCAGTTTTTCTATTAAGCTGAACCATAATCTTTTGCACTTTACTTTGAAATGTATTGTCCTACTCATTGGAGGTGATCATTTACACACAGAAAACACTCACACGAAGTAAATCTTGTTTAGTTGGAGTGTACATTTGGATGGTATTCATATATGAATGAATTAAGAGAGAAACATGACAGTTTGGCACTTCAGTGGTGTGGACACTAACATGCATAGCTGTGGAATTACAACAAAGTGAATGTACTATAATATGACAGTACCACTGAGTTTAATTTATTTTTAATAATTATGAATGCATCGTAGTGTGAAATATATTGCTGATAAATACTAGTACCCTACATTTGTAGGTGTTAGCCACAAATAGTGCAATATCAGCAGACACAGTCTGAAACCCATTTTCTTTAAGAATATCATATTTGACAACTTCCACAGTCTAGTGGTTAGTAGTGCTGGCTGTCAACACTTTGGTCCCAGGTTCAGTTTCCATTGAACCCTCAGATTTTTATGTGGTTGAAACATATGGGAAAAAATTACTCAACCTTGTGAGGTCAAATCAGAAGCTGCTTAGTGAAATAAGCAACAAATCTTAAATACTTGTTAGGCGAAACTGTACCAGATTGCACTAAGTGCCACAACAAATTCTACGGAAAATTCTGGTTTAACAGCAGTACGTTTGGAGATGTTTTAGGATGTGACAGAATTCCATTCAGGGGTGGTATAGTGATAGTGACACTTATGTAAACACCAGCAAAAATTGTGCAGCTCATTTTGGCAATAGGATGAAATGTCAGAGGATGTATGCACATAATGCTATGCTTATTGCAAAAGAGGTTAGGGATTAAAGTGAGAAGGAATTGAATAGCATCAAATTCAATGTAAATTAGAACTTACAGATGCCACCCAACTGTGTACTAAGTGCCAATGCCTTTTTAGCAACCATTTTATGTTACATAGGCTTTTCTTGAAAAATTGTGAACATAACAAATTTTACAAATTGTGACATTCAAACAGTGCTTTTAAACTTAGACAACGACTTTGCCATTTCATGGGTGAAACTATTGAAAATACTCTTCTGGTTTTCTAGTATTTTCTGCTCGTTTGCTCATGCAGTAAAATTCATGGGGGCGGTGGGATATGGAAAAAGTTGTTTTTCTATGGCTGATGCCAATCTCATTAAAATCTTTCTGTGTGTAAAATAGTAAAATAACCAACATTTTGACCCTGTTGCAACAGCTTTCCTCAGGACATAGACTATTTTTCCCAGAGAAAGGTCACTGTGATATGGACAAAAATTTGGATATTTAAACATTTTAAGTCTTTTGTAAGATAACATGGCAGTACATGCAGAAGAATTTTTAAGATAAAATATATAACTCTTTAAAAACTTTCTCACAATTAATGGTTTTATCTTAAACATTCTTCTGTGCTACGCATTCTGTCTCTCATATTGAACTATTTCACTGTCCAACTGATTTTTACTTACGGTCTTCTGAAGGAAGTGGCTCAATGCTCTCTTCACTCTTTTCTCGACCAAGCTCACTAGACTCAATGGCCACCAGTGAGTCCATGTGTTCAACTTTGTCTGTTGGCCGACGAATACAATCTAACTTACTGTACAACATTTGTAGTGACATTCTGATTGTAATGAACATTTTTCCTTTCTCCTTTATGTCTTCATTGCATTGATCGACTAGCTGTTGTTGTGTTTGTGTTTCATCCAATACACCAGACTTCTCAGCCTCATATCTGTAAATACAAATCTGAGCTTGATTATAATTGTTATTAGAGAACTTCAGAGAAATACATTTGTCACAGAAGGATATATCCTTTAAAGTCCTTATTATAGTCAAGGGTGAAGAAAAATAAAGTACTCAGTAACATTATAAATGTCAAAAATTGTACGTAAGCCACGTAAGAGAATAAGAAACACTCTTAGTATACCTGAAGACTTGACATGAAGTGACAGTGTATATGAAAACTGCATCATTGAACTCCTTCATGCAGGGTCTTTTTTGGGGAGGGGATGAGGGGGAGGGTTTGGGTAAGGTAGGGAAGAGCTGTCATCTACCTCATATATATTATTTTATTGCAAGTTATGTAAGCTGCAGACTCTTTTATTAAATGGCTTGTGATATATAGGCGTCACACACAATTCCATCTCCGTATTGATGTAAATAATATTTTTCTTTCATTTTTCTTCCTAAGCTCCTGTTGAAAAACTTAAAAAAGCCAAAATCACTTTTAAAAGCACCTCTCACTAACGACATAAGTGGTACACAAGTCTTGAAATTAGTAGGCTCTCATGTTCTTTAAAATTGAGTCTTCACTTATTGAGCCCTTTAGAAAGAAATTTACTTCAATCTGTCATTTGAACCACAGCATAACGATCATTATCTACAATGCATAGCCAGTTGTCAATTTTAAGTCCAGAAATTCGTTTTTAATATATAATCATGTTGATAATTGCTTTACACTAGCTTGCTTCTTCAAGAGAGAGCACTGTTGCATGTTTTCTGTTGTTTTCCAAACATTCCACATAAATGCCAGGATCAATTTATGACCGATCCACTGTCTCCCCCATCTAGAATTGAACCACCACTGTGCTTTCCTCTTTTTCACTTAGCTAATTGTTGGTAAGCAACAAAAAGAAAATAAGGAGCCACCATGTACCATGAGGCTTACAGAATTTCTTGAAAGTATCTCACGATTTTCCAGCCGCACAAGTTGAATATTTTTTTGATTATATCATGAAGGAATTTTAAGATGCTTATAGCACCAGATTGATTCAGCACCCATCAATTTGCTTGACTATTTCATTTAAGTGTACTCTTGACATTCCGTGCACGTCTTCTTGACTGTATTTTCTGTCTTATTCTCAACCAGTGTCGGATGCTGGTTGTTCTATTCTGTCACAAGCCCCCTAGTACTCTTCAGCATAGAGTTTGCAGTGAAAAATGTGGTTGCAGTCTTCTTTAAGCTTGGTTCTTTTTAGGTGATACATCGCTGCGTACTCCACGTGTGAGTACAGTATGGAGGACAGACATTTACAAAAGTATATTTGCAACACGTATCAATCATCATTAATTAAATGAATATGATTCATATTACGTAACGCGTTAGAGTGAACTTATAGACGTGGGCCTAATTTGTATAAATTAAATTTTAATGCAGTCCAATGTCTTCTCTTAAAGCAATACCCATGTTAATTCGAAATTAAGTCACTGACTATGAATGTCGTGGCATCAGCTGTGTTAGATAGCATTATAGATATGCTACCTACTAGACCAAGACCAAGAGATGAATACACTAAGCAGATTCAGAAGGATGTAGGTTGCAGTAGGTACTGAGAGATGAAGAAGCTTGCACAGGATAGAGTAGCATAGACAGCTGCATCAAACCAGTGTCAGGACTGAAGACCACAACGACAACAACAACCTACTAGCGACATGTGGAAATTTGTGCCGGATAGGGATTTGAACCCGGATTACCCGCTGCGAATGATCACCGTAACCACTGAGGGTGCTCCCGCCCGCCAACAACAAAGTAATTTCGGATGGCTGTCAGTCGTCATTAATGACTGGCAATCAGAAATGCAAATATATAATACATGTGTGTTACTTTCAGCCTGGAAGCACAAATGATAATTCCAACTCTGATACAAACACTGAAACTCCTGCAGTTTACCGTGACAGTTGTTTCATTGGAAGTGAAGTTGATTTATCAACTCAAAAGTCCCAGAAAAGAAAATTTAAGATGCAAAATAAAACTGCTGGAAGGGAAACATTGATATGCCCACATGTCAACAGTGATGAAGTTAAAAGTTTATGTGATAAGTTTTTAACTACAGAGCCATCACAACTTGTTTCATTAGCGTTTCCTATGTAAAAGTTTTCATTCCGCCGGTTAGATTACTTCTGTCTCATAAGAATGCCTATTTCGAGCCTTATTAGTCACCAGCTTGCTTTCAATATGGCGTCGAGTGCAACGCTTGACTATGGCTCTGAGCATTAGGGACTTAACATCTCGGTCATCAGTCCCCTAGAGCTTAGAACTACTTAAACCTAACTAACCTAAGGACATCACACACATCCATGCCCGAGGCAGGATTCGAACCTGCGACCGTAGCGGTCGCGCGGTTCCAGACTGAAGCGCCTAGAACCACTCGGCCACCAGGGCCGGCAACTCTTGACTACATACAAATCCGTCGTATACTTTCCTTTCTGTATGCTGTCTACTCTGCGTCAAACCAGTCTTCAGACTGAAGTCAACAACAACGGGTCAAATCAGGTCCGTGGGTAAAATCGCGGCGAATTAAGGGCCGGTTTCCATGTAGGGTAGCGTGTTGAGAATGTGCTCCGATTGTCATGAAGTATGGGGTTGCGGCTGAACCCGTCCTCTTCACGTTGCACAGGCGTCATGTACTTTGTTTCCACATAGCCTGCTGTAGGCTATATGTCGGGAGATCGATTCCACGTAAAATGAAACCATCAATGCACCGGTACGTCGCCTGTTGGCAGTCGCTCGTGTTAGGCTTTGCCCGAACTGTGTGCTTTTCGTAATGGACGAGGACCTGGTGTTCAACAGCATCCAGAACTCTACTATTTGTTGATAAACATTACGACAGTATCGTTTCTAAGACAATATATCGAAGGACACCACTGAGGAGCTTAACAAGTCCAGTGAGTATAAGTTCAGATGGTTCAAATGGCTCTAAGCACTATGGGACTTAACATCTGAGGTCATCAGTGTGGTGTCACCGCCAGACACCACACTTGCTAGGTGGTAGCTTTAAATCGGCCGCGGTCCATTAGTACATGTCGGACCCGCGTGTCGCCACTGTCAGTGATCGCAGACCGAGCGCCACCACACGGCAGGTCTCGAGAGACTTGCTAGCACTCGCCCCAGTTGTACGGACGACTTAGCTAGCGATGCAACACTGACGAAGCCTCGCTTATTTGCAGAGAAGATAGTTAGAATAGCCTTCAGCTAAGTCAATGGCTACGACCTAGCAAGGCGCCATAGCAATTGATAGTTATCGTATGAAGCATGTCTCATCAAGAACGATATCTCACGCCATCCTGCGTGAGCTTATAGCGTGCATATCGGCCTTCTCTAGCAATATAACAATCAGTCCCGTAGACTTGGAACTGCTTAAACCTAACTAACCCAAGGACATCACACACATTCATGCCCGAGGCAGGATTCGAACCTGCGACCGTAGCAGCAGCGCGGTTCCGGACTTGAAGCGCCTAGAACCGTTCGGCCACAGCGGCCGGCTAAGTATAAGTTTTGTTTTCCTGTCCGTGTTATCTTTTCTTGTACTTGCTGAAGGTAACAGTGATAAATACTCTTCACATTCAGCTATAATTTTGCGTCCTTGTTGCTGATGAATGCTTAAGCAAATGGGCGCCACTGACGTATTTTATTCGCGCTCGTGCTAGACGCAAAACCACATCTGGCCAGGCTGCAAAGAGGATAAAGAAATGGAGACTGGGGGATGGAATGAAGTTGTTGATTACGTTTCTCCATAACCGCCAGACTTTTACCAACGTTCAACTTTCCCTAGATGATGTTAATGGAGAAGAAAACGGTCCATCCTCGGTGGGCCGCAGTACTTCCTCTCCTGCAAGATCTACAACATTAGCCCATAACGTCCTAGGTGCTGTCTCACAGGCCGCTAGCATTTATTGTTACTCTGCGCTATTGGTGGGGTGGTAGAGAGCCTATATAGGGAGAGAATGGCCAACCAGACGATACGGTGGCCATTTTTCTGCCAAACAGCGGGGGACTTTTGAATGGCCAGTAGTGGAGTAGTGGAGTACACACTCACCGAATCAAAAGCACAAGACAATATGGCGAAATCATTCTTTAAATGCCTTTCTTTACAGCTATAATATACTCATAGTAGCCTACTACGTACAACACAGTAAAATTTGATACAGTGGCTGTAAAAATTATTCGTTACTTACATTTATCTCCTTTAAAGTTCGCTTACTAGACATATTGCAATGAAAGTAACGTAAATAAAAAATATAGTGTATAGCATTTGTTTTGTATCGGAAGTGCATAACGCTAAAGATTTAACGTACCTGTATTACGCCAGATGAATGACAGTCGTAAGCAGTTGTTTACTTGTGACATGCAAAATGTGTGAGACGTATTAGTACTTCTTGTCACGTCTTCAAACTTTTTACATGTCTCAACTAAACAACTACTTACGACTGAATACCTCTCGTAGATAACAAACGAAAAAGATTACAAAAATCAGGTAATGTTAAATGTAGGCTACTGTAATAACGACCAAATATAACAAGAAAACTACCGCATCCCTTCTACCCCACAGTAAGTAGGCCTATTAAAACTGTCTTCAAGAGTACCTACAATTATTTACTACGAATAATGTTTCAGCAACCACGACTACTGCGGAAAATGTGCTTACAACTTGTCTGCGTCAACAGTCAGGCAATAATACTGAAACCAAAATAATGCCTAGTGATCTGATTCGGAACGAAATAAAGTTTGACGCTGTAAAGTCGAATGAGCATGGCACAACAATTACAGGAACTTTGCGTTTCCAGCAAGGATTGTCAGATATTGGCTTCAGAAAAGCTTGTCATGCTACCAGTATGCACGAACTATTAAAGAAATAAGAGCTTTAAAATGCAGTAAATTGTAATAGGCCTACCTGTTATGCTTGACTAAAAGTATTTAAAAAAACTGACACCTTAAAATCAACTCATATTTAAGATCGCAAACGCTAATTACGTATTAAAAACGATATACAACTAAATCGAACATGCATGCACAACGCATCACAAGTCTCACAATAATTCAAATACCTTTTAATCGTTTCCAAAAGTCCTCTGAACTTCAACTCAAAAGCACGGCGATCATACGAAGCGCGAGAGAAGTTTGGCAGAAAAATGGCGCCAAAGCTAATCAACCAATCACGGGCAACTTCACCTATGGCCACTCTCTGTATACAGGTTCTCTATGGGGTGGGAGATTACAGCGCTGTCTAGTTGTTCTTTCCCGAAGCTGCCGTGGTTACGTTTGCCAGTAGCCTCTGGAATGTGATGTGGACCTTAACTATTACTGCTTCTTCCGTCCCAGCGGTCACTGAGACCGTACGACCGTACCTGGGACTTCGCGTTACGGATTCGGTAGCCAGGTCTACGTCGACTGTTCATGTTACGGACACTGGCTTTGAGGATACTGCTTTAAAATGGTTTGAGGACGGTTTAGGAAATGATATTGGATCAGATAGGGACAACGAAATTGAAAGTGAACATAATACAGTATTGTAATAGCATGACAGAATTTGTTTTTCAACCTGTGAATTCCTTGAATGAAACAAGTGATTAAAGACATGAAAACAGACGTGTGAATTTTTAGCTGAAGGTTCTGCTGGAAATGCGTTAGGTCAAAACAAATATCACTAGTCGGCCAAGCCTCTTCCAACGATGGCTAATGGCATTATTTTTCCGCATGTTGGACGTAAGTGGGGTGAACGCGTTTGCCCTTCACAAATCCTACAAAGACAATACTCAGGCGAACCGCTTTAATTGCTGAAGAAGCTTGTAAACTCGTTGGTGACACCAAGATAAAAAATCGAGAGAACTGGTATCACATATCCCGTTAACTTCGTGCATCCTTCACCGTGTTTTGAGTGTAGCAGAGCCAAGAATACAAGTTGTTATAGAACGATTGGAAAAACGCAGAATGTGTTCCTCCTGTGACCCAGAAAAGAAGAGAAAGGCATATTTTCCATTGTTGCACGAAGCCAATCTGATCTGAAATCTGTAGAAGAATTTCCAGCTAGTGCAAAGTAAAGCTGTCAGAAGGAAGTTAAACAACTAAAAAGGACTGGTGTAATTTTCATTTTTTTAATATTTTGTGGGAGTTTTTTATGTTACAAGAATAATAAACAATAAAAACATTGCAAAAAGTAACATGCGGAATGCAGGGTATTTGAGTTTTCATAGCATTAACGTTATCATGTAATATTGTGTTCATTTTGTACAATTTTCTGTTTAAATGCATTTTTTCATAAAAATTAACTTTACAATCCGATTTAGTATTTTTTGTGTGGTATTAACGCAATCTTTTACATAAAATCTGAACTGTTCCACTGAAATTGCTGAATGCAATTTCTATGACTATTTAAACGTAGTGGTCACTCAGGCGCACATAGGACAGTGTGGGGGGGGGGGGGGGGACTGAGAAGCTAAGGTTAAAACGTGCTGGCCAAATAAACGGAAGCCAAAGGTCTTCGATCTCGCATGGAAGCGCTGATAACAATCTGGAAACTGCATGAACTGATTTTGTAAGAGCCATGAGCGGGCCTCAGCAAACTTCCCCAAGTGCCAGAGAAGAAAAGAATATTAATGATATTTTTGGGAGGTATAGCAGATACAATGATGTTTTCCCACACGACACTGTGGAAATAAAAAAATAGATATTCCGCATTGTTAACACAAAATAAATTGAAATGTTGAAGAACCGAGGAAAGGAAATGAAAATAGCCATTTGTCCCAAAGTTTTCTGTTTTCCTTGAACTATTCAAATGAAGGTTCAACAGGTTCCAGAGCTGTACTGCCACAGCAAAATCACACCTATTTCTGGGAAATCATCCAATCTCCACAGTCCTCAACGAAACTAAACAAGCCCCAAGAACCACGCAATATCTTCGCCTATTTGTTCCATTGTTAACAGAACACAGACGGCACACGGTTTGTTGTTGTGGGCATAATACGCAAGGAGCACAGTAGGAACACGGTGCGCTATGTGGGAGCAGCCCCCCCCCCCCTCACTCTCTCTCTCTCTCTCTCTCTCTCTCTCTCACACACACACACACACACACACACACACATACACAGAGGGATTCAAAAAAATGTATCCACTGTTTAAAAGTCCATAACTTGCAAACTAATTGACGGAGTTGTCTCATTTTTTGTGATAGTGTAGCTTAAAGACCAACTTAAAGATATCACTGTAGGTATTCGAAATGGTCACCATTAACATCCACACACAAAAGATGCCGCCAAATTGCAGCACGAACTACTGACTGCAACGTGTTCAGTTGGATATTTGCACATGAATGTACGATGGACTCTCGAAGTTCATCCAGTGTGCGTGGCTTTTGTTGATAAACTACGTCCTTTAGTGTTCCCCACAGGTAAAAGTCCAGAGGAGTTAGGTCTGGGGAACGTGGTGGTTACTCCACAATACCTCTACAGCCTATCCATCTTCCTGGTATATTTTCGTCAAGATACGCCCTAACACAATTTTGGTATTGGGCTGGGGCACCATCTTGTTGAAAGTAAACCCTTCCCTTTCCATACAAGTCTCGGGTGGCAGGTAAAATGGATGTCTGAAGCTTCTGAAGGTACACCTCACCGGTAACTGTGCCCGTGGAAGACGGATAGGCCATAGAGGTGCTGTGGGGTATCCACCACGTCCCCAGATCTAATTCCTCTAGACTTTACCTGTGGGGAACAATAAAGGACGTCGTTTATCGACAAAAGCCACGCACACTGGATGAACTTCGAGAGTCCATCGTACATTCATGTGCAAATATCCAACTGAACACGTTGCAGTCAGTAGTTCGTGCTGCAGTTTGGCGGCATCTTTTGTGTGTGGATGTTAATGATGACCATTTCGAACACCTACAGTGATATTTTTAAGTTGGTCTTTAAGCTACACTTTCACAAAAAATGAGATAACTCCGTCAATTAGTTTGCCAGTTATGAACTTCGGAACAGTGATACATTTTTTTGAACCTCTCTGTATATATCATCAAATGGGACAGCAACAATGATGTGGGTGTTTGCTAGGCAGTGCATCCTACCGCCTTTTCGTTGGAGTCGGCGTTTTCCATCGCGCTTTCACTTACTGCGTGTTCTTGATGAAGCAGATTTAATCTGTAGAGTTTTCATTGAAAAGTTTAGTGTCTTTCCGTCTGTTATATTGTGTTCACAGAAATTATGCGGAAGAAACATTGTTAACATATCGAAGTTACCTTTAAATATGAAACCAGAACCTTGTCTATTTGCAATATACAGGGTGTTAGTTTTAACTCGAGATAATATCTCGGAAGCGACGCACCGCACGAAAAAAATTTCTAGGTGAAAAGTCAATATTAGTAAAGTGGACATCGGTCTGTGCTACAACTGCCCACCCCCCCCCTGCGTCTGCGTTGTCAACTTAGTATTTTCAAATGGCAACTCCCTCGTTTTTATTGCATATTCGGATTCCACGCAAAAAAAAAAAAAAAAAAAAAAAAAAAATAAAAATAAACGTACGGGTTACTCAAACCATTGTTTTCCATTCGGAGTAGATGGCACTGAAGTCGACAAATACCGAGTGTTCCGGTTTTTGCAATTAACGAGCCGACGCATTTGATTCTACCTTTCATTTACAATATTACTTTAGTCGTGCAAATTTGATTGTAAAATGCAATATGGTTAGCCACTTCAGTATATGGTTAGAAACTACGTTTAGCGTGATTCAGGAACAACGACGCGGATGTAATAGTGTTCTGTTTCCACCTGGATGCATGATGTCGGTGAATACTCTTGCCTCCCACCATTGGGGTGCTTGACTTCGGTGAGTCCTCCTGCCTCTGAACCATTGGAGTACCCGACTTCGGTGAACGTGTGTCTTTACACGATATGCGTGTATCCATGGCAGGTGGACCTGTCACTATCACTTCATGGACATGGTTGTGGTTTGTACTCCGCCGGTAGCGGTGTAGCAGCCAGCGTGAGAGTTGCGTGGAAACCCACACCGAAATCAGTCACCCTGACGACGAGGTTCGAGGGCGGCCCCCGAAATCAAGAATTCCGACGGTTTGGGGCTCACCACAATCAACTCCGGGTGAAACAGAAAACTACATTACCATACAAGTGACCTATTTGCTATATAAAAGGCAGTCTCTAGCCATATATAAAATCGAATTTGCAACACTCAGGTAACATTTGAATATCATACAACCATCTGAACACAAAGATTTACATTTACGTCGTAAATGAAAAATAGAATCAAATGCGTCGCTTCTTAATTGCAAAAACAGGCACACTTGTCGTTTGTGGATTACAGCGCCATCTACCACCAACGGAAAACAATGGTTTGAGTAAACCGTACCAATTTTTTGGCGTAGAGTTTGAATATGCAATAAGCATGGGGAGTTCTCATTTGGAAATACAGAGTTGACAACGCCAATGCAGGAGGGATGGTGACCAGTTGTAGCACATACAGATGTCGCGTTTACTAAAAATGGTTCAAATGGCTCTGAGCACTATGGGACTTAACTTCTGAGGTCATCAGTCCCCTAGAACTTAGAACTACTTAAACCTAACTAACCTAAGGACATCACACACATCCATGCCCGAGGCAGGATTCGAACCTGCGACGTAGCGGTCGCGCGGTTCCAGACTGAAGCGCCTAGAACCACTCGGCCACATCGGCCGGCCCCGTTTACTAACATTAACTTCTCACGTAGAACGCTATTTTCGTGCGATGTGCTGTTTTCGAGATATTATGTTGGCTCAAGTTAAAACAAACACCTTGTGTACCGCTGGTACCTAATAGATTTGAAATAGCAGGGGTACACAGCAGACAAATTATTTCATATCCGGTGGCAAATTTATGCTATACAGGTATCCCATTTTGTCTGCAGTGTGAAAGCTTTATTCACAAAACAACATCCAGTATTTGTAACTAAAGAAAGAGTACAGGCGAGTTAATGCATTGATAGCTAAATCTGCGAGAACAAGAGGTATATTAAAAAAGTTCCCATGGGATTAAAATTACACAGCTAAAGTATAAATAAGAAAAACTTTGATGACAAGGAGACAAAAGCCATGGGATAGTGATATGTACAAATACAAATGGCTGTAGCGTCACGCACATGGAAATATGAAAGGGCAGTCCATGGGTCTGTGAAATATGATATTATTACATATTTACAACACACACTAGGTCAAAATAGCTCTGATAAAGTAGGTAGCCCACTTACCATATGCGATAACAGCGAAAAATGGAACGAGAAAAGTTGTATCTCTTAGCCTAGCAAGCACTTTTGCGCCTTTATACGTTTTAAAGCATATAACCCAGTAACAGCGCAACGCTGCCAACTTCGTATGAGCTGCGGACGATCAGATCATTAAGGAAATGCTATTAATTTTACATACAGGAGTATGAAATTATTACTGTAGAGTGAAATATACTGTATTCATCGTAAGAATAAACCTGATGTAAACATTGCACCATGTATTATTCCGCGTTTTTTGGAATCTCATTGGATTTTGTTTCATATGGAAGCGAGGACAATCTTTCCGGAATACAGTCAGATGCGATAATAAGTATACGTTTTATGCTGTGCGTCACGCGCACATCCTCTCAGCGATAAAACGGGACGACAGCTTTAGCACAGCATTTAGCTCGGGCAGCAGTGGCCGGCTAGCTGGTCGAACTAACCTGCAGTGATATGAACAGTTTAGACATGAAAAAGAGACAAGCAGAGAAATAATATTGCTTCGAATGTCAGTTAATTTACAAACAAATGGAATAATATACAACGAAACTCCTTTAATAACATTTTTAGGGAATCAAACGAAAAACAACATGTTCTCGTTCTTAGCTAACATACTATCGTATATAAAAACAAGAGTTACAAAAATTCCTAACCCAAATACAGGGTAAGTTCTCTACGTGAGCCACATGTGAGGTAAAAGCGTATTGCAGGGATTTCACCGTATAGTTGAATACTGAAGCCACTGAAGGAATTCATTCAGGCGTCCGATAATCTCGGAATTCCTTTCATAACCGGTTCCGAAGAATGCGTTTCACAATTGGAATTGTTATTTGCCATGTTAATATCGAGGCGATCAGCAACAGAATCTATGAAGCGTCACATTTTCTCGTCTTATTTTATGACATGCTATTCTGCAGCATTCATCATTGACCTGTGACGAAGTTCCAGTACATCTGGCAACTTACATTTATTCTTACTTCTCGTGCAAGTCGTTTTACAGATTGAAGTGGTTCGGTAGCAACTGTAAAAATGCAGCATTTGTACGGTAAGCTCGATGCAGTGAAAATTACTGTTTTTCGTGTTTCTACAACGCGTATTATTCTGGATCGTGTGAGACACATCTTGTAGTAGCCTACTTTTAAATTTAAACAATTTACATTAACAATGTTTTATAAAATATAGTTGCTTAAGAATTTATATTTGGAATGAAAACTGGAAATTTGCTTGCAGTATGCAATTAGAAACAAGAGGACGTGCATTCTTCATAAAATTTTGATTAATTAGCGTGTATTTGATGAATTTTGTATTTAAATGACGTAGATATTCGAACTGAACGAAAAGAGAACAATGTGAGGAGCGAATCAACGACTTTCTATTACCCAGTTACCATTCTCTAACGGTAGCGATTAGGAACAACTTTTTTAACGGTGTTCCACGCGCGTGTTTTCACAACGGAGCAAGAAGCAGCGCCAGCCATTTTCACAGCGTGTATTAAATAACGGCACGACAGTCATAGCACAACTAGCGTTTCCAAAGATTGCGACTGTACACGATTTTTTAAATGAAAATTGCATAGCTAAAGTATGAATAAGAAAACGGTAATGACTTTTAATACACTGAGGTGATACTAGTATGCACATATACAGAATGAGATTTTCACTCTACAGCGGAGTGTGCGCTGATATGAAACTTCCTGGCAGATTAAAACTGTGCCGGACCGAGACTCGAACTCGGGACCTTTGCCTTTCGCGGGCAAGTGCTCCCCGACTGAGCTACCCAAGCACGACTCACGCCCCCGTCCTCACAGCTTTACTTCTGCCAGTTCTTCTGCCAAGTTCGATTCTCGGTCCGGCACACAGTTTTAATCTGCCAGGAAGTTTTTTGCACATATACAGATTGCGGTAGGATACGATGACCGATTCATTAGTGACCAGTTATCGTCTCAAGCGCTGGGCGAGGTCCTTCGTTTGTTCAGGTGAGGCCAACACTCGTTTGCCACCTTTTGGCCGGTCAGCGATGACAGATTCGACGCGCACTCCCTACAGTATTTCTCAAACGATTTTACAGAAACTATTTGGCAAAAAAAATTGATTTTTGCTTTACTTGTAGCTTTAAATGCCAGGTTCTTTATGATGCGCCCATCATTCCGTTAATGGCCATAGTTCTTGTAATATTTACGTGAAAGTCAGACATTGCACTAAATTAGAAAAAGTTTGCAATGAAGAACAGGCTCGCTATGATTTTGCGTTTGGTGCATATTACATAATATGTTACTGCGTACGAAATTTAGCTAACATACTGAATTTTTCTTTAGACTAGGGTGAAGGTCTCTATCTGTCACCAGTCATGAGAAAACTGATTTGATGTAACGCATTCGTTTGCGATAGCATTGTGCCAGCAATAAAGCTGGAGTGAAATATCCGCAGCATTCCTAACATTTCATTAACGGTTTGACATATCGATATGAGATTTCGTCAAATGGTAGAGGAGAGTATTTTGCCATATGGTTATTATGCAAAATTTCATTATCTAACGTGTTATTCCACTAACTACAGACTTTTCCGATGAAATAATGTAATTTTTAAGGACCATGGTTAGCTGACGAAAGGAGAAATGCTATGGATTTTGGAACAACATAAGTGAAGTAATTTACACGTTAATGTTGTACCGGCGATGCGCTTTCTCATGAGATCCTGACCTTAGTTTCCTCAGTTCCTCACTTAATAAACTTCTGTTTCATAATTCTCTCGCAATTGCACCGGCATAACATGTTACTGAAGCGAGATTGTGTAAACTCCGCTAAGTTTTGTCAAAAGAAGCAAATTTTAATATAACAACAAGATAAATGGTTTTACTCAAAATTCCCACCTCGTTACACTTCTCTGAAAGTTACAGATGGCCAACAAAACAGGCGAAAATAAATCGGTGCATTTTCGGCAGGATTCTTTCTAGATACTAACCAAAGAGGTTGTGACAGATTTTTATGAATGGCCACCACGCTAATGTGGTCGTGAAGGGGCTCGGCTTAATATTTACAAAAAATATGAGCGTAGTCTTCAGTTTAGAACTGCATTTCCCCTCCAGTGCTCGGCGTTTCCCTTTCAGCGCCTTCCAGCAGCCCCCACCACTACTCAATGATCTCACACGTGCCCTGCCGTCTGCCGGCTACGGTATTGGATGTCCAGTATATCGCGCACGCAAGGTATAGAATGCATGTGCATTGGCGTTGTTGTCATTTGTACGCAGGTGATTCATGCCAAAAGGTTTGCGATGTGATTACGTCCACACGATAGGGATTAACAGTCTTGAACATGGAATGGTAGCTGGGGCTAGACACATGGGACATCCCATTTCTGGAGTTAAAAGTTTTCAGTTGTGCCTGCAATTTAATTTTTGGGTGTTCTTGTTTTCCTTGCATATTTAGTTGTTGTTTCTCTTCTACCTTTTATTTTTTTCCCCTTTCTTGCTGACAACTCACTCGTAATGCAACAGGTATGGCTATCTACTGGTATTTGACCATTGTGCTCTTCATCCCAGAGTGCGAATATGTCTATTATTTGACTGCTTCTTCTGTGCGTACAATTGCTGCTCAGCCTGGCAAAAGTTCTTTCGGACTGGAGACACCACTGTGACCTTGGAGAGGTTGGCTGAAGGAATGTCTTACAGAAGGTAAATTGTGAAACAAAAAGCCCTGTTTTTGAGGTGCAGCAGACAGCATCACATGCTTCTTGGAGTCGACATTGAAGATGCTCAGAGTTGATGCCATTGGAAAAGAGCACAGTCTTCTATGCGTAGTGAGATAATTGTACTCGGTTCTTTGAATGTCTGCTGTGTAAAGAGTACAACTGTGGGCCGAGCACAGAAGCTTCAGGCACTTCTGCATGGATACAAAGATTTGTAGATAGTCCTTCTGCCTTGACAAGGGAGCTTCTTCCTTCAAGGCACGATTTCAGTAGGTATACATGTGTCAGAGGCACCCCCATATCCAGGGGTTTATACAGTAGTTTCACATGCCACATTGAGTCAAAAGCTCTAGAAACACCTAAGAATACCATCCCAAAGTATTCCTGATGTTCGAGGGCATCGAGTGCGTCTTTGTAAGATGGAGGATTGCTCTTCCAGGAGCAGGTCTTAGGCTGTATGTTTTGCCGAGGATGGAGTGGATGGATGCACTCAAATATGTTGCTCAATGCTTGAAGCAAATTTTTCGAATGAAAACTCATCGCTGGACATGAGTTCTTCCCAGATTTGTGTATTGGATTCTTCCCTGAGCAGAGGATTTTGTTGGAGATACTTGCTAGATATTCTGTTGCAGCTAGTGTCATCTGATGTAGCTGTTCATTTGTGGGCAAGTTGGGGCACTCGCCTCTGATTTTGAGACGTTGTAGTTGCCTAGCCACCACTTCAGCATTCTCTTCTTCAGGGTGGTTGTCTTCCTTGTCAGCATCCAGTAATGCTGGCAGGCGTTGTTCAGTGAAATGAACGTGTTCTGGATTCATTGGATTGTCAGGGTGAGTGTAGTGCCTGCTAGTGAATGACCTGGAGTTACCATACTTTCCCGACTTTGGAGTGGCACACTGGCAGTGTTGTGCAGTTGGCGTAAATACTGGCGATCCTGCACAGAATTTGAGATTCAGTCTTAGCTTTTGCCAATGATATTGTAATACTGTCCATCGCACAAGTGTGGGAAATGTTGGAAGCAAGTGAAAAATGCATTGACTTGGTGTGTGCACATGTATTTTTCTATGCTAAAAATGCCATACCAAGTACAAAAATGGAAAAAGTTGCAACATAGAAGGAAATAGGCACAAATCTGAATCAATGTATTCCATATATTTATAAATAAATGCAAACTTGTTTAATGTATCACATGCAGATACAAGAGGTGGTGTTGGGGGTGAGTCATGATGACCCCTGTCCACCAAAAACACACATTTGAGTAGAAGGCTCTGAGCACTATGGCTCTGAGCACTATGGGACTCAACTGCTGAGGTCATTAGTCCCCTGAGTAGAAGCATTTATACTTTAAATATATGAACTTCAGAATTCAGTGGTTAGCTTTTGTCAATGATCTTGCATTACTGACAGACATAAATCAGTAACAACAAGAAAAATCAACATTTTGAAAACAATTTCAGAAGAAAAAAAAACAGGACAGAAAAATTAAAAGAGTTAAAAATTTAAATATCTTGATCAGGCAGCATGGAACAATAGCTATCTATGAGACCTGTACAGTTATTCATTCACACACGATGTTCTGTCAGTCCATCACAAAGGAAACTCTTCAGGGAAATAGAATGAGTCAATCCCTACCTCAACAGGAAGACATTGCTGGTTTCTTCTGTAAAGTGTATTGATAATAATTTGTGGCTGGCATTAATCTATTCAAGCTAATAATTATGGTAATTGCTTCTAGATTCGATTTCTGGGTGGTTATGCTCGTGTTTTTTTCGTACTTGGTGAGAGAAACTGGAGAGATATTCCATCTTAAGCAAGACAGTATTTGTTTGTTTTAGTTTGGAAATGACAGCCTGTAAAAAAAAAAAATTAAAAAGTGAAGCTGCCAGTATAAAACAGCTTGTTAGCGTAATTAAAGGTATATGTAAAGCAATGTAAGTATTTCTTCTCCAAACTCGTATTCTATGCCTAATTTTTACCATAGTATAAACATATCATATTTTATATATGTGTTTTATATGTATAAACCAAACAAAATTTGACAACTAATTCTCACTCCTTTATATTTATACAAATAACTTAAAGCCAAAATTCAAATTTGAGGACATTGAAATAATTTAGTGGCAACAAATGAAAATTTGTGGAGGACCAGGATTAGAAAACAGATTTCCACCTTTATACGAGTGCTCACTTTAACCCCTTCGGCTGTCCAAGCAGTGTTTCTGTCCAACCCAAATTCCCAACTTGTCGTACACTACTTCCACGTCTGTCCATCATCATCATTTCCCAGCATTTAGCGTGATACATGCAAGAGTTCGAACCCCTTTCACTCCAGATACGACATCTTGCAGGAATCATGCTAAATGCTGTCAGCAGTGAGGATGGTGAGGACAGGGGTGCTACAGAAGTAGTGTGTGACAAGGTGGGAAATTGGGTTGGTCGGAAAGCGTGCTCAGATAGCCAAAGGGATTAAGATGACCACTCGCATTAAGTGGCAAAACTGGGTTCTAGTCCTGGCCCACACAAATTTTCAGTTGTTGCCACTGAATTATTTCAGTGTCCTTGTGCAGCTGCTATTGGTACGGTATTTCTCTTTCATTGTGTATGTATATGCCCATGGAATCATGAATGTGTGGTGTCTTTTTTCTGACACATCTGTAACAACAGGTACTGCACATATAGTAGGAATATTGTCATGAAGTTCCAAATAGGGTTTTTGGGCTCCCATGTCTGATTGGAAGCATCCGAGTTCTTGTGCATCAAGTTCTGGGTCTTGGCCTTTCGGGAGACATAATAGCACATTACCGTTAGTGCACTGGGTGCTGATTTTTCTTAATTTCCTAATTTTACCCTAGCACACTGAAAAGTAATGCCTCCAAATTTTTTATGAGAGAAATCTTAAAGTTTTTTTAAAATAAAACAAATGTTGTTAACTTTCTACAACTCTTTTTAAATCAAACAAATGTTGTTAACTTTCTACAACTCTATTCTTCATGTTTACATAATTATTTCTCAACATAGTCACCCTGGCAACAACCACAATTCTCCTGATGAGAACCCAGTTTCTTGATACAACCACTGTAGAACGATTGACTTTGTTGATGGAGCCACAACCTCGTCTTTGCTTGCACCACTTCATCACTATCAAAATGAAGTCTCGAAGGTGTTTAAGTTTTGGAAACAGATGAAAATCAGATATGTCCAAGTTGAGACTGTGTGGAGGATGATAGATTACAGTGAACCGAAGATGTCAGATTGTTACAGATGTTGTGGAACTCATATGAGGTGTGACATCATCATGCTGAAGGAGAGGGTGCTTCATGTGTGGATGATCTCTTTGAATTTGAAACTTGCTTACAGCATGCCTTTTCTCGTGCGCTGACACAGTTACATTACACACCACCTTGTTACATGCTACAGTTCGGAGCCCTCTAGTGGCAGAAGGCTGCAAATATGGAAACATAAAGAATAACAGTTTGTACATAAAAATTCAGAGGTATTACACAATTATAATTTCTAGGAAAACATGCCCACAATTGCAGTCTTTTATGGTAGTTGAGCTGCTGCGCTAAAGATGCTAATAAGGCTTTGTAATCTGTCACTAAATAAAATTGTTTGCCACATCTGCAGATGTAAAATTTAATAATGTGAAAGCCTTCATGCACGTTCTATGATTCCCACTGTAAAATCCTTTGCTGTGTTGCATCTGTCAGTAGCCAAAACTAGTATTTCACCGGATAGGTATGTAACAAGATTTGGTAAGTATTTTATTTAATCATTTGAATATTTCCCTTCATCTTTTTTCTGATGTATTGAGGGATGTGATTTTGATGATTTCACAAATTGTAATTGCGAGTGGGTGTTTTTGATTCCAATAAAAGGGTATGTAGATCCTGTACGTAATATTCCCATGTGGTTTTTTTTTCTTTTTTTTTTTTTTTTTTTTTCTCTCCTACACTGATGTCTAAATAATTTGAACAATCTTCAGTTGTATACACCAGTTGTTCAAGGAACTGACAAAACCTTACACACATGCCAGCCACTCCAAGTGGTATGAGCTGGTACCTACAGGGATCGAATGCAGTGTTTTTAGGGTTCCATGCATCAATCTGTAGAAATGGAATCCTTGTAGGACCACTTTGTTGTCCATCTGTCTGTCTGTCTGTCTCTTAGGAACCTTTTTCTCTCAAGAAGAGGTATACGTATCAAGTTCAAATTTACTACATCACATATTAAGGTCTATTGTTCCTTGGAGGCGTAAAAATTTTAAGCTCGTAAGTCATGTTATTCAAAAGATATGGCCAGTTATGTCATATATTTTAATACTCAAAAACTCACTAGTCAAAACCCATAGGATGCTTCCTGTTGACCTAGAGTCATGAAATTTGGCAAGAGGCAAGATTTCACAGTACAAGAAAAGGAAAAAAAATGAAAAATGTTAATTTGTAACTCTATATAACACAAAAAAATGTTGTCATTTTTTTTATCCATCTTTCTGTGTGTCTGTCCATCTCATAAGACCCTTCTCATCTGGAGTAGTTTGGCATATCAGGTCAAATTCATGTCATATACTGAAGTCTATGGCCCCTTGACAGTGTAAGTAAAGTAAAAAATCTGAAACATGTTAAATTGTAATTGTAACGAGCCGGCCGCGGTGGTCTAGCGGTTCTAGGCGCTCAGTCCGGAACCGCGCGACTGCTACGGTCGCAGGTTCGAATCCTGCCTCGGGCATGGGTGTGTGTGATGTCCTAAGGTTAGTTAGGTTTAAGTAGTTCTAAGTTCTAGGGGACTGATGAGCACAGATGTTAAGTCCCATAGTGCTCAGAGCCCTTTTTTTTTTTTTTTGTAACGCATAAAAAATATCTTTTGCCATTTGAACATATATTGCATTCATCTTCCATCAAAAGCATAATAGACAAATATTATTGCTTACAAACATTAAGTTGTAGTCATGTTTTAGTGAGTAAATAAAAATTGTTTTATTAAATTTTCTCCCTACGATTAAACTGAAGTCCAATACTCACTTCTTTTTGTATTGTCCAAGCTAGTCTGAGGAACTGCTTTAGAGATTTTGATACAGTCTTGGAATTCCCAGAACGGATATCTCAGCAGTATCGATAATAACAGGCAAAAATCGTTGAGATTCTCGATTTCCAGGATGTATGAACTATGCATATACATATTTAAGTTTGTGCAGTTAGTCCTACTTTCCCTTTGGCCAATTTCTTTTTTCTCTTTTTTTTATAATTTTTTTATGCTGCTGCTAACATTTTTTGTCTGAAAGGACGTACAAGTAGCATATAAACGGTCAATGTTTGAAAAAAAAAAAAACCCTAGCTGCCTTTTAATTTGGCAAACAGTTCTTATAAACAAACTATGGAAAATCCAGGATAGAGTGTAACAATATTATGAGAAGGAAAGTTGCTACTCACCATATAGCAGAGATACTGAGTCGCAGATAGGCACAACAAAAAGAGGTTCACACTTAAAGCTTTCAGCCAACGGCCTTTGTCAACAATAGACACACAACATGAGTGTGTGTGTGTGTGTGTGCACGGGTGTGTGTGTCTATTGTTGACAAAGGCCATTGGCCGAAAGCTTGAAGTGTGAAACTCTTTTTGTTGTGCCTATCTGCGACTCAGCATCTCCACTATATGGTAAGTTCTTATAAACATGAATCTGTGACTAACAGCCCATTAATCATGGGTTTAAAATTAACACACAGGCATGAATTCTGGATTGTGTTTTTAATCACTACTAATTGAGTGGTTAACAGACTGACTGCTAATGGTTTGATTACTTCTGGAGACAGTAACCAACACATCATGTCAATGTTTTTGACACTAAGTCACTGGCACTTCAAAGTCAGTAGCTCCTTATATGCAGAGAAACTCTGTTCATCATCTACAGAAGCCAGTGGAGCATATCTTGTCAGCACCAATAAAGGAAGTTGAGTCAAATTTGCAAAGGTTTCCACATCTGTACTGCTTATCTAATTTAATTCAAATATGTCTGTGGCAGATCCATCAAGTATGTTTCTAACACTCATCAACTTCTTCCGCTGTTCCTTCTTCTCTCTACCTTCTTCTTCCAGACTCTGAATCACATCAGATAAATACATGTAGCCACACACTGCAAAAAGCTCCAACTGTAGGTCTTTGTTGTTAACAAATTGTTGGGCTTGCTTGATGACTGCTGCATTCATTGAGTCTAGGGCACATATGTAATTTTTGGTTTTATCAAAGTTTTTGCACAAGAAGTTTGTGTATCTTATCCAAGTACCCCATCTTGTGGGAACTGTGGAAGGTGGAGTCCTGTCATTTTTTTCATGTAATACTTGACAACTGGGAACCTTTAACAGAATCTTCTTCAGTGCAGCAACAAAGTCATTTACCCTGTAGCAATACTCCCTGATACTTTCACACACAAGGTGTTGACCATGTGCAATATATTTCACATGGTTGAGGTTGAGGTACATGCCTTTAAATTGTTGGAAAACCAAAAGCATGTAGCATGCTTGATCAGTCACCACAAGCATGACTTTTGTATTGTATGTCCCATGTCCACAGGTTCAAGCTTGAGTCGTTGAATGAATGCATTATCATGCAGTCATTTGTCTTTTCAAGTTGATACATTTTAAAAAGCAAAGGTTTTATCCATTCACCAGGTAATGGAAAAACCAACACATTCAAAATATATCTTTACATCTCATCAGTAGTTTCATCTAAAAAGAATCCAACTTCATGTTTGCCAACTGCCTCTTTCATTTTCTCTAAAACATTGTCATGAATTGACTGTATGTAACTTGTTCTCAGAGTGCTCTCATCCATCATTAACCTTTGTTAATGATTTGAAAGCAAGATTGTTTGGATTAATTCCATGTCAAGATCCACACTAAGCTCATTCAGTGACTGCTGCTTTCCAGATCCTGAAGCGAAGGCATGTATAGAGTAGCTTGCTTAGGTTTCGACTTTCAAAGTGCAGTGTTCTTTAAATGTTCATTGTTGTGGATGTGCTGTTTTGTTCTGTTTCTTTTATACTTGTCATCGACTGCAATATTTACTTTGCAGGGTGTTGACTTCTTCCAAAAGTGAATTCTTCTGAAAGAGCACGTAACTTCTTCTCCTTCTTAACCTTCAGCGTGATTTTGTTGTGAAAAATCTGTCTGGTAAAACACTAACATGGCCAATAAGGCAGTACAAAGTTGATAGACAGATATCATTAAATTCATGCCAGCACTAATTGAATTTATGTTGCAGCGTCATTTATTTAAATTTTATTTGATTTCATAGTTGAAAGCTGACCATTGTAACAGAGTTGGTTTTTGTTGCTGGGGGTATGAATAATTACTGGTACTTTACATAAATTATATTTTAATATTTATTGACCAATGTCGAATACTGACTAAAAAAAATCTTAAAATCCTGTTCAAGAACAGAAAAAAATTGTCTAATCTATTAAAATCACAAATGAATATTGGAGGAAAGGTGCTTAATCATGAGGTATAAGGGAAAAAGTGTAAAATACAGTAACCTCCCAAAAGGTGCAACGAACTGTGCATATTTTGCTTCATTTCATGCTCCCCAAAGCATGTCCATGTGAAAATAGCTGTGTTGTGTGATCTTCAGTCCAAAGATTGGTTGATGCGTCTGTCCATGCTATTCTATCCTGTGCAAGCCTCTTCATCTCCAAATAACTGCTGCAATTTACATTCTTCTGATCCTGCTTACTGTATTCATATCTTGGTCTCCCTCTATGGTTTATCACCCCACTCTTCCCTGCAGTACTAAATTGGTGATCCCTTAATGTCTCAGAATGTGTCTTACCAATTGATCTCTTCTTCTAGCCAGTTTGCACAACAAATTTCTTTTCTTTTCAGTCCTATTCAGTATCTCCTCATTAGATACGTGATCTACCTCTCTAATCTTCTGTGTTCTTCTGTAGCACCACATTTCAAAAGTTTCTATTCTCTTCTTACCCAGAGTGTTAGTCGTCCATGTTTCACTTCCTACATGGCTACACTCCATACAGATACTTTCAGAAAAGTCTTCCTAACACTTAAAACTTTATTCAATGTTAACAAATTTCTTTTCTTTAGGAGAGGTTTTTTTTGTGGAAAGGTTTGCACCTTAAAATCCTTTCTTTACTGATGATACTAGTCTCATGAAATGAAAATGTGAAACCCTTAAATGTGTCAAACAAGAAAAGAAAGAACAGATTTCGGTTGTTTATTATAGACTAGCTATAAAAGACAGAAACACATTGCGCATGTCACTAAATAGAGGAAGGTTCAAAGTTTCGGCACTGCTGTGCTGTTGTTTGTTTGTAGCAACATGGTAACTACACCACTAAAGAAATCACTTTGTATGTTGCAATTTGTGCGAATTCAATCCATTTTTCAAGTGCAGCATGCATTCCACCCTTGATTTAGCAAGAAGCCACCTCTGTGCAAGCAGATTTATGACTGGCATACAAAATTCATGGAAGTTGGTTGCTTATCCATAGGGAAGAGCACTGGTCAGCCATGCAGATCACATGAAAATGTCAAGTGTATCCTAGCTTGTGTTCACAAGGAGCCCTCGAAAATCCACAAGACAGGCAGGCCAGCAACTTCAACTTCCTCAAATAATAGTGTGGCATTTTCTGAAAAGATGCCTGCATATGTAACCATACAAGTTGCAGTTACTGCAGCAATTGTGTCCCTGCAACCATAACAAAAGGGAATTTTGCAGAGGATATGGCAGAGACCATGGAAGAAGCCTGGAGATACTGACAGGTTTCAGATAGATTATATAATGGTAAGATAGAGATTTAGGAACCAGGTTTTAAATTGTAAGACATTACCAGGGCAGATGTGGACTCTGACCACAATCTATTGGTTATGAACTGTAGATTAAAACTGAAGAAACTGCAAAAAGGTGGGAATTTAAGGAGATGGGACCTGGATAACTGAAAGAACCAGAGGTTGTGCAGAGTTTCAGGGAGAGCATACGAGAACAATTGACAGGAATGGGGGAAAGAAATACAGTAGACGAAGAATGGGTAGCTTTGAGGGGTGAAATAATGAAGGCAGCAGAGGATAAAGTAGGTAAAAAGACGAGGGCTAGTAGAAATCCTTGGGTAACAGAAGATATATTGAATTTAATTGATGAAAGGAGAAAATATAAAAATGCAGTAAATAAAGCAGGCAAAAAGGAATACAAACATCTCAAAAATGAGATCGACAGGAAATGCAAAATGGCTAAGCAGGGATGGCTAGAGGACAATGTAAGGATGCAGAGGCTTATCTCACTAGGGGTAAGATAGTTACTGCCTACAGGAAAATTAAGGAGACCTTTGGAGAAAAGAGAACCACTTGTATCAATATCAAGAGCTCAGATGAAAACCCAGTTCTAAGCAAAGAAGGGAAAGCAGAAAGGTGGAAGGAGTACATAGAGGGTCTATACAAGGGTGATGTGCTTGAGGACAATATTATGGAAATGGAAGATGATGTAGATGAAGATGAAATGGGAGATATGATACTGCATGAAGAGTTTGACAGAGCACTGAAAGACCTGAGTCGAAACAAGGCCCCGGAGTAGACAACATTCCATTAGAACTATTGACAGCCTTGAGAGAGCCAATCCTGACAAAACTCTACCATCTGGTGAGCAAGATATATGAAACAGGCGAAATACCCTCAGACTTCAAGAAGAATATAATAATTCCAGTCACAAAGAAAGCAGGTGTTGACAGATGTGAAAAATACCGAACTATCGGTTTAATAAGTCACAGCTGCAAAATACTAATGCGAATTCTTTACAGACGAATGGAAAAACTAGTAGAAGATCAGTTTGGATTCTGTAGAAATGTTGGAACACGTGAGGCTATACTGACCCTACGACTTATCTTAGAAGCTAGATTAAGGAAAGGCAAAACTACATTTCTAGCATTTGTAGACTTAGAAAGCTCTTGACAATGTTGACTGGAATACTCTCTTTCAAATTCTAAAGGTGGCAGGGGTAAAATACAGGGATCGAAAGGCTATTTACAATTTGTACCGAAACCAGATGGCAGTTATAAGAGTCGAGGGACATGAAAGGGAAGCAGTGGTTGGGAAGGGAGTGAGACAGGGTTGTAGCCTATCCCAGATGTTATTCAATCTGTATATTGAGCAAGCAGTGAAGGAAACAGAACAAAATTTGGAGTAGGTATTAAAATCCATGGAGAAGAAATAAAAGCTTTGAAGTTCGCCAATGACATTGTAATCCTGTCAGAAACAGCAAAGGACTTGGAAGAGCAGTTGAACGGAATGAATAGTGTCTTGAAAGGAGAATATAAGATGAAGATCAACAAAAGCAAAATGAGGATAATGGAATGTAGTCAAATTAAGTCAGGTGATGCTAAGGGAATTAGATTAGGAAATGGGACACTTAATGTAGTTAAGGAGTTTTGCTATTTGGGGAGCAAAATAACTGATGACGGTCAAAGTAGAGAGGATATAAAATGTAGACTGGCAATGGCAAGGAAATCGTTTCTGAAGAAGAGAAATTTGTTAAAATCGAGTATAGACTTAAGTGTCAGGAAGTCGTTTCTGAAAGTATTTGTATGGAGTGTAGCCATGTATGGAAGTGAAACATGGACGATAACTAGTTTGGACAAAAAGAGAATAGAAGCTTTCGAAATGTGGTGCTACAGAAGAATGCTGAAGATTAGATGGGTAGATCACATAGCTAATAAGGAGGTATTGAATTAGATTGGGGAGAAGAGAAGTTTGTGGCACAACTTGACTGGAAGAAGGGATCAGTTGGTAGGACATGTTCTGAGGCATC
Organism: Schistocerca serialis cubense; assembly: GCF_023864345.2. Lineage (NCBI taxonomy): Eukaryota > Metazoa > Arthropoda > Insecta > Orthoptera > Acrididae > Schistocerca > Schistocerca serialis. The sequence continues at coordinate 437,922,109 of NC_064645.1, read as the reverse complement.
AAGGGATCACCAATTTAGTACTGGAGGGCAGGGTGGAGGGTAAAAATCATAGAGGGAGACCAAGAGATGAATACACCAAGCAGATTCAGAAGGATGTATGGTGCAGTAGGTACTGGGAGATGAAGAAGCTTGCACAGGATAGAGTAGCTTACGGAGCTGCACCAAACCAGTCTCAGACTGAAGGCCACAACAACAACAACAACAACAACATGGCAGAGAACACTGTTTCTGTACAACTCCTCTTTTCAGTCGAATCAATGTTTCAGCTATCGAGTGAAGTAAACTGCCATAATGTAAGAATTTGGGGGTCACAAAATCCTGGCATTGTCGTCAGACATGAAAGATAATTGCTGAATGTCTTTTGTGCTGTTTTTGTTCACGAAGTTTATGGACCTCCCTTTTTTGTGGAAGAAAGTGTAACAGGGATGCTATACTTGGACATGCTGCAAAATTGTTGGTTTTCTGAACTTCACGAAGATTCCAGTGATTTCATTTTTATGCTTGATGGCAGTCCTCCTCACTTTCAGCTCGAGGTGTGGTGTTACCTTAACAACACCATCCCACAATGTTGGATTGGAAGAGGCGGCTAACAAGATCGTGTTCATTGCTTTTGGCCTCCCAGGTCGCCAAACACCTCACACTTTGCGATTTATTTTTTTTCTGTGGGGATACGTGAAAGCCAGAGTCTTTGTCCCACTTATGGCAGCTACTCTTCAAAAGCTGAGAAAGCAAATTTTTGAAGCTATTGGTTGAACAGAAATGGACTACCATTTTGATGTTTTATGAGCAATGCATGGTGCTCACGTTAGGTGTATGGCATAGTGTTTGTGTGAACATAAGACCGCAGGACCTTCCTCTATCAAGTGATATGCACAATATGTTTCAGAGTTTGTAATAAACAATCGAAATCTGTTCTTTACTTCTGAATCACCCCCATATTTCTTGAGCCTAAGTGTGCTACAATAAGGAAAGGTAGTTTGTACAAAACTCATTTATTGGACACTTCTAATGTTATATGAAATTTAATTAGGTATGTGTTGCTCACTGTATGTTATGTTAGCAAATGTTGTTGCACCACCTGTAAGTTTGGGGAGTCAGGTTACATATATGTAAAATAAGGGAAAGGTAACCAGTCACCTACAGTGGATCAATGCACAGAGCACAGAAACACATAACAGAAAACAGCATTCACATTGGCTTTCGAACAGTAGCTCTTTTTGTAATGCAAGTATACACAACCATACAGGGACCCAAATGCACACCCCCATGGTCACAGCAAGACTGGTTACTGATACTTGATTATTGAAAGCAGTTGCTTGATATGATAAGAGACAGGGAGGTTATAGATATGGGTGCAAGGAGGGGATAGTGGGAAAGAGGCAGGTGTTTGGACAGATGACTCTGCAGCCACACAACAGGACGAAAGGAATACACAGGTTAGAGCAAAAAGGGATGTAAGAAGAGGGAAAAGGAGGGGAAAACAAGAGAGAAAGGTGAGGATGAAAAGACAGTACATGATGGGGGAGAGAAGCGATTGGGATTGAAAATGAGAGAGAAGAGAGGAAAGAGAGAAACGGGGGGAGGGTACCCACATGGGAGGATGGAGGGGGAGGAGAAGAGTGGTGGGAGAAGGTGGTGCATGATTTGGATCAAGAAGGTGAGGTTTGGACAGAAGAGAGAAGGGAGAAGGTAAGATGAGGTTGTGGGAATGGGTTAGTGGAGGTTTAGGCCAAGGGGATGAGTGACACAGGATATGCCAGGAAAACAATTCCCCTCTGTGTAGGTCAGAGAAACTTGGGCTGAAAGGCAGTATCCATATGGTCCGCATAACGAGGCAGCTGTTGAAGTCATCTGTGTTGAGGTGTGCAGCATGCTCAGCAAGTGGATGGTCAAGTTTGCGATTGGCCACAGTTTGGCAGTGGCCATTCCGGCAAGCAGACAGTTGGTTACTTTCCATGCCGATGTAGAATTCTTACAGTGAGTGCAGCATAGCTGATATATAACACGGCTGCTTGCACACATGGCCCTGCCTTTTATTTGGTACGGAATGCCTGTGACTGGACTGTGGTAGGATGTTGTGGGTGGGTGTATGCAACAGGTCTTGCACCTAGCCTGGCCACAAAGGAATGACCCATGGGAAGCAGGATTAGAATAGGGATGTACAGTGATATTATGTAGATTTTATTTGGTAGGGAATGCCTGTGACTGGACTGTGGTAGGATGTTGTGGGTGGGTGTATGCAACAGGTCTTGCACCTAGCCTGGCCACAAAGGAATGACCCATGGGAAGCAGGATTAGAATAGGGATGTACAGTGATATTATGTAGATTGGGTTGTGACAGAACACTCCTGTGAGAGATGTGGTCAGCATTGTGTGTAGGATGTTCCTCATCTCAAGGCATGACAAGAGGTAACCGAAACTATTGGAGGATGTGGTTGTGCTTTTGAAGGCCAGGGTGATACTGCATGATCAGAGGAGTGGTTGGTTAGCAGGTTTTTTAATGTCTGAGGACCAGGTGGCATGGGAGATTTGTTTATGAATGAGCTGGATAGGATATTGTCATCAGCAGAGGTCCTGGTAAGGTCATCAATATATTTTGAGAACTCCTGCATTCCGGTACAGTTGCATCGTCCACAGATGGGGAGGTTGTAAGGAAAAACAGTTGACAGCTGTCAAAGTGGAGGTACTCTGGGTAGTTTGATGTGCTTGATGTGGACAGATGTATTTATTGAGCCATTTGAGGGATGGAGATCAACATATAAGAAAGTGCCTCTGTGAGTTGAGAAGAACCAGCTGAAGCAGAATTGGGAATAAATGTTGAGGTTATGGAGGAAAGAACATAAGTTTTCCTTGCCTTAAGTCCAGGTCATGAAAATGTCATACTTGATTGTGAACTAAACAAGAGGTTTTAGATGTTGACTGAATAAGAAGGATTCCTCCAGATGACCCACAAATAAGTTGGCATAGGATGGTGCCATGTGAGTATCCATGGCAGTACCACATATTTATTGATGTAGATCTGGCATTTGAAAGTGAAATAATTGTGAGTCAGGATATGGTTGGCTAGGTGCATTAAGAAAGCAATTGCGGATTTGGTATCAGGGCCATGTTGGGAAAGATTGCATGGTGGATATTGTAAAAGCATGTTACATCCACCCTGACCATCAAAGAGTCTGGTGATAATGGGATAGGAACTGTAGAGAGGTGATGAAGGAAATAATCAGTGCCTTCATTGCAGGATGAGCGTTTGCAGACAATAGTTTGGAGGTGTTTTTCAGCAAAGGCAGAGGTTCATTCTGTGGGAGCATTGTGCCCAGCCACAATGCGATGACCAGTAGGGAGACCTGTGGGGCTAGGTTCCTGGAGTTTTAAGAGTAGGTAAAAGATAGGAGTGCGGGGGATTGCAGTTTAACCAACAACATTGATACTACCATATCCACTTGAAATAAATAATGCAGTTGACCAAACAACAATAAAATTGTATGTTAACATGTTTCAGGATTAAAGGTGATAGTAAATATATTTATTGATGGAACAGTGCTGGGGCAGCCAGTTTTACATTGTCTTTTGCAGCTATGACATACACTTGGAAATTTCTTGGTTTATGGCAGTATGTGCATTCCATATGGTTTCCATGATAGAACTTATTTAATGTGCATTTTTTTGTGGGCTAGTGCCACTCACGTGTGTATCCACCCACCGAACCTCATTGACATTTTATCCTCGCCCAACCTACCTTGTTGCTTTCAGCCTATTTGCTCAGCATGTCTTTCTGCCATTAAACTATCCCATTGAAAGTGCAGTTGTCCTTGGTGTGTTGTAAGTGAGGTAGTGTGGGGGACTGAAGGTGTATTAGTGAGAGGCATTGGTTAACTGTGTTTGTACATGTGGTGGTTAAAAATACATATTTTTCATATGATACTCTGTAAAATGCATATTTTAATGTTCACTACCTGTTGTAGTACAGGAAATGAATAATACTGAAAGTAAATAGCAATGTACATTAAATGTGTTCTATCTCAACAGCCGTTCAGAATAGGCCACATGTCCATATGAAGTTTTTTTCCTTCAAATGGTCATTCCTGTCATACCCCTGAATATTTACCATCCGTCTTGGGTCAAACTGTGTATATGAAAGCAACCTGAACACGACAATCATAACAGTGTACTGTCTGCACCATAAATACCTTCAGCTGCTGCCTATATATATCAGAATGGAGCATTTGTTTGCAGGTATGCATACAATGCATGGGGGGGGGGGGGGGGGATATTTTGTGCTAAAGCTTGTTGTTGGCTCAGTTGACTGTCCAAGGTATCATGATGTCAATTCCCTGTCCGATTGCTGTCCTGAAACCTCTGCTTCACCCTGTAAGTGGTATCCAATGGTTTGTGCTACTTGAGAAGCATGTGCAATAGTAGCATTTCTCACAAGAAAAGGTCCTGCAATTTCTGTAAGGCTGTACGTACTTCCTTATCTGGTGCAATTGGCCCAACACATCTCAATGTACTTTCAATTGAAAATGGTTTCACAGCTGAAACTAAAGTAATTTGAAAAACTGAAGTCTTAATTTCTCCAGTGAAAGGCAGTGTATTACAATATTATGATTCAGACAATTAGCAAATATTTTTGTTTCAGTACCACATTGCTCATTATGTCTAAGCATTTTATTTTACTTTATTTGTAACTTACTTGCAAGCAATTTCAGATATTGCATTCCTCAAGGAAACAGCTGCCATCTCTGCTGTGCTTTTCTTCTCTGATGTCATGTAATAGAGCTGAGAAGCTCGCTGCAGTCGCTCGACAATCCATTGCTTTTCCTGAAGCTGATTTTTTATCCTGGTAGGAAGGAATGTCATGATAAGATTGATGTTTCTGTCCTTATACTGGTTGTTAATTTTTAGCTTTTAGAAACAAATCAAAGCCATCATATTTGTAATAATTTGCAATTTTTGAGATGTGTCAAAGAATATTTTTATGTTTGCGACATTCATGAGTTTTACCTAGGAAAAATTTCATCGCAGATAGAGACAGATGTGAAGTTCTGGATTTTCCTCATTGTCATTTCAAGGTGGGTCAACTCCTCAGCTAGTTCCATTTCGCTTGGTGTTCTTTCCACTTGATCTTTGAGGTCTTCATCACCCTACATAGAAATATTATCTTAAATTCTATAAATATTGTGTGAGGCTGAGTCAGTAATTTTGTACAAATATCTGGAACAGTGTACTAGACAGTTGCAGTTCAAATGTATTACAAGATATAGTTATTACTTGGTTGTAGCTAGCAGAAACTTTGACTTAATTGAGCAAAGCTGAATAATCATTCTGTGAAAGATATAAGTTAGAGAGGAATAGCAGCCGCCTTTCACTTCTCTCACCTTCCCCCCCACCTCGCACCTCTACCCCACTTCCCCTGCCGTCTCTGTCTGTCAGTTCAGTCACTGTGTTCCAGAAATATTGCCCTTAAACAGAGAAGGGCTGTTAGAAAATACATTACTAATTAAATGCTGTGAAACTGGTACATTGTTAAATTAACGGGAAGGCTTCTACATTGGAAAAAATAGCTCTTGTTTCTTCAGTTTTATTAATTAGTTACTGTTTGTTGACAACTTAATATCTAACCTACTTAACTGATATATGCCACAGAACAATATTTATTTGTTTGCTGTAGAAATAGAAGTCTGTTTACACTGAGTGTTGCTACTTGACATGCAGATAATAGCAGTATTTAGATCTTCCATCTAGATTATCACATAATTGGTATCCATGTTTAATGAGGTAAGTTTTTAATTTTCTCTTGGTTTTATAGGAATTCTCAGTTTATTGTTGTGCCAAAGACAGCAACTTGTTGACATTTAGACCAAAATACAGACCTATACTGTTAATCCTAGGCAAGGTGGCAAACTCTATATGGAATTTTTTTGTCTTATGTAAATCAGAATTCAGTCAACAAATACTGTTAAGGAATAAATAAGTTTTAAATGTGTGTAGGAGTCCCAAAAGCATTTGCAATATCTCTTTTATCAACTTTACAAAGTATTCTTATTGATCCCTTATGCTGAGTAAATACTTCAATTGGAGAAGCTTTTCTCCAGAAGATAATTCTGTAAGGGAACATGGACTGAAACCAAGCAAAATAATTCATCATACTTATCTTCAAGTCAACTCGGAGAAGTATACTTCTGAATACAAAACACCAAACCGAGCTTGATTAGTTTTCCCATGTATTGACACTCTTATTTTCAAATTGTGCATTATACACTTTTGTGAGATTAATACATTTAATTGTTTTCTGTGATCCACTTTTAATTGTTTTCTGTGAGCCAGGTGTAGGTCAGCTGAGCCATCAATTGGTTTGTGCCTGGTATGGTTAAGTTTAGATACTCAATTAGTATTCTTCTGTCATCAATGAAGGACAAACCTTTAAAAGTCACTAAAAAGTGATTTATGTTAGTAGAAACAGAAGGGGACATCATAATGAGATTTGTATGACACCACATTTTATTAAAAGAAAGTGTCACTTTCACCTTATATTGTATTAATTTTGTTTGTTTATCACTAGTTTGTCTTGTAGACCATTCTCAAGTTATTTTGTGGTTATATAATAGAAAACTATGCCTTTCATATTGAAATGTCAGTGTCTTTAAACTAATGTTTTTAATTGCTTTTAGTTCACAAATGCCGTCAAATCAACAAGACAGCATTTGTGAACCAAAATGAATTTAAGAACACTGACATTTCAATATATAATGCATAGTTTTCTGTTGCAGAACTACAAAATCACTTGAGAATGGTGTAGAGGACTGAAACTAGTTATAAACAGATGAAGTTAATACAGTAAAAGCAGAAAATATCACTGTCTTTTACCCACTATGAAGCAAATGTACCACATTTTGTGTTCCCTATTCTGAGTTTCATTTAATTACTATGGTTTAGACAGTATGTTTTATTATTTCCTGTCACGAAGGTAAGACACCATTCATGCTGGAAAGAAGTCCTTAATGCTATATCATTTTGGTTTTTCATGTAGAATTTTGTAGCCCACAAATCAAAGGCTCCAGCACAGTCACAGAATGAAACAACATTATAGGTTTTCATGACAAAAGCTGCTATCAGGCACTGGCCTCTCAATATATTTCTTCTTTATTGTCATTTCTTGTTAACAGTATCAGCTTATTCCCAAGAGTTAGCAGCTTTCACTCAGTTAATACTAGATGGAAATCGAATCTGCATTTGGGTCCCACTTCCTTGACTCTTGTGCAGAAAGGTGTGCAGTATCCTTCAGCGTCCATTTTCAATCAGCTACCACAAGAATTAAAAAATCTTAGCAGCAATTCATGCACTTTCAAATCAAAGCTGAAGAGTTTCCTCATGGGTCACTCCTTCTATTCTGTCGAGGAGTTCCTTGAAAAATTAATCTGATTCCTGTGTTATATCGTTGATTGCGTTTACATAAACTTATGGCTTGTGTTTCTTTGGCTTCATAAACATTTTAGTTTATTGGTTATTACTTTTATGTTGTAATTTTATGTATTGACGAGTTCCATTACCTTAGAGATTTGCTCCTCAATCTGGTCCGACAGAACTAGACGTGTAAAATAAAAAAATAAAAAAGAATAAAATAAAATAAAATTGAAATAAATGCAGTGGCAACAAGTGAAAATTTGTGCCAGACCAGGACTCAAACCTGGATTTCCCACTTTTTGCAAGCAGTCACCTGAATCATTTCAGCTACCTAAGCATGCATCACATCCATCCCAAATTCCCACATGTTGCACACTACAGACTTAGTATCCCATGTTAATTATCCTCATTGCTCATAGCCCCACCTGATCCTCTCAAGAGGTCAAATGAAAAGTGCATCTGCACTGAAGGAATCATGTCTGCAAGAACTGACACCACACATATAAATATATGTGCCTTGGAGTCAAGCAATGGTTCCTTTAGTATGAATGCACTCTTCATCTGAAATTTTGAAGGAATCAGGTGAGGCTGAGAGCAATGATGATAATGGACAGGTGGCATTACATCTGTTGTGTGCAACATGTGGTAATTTGGGTTGGACGGGAAGCATGCTTGGGTAGCTGAAGTAGTTAAGGTGACCGACAAGCAGGAAATTTAGGTTCGAGTCCTCGTCTGGCACAAATTTTCACTTGTCGCCATTGGATTTCTTTCAATGCCCAATTGTGGATGATCTCAGAATTTCTCTTTATACAGGGTGTTTCAAAAATGACCGGTATATTTGAAACGGCAATAAAAACTAAACGAGCAGCGATAGAAATACACCGTTTGTTGCAATATGCTTGGGACAACAGTACACAGGCGGACAAACTTTCGAAATTACAGTAGTTACAATTTTCAACAACAGATGGCGCTGCAAGTGATGTGAAAGATATAGACGACAACACAGTCTGTGGGTGCGCCATTCTGTACGTCGTCTTTCTGCTGTAAGCGTGTGCTGTTCACAACGTGCAAGTGTGCTGTAGACAACATGGTTTATTCCTTAGAACAGAGGATTTTTCTGGTGTTGGAATTCCACCGCCTAGAACACAGTGTTGTTGCAACAAGACGAAGTTTTCAACGGAGGTTTGATGTAACCAAAGGACCGAAAAGCGATACAATAAAGGATCTGTTTGAACAATTTCAACGGACTGGGAACGTGACGGATGAACGTGCTGGAAAGGTAGGGCGACCGCGTACGGCAACCACAGAGGGCAATGCGCAGCTAGTGCAGCAGGTGATCCAACAGCGGCCTCGGGTTTCCGTTCGCCGTGTTGCAGCTGCGGTCCAAATGACGCCAATGTCCACGTATCATCTCATGCACCAAAGTTTACACCTCTATCCATACAAAATTCAAACGCGGCAACCCCTCAGCGCCGCTACCATTGCTGCACGAGAGACATTTGCTAACGATATAGTGCACAGGATTGATGACGGCGATATGCATGTGGACAGCATTTGGTTTACTGACGAAGCTTATTTTTACCTGGACAGCTTCGTCAATAAACAGAACTGGCTCATATGGGGAACCGAAAAGCCCCATGTTGCAGTCCCATCGTCCCTGCATCCTCAAAAAGTACTGGTCTGGGCCGCCATTTCTTCCAAAGGAATCATTGGCCCATTTTTCAGATCCGAAACGATTACTGCATCACGCTATCTGGACATTCTTCGTAAATTTGTGGCGGTACAAACCGCCTTAGACGACACTGCAAACACCTCGTGGTTTATGCAAGATGGTGCCCAGCCACATCGCATGGCCGATGTCTTTAATTTCCTGAATGAATATTTCGATGATCGTGTGATTGCTTTGGGCTATCCAAAACATACAGGAGGCGGCGTGGATTGGCCTCCCTATTCGCCAGGCATGAACCCCTGTGACTTCTTTCTGTGGGGACACTTGAAAGACGAGGTGTACTGCCAGAATCCAGAAACAGTTGAACAGCTGAAGCAGTACATCTCATCTGCATGTGAAGCCATTCCGCCAGACACGTTGTCAAAGGTTTCGGGTAATTTCATTCAGAGACTACGCCATATTATTGCTATGCATGGTGGATATGTGGAAAATATCGTACTATAGAGTTTCCCAGACCGCAGCGCCATCTGTTGTTGAAAATTGTAACTACTGTAATTTCGAAAGTTTGTCTGCCTGAAAATGTACTGTTGTCCCAAGCATATTGCAACAAACGGTGTATTTCTATCGCTGCTCGTTTAGTTTTTATTGCCGTTTCAAATATACCGGTCATTTTTGAAACACCCTGTATATTATGCATTAATAAAGACACTGTTGTGTTTCTTAGGCACATTGTAGTGGGTAAAAAGATACAGGAGTACTCTATACCTGCATCCATGAAGTATGTTCAGGTGGAGGCCGCAGTTGTGGACAGAAATTTAGTTGTATGTTGAGAGTAAACTGATGAGATTTTTCTCTGAAGATGCTGTTTTCATCACTGTCAACATTTTGGTGTGCTGTGATCTATCCAACCACTGGAGATGCTCAAGTGCAGATCCGTCCATATGGGAGAAGTTGTGGATAACTGTGAATACGAATTCTGGGCTTTTTGTGTGACTATTATACATAGAACCCCCTCATTGGCAAAGTTCTTGCTAGGGTCTGAATCATAACCTGCAGTGTGGTGGCTCACTTCCAGGTAAAGTAACAGTAAACGGGATAGATCTCCCATACCCGTCAACCATGCTGCGTCCATAATGGGCCCACAAACAATATGTGCACCCACTTGCACTGATGATTGGGTATGGGCCATTAAGAGCACTACTGTGAAGACTCTGCTTGTTAGGTGGTGTGAGTGTTGCAATCCTGGACTGCCCACTCTGTGTCATTGTCCATATCCAGCCAATGGATATACTGCATTGCAAGAGCCTTCACCTGTAAAATCCACTGTGGCGATAATTGAGAAACTCTATAGTACCTGCAGCTAGCATGTGTTCAAAACAAACCACCCTGTCTTCTGAATCTTCTGTTGACAGCAGGGTGACACTGTAGCTGATATTTAGGTGTTGCCAAAGTGAGAATTGTCACTGGCATTGTGTGTGATGGTAGGCTCTGTGGTCATCCAAACTGAAAATGTTTAACCACAGTTACAGCCCCAACAGCTCTTATCATGTAATTTTTATTGCTTCATATGCTGTAGTAGGAAAATAGTATAGCATGTACTGAAAGCTACAATCCAGGTTTGAGGAGCACCTTGTCCATGTAAAACTCATAGTTTGAACACCTACATTTGGGATGAGGCTTCATCAGGGGAGGAAGGGGGGGGGGGGGGTGCATGTGGTGTGTCTATAATAAATTGAATGACTGTAATTACTGAGGAGCCTAGGTGTTGGACTGTTTCGAGAGGAATACTGATGCATGGAATTTTGATAGTTTGGTCTCCTAACCTGTGTGTGAGTAATTTAGTTTTACCACTAACAGTATTTTGGAAATGTGAGCTATGGACTGTTGCAATCTATTTGGATTTTCACACCTTTGCCACACTGTGAAATATAAGTGGCTGATACTAAATGTGTGTCTGATGTAAATGTAGCCAGGCATGGAGGGGGAGCGGAGCAATTTTAAGCATGACTTTAGTGATAGTAAAGCCTCTTTGCATGCTGTGGTCCAAATAAATTTTGCACCTGTCTTTTGCAGTTTGTTTGAGAGATGGTGTATTTGGTTGACATTAGGTGTAAACTCTTCAAAATAATTTACTTTCGTAGGAAATACAAAAGCTTTTTTACATTTTTTTGGGGTCTACACTCTTTCTGTTTTCAACTTGTACTTTAGTTGATTCTAATTGAATAACGCACGCCCCCGTGTTGCCAAGATTGTTTCGACTATGCTGCAGAAGTTGTTCTGGGAGGTCCTTACACATCCTCCATATGTCCCAATCCCTCCCCATGCGACTGCTGTATTTTTGGTGCTCTGAAAAAAGACATTTGTGGCTATCAATATGCTTTGAATAAAGAGGTGCATACCCAGGTACAATCATGATTTCATAGGTAACGGCAAAAATTTTTCCATGAATGCCTTGACCATCTTTTTTCACATTGGGATAAATGCACTAATAGTTATGGTTATTACTTTTGAAATAATAAACAGTTTACTTACTTTTTTACATCTGTCTCATTTTCATATGACTGCGTCTTATAAATACTTCTGACTTGCACTCTTCTATTACCCGATCTAAATAACTTACACATCAAACTCTTTGTTTTAATTCCATTTCAACTTCAGTGCATCGCTGTTGACTGCTGTTCACTTTATTGCCATTTAGTACATTACCGCCCACAGACATAGCGATAAACACAGGTGCATATGCATGTTTTTGATCTTGTCATCTTATGGGTTTTTTTTATTGTAAAGTTTTGTCTTGAGAGCCCCACTGGTTTTTATTATCTGTTCAAACCTCATTCTTAATGTCTCCATAAAAGCACTCCATTCATTCTTCATTTCTTTGATCCACTTCATCCTATGTTATACCTGCTACATCTGTTTTGTCTATAGCACATTCAACAGTACTTTACTTTTCTCTTTATGTGGCTCTCATATAAGAGCAGACAACAGACAGTATCCCATTAGCAGCTGGTTTAAGTATTTACTTTTTGCATATTCAGATTCCATAAATTATGCACAGAATCAGCTAGGAAAGAATTTTATGTAAAACATTGATTACAGGGAGGGATAGGACATTTGTTAAGACATCAGTGAGTAACTTTCTTAGTACTAAATGATTCTGCACAGAGCAAAGCTATAGTGGAAGACAAAGACTGGGATACATCAAACAAACATTGAGGACTTTGGGTGTAAGTGCTGCACTGAGAAGGAACTCCTTAAGTGCAAGGTCGCCAAAGGCCAATTATGTTTTTGGTATTTGACACCCTACATATTGTCTACCAAGCAATCATGATATTGGCTGCTAATGGCAACAGGGGCAGGACTGGAGATATCCAATGGTGAGCACAGTGTGTGGCTACAGACCGTAATTGAACTGCTTAGTCAACATGTAACTCACAACATTGCCACACTGTTAGTGGTGTTGATACAAAGCAGAGCAGTGGCAACAAGAAACAAAACAAACATTGCCTTATATCTACAACAGTTGCCAAAGTTGACAGTTCATCAGAAAGGAACCCAAGGAATTTTGCAGAAGTAGAAAGAAATGGCAGATAAAATATTAGCATTTCTACAAGATGAGTCAGTGCAATGTGTGGTATCACATACTCTCAACTGTGCAGACAATGTGCATGAGGAGTACAGTGATGACAATACATGCTTAAAAAGTGAAAGTGATACTGAAGTAGGTGTCAAGCCATGTAGAAAAAACAGATTTTGAATAGGTCCGCAACAATATGACTATGTGGTGCGTAAGAAGAACTAAGGATATTCGAGAGGACAGGGCACACTTGTTACAAAAATTGGTGTTAGCACACTTAAAGAATGCTCGATATAATTTACACGATGATACTGACACACTATGTTATGCACATGAAATTACGTGCAACGTAGGTTACAGTGATTTCAAGGGAAGCAAGGGATGGTTTCATAACATCAAACAGTTGTACAGAATTGGAAGACATAAAATAATGAAATTTTAAAAAAAAAGTATCAACTAGACAATTTTGGTATTTGCCTGAAAATTTCTAGATGATATAAATAAACTTATCCCATTTTTCAGTAAGGAATTTGTGTTCAACCTTAAGCAGATGGGATTTGAAGAAGAGGAAATGCATATGAAAGGAACTGTGGAAATTAGAGATACCGAGAGAGCCATATCAAGATCAACTAACGTCAGTGCCGTAACGCATTCGTATACTACTATGCCAACTGTTAATCAGATGGTATATTGGCTAGAAAGTTATTTATTGTGCTGCAAGAAGTTGGAGGTGCATTGTTCCATACAGCTCTTCATCACGTGCATGATCTTGCAAGGGCAATATGGAATATTTATGTCAAAGCAAGCAAAAGTGGCAAAATGGATGTAAGAGAACTGCAACTATGGTGTGAGCACTGCTTTTGGCCAATAGCTGGTCAAAATAACTTGCTTTTGCTTGCTTCCTGGTTTGCATATAAAAATCTTAGTTTTTTAAAGCAAACTATGTCTCATGAAAAGTGTGTGACATTGTAATTCATACCACCTGGATCCACTGGACAAATTCAGCCTCTGAACGTTTGTTTTTTCCCTGCCTATAAAACATATTATTGCACTATCTGCAGCTACGCCTTAAAGGATAGTCAGTTTCTTGATAAGCTCTACAACAGACTGTTGCATGCCATCACATTCCATCAGTTCTCATCATGCTGTTATGCCAATAGATTCTACATGCATTCTATGCGAGTGGATTCCTAGATGAACATCCTATACGTTCACCTTCGACCTTGATGGTGCGAACCTTTGTGATCATTTTTGTGCACCATTTTTCATTTGGTGTTCATGTTGCAAGTTGATAGTTTGTTTTGAACATTTCTTGAATGTCAGAGATGTCTATTTTGAAAAGTGTAATACATACATCCTGTAGAAGGTTGATCTCTTCAACTTCCTGGCACTCATTTTCTGTCACCTTCCTGATGCACATACTGAGTCATTAGCACCTAATATTTTTCCTGTCATAACTGTTAACCCAGCGCTCTCAAATGAGCCTTACTAAAAACTGAGCTTGCAACCTCACATTCAAGGGGTGCCTTGTGAGACAAAGAGGTTAGCACAGGAGGGGAAGTTGTGGCAATCCACATCAAACCAGTGGGGTGGTGACCCAATCCAGAATTCTCTCTCTCTCTCTCTCTCTCCTCTCTCTCTCCTATTTGCTACATTCATTCAACAATAACATATGTATTTCATGTTGTTTCTTGTTCCTTAAATACTTGCTCATGCTGTTCATAACTATTTAATGGTGTGCTTCTGAGTGTTCTGATGAATTGTTCTTTCCATTTTATGCACAATGTTTCAACAGCTGGCACAGACATCATCTTCAGATGCTTCAAGTTTTGCTGTTGTGTGTGCTCACTCCCTGGACTCAAATCAGAGTGTGAACTATTGTTGGCTGTGTGCTGTTATTTATAGTTAAATTCAATTCCTGATGCCCAGTGAAGTTTTGATGGTTTTTTGTTTTTCAGAGCCTGCAGTGATATTCCATAAAACATAAATTTTCCCAGCATTTTCCAACTCTGGTTCATGTAATGGCCTACTGTACAATTTCATTTACAACTGCAGATGATACGGATCTCTCATAACTCATAGCTCACAATATGTACTGCTGTATTGATATGACATCTCAGAATGATTGTTCTTATGTTCACATGTTGACATTATCGCCCAGACCCTATGGTCAGTGACTTTCAAGGCAGCACCAAGTTACAACACTAAAATATAAATGCACCTCCACAGCAGGTGGAGATGCGCACTTGCTGTTGTGCCTTGTCAAAGTGTTAAGCTGAAATTACAATGAAATGAACACCCTTAGCTGCTTACAGGCGTTGACATACGTCAACGGGGACAGATGAAAATGTGTGTCCCGACCGGGACTCGAACCCAGGATCTCCTGCTTACATGGCAGACGCTCTATCCATCTGAGCCACCGAGGACACAGAGGATAGCGCGACTGCAGGGATTTATCTCTGGCACGCCTCCCGAGAAACCCTTATTCTCAACGTATTGTCCCGCACTACATTCATAGTGCCCCTGCCCATTATACTCATTATTCGCGGCGCGTTGCCGATTCCCGTAAGAGTTCGGGCACTGTTTGTGCATTCACACAGAAGAAGAAGATGGTCAAGTGGCCGGTGAGCCGTAACTATATATATATACTACAATGGTATCTGTTCTTTCGGACATATCCAAAAGAACGGATCTTTCTTCATAGTTGACCAACATACGTAGTTTTTGGCTTATCTTTCTCAGTCAGTCTCAACCTCTTTCTCAGGCATTCCTGTTTTCGACTGATTGTTCAGTTTGGTGATCTGAGTACCCATTCCTTTGGAACACTATTTGTAGGTGTTGTCAATTCTTTGACAAGGCTCTCCTTGTCTGAATATGTTTGAGCTCCATGAACGGGAGTCTTTAGCACCGAATTTCCTGAATCATAGTGGGTATAGAAAGCTTACACACTCTGACCTTTATCTCCACAACTTGCGTCATCACCATCTGTCACAAAGGAATTCAGTGCTAAAGAGTTCGAAAACAAAAATGCCAGATAAAATGGTTGAGACTGAAACTAAGGAAGAAAAGCCAAAAATTGCTCATCCACCTTATGCTGGCCTAATGTGTTGAAAGATTGGTAGACTTCTACAGAAACAGTGCATCCAGTATGTTTCACTCCTTTCAACAAAGTTAACCCTGCAGTAGTTGCATGCAGACTGACAGTCCACACAAACATATTTTTCCTTTCCTCCTAATGTCTTTTGACCTAGGAATCACATGACCCAAGTACCTTCTTGGCAGTCAGCAGTACTACATTACTCTAGTGCTTCATTTGGACAAGAGCTGCGGCGGCAGAACAGTCAACAGTTAAGGACTGCCAGTCCTGCACAAGCAACAGCATTCTATATAATCTGCATTATTGCCTTTAGAAGATATCGTAAAAGGAAAGTCGTTGTAGCCGTATTATAGTTTACTCTCAGGGGGTTCATTATTATTGCATTGTTGCCTTTTATTAGTTACATTGTTTTGTTAGGTACAGATTAGTTAATTGTTCTTTTTATATATTTTTGTAGAATCACATTGCTACTTGAATTCACAAAGCCTGGTAAGCATCCAGAGGATTCAGATATGTTTGTTTAAAAAAGATATATTATACTGGTATTACGTACTGTTTTTCTAATAAAGACAAAAATGCTGTACCTGTATCCAGTCTCCAGCATGATGGCAATCTTGATAAAGAGACGAGCAAAGCAGGAAAGATAGTTTTGTGATTTATGACGAAAGGAGATGAAGACATGCGTGATAAGTAGTGTGCTGTCTACAACTGTGCAACACCCACTTACTGATAGCTTATGGTCACATTTTATTACCTACTTAATGTTGGACATATCAATTCTTCAGTAAGTCATGCTGCTAACAACCCAGGCAGTGGCAGATTGAGAGATTTTCTGTACCTGTTGCCTTATCAGCTTGCTTCAGAGCACATGCGTATCTGAGCTGCCATTAAAATTTAAACATAGTAAATTATATATTCACAGTTACTTTGTTGGTTTTTTTTTAACTTGTAAATCTATTTTTATATCCATGTGCAATGACAGTCCACAACGGCCACTGATGGTACAAAACGTGGCGCGACTACTGCAGTGTTGAAAATTCTTCTTTGTAATTTGAAGATGATCTTGGTCTCCTAAAGCTGGGTGTGTATGACATTCCAAGTAAATGTGGCATGTCTTACTGGAAACACTCAAAGAGAAATGCAAGGAACAACGACACACTCGATTAAGACAACCAGACAAATCAGCTGTCACTGAACACTGCCTCAAATATAATCATGAAATGAAATATAATGAGTCCAGTATTGCGATACAAAAGCCAAATTTCTGGGAGAGCATAATTGAGGAGTCCATCTAAATGAAGATGTCAGAAAATCTAGTAAACAGGGATGGAGATTTCATTTATGCAGTGGGTGGGGTCCAGTGCTCAGTTTATTTAGATATCACTGGGCATTACATCCACCAGAGTTGGAAAATTCCTCTAGAGTTTGTGGTTTGTGGAACATCAGTGCAGGTTCTGAAAAACAAAAGAGCATCAAAACTAGCAGGTGCTGGGAATTGAACTTGGCTATAAATAGTGGTGTGTGATCAACAGTAGTTCACAGTCTGGTTTGAGTCCAGACAGACACTGAAGAAGACAGTTGGGTCAGTCATTGAAATATTATGCATAACATGGAAACAACAACTCTGCAGAACACCTAGAATCACATTATTAATCAATAATTCGGAGAAAACCTGAGAGATCACGTAACTATCTATGTTGTCATGTATCTGGCCTGCATTTTGTGTAATCTAACACAAGATTTATCTCAGTTACATCTTTACAATAATATAGCAGCCTTATTCATAATAAAGTATGTAGTGGATTGAGTAGCAAAGGTTCACTCACTACACTGATTTGGGATAATTATTCCTGTATCTATCTTCTCATGTAATTTTTTTTCTCTGGATATCCATTTCTCTCCACCTCTCTTTCTGCCTGTGCATTTAATTCCTCTTTTTCGTCTTCATTAGCATATATACCCACTTCCAAAAGTCGCTATTTTTTTCATAACTTCTGCTGTTTTTATTGTTCTCATTGGATAGTTCAGTAATTCCAAAGTCAACTTGATCTACTTGCTGTAGCTACTCTTGCCCTTCTCAGTTTTCTTTATTTGTACATTGCAGTTGTTGGGTGCTTCTGTTGACATTTTTTTCCCATGCTTGCGGAGACCTAAATTTATTTGCATCTTTATTCTGTCCCATCATTAGTTTCAGTCTGGTAGAGCTGTGTGGTTCTCTCAGCATTTTTGCCTATAATTATACCCTAAAATACCATCTCATTTATTTGCCATCCATTCAGCCTTTTAAAAATATTTCCAATTTGTCTTTTACACAGTCTCCAAACCTGTCTTGTGCACCTTGTGACATTTACAGTACAAATAATGCTAACAAATCCTCTTCTCTCAGGCGCTGATCTAGCTATCAATTCTAGGAATTTCTATGGATTTATTTAACATTGTGTCATTCAGGTTGTAGATAGAAGTCAAATTAATAATAATGCTTATCTTTCAATTTCTTTTTGCTGTGGCTAGTAATACTCCAGGAGTACATGTCTGAACTGCTAGTAACTATTCAGTTTGTGATGTATCTGCTTGTCCCAGCTTCTGGTTCAGGATCCAAGTTGCTTGACATGACTGTATGCTTCTGTGCTCCATCCAAGGATTTGGTAGCGAATCTTCAAAAGCTATAATAAATGCGACAAGGTAACAACTGCCTCTTGGTTCAAATTATCTGCTGTGTCTTGTTTTAATCGAATCATTCCATGGACTACCCAAGACAAGTCCCATTTTTTATTGCCCATGGAATCAACTTCTTGCTGAATTTATTTCTGTAAAACCTCTTAACTTTTTCTCTTGTCTCAGTTTTCATGTCTTATAGTCTGTCTTTTGTTGTATTTATCCATGTCAACAGTTTCATGTATTTTTCATTGAACTCTGATGCCCTCATGGCTGCTGCCAGGTCATAACCTCAACATCTAGATGTGCTCCTGGTCGGGCTTCAAGCCACATCTGTGCATGTCCTCAGATCTGGAGAAAATGCTTTCTTTCAACTTTAGCAGCCTTATATATGAACTGTATGTATTCTAATGGTTTAGTGTGGAGTGATGGAAAGAGAACTGCTCTTTGCTTTTCATGTTGAAAAATGTGAACATTGATGTGCTTGTCCCAATTTGCAATTACCTCCTCACTGGAAATGGGGAAAACAGTTTTCAGATTAGTTTCATTTTGGCTGTCCTTTAAAAAAATGCTTACAACAACATGAACGGCCAAAATAAGATGAAAATAAATGAAATAGATCCCACAACCTTACATTCTTCAAGTTTGATATAATATGCAAACATCCCAAACAAAAATCAAATGATTCATGTAGAAACAGAGCACAATTCCATTTCCACAAATGTGTTGCAGTGAATAATTCTTTGACTGAGGGAAGGTTGAATCAGATGTCATAGAACAACTGGAACACAGATGTTGAAATATATTTTAGATGTGGAAAAAGTTGTTCTTCTTGTTCAAAAGTTTCTTTCAAATGCTCATTTCTTCATTGTTTGATAATGCTTTCTGTTAGATATTTATCAGACTTGTCCTATATCAAATGTGCAAACTATGTACAAAATCAGGATTTATAGGACCAATAAAAATTCAAACATATAATATACCTTTACTGTAGCATATAGTCTGTAATGGACTAACATAAACAGTTTCCTCATTTGCATTAAAAATCTTCATTATTCTAATGCCAGCATATGCTTTACTATGTTTGTATTGAATTGTAAAGAACCAGAGGTTGTATAGAGTTTCACAGAGAGCATTAGGGAAAGATTAACAAGAACGGGGGAAAGAAATACGGTAGAAGAAGAATAGGTAGCTTTGAGAGATGAAATCGTTAAGGCAGCAGAGGATCAAGTAGGTAAAAGGACAAGGGGTAGTAGAAACCCATGGGTAACAGAAGAGATATTGAATTTCATTGATGAAAGGAGGAAATATAAAAATGCAGTAAATGAAGCAGCAAAAAGGAATACAAGCGTCTCAAAAATGAGATCGACAGGAAGTGCAAAATGGCTAAGCAGGGATGGTTAGAGGATAAATGTAAAGGTGTAGAAGCATATATCACTAGGGGTAAGATAGACACTGCCTACGGGGAAATTAAAGAGACCTTTGGAGGAAAGAGAACTACTTGCATGAATATTAAGAGCTCAGATGGAAAACCAGTTGTAAGCAAAGAAGGGAAAGCAGAAAGGTGGAAGGAGTATATAGAGCGTCTATACAAGGGCGATGTACTTGAGGGCAGTATTATGGAAATGGAGATAACGTAGATGAAGATGAAATGAGAGATATGATGCTGCGTGCAGAATTTGACAGGGCACTGAAGGACCTAAGTCGAAACAAGGCCTCATGAGTAGACAACATGCCATTAAAACTACTGATAGCCTTGGAAGAGCCAGACCTGACAAAACTCTACCATCTGGTGAACAAGATTTATGAGACGGACGAAACACCCTCATACTTCAAGAAGAATATAATAATTCCAATTCCAAAGAAAGCAGGTGTTGACAGGTGTGAAAATTACTGAACTATCAGTTTAATAAGTCACAGCTGCAAAATACTAATATCAGTTCTTTTCAGACAAATAGAAAAACTGATAGAAGCCGACCTCAGGGAAGCTCAGTTCGGATTCCATAGAAATGTAGGAACATGTGAGGCAATACTGACCCTACGACTTGTCTTAGAAAATAGATTAAGGAAAGATAAACCTACATTTCTAGCATTTGTAGACTTAGAGAAGGCTTTTGATAATGTTGACTGCAATACTCTCTTTCAAATTCTGATGGTGGCAGGGATCAAATACAGGGAGCGAAAGAGTATTTACAATTTGTACAGAAATCAGATGTCGGTCACAAGATGGAGTGGCACGAAAGGGAAGCAGTGATTGAGAAGGGAGTGAGACAGGGGTGTAGCCTATCCCCGATGTTATTCAATCTGTACATTGAACAAGCAGTAAAGGAAACCAAAGAAAAATTTGGAATAGTAATTAAAATCCAGGGAGAAGAAATAAAAACCTTGAGGTTTGCCGAAGACATTGTAATTCTGTCAGAGACAGCAAAGAACCTGGAAAAGCAGTTGAACAGGATGGACAGTGTCTTGAAAGGAGGATATAAGACGAAAATCAACAAAAGCAAAATGAGGATAATGAAATGTAATCGAATTAAATCAGATGATGCTGAGGGAATACGATTAGAAAATGAGACACTTAAATTAGTAGATGGGTTTTGCTATTTGGGGAGCAAAATAATTGATGATTGTAGCAGTAGAGAGGATATAAAATGTAGACTGGCAATGGCAAGGAAAGCGTTTCTGCAGAAGAAGAAGAAGAGAAATTTGTTAACATCAAGTATAGATTTAAGTGTCAGGAAGTCTTTTCTGAATGTATTTTTTTTTTTGGAGTGTAGCCATGTATGGAAGTGAAACATGGACGATAAGTAGTCTAGACAAACAGAGAATAGGTTTCAAAATGTGGTGCTGCAGAAGAATGTTGAAGATTAGATGGGTAGATCACGTAAATAATGAGGAGGTACTGAATAGAATTGGGGAGAAGAGGAATTTGATGCACAACTTGACTAGACGAAGGGATCGGTTGGTAGGATACGTTCTAAGGCATCAAAGGATCACCAATTTAGTATTGGACGGAAGTGCGGAGGATAAAAATCGTAGAGGGAGACTAAGAGATAAATATACTAAGCAGATTCAGAAGGATGTATGTTGCAGTAGTTACTCAGAGATGAAGAAGGTTGCACAGGATAGAGTAGCATGGAGAGCTGCATCAAACCAGTCTCTGGACTGAAGACCAAAACAACAACAACAACATTTGTATTGTGTGATGTAAAAGAAGTCTTTTCATATGGTGAATAATGACAAGGAGTGCAAATTATATAAAACAAAAGTGCAAATTTATGTGCAGTAGGGGGTTACTGTTGAGATCATGCATACAGTTACTCATTTAAAACACAGTTTTTGTCCTAAGTTAGTAAAAAGATGACATGTATAATGAAACATACTTGTAATAAATTGTTCTTATTACCTCTCTGCATGTAAGGGCTTTGCATTCATCTGTCAGGTCATATAGTTCATCCCTTAGAGCTTTAAGGGTAGCTTCTTTGGCTTTCATGTTAGATATTATTGATTTTTCAAGAGTCTTGCTGTCAGCTTCAAGTGTTGCAACGTCTTCTAGTGCCATTTGGTACATTTCAACAGTTTGTATGACACATTGACTCTGAATGTATGAATCTGTTTGTAAAGCTTTTAAGACGCTGTTATATACCAGCACATCCTGAAAATAGTCAAATTTATTAGAATTCATTTTTGAGCAATATTTTATGTTATTTCATTATAAAACTGCCACTATAAAAAGTTACACTCTAATAGTCATTAAATCACTATTTGTAAATAAATATACTGCAAATAATTCAAAAAGGGGAGTGTTTCCCCAAGTGTACAGATTTCAGTAACATTTTAAAAATTAGATTTTAGTAATGTTAGGAATCAAATAAAGTGGATTGTTTTCTCATTTTCATATTATCTCCTAACCTACCATTTCCCCCACATTACACCATATTGTGCTTATAAAGAAAAAAAATTGCTTTGTCAGTATGACTTGCACAACTTCTTCTCAGTGAAAATGGCAGCATTGATATTCAGTTTGTGGTTGAAGGCTCGCAAATGAAATCATTAGTAGGTTGTGTACCTGATCAGAGAATTTTTCCGTAAGGAGTCTATTAGTCTCCTTCAAGTATCTCTTTTTTTCTAAGCACTTGTTGATTCAAGTATAAGTCTGACTGATGAGAGAGTCATATTTCCAGACTAATTTGCTCAGATCCCTGTCTGGCAATCCAGATTTAAGTTTTCTATAGTTTCCCTGAATCCATTAAGGTAAATGCCGGAACTATTCTTTGAATACAGCCAATTTCATTTGGCATGCTTGTGCATTCAAAGCTTATGTTCTGTTTCTATTGATGTTTTCATAGACAGACCATTAAACCTTAATCATGCTCTTCTGTGATTTTCATTTGTCAGCTTTTGGAGCTTTTTATCTTGTTATTCTACAAAGAGACTGAAGAGAATAGCCTTCCTACATAAGAGTTTTTCAGTTATAAAGAGAGCAGTGTAGGTATGCTCCAAAATAACCAGTGTTTGAAAATATAACATGGTAGATAAATAATCTACTCACCAAGTGGTTCCAGGAAAGAACACGTAAAAAAAAAATGTGGAAACATGCAAGCTTTCGGAGCCACAGGCTCCTTCTTCTGGCAGAAGACTTGAAAGGAAAGAATTAGTGAGGTTTAGTAATGGTATGGAAAAGTTCCCAGGACTGTGGGTGAGGGGGGGGACTGTTTCTAAGGCAGATACTTATTACTGCATTTGTGCTTCTACAACGATAGAACTAATTATTATGCAGCCAGTATTATCAGATGAGATACACTCAAATGTGAACCTCACTTCTGTAGTCTAATATATTAGTGAAACTGCCTACATGGTTTCTTCACCATCATCAGACACAGGAGAAAGAAAAGGTTCAATTATGAAGATTGTAGAGGTAGAGCAGAAGCTACTCAAAAATAGCAAATTTTGCCTGTGAAAAAATACATAATTATTTTGTCCTTGTATCATTTTCGTTTTCTTTTTCATCTCTGGTAAGAAACTGTTGGTGAAGAATATTTTAAATTTGTTGCTTCATAGTTTTAACATTGTGTGTTTGTCCTGCTTCAGCTGAAATTTTTGCAATAGGCAGGTAGTAACCCTCTCACATTTCCTCTCATATCAGCCTCTGTCTTTACCTTTGTAATTTAGATTAGTTTGTGTTGTTGGCCATTTCCACAATTATTATAGTTACCATTATTGTATTTTGTGTGGCGTTAAATGTTTCCATTCTCTCCCTTGGCCCTCTTACTCCCTCCCATCCGTGAAACAAGTCTAAAATAAAAGTATATTTCAATGGAAGTATTGTTACCTTTCTCTGTATTGCCAGAATGCTTTCATATATTCTGACAAAAGCTATTGCTCTTTTCTGCTTTTCATAAATATCTTGAATCTTGTTCTGAATTGTCAGCTCCTTCAGTCTTTGCGTGTAGTCCTTTCTCAGAGCCTCCAGATTGGCTTCGATAGTCATTTTTTCAGACTGTGTTTAAAAAAAGTTAGTGATAATCATATAATTAACACCTATCACAGTAATTTTATACAAATATTGCCTGTACTGACCATTAACTTATGAAAATGTGCAGTCCGCTTTTTCTTTTCATATTGAAGCAGGTCCAGTTGCTTGCGTTGTGTATTTGTCAGGTAATCCAAGTAGTCATATGAGGCCTGTGAAGTAACAAATGTATGTTAATACTATATAATATCTGATTCATAATGTCTGTTGCTAATACTGACTTGAAAAGTGTAATATATTTCATTGGTTTTAACAATTGAGACAACAGTGTTATGATATTAATTATAATATTGACATAAAATATATATTTATATAATGCTGGAGAACTTGCTGATGTGATATTGGATTGTGCCAAGATAAAAATTAACTTATAGGCTGCACAGAATATCATTGCCAGATCATGCAATGTGTCCATAAATTATTTGCCAGATTATAATTTAAAATAAAACAGTTTGTTAATGAAAGAAGGTTCTTAATTACAGTAACCAAAGCAGTTATGAATGACAACTCTTAATGCCAACCTGCACTGTGTAAAGACTGGTAGTGTAAATCCTGCAGCATTGGGAGATATTCATTTTGCCATTCAATTATTCATTCATTGTGACATTATATTTTTCAAATCCCATCACGAAAAGGGATCATTCAAAGATGTAGAACAAGTCACTTTGTATGTTAATAGGCAGAAGTAGTCACCACAGAGTAAGTAAACTAAACTATCTACCAGTTACAACTAGTGCTAATCTCCTCACCAGAAACTACTAGTGAACAACTTTTTTATTAGTAAAGAGAAAGCCACAGCCCTTCTTTTTGTAGAGTACGGGATGCTGTGATAGTTTTCTGTTATTAATTTATTCCAGTAAAATGAAAGATGTCATAGAATTGTGAAGGCAATAGGCATAATTGCAATGGACATAACTTGCAATATGTTGTGTGAAAGTTGTCAGAGGTCACCATACAGAAGTTTATCAAAAAGACCAACAAAATGTACAATGCGACATGATATGTGTCTTTATACATTTTACTACACTACATTTCACATAAGTTGAACTGATAGGTCGTTTATGTAGGTTAAGATCAGGAGTTGACCCAACACCAAGCTTTTCCATATTTTTTTATTTCTCCTTTCTAACTTTATTTTAATCCTGTAGGGCATTTCATCAGTGTGACACTGATTGTTGTGTGGAAGGTAAGTCTTTGTCCAGGCAACAGGTACGCAATATATGACATAACATTTTTTATCACATGGAATTTTATGGTCCACAACCTTATGTCTTTGTGCAGTAACAGGAAAGAGCAATAAGATAATGTTTAGATCAGCCAAAATCTCACTTGTGAGGTCATATATGGCTTTTTTTCATAGAGAACCTTTCATGCAGGCTGTGCTGGAGGACAGTTAACAAGTTCATCATAAAAGTCAGTCACTATTATGTATTATTTTATTTTTATGTTTTCTCACGTTCCATTAAACTATGTGAGCCAAAGGCACTTGGCTCACATTCTGTGGTAATAAAATTTTACTAGATTTAAGGTTAAATTTATTCTCTGTGAGCCATTATTGATGTTTTCCTGGAGCCAAACCATTGGTCTGATAGCAAATTATGTGGACTGTGATTTGTTACTTCTCTTGTAGGGTGTCCCAGGAGGAATCGTTAATATTCAGAAATATGGCACGAACAGTTATTCAAAGAAAAAAAAATCTAGAAACTTGGGATCTAAAAGGCATACCTTAAGAGCTAAGTGGACTTCATCTTCACTAGTGTGAAACACATCTCTTCTATGGAACAAGTTCTCATAGTTCTTAAGATAAGTATTTTACAGCCCATGTTTATTAGAATTTTATACTTCGGATGAGCATTTATGTTGTATCCCTGAATGCTGACCATTTCTCCTGGAATATCCTGTATACTCCTTCTGAGAAAGTTTCAAAAACACTAATAGTACAGAAACTGTACTTTAACTGTCTAATTCTCACTTTATCCTTTTTTTATTAGATGCTTTAACAGGGAGCATTTTAATTAGTTTGAAAAATTGGAAACAGCACTTGAGAGACACGCTGCACAGGTGACCTAGAACATTCTGATAAGCAGTGACATGATCTGCGTAAGCCTGTTTGATATTTTGTCGTACTCTTTTGAGTCTGTACTTTCAGTTATTTAAGAACTGATTAGTTCCCCACTTTCTTGCTCCCAGTTGCTGTATATTGTGGGCTACCTATTTATTTATTTCCTTCAGTGAAAAAACTGGAACGAGAAAATGGGTCAATACATAGAGGTGAATAGTGCTTATTGTTATTTTATAGAGGTGAATGCTACTACTGTGTGTCTGTTCGAAAATACTCTGACCTACTGACACGCTAAGAAAATAGTTCAAGGTTTATCAAGCTATCACACAATTTTAGTATCTTACTAAGAATATCATGTAGCAGTAAGAATTACCTTTCTAGTGACCGTGTGAGGTTTTATAACCACCTTAGTGAGTGTATTTTTTAAATTTATGCCCATCAGTGGTATGTGCAGTTCTTGACACACTAAATCTGCTACATCTTCACTTGATTGTTTATCATTAGGTCTCATCTTTGCTGCCATTGTAGTTTTTTGTTTTTGTTTTTAATTTTTATTTGCTGTGACCACATGTAGTGAAATAGGCCTTATAATGATATCAAGATACATAAGAAGTTACTACCCTATATTAGTTAGTGTTTACATTACAACTACAAATTATTTATGCTACATTTATCAATTGTACAGTATTGCAATCATAGACTAAAAGCTCAATTTCTATGTTACAAGTATCCAAGAATTCTGTAAGACTGTCGTATAGATTGTCTATTAACCATTTGTGCAGTTTACTTTTAAAATTATTGAAAGGTGTGTTGAGTGCAGTATGTGGTAATTTGTTAAATAATTTCAAACAGTTCACTTTACGAGAGTTGCCTGTTTTCGTCAGCCTATGTGTACGAATGTCAATACTCAGTTTCTGTTGTCGTGAAAGTGTGTGTTCTCTCTGGTGTTTAATTTTGTTGTGTTCTTTTGTAGCATATATCAGTGATGCATAAATATAAAGGTTTATCACTGTCATTATTTTCATTTTGATGTATAAGGATGACAGTGTTCCCTTGGACTAACCTTGCACATTATTTGTAGCACCTTTTTTCTGCATCAGTAGTATATCACTGACATAACATGAGTGGCCGCATTGTAACAGCCCACAATATATATGAGACTGAAAAAGTCCAAAGTCAGCTGTTCTGAGATATTTGTTACTCACTATATCAGACACTTTCCAAATGAGATAGGACACCCTTGATAACTTTTTGCAGACATGGTTGATATGGGGTTGCCAGTTAAGTTTGGAATCAATGTGTATTCCAAGCAGTTTTACGGATTTTGGTTCTTCCTCTTTAGCCGGTCCCAACAGCAGATGCTGAGTTTTCTCTGGATCACATAGAAGTTTGTTACCCGAGAACCAGTTTAGTGTTGAGGTGAGAGTGTCCTGTGATTTCTGGAGGAGCTTTGATAAATCTCGATCTGTGCTGATTAAAGTTGTTTCACCCACATAGCAGATAACTGACTCAGGCCCAGCATAGGATGGCAAATTATTAATTGCAACAATGAAGAAGAAAGCACCAAGGACAGAGCCCTGAGGTACACCGAATGTGACACTATTCATAGAAGAGTGTCTGTTTTGAATTGACACAAATTGTCTCATGTTATTTAGGTAAGAGTTGATTATTTGTAACTCTGGATTATTTATATCATAATACTTTAGTTTGTCTAACAGAATGTCAAAGGGGATACAATCAAGTGCTGTACTCAGACCACAAAGTTCAAGTGAGACTGTTTGTTTATTTTCAAATGCAGTTAATGTCTGATTAACTATTTCAAGGACTGCAGAGGTGATATTTTTCCCTTGTCGAAAACCGTGCTGTCTATTACAGAGAAGGTCATACTTTTCAAAATAGTTGCTTAGCTGTTTGTGGAAAACTGCTTCACATATTTTGGAAAAGATCGGTACAATAGACAATGGTCTATAGTTTTCAGGGAGGTGTTTTTCTCATTTTTGTATATAGGTATAACATTGGACATTTTTAGCTGATCAGGGAAAACTCCAACTTCTAGGCATTTATTCATAATTAAAGCAAGTGGATTGCAAATGAGGTGTATTGTCCTTTTTATTGTGTAGCTAGATAGCCAGTAGTAGTCCATGCTTTTCGAGTTTGAAAATTTTCTAACAATATTTAGTATATCTGTTGGTGTGACAGGGTCACAGTAAAATTCATGCCCTTTAGGTAGCTGATCAGCAAGTATATCAGTTGCTGGTATGTCTGACTGTTTAATTTTAATTCATTTACTGTAGTTATAAAATATTTATTGAGTTCTTCTGGCTCAAGTTGAACCTCTTGTGTTTGGGTAGAAGTATAATATCCCAAGTAGCCTTGCATTTTTTTGGGGCTCCCTCTATGTAATTTTCATAGGCAGGTTGTTTGGCAAGTTTGAGGTTGGCTTTTTAGTGTTTTTTACATTTCAGGTAGTCTTTATAATAAGTGTTATTTTGTTCTCATTTAAGCTTTTTACCTTTTCTATTTGGTTTAGTACTGTTTCTTTTCATTGGTGAGCAAGAGTGCCATAAGTCAGTATATGTCTTAAGGGAATTATTAAATAAAGTTTCGACAGTTGATTGGTCTTAGTAAGTGCTCATTGAATCTGGTTGACAATAACTATTCCTTCATGTCATCATTTCTAACAGTTATAGCCTGAGAACTCAGTTTCATTTGTTTCACTCCTTTTATTTGTTTCTTTGTGCTTAAGTGTTTATCTTTTGGTGTTATAGTTGCTAGTCTTCAGTATAGCCTGTTCTCTGAATTAGCTGGAACCCTTTATTACAATCTATCCTCTGAATTAGATGGAACTCTCTCCCTGGCATAGGATAATTCAAACTCAAGTGTTGTGCTTTGTTTTTACCATGCCCTTGTTACGTTTTATCCTAATTGTCACTAACATCTGGCCACAATGTTTAGATAAGTCATTTACTACCACTTTTAACACTGAAGGTAGGTTAGTTCACAAACAAGTATGCTGTGCAACATCATCACTGTAGGTAATAATCGAAAGCTGAACATCAACAATGTTGTGTCTCTTCAATCTTTTGCTAACTGTCATAAGATGAACTTTAAAAGTCACCAAGAAGACTGAGTCTCTGCTGAAGCCTCCGTGGCTTTATAATACTACTCTTTCTAACTGCTTTATCCACATTTACCCCTGTATAGTTAGGTTTTCTGCAACAAATGTCCAAATGGTTCCTATAAATGAAGGACATGGTTGATTTTCTTTGCTATCCTTGTTCTATGGTTCAAATGGCTCTGAGCACTATGGGACTCAACCTCTGAGGTCACTAATCCCCTAGAACTTAGAACTAGTTAAACCAAACTAACCTAAGGACATCACACACATCCATGCTCGAGGCAGGATTCAAACCTGCGACCGTTGCACCTTTTTCTATCCAAGTGTGTGTTGCATCTGTAATGGCCTCATTGTGACAGAACTTAAACCCTAATCCCCCTAATATTCCTTCCTTTTGACAACTTGATGTAAATAGATTTGTTCTGCTGGTGGCTTTGTACAGAAACTGACTCACAGTTTATACATGTTATCATTATTTTAAACAATTTCCAGAGAATATTGAATGTGCTGAAGTTTAAGAATGAATTGCATAACTTCCTGTTACAATCTGATTTCACTCCATTGAAGTAAATCTTTGCAGGGATTTTTAATACTGGTGTGAAATGAATCAAATTTTCGTTACAGAGATTGGGTTATACGCTACTGGCCCTTAAAATTGTTACACCAAGAAGAAATGCAGATGATAAACGGGTATTCATTGGACAAATATATTATACTAGAACAGACATGTGATTACATTTTCACCCAATTTGGGTGCATAGGTCCTGAGAAGTCAGTACCCAGAACAACCACCTCTGGCTGTAATAACGGCCTTGATACGCCTGGGCATTGAGTCAAACAGAGCTTGGATGGCATGTACAGGTACAGCTGCCCATGCAGCTTCAACACGATACCACAGTTCATCGAGAGTAGTGACTGGCGTATTGTGACAAGCCAGTTGTTCGACCACAATTGACCAGACATTTTCAATTGGTGAGAGATCTGGAGAATGTGCTGGCTATGGCAGCACTCGAACATTTTCTGTATCCAGAAAGGCCCGCACAGGACCTGCAACATGCAGTCATCCATTATCCTGCTGAAATGTAGGGTTTCGCAGGGATCGAATGAAGGGTAGAGCGACGGGTCGTAACACATCTTAAATGTAACGTCCACTGTTTAAAGTGCCGTCAATGCAAACAAGAGGTGACCAAGACGTGTAACCAGTGGCACCCCATACCATAACGCCGGGTGATACGCCAGTATGGTGATGATGAATACACGCTTCCAATGTGCGTTCACCACGATGTCGCCAAACATGGATGCGACCATCATGATGCTGTAAACAGAACCTGGATTCATCCAAAAAAATGACGTTTTGTCATTCGTGCACCCAGGTTCGTCGTTGAGTACACCATCGCAGGTGCTCCTGTCTGTGATGCGGCGTCAAGGGTAACCACAGCCATGGTCTCCGAGCTGATGGTCCAAGCTGCTGCAAATGTCGTCGAACTATTTGTGCAGATGGTTGTTGTCTTGCGAACGTCCCCATCTGTTGACTAGGGGATCGATACGTGGCTGCACGATCCGTTACAGCCATGCAGATAAAATGCCTGTCATCTTGACTGCTAGTGATATGAGGCTGTTGGGATCCAGCACGGCATTCCGTATTACCCTCCTGAACCCACCGATTCCATGTTCTGCTAACAGTCATTGGATCTCGACCAACGCGAGCAGCAATGTCACAATACGATAAACCGCAATTGCGATAGGCTACGATCCGACCTTTATCAAAGTCGGAAATGTGATGGTACGCATTTCTCCTCCTTACACGAGGCATCACTACAACACTTCACGAGGCAATGCTGGTCAACTGCTGTTTGTGTATGAGAAATCAGTTGGAAACTTTCCTCATGTCAGCACGTTGCAGGTGTCGCCACTGGTGCCAACCTTGTGTGAATGCTCTGAAAAGCTAATCGTTTGCATATCACAGCATCTTCTTCCTGTCGGTTAAATTTCGCGCCTGTGGCACGTCATCTTTGTGGTGTAGCAATTTTAATGGCCAGTAGTGTAATATAATTCATAGTGAAACTTTAAATCAATTTATGGTATTGTGCTTTAAATGAAATGTGCATGTTATCTAAAGAAAGTAATTACAATTACTCACTTGTGGCATGTGTTTTTGGTATGCTAGCAATATATCTTTCTGCCGTTGCAAAGTGGTTTGTAGCATTATCCGGTCACCGGCCATGATGTTATCCAATGTCTCGCGCCAGTTTTGCACTTCTCGGGCAAGTTTACGAATTGAATTGTACTCTTTCTCACGCATCTCACGAGCACAGTCAAGCTGGAGCTTTTGATCACGTCCTTTATAAACAAGACAAAAATTGTTGACATCTGCTACTTTCTGTCGTAATTTTGGGAACACATTTTTCATCCAAAATATTTCTTTTCCCAGAAACTCATTATTGTAATCATACACTGATCAGTCAGAACATTATGACCACCCACCAAATAGCCGGTGTGTCCACCTTTGGCACAGATATAAGCAGCGATGCGTCATGGCATGGAAGCAGTTAAGCCTTGGTTGGTCACTGGAATGAATTGGCACCACATTTGCACACACACACACACACACACACACACACACACACACACGTCACCTAATTCCCATAAATTCTGGGGAGGAGGTTGATGACCTCTGACACCACAGTCAATCGCATTGCACCTGTGTTCGATCGGGTTTAGATCTGGCGAGTTGGGGGGCCAGTACATCATTAGGAACTCGCCACTGTATTCCTCAAACCACTCCATTACACTCCTGGCCTCATGACACGGTGCATTATCTTGTTGAAAAATTCCACTGCTATCAGAAAACATGATCGTCATGAACAGATGTACATGGTATAAAGTCAATGTGCAATACTCCTTGGCCATCATAGTGTCTTGCCCATGTAAATGTTCCCCAGAGCATAATGGACCCGCCGACACCTTTTCTCCATCCTGCAGTACAGATGCCAAGGAGTTGTTCCCCTGGAAGACGACGGATTCGTGCCCTCCCATCAGCATGATGAAGAAGGCATGAGGTTCATCAGACCATGCCAACACTTTGCCACTGTGCCAGCATCCAGTGCCGATGGTCATGTGTCCATTTCAGTTGTAGATGACAGTGTCGTGGTTGTTGACATTGACACATGCATGGTTTGTTGGATGCAGAAGCCCATCATTAAGAATGTTCAATGCACTGTGTTCAGACACACTTGTATTCTGCCCTCATTAAATTCTGATCTTAGTTCCGTCACCGTTCACCATCTGTGCTGTTTTACGAGTCTGCCAAGTCTAAAATGCCTGACATCTGTAAAGAGGGGTGTCTGCCCAACCCCATGACGTCTGGACATGGTTTCACCTTGGTTTTGCCATGTCTCGAGGACACTCAATGCACAACTTCCTGAACACCCAACAAGTCGTACAGTTTCTAAAATCTTGTGCCAAGCCTCCAGGCCATCACAATCTGCCCTCAGTCAAACTCAGATAGGTTGCGTGCCTTCCCCATTCTACACACGGACAGCACACTCACTGATACTACATGAACCGTGTGTGTCTGTCATGCAGTCGTTCCTCATCAGGTGATGCTGCTATCGCCTGGATGGGTTTAAATTGATAGTAGGCCTGTGGTCATAATTATCGGGCTGATCAGTGTGTATTTTGAAATGCTACATATACAGTGTATAGAGGATAAGAAGTTTATTATGGTAATGGAGATTCTTGGATGGAACAATCTAAGAAAATTTTGTAAGTAGACATGACTGTCTTAAGGAGCTCAACAAAATATAATTTTTTTCAAATTTATTTGACTTAAGTACAGTAGTCAAGCCATAGTCACAGTAAATTACAGAAAGTTTACATGACTAGTTTTGGTGAAGCTCAGTCACCATTATCAAATGTAACAAGTATGAAATAAGACAGCTATTAATTATGAGAACCTGAAATATATGTAACATCTAACTACAACACCTTTGTCATAGGAAACACTACTGTAAATCTGTCATGTTAAATTAAACCTCATTATGCAGTAATGGTAAAGAAGCAGCATCATTGCCATAGATTGCTGCGAAGTGCTTATCTATACAGAACATTAAAATCTTAACGTCGTATATGTTGGATTATGATCAACATTGTCCAACTACTTGCGTAATAAACCTCATCTTATTAATCTTAGCAATTCTGCTGTTATTCTGAATTATACATTGCTCAAAATGAGGTTGAACTTTTAAGTGAAGTATCAAAATGCACCTTGTTGAAGTTAATGAAATAACAACATCCATGCATGAATATTTGCATATTATTATCTGTACGTATAACATCTCCAAACTAATTGGTCAACACCTGCAGATTGTTGTCTCTGAGTTGACCAATTATTTGTAGACAGTATATACAGATAATAATATGCATTATTCATGCTTGGATGTTGTTATTTCATTAACTTTATCAAAGTGCAGACTGATACTTCAGTTAACGGTTCGATCTCATACTTGAGCGATATGTGTTTCAGAATAACAGCAGAATAGATAAGATTAATAAGACATGATTTTTCACTTGTCAGGTTAGTTTTGCAAGTAGTTGGACAACATCGATCCTAATCCAACATATACAACGTTGAGATTTTAATGTTCTGTATCGATAAAAGCTTCACAGCAATCAATGACAGTGATGTTGCTCCTGTACCATTACTGCATAATGAGGTTTAATTTAACATGATAAATTTACAGTATTGTTTCCTACGACAAAGGTGTTGTGATTAGATGTAACATACATTTCAGGTTGTCATAATTAATAGCCAACTTATTTCATACTTGTTACATTTGATAATGGTGAATGAGCTTCACCGAAACTAGTCATGTAAACTTCCTGTTATTTACTGTGACTATAGCTTGACTATTGTACTGAAGCCAAATAAATTTGAAAAAAAAAGCTCTAAGGAAAATAGGACTGGCAACCATTTACCTGCCTATTAGTAGTTAGTGGTTCTAAGGTAAACTTGCGGATCAAACACCAGTTTAATTGTGACAATTCCAGTTTGAAAGAAAGTAGGTGCTGATAGGTGTGAATAGTACCAAATATCAGTTTAAGTAAATCACTGTTGCATAATACTGACAGGAATTATTTACAGACAAATGGAAAGACTTGTAGAAATATTGTTTAATTACATAAATTGTATGTCACGTGTCAAGGAAGCTGACCAGTAAATAGTTGCATCTCATGTGCTAGAGTAGTATTGTGAGGCCGGTTACATGGGACTTAATCAGGAAGCTTTCATTTCAAATACATTTGTATGAACTAGGACAATATTTGATAGTGAAGCAGTGGCAGCTTGTAATTGCACATTTCAGTTATCTTGCAAATGTCTCACTTGTAGGTCCATGTTTACTGGAATGTTTTTGTTTTCGTTGTTATATATTTCCACATGTGTCAGTTTTTACTACTAATTATGTTACATCCCGTACACAAATTGTATGCTTGAATGCATATGGCACCCCTCTCAACTTGGCATCCCAAGTGACCACTTAATCTTACACAGTATAGTAGCAAAAGGAAACCACCATTTATAGCATTTGTCAATTTAGAGAAGGATTTTGAGAAAGTTCACTGGTATACACTTTTGGAAATTCTGAAGATTATCTACAACTTGTACAAAAACTAGCCTGCGGTTATAAGAGTCAAAAAGATGTGGAAGGAAACAGTATTTGATAAAAGAGTGAGACAAGAGTTGTAGCATATCCCCAATGTTATTCAGTGCATACACTGAGCAAGCACTAAAAGAAACTAAGGAGATATCTGGAAAGGAAGTTAATGTTCAGGAAGAATAAATAAAAACTTTGAGATTTTCTGGTAGTGTTATAATTTTTTTCAGAGGCCGTAAAGGACTTGGAAGTCAGCAGAATTGAATGTATGTAAAAAGAAGCTATAAAACAAACAGCAACAAAAGTAGTACAAGAATAATATACTGTCATTAAATTAAATCAGCTGTGCTGATGGAACTAGGTAAATGTAAATGTCATGTGACTAGGGCCTCCCGTTGGGTAGACCGTTCGCCGGGTGCAAATCTTTTGATTTGACGCCACATCGGCGACTTGCGCGTCAATGGGGATGAAATGATGGTGATTAGGACAACACAACACCCAGTCCCTAAGCAGAGAAAACCTCCAACCCAGCCGGGAATTGAACCCGGGCCCTCGGGATTGACATTCTGTTGCGCTGACTACTCAGCTACCCAGGGCAGACATGGAACTATGTTGGGAAATAAGACACAAAAAGCAGTAGATGCATTTTGCTATTTGTATTGCAAAATAAATGGCAATCACCAAGGTAGAGAGGACATAAAATGCAGACACAATAGTAAGATAAGTGTTTCTGAAAAAGAGAAGTTTGTTAACATTGAATATAAATTTAACTGTTTGGATGTCTTTTTTTTATCGTACTTGTCTGGAATGTACCGATGTATGGAAATGAAATGTGTACGATAAAATAGTACTGATGAGAAGAGGCTATTAGCTTTTGAAATTCAATGCTACAGAAGAATGCTGAATATTAGATGGATAGATCATACAACTAGTGAGAGGATACTGAATCAAATTGGGGAGAAAAGAAATTGATGGTAAATCTTAAATAAAATAACAGAGCTATTGATATGACACCTGCTGGGGGGGCTCATCGATTTAATAATAGGGGAGAGATCATGGCTTGGCTAAAGTAAACAGGTTCAAATGGATATGGATTGCAGTAGTAACATAGAGATGAACAGGCTTGCACAGGATTGACTGATGTGGAGAGCTGTATTAAACCAGGCTTTGGATGGAAGACATAACAGCAGCAGCATTTGTTGCACCTCTTTAGATATAGGCAGAACCTTGTGAAATTTAATGCTTTCACTGATTTTGAAATTTGCAGTAGCACAGCAAATCTGTTGTCTTCGAGAATTCTTGCATACTTATGCAGAAACTCATAGTTCAAGGCACACTAAGTTTACAGGAATGTCAAAATAATAGCAAAGCAGTGTATGTGAGTCTGTGGACAGTTTATATTGTCTTAATATTGTAGTATCCTTGTTGTGTTGTTCTTGAATATTAATCTGAAGATATATTCCTTTTAGATATTCCACATGAAGTATAGGGTTTCTTAACAGAAGTTTGTGTAATGACATGTGCTTGAGAAGTAGATTTCAGATACTTCTCAAACCAGCCGATCTTTGTACCTGCTGATTTTTCAGGAGAAAAAGAAAAACAAGACTTTTGATTGTCATCTTGAAGCAACCTCAGCCAACCCCTAAACTCAATGAATTCCAAAAATGCCTGTGTTCTAGTAGCACACTCACTCAGTAGCTGTATTGTCAATTAATTGTCAAATAAAATGGAACAGTATCTTCAGTTTGTAAGTGATACTTGCAAAAAATGCATTTCAGTAAATTAGCACGTACCGTATAATGCAGTAAGCCCACGGAACATGGTGATTTTGTCCGTGATGCTCCAGCGATCATCAGTAATGCCATACTTCCTTAAACTGCTGCCTGCCATGTTTCCAGTTTAATGTCACCTTTAGTTACAAGTAGCTGTGAACAGAGCAAAGTATAAGTGTTGACATGGCAGGGTTTTTTTTTAATAGACATGGCGACATATGCATGAATCTTTGTATTTCATGTATTCATTATGTATGTCTGTATGAATGAAAGGGGATGGCTCTAGATGTGTTGATGGATGCATTATGTTTTGAGGTATGTTTACAAAAGGTAAATGTGGTACTTTTTTGTTTAACACTTACTGACTTTTTGGTATATTATTAAAGTGATTATAGGTGACAAAATATCTTGTAGGATGAAAATGAAGTCTCAATATAATAAATAAAAAATAAATATATTCAATATATCTATTGACAAGCAAAAAACAAAAGCATGATAACAAAGAATAAATATTTCTTCTTAAATACAACTTCCATACCACATATTATTCTTTGCAAACTAAAAACTAAAATTTATTAACAAATTATTTAAATTCTAAAGTATGTCATTTCATTACTTTTAAGTAACTGTTAACCTCAAAATACCTCTATTGTGCAGTCAGTTTCTGAAAACATCAGTGAAACAGAAAAAGATGTGTAACTTTTTGGCAGCTAAAATGTAATCTACATGTTTGCAGTGTACAATAAGCTGCTAGTGTAGGAGTTCAGTAAAAATGTATATTAATGTTAATTAGTTTAGTAATCTATATAGTAAGAAGCAAAAGTTGATCTAACAAATACTTTCCTGCATCAAGTTATTAATGGCTTACACATACATAAAGTTGAAGTTACAAAACTTTACAAGCTTGAGAAGTAATGAAAATTACTTGTGAGCTAAATTTGAAATCCGCCCAAACAAGATAGTGCTGTTAACAGTCATTGCCATAAAAACAACGAGAGGATAAAACTAGACTGTTTTGTCTTGTGTAATGAAAATTAGCCATTTTGTTGTCTACCATAATGAAATTGTCATGAAACAAGGTTAATCAAGGCATAAATGATAATGTGGCAGGCCTGGTATTCTGTATGTTAAGGTTCAAACTATCTAAATGAAATTAAATGGTTGTTGAATGTCAGCAGGAAGCAATTTTATAGACATTACAGATCACAATTGTTCATGCTCATAGAGAAGCATCTGATAAAGATTTGTGAATTATTTAGGAACAAAGGAGACAACTCACTGAATGGCAGAAGTGCTGTGTTGTTGACAGATACACAAACAAGAGGAACAGAGCTTCACCTTGCTAGCTTTCAGAATGAAAGCTGTAGGAGAAATATGCACGCACGCGTGCGCGCGCACGCACACACACACACACACACACACACACACACACACACACACACACACACACACACACACATGCCTGTCTCACTACTTTGTGCTCAATCGACTGCCAGCTCCTTACTGGCCCACAGTGAGTGTACTGGGGTGAGGTGGGGGTGAGGGAGGGAGAGAGGCATGAGGCAGGGAGTGGGTTGGGGGGAAGTGGCTCATGGGAGAGTGCGGAGCCATCCGTGGACTAGCTAGGGGTGCAGGTAGAGGGGACAGGTGGCAGATGGCTGGGCACAGTCTGTGAAACTGTGTGCCCAGCCATCTGCCACATATCAGTGACAGAGGTCAATGTTGACTGTTGCAGACTGTAAAAACAGATAACCCATATCTGTACTGTGGCGTCTTTGACTAGTAATTAAAACATCCTGGTTCTCTGGTTTGATCCCAGCCACTGCTTAAATTCTGAACAAAATTCATTGGCTATATGTCAAAGAGGTTGGAGAAGCAGACAGAGTTTCAGGACAACCTCTTCCCTTTGGGCTGCAAAACTGCTCATATATGGCAGAAGAATTGTTAATGATCAACGACCTGAGGATACATAAGGCAATGGAAACCACTACATTAAAGACCATAAAGTGTATCCATAATGCATGTGACCTGTAATTGGAAAAAATGCATGTTAATCTCCTCATTCACAAAACGTTCTGGATTAGCCCCCATGCAGATTTCTGGGAGGGGATTGTTAAGGGAATGGTGACCATGAGAAAATAATAGAATAACCAATAAGTCATAGTGTGGAATGCAAGAAATTTGGATGTGGTAGGGAAGGCAGAAAATCTGAAAAAGGAAATGCAAATACTAGATGTAATAGTGTCAATTTAGTAATCTGAAATGAAATAAAGATTTATGGTCATAGCGTAATATCAACAGTGGTTTTGTTGTGAATTGGAAGGTAGGGCAGAGAGTGAGTTACTGTGAACAGTTCAGTGGTAGGGTAGTTCTGATCAGAAACCCACAATAAAAGTTCCAGTACACATGCTGGTGTTACTAGCTGAAGATGAAGAGTTAAAGGAAGTCTGTTAGGATACTGAACAGGTAGTTCAGTATGTAAATGGTGGTGGTGGTCTAATAATCATGAGTGACTGGAACATGGTAGTGGAGGAAGGAATAGAAGATAAAGTTAAGGTAAATTATGTAATTTCTAGTGGAAATGAGAAAGGAGAAAGACTCCTTGAGTTCTGAAATAAATTTGAGCTAGTAACAGCAAATACAATGTCCAAAAATCACAAGAGGAGAAGATAGTCTTTGAAAGATCTTGAAGATGCAGGAGGATTTTAGCTCGATTATGTCATCGTCAGACAAAGATTTCAAAATCAGTTTTTGGATACTAAGGCATACCCAGGACCAGATACGGACTTGGGCCAAAGTGTAGTATTGATGAAGAATAGATAGAATTTTAAGAGCATTGTCTGGAAGAATGAGTGGAGGCAGATGTTGGGTTACTCTCATACTAAGGAATGACATGCATTTCAAGTTCTCGAGGCTGTAGATACTGCAATAATGAATACCACAATAGACAGTTCAGTTGAAGAGAAATGGACATCTCTAAAAATGGACAGTCACAGAATATAATCAGACAAACGTAGGTACAAAGAAGCTATCTCTGAAGAAACCTAGGATAACAGAAGAAATATTTCAGTTGATTGACAAGAAAGTACTATAAATATACTCAGGGAAAGACAGGAACACAGCAGTTTAAATAGACATTTTAGGGAAACTAAGACGAAATGGCAACAGTAAATGTGAAGAAATCAAAAGAGACATGGGTTCGGAAGGACTGATTCAGGATATAGAAAATTCAAAACAGTTTTCAGTAAAATTAAAAGCAAGGACATCAAAATTAGGAGGACGGGGGGAATTCCATTGTTAAGCACAGAGATGGAGAGAGAAAATAAGTTGAAAAAAATGTTTTGAAGGCCTCTATGAGGGGAGGCCTGTGCAATGACATGTTTGAAGAAGAAATGGGAGTCGATATGGTACAAATATGGGATCCAGTATTAAGAGTCAGAGTTTAGCAGAGCTTTGGAAGACTTGTGATCAAATAAGGTAGAAGCCATTGTTAACATTCCTTCATCATTTCTAAATGTATTGGAGGAAGTGGCAACCAAACCACTTCCAATAGTTGGTGCTAGAATCCGTGAGGCTGGAGGCATACTATCAGATTTTTGGAAAAATATCATACACACAGTCTCGAAGACTGGAAAATCAGCGTTGAAACACATGTATCCGAGTTGCCGAGAAGAATAATATACAGAAGAATGGAAGAGAAAATCGAGGATTTGTTAGATAATGATTAGTTCAGCTTTTGGAAAGAGAAAAATGGCAGAATTAAGAAAAATCAAGCCACTTTCATAGGATTTATGAACCTATAAAAAGTGTTTGGCAAAAGCAAATGGTATAAGATATTTTAAATTCTGAGAAAAATGGGGGTAATCTGTAGGGAATGGTGTTAAATATACAACATGAGCAAGAACCAAGAAGGAACAAAAAGACTGTAAGACAAAGGACAAAGTACTCAGATTGAAGTGTGTGTAAGACAGGGTTGCAGTTCAAAAGTCCTGCTGTTCAGTCTATACATCAAAGAAGCAACGGCAGAAGTGAAATAAATTTTCAATGGTGGGAAGAGGCCTGGAGACCCTGGAAGGTTTCAGATAGATTATATAATGGTAAGACAGAGATTTAGGAACCAGGTTTTAAATTGTAAGTTATTTCCAGGGCAGATGTGGACACTGACCATGACCTATTGGTTATGAACTGTAGATTAAAACTGAAGAAACTGCAAAAAGGTGGGAATTTAAGAATATGGGATCTGGATAAACTGAAAGACCCAGAGGTTGTAGAGAGTTTCAGGGTGAGCATCAGGGAACGATGACAAGAACAGGGGAAAGAAATAGAGTAGAAGAAGAACGGGTAGCTTTGAGAGATGAAATAGTGAAGACAGCAGAGGATCAAGTAGGTAAAAAGACGAGAGCTAGTAGAAATCCTTGGGTAACAGAGAAGATACTGATTTTCATTGATGAAAGGAGAAAATATAAAAATGCAGTAAATGAAGCAGGCAAAAATGGAATACAAACGTCTCAAAAATGAGATTGACAGGAAGTGCAAAATGACTAAGCAGGGCTGGCTAGGGGACAAATGTAAAGGCGTAGTGGCATATATCACTAGGGGTAAGATAGACACTGCCTACAGGAAAATTAAAGAGACCTTTGGAGGAAAGAAAACTACTTGCATGAATATTAAGGGCTCAGATGGAAAACCAGTTCTAAGCAAAGAAGGGAAAGCAGAAAGGTGGAAGGAGTATAAAGAGTATACAGAGGGTCATACAAGGCGATGTACTTGAGGACAATATTATGGAAATGAAAGAGGACATAGGTGAAGATGAAATGGGAGATATTATACTTTGTGAAGAATTTGATAGAACACTGAAAGACCTAAGTTGAAACAAGGCCCCAGGAATAGACAACATTCCATTAAAACTACTGATAGTCTTGGGAGAGCCAACCCTGACAAAACTCTACCATCTGGTGAGCAAGATGTATGAAACAGGCCAAATACCATCAGACTTCAAGAAGTATATTATAATTCCAGTCCCAAAGAAATCAGGTGCTGACCGAACTATCAGTTTAATAAGTCACGGCTGCAAAATACTGACACGAATTCTTTACAGATGAATGGAAAAACTGGTAGAAGCTGCCTTGGGGAAGATCAGTTTGGATTCCATAAAAATGTTGGAAGACATGAGGCAGTACTAACCCTATGACTTATCTTAAAAGATAGATTAAGGAAAGGCCAACCTACATTTCTAGTATTTGTAGACTTTGAGAAATCATTTGACAATGTTGACTGCAGTACTCTCTGTCGAATTCTGAAGGTGGCAGGGGCAAATACAGGGAGTGAAAGGCTATTTACAATTTGTACATAAACCAGTTGGCTGTTATAAGAGTTGAGGAGCACGAAAGGGAAGCTGTGATTGGGAAGGAAGTGAGACGGGGTTGTAGCCTATCCCCAATGTTATTCAATCTTTATATTGAGCAAGCAGTAAAGGAAACAAAAGAAAAATTAGATGTAGGAATGAAAATCCATGGAGAAGAAATAAAAACTTTGAGGTGTGCCACTGACATTGAAATTTTGTCAGAGACAGCAAAGGACGTGGAAGAGCAGTTGAACGGAATGGACAGTGCCTTCTAAGAAGGATATAAGATGAAAATCAACAAAAGCAAAATGAGGATAATGGAATGTAGTATAATTAAATCAGATGATGATGAGGGAAGTAGGTTGCTAGCCTTACTTGCCCCGAGTCCCAATGGGTTTTACCCCTAACGGTTGAGGGACTAACCGGTGGATTTGGTAGTCTTTGCAGTATGAGCACAAAGGTGACCACGACTCAGAATATGTCCGAGATGCCCAGCCTTCTTCCAAAGTAACTGGTATTCCGACTGTCGGGACCACTTACTTGGCCACTCATACGTTGCCTGGGTTCATGAACTAGGACATGACTACAGGAACCCACACCATGAACCTGCTTCCCTGGTACTTTAAATATGGTGCTGGCAACAATTGGAGCAAAATGCCTCGGACCTTTGGAGGTGACGGAGTCCCACCTCTAACTGACAAACCAGGGACTCCTAAGATACGACTTGGCAAACAAATGGTAATGAGATGGGGAGCTATTAATATCAATGGGGGCTACTCTGGGAAGAAGGTAGAGCTGGCAGAGGCTGCAAGTAAG
This sequence comes from Schistocerca serialis cubense, assembly GCF_023864345.2. Lineage (NCBI taxonomy): Eukaryota > Metazoa > Arthropoda > Insecta > Orthoptera > Acrididae > Schistocerca > Schistocerca serialis. The sequence continues at coordinate 437,879,414 of NC_064645.1, read as the reverse complement.
ATGGGGCTGGACGTTTTAGCTGTTAGTGACATTCGGGTAAGGGGTGAGAAAGAAGAGGAAGTGGGAGAATACACGTCCTACCTGTCAGGGGTCAAAGCACGAATAACACAATGGGGTGTAGTGCTTTACATCAGGAAAGAAATGGAACCCAGTGTAGTTGCAATAAGGTATGTAAACGAAAGACTGATGTGGATAGGTTTGGCAGTGTCTAGCAAAAAAATTAGGATTGTGTCAGTATATTCGCATTGTGAAGGGACAGATCGAGATAAGATGGATAGTTTTTATGAGGCACTCAGTGATGTAGTTGTTAGAGTAAAGGACAAGGACAGTGTTCTGCTCATGGGTGATTTTAATGCCAGGATTGGAAATCGAACAGAAAGGCATGAAAAGGTTATGGGTAAATTTGGAGAGGATATGGAGGCCAACAGGAACGGGAAACAACTCTTGGATTTCTGTGCCAGTATGGGCTTAGTAATCACAAACTCCTTTTTTAAACATAAGAACATTCACCGGTATACTTGGGAAGGCAGGGGAACCAGATCTGTCATCGACTATATAATAACAGATCAGGAATTCAGGAAGGCTGTGAGGGACACACGTGTATTCAGGGGATTCTTTGATGGCACTGATCATTATTTAATCTGCAGTGAAATTGGGATTGTGAGGCCGAAAGTGCAGGAGGTTAGGTCCATATGTAGGAGGATAAGAGTGGAGAAACTTCAGGATAAGGAAATCAGGCACAAGTACATAACAGTGATCTCAGAAAGGTACCAGTTAGTTGAATGTAGTCAATTACAGTCATTGGAAAAGGAATGGACAAGGTACAGGGACACAGTACTAGAAGTGGCTAAAGAATGTCTTGGAACAGTTGAGTGTAAAAGTAGGGTGAAGCAAACAGCTTGGTGGAATGACACAGTCAAGGCAGCCTGTGAAAGGAAAAAGGAGGCGTATCAAAGATGGCTACATACTAGAACTCAGGTAGACAGAGAAAGTTATGTTGAAGAAAGAAACAAAGTCAAACAGATAATTGCAGCATCCAAGAAGAAATCTTGGGAAGACTTTGGAAACAGGTTGGAGACCATGGGTCAAGCTGCTGGAAAACCATTCTGGAGTGTAATTAGCAGTCTTCAAAAGGGAGGTAAGAAGGAAATGACAAGTATTTTGGACAGGTCAGGAAAACTGCTGGTGAATCCTGTGGATGCCTTGGGCAGATGGAGGGAATATTTTGAAGAGTTGCTCAATGTAGGTGAAAATACGATCAGTAATGTTTCAGATTTCGAGGTACAATAGGATAGGAATGATGATGGAAATAGGATCACATTTGAGGAAGTGGAGAAAATGGTCAATAGATTGCAGTGCAATAAAGCAGCTGGGGTGGATGAAATTAAGTCGGAACTCATCAAATACAGTGGAATGTCAGGTCTTAAATGGCTACACAGGATAATTGAAATGGCCTGGGAGTCGGGACAGGTTCCATCAGACTGGACAAAAGCAGTAATCACACCAATCTTTAAACATAGAAACAGAAAAGATTGTAACAACTACAGTGGTATCTCTTTAATCAACGTTGTGGGTAAAATCTTCTCAGGTATTGTTGAAAGGAAAGTGCGAGTGTTAGTTGAGGACCAATTGGATGAAAATCAGTGTGGGTTTAGGCCTCTTAGAGGTTGTCATGACCAAATCTTTAGCTTACGGCAAATGATGGAGAAGTGTTATGAGTGGAACAGGGAATTGTATCTATGCTTTATAGATCTAGAAAAGGCGTATGACCGGGTTCCTAGGAGGAAGTTATTGTCTGCTCTACGAGATTATGGAACAGGAGACAAACTTTTGCAAGCAATTAAAGGTCTTTATATGGATAGGCAGGCAGCAGTTAGAGTTGACGGTAAATTGGGTTCATGGTTCAGAGTAGTTTCAGGGGTAAGACAAGGCTGCAACCTGTCTCCACTGTTGTTCATATTATTTATGGATCATATGTTGAAAACAATAGAATGGCTGGGTTAGATTAAGATATGTGAACACAAAATAAGCAGTCTTGCATATGCGGATGACTTAGTTGTGATGGCAGATTCGATTGAAAGTTTGCAAAGTAATATTTCAGAGCTAGATCAGAAATGTAAGGACTATGGTATGAAGATTAGCATCTCCAAAACGAAAGTAATGTCAGTGGGAAAGAAATATAAACGGATTGAGTGCCAAATAGGAGGAACAAAGTTAGAACAGGTGGACGGTTTCAAGTACTTAGGATGCATATTCTCACAGGATGGCAACATAGTGAAAGAACTGGAAGCAAGGTGTAGCAAAGCTAGTGCAGTGAGCGCTCAGCTACGATCTACTCTCTTCTGCAAGAAGGAAGTCAGTACCAAGACTAAGTTATCTGTGCACCGTTCAATCTTTCGACCAACTTTGTTGTATGGGAGCGAAAGCTGGGTGGATTCAGGTTACCTTATCAACAAGGTTGAGGTTACGGATATGAAAGTAGCTAGGATGATTGCAAGTACTAGTAGATGGGAACAATGGCAGGAGGGTGTCCACAATGAGGAAATCAAAGAAAAACTGGGAATGAACTCTATAGATGTAGCAGTCAGGGTGAATAGGCTTAGATGGTGGGGTCATGTTACACGCATGGGAGAAGCAAGGTTACCCAAGAGACTCATGGGTTCAGCAGTAGAGGTTAGGAGGAGTCGGGGCAGACCAAGGAGAAGGTACCTGGATTCGGCTAAGAATGATTTTGAAGTAATAGGTTTAACATCAGAAGAGGCACCAATGTTAGCACTGAATAGGGGATCATGGAGGAATTTTATAAGGGGGCTATGCTCCAGACTGAACGCTGAAAGGCATAATCAGTCTTAATTGATGATGATGATGCTGAGGGAATTGGGTTAGGTAATGAGACACTTAAAGTAGTAGATGAGTTTTGCTATTTAGGGAGCAAAATAACTGATGATGGTCAAAGTAGAGAGGATATAAAATGTAGCTTGGCAATGGCAAGAAAAGTGTTTCTTAAGAAGAGAAATTTATTAACATTGAGTATAGATTTAAGTGTCAGGAAGTCTTTTCTAAAAGTATTTGTATGGAGTGTAACCATGTATTGATGTGAAACATGGATGATAAATAATTTAGACAAACAGAGAACAGAAGCTTTAGAAATGTGGTGCTACAGAAGAATGCTGAAGGTTAGATGGGTAGATCATGTTACTAATGGGAAGGTACTGAATAGAATTGGGGACAAGTGGAATTTGTGGCACAACTTGACTAGAAGATAAAACTTTGAACATAGCTGCTAAGGTTCAGTGACCATGTCAGAATTATATTGGAACAAATAAGCCCTCGGTCAGAATTGACCTGGTTTCGACGCTACTGTGAGTGTCGTTTTCAGAATTAGACTAACTGTTCTAAAACATATTAGGTATATAGTACATTAATAAAATTAAAGTTTGTACTGACTGGAAAAGATGCAGTACTTACAAGTCACATATTAAAAAAGATCTGAGCCGGAAAGGCGACGTCATGAACAGTTGTGAGATGGCAAGCCGCTAAGGGCTGCTCGTACTGTGAACAAGGGTTGCAACGAGACTCGTGCTGATGACATATTTTTTTCATATGTACCATTAGAAACAACCATTTACTATGTAATTTGTTTTATCTTATTGTAATTTTGTTCTTGTCTTTGAATGAAATCATATAACAAATAGCAACTCAAAATACACTCTTATGGGTTAGCAATTTCTTTTGACAACCTCTTCAGTTAACCCTGTTTTTATTAGCTGCTACTGTTTCGTAATGAAAGGACACTGACTTGTAGGTATTATGTTGATCTGTTTGATGCACTTATGTATATAAATGATACTACGTGTTTACCACATAAATGGGACTATGTGAATGATGCACGAATCTCAAAATAATATTGTAATAGTGGTGCAAAATTCTGGGTAAATCATCAACATTGTGTTCCATATTATCTAGTGGGATTTGAACTTTCTGACATGGAGGATTTTTCTTTTTGTTTTCCAAAGTTTTAGATAAATTTGGAAAAAGATTTATCAGGGTAATGTAAAGTTACAATAGTAAGAATAATGTATCTTTGAAGCTCTATTGATTATATTTAGTGGTGTTGGAACTAGTATGGTAAGTGAAGTAATGTGTGATTTCTGGAAGTGTGAAAAGTAACCAAAGGATTAAGTAAACGAGAGGGAGAAAAGCAATTGTGTTTATTAATGATTTTTCATCAGAAATAAATGTTCCAGTGAAATAAAAGGTTTTTTGCTTCTCACCTTAAAAGTAGTAATGAGTGACATGGCACAAGGTGATTCAGTTGCTGCTCCCCCACATCGTTACTTTAAAATATGCTCAGGAAAGTATTGCACGGAATCCCATTTAAGGGTAGGGTACTCAGATGATGTCGTTCACTGTAAAGAGACATTTATTTTATCATTCGGCCTTTGCTTACCTCTTATCATTAACAATTGTTAACTGTGGTGTTCAAAATGTTGTTTTCACACACACACACACACACACACACACACACACACACACACACACACACACGTGCGCCTGTCACCTGTATGGCTATATCCTGGCTGACTACATTGTACCGGCACTGCAGCTGGACTGGAGTCATGGCATTGTGTCAGGTGTAGTGGCTGAGGGAAGTAACGAGGAGAGAAGCAGGAAGCATTGTTTGGAAATGTGGGTGGTGACTGGGAGGAAGGGGCAGCAACTGCACAAGATAGAAGTGCAGCATGGCAAAGTGTGAGCCTGCTCTGGTTGCAGCTCACAATTACATGGATAACTAGATTGGGAAGGATTGTTAGAATAGATTAAAGGGGGACTTTGGGGCCCATATTGACACACACCTCTAATCCTCGTACCTCCCACAGGAACTGACTTATTATCCAATATCATACCAGACTAGAAGAACTGAACAATATCCTTCACCACCCAAAATTCTTCCCATTAATCCCAAACAGATATTCTGTCTCCAACCCAATCTATGTTACATTTAGTCCATGCTTGTGTGTGTGTGTGTGTGTGTGTGTGTGTGTGTAAAAAAGGATTTTTTAGGAAACTAACAAAGTTCTCACCATTTTTTATGTGCCTTTTGATGACTCAATGCCTTTACTATTCAGTGAGTTGTTGCCTATACTGCTTAAATTATTTATTATAAACTGTGTTAGCCATTTTGATTACTGTTTTATTGTGAAGTGTAAAGATGGCTGTAAAACTCCTGGTTCTGTGTTGTAAAGTATGTTTCTTCCCTCTGTTTCAGGGAAGAGGCCACAGTTGGTCGATGTTGCTGTGCAGTGTGAAGAAATAGAGTTTGATAAGACAAGGTATATTGCGTATGAATATTTAGAATGTGAAATAGCTGTTAATACACTATATTAGGTTGCACAATGTGAACTAAAATTGATCCATCAATCTTTCTTACTCTCATTACTACTGTTTGCCAGCCTGCGATATAATGTTGGACCCTTATCTTTTGCTTCAGTGCAGTTTGAAAGTGGGTGCGAGAGACTGGCAGATTGAAGCTTCAAGTCTGGTCATGAGGCACACTTGAGTGATTCACTCAGTCAGAGCATTGCCAGCAAAGGACCCTGTTCCTTGTTCAAATTCCATTCTGACACACAGTTTGAATGTACCAGGAAGTTTCATAACAGCAGACTGTGTGGTTCTTTCAGGAAGTGGATGTCTAGTCAACAGAATAAGTCAAGAATGTAATATCAACAATGTTATGAAAAGGATGGATTTTACTCACCATAAAGAGGACACATTGAGTTGCAGACAGCATGGTAGAAAGACTGTTACTATAAGCTTTTGACCAAAGCCTCCTTCATAAAAGAGAAAGGCACACACATTCACACAAGCAAGCATACTTCACACATACATGAGCACTATCTCCAGACATTCCAACCAGAGGTCATGTGTGTTCGCAGCTTGTGGTCTAATTAATGGCTAGTGTTGCTGCCCCTGGATCATGGGGTCCCGGGTTCGGGATTTTCTCTGCCCGGGGACTGGGTTTTTGTGTTGTTCTCATAATTTCATCATCACCACCACCATTTGTGACAGTGGCTAGATTGGATTGTGAAAAAAAAAAAAAAAAAAAAAAAAAAAAAAAAAAAAAAAAACGGACTCTGTAAAAATTGGGACTTTGTACGGGCGCTGATGACTGTGCAGTTGAGTACCCCACAAACCAAACATCATCATCAGAGGTCGTGTGTGCGAGGTGCTTGCTTGTGTGAAGGTACATGTGTTTCTCTTTTCTGAAAAACGCTTTGGCCGAAAGCTTATATGTAACAGGCTTTTCATTGTGCCTGTCTGCCATGCAACATGTGATCTGTACAGTGGATAGCAATCTATTCTTTTCATAATATTGTTAATAAAATAATAAGACAGACAATTGATTGCTTTTAAAATAGTTACAAAGATTTGAGGTGACTAGCATTACAAAAAATAAAATATTCAACATTTATATTTTTTCACAGTTTCATAAATTAATGGCGCAATTTCATAGAACTGCTCAGTGACAGCAGATAAAAGACTAGAAATTTATCTCTTTGAACCTGAAACTAGTGTTGTGTGTCTTCTGGAAAAACCACACAAGTGGGGAGTAAGAAATTTGTTTGCTGTCACAGATGAATGTAGCTCTCCTGGCAAATGAATTATTGTGTTGTGGAATAGGCTGCCATGTTCTGAAATTCTCTCTTATACGCTTCAATGGAAACCAAACTATGTTCTAAACTTTTGAATAAAATTATTCTTCCAGTTAATAAAATCTCTGTTCCCACTGCGTCCATTAAAAGGAGATTTTATGCAAATGACTGCACATTGGCTCCTCATCCACATCATTACCCCAGAAGCTCCTGTATAGTGTGTAGCAGAGGGTACATAGTTGCTAGTATTACTATAACCCCTTGCTATTTCGTTCTGATGTGGCACACAGGAAGAATGACTGTCAGTGTGTCTCCCTGTCCACATTTTTGTAATCTTCTGTCTTTGCACTTAGACAAGAGCTATGTTGGAGGAAGTCATATGAATAACATTTTATGTAGCACTCAGCACATTTCCTCATTGCAGATTCTGAGCATTTGTGTAACAATGTAACATTTATTAAATAAATGTCTGACAAATTGTGTTGTTCCTCTTTGAATTTTCTCTCTTTCATGCGTTAATCCAACTTCGTAATTGTTCCACATTGATGAAGAGTATTCAAGAATTTGCCAGACAAGAGTTTATATAAGTGACCTACTTCTTAGATGACTTACACTTGATTAGGACTTTTCCAATGAAACTAAGATTTACATTGTCTTTTCACATTTATTAAACTCCAACTGCATGCTCTTAGGTATGTCAATACTGTGATTGATACCAGTGGTTGTTTGGCAGTGGTTTATTCAAACCATAACAGATGATTATTCCAATTTTTGTTGTAGTATAATCTTGCATCTCAATTGTTCATTTTTCCTACACCATCAGAATTCCATGGGCACAGGAAATTACTTGTTGATTAAGGACAGGGTCTCACATTCACAATATATATTTGTTCTACTCATTCCACTGTACTGACTGGGGCAGATTTTATTGACACGGAAATGAGTTTAAGATAAAAGGACTTTACAATACTGCACCAGGGGTATGTACTATCATCAGAACAGCCTGTTGTAATATTGTAAAGTTATTGGCATCATTCTGCTGTATACCCATGATTGTTTTAAAACCACATCAGAAAATTGTTAAAATTCTGTGCTGTTACTCTTGCGCTTCTTTCAGATTCAAACATTGGTGCAACTGTGCCTTTTGTCTTCTCAATTTTTACTGAAAATTGAAGCAAATAAATAAGCTGATGGTCTAATAGATTGCAGAGTAGAGAACTATTTTTAATTATTTATTTCTTTGCTTCTTTTAGATGTTTTATTTTTATTTAAATAATATGTCTTGTTTGTAACATTTTTTGAAGTTGTTACATGTTTGTTTGATTACAAAGTTATGTCTCAGTATAGCGGTAATAACAACATCCCAGGAAATGTCTGCTTGTGTCTGTCTATGTGCGGATGGATATGTGTGTGAGTGTTTGTGCGCGAGTGTATACCTGTCCTTTTTTCCCCCTAAGGTAAGTCTTTCCGCTCCCAGGATTGGAATGACTCCTTACCCTTTCCCTTAAAACCCACATCCTTTCGTCTTTCCCTCTCCTTCACTCTTTCCTGATGAAGCAACCGAGGGTTGCAAAAGCTTGAAATTTGTGTGTGTGTTTGTGTGTTTTTTAACTCACTGTCAGCAGAAAGTATCAGTTCGTTTCTTGTTACAAACAAAATTATTTTTAAAGCAGAATTTACTTATCCTTTGTGTAAAGCAATCTCACATTAGTCTAATGCGCTATTTGTAGCGAAGAATAATCAGTACTCTGGCAGTGACAGCACCGCCTAGTCACTGCTGAAGTACTGGTTATTCTTCCTATTTTTACTCTCCAGGTTAATATATATTGATGAAACAAATATCATGCTGGACTAATGTGGGATCGCTTTAAAGAGAGGAGACATAAAATTCTGCTTTAAAAATCATTTTGTTTGTAACAGGAAACAAACCAACCCTTTTGTTGACACTGGATGTCATGTGAAAGACATGATGAGCAGTATTTGTGTGGGCTTACTTCAGCTACATACTGCAAAGGCTAAATTGTAAATATGTGCCCAAACCCCAGAGAAAATGCATTTGACAACACACACACACACACACACACACACACACAGTCTGAATGTCTGGTGTTTCCTGGGTATGTATTTATTTCAATCTTCTAAAATTAGTCCATCTCCTCCTTCCCCATATACATTTCATTCTCCTCCGTCTTACTGTCCATCTCTTCCTCCCCACTCTCACTGTCCCACCTCCTCCAGCCCCCACCCCACTGTCTGTCCTCTCATCCTTCCCCTCTCTCTGACTGTCTCCACCCCTTCCCTGCCCATCTTCTCTTCTACCTTTTTGTGTCCATCTCCTCCGTTTCACTTTTTCTCTCCATCTCCTCTTCTCCACCCCCACCCCCCACCCCCCCTTCTCTCTCCCCCTCTCTCTCCCTCTCTCTCCCCCCCCCTCCCTCCATCTACTCCTCCCTGCCTTTCTGTCCATCTCCTCCACCCTCTGTCCGTCTCCATCTCCTTGGCCTCCCTCTCTGTCTCTGCATCTCCTCCTCCCCCACTCTTCTCTGTCACCCTCACCCCAATAGGAGTTCAGTAGTTTTTTCACTCACAGTGTTTCTTACCAGATGGTAAAATAATTTAATTTTGTAGATAAAATATCTACTCAGCAAGCAGCAGCAGAGCACACACATAAAAGACAGTTGTAATTAGGCAAGCTTTCGGAGGCAGTGGCTCCCTTCTTCAGGCAGAGTGGTTGAAGGGGAAGGGAGTGGGATGAAGGAAAAGGACTGGAGAGGTCTAGGAGAAGGGGTAGATTTCAGAAAAGTCACTGATAACCACGGGTTAGGGGAGACAGAGTGCATCTGAAATGTACCCCTTTTCCTAGATCTCCCCAGTCCTTTTCCTTCAACCCTCTTCCTTCCCCTTCAACCCCTCTGCCTGAGGAAGGAAGCCACTGCCTCCAAAAGCTTGACTAATTACAACCGTCTTTTATTTGCATGCTCTGCCACCGCTTACTGAGTAGATTTTTTTGTCTATACAATCAAATTATTTTGCCAAAAATTGATTGTTTTCATTGTTATATTACAGTATAGTAAGTAACATGTATACCAGTTGTAGTTGAAATCAATCAAGGAGTTTAGGAGCAAATTTCTATCTGTGGATTCACCTGTATAAGCATGTATCACATATATTTCTTGTATATTTAACACATTTCTCACATATTTGTACACATATTTCACCTATTATCTCTAGTGAATTTCATCCTGCAGTTTCGTTGTGATGCAGCTCAATGTTTATGGCTTCTTATCTCCAGAACTGTGTGTCATACAATTATATAATTTTGCAGGTACATTCAGCAGCATATGTGAAAATTTTCTGTGAAATGTGTTGGGAATAGAGTTAGTAGTGAAGGACTAATACATTAAAACATCATGCATGATGTGGTATTTTTCATACATCTCAGTGTTTATGATGTCACATCTCCTGAACTATGTGTCATACAATGATATAATTTCGCAGGTACATTCAGTGGCATACAAGCTGCCTCAAAAGGAATGGTCGATATTCAGGGATATGTTAGGAACGATCATTCGAATAAAATCAATCTTAGTAAACATGGCCTTTTGAGATGCATACTTTAAGAGCTATGAGCACTTCTTCATCTTTGTTAGTGTGAAAAAATCTCTTCTACTGCAAACTCTTTGGTTTCCGTATTTTGAGAGGTGGTAGTATGAAACAAACAAGAAAAAAAGTCCAGGAAACATGGGCTCTAAATTTCATACCCTAAAAACTATGAGCACTTGTTAACCTTCCATACTTGAAACACATCTCTTCTACTGAACAATGCACATAGTACTTAAAGGTATGTATTTTGGAGTCCATGTTTACTAGATATTTATGGATCAAAGCAAGGAAAAAGTCCATCTTTTTGGATATTTATGGATCAAAGCAAGAAAAAAGTCCATCTTGGCTGGACATTTGTTTCTCATCCTGGTCCATGCAACCACCTAACAAAGTGTGGAAAGCAAAGAGCTTGCAGTAGAAGAGATTTGTTTCACATTATAAAAGCTGAAGAAGTGCTCATAGTTCTTAAGGTATACATTTTGGAGCCCCTGTTTACTATACTGTTTTGCTCTGAATGACGTGTCCTCAAATATTGACCATTCCTCCTGTGACACAATGTATGTGAATACTGTCTGCAAAATGTGTCACAAATAGAGTTAGTAGTAAAGACATAATAAATTAAACATCATGCTTGATGCAATAGTTTTATTGTATGACCAGCGAAAATGTAGTAAGCGATAAACTCTTTTCCTTTCATCTTTTTGTGGGGGTTATAAGTGAGAAAAAGTTTTATAAGTTTTTAAATGGTATGTAAAGTTTGTTGCAAGTGACTAAGTGCTCTCTTTATCAAATACTGGATGAATAAAGTCATCGATATGTGCATCATGGGCTACACTCTGGCTTCACCTCCACTCCTTCGATAGGCAGTGGTTTTTGCCCCACAATGCTTCTTTCGTGACAGTAAGTGATATTGTACGAAGTTTGAAAGTTTGGTTCAAAGCAATCCAGTGGCTTAAGAGGAGATGTAGGACATAAATACATCCATTTTTACAATATGTATATATTTGTGAACATATTACATAGGAGCGCCAAAAGAAACTGATATAGGCATGCGTATTCCAATACAGAGATATATAAAGAGGCAGAATACGGTGCTGTAGTTAGCAACACTTATATAAGACAACAAGTGTCCAGTGCAGTTGTTAGACCGGTTACTGCTGCTACAATTCCAGGTTATCAAGATTTAAATGAGTTTGAATGTGGTTTTATAGTCAGCCATGAGCAATGGGACACAGCATTTCCAAGGTAACAAGGAAGTGGGGATTTTCCCATATGACCATTCCACGAGTGTACCATGAATATCAGGAATCTGGTAAAAACATCAAATCTCTGACATCACTTTGGCCAGAAAAAGACCCTGCAAGTACGGGACGAATGACTGAAGTGAATCGTTCAACGTGAGAGAAGTGCAACCCTTCCACAAATTGCTGCAGATCTCAATTCTGGGCCATCAGCAAGTGTCAGCATGTGAACCATTCAATGAAACATCATCAACATAGGCTTTCAGAGCCAAAGGCCCACTTGTATACCCTTGATGACTGCACAACACAAAGCATTATGCCTCACCTGGGCCCATCATCACTGACATTGGACTGTTGATGACTGGAAACACGTTGCCTGGTCATACAAGTCTCATTTCAAATTGTATCAAGTGGATGGATGTGTACGGGTATGGAGACAATCCCATGAATCCATGGACCCTACATGTCAGCAAGGGACTGTTCAAGCTGGTGGAGGCTCTGTAACGGTGTGGGGTATGTGCAGTTGAAATGATATGGGACCCCTGATATGTGTGGATACGACTCTGACAGGTGACATGTACATAAGCATCCTGTCTGATCACTACATCCATTCATGTCCGTTGTGCATTCTAGTGGAGTTGGGCAATTCCAGCAGGACAATGTGACACCCCACATGTCCAGAATTGCTACAAAGTGGCTCCAGGAACACACTATTGGGTTTAAAGGCTTCCGCTGGCCACCAAACTCCCCAGACATGAACATTATTGAGCATATCTGGGATGCCTTGCAATGTACTGCTCAGAAGAGATCTCCACCCCCTCGTACTTTTATGGATTTATGGACAGCCCTGCAGGATTCTTGGTGTTAATTCCCTCCAGCACTACTTCAGACATTAGTCGAGTCCAAGTCACATTGTGTTGCGGCACTCGTGGTGGCCCTACACGATATTAGGCAGGTGTACTAGTTTCTGTGGCTCTTCAGTATATGTATCAGTTCCAATATTATGGACTATCTGTATTTGCATGGGCTAAAACTAGAGAAATGAGAGTTTGAAATAAATGGTTGAAGCTCCGTCGTAAGTTGCACTGGGAAGTATCTTTTTTATTTCTTGAGAGTGACTGGTTTTGGATACCTGTGTCCATTTTCAAACCATCTGTGTCGTAAGCATGAAAAATACATGCAATAACCTGTGTACAAAAACTGCCCCTCCAGTGATGATCAGAGTGGAATTATGGCTGACTCAACAACAGTAAATAGAACACTTAGAACGAACATTAGAGAGTTCTCTAATGTCCATTCTGTGTAGTCTGTGGTTTGAAAATGGAGATGAAGAATGAATAGTGGACAAATGATATTAAATAAGACACACTTCAGACTAGGTTCTAAAGAAGAGGGCTATGGGCTGAGAGAAACAGGTAGAATGAATACTATCTTCTTACAAAAAATATTAGTGCATTTATATATAAATATCTGTATGCTCTGGAACAGCATCAGGGCACATTACTGTTCTCTCTCTCTCCCATAATAATTACATTTTATATCCATATTTATTGATTTATTTTTATTAGTAATAGTATTATTATTATTAATAGCTTCAGAAAAGTATCGGAGCTGTTTACAGCGCTGTATTAAATTTCATACGTTCTAACATTTTTCGGACGACACGAGACGGTGTGGTACTGAGGGGCAAGACTCACTCGTCTCTCGCAGTTGACTTACGTGTTGTTTGCAGCTGATTCTCTTCTCTGGATAATCAGCTACGTCGATCTCCCAAAAGCTTCTTCTCCGAAGACTATAGCGGATTAAAGGAATTTATTAAGCTACTTCTCTATTCTTGAAATAATTTGTGTACTCCTGGAACACTTTCAGTTCATTCTTGGTATATTTTCATCTCTCAACACAAAGCAACATTTACTCTTTTTCACATAAGTAAGTAAACTCTGACAAGCCAACTGGGGGGGAAGGTTGCTAGCCTCGAGCGAGTCCAATACATGAATGTGCATAGAAATCTATATTCAATTGTTCATTAGTCTTTTTTTCAATAAACACAGCACTAACACATCAAAGAATACTACATAATTATTCCTTGAGGTTTCATAACATCTTCTGTGGTGCTGGTGGCAAACACTTGTCATCGTCAGTGACTCGCCCCTTTTACAGTCTTCTAATAACAAACTTCCGACCTGCACATAGAAACAGGTGGATCGGTAGAAACGTTCTCACTCTCCCACACTCGTACCTAAAATATCGGTTGTTAGAGATGATGGAAGGCTGAGTGTTTCTAGAATTTACACCGAAACTCCTGAGGCCCTACATATCCCTCCCCTTAGCTCGAACACGCGGTATTTTATACATATTCATTAAGTACAATAATATCTCACAAGATAAAGAATTATCTTTTAACAGTACATCTGTTTCTACTAATAACTGTGCATATTTTACCACAATTATAAAACTTGAACCTTTCAGTGCATGTTGGAGTTAGCTCTTTTCACTCTCCAAAAATTCGTGAGTACCAAATTTTTGTTTTCTGTTCCTCTTGCAATCGTAAATTCCAGGTGTACATAACTCATGAATACTCTACTGCTTCTTGAGTAGACCTCCAGGTTCATTGCCCTAGCATACATCTTTATGAATACTGTTCTTAAATATTCTCTGATAAAATTACAACTCTACGTCTTAACTCCACTTTCCAATACTCCCTCTAATACCCTAGAGTCCTCTTTCACTCCTCACTCCTACTATATATCATGCCCACACATAGTAGATGCTATGTCTACCTGTATTTACCGACTCTCAGTAGATACTATGCCTACACGTATTGATCGAGTCTCACTACTCTATAACTCATCAGAGTACTTGCAACCCTGAATTTTCACAAATGACTATCACGATTAACACCAATTTAGCTTATCACTGTTTTATAATTATTACACATGTTCTCCTGCTCCTGTCTTTCTAGGTGCATGAGTTGATTGCTACCCTTCTTTCTTTCTTTTATATATATACTTTTTTATTTATTTATGAATTTGGCCAGCTAGGGACCGCATACAACTTAAGACTTATGGTGTGTCTTTTTCTTCCGTTCTTCCCAGTACTTCTTCATTTTCCGCCAATGGCTCATCTCTGCTCATCTGTCCACACTCTCTTGGGTCAAGGTCTTGGCTCATCTTCTTCATAGTTTGCATTTTCTATCAGTAGCCTGAAGTGATTCCTGTCACGTATCATTTCTTCTGTAACACCTGTTTTGTTGGTGTCTTTCTTTACTGCTTCTATCCATGCTACAATTTTTTTCAGCTTACTAATGTAATTAAAAATTTTCTTTGTAATCTGTGTTTCTTCCAATCTTTTTAAATGTCCATAAAATTTTAGCCATCTCTTCCTCATTGTATCTGTGATCTTTTCTCTATTTTTGTATAAGTCTTCATTTCACCTTTTAATCCACCTATTTTTTTGTTTTTCTCAGCACCTAGAATTTTTCTTAGTATTTTTCTCTCTCTTTTTTTCTAGTTCTCTTAATTCGCCTTTCTTATTCAATGTTAGGCACTCTGATCCATACGTTGCTTGTGTCCTAATAACTGAATTATAATGTCTAATCTTCGCTTGTATGGATATTGATTTCTTATTGTAGTAGTTTTGTGTTAATTTATATGCAAATTCTAACTTTTTTTTTCTTTATTTATTTGTTGTGTTATCCAGTCCATTGGCTTGGATCTATTCCCCCAGGTATTTGAATCTATCAACTCTTTTAATTTTTTCATACTTTGTTTTCATAAACTTTTCTGTATTATGTTGGTGTTCTATATACTCAGTTTTTTCATAGGATATTTTTAGCCCAGTCTTTTCAGCAATCTCGTGTAACAGATCAAGCATAACTGTTGCGTCTGTTTGGTTCTCAGTTATCAATGCCATATCATGCGCAAAGGCTAAACATTTCACTTCCGATTTGTTCTTTCCTTGGTCCATGCTTATACCCTTTGTGCCTCTGTTTTTTAATGTGCTTTCCCATGTTTTTACTATTTTATCTAAAACCAAGTTAAAGAGAATTGGGGACAGTCCATCTCCTTGTCAAACTCCTGTTTTGATTTTGAATGATACAGAAATTTCACCTTGAAACTTAATTCTTGGTGTTGTACCTGTGAGCGTTTGTTCAACAAGTCTTCTGGTGTTTTCATCTATCCTTGATTCATAAAGTATCTGGAATAGTGTTTGTCTGTCAACTGAGTCATAGGTCTTCTTGAAGTCTACGAAAGTAACTACTGTATTTTTATTTTGTATAGCTGTCACTCCCAGAATGGTTTTTAAATTAAGAATCTGTTCTGCACATGATCTACCTTTTCTAAATCCTGCCTGATAATCTCCTATATTAGGTCCTGCTCGTTCCTCTATTCTATTGTAAAGTGCTTTAGAAAGTATTTTGTATGTCTCTGGTAACAAGGATATGCCCCTGTAGTTGTTGGTGCCTGTTTTATCTCCTTTTTTATGGAGAGTATAGATCAATGCTTGTTTCCAGTCACTGGGTATGATTCCTTTTGTCCAAATGTCTTTAATTACTTTGTGAATTTTCTGACATGGGGATAAAACCCCTAGTTCCCACATTTCTGCTACTATCCCATCCTCTCCTTGTGCTTTGTTATTCTTCAATGCTTTGATAATCTTTTCTATTTCTTCCACTATAGGTGGTTCCGATGGTGGGTTTTCATGTTGTGGTTTTTGAAATTGTAATCTGTCATTAGGCTCTTCACAGTTTAATAGATTTTCAAATTATTTCAGCTAAAATTTGGCAATTCCCTTTATTGCTTAAAACCATTTTTCCATTTTTATCTTTAAAGTGTAAACTTCTCTGAAAGGCTTATAGAAGTCTCTAGCATTGTTCCTTTTAAAGTCTGAACCCATTTCTTCTAATCTGTTTTTGTCATATTTTCTTTTCACTGATCTGATGATTTTTGCTGTCTTTTTCCTTTCTTCTTTAAACTCTTCCCAGTATTCATGTTTCTTATTACTGTTCCATTTTTTCCATGCCTTTAGTCGATTGTCAATTGCTTCATCACACAGCTCGTTCCACCATCTGTGTCTTGGTATTCTTCGTGGTTGTTCCATTTCTTTAACTGACTCTAGCATTGTTTCTTTAATTTCTTCCCAATCATCCATTTTTCTAGTGTTTAGTATGTCACAGAATTTGTCCTGATTTTGCATGAGCAATTTAGTGTTTACTCTTGGAAATCTTTTTGGTTTTTGCTTAGGCTTGTTTGGTTGGAACATGGTCTTTATTTCAGTCAGATAATGGTCTGAGTCTATGTTTAGGTCCTTCCTCACTCTGACATCCAACATTTCCCTGTAGTTGCGAGTCGTTATTGCCACATGGTCCAACTGATATTCACCTTGATTTGGATTAGGTGATACCCACATTTTTTTTCTTTGCAAGTTTCCTGAAACATCTCGACATTAGTTTTAGATCAAATTGTTTACAAAAATCTATGAGTCTTTCCCCATTTCTGTTGGTTCTTGCACGTGCTGGGTAATCTCCAACTACTGATTTAAATTTTATTTCTTTGCCAACTTGTGCATTAAAGTCACCCACTAAAATTTTTTATGTTCTTTTGGTAATATGGATGTTTTGTGTTCTAACATTTCCCAAAAATCTTCCACTTTGTCAACATTTATTCTGTTATGTTGGTTGATAGGTGCATGTGCATTTATAATAGTGTAACGTTTATTGTCTGACTTGAACATCAGAAAAGAAACTCATTCTGATGGGGAGCTAAAATTAGTTATTGATTCCGTAAGTTGCTGTTTGGCCATAAATGCGGTCCCTAATATAGTCATATTATTGAAATTTGTAATGGCTGGTTTTCCTTTGTAGATCCTGTATCCACCTGACTCAAATGCATTTTTATCCAGATACCTTGTTTCTTGAAATGCTAATATAAGTATGTTGTGTTGATTGAGTGTGTCTGTTAAGTGTTTTAGTTTTCCAACTTTCATAAGTGTGTTGATGTTCACAGCGTCCCCAGTAGATGTTTTTTCTTGGGTCATATCTTTGAATTAGTACTAGGAAGCTCCGACTCTTCCTTACATGATGTTCTAGGCTCTCCAGAATCCAAAGGTCTAGTGGCACTACCATGAGTAGTGATGAAAGATTGGTTACTTCCTGGAGTATTTTTCCTTTTGAAATTTACCATTTTGTCTTAGGTTAAAGTTTGATTTGGGGAAAGGTAGTTGAACCTTTTGATGATAAAAATTCAAGCATTTAGCTCAGAATTGTAAGTGAGGCCGCCACTAACATGTGGGACAGACGCCTTTGTAGCCGCCCACTGTGGGAACAGATGCTACAGTCTGGTGTTTTTATACAAAAGCCTGCCTCTTCTGCCAGTTCCACTGTTCTGATGATCTTCATCGCCGCCTTCACTGCTGTTGAGGTCTTCACCGTTTCCCTGGGAGGGGACCCCCTGATTGTGTTTATGTGTATCTTTGTGTGTATGTAGATGTGTGTTTGTGTATCTTGATTCTTCGGCCTACTTATATGAAATAAGTTTAAGGTTATTGGAAACCACGAAAAATAAGAAGGACTTCTGCAATAGAAGTATATGCATATGGAAAGAGGAAAAGATCGACCGGTACTCAGATGAGAAGTAAGAAAGGAAAAAGTAGAACTGGTTGCTAAGATTGAAGAAGAGAAAGAAGATAGCCCCAAAGACAGGAAAATCCTTCCCTCCCCCCTTTCCCAGGATTCCTGTTTCTCCGGTACTTGAATGAGAGGCCGGAGGAGGTACAATGTTAAACGTCTCCTATAGAATGGACATTCTCACCTTCACGTTTGAAGCCCTCAAAGAAAAATCTTAGTAACACCTACGGAACAGCAAATGGTGAAGAATCAATTACACTTGTCTGCGAGGGTTGTCTGAAAGGTGGGGTGTGTGATTAGTGTTTGTCATGCTTGTACTTACAGTACCCACCCCTTCCAAAAGTGATACAAACCCTCCCATTGACATAACGTCTCACAAAAGGTATGAAATATTCTATAAATATAGAAAATTATACACTACAATCAAACATTTAGCTAATCACTTTACACTATATTTTATACACACATAAAGTACTCTGTTCAGTTTATGACGTCTAGATATCATTTTGTTTGAATAGTACCATGATATGATACTTTTCACTAATATAACATTTTATTCATGTCATTTCATGTCTAAAGATCACTGTTCATCTGTGTTTCTCTTAAATTGGTTCTAATCTTGTAGACATATCCGGTTTCCTATGTACTAAAATTATAGGATAGTTTAAGAATTCAAGAATAGTTGAAGAATTGAAGGGAATTCTGTGCAGGAAAACGAAGGTTGAGGAAACACCGAAAACAACTAGGGATCCAACGGTCATCACTCCGCCCGTTAACACAGAATATTAACATCCCTGGGAGAAACAGATGTGACTCCGCCTGGATCCCATGGATCTGATATTAATCTCACTTGATTACTCATGGACCAATACTTCTCGTTAAATTTTGTGTGAAAGTCTCCCCACAACAAAACAATCACCACTTTACTAGGAAACACAACATTAAGTAAAGTTATTCTATTTTCTACACTGTCCTGGACAAGTTTGCATTCTTCACACAAGTCGTCTCTAACCTTGTTATTATCATTAGGTTTGGAAAAAGCAACAGTCAAAACGTTTCTGGAGATTATGCTCTCAGTAATTTCTCGGTCTACAATTAGCTCAAAAGGTTCCGCCAGACTACTTACATTTATAATGTCAAAGTTAACTATTTTTTCTTTGAAATTTTGTTCTACATTATTTACTTGCTAACTGACAGCTCGTGTAGTAACAGCTCGTATACTATCACTGGAATTTTCGATTGAATAATCGATATTACTTCCTTAGGTCAATCTGTGCTCTCTTTCAAGATATCCATTTCCTGTCTTACGGAATTAAATTTAACATTACATACATTTTCACAAGATTCTAATTTTTCGTTATGCTCGGGTTCTTTATTATTACTTTTGGCATCAAATTCTAGTTTCTTTGTAAAATTCTGAAAACGCTCATTCTGTCTATGGTTAAATTCAGTAAATAGTTGATTAACATGAGTATTCAAAGAACTAGTGAGTTCACTCTTTAAATCTAACTTCAGATTTTCTACCTTATTATTTAAAGAGTCAAATTCAGTCCTTAATAAAACTATATTTGCTGCTTGACTGTTCAAGATTTCACTTTGAGCATCTAATTTTTCACTTAGGGTGGCTGAATCAGCCTTCTGGTCATCTAATTTAGCACTTTGGTCATCTAATCTAGCATTTAACTGAGTATTTACTGAGTCTAACTTTAGACTTAGTCCTTTGATTAAATTTGCCGCTTCAGTCCAGTCTGGCGTGTCCCTATTCACTGTCATGGCCATGGCTGGTCCTTAAGTTTGTTGCTGTTCTTGATCCATAATTTTATTGATCTTAGACCTAGTAATCATCTAAAAGAAAATTCACCACTTAGTACAATAACTATAACAACAGTTTATCATTCAACCCTCCCCTCAACGTTTACGAAATAATTATTGGTTTTCGCTCACCTGGTGGAGAGTTCTAGCTGCATTGGTGAGCGAATGTGTAATCAGTGCCGGTGGACAGCACTGGCGCTGGTGGCATCAAATGTTGGTTTCAGCCTCGTTGTTGGCAAGCGGACGCAGAGTCAGCTTGGGTGAGCAGCAGCTGGTGCAGTTGGCGTCGGTGGCTGGTTACTGCATCGGCATTGGCATGATGTACGTGTGTGAAGACTGCTTACTCTCCGCGCCCAATCTTCCTAGTCGAAAAGTTGAGGTCTTCTCTCCAGTTTTCTCCACTATTACTTTCTCAAGTCTTTTACTGCTTAGCATCCGCAACTTTCTTCCATTGGTTTATTAGACTCAATACGATTACTGGAAACAGCTCTCATATCTTGTTAGGTCTGGTTGCTATGGTAACAGCTGATGTCTTCTTTCCGCTTCTGTCTTTAAATTCCCGTTTTCTTCAGGTCCTGTCACTTAGGTCGCCACATTCTAACACTTTTTGGTGACAGAAAATAACATCTTCTTATTTCTGTAATCTATCGATGATGTATATGAACTTAAGTGTCAACGTACTCGTTGATTAACAATGTAATAGAACTGCTATGCAGAACAAAATTCTTTTCTTAGACATGTAAATATCTTCTTCGTCTCACTCGTATCTCGAGCTTTAGAAATAATTAAGTACATTGAGACATAAGAGTTGGTTTAAAAACTATATGAAAATATAAACATGCGGCTTGACTTCTCTCAGTCCAAGACATGAACGTGCATAGAAATCTATATTCAATTGTTCATTAATCTTTTTTACAGTCAACACAGACACTAACACATCAAAGAATACTACATAATTATTCCTTGAGTTTTCATCACGTCTTCTGTAGCACTGGCGGCAAACACTTGTTGTCGTCGGTGACTCGCCCCTCTTACAGTCTTCTAATAACAAACTTCTGACCTGCACATAGAAACAGGTGGATCAGTAGAAATGTTCTCACTATCCCA
This sequence comes from Schistocerca serialis cubense, assembly GCF_023864345.2. Classification (NCBI taxonomy): domain Eukaryota; kingdom Metazoa; phylum Arthropoda; class Insecta; order Orthoptera; family Acrididae; genus Schistocerca; species Schistocerca serialis. The sequence continues at coordinate 437,858,373 of NC_064645.1, read as the reverse complement.
CACTCATACCTAAAATATTGTATGTTCAAGACGGTGGAAGGCCGAGTGTTTTGAAAATTTACACTGAAATTCTTGAGGCACTACAATGCTATGCACCTCCCTTCAACGCACATCTCCTCCTCACTGTCACCGAGGTAGATCTGGATGCTGTGCTGATGTGATACTACAAACCCTTCATTATTCACATTGATGCTCCTGTGGTGATGCTGTGCAGGATGGAAGGGATTTTGTTGAGGACGATTGCCATACCCTGGAAAATTTGTCTTTTTCATGATGTTAACAACGTAGTCTGCCATTCATTATTTCTTATAACTTTGTATGGTGGTCAGTTAGTCTCTGTTAGTTCTCCAGTTCCATTATATGTGTCACAGTTAAAACAATGTGGTGGGGTGTTGCTTTATGTCCACAATGACCAGCTTCATTGACTTTCTTGTTGAACTTGTACAGTGAACTGAATATGGGCCATGTCCTGTTAAGTAATGTACCACGCCCTGACTGGGGTTTAGATGGCCAAGGACTAGGCATTCTCAGATATGTGGGAATAATTGATGGTCTATTTGAGACCTTTCACTGTTGTTCCAGTCATTCTGCCATGTACCCACTTTCCAGTTCAGAAGTTGGACTTTGTTTGTTACCCTTTGGTCTAACAATATCTGGAATTTCAGCAGACCCCCTTTACATAACCAGCAGGAGGCTGCAAAACATCTTACTGTAATGTCTACTGGAAGGTTTCTGAGGATAATAGAAAATCATTGGTTGGCATGGTGCCAAAGACCCTTTTGTGTTAGATGAGCATATACCTCTGTGCATGTTGCAGATTTGCCTGTTCCATGCACACCGAAGTCTGTGAGCCCTAACATTTGCTGAGTAGCCTAAATTGGATCTAAAATGGCATCTTGATAGGTTGTCACTGCATTCAGCAGCAGCTTGTACTTAGCTCTTGAGGCACAGTCAGGTTTTAGCCACAGTCAGGTTTTGTGCATAATGTTGCTTGTTATGTTTGCTTTTCGACCAGTTGGACTGACATGTATCACCTGATTGTTTGTCTGGTGATAGAGATGATTTATAGTTTAACTGCAGGATTTCTATCTAGTGATAGTTGATACTTAGGGAGTATAGTTAACTTTTTGGTCACCCAACATCACTGTATCCAAGAGGGGACCATATTTAACATTTCCTTCAACTTGGCTCTTAACTTCTCTGACACAACAGCTAAAACATGATTGGCATGTGCCACAACACCAACTACTTGCCAGTCTTCTTCCAGTTGGCACAAGAGAGTTACAATTGTCAAATCACAAAATATTGACCCAGAAATTGACCCCTGTGAACACCCTTTGCTAGTACTTTTTATTACTTTTTGTGTACCGGCTTACCATTCCACAACTCTGTATGTACAATAATATATGAGACTGTAATATGGGGACTGGTGACCTTTAGTTCAAGCATCCGGGCAAACAAGGCGGACCGTCATAAACTATCAAATGCTTGTGCAATGTCAGTTCACGTTGCTATTACATATTTTTGTTACATATCTCTACTTTTATGTTTGCCTTGTTAAATGCATTGTGAATACATTTCACTTTCGTTAAACCAAATTGGGTTGATAAGTCCCTGAAGCTCCCTGTGTGAATGTAACCTGCCACAGAAAATCCTTTCCTGAACCTCTGCAAGCATGTTAATCAAATAAGTTGGTCTGTAGCTTTTCTGATCAGCCAGTTCTTTATCCTCAGACCTTTTTATTGTAACAATTTTTGCTAATTTCAAGCTGGGTGGCATCCTACCCAGAGTTAAGGAGTCATTCAGCATTCTGATTAGGAATGTAACAGTTTGCACTTTTATTTGTTTGAGAACTTCAGCATGAACTTTTTCATTTTCATTACGACTAGGGCTACTTCTTCAGTGAGCAGTGTAGTTATTAAAGTATTGGTCTATCTATTGTTTAGCGCATATCTAAGTTGCCTAAGGAGTTGGTTATCCTTTTGACCTTCATCTGAGAGGAGTTTGCCAGGCAGATATTCTGATGACTGTCTCCTTCCATGGATCATTGATACATCTTTGGCTGTCATTGTGGATAAAATGACTGGATTTTTTGTTTCCTCTGTCGGTATTTTATACAGTTTATGTCACTGACTATATAGGCAGTCACTCCATATTATGATGCTTTTTCTCGGGATTAATCCAAGTAATTAATTGTGAGTTGGTGCTTGGACATTATGTGATGGGTAATACGTTGTGTGCTTGTGATCTCATTGTATAATTTGTTTCGCCTCATGTTTACACAAACTTTTTTTATAATTTTGTCAAAACTCACGAAAACCTAAAATATATTGCAACATATGTGACAGCCATGCAGTGGCATTTGTGGCAATGGTAGTGTTCCTTTGCCCTAGAACTACAAAGAATATGCCGAAGTAATCTAAGTGAAATACATGTCTGCTGAGTGGACTGTATACATATCTCTGACTGTGATCATCACGCTGCTTTCACAAGCAGCCCATGTTTGTTTACATGGGGCTGCGGAGCCTTGCCGCATTCGTTGGCAACACATCAGCTGAGCGGACGTGGCTCCAGCTGCACCATCATTACAGAACACGCCCACTGTGTGAGCATCGCATCATCAGTGGGCAAAGGAAAGGTAAATAAGCATTGTTACCGCTAAACCATGGACTCCCGAAGATCAAGCATTTGCAGGACTCCCAGTAAGGGAATGGATTGCTACCAACTAGAAGACTTGCAACTCCCTAAAATGGAAAAATAGAATCCAGGATATCATAAAGTATGTTTCAAATTGGCACAAACAGAAAAAAACTGATGGAAACCCTAGAAGAGATCGAAGACACATTAGATGTGTGGAGGCACCAACAGGTGTGAATGGGAGGACAAATTTATGAGATCTGCTGTGAAACTTGAAGACTTGTGCAGAATCAATTAGAAAGTCAAGACCAGACCTTGAAACCGAAATTAAACCGCTGTAAGAGGAAAACTGCAGGCTCAAACAAGAAAATGAAAAATGTAGAGTGCAAGTTGCAAGGTCATCTGTCTTATATGCAGCAAAGGCCACCTCACCTGGGATAGTATTACAAACAGAGGTTCGAGCTCTGTGGCAAAAATACAACAGGTAAAGAACATAAACACTGTCATCATCCCAGCAACAGACAATGAGGATGCCAAGGCAGTGAGGAAAAGACTTCACAGATGAATTAACACTGTAAAGGACAATCTCAAGGTCTAAGCCATTAGAATGATACAGAGAATAATCATTGAAGCCAAAACCAAAAAAGACAGTAAAAAAAACCTTCAATAAAGTTAAAATGATTGTGAATATCAAATGCAAACTAATGAAAAAGAAAAGACCTCTGCTGACAATACATGACAGACAAAAAGAAACAACTGATGAAGAACTATTAGAAAAACTTTCTGAATTAAATTCAAAAGACAAAGTGGAGAAATCTGAATTCTTAGAGATATAACACTGCTTCAATATGGGTCCTCAGCTTAGAAACAGATATCGTCGGGCTACTGAAGTAACTCCACAACTTAGGACTGTACTACTGGAAAGAGGAAAGGTGTACATAGGATTCCAGAAACATAACATTAAAGACTTTGCTTCATTTCCAGTATATCTTAACCGCCATGACCTTAACCACAGAATGAAACATGTAATGCACAACACCAGATATGTGGCAGTTGTGCTCAACTTGGTCACCAGATGAATTAGTGCAGCAACGAGTCAGTTGGATGCATACTGTGAATTAATGCAACAACGAGTCAGTTGGAGGCATACTGTGTCGTTATCATAAGATAAAGTGCAACCACAGCAGCGAAGAATGTGTGGCATACTTAATGTTTTTGCAACAGCTGTTTGCCAGGTTAGACAATGGAGAGTAAATACAGTACATCATTGTGAAACACAGTGCAACCTCCTCAGCTAAAACCTAATCAGATTTCACATCACTTACAACCAAAAGGAAAAGAAAACCTCCAGCTACAGTACTTAGAAATTGGTGATGCACTGTACCATGGTGGCACTCCTTAGGAATATTATTACCAAATGAAATGGATACTGTTAAACATCCTTCCTCTCTGAACAATATTTTTCTTAGAATCAGTCACAATGTCTTAAGTCTGGCAGAATACATAGAGAACTCAGTTATCCAAGAGCTTATGCCAGTGGAACTAGCCACAGAAATCAGAGCATAGATATTTCAATGTACAGTGCTGCAAACCCAGCTGGCAGCTAGAATTGAAGAATTAAAAGATGAAATATTGAATAGTGATCATCAAACAGATGCCAATATGTAAAAGGCCATACTAAATACCCAGAAGAAGACCGATGCACATGCAGATCCTAAAGTATGCTTTGCACTATCCCTTACAATAACAACAACAAAAAATAACATAGGAAATATAGATAACATGTCCATTGCAGTAAAAATGTATAATATTAGCAAGAGTGACAAATATATTTAACCACTGAAGTTAAAATCATGAGAAATCACAGTTATAGTGTACAAGTCACTTGCACTACAGAGCAGATTCAACAATTAGTCTACTGTTGAGCACAATGGATGTGCATCACAATGAAGTGAGCAGGGACAAACTAAAATTATCAAATATACAAAACAAAGAGATCAATATAGTAATTGTAGACATTAGACAGCATGTAGATACAGTAGGCCCGAATCAGATTCATAAACACATAGACTTGCACAAAAAACTGAATAAACTAGTTGACGAAAAAATTATACACATCACCCTCTGATACATAACAAGAATGGAGTGTGAAAAGGGGAAATCAAACATCTTGCCCAAAACTGAGGCAGCAGATAGATTGATACTGAAGACAAATAATCCAAGTATAGTCAGTGTATGTTGTAGAAAACTATAGGGACACTTAAAGCTACAACTCACATTTCATTTGAAACATTGTCGCTGGTGTGTGAATGTCATGTTGTCAGTATGAGCCAGTGACACTAATGGAAGACTGCAAAGTATCTGAAGCTGAAAAGTAGAATTTGCAGTAGAGTCAAAGAAAGGTATTCTCATGTAGAATCTAGGATGATTTGTGAGAGCAAGATTATCAACAAGAACTTACACTACACAGTGAATGGTTGTTTCTTGAGCATACACAAAGTATACATGGATCTCAACTGGCTGCTTCAGCAGAGAATTCTCCTGTTTATACATACATAGAACTTCCTGACAAATCACTTTTGTTCCAGAAGGTTCCAGAAAACACAAATGTTAAATGATAAATAAGTGCATGAAACAGGAATCGAATCGATGACCTACTCTTTGCCAGGTGGTGCCAGTATCTGCTACATCACAGCAAATTATGCACTGCATGTAGCAATATTATTCACAATGTTGAAGTTGTGATGAAGCAAGCTGGGATAATTTTAATTCCCCTCTTGTTTTGCCATCTGCCTCTTTAATTTTGTTTTTTCACTTTGACCTAATTACCATTAACATATGTGTGTATAATGTGCATTTTCATATAAGAGAAAGATTGACCCTCAGTTTTAAAGAATATAATGCCAGATCTAATTTTGTGCTTATTTTTTATGTCATAATAGATTTTCTAATTTATTTTAACTATTCCTAGTTAGTATCTTTCATTATAGGGTGAAATCAGTAATTGTTTTGTAACTGAAATTCTATTGTTGACGTATAAACAAATATAAATTCTGTATTAATTTTAAACATTTGGAAGATGAAATACTAGTCATCTTAAAGGATCTATTTATCTCTATTCGAAAACATGTTAGCAAAGCCAGCCCTTAATTCATTCCAAAGTAATTACCAGTTTTGTCAAAAGTAGTGTTTGCCTACTTATATTTGTTAATTTCATGATTTAAACAAATAATTCAGCTTAACCCTTGTAGCAGAAGAAACTGTTAAAAAGAACCAATTTTTCGATGTATTCAGTTAATTTAATGAGTCAAGTTTTAATTGTAATTTCTGTAGATTTAACTTTAAACAATGTGTAGTTTTAGTACCTATCATTGTAATGATACATAAGGGCCCGATTTTTGGTCACAAGACAGTCAGTCCACAGCTGAGTTTCAGACGAGAAATCTGTCTTGACTAGAAAAACAACAATCCTTCAACTTAACCGTGTAATAAGTGTTAAACAATTAGGCCATGTGTAAAAACAATGGCAGTGTCTGCTCCATACATACCTGATTATTCTTTAAGAACGGTGAACTTTGTGGTTAGGTTGTACTGCTCATAGATGTTCAACAGGAAACTATTGTAACAGTATATGGAGGTTTGCCTGCAAACTATTAATGAGGCTTATCGAAAGTTAAACAATAGTGCACTGGCCATATAACTGTGTATTATGAGGGAGTTGTGAACAGTGAAATTAAAGTACTGTGAAACGCAACTGTACACCTGTCGGCTAAATTATTTACAGTAGTCAGTGTCGGAATCCACTATACAATTTTCAGCCAGTGTAGCAACGCAGTACGTCGCCGCCGAGGACATCAGACAAAATAAATAAAGCAGGCAGAACTGTCTCAAAGTTTTGTATCATCCTAACTGACATAGTTTTGCAATAGATAACAATTTTATTTAGTTTTTACAAGTATACAGAAAACATACACATTTCTTAGTGTTACAATGTAATATATGAGTAAAGTACTCTTTTCAGATTAAAAAGCTAGGCTGAAAAAAGCAACACTAAATACTAAATCAGACAATGGAAATTCCAGATTGGAATGTTGAAAAGTAGGATAGATTGCTACTCAGTGTTGAGATGACATGTTGCGTTGCACACAGGCACACCAGAAAGACTGCTACACATTTAGCTTTTGGCCAAAACCTTCTTAAGAAAAGGAAACACACACACACACATTCATTCACACAAGCAGGCACACCTCACCACATGACTGTTATCTGCGGCAGCTTGGACCGGGATGCAAATGTCATATGAGCAAAAGCGGCAATCTGGAGGGGTTGGGGCTGAAGGGGATAAGGAAAGGGTAGCAGGGAACGGATGGGGGGAGAGAAGAGCGCTGTGTGATGGAGCATGTAGGAAGTAGATGGAGCCATAACAAGCCAGTGAGGTGGGGAGGGAGGGGGAAATGAGAAGTGGAAAAGGAGAAGTGGGAAAGGAGAGGAGCTGGGATGGCGAAAGATGGGTGGGTGCATTAGCAGAAAAGATGTCCCCCACCATCATTGTGTGCTGCTCTCTACCAACAAACCCCCACATCTTTCCCCTCCCCTGCTACTCTCCTTTCCACCCCATTTCCCCATCTTCTCTCCCTGCAGCCCCTCTATGCTGTGCTTGGTGAGTGTCTTGTCACGCCTCCATCTAGTCCCTGCATACGCTGCCAAACGGCACCCCTCTCCCCCTATCATGCTGTCCATTCCCTTCCAGTTCCCCTTCCTGTGCCCTCCTGATTGCTGTGTCCATTCATATGACAGTTGCATTCTGGTCCAAGTTGCCAGAGATAGCATTAATATTTGTGTGAAGTGTACTTGCTACTTGCTTGTGTGAATGAATGTGTGTGTGTTCCCTTCTATAAAGAAGGCTTTGGCCAAAAGCTAAACTTGTAGCAGTCTTTTCATCCTTTTCCTTATACAGTCAACACTAAATACTATGTAGAATAAACTTGGAATTGGCTCAGTGCATGTGTGAGAGAAATCAGACAGCTACTGGAAGGAATGGTTAAAGGAGAAAGAAAGTCCAGGCACATTCGCGGTGACTCTTACACCAGCAACGAGTGTAGAGACTCTTGAGTATTAAATGAATTAAATACACTGAATGAAATAATCTGACCAGTAATAATGAAAACAATAGCGATGTAATCATATAAAATGACATCAGCTCAAATGATTCAGATCTGAGGAACCTGAAATGTAATGAATATGTAGTCAGTAAGGATTTATTACATTACAGGTTCAGCATTTCTGAATAGTTTACGCTTATGTTGTTTCAATTCATTGATCTTCATTTATTTCATCCCCATCAAAACTTTCATTTCATTTCAGTGGAGCTAATTTAGTTCTTTTATCTATACCTTCATGGTAGGATAAGTCATGGTCCTCCATCAAATCCCCCTTAAGGTGCTACTACCACATATCTCAAGTGTCAACTTCTGGTTGCAGTATTTGGAAATTGTAGGAAGAAACATCAGCAGTGATGAAAATTTGAATCAATCCTGTAGGTGTGCTCAGATAACCTAATGCTTAAGGCAACTTCTCACGATAAGCAGGAAATCCAGATCTGAATCCCAGTATGGCACAAATTTTCAGCTCTCACTGCACTGCACTATTGAATGTATCATGCTTGTAATAACAACAATCAATGACTGTGTGTTGTGTGGAAGTATGTCACTGGAATTTTGCGTTGATAAGCACTTGTAATACAGGTCTGATTTCAGATTGTATGGCACATTTGAAACTAGTAGCCGGTATAAATTACACCCAACTGTGACAGAAATGTAAATAAAAAATTACCAAATCTAATTACAGGTCATTCCCTAACAAATTTTGGAACTACATAAATAAGTAGCTTAGTTGAAGTAGAGTGGACATCCAAAAGCTGGATAGACAAGTATAGATACAAGGAAGCCAACTGCGAAGAAATATAGGGTAGCAGAGGAAATACTTCTATTGCTCAGTGAAAGAAAGAAATACAAAAATGTTCAGGAAAAGAAAGGAATACAGCAATACAATGAGTTGTGGCACAGTCACACCAAGCTTAATGGTGATCCAGGGAAGTTTTTTTATTTATTCCAAATGTTTGTTGACTTGGAATACATAGGGTACACAGAATTACAGTCAGAGTTTGATGGAGCTATGGAAGACTTGTGAACAAGAAATGCAGAAAGCATAGATAATAATACTTCAGGATATTTAAAATCATTCAACGAACTGGTGAAAACTATTGAAGCTAGTGTTTAGAACCTATGAGACTGCAGAGATACCAACAGACTTTTCAGAGGTATGTCTTCCACACAATGTCAAAGACATTGAAGGTAGATAAATGTGAGAACTTTTGTACTGTCAGGTTGGCAGTTCATGATTCCAAAATTGCAGGCAACTGTAATATACAGAATAACAGGAATGCCAAGTGAAGATTTGTTAGATGGCAATCAGTTTGGCTACATGAAAGAAAAAGGCAGCTGAGAGGCAGTTTTGGTGGTGTGGCTTACAATTGAGGCAAGACTTTAGAACAATGTAATTGAAAGATCAAGGGAAAATATTGCAGATTAAAAAATCCATAAGGCAAGGATGGAGTGTTTCTCCACTGCTGTTGCACCGGTTCATGGAAGAAGCAATTACGGTTATAAAAGAAACGTTCAGCACCGAGATTAAAATTCATGGCGAAAGGATATCAGTGCTGATGACATTGTTATGCTCAGTGAATGTATGAAAGAATCACACGACCAGCTGAGTGGGTGAACTGTCTAATGAGCATTGAATATCAACCAATAGAATACCAAAGAAAATAAAAAAAATAAATAAGGCTGAAGTGACAAACTTACTGTCACAATTGAGTGCCATGTAGCAGATGAAGTGAAGGAATTCTGCTACCTTGAAGCAAGGTAGCAGATGACAGACAAAGCAAAGAGGGTGTAAGAAGCAGATTAGTGCAGGAAAAGGTGGCCCAATATCAAACATAGCCCTTAATTTGAGGAAAAAATTTCTGATAATGTATTTCTAAAGTAAAGCATTGTATGAAAGTGAATTATATACCATGGGAAAACTGGAAAAGAACAGAATTGGAGCGATGTGTTATTATAGAAGGATGCTAAAAATTAACACTGACTAAAAGAAGGGGCGGGATGATACAGCACATGCTAAGACATAGGGGAATAACTAGAGGAAGTCTGAGAGACCAAAAACTTTAAAGAGGAACTGAAGTGCTGTCATAAACATCAGTCCAAAGACTGGTTTGATGCAGCTTACCAAGCTAACCTGTCCTGTGCACTGCTCTTCATCACAACATAATTACTGCAACCTACATCAGTTTGACCCTGCTTACTGCAGCCAGTTCTTGGTTCCTTCTAGAATTTTTACCCCCCACAATTCACTCCATTACCAAACTGATGATTCCTCAGTGCCTTAGGTTGTGTCCAATCAACCAATATCTTCTCTTAGTGAAATTGTATCATAAATATCTTTTCTCTCCAAGACAAATATATCCTGAGTAGATCACATTTTGGGTGTCAGAAGAGTTGCGCTACTGAGAATGGCATTTTTATGTCCACTCAACAGATTTTACAAGCATTAAGTAACAAAACAGAGCCAGTTGGTATTTTATGCAGCCTATCTAAGGCATTTATCTGTGTGAATCACAAAATTCTCCTAGATAAACTGAAGTTTTATGGCACTGATGATATAGCCAACCAATGGATAATGTCATACCCAACCAAAAGACTGCAGAAAGCTGTAGTTAGTAATTCAACCAATGTAGTCCTGGGGATATAATTCTGACTGGGGAGGAATCACATAGGGGTGCCCCCAAGGCTCACTTTTAGATCCACTATTGTTCCTCATACATGTAAAGAATCTTCCATTTAATATACTACAAGCAGAATTAGTTATTTTTGCGGGTGACGCTAGTAGTGTAATCAGTCCAAGCATACATACAGTAACAGAAGAAATGGTAAACAATGTTCTTAAAAGCATCATTGATTGGTTTTCTGCAAAAGTCTCACTCTCAATATTAAAAAGACAATATGTTCAGTTCTGTACACCTAGAGGTACTACTCCAATGATAAGTGTGACACTTGGTGAGTAAACAATAAATAGAGTATAAACTTCAAAATTTTTAGATGGCCATATTGATGAGAATTTAAACTGGAAAAAGCATATTTTGGAACTTGTGAAACAACTCACTTCAGAGCCACATTTGCACTTAGAATCATTGTGAAAACTGGGGAGAGGCAAATCAGGAAATTGACATAGTTTTCACATTTTCATTCAGTGATGTCATATGGAATAGTATTCAGCTGTAACTCATCTTTAAGAAAGAAAGTCTTCTTTGCTCAAAAACATGCTGTAAGATTAATGTGGTGCACATCCATAATCATCTTGTAGACATCTGTTTGAGGAGTCAGGCGTTCTGACTGCTGCTTCACAGTATATGTAATTCCTTATGAAGTTTGAAGTTTGTTGTAAACAATCTACTGCAGTCCAAAAGTAATAATGATGTACATGATTACAATACCAGAAGAAAAAAATGACATTCATTACGACATTCTAAGGTTGTCGTTAGTACAAAAAGGGGTCGCGGTGCTTAAAAAAAGCATGTAAATGTAAATATAGGCATATGTACAAAAATTATAAAGTAATACATTCTACATCATTACAATTTATCATGCAAGTGATCCATGGGACACTAACTACCTCCTTAGTAATACAGTCCCCCCATCCAATTTTAAAGATTCTCCTGTAGCATCATAGAAAGCTTCTATTCTCCTGTCTGGACTGTTTATCATTCATGTTTCACTTCCATGCAAAGCTACATTCCAGACAAGCACTGTCAGACAGGACTGCCTAGCACATAAATCTATATTTGATGTTAACAAACATTTATGTTGCGTAAACACTTACCTTGCTGTTGCCAGTCTGCGTTTTATTTCTTTCCTACTTCAGCTATTGTCACTTACATTTGATGGCCAAATAACAAAACTGGTCTACTAAGTGTAGCATATTATTTCCCCATCTAATTGTGTAAATATCACCTGATTTAATGTGACTATAACACATTAATTTGTTTTACTTTTATTGATAATCGTCTCATAACCTCATTTCAAGACACCATCCAATCTGTACAACTGATCTTACAAGTCCAATGCCATCTCTGATAGAATTACAATGTTCTCTGCAAACCTCAAAGTTTTTATTTATTTTCCCTAAACATTAATTTTCTTTCCAACTTCCTCCTTGTTTTTCACTGCTTGCTCACTGTACAGATTGGACATCATCAGGGATACATCCCTGTCTCACACTCTTTTCAACTACTGCTTTCCTTTCATGTCCTATGAGTCTTATAGCTACAGTCTGGGTACTCGACAAGTTGAAGGTAAGCTTTTGCTTCCTATATTTATACGCCTGCCTGCTACCTTCACAAATTCAAAGAGTGTAGGCTCTTCCACCCAACATTGTCCAAATCTTTTTCTAATCCTAAAAATGCTATGAATGTATGTTTACTGGTCTTCAATGTAAGATAAGTCATAGTCAGTATTGCTTCATGTGTTCCTAAATTTCTACAGAATGTAAACTGATCTTGCATCTGGTTGGCCTCAACTAGTTTTTACATTCTACTAAAAATAATTTGTGTCAGTATTTTGGAACCACTATTTACTAAACTGATGGTACAGTAATAATCACATGTCTCAGCATCTCCCTTCTTTGGATTTTGAATTATTACCATACATTCTTCTTGCAGCATGAGGGTAATTTGCCTGTGTCAGACCCATTGCATATCAGGTGGAACAGTTTTGTAGTGGCTGGCTTTCCCAAGGATCTCAGTAATTCTGAGGGAAAGTCATTTACTGCAGAGGATTTGTTTCTTCATAGGTCTTCCAGTGCTCTTCAAATTCTTTGATTGAAATATATGGTACCTAACAACTAATCAAGAAAATTGGATGTAAGTGCTACTCTGAGATGTAAAGAGTAGCACAGGAGAAGAAGTTGTGGCAAGTTGCATCAAGCCATTCTGAAGTCTCATCTCTGAACAAAAAATAGGTAAAAAACACTAAAAGCAATGGAAGTGGACAGTGCATCATGATAATGTGGAGCTGTTGAGGAATGAAGGTGCTAAACTGGAATGCAAAGTGTTCTCCAACATCTTGTTTGATGGTCTCTTCCCAGTTGTTCAGAGAGAGATTGTCTCATACCAGTGTGGATTTCTCCTAGGGAAATCAGCAATAGATCAGATCTTCACCTCAAAGCAAATTTTAGAAAAGACTGTTGATTTTGTGATTGACAAGCATCATTTCTTCAGAAACTAAAAATCAGCATATGCTAACAAAGACGAAGATCAACTGTACCTTGTTTCAATTGAACTAGGAGCTCCTGCAAAATTGTCAAGTTTTGTGAGAATGATAATGAAAGAGGTCAACAGATGGATGAGAATGGGACTGATCCAGTAGATATATGAGATTGTTTAAGACAAGGAGATGCACTGAGATGTCTCCTTTTTAATGTCGCCTTGGAGAAGGTTGTGGAGTATGTACACCTGCTGACAAGGGAACTATCTTTTATAAATCGGTGCAAATACCTATCTGTGCCAAAGGCATAGGTATTGTTGCAAAAACTTGGAAGTCAGTATGGAGATGTCATTGTACTTGAGCAGACGAGCACAAATATTGACTGAATGCCAACAGCACCTGTTTTGCATTATTTTTAAAAAAATCTATTTTCCTCGATTCTCTTAACTCACATCACCAGATTAATGAGTTATAAAACATTTTTAAGATCAGTGCTTACATATGCCTCAGAAACTTGGCTATTAATATCAAGAGATATTGGCATTCTTGATGACTGTGAGAGAGAGATACTTTGAAGAATCATTGGCCTAAACTGTGAAAGAGGAAGATGGTGGAGCGAGTACAGTCAAGAGCTTTATGCTGTGTATAAAGACCCACCGGTTGGAAGAATGGTGAAATCAATCAGATCGGAATAGGTGGGGCACGTGGCAAGGATGAATGATACAGAAGTAGTTAAAAGCATGTTAGACAGAAACTCAGTGTTTAAAAGAAGACAGAGCCAACTGAAAATCAGATGGATAGATGGAGTAATGTAGTACCTGCAGGAAATAGGCTGTAGAGGATGGAAAGCTACAGTGTTGGTTCATGGCAGAGAATTGTTGGAGAGGCCAAGGTTCACAGTGAACTTAGGACTACAGAAGAAGAAGAAGGGAAGTGGACAGTGTGCCATGCAGGAGTGCCAGCTTTTGAAAATCAATGCGGGTGCTTTGAATCAAAGTTCACAAATGTTAAAAACTAACTTTCCTTAAAATCCAGTTTCAGGAATTTTTCAGTGAGCAGGACTTGATGAAGGTAAACAAACTATTATTTATTTTACCACACTAGTTAATTAATACAAAATATAGTCCACAGAGAATTGTTTTATTTTTTCAAATCTTCCTGTAATTTCTATTTCATACACATAAAGAATGTGTTCCTACCAACAGTGGATTGTTTGATGAAAATGTTCGCTGCAGTGTCACGTTTCAGTTTTTTTGCTTCTTGTTCATGGCATGGACACACATGACAGTGTTATTGTTCAATTTCTCTTAAGTTTTTAATTGTATAGAGGCATAGAAAGAGCATTCTCCTGTAAATTTAGAGGCTCATATAGCTAAAGTGATCTTTATCAAATACATCACCTCTGGAATCAATTCACCGACATGCATGTTTGAGGAACAGAAGATCACTAAGTCATCTGTACTTCCAATGAAATAATTTTTAGATTTACACTCATCTAACATCATGTTTCTGTGCAAAGTTAATCTCTCTGGCTCAAAGTCATCCTAATAAAATTCTACTAGATAAATGCAATCTTTTGTTTTGGAAAGAAGAAATGTTTCTATTTGTTTGAAGAAGAGTCAGAGGAACTTTAAAAAATTGATACTTGAAACAGTAAATCACAATATCTAAAACCTGAAAATAAATTATCTAGCAATAATCATGGGTGCTGTCAAAAGCACAGGGTAGAGCGCCATCATCAAGGTTTGCGAAATCTTTCAAATTTTTGGAGGTTTTGGGTCTCTGATGTCGAATTTTTTGGATAGTTTCAAACAAGAGTTTCATACTTCATTAAAACTGTCATCAATTTGAGATAACTTCACAACATCTTGGACACTATTATTATTGTCCATGGCCATTTGGAGCTGTAGAGAGAATTTTTTAGAAAAGCGTTCACAATTTCAACTGGCTTTAAAACTGGGATGAGAAATGTTGTAACAAAGACAAATACAAAAGAACACAAAATATAAGAAATGTTTAGCTTTAGCACCGGCGTCCAATTTTTTTGAACATTAGTTCCTCGAAGAACGAAATTATGTGTTCGTATTCTGGAAAACAGTTTTCAGCAAACTTATTCTACAGCACCACCTTACAGTGCAAAAAGGCCAGAGAGCTACAGGACAAATAAAACTAACATGTTGGGCAGCTTGCAGAGACTCTTTTGCTAGTCACTTGAGGGGCCCGTGTGCAAAATTGAACATTTCTGTCACATTTGAAAGGTATCTCTCACCATGGTCACATTTTGCATTGTCTCTTGAGTCACAAAGTTCAAAGAAAGAGCCAGACAGTTAATATGAAGAAGTTGTTGCTCAGTTCCTCTGATTTCTGCTTGCAACCCAGAGAAAGCATCAGTCATATTTGCAGCTCAGTCAGTAGCAATACTTCTGCGTGACTTGACATCTAGAGAAAAACAAGTGAGAACATACATTAACATAGTCAACAATACTTCAGCTACAGTAGATTCAGTATTATAGAAACCAAAAAATAAAGCAAATCGAAACTTGCTCTTGTTGACAGATGTCATTGGTTTCATCTAAATCATACCGTGCTACACAGTACAAATTTACTCCTCCACAAAGAACAGTACTGAGTGAGTGAATATTGATTGACACAAAACCAGCGTTTTAAGTCTCTGGCACCTGTTGCCCATTGGACGTAATGTTTGAGAGCTTTCATGATGTTTTCGTGAGAGGCTAGTGCTGAACACATGTGAGTTGTTTCTGGAGGAGTGAGAAGTTTTAGGCCATGCTTGCATGGGCCAACATGAGGCCACAGTGTCAAAACTGGCATAGTTGACAGTTTTGAATTGTTCCCCAACTTCTATTTTTTTTTCTGTTTTATTTTCATTCCTGACTTTGTGTGGTTACTGAACACCCCAAAAAAAGTTTGGAGAGGGTGCACGAGCACTGGAGCACCGACAGAGTCAGCATTCCTAGTGCCATGTTAAAGTAGCATCATCCAGATGTAAGGTTGTACACAATTTCGTTACAAAAAATAAGCATGAAGGCAAGATGAAAAGCCTTCGGTTAGACACAGAGATGACATTGAAAACAATGAAATTTTACTTTCTTTTATGTTGGTGCCTGTGCAGTAGTGTAAGTCAAGTGTCAACTTGTTCTTCTGAAAAGTTTTTTGACAACCTTGCTAAGTAGTCACGTTGCATGTGTTTTGTTCAGGTAACTAATGTGTAACAACATGCTGCCATGTGTACTTGTTTTATTTTTATTTACTTATTTTACTTTTATTGTGAACAGAAGTGCATTTGAGCAGGCTGTGTAACAAACCTGCTCCTCCATTTTCAGCAGTTGAATAATTGGTGACTGGACTCTGATATGGCCACACTTTTCTTCAAGACGGTGTATATAAAAGAACATTCCAAAACTGTAACTATTATAAGTCTGCTTCTCCAACAACACAGATTTTATTAAGCACAAATTATTAATAAATAAATCACAGAAAGTAATAGTTTCTGACTCTTCTGGGAATACACAAAATGAAAAACTGCTGCAAGTGGATGCCTCTTGACCACCACAATACTTTGGAATTTTGTTAAATAACTCACACGTTAGTGGAGGAAAACATTGTAGTACCATTTGGGAAGCATTTGAATACGAACCGTGTTCTCAGTGCACCAATACGCTGTTGATTCATTCACCGAAAACATGAGTGTTGGCTAATGGTGAGCAAAGACAGTAACTACAATAGGCAGACAGGCAAGTCTAGCAAACCAATCTTAATAGCAGGTAACAATAAAGTCTAAATCACAGACCAGGAGAAACCACGTACCCCAGGGTTGTTATCAGTAAGTACATGGGAATGCTTGCTCAACAAGCCGAGGCTGTGATACTCTGCAGCAGCCCTGAATTCTACCGTGAGGTTGTTGCCTTGTGACTTGGCACAGCTAACTATGCAAAACTTTGTGTAGTGGGCATGGAAATGAAGTTTTCAGTAGTGCTTGGTCCTTTTAAAAAGAGCTTTGTGCCAAGGTGTTGGTCCACAACTTCCAACTAGACATGATATACCATTTAAAGCAGTAGGTGGAAGCTGATGGTGCTGCAAAAAGCCAGTGTTGATTTCATGTGTGGAGAGGTTATGGGCTGTGTTTTCTGGGATTTATAGGGAATTATTTTTATTGACTACCTTGCCAAAGGTGTAACAGTAACTTGAGTAATAGTATTACATCTTTTGAACCAAGTGGAACAAAATATGTGAGGAAAGACCAGAACGGTCACTGAAAGAAAGAAAATAATCTTCATCAGGTGAATGGTGTGGTGTCACCGCCAGACACCACACTTGCTAGGTGGTAGTTTTAAATCGGCCGTGGTCCATTAGTACATGTCGGACCCGCGTGTCGCCACTGTGTGATCGTAGACCGAGCGCCACCACAAGGCAGGTCTCGAGATACGGACTAGCACTCGCCCCAGTCGTGCGGACGACTTTGCTAGCGACTACATGGACGAAGCCTCGCTCCTTTGCCGAGCCGATAGTTAGAATAGCCTTCAGCTAAGTCAATGGCTACGACCTAGCAAGGTGCCATTAGTAACATTGCATGTATCTAAAGAGTCTCCCTTGTATCGCCACAATCTCCAGATGTACCAAAAGGATGGATTAAAGTTAAGTATTACAGAAGCTACGTACTTTTCTTTATAGCATTCATTACGTATCCTGTTTCAGACCTCACGCCCATCTGCGTGAGCGTAGCGCGTGCCTTTCGGCTTCCTCTCATTGTGTCTAGGCTGTCTTGTCTAGACACAACAAATGGAATTAATTGTGAAGGTGCTTAAGTTAAGGAAACCTGAGGGAAGTGAAGTTCAGATTGTAGGAACAGCTGACCTGAAAACCAGATTTGACAGCTCTGACTTCACTTATTCCCAAATCTAAAGATATTTGTGACTGGAATTTTTGAAGCAAATGAAAAGGTTTTGACAGCTGTATATGGAAATTTTTGAGATTTCCTGAACATAGACTTAAGAAATGGAATCTGCTCATTGGAAGACCATTGAATAAAATACATTGAGCTAAAAGGACAATAAGTTGGTAAATAAGTTTGTTTCATATTTGGTGAGAAGTCTTCTCTTGTTCCTATATCATGCTGTTCAGACAACATATTTATTAGGCTGTTTTCTTGGATAGGTGTTATGTGTCTTCAGAATATTTTAAAAATTGAAATTGTAAGTGAAAAATGTGTTACAGCTTTTCCAAATGTCAAAAAGTGTTAGATCACAATTTTAGAGGAAGGATCTTAACTTTCATCAAGTTGGATTGAGACTTTAAAATACAATGTTTGCAGTTATGAACAGTAAAAGAACAAAAGGAAAATAAGTCTTGTTTTGAGATATTAAATCTTATGAATAATGCACATATATAATTATTTTGTAAGTAATGAATTACCTTTGCAACCTTAAGTTTGAAAGTAAATACAGTATACTGAATATTGTCACAGTTTTGGAACCAAGATTAGATTAGGTTAGATTCAGTTTTCATTCCATAGACCCAAAAATGAGATGATTCTTGTGGGTGTGAAACATGGCAGAAAGGTAACATAAAAACATAGAACATTTGAATGTAATACCACTTCTGTGATCATTAGTCAGAAGATCATCAAGATATGTGAATATATTACAGTAAACTGGAACTGCTAACATTTACAGAATTAATTGCAGCTGAAAACCTGCAAGCAATAACTTTATTTTGATCATCACATTAAGGGCTGCACAACAAACAGATTTTGAGACTGTTAAATCAAGTGGTTGTGTAATGTGACAAGAAGAGTGTTTTGAATAAAAACTAAAATTCACCTCAAATATAATTTATTTTGCTTCAAATCAACAACCTTTACCACCTAATACCTACAGTTTCGTATAGTTCATCATTTAGTCCCCTTCACTCAATTTCTTCTACTTCATTGAGAAGGAAATGTGACTTCTGACTGGGTAGCTCCTTCAGTAAGATTTTTCAATGGTAGCACGTTACAAGGCACAATAGCTTGTGGGTTAACTGAAAGTACAGTGTCAGTATACATAAGTTTACTCACTAAGCAACGGCAAAACACACACATAAAAGACTGTTGTGATTGGCAAGCTTTCGGTGCCAGAGGCACCTTCTTCAGGCAGAAGAAAACGGGAAAGTCACCCAAACTGAGGCATGTTCCACATCATTACGAAGTGTCGTATTCATGATCTATGGAACAAGAACTAATGTAATCTAATCTAGGGGAGACTTACAGATGAGAAGGAGAGTCTAGAGTATTACCTTCTCATCCCATATGGTAAGTCTCCTCCAGCCCACGGTTCTGGGTAACTTTCCCCTTTTCATAGATCTCTCCAGCACTTTTCCTTCACCCTTCTTGCTTCCCCTTCAACCATTCTGCCTGAAGAAGGAACCCCTGGCTCCAGAAGTTTGCCAATCACAACGGTCTTTTATGTGTGTGTTCTGCCACTGCTTGGTGAGTAGATTTTTTATATCTATTAAATTAAATAATTTTATCAATAATTGATTGTTTTTCTTGTTATAATATACATAAGTTGATATTCAAACTTTGTATCCAGAGTAATTCCATTTCTACAGCAGAAAAAAATAGGTGTGCTTATTGGAAAGGTATCATATAATCCTGCTGACAGATTATCCTGAAAACCTGTTATTCTGCTAGGTAAATGCCATATAAAACTTGTCTTGCTCTGTAGTCTGCAATACTTTTTATGTAGTTTCATCTGTTGGTATTTATTTCCAGGTTCCTGTGGGAGGATAGTAATGACTTAGATGAAGAAGAGACTCATGAAGCTCTGCCACCCTTTCTTGTGGAGGTGAAGCTGGAGAATGAGAGCACAGATGAGGAATTGGAACAAAACCAATCGAACCACACCTGTCCTGATTGTGGCAAGAGTTTCTCACGCTCTGATAACTTAGCCAGGCACCGCCGATCTCATGAAGGCTACAACACTCGACCTTACACATGCCCTAGATGTGGGAAACGATTTGTTCGCGCACAGCATCTTGACCAGCACTTTCTCACACATACTGGTGAACGTCCCCATGTGTGTTCTCAAGCAGGTTGTGGGCGAAGATTCTCCCGTATTGATCACTTGCGTAAACATGAGAGAATACACACTGGTGACCGCCCGTATCTTTGTCCGCTGGCCCAGTGTGGGAAGGCATTTGGCCAGAATACGCATCTCCAAAGGTAACTTCATCTGACTTTTATATCTAATGTATAAGTTGCTGTTACGTTCACGGTAGAACAGGCACACATAAAAGATAAGAAGTTACCTTTCACATTTTCTTGCACCATCACTTATCATGTTGCAGTCTCATTTTTCTCGAATGTTGTTCTTCAGATACTCTTTGTGAGGAGCGATAATATTTAATTTCATTGTCTCAGTGACCTGGTGCAAGTCTTTCAATTGGATGCCACTTTGGCGTCCAACAAGGAAAAGGGGACCTACAGGTTAATATGGAATCTGAACCATGTGTCATTCCTGATGACTCCTCACATCATTGAGAGGTGATGGCTTGATTAAAGGCAGATTAAAAAGTTCTGTAGTTTGTCTGGGATTTTATCCCATGACATCATGGTTTCCAGGCACACACTGTGCTACTAGACCACTAGCCTCAACACAACAAGTGATGCTGAATGCCAGTAATGGTTTAAGTTGTGTGAGAAATTAATCTGTTTATGATAAATTATTTTACCCACTACTTGCGTGATACATCATTGTGCTGTGTGGTTATTTTTAAAATCTCTACCTGAAATCAATTACTAATTACAAGAGCAGTATCTTCAATTATAGAATGAACACTTCACACGGGAAACGTTTATTGATCTCACACAAAAGTACTCTTCAAGCTTAACTGCATGCCTAATGAGAGTGTGCGTTCCTATTTGCTCATACATAGAATGTTTTCATAAATTAAAATATTCCATATGTAAAAAATTCTCAATTCCACATAGAAATCACAAATGCAGTATCAAATGATACATTACCGGAAATGGCGGAAATTCAACAGTTGACATGCATTCACCGGCAAGTAACTTTAATGGCTTTATCAATGCAGATACCATAGAGAGCATGACATTGCTCCCTTCTCTCACAGAAAAATGACCTGTGTGCTTCCTGGATTTTTATCTAGACAGTGATCTTTTGTATGACTGTGCTGATGGATATCAAACTGAACTTCACAGATGATTTCTGACAAGCAATATGTGATTCAGTACAGGCCAAAGTAGCTCTTTAATACTTTTTCTGAAAGTTCCACCTTTTCCACAGGTGTAAAAATCCATACTAGGTCCCTTAGAATATAGCTTATACCTCATCTACATCTACATATATACTCCACCAGCCACCAAGCAGTGTGTGGCGGGGGGCACAATTCGCGCCAAAGTCATATTTCCCCCCCTGTTCCACACGCGGATCGCGCAAGGGAAAAACGACCGTCTGAACGCCTCAGTATGAGCTCTTGTTTCCCTAAACTTTGAATGATGATCATAACGCGATTTGAAAGTTGGTGGTAATAATATATGCTCTACATCCTCGGTGAAGATTGGATTTCAGAATTTAGTGAGTAGCCCCTACTGTTTAGCGCATCGTCTATCTGCAAGTGTGTCCCACTTCAAACTTTCTATGAGATCTGTAACGCTCTCGCGATGGCTAAATGTACCAGTCACGAATCTTGCCGTTCTTCTTTAGACCTTCTCAATCTTTTGAATCAGACCCAACTGGCAAGGGTCCCATACAGACGAACAATACTCTAAGACTGGACGAACTAAAGTATTGTAAACTATTTCCTTTGTTGAAGAACTGTATCACTTCAGGATTCTACCAATAAACCGCAATCTAGAGTTTGCCTTACCCGTTACTTGTGTAATCTGATCATTCCATTTGAGATCATTTCGAATAGTCACACCCAGATACTTGACGGATGTTACCGCTTCCAAAGACTGATCATTTATTTTGTACTCATACATTAATGGGGATTTTTGCCTTGTTATACGCAGTAGGTTACACTTACTAATATTGAGAGGTAACTGCCAGTCATTACACCACACATTTATTTTCTGCAAATCCTCATTGATTTGTTCACATCTTTCGTGTGATTCTACTTTCCTATAGACTACAGCATCATCAGCAAACAGTCTAAGGCCGCTGTCAGTACCATCAACCAGATCGTTTATGTAAATCATAAAAAGCAGAGGACCTATTACACTGCCCTGGGGCACATCTGAAGTTACTCTTGTTTCTGTTGAAGTTACCCGTTCAGGATGACATACTGCTCCCTGTCTGTTAGAAAACTTTCTATCCAACCGCATATGTCATTGGATAGACCGTAAGCGCGCACTTTGTGTAGCAAGCTATGATGCGGAACTGAGTCGAACGCCTTTCGAAAGTCGAGAAATATGGCATCAACCTGGGAGCCGGTATCTAGAGCCTGTTGTATATCAGGCACAAATAGGGCCAGCTATGTCTCGCATGACCGCTGTTTCCTAAAACCATGCTAGTTTCTGCAGATGAGCTTCTCAGAGTCCTGAAAGATCATTATGTCTGAATTCAAAATATGTTCCATGATTCTACAGCAAATCGATGTCAGTGAAATTGGCCGGTAATTATGTGCGTATGATTTTCTACCCTTTTTATAGATTGCTATGACCTGGGCCTTCTTCCAGTCCTGTGGAACTTTCCACCGTTCCAATGATCTCTGATAGATGACGGTTAAGAATGGAGCTATATTTGTAGCATAGTCAACATATAATCTTACAGGGATACCGTCTGGGCCAGATGCCTTTCTGGCGTCTAAGGATCTTAACTGTTTTACAATTCCAGATACACTAAACACTACGTCAGCCATCCTTTCGTTTGTTCGATAATTGAATGGGGGAATGGTGCTGCAGTCCTCTATCTTAAACGATAGTGTGTTTGTCTTTACAGCATCCGAGATCCTTATCCTGTACAAGATTGTTACACATGCCAGCTGTCTTACTTCTTCAGTTGTGGTGATTAGCTCGTGATAGCCAAATTGAAATGGAATCTAAGTATCCATTGTTGTGTCAGCCTCTTTACTGCGATTCAGGGAAAAGGCACAGTACCTGTAGTGTGTTGCTTTGTTATGTTGTATGTGAATGTCACGACAAGCAATATTGTAGCCCAGCCTCTATGTCTGAAGTTAATGTACATCAAGAGCATATCTGCCAGCATCCTATTAGAAAATTCCATGTGGCAGTTCATCTGTAAGTGGTAGGTAATCATTCTCCTATGAACAATGTTGCTTTGTTAAATTGCTTCTGACACTAAGGTTGACTGATGTATTCTTCCACAATCAGATATTATTAGTTGTGGTGTTCCATGTGTCAGACTTATTCCTTTGACAAGAAGTATTGCAATTTCTGGAGCTTCTGCAGTCAGTACAGGCTTGGGGACAGCACAGCTGGTGAGATATGTACTGCACACTACTGACCATTTATTCCCATTTGTTGACTTACGAAATCTCACCAAGAGGTCAATTTAAATCCAGGGAAATGTAGCAACTGCAGGAAGAACTAGTAACAGATCTCCTGGGGGTAACTGAGGACTATAATTCCATCACTAGTGTTCCCTACAGTAACTTACATCATATTTGACATACCAGTAGAGACATGCCCAGTGATAAACAGTTTCCAGTTCTGTCATGGGTCTTTGCAAAACTCAAGTGACCTGATGTTGGAATATTATGAAAATGTGCCAGTAACACAGGCTGAAAACAGCTTGGATGATTAGCAACCATTTGTGTTCCATTGGCTTGTAATTCCTTTTATAAAATGTTCTATGTATTAACCTGAATTCTCCTTTGACAAAGTCTTTCTTCTCCAAGGCCTCTTTGGTCTTCGAAAATGCTGGCTTTTCACTTTACTCAGCTTCAATGTTTGTTAATGTAACAATGAGTGTGATATCACCACCATTGTAAGATTCCTTTCTTGGGCTTAATGAAATGCAGTTGATAGCCTTTGTTTGCATCCATTTTTGTATACAGCTAAGACATCTCATCGAAAAGTGTCACGGCTGATGAAGATTTCAATACCTCTTTAAGGATACAGAAAGATCTTTCTTTCTCCTACCTCCATAAAAATTAGATGTCTCCCTACATTAGTTCTTGTTGTGATTGTACCTTGCAAATGAAATCCTTTACAAAGCAGCTGTAGTTAAATCACATTCCACAGTAGTCTGTCACTTCAAGAATCTGTCAAGGGCTTGGAAAATCTGTTATGGGTCTCACGTTTTCTGGATCAGGAAAGACACTTTTTAGTTATTATGGGTAGAATGCACCCTAGATGCTCTTACAGAAATTTATTCAAACAACTGGGGATTCTTATCATGCCAAGCCAATGCATATTTTCACTAAATTGCTTTGTTAACAATAATAATACAATTTACAGAACAAGCAGTGAATATCATGATAATAATACAAGAAATAAACATGATCTTACAAAGATATAAAAAATCTCAGCAAACTTCAGAAAAGAGTACATTATTCAAGCATAAAATTATATGATAAACTTCCAGGCCATGTTATATCAGTTATTGGGGATAAGACTGAATTCAAAAAAGTAGCTTTATCTTTTAAATAGTTCTTTCTGTTCTTTACAAGAATTTTCCGACAATGTGTAATAATTAGTGAAATGTGTTTAATTTTAAGCATTCCTATAAGAAATGACTATATAGCTCTGGTATATCAGTTGTTGACAAAATGCTTTTTGTATGAATTCTAATGTAAGCCTTATAATTTGTTTGTGTAACCATCATTACTACTATAATCTGTGTTGTTATTTGGACACTTGAACCTCGTATATCTGTTTACATATGATTTAGCTTGTAAGCCTCATGACCATTTGCATAGAGTTATTATTGTAATAATCTCACACATTCTACACCCTAGTGATACACTCACATAGAGTATCCATGGAACTTGAAAATAAATAAATAGTTAACTTGTCACCCCAAGATTCTTTTTCCTTGGGCAATGAAGAGTCATTTTTCAGATTTAGGCAGTAACGTGCATCAAGGACACAATTCATCACTGTTGTCAAACAGGTTAGATGTTGAAGCATATTGTCCAACTGTGTTCAAAGGTGGCTGGATTGCCGCATGGACCAGATGGAATATCTTTGAACTCGTAAGGTGTTATGAGAGACTTCTTTTTCCAGTCATCTGTGTCAACCTCAATCTGCCAGTGGTCAGTTTGGGTATCTGTAGTGGAGATATACTTCCCTCCCTTCAGCTGATCCAAAATGCGATCAGTTTGAAGCAATGTGTATACATCCTTTCTGATGAGGTTGTTCAGCCGCTCATAATCAACACAGAAAAACTATGTAGTATCTTCCTTCTTCACTAGGACCACAGAGGAGGACAATGTGATTGCTGAATGATGTCACTTCACAACATCTTCTTCACTTCTTCTGTATTTTTCATTATTCAGCTGGAGACAGCCAATATGAGTGGCGACAGATTTTTTTTTTGGGGGGGGGGGGGGGGGGGGGGCGGGATTGATCCCCAGTGTGTATTTGGTGTTTCACTTTAGTTTGTCTGATCTGCCTTGTCTGCACCCAAAATTGACAGAGAATACCCTACAGACAGCAACATTGTTCCTCAATCAAGGCAGAATCTGTTGGTGGCTGGATAGTGGTTTCCTTCAGTGGGTAATTGGTAATAGTAGAGTAGCATGAGTCTTCATTGATGGTACTGAGCTGACCCTGCTGGATAGGTTCGACGGGTGAGTTGCAGCTGTTCGTGGCAGTTGGTGACCCACAGCTCCCTCTCCCTGCTGACTTTTGAGGGTTATGATTCCCATTTTCATATATATTTTCTTTTTTGAAAGTGTGTAACATTTAGCAGTTATCTAGAGTTTCACATTTTAACTGAGCATCCAGACTGTTAACCACAACTCATCCCATTGATGGTGGTGGCATAAGAATGTGTTTTCTGTGGTAGACAGTTGCCCAAAGCAACCATTGTTGTATGAACTTGTTGGAGTGTCTTCGTCAATCGAGTATTTACATTTTCGACATTTTGTTATTGCTTGTGATGCCTACAGTAATTCACATTCAAGGACACCATTATGGCTGCATTCCACTAAAACTGGAAATTCAAAAAGGGTTGTGTTCTGCCCTTTGACAGTGGTCCTTCAAGGCGTGTTCTTGATGGTGTATTTTCCATGTGCAATCTTCAGCAAAATGTGATGGCATCACCTACATAGCACAACGTCTTGTTTAGTTCTCATTGTTTTGGTGACGAAAAGCAGCTGAAACCACTCCACAGTGAATTAAATTACTGCAGCAAATTGGAAAGCAGCCTCAACCAGGGTAAGGAGATAGGTTTTTGCCACACAAGTCGGCTGTAGTCATCTGCAATTACCAAATGTCAAGTGAAATATTCATTGTTGCTTACCGGTCTTGTGCAAGTCTTTCAGTTGTATGTCATTGCAGCAACCTCTGTGTCCACAAACTGCCACAGTAATCCTACCACGGAAAAGGAGACCTACATTTTCATATGGAACCTGAGCCATGTGTCATTCCTGGTAAATTTTGATGTCATTGGGAGGTGAAGGCTAGGTTAAAGACAGATTGAAAAGTCGGTGGTCTGGCCAGGATTTGATCCTGCAATCTTTCAGTTTCCAGGTACACTCTTTATCACTAGACCAGCAGGCCCAAATACGTGGACAGAGTTGGCCTGATGTTTATTGTCTTGCAGCATAATGGTCATCAAATAATCTACTTTCTTTACAATAACATATAATGTGTTCAAGTCGTCCACAACAGAAACATACTGGTATATTTCTTTCATTCTCCAAGTGTCCTTTTTGTGCGCAGCTTTTGAATTGGTATTGGAGCCACCTGAATGTATGTTATCAAGAACTTACCTGGTGGTTGCAGCTTAAGCCCAGGGTTTTTGATGCCTTTCCTGAGTCAGTCTGCCTTATTGAGATTGGTGTCAATGATAAATGAAAATCTTGACTTAACTAATTGATGTCACTTAATGAAGTTCTCTGTTGTGTTGATATATGTCGACAGTATTCTGTGATACACATCCCTAGTGACATCCTTCATTAGTCTGAAACTTATTCAGCCTCCTTTGTAGTCAGGTTTACTGTGTGTCCAGTATCACTTCGTGTAAACAAATGTGTTACCTTCCCCTGCTGCTGGGCTCTGTCTCTCAATTGTTCTTCACTTATGAAGACCTGCTGTTGGTTGTCACCAAATGTTTGCTTTATTCCCACTGGAAGTTTGCCCCACCTCTTGAGCTTTTCATTGTGGTTATCAAAACTCTTCTGGATTGTATCGTAGAAGTAAAAGTAGGTGCTGACAAGACACATCATGTCATCCCAGCTGCTGCAATTATTATGACAAGGTCAGATCTCATTAACCATTTTGTTGGGATCTTGCACCCATCTTCAGGTGGTTTACATTCATTTACATGTCTCCATATTCAGTGCTGGAGCTCACCGTTTAAATAAAAAGCAAATAATGTGATGATGACCTAATAGACACAACTCAAACAGAAATTTGTAAATGGATGTAAACCACCTGAAAATGAGAGCAAACCCAAAACCTGTCATGTGTTAAATAAAATCACCTTCTGTTGTTTCTGGTAGTGGTTATTATTCTACACCCTATAAAGAAACTGTCATAGAGTTCAACTGCATCCATTGTGGACAAAAATTACTTTTATGTGCTGTTTGTATTTGGATTCCTTCTCATTAAGGTGAAGGCTCCATGTAGCCTTATTGAAGCTATGGCAGTGTCAGTGTCCAAGACACCCTATGACTCTTCCAAACTGTGTCTTTTAGAATCTTAAATGAATTACCAGTTATGACAGCAAGTCATCAACAAGAACTATCACTTCACACTGAAAGCACATTTACTGATCTCATGAAAGTACACACAGAGCTGAACTGTCTGCCTCTGCAGAGATTTCTCCTAATTATATTTATAAAAGAATGTTTTAGAAATTTACAGTATTTCATAAACAGGTAAGTCCCAAAGTATTCTGGAAATCATAACTGCCAGATGATAAATAATTGTGAATGATGAGAGTCAAACTGATGACCTGCAGGTCATTTACCAATGACTATCAATGTTACACAGTGGCAGATGATGCACAGTATGTGCCAATATAGTTGTACAGTAACTTGTTCAGTTTCCAGAGTCCAGGTGATTATGTTACAGATGTTTTTCTAATAGTGATATTGCTCTAAATATTTAATCTACATATCACACAACTGTACCAACTGGTGATGAGATTTGAGTGATACTTGATTATTATTCATGGTAACTGATAAATACTGATAAATATTTAACTATCTCCATTACAATAAGTAAATAAGGAATGGAATTCCCTTCTCAAGCTGTAGGAGAAATACACACACACACACACACACACACACACACACACCTGTCTCCCTGCAGCTTGAGAAGGGAATTACTTTCCAAAAGCTCTGTACCTTATGTGTGTGTGTATATCTCAACAACACAGCCCTTCTGCCTTTAGGTGAGTTGCCTCTTTTATTCCTAAATAATTTGTGATTCTTAACCAATACTTTCCGTGCATCACAATAAGTAACTATTCTGTAACAGTGAGTTATGAGGTTAGTCATTATGACAAATTATAAATTTACTTGTATGAAAAAGAACACTGACTTTAGAAAACTCTCATGCTGTGGTTTGAGTGAAGTACCCTTCATTTCCAACTGTCCCCAATCTATCCCTCTCTCATTGCCAAGAAAGGAGGTAATATACCAAAAACCAGGATAGTTTTGTGTACTTTTCTATCTACATCTACATCTGTAACCCGCAAACCACTGTGAAGTACACATCCCATTGTATGTGCCTATTGCCAATACTAAAAACTTTCTCAACATGATTATTCGCCAGCAGTTCTATAAACTTTCTTTCACAAGACAGACAGACAGAGAGAGAGAGAGAGAGAGAGAGAGAGAGAGAGAGAATTAATTGGTGAACTTTGTTCTTCCATCCGTTGTGTTACTTTTTTCTATTGTGTATTAATCCTTTCGTATCAGAACATCTATTATGTCTGTTGAACGGAACATTTATATAATACACTGAAATTGTTTCTTATCCTTACTATCTCACTGTAACAGAGTACTGCACTCTACATCCCACAAATGTTTTGTTGCTTTTAGTCTGGGTTCCCAATTAACTTCTTTTGTTATGTATTCTGACCAATACTTTTTCATTTATGTTTTATTTTTCCATTCAATTTTTGATGTCCTTCACCACAAACATTTCAAATCCTTTTCTAGTTTCTGATCATTCTCTTAATTTTTCTCACTGCTAGCTTCACCAGCTTTTGTGGTCTTTTGTGTAGATAACAGCATTATTTAAAGTGTTTCATTTTATCTCCTCAAGCTGTATAGTTTACCAAGCTGTTTTCATTTCTGATACTGCTGATTATTTTATGGCCGTCTTTGTTTGTGCTCCACATAAATCACTATGTCCACTCAACAATAAATTTTCAAAACCTTCTGCAGTTTCAACTGGGAGAGCAAAGTCAACTGTGAATCTTGTCATTGATATCCATCCCCTCTGTCGAACTCTAAATATTATACATCAGTGGAGGTAAACTACAGCCCCAATTAAACTCTTTTAAACCAAAAGCTGTCTCCGCTGTTTTTTGTAATTATTAGAAATTGTACAACTGAGGCTATACATCACTCCTTGTGTGAGACATCAGACTTTCCTGGTAGCTGTAATTTTGAAACTGATCTCAGATATTTATCTAGGCTGTGACATCCAATGTTGTGTTGTTGTTTTCTTCAGTCCTGAGACTGGTTTGATGCAGCTCTCCATGCTACTCTATCCTGTGCAAGCTTCTTCATCTCCCAGTACCTACTGCAACCTACATCCTTCTGAATCTGCTTGGTGTATTTATCTCTTGGTCTCCCTCTACGATTTTTACCCTCTACGCTGCCCTCTAATACTAAATTGGTGATCCCTTGATGCCTCAGAACATGTCCTATCAATCGATCCCTTCTTCTAGTCAAGTTGTGCCACAAACTTCTCTTCTCCCCAATCCTATTCAAGGCCTCCTCATTAGTTATGTGACCTACCCATGTAATCTTCAGCATTCTTCTGTAGCACCACATTTCGAAAGCTTCTATTCTCTTCTTGTCTAAACTATTTATCGTCCATGTTTCACTTCCATACATGGCTACACTCCATACAAATACTTTCAGAAACGACTTCCTGGCACTTAAATCAGTACTGGATGTTAACAAATTTCTCTTCTTCAGAAACGCTTTCCTTGCCATTGCCAGTCTACATTTTATATCCTATCTACTTTGACCATCATCAGTTATTTTGCTCCCCAAATAGCAAAACTACTTCACTACTTTAAGTGTCTCATTTCCTAATCTAATACCCTCAGCATCACCTGACTTAATTCGACTACATTCCATTATCCTCGTTTTGCTTTTGTTGATGTTCATCTTATATCCTCCTCCTTTCAAGACACTATCCATTCCGTTCAACTGCTCTTCCAAGCCCTTTGCTGTCTCTGACAGAATTACAATGTCATCGGCGAACCTCAAAGTTTTTATTTCTTCTCCATGGATTTTAATACCTACTCCGAATTTTTCTTTTGTTTCCTTCACTTCTTGCTCACTATACAGATTGAATAACATCAGGGAGAGACTACAACCCTGTCTCACTCCCTTCCCAACCACTGCTTCCCCTTTCATACCCCTCAACTCTTATAACTGCCATTTGGTTTCTGTACAAATTGTAAATAGCCTTTCACTCCCTGTATTTTACCCCTGCCACCTTCAGAATTTGAAAGAGAGTATTCCAGACAACATTGTCAAAAGCTTTCTAAGTCTACAAATGCTAGAAACGTAGTTTTGCCTTTCCTTAATCTGGCTTCGAAGATAAATCGTTGGGTCAGTATTGCCCCACGTGTTCCCATATTTCTATGGAATCCAAACTGATCTTCCCCGAGGTCAGCTTCTACTAGTTTTTCTATTTGTCTGTAAAGAATTCGCGTTAGTATTTTGTAGCTGTGACTTATTAAACTGATAGTTCAGTAATTTTCACATCTGTCAACACTTGCTCTCTTTGGGATTGGAATTATTATATTCTTCTTGAAGTCTGAGGGAATTGCGCATGTCTCATACATCTTGCTCACCAGATGGTAGAGTTTTGTCAGGACTGGCTCTCCCAAGGCTGTCAGTAGTTCTAATGGAATGTTATCTACTCCCGGGGCCTTGTTTCGACTCAGGTCTTTCAGTGCTCTGTCAAACTCTTCACGCAGTATCATATCTCCCATTTCATCTTCATCTACATCCTCTTCCATTTCCATAATATTGTCCTCAAGTACATCATCCTTGTATAGACCCTCTATATACTCCTTCCACCTTTCTGCTTTCCCTTCTTTGCTTAGAACTGGGTTTCCATCTGAGCTTTTGATATTCATGCAAGTGGTTCTCTTTTCTCTGAAGGTCTCTTTAATTTCCCTGTAGGCTGTATGTATCTTACCACTAGTGAGATAAGCCTCTACATCCTTACATTTGTCCTCTAGCCATCCCTGCTTAGCCATTTTGCACTTCCTGTCGATCTAATTTTTGAGACGTTTGTATTCCTTTTTGCCTGCTTCATTTACTGCATTTTTATATGTTCTCCTTTCATCAATTAAATTCAATATTTCTTCTGTTACCCAAGGATTTCTACTAGCCCTCTTCTTTTACCTACTTGATCCTCTGCTGCCTTCACTACTTCATCCCTCAAAGCTTCCCAATTATTCTTCTACTGTATTTCTTTCCCCCATTCCTGTAAATTGTTCCCTTATGCTCTCCCTGAAACTTTGTACAACCTCTTGTTCTTTCAGTTTATCCAGGTCCCATCTCCTTAAATTCCCACCTTTTTGCAGTTGCTACAGTTTTAATCTACAGTCCATAACCAATAGATTGTGGTCAGAGTCCACATCTGCCCCTGGAAATGTCTTACAATTTATACCTGGTTCCTAAATCTCTGTCTTACCATTATCTAACCTATCTGAAACCTGTCAGTATATCCAGGCTTCTTCCATGTATACAACCTTCTTTTATGATTCTTGAACCAAGTGTTAGCTAAGATTAAGTTGTGCTCTGTGCAAAATTCTACCAGGCGGCTTCCTCTTTCATTTCTTAGCCCCAGTCCCTATTCACCTACTACGTTTCCTTCTCTCCCTTTTCCTACTACTGAATTCCAGTCACCCATGACTATTAAATTTTCGTCTCCCTTCACTATCTGAATAATTTCTTTTATTTCATCATACATTTCTTCAATTTCTTCGTCATCTGCAGAGCTAGTTGGCATATAATCTTGTATTAATGTAGTAGGTTTGGGCTTTGTGTCTATCTTGGCCACAATTATGCGTTCACTATGCTGTTTGTAGTAGCTTACCTGCATTCCTATTTTTTTATTCATTATTAAACCTACTCCTGCAGTACCCCTAATTTATAACCCTATATTCACCTGACCAAAAGTCTTGTTCCTCCTGCCACTGAACTTCACTAATTCCCACTATATCTAACTTTAACCTATCCATTTCCCTTTTTAAATTTTCTAACCTACCTGCCCGATTAAGGGATCTGACATTCCATGCTCTGATCCGTAGAACACCAGTTTTCTTTTTCCTGATAATAACGTCCTCTTGAGTAGTCCCCGCACGGAGATCCAAATGGGGGACTATTTTACCTCCGGAATATTTTACCCAAGAGGAGGCCATCATCATTAACCATACAGTAAAGCTGCATGCCCTCGGGAAAAATTACGGCTGTAGTTTCCCCTTGCTTTCAACCGTTCGCAGTACCAGCACAGCAAGGCCGTTTTGGTTAGTGTTACAAGGCCAGACCAGTCAATCATCCAGACTGTTTTTTGCCCCTGCAACTACTGAAAAGGCTGCTGCCCCTCTTCAGGAACCACGCGTTTGTATGGCCTCTCAACAGATACCCCTCCATTGTAGTAGCTTACCTGCATTCCTATTTTTTTATTCATTATTAAACCTACTCCTGCAGTACGGCTATCTGTATCGCTGACGCATCCAAGCCTCCCCACCAACGGCAAGGTCCAAGAGTTTTGCTAAAAATGTTTCCTCTTTATACAGTATATACTTATATATGATGTATATTTAAAAATAAAATATATAAAATATATTAAAAATATATATACATGTGTATAAATGGGAACCGTTTTTTGCAAAAATCTTGATAAGTTCATGACCGATTTCCTTCAAATTTTTATGCAATACTGTAATAACTTTTCAGACAGTTATAGGCTATATATTATTAAGATACTTGTGGTATATAAATATATAAATAAAATCTATACTACTTTGCAAAGACAAGTAATTGCTTAATGCTGTTACCAAAATTTTATAAATTTCTTAACTGAATTAGTTCACATTTTTACATGTAACTCTTACGAACATTTGGAGGAACTTAGGCTACATATTTTTAAATATACACCATATATAAGTATATACTGTATAAAGGGGAAGTATTTTTAGCAAAACTCTTGAAAAGTTTTTCACCAATTTACCTCAAATTTTTACTGACATAGTCTACATTTTTAAATCTGCATTGATGTGATAAAAGTCATGGATACCTCCCGACATCATGTAAAACCTCCTGTTGCAGCGTAGTGCAGCAACTCGATGTGACATGGACCCAACATGTGTCAGAAGTCCCTTGCAGAAAGACTGAGCCAGGCAACATCTATAACTATACATACATGCAAAAGTGTTGCCATTGGAGGATTTTGCGCACAGATTGACCTCTTGACTATGTCCCAATGATGTTCACTGGGATTCATGTCAGACGATCTTGGTGGACAAATCATTCACTCGAATTGTCCAGCATGTTCTCCAAACCACTTGCGAACAGTTGTGGCCATGTGACTAGCTGCACTGTCATCCATAAAAAATTTATTGTTGTTTGGGAACATGAAGCCCATGACTGCCTGCAAATGGTCTCCAAGTAGCCAAATATAACTATTTCCAGTCAGTGCTCAGTTCAGTTTGACCAAAAGGCCCAGTCCATTCCATGTAAATACAGCCCACACCATTATGGAGCCACCACCAGCTTGCACAGTGCTTTGTTGACAACTTGAGTCTTTGGCTTCATGGGGTCTACGCTACACTCTAACCCTATCACCAGCTCTTACCAACTGAAATCGAGATTCATCTGACCAGGCCATAGTTTTCCAGTCACCTTGGGTCCAACCGATTTGGTCACAAGCCCAGGAGAGGCATTGCAGATGATGTCATGCTGTTAGCCGAGGCATGTGCGTCATTCATCTGCTGCCATAACCCATTAACACTAAATTTCACTACACTGCCCTAATGAGTATGTTCATTGTCTCTCTCACGTTGAGTTCGGCAATACTCCAAATTGTTGTTGATGGTTTTCCTATTACTAGCACTAAAATTGCAGCTTCAGTAACCACGGATGCTGTTTTAATTTAGTTGTTTTGTTTGTACAACACAGCTGGCTGGACAAACCTCCGAGCCATGCTTCTGATCATTTGAGAAATTATTTTGCATTATGAAATTGTATTTATATTTGGGATGGAGTGCTGCTGTTGGCTACAGAGGACCCTTCAGCATGAGGTTGTGCTTTTATTACATACGGATACACTGGTGTGTGTTGTGTACAAAAACATTAGCACATAGTCTTTCAGCCAGGAACTGTAGAGGAAATAGTGCGAGTTGTTGCAACCTGACCACATTGTGCCAACCATCAGGTGGCTCCCCATGCTTCTTTATGACTGTGGCCGGATTCACTGCAGCCTTGGGAATGAATTCATGTTGACTTTGTGGGACCATTTTTGCATTTCTACTTGCTTGTTGTAATTTATGTTTATCTTAAGTTTCCATATATGATGCATTGTCTGTCTGCTTTTGTGGCAGCAACAATTTCCTCTTTGTCAAAAACTTTTGCATGTTAAGTCTTCCATATACGTTAGTTACTGACAACTGTGCCCCACTGCATACTCTTAACAAAAATCTGAGCATACGGAATATGTTCTCAGATATTTGGGTGGGTCGAAGACTTAAATAATAGAACCCGGTACATTGTCCAGGATGGCAAGTGTATGTCAGAGACAATGGTATTGTCAGGAGTGCCTAGAACCACTCTTGTTCTCTGTATACATAAACAATCTGATAGACAGGATGAGGAGCAATCTGTGACTATTTGCTAATAATACTGTGGTGTATGGGAAAGTGTCATCAGTGAATGTCTGGAGGATACTGGATGATTTAAACAGAATTTCTGCATGATGAGATTAATGGCAGCTTGCTCTAAATATGGAAAAATTGAAGGTAATGCAGATGATTAGGAAGACAATCCTGTCATGTTTGAATACAGTGTGTGGTGTGCTGGTATACACAGTCGCATTGGTTAAATACCTAGGCATAAGATCGCAAAGCGATATGAAATGGAACACGCACATAAAGTTGGCAGTAGGGAATGTGAATAGTCTACTTCAGTTTATTGAGAAAATTCTAGGAAAGTGCAGCTCATCTATAAAGTAGATCACACATAGAACAATAGAGTGATCCATTCTTGAGTAGGCCCTATTGTTCAAGTGTTTTGGATCCCCACTAGGTCTGATTAAAGGAAGACATCAAAACAGTTCAGAGGCTTGCTACTAGTTTTGTTGTCAGTGGTTTTGGTCAATACGTGAGTATTGTGGACATGCTCTGTAAACTCAAATGGGAATTCCTGGAGGAAAGACAATGTTCTTTTTGCGAAAAACTTTTGAAAGTGTTTAGAGATCCAGCAATTGCAGCTCAATGCTGACTAATTCTTCTGCCACTAACGTACATCTCGCATAAGGACTGTGAAGAGAAGAGAAGAGAAATTGGGGCTTGTATGGAGCTGTATAGGCAATCATTTTTACCTCACTACATTTGCAGGTGGAACTGGAAAGAAATGGCTAGTAGTGGTACAGGGTTTTATTAATTCTGTTCTTTGAGCAAACTAAAAGCTGGGTTCCAAGCCTTACTTAGTTGACAATGGCCATCTTGACTCAGAAGTGCATTGAATACGCAGACTTCCACTGATCCCTGTAAGAAACAGCCCCATAAGGTTCTGACATGCCATCACACCTCAGCACTCTCGCAGTTCATGCTGTGTCCAGAGGAGGGATCTGTGAAGTGAAATGCTGCACCGATTAAGGGCAGAACTCACACTCAAGACATATGTACTGTGGTTAGTATAATGTGGGTGTAGATGTATATGTAGAAGATAAAAACCATTTCTACTTTTCACACATATAAAATCAGTGTTCTGTATTCCATCATCTTTCGGCTGTGCATCCAGGATAGTACTAATGTTGTTTACTAATCTGATATTCTTGTCAGTTTTAAGCTGCCCCCATACTATTTGTTGATTTTTAGTTGATTATTAATTGCTATAACCTGGCTCTTTGGAAAATATTAAGCACTGGACTGTCACAAGTAGCCAGGGTTCAGAGAACAACTTACCCCAAGCTACATGCATCATTAATTAAAATTCTGACTGTGAGTATACAGCAAGTGCCCTGCCTGTTCTTGTACACTGTTCTATAATTCATTCCCTATCAAAATGTTTTAATAATAAAGAAGGAGGTTACAATATGTGAACATTTTTGTAAAACACAGCTATTTTATTCTACTTTAAATTCAGGCAACATGTCCCCACTTGTTTAGATTACATTCATACTATAGTTACAGTCACTCATCTGTCACTAACTTATATGAGTTTACTATTGCCGATTCCTTGCTGTTTGATCATCTTTTCATTATATAACAACTACCCTGATATGGAATTAATGCTGTGCTTCAAAATTCTCACTCTGCTCACACACGTACGCATCCTACTCTTGTGATGGCTTGGGCTGTATAATCTTTCCACAAAATACTTCACTGTTATGTGTGATCACGGGAAACACGGGCACTTGAGATCTGCCCTGCAAACATGCTCTGGCTCAACCGACTCACTCCTTCATGCCAAACAATCTACAGGCACCAGTCTCTCCCTTCTAGAGGTATGGGGCATCTGTGTCAGCAATGCCACAGTGCTGTAGCAAAGACGTGTAAGGGTAGATTAGATCCTTCAAGTGTAGGATCGATATCTGTACCCTTACACCATGTACATTCTAAGAATCTGTAGGTTTCACTTTGTCACGAAGGTACTGCATAGATTATTTACATGGATGTAGTGTTGTCAGTATTAAATGTCAGTAATTGAAATTTACTGATGTTAATATTACTGGTTACTGACAGATATTGTTACTTCTGATAATGATAGATGACAACTCCTTACAGTTACTGCCCTAGAATAATATTTCAGTATCATATGTTAATTTATCAACTTAACAACATCTCTTTGTTATGTGTTCCACTATGATGTTTACAAAGGTTGTATTAACTCTGTTGCAGGCACATGCAGTCCCACAGCAGTGAGCGATCTTTCTCCTGTCCTGTGTGTAACACACATTTCACACAGCTGTACACCCTCCTGACACACCTTCATGAAAAACATTCTACTTAACAATGATGATCACATGTCGTTGTGAGAGCACAACACAAAATGTGGAAAAATGCAACAGTTACCATCGACACTACATCATATTTACTGATGTGTTTAATGATGTCCATGTAATGACACAGGCACTGATCACTGTAAGTTAAGGGTACTTATCCCTTAAATAGGCTGGAGATACAGAGAGAAAAACCAACTGATTAGCCATTCACTTGTGTGTTACTAGATTTTCAAGGTAATTTAGGCACACTGTGATAATATATTATCAGACAGTTTGGTACAATCCTCTCTTCTCTAGCAAGCATTGTGATTTGCAAAGCTTTCCCCACATTTCTTTGCAAATCACAAAATCATAAATGACAGATGAATGTCTCCTCTTTTGCTTATATTCCAGGCATTTGATTGCAGTAACATACAAGTCTAAGTGCACATATAGCATGCAAAATACTAAAATTTCCGTAGCCACAGGGGACCATACAGATAACCTGGTCTGTAATGACTTAAAAGTTGCTGGAAATTATCTGGACATAAAAAGTTTTGCTGAGGAAAAAGGTACAACAGTAACTGTAGTTCTACTAGTTCTGCAAACTAATGGCAACAATACAATAAATAATTATTTATGGCCATTGATTTTGTTTTTCTTTGAAAGTGGGAGAAACAAAGTGAGACAAAGCATATCCAAGTGAGTTTTTTCAGAAACTACAGCCAAGGTTATTAGCAGTGGAGCAGACAAGAGAAAACAGGTAATATGGTGCAACTCTGAGAGTGTAAGTAAAAAAAAAAGTTCAAGGTACCAGTAGAAGTAGTTCACAGTTATCACAACTATAGAC
Source organism: Schistocerca serialis cubense (assembly GCF_023864345.2). Lineage (NCBI taxonomy): Eukaryota > Metazoa > Arthropoda > Insecta > Orthoptera > Acrididae > Schistocerca > Schistocerca serialis. The sequence continues at coordinate 437,820,005 of NC_064645.1, read as the reverse complement.
CGAAAAGAAAGGAAAGACCTGCAACTTTTACAGTGGTTAATCAAATAGTAGATAAAAAGAAAATATCAGCTGTAAAACACGCAAGGTGCCTCACACTTTGTTTTGTTCTGTCTCATACTATATTTCAGAGTAACTAAAGCAAAGAGTGGAGCTATGTGCTACATACTGCAGTAGATTCATCTCTCTTATCAATGTCTCATACAGCCAGTAAAAAAGAAAAAAAGCCTTCTAAAGAAGTGAGAGTATTGCCATCTTGAGGTGTCGAGTACTCCGCCAGTTACCAGCATCATTCTTGCATGGTATTTCAACAGCATGACTCCAGGTGCTACCTGAGACTGCTCATCAAGTGGAATGGGTCTAGTATTTATAGCTACTCTCTTCCTCCCCCCATCGTCGATTCCAAGTGTTCCATCTGTGGTCTACTCCCACTGGCAGCGTCCTTAGGCATTTCATTCTTGGTCTGTTGCAGTACCAGGTGTTCTCTCTGCAGTCTGCTCCCACTAAAATCATTCTCAGGCATTCCCTCTTCGGCCTGGTGCATCAGGCCAAATACTGGTGTGGCATCTGCAGTTCTATGCACATGTCTGCATGCTGGCATTCCGTTGTCAGTCCTTTGTGGTTCCAGGTATTCTCTTTGTAATTTGCTCCCACTGGAAGGGCTCTGTGATCTGTCACCTTCACCTGGTGCTGTATTTAGGGTTTGTTTCCCATGTCCACACCCTCAATTCTTCTTTTTGTGGGATTCTAAAGCTGCTCTTATTGTGTTTCCAGCAACTCCAGTGCAGGCTCCCAGGCTGTATTGAGTTGGTACCCAGTGTCTCGATTCATCAGGTTGTTCATCACATATATCAATATAGACTCTCTTATAACACTGTCCCAGTATCTGGGGGGTCTGTGCCAGAACCCTTGTTTCATCATAGTTCATGGAGTGATTGAGTTCCAGACAGTGCTCGGCAATGGCTGACTGAGTTGCCTGTCTTAGTTGGGTGTGCCTCTCATGTCCTTTCCATCTGATGTCCACTGTCCCAGTTGTCTGGCCAATGTACCGTATGCCACATTGGCATGTTATATTACATTTCATATTCCCAGGTCAACTTTTACAGTTTCCAGTAGACCTCTTATTTTGTTAGGTGGATAGAACACGTACTTGATGTTGTGCTTCCTGAGAATCCTGCTGATTTTGGCAGAAATAGATCCTTCATAGGGCAGATAAGCCACATTCTTGCTCTTCTAGATCATGTGGCGGGTTGAAGACCTTCTAAATCTGTTTGGCCGTGTAACAATTCTTGCAGAACACTAGTCGTAGATGCTATATTTCCACAGTCAGACTATCTGTGTCTGACAAAGTATATGCTCTGTGAACCAACATCTACAGAACTCTGTTCTTCTGGACTGAGTGGTGACAGCTGCTGGCTTGCAGGGATAAATCAGTGTGTGTAGGCCAAAGAAGCCATCTGCGCTCCATTTGAAAAGTACATCCAGAAACAGAAATTGGCCATTATTTTCCAGTTGCATGGTGAACTTAATATTTGGGTGGTGTGAGTTCAGATGTTTCAGAAACTCATTGATCCTAGCCCTACCATGAGGCCAGATCACAAAAATATCACCCGTATACCTAAAGAAGCGTGAGGGTTTGTATCTAGTCATCCCTAATGCCTCATTTTCAAATCTCCCCATGAACCCATTACGGAGACAAAGAGCTGCTCGTACCTACCCCTTCTGTCTGCTCTTAATATTGGCCCCCGTACAGAAAATAAGTTGAAGTTAGTATATGCCTGAACAGTCCCAGCAGAGCATTGTCAAATTCCTCTCCAATCAGTTCCAAACAAGGATACCACATCAAAACTGACCATTATATCAGATTAAACAATGGAAAATCTAGGATGGAATAATGAAAATATTTTATAATGATAGATTGCTACTCACCAACCGTACAGAGGAGATGTTGAGTCTCCAACAGGAGCAGCAGAAAGAAAGCTCACGTGTGCAGATGTCTTCTCCTCGTGCCTCTCTGCAACTAAACTTTATATCAGATTCTGTGATATGTAGTTGCTTGAGACATTGCAAGAAGTGTCCCAAGTTGCAGATGTGGTGAATACGCTTCCCCATGTATAGGAACAGCAGTTTCTTCAAGTACTTGGCCATTGAGTATATTGATGTGCCAATATTGCTGACAATTGGGCGCAGTGGCATGCCGTATTTGTGTACTTTTGGCAGTCGATATACAGGGTGATTATAATAAAAGTTAAAGTTTCAGACTGCTGTAGAAATAACACCACTGGTCACGACGATATCAGATTGCAGCAGAATATTATCAGAGAAGGGGGAAAGTACGGCAGAAGAAAAATAAGTAGTTACAAAATGTAGCAATAGAAGGCACTGTAAGCATCATAATATAATAGTGGTCAACTACAAATGAATCATACAACAATGCCGAAGGCATACATTTGACATTAAACAAACTGTACTACCCAGTGTGCATGGGTTTAGAGGTTTGATACTGTTAGTTACTTAAGCCCATCCATCATGGCAAGGTCATATCACATTGGATAGGAAAAACCAGTTTTTAATTGTCATGAGGCCAAAAACCACATAAAAAGCATCAATCACATCAGTTTTTAATTGTCCTGAGGCCAAAAACTGTATAAAAGTATCACTAACATCGGTTTTTAATTGTCCTGAGGCCAAAACCGCATAAAAAGCATAAATCAAAATCAAATCGGATTATTAATTTCCATGTGACTGGCACAAAACATGTTCAATATGCTGTCCACCATTTTCTGCAACAAGTTGAAATCAAGAAGCAGCATATTCCACAACTGATCAAAGTGTTTCAGGGGTCACATTCAGAATGTGTTGCGCAGTGTGTGCCTTCAATGCAGCTAAGTTTTCAATCAGAACACTGAACACATCTTTCAGATAGCCAGAAGTCACACAGATTAAGATCAGGTGATTGGGACGGCCAGGCTGTAGGGAAATGGCAGCTGATAATTCTAGCATTTCCGAAATGGCGCTTCAGCTGCTGCTTAACTGGATTTGCAGCGTGCAGAGGTGCGCCATCTTGCCTAAAAATGATCCCGTCCACGCTTATGGAGAGCTAGAATGATGTGGTTGCGCAAAAGACACTCATAGCACTTACCAGTGATGGTACAGGTAACAGGGCCGGAAGCACCTGTCTTTTCGGAAAAATAAATATGGCCCTATGATAAATGGTGCCATAAACCTGCACCACACAGTGACCTTTTCAGGATGGAATTGTACTGGTTGATCTGCATGTGGATTTTACGTTGCCCATATTTCACAATTCTGTGTATTGACGTATCCTGTCAGATGGAAGTGGACTTCGTCTGTCCACAAAATCTTCCATGGCCAGTGCTTGTCCACTTCCATGCGAGCAAGAAATTCTAAAGCAAAGGTCTCTCTTACTGGCAGGTCAACAGGTAGCAACTCCTTCACATGGGTAATTTTGAACGGATAGCAAAGAAGGATGTTTTCTAGGATTTTACACACTGTGCTCACAGGTATGTCCAATGTTTGGGCAATTCTCTGTGCACTACACATTTGCACACCACAACTTGTCTCCTCCTGCATTGCTGTGGCCACTGCTTCCACTGACATTGAATCAATTCATTTCCTCCGTCTACCAGATTGCACACCAAAAGAATCCGTCTTTTCGAATTTCCAAATCATTTTCTCCAGAAGCACAGGAGCCATCGGATCAATGCCTTTTTTTCAAACCCTTCAGTGTCCAGAACTTCACAGAGCGACGTGTGCACAGTCATCATTCTATTAATACAGCTTTGCAAGGAGGGCGCGATCCTGCATTGAGACAGTCATGGCAAACGTCGCAGACGTGAAAGGAGGAAAAGCCGTGTACCCGTCATGTTTATACAAATTTCAGTGGGTCATACGCAGGACAGGTGTTTTTATTTACATATTCTAACACATACAGCGCCATCTATTGATCAACTTTCACACTATTTTTTTTCTTCTGCCATACGTTTTCCCCCTTCTCCGATAATATTCCATTGCGATTTGACGTCATTCTGACCAGTGGTATTATTTCTACAGTGTTTCGAAAGTTTAACTTTAATTATAATCACCTTGTAGTCTAGGTGGAACTTGATGCTCTCATTCGTAGTTGGATAATGATCATGTCAGGCATACTGGTTCCCTTCAACAGTGCCCTGTCTTTCTTGTCCACTTTGTCCATAGAGTGACATTCCAAAAGTCTGCATGCAGGCCCTCCAAACACTTTCTCATCATAATCAGCCTGCTGAAAAATGACTAGAGAGTTCCCTTTGTCTGCTGGTAACACCATGATCCTGTTGTCTTCCCAGGGCCTCATCCGCGCAAACATTTTCATCACTTGAGATGTTCAGTTTTCGAGGCATGTTCCTGGTTAGCACCCTGCAGGTCTCCCGGTGAATTTCTTCTGCCACATTTGGTGGAAGTGATTTAGCAAGGGCTTTGACCCTACAAACAAAGTGGACAAGAAGACCAAGGCTCTCTTGAAGGGAACCAGTATGCCTGACAAGGTCATTAAACAATTACAAACGAGAGTGCCAGTTCAACTTCGACTGTGGGCTGTCAAAAGTACACAAAGTGTGTACCACTGCTCCCAGTTGTCAGCAACATTGGCACATTGGCATATCAACATACCAAACAGCCAAGTACTTGAAGAAACTGCTGTTCCTACATATGGGGAAGTGTATTCACCAGATTCGCGACTCAGAATCTGATATAATTGACAGTTTTGATGTGGTTCCCAGTTCATTAGAGTGCCACTGAAAGACTCGTTGGAATTGATTGCAGAGAAATTTGATTACGCTCTGCTAGAATATACTGACCTCAACTTATTTTCTGTGTGGGGGCCAATATTAGGTGAAGACAGAAGGTGTAGCTATGAGCAACTCTCTGTCTCTCTCTGTCTCCAGTGGCTGCCGACATATTTATGGAGAGACTTGAAGAGGAGGCATAAAGACAGCTAGATACAAATTCACATGCTGCCTCAGGTATATGGGTGATATTTTGCAAGTTCTGACTCTATGGTAGGGATTGGCTCAGTGAGCTTCCGGTACATCTGAACTCATGCCACCAAATATTAAGTGCACCATGGAACTGTATAAGGGTGGCCAACTGACATTTCTGGATGTTCTTGTCAGAAGAAGAGCAGATGGCTCATTTGGCCACAGTGTGTACCACAAACCTACACACACTGATTTATACTTGCATGCCAGAGCTATCACCACCCACTGCAGAAGAATGGATTTCCATAGACACTGGTCCACAGATAGTCAAGCTGTAGAAATAGAGCATCCACAATCAGTGCTCTGAAAGAGTGAATACGTGGCTGAAGAGATGCAGAAAGACCTTCAACCAGCCAACCACCCTACGATCTAGAAGACAAGCAAGTTGAGGAAAAGACTGTGGCATATCTGCCCTATGCGGGCTCTGTTTCTGCCAAAATCAGCAGGATTCTTGTGAAAAACAACATCAAGTGTGTGTTCTGCCCACCTATCAAAATAAGAGAGCTACTGGTAAATGTGAAAGATGACATGGGACTACGAAAACTAGGAATTTGTAATATATATTTGCAATGTGGCATGTCTTACATTGACCGGATAACTAGGACAGTGGGCATCTGATGCAAAAAAAACATCAGAGGCGCGCCCGACTCAGACAGGCAAATAAAAAAGCCATTGCTGACTGCTGTCTGGAAATCAATCATTCCATGAACTATGATGAAACTAGGGTTCTGGCACAGATCTCCAGATAATGGGACACTTTTATAAGAGAGTCTATAGAGATAGAGGTGATGAATACATTGATGAACTGTGACACTGGGTACCAACTCACTTGTGCCTAAGATCCTGCACTGGAGTTGAAAAACCACAATGGGAGCAGCTTTAGAACCCCACAAAAAGAAGAACAGGAGGTGTGAACATGAGAAATGAACCAGATGGAGCAACAGTTGCACTGGACGGAAGGTGGAATGTTGCAGATTGCTTCTAGCAGGAGCGGACAGCAAAGGGAATACCTGGAACCACACCAGACCGAGAACTGCAGAGCAAACAAGTGGAACTGCCTGGAACCAGACCAAAAACAGAACATCAGCCCACAGACAGATGCTCCAGACCAAAGAGGGAATGTCTAAGGAATGCTGCTAGTGTGTATGGAGGCTGCAGATGGAACACCTGAAACCAAAGAGTGTAGATATAAGTACTGGCCCCATTCCAATTGATGAGCAGTGTCAGGTAGTGGCTGATGAAGATAATGTGTCATGATGTTGAAATACAGGGTGTCCCACTCAAAACTCGCTGATTTCAAGGACACAGGAGAGAAGAACCACAGTAAATACAACAGTGAAAAATGCATCACATTTAGAGAATCTCAAAGAATTTATATTCCCGCATCAGGAGTGCCAAGTATCATCGCCAGAGTGCAGAATGGTCGTATGAAGTGAAAATTGCGACTCCACAGCAGTGCGTACAAGCAGTAGTGTAGTTTGCAGAAACAAAATCACCGATTACTGTGCAAAGAAATTATCATCGTGTGTCTGAATGTGATCCACCTGATGTGAAAACAATTAAGGAATGGTATAGGAAGTTTCTGGCAATAGGAAGTGTTCTGAAACATTTTGATGGTGCATGTTACGGAGTTTCAGAAGAGACAGTGGAGGACATCAGACATACGTTTCTCAGAAGCCCACGTAAGTCAATTCATCAAGCATCTAGGCATGATGTACCTCGATCAACATTGCATCATGTCGTTCACCACTATCTTCGTATGTGTGCTTACAAAGTGCAAATTCTGCAACATCTGATGCTGAATGACAAACCACGCCAACAACAATTTGCTACAGATATGCTGCAGCATATTGATATATTGATATGGATGTCAGCTTCCTGTAAAGATGTTTATTCTCAGATGAGGCAACGTTTCATCTATCAGGAAGGATTAATAGGTGGATTTGGGATCTATTCAATCCGCATGTTGTCATTGAACATGTTCGTGATAGCCCTAAACTAAATGTCTGGTGTGGGCTAATGCACGACATGATTGTTGGACTGTTCTTCTTTGTGGAACAAACAGTGAACAGGTCTGTACCTGGACATGTTGGAGCAGTTCGCGTACCCTCAGAAACAAGACTTGCAACCAAACATCATTTTTCGACAAGATGGAGCTCTGCTGCATTGGCCAACAGCTGTTTGCAAGTTCGCGGATAGAAAATTTCCCAATCGTTGGATCGGATGCGAAGGACCCACTGCCTGGTCACCACGTTCACCCAACATTACGCCACTTGATTTCTTCGTGTGGGGATTCGTGAAGGACCGAGTGTATGCAACCAAAGTGGACGATATTCCTATGTTGTGACATTGTATCACTAATGGGATTGCAACAGTAACAGAGGAAATGTTACAAAGAACATGGCAAGAAATTGTATATAGACTCGATATTCTTTGTGCAACAAATGGTTCACATGTATAGGTGTATTGATGATAAATAAATAAATTCTTTGAGATGCTCTACAATGTAGTGCATTTTTCATTGTTGTACCCACTGTTTTTTTTTTTTTTTTTTTTTTCAGTGGTCTTTGAAATCAGGGAGGTTTGAGTGGGACACCCTGTATCATACAAGAACGTGACTGATATCTTGCAGAATACCTGACACCTCAAGATATCAATAGATCACCAGGAAAGTCTGAAGAATTGCAGTGAAAATATTGTGTATCATCTTTTAGTGCTGCAGTTTTCATAGTTTCACCAGCTGAATTTTAATGCATTAGAGCGGGCATCATATAACTTGGCTGGTGAGGACTGAATCACAGTAGCACGGAAGTCACGTGGCCTGCCTACCAGTAGCAGTCAGTCAGCAATAGCGAGCACCCGATTTAATGTCGATCTGTGTGGAGCAAGTTCACGACTGATTTTAGCATTGTGTGCCGTGCTTTTTCGGAAGTTATTGCAAGGTACTGTGGTAATGTGAGTGGCAACAGCAAATCTCACCCAGTATTATGCAGGCAGGTGAGAGAAATAATATTTTACATGTATCAGTTCTGTAGAGGGGAGCTGGAAGCAGCAGCCACAGCTGACAAAAAAGCGTTGTCCAGTGTTGCCAAGTGCCAAGAACGAACAGCTGAGGTGTGTGGTATCGGTTTGAGAACTGTACAACGGATCACCAGTGAAGCCAAAGCACATACTGAAAAGAACAAATCACCTATTTTTAAGTCACCTGGTAAGTGCCGAAATCGAAAAAAATTTGTAAGTGAGCTCGATGATTGCAGCAAGAATGTGTTACAGTGCAAAATATTCGACATGTATAGCAAAGGTGAATATCCTACGGCAAATAAATTATGTTCCTACATGAAAGAAGCCAAAAGTTTCAATGGCAGCAAATCAACCATGCTCAGAATATTAAGGGAGATGGGATTTAAATACAGAAAGAGCAATGACGGAAGAACACTGCTCTTAGAGAGAAGTGACATTGTAGCAGCAAGAACCGTGTTCTTGAGAGAAATGCACAAGCCAGAAAATCACATATTTATTATCTCGATGAAACATACATTCACCAGAACCATTCAAGACCAATGTGCTGGAAGACAAGTGATGATGTTGGTGGCCTGAAGGTTCCTTTGGAAAAAGAGAGACACCTTATTGTGCTTCACGCTGGTTCTGCAGAGACAGGCTTCATACCAGAGAGTAAATTAATATTTAAAGCATTGAAGACAAAGGAATCAGATGACTATCAGTCTGAAATGACCTATGCTGTCTTTAAGCATTGATTTGTGCAACAGCTACTTCCGTACATGGCAGAGAATTCTGTTATTGTCATGGACAACTCAAGCATGCACTCTGTACAAGTGAATAAGGCTCCTACTTCAAATACCAGGAAGGATGAAATTATTTCATGGTTGTCATTTAATGGAATTCCTCACACAGCGTCACAGACCAGGGCAGAGTTACTCATGCTCGTAAATGCATACGAGCCTAAATACCGCACTTATGAGATAGATGAACTGGCAAGACAGCATGGTCACTGAGTAATCAGGTTACCACCATATCACTGCCATTACAATCCCATTGAGCTGGTATGGGCACAAGTTAAAGCCCATATCTCAGAAAGAAACAGCACCTTCCAAATTGCTGACGTGGAAAGACTCACACATGAAGCAGTGGACAACGTAAGCATATCTGCATGGGCAAACTGCGTAAGACATTCAGAAACACTCCAGGAAGAAGATTTTAAAAAGGAAATCAACAGAGACTTGGTGATGGAGCCTTTCATAAGTAATCTTCACCATTCGGATTCGTCTTTATCAAACAGCGAGGATGAAGACAACGTTTTGGGATCCCTGTGACAGTACTGCAATGCTGCGGTAAGCATTTAAACATATATCGTAAATCATAAGCCTATCTTAATTAACTTGAGTATAGGTTTGCCTTGCTGGTAAAGAAATTATTAAAAAAATTTAGTTTCTTACGCAATTTCATTGTGGACTTTGTTTAAAGCTTGTCTTCAGTGATTACACTCGTCAATTTTCTTATTGTATTATCCATCAAAATATGTAAAATTTCACTTGTATTTATGCTAGTTGGACTGCTGTCTTCATTTTTGAAATAGTAATTGTTCTTGCTTTCCCGAAAATTAGTCCCAACAAACAGCACATGGAAACTTGTTTTATATTATGTATGACAATAACTACGTACAATAGACATAATATCAACAACTATAAGTTATTTGTTGTAAGTGAGGTGTCTAGAAACAGAATGTGCCGTTGGTTCTTTTAATAACGATTTTTAATGTATGACAGGCTCTTTTTATATTTTCTGAAATATGATTCTTTCAGCTATGTGTCAAAAAGATGCTCTACATGTAGACTGCTCAGACATTTGCTTCGGTCACTTAAAAAACATGCATGTAAAAATTTCATGTGCAAATATTTCCTCTGCAATCTGAATAAATAATTTTGACTACAGATGGCAAGCCATCACTGGGTGAACGTATTCTCTGGGTTCGAAAGGGAGACAGAAATACTCCTGTATGTGCCGCGATTTTTCCCAGTACTCACGCATATTGCAAAATATTTTATGTGTGTTATAAAAATCGTTTGAGTATCAGTAGGCATACATTTTTTTGCAAGGCTTCTTCTACTTTTCAAATTTTATTTTTCAAGGCAGCACAAGAAGATTGTATTTTCTGAGTTAGAATAGGAAAGATAAATAAATGCGCAGCAGTTTTCCGAGTTACTCAACACGGTATTCTTGTGTTGATCGACAGACACAATAAACCATGCAAGTCTGTCTATTATTGTTACCAATGTTCATAGCTTTTTTTATTTTTACACATTTTATACAACTCCCTATTTTAAAGGCAGACGATTCGATGACAACGCCTTTCTCACAAAGACGTATAGGTATTATTGCGCTCATCACCTTTCCTGCATGCGCTCGTACTGCAGTGCGTGGCGGTCAGTAGCCAACAGCCGAATGGAGCGGTAATGCATAGTGTGGCTACACTGCCAAAGCTGGCTCAGCCCACTCTAACATGAATGACTTAGTCGTTTTTAATTTGCTGCACTAAATTGTTTTTGGTGGAACTGAAGTTTGATGGATAGGTAAACTCTTGTACCTTTCTTTATATTGAAGAAACTGGATGAAAGATGTAAAAATAAACAGGATATTCCTTCATTTTAAAATTTTTTGTTTATAGTTCTGTTAAGTTTTTATTAATAAATCACATGTTTTCACAAATATTAAACTATACAGTGAGAAGTATTCAGAGTACATGGATATTTAAATTTGATAGTTCAACCATTCTGCAGAAATGTGCTGTAAGGTATTTTGCATGCTAATACGAAGTGCACTTGTGTATGCTATAGTTTTTATTGTGTGATAAATGAATGAGGCATGGAGCATAGGAACAATACCTTGCAACAATAGACATATAACGTAAGTGCAACAGTACATTTCGCATAGTAATCTAAGTCACTAATGCATCAACTCGTTATCCAAACCATCCAGTAACGTGATAAGTGGGAGTGACATCTAAATAGTCAGTCATGTTGATACCATGTGGGTCTCAATAGCAGACAGTTTTCATCTGATTCTGTGCTGTGTCCTCTTTTCCAATCTACTGTCTGTACAGCAATTTAATCTCCATTGCGAAATGTAGCAGCCACATTTCAGCTAGTCACAGAAAGATGTCAGAAGTTTTTTGGATAATGCTTTAACTTTACTAATCACGGTTTAGAAATTATTAACCATTAATGACTGTGCAATATCTTAAACTCAGTTTGTATCTGAGCTGCAGCCTATTTTTAAAGAAAACTGTATGAATTCCATTTCTACAGAACGTATCCTGACTGGCCATGACAGCTCCAACAACCAACAGCTCAGTACATCTGTCAGGGGGGGAAAAACATTGGATTAAAAAAAATTGTCACTGTTTTACATCAATTTATGAGCGCTGATAATTAAAAAATATGTTGAATGTTTCAACAATAGCACACAAACTATTCACTTATCTACATCTAGATAACTTCCCTGCATTTCACATTTAATTGCCTGGCAGAGAGCTCATCGGATGGATCTTCAGACTATTCCCCTACCATTCCACTCCTGAACAGTGCATGGGAAAACAAATGGTTAAATCTTTCTGTGTGAGCACTGATTTCTATTATTTTATCATGATGATCGTTTCTCCTTGTGTAGGGAGACCCCAACAAAATATTTTTACATTCAGAGAGAGAAGTTAACTGAAAATTCATGAATATGTTTCGCTGCAATGAAAAACGCCTTTGTTTTAATGATTGCCACCCCAGCTTGTGTATTGCAACCTTGACACTTCCTCCCCTATTTTGCAGTAATGTGAGACTAGCTGCCCATCTTTGAACTTTTTCAGTGTCCTCCATCAATCCTATCATATACAGATTCTGTACCATGCAATATTACTCTAGAAAATGATGCTCAAGAGTAGTAAAGGTAGTCTCTTTAGTAGACTGTTGCATTTTCGAAGTATTCTGCCAATAAAACCCAGTCTTTGGGTTTGGCTTCCACACAACATTTTCTACATAATCGTTCCAATTTAAGTTGTTCATAACTGCAATCTCAAGATAGTTGGTTGAATTGACACCCTTTAGATTTGTGTGATTTATTGTATAACCAAAATTTAAGAGATTCCTCATAGTATTCATGTGGTCGACCTCCACTATTCATTATTTAAGGTGTATTGCCATTTTTGCCCCATGCATATGTATTGTCAAAATCATTTGGCAGTTGGTTTTGATCTTCTAATGAGTTTACTAGATGGCTCAGATTGTCTCCTATGCCATTTGCATGGATTAAGAACAGCAGAGGGCCTATAATGTTTCCTTGGGGAATGTCAGATATCACTTTTGTGATGAACTGTGACCTTTCTGACAGGGAATCACAAATTCACTTGCTCAATTGAGGCAATTCTTTATAGTCATGTAGTCTGATTAGGAGCTGCTTATGAGAATCAGTGTCTAAAAACCTTCCTCCAGCCCAGGCAAATTGTGCAAATCACCTGGAGCTTTTGCATTGGTGTGGTCTAAGATAGGCCTTAGGAGGCTTTCAAAAGCACCATTTCTTCATGAGCGATTCCTGAGAAAACCATGAAAAATTCCGATTTTTGGGTACCAAAAGTACCAAGAGTGGGAATCACCACTTCTATAATTTTTGTCCACAGCAAGTCGTTGAAATCTTTACCACACGTTCATAAGGTGATGTCCTCAAGGAACCCTGAAACTATTTCGATATCATTATCCATCAAGAGATCCATAGGTTCAAAGTTACTGCAATTATGCATGTAAAATATGCATGTAATATCCGGTCTGAGGTGTAAATGTAGTTTTAAACAGCACAGTGAACAAACGGCAAGGACTCTGGGGTCATCACAAGTGTTCTGAGATCACCAGACTATATTTTTAGTCGCCATTTTTTTCATCAATAAAACTTTATGACCAGGTGTTCTTGTATAATTGCCACTTCGTGCCTATACAGGGTGTCTAGAGCTGCAAACTATTCAGTAGTGTCACCTAGCGGCGTAAGCACTGAAAAAAAAAATTAGTTTGTCATACGAAATTCTTTGTACTTGCAAATAGAGCAGGAGGAGTACCAGACGTCAAACAAAGTGAAGATTTGGAAGTGTGTAGTTTCCGAACACTTCAACATAGTAAAGGAGACTGAAGGGGAGGATGAGAGTGCTGAGAATGATTACTCCACAACAGAAGATAATAACTGCAAACTAGAAGAAAACACCACAAACGAAAACTACGGAACACATTCTGGGCGACAAGTCGAACCACCGAAATGACTGACTGGCTAAAAAACAACTGAAAAGAAGAAGGTGTGCACAGTTGAAAAGGAGAATGGAACAAGAGGAGAAAAATCCATGAAGTGTGTAGGAAGCCATGTCAACTGACAATAAAACAAATGCCGGCCGAAGTGGCCGTGTGGTTAAAGGCGCTGCAGTCTGGAACCGCAAGACCGCTACGGTCGCAGGTTCGAATCCTGCCTCGGGCATGGATGTTTGTGATGTCCTTAGGTTAGTTAGGTTTAACTAGTTCTAAGTTCTAGGGGACTAATGACCTCAGCAGTTGAGTCCCATAGTGCTCAGAGCCAAAAAATAAAACAAATTGTAAGAAGCAATATCGAAACAACTGGAACAATATGGGTTTTGAAGCGAAAATGTGATGAAAATAGCAGAATTGCCAGATATAGACCGCAAGTGGTAACTTGAGGTAGTAAGCGAAGACCAGGAATTGATTTTGCAAATGATACAGCCCAGTTGCAAAATTCAAAACTATGCGACTAATTGTGGGAATAGCAGTTGAACGAGATTAGGAAATTCATCATTCAGATATCCTGCGGCATATTTGATGGCTGACATGAAAGATGAAGTCTGTGTGTTATTACCCTTTGGTGTCACAGATGCCACTGACAAACTATGAAGATAATTCAGTGGCATACCGGATCAAGAGGAACTGAACAATGGCGAGTGGATATGAAGACTTGAAAAGGGGTAGCATCAGTCTAGCGGAAGATGGAATGAAACAATCAGTGAGTTTCTGCGCAAACAAGGGATGTTGCGATTGGTAATTGAACCGTGTGTGTACTGTGATCTTCAATGTTAACTCATAGTAATTGCATATGTGGATGATCTAATGTTGTATGGTGAGAAAAGCAAAATAAAGTGCTGAATCTGAAGTGAGGACTTAGAGTAACATAGACCATCAGTTCTAATTACGAGATGAGGAATTCAAAATGGAAAATTGCAGACCTATTAAAACACCTCGCGTCATAAACGTAAAGCCCCAAAAAGCGACAGATGAATGCAATCTCAGCGAACAGGATGCATCAAAATACAAAACTGCACAATTAAGCCAGTTCAGCAACATTCCAAGTAAGGAGCAGTGGCGAGCCGTAAGCACACACTATGTTATTTGCAAGGTAGAAAAATGATGCACATGCTTACCACAAGGGTGGTAAGAAAATTGAAATGTGTACCAAAGTAGACTAGGGAGTTCTTTATTGAATATTTGATGGATTTTGTGAGTGCAGCTATAATCTGGAGCAGCATAATGCAGCGAACTGGTGTACTGTAAGTATCGTTGAAGCAGAGTTTGCTGCACTGAGAGAATCGGTAAGAGAGGCAAATGAACAGTTTTTTCAGTCGCTATGTTTACAAGTGACACATCTTCCGAAAGACGAAAATAGAATCTCGGAAACTGTTTTTTGCTGTCATATTTACATATTAACCCTTTCGCGGGCCATGGAGGATGTACTTCCCGCTAAATGTATTTCTTTACAGCGTTTAAGGGAATATGTGTTACCACTTCCATACACTCCTGGCATCTAGTGGCCGTCCGCTGCACCAACTGTAGTTTCTGTTTGTTGTGAAGTATAGCCTTCAGGGCTGTGGGAAGTGTACATCCCACCAAACAACTGTGTTTTAATGACTCTTGATAAGTGCAGTTACCACCGAAATAGTTTCTGGATGAGGCTTGGAAAGGATACTTCACAAAATTAATCTGTTACTTCCTGTCCTTAGGAAGCACACTTAGCTCCAATTTAGGCATATCCCAAAGTTTTTGGGAATACATCATACCAACTATATCTATGCCTGATATCTTGTGGTAGTACACTGAACTAAGTGTATGAAAACTGCTACAACATTCAGTTTGTTTGTCGTGGGATCAGCTTCTGCACTATACATTATTGTGACATGTAACAGATCATATCTTTATTATGTGATAAAGTTTCTAGGGTTGTTTTCATATTGTGGTAAGTAAACTTTAATACTGGTAACAAATATCTTTTAAATAAAGTAAAAGAAAACATAAAATAAAAACAGAAAGCACTGTTCATTACTTTTTTTATGTGCAATGGCACCACATAACAGCCCACAGAAGGGAAATGGGAAATCCATTCACCTACATAGTTTTAATACCTCACAATGGTGCCGTGGTGATAGTTCATTCCAATTGATCCGTAGTGAGAAGGTCCTCCAGGATGTAGAACATGTCAGAAAAACAGTAATACATGACAAATATTTACAACCAAAACAAATAAGCTAATGTACCTTCCACAGGTCCCAAGTGGAACGATTGTCATTGTTTTAATGAGCACTATATGAAAGGATCATTTTACAACACTCATTTACTAACATCGCCTTAATGCATTGAATTTAAAATTTTAAAAAATGTTTTTTATTTATAAGGTAATAAACATATAATAGAACTACTACAATAGTTATTTGCAATGAACACTTTACTGCACTGAAATGGTGCAGAAGTTCGATTTTATATAAAGATCTGTGACTTACCAAACGAGAAAGTGCTGGTAGATAGACACAATAAAAAACACACAAACACACACACAAATTTCAAACATATATTTATATATGCAGAGGGAAACATTCTGCGTGGGAAAAATATATATGTCTGCCTGTGTCTGTATATATATGCGGATGGACGTGTGTGCGCGCGCGAGTGTAAACCTGTCCTTTTTTCCCCCTAAGGTAAGTCTTTCCACTCCCGGGATTGGAATGACTCCTTACCCTCTCCCTTAAAACCCACATCCTTTCGTCTTTCCCTCTCCTTCCCTCTTTCCTGATGAAGCAACCATGGGTTGCAAAAGCTTGAATATTTGTGTGTGTTTGTGTGTTTTTTTGTTTTATTGTGTCTATCAACATACCAGCACTTTCTCGTTTGAATCAGTTGGTTCTACTAGAAATTCATCACTGGAGTAGAAGGAGTTGGCCACCAACAAATTCTTTAGGCTTCTCTTAAACTGAATCTCATTGGTTGTTAAGCTTTTTACGGCTGCTGGCAAGTTATTGAAAATGTGTGTTCCTGAATAATGCACACCTTTTTGTACAAGAGCAAGTGACTTTAAATCCGTGTGGAGATTATTCTTATTTCTAGTATTGATTCCATGAACAGAGCTGTTGGTTTGAAACAGTGATATATTTTTAATGATAAATTTCATTAAGGAATAAATGTATTGGGAAGCAGTAGTTAGTATCCCTAGTTCCCTAAACAGGCCTCTGCAGGATGTTCTTGAGTTCGCACTACATGTAACTCCTATTGCATGTTTTTGTGCCCCGAAAAATAATCCCATATGACATTATGGAGTGAAAGTAAGCATAGCATGCCAGCTTTTTCTTTTTTATATCCCCTGCATTGCAAATAGAGATTTGTTTAGATGCTTCAGCATTTCTGTGGTGTGCTCCTCTCAGTTGAATTCACTATCAAGCTGTAATCCCAAGAATTTAACACTGTCCATTTCTTCTATCTGCTTGTCTTCGTATGTTAGGAATATACTCGTGGGACACCCCTAACCAGTTCTGAACTGTATGTAGTGTATTTTTTCAAAGTTTAGCGACAAAGAATTGGCTAGGAACCAGTGATTAAAGTCCACGAATATTATATTAGCCGATCTTTCTAAGATTACACTTGATTTGGGCATCTGGTAATGTTACTGATGAAAGGTCATTGAGATACACAAGAAACCTTGTGGGACCCCACATGTAATTAGTTCCCAGTTGAATGATGCCTGATATCTTGATACATGTCTCTTTCCTAATAACACCCTTTGTTTCCTGCCAGAGATATAAGATTTGAACAATTTTGTAGCATTTCCTGTTACACCTTAATCTTTTAATTTACTTAAAAGGATATTGTGATTTACATAATCAAATGTATTTGACAGATCACTGAATATACCACTTGCCTGCAAAATTTTGTCTAATGAATTAAGTACATTTTCACTATAAGTGTAGATAGCCTTCTCAATATTGGAACCCTTTAGAAATCCAAATTGTGACTTTGACAGTATGTTCTTTGTGATAAGACGGTTATAAAGCCATTTGTACATTACCTTTTCTGAAATTTTTGAGAATGCTGGCAAAAGTGAAAATGGATGGAAATTTGACACTAATTCTTTATCTCCCTTCTTAAACAGTCGCTTAACTTCAGCATATTTCAACCATTCAGGAAATATTCTGTTGATAAACAACTGGTTACACAGATAGCATAACATGTTACTTATCTGAGAATCAGAGCATAACATGTTACTTATCTGAGAATCAGATTCTTTAATTAATTTTGTTGATATTTCATCATACCCACTACTTGTTTTTGATTTTAAAGATTTTATGATGGACATTACTTCTGCTGGGGTAGTGAGGGTCAAATTCATATTAGGGAAATTACTTGAAAAGTCTGGTCTGAAGTATCCCATGGCAGCATCTACAGAACCTGACAACCCCATCTTTTCAGTAACAGTTATAAAATGTTTGGTAAAAAGTTCTGCATCACTGTACACATCTGTCACCATTGTATCATTTTTCTCTTAATGCTATTTTCCCCTCTTCGCGTCTGGTTTTACCAGTCTCTCCCTTCACTACATCCCATATTGTCTTTATTTTGTTGTCTGATATAACTAGCTTTTCATTGTAATATATTTGCTTTGATGTCCATATTACAGTCTTTAATATTTTGCAGTATTTCTTGTAATGTGCTATAGCGTCAACCTCAGAACTGTTTTGGCTTGACAGGTACACTTTTACTAGATACCTCTATTCTTTGTAGATTTTGCTCTAACGTTAGTTAGTTTTGGGGGAAAACAGTGCTAAAATGGGGTAAGCACTTTATTAGCAAAATTGTTATATTTTTCATTTGTGCCATGAGCACTGTAAACATGACTCCAGTGAATGTCTCTGAGGAGTGCCCTAAAATAATCACTTTTTGGCATATTGGTTACCCTCGTGAGTTCAGATTTAACAAATTTTATATCGTGTTCAGTATTAACATTTAACAGAAGGAAGTGCATGTCATGACCTGAGAGGCCATTGACTATTGGTTTTGTAATATAATTTTGTTCATTGGACTTGTCTATAAAGATATTATCAATGGCTGTTTGTGAGCAATTGGCTACCCTAGTTAGGAACTTTACAGTGGGAATTAAGTTGAATGATAGTGTTACTAACTCAAATGAGTTCTTATTGGGAGAGTCTTTAAGGAAATCTTCATTGAAGTAACCAGCAACCACTATTTCTTTGTTTTTGGCTGTTACATGGGCCAGTACAGCTTCAAGGTGGTTTACGAATAGATTAAAGTTAATTGCAGGTGCTTGATATACACTTAATATTATGAAGGAGATTTTTAAATGAAATTCTACTTCTCTTTCACATGCTTTCGTATGCTATTCTAGGCAAAATTTATGAATGTCTATGTTCTTAAATTTATGACTGTTCCTGATGAATGTGGAAATTCCTCCTTTCTCAATTTCTGCTCTATAAAAGTGAGATGCTAACCTAAATCCTGTAACACTAAAAAGTTCTATGCCAGTGGTCACATGATGTTCAGAGAGGCAGATTATGTCAGCTGGGTTTGAGGACTCAAAATCATCTGTGCAGATAATTAATTTTATTTCTCAGTCCTCAAATACTTTGATGCAATAAAGATAGCTGACATTTCTCACTGACTGAGTTAAAATTGGGTGGGGTTGGAATTTCTGCCGATCGTTGAAAATTTTTTACCAACAGCTGTTTATGCTGATGTAATAAGCTAGAATCTCTCTTGAAACTTGGTTTCTTTCTGTCCTCCCTAACGTAAAAAAGGGTCTTTTCTGAACCCTATAATCATTGGTATTTTATCACTCATGACAGTGCCTCTCCTCCGCCCCCCCCCCCCCCCTTCACTTCTCCCTAACGTAAAAAAGGGTCTTTTCTGAACCCTACAATCACTGGTGTTTTTATCACTCATGACAGTGCCTCCCCCGCCCTCACACCCACTCCCCTTCACTTTGCTGCTATTTTCCCAGCCAGTTTACCCTCCCCATTCGTGTTGAGGTCAAGGCCATGCGTAGTATAATCGCTATTTCTCTTCACGTAAATATTAGAGGTAGACAGTTTTGGTTCAGTCTAATATTTCTGCTTCTCCTTCATTGCACAATAAGTCACCCCATCCATATTAGTCAAACATTTGACATAACCTGGCAATCCAAGCACGTTTCGTAAACGGTTTTACTTTTATATGGGAGCGAAAATCGATTGCGGAAGTGGAAAACGGGCAGCTAGAAACGAATTCCAAGAATCGATTTTGGATTGTGTACATGACCAATCAGAATCGGTATTGTGAGAAAGGTTTGCGAAATTTTGTTTTGGGAGCGCCCTTGTAAATATAGTCAGTGTGATTGGTTAATGTTGTTTTCTGCCTCATCCGATGAAGATTTTTATCGATATCGAGGAACTTGCTAAAAGTCGTCAAACTTTGGAAAGAACCAAGCAGATGGATTTAAAGACTTTCTTCGTGCAAGCCAGTAACATAAGTTTGGACTATATTGTAAGTAAGAAGAATGTCGCTGACTGTCTGACAAAGGTAACCGAGAACCTGAGGTTTTAAAACTCATCAGAAGTTAATGGGTGTCAAGGACTGGGGATAATCTGAGTGATGCGGACTGTCTTCGAAGTACCTATTTGTCTTATTGTTACAATGTAGTGTAAAAGCCGATCTTCATTTATTTTAAAACAAATGTGTTCTTTCATTTGCAGTGTGCTAAGCATTTGTGTGTGTTCCCTCCCGTATACACAGCGAATGTCATATCGGTAAGCAAACGCAATACAGCTCATTGGACAGCATGCGAATGTGTCCAGAACTGAAGTGGACAGCTGTTACAGTCCTAAGCATATTGTGCGCTATGGTTTGGATGTACTGTCAACATAGTCCCTTCCCGTGCCCAGTTGTCAATAACTTCATTATTTTGATCAATATGAAGAAAGCGTTTTATTGTTAACTAAATTAACTTACTATATATTGATAAATAACTAAACAAGTTCGTTTATAATGCTTAATTTCTAAAGGCAACTATAGTGATGCACCCCAGTTATAAGTTAAACTCATTTTAAGTTTGTGCCTCCACTGGTCTTTCCCTGTTACCGATTAGCACCAGTACCACTAGCTATGAGGATTCTGCCGGCCCGTGTGGCCGAGCGGTTCTAGGCGCGTCAGTCTGGAACCGCGTGCCGCTCCGGTCGCAGGTTCGAATCCTGCCTCGGGCATGGATGTGCTGATGTCCCTAGGTTAGTTAGGTTTAAGTAGTTCTAAGTTCTAGGGGACTGATGACCTCAGCTGTTAAGTCTCATAGTGCTCAGAGCCATTTGAACCATTTTTATAAGGATTCTGGACCACTTTGAACGCATCCCATCAGGTTGCCTACATGCAGAGACTGCTTGCGTACGTGCAGTGGCATGGCAAGAATGAAGTCTTAATAAAGAAATGAAATAAAAAAGTTCCCTTGCACATGATATCTCTCTTACAAAATAATACACACACATATTTCTCAAAAAATTACGTGAAGGGTGAAAATGTCAGTATTTCATAGTACTTTTCAACATGGAGGAAAGTATCTGAACGCTTAGAATTTTTTCTTTTGCGCTATGTTCAAATGTATTTGTATAAAAATTACGTAAAACAGCACTTGCATACTTACAAAGATCGAACGAAGCCTGAAATGAATCATTTTCCACATCTGAATTATTGTGAAGTGTCACAAGGCATAGGTAAGACCGGACTCGCTGACTGAGCATTTGACAAGTCTTGTTTTGATGTGACATCCGATTAGCGTACATGACATGTGTGCCACATGGCAAGACACACATAGGCACTGCAGCTCAAAGCGCACTTGTTGATGAGAGTAAATAATGTTAAACCACGTCGAAAATTCGTCTGCTACCAAAGTCAGTCAAACATGATAGTGACACCACAAATTAATTATTTCTCACTTCTGTGATACTTGCCAAGTACCACAATGTTCTCTCCACGTCTAAAATATCTGAAAAATACGTCAGCAACGCAAAAAAGTGCAGTGTTTGCATCAGACTGAAGCCTAGAACATGATTGCGAACTCTAAAGTACTTCAGTGCTGTTTTATACGTAAACACGTCACCTGCTTAACAGGTAGGTAAACTCTTTATGGAATATGAGAATCAGTATAAAACATATTCTCCGTAAGTATTGAAAAACCAATGGTTGCATATGCAGTGAAGTAAATGAAATAGTAAAATGTAGTAGTTGAAGAAGAGTTTTACTTCAAATACTATCCCATGGAACATAAAAAACGCAAAATAAAACCAATGGTTGCTTTAAGATTTTTTTATTTGTCACCACCAACAGGTGGTGGCGTTCACACTTCAATTCGTGTACCATTCTTGCCTTAAATTAATTATTTTCCACATTACGATGCTTGCCAAGTGTCATAATGTTCTTTCCTAGACTAAAATGGCTGCAAAATACGTAAACAGTGCAATTTTTGTGTCAAGTATCACAATGTTATTTTCCACATACACATGTCTGTCAAATTGGTGCCTAAAGCATTCTTGTGAACACTAAAGTAAGTACCCCAGTCCTATTCCCATGCCTAAATAATTACAAATAACATGCTAAACTAACAATTGACTTGACAACATAGGTCTAAAAGGTCAGTGTCATGAAACTAACCTGACCAGGCAGTCTTGAATAACTGTAAGCTATGGGAAGAATGCAATTCCATTATTAATACCTACTCTTGCTGTAAGTCACAATATACAATCAAATTAAATATTTCCACTTCTAAATTATTCTATGATCCCTGTTCAGTGTGCAGGGGCATAGATACAGGGGTCCAACCCCCTCCCTCCCAGAGCTTTTTTTAAGCCGCTCACTTTAAAATGTGGTAGTTTTTAGTTGTAATCAATACGAGATTAAATTTTGTTTGTTGAACAGTTGCAGTGATTGTTAGGTTGCAATGACAATTGGCACGAATCTATATGTTGTAATGCAAAGCTGAGCTTCAGCTACCTACTTGTTCTAGGTACACGTAGGTATATTTTGTATAGACTGTCTTATGTTTAAGACAACTGCCAACTCTAGTGATCTAATAGCTGTAGCACTATAGTAGTGCAATGTTGAAGCTTAGCTCAGCAATGGCAACTTATATCGACTTCTATCAATATCTGCAGAGTGGAACTATGATGACTGAGATTTTATTGTATTGAATTATACTGTATTGTATTTTATTGATCCAACTAATCATAAAATTGTACAATTCGCACAAGTGATATTGGACAAGTCAGCATACATTTTTACAAGTAATTTTTACAATTATATTCCTACAATTTTGTTGTTTGATGAAAGTTTGTTCAATATTACAAGAAGGTATAGACACTACATTGCACTTTCACTTGTTTATACTTAAAGGAAACATGCATTATAATCAGGCTTTAGTGATCAGTTATTGAGAAATTTGTTAACATTTATTACCTTTTAAAAAATCATTTACGCTGTAAAACTTTTGCACTAAAAGAAATTTCTTTAAAATATATGTGAAAACTTTTGGTATTTCTGTTTTATTTTCAATTTCAGCTGGTAGGTTATTTTGGACTGGACCATATGTAGGTCAGACTGATGTTTTGTTTCGTACTTATGAATGTGTTCATTAAATATTAATGGGCGGTCTTTGCTTAATAGGTAGGTTTTAAGGAATATTATAATACTACAAATGTAAACAGATGTCAGTGTCATAATGGCAAGTTTCTTGAAATGTTGCTTACGTGATTCATTACATCTCAGATTGCATATTATACATACTGCTTTTTTTCCCTTCTCTTTTGCTTTTTAAAGGTATATGTGCTGCAGGGTGAGTTCCCACAGAATACTGTAGTGTGGAGTGAAAGTGAGAATAATATACTTGTGTAAGGACAAATTTGATGACTGATTTGCTGAGTACCCTTAGTATATAACATACAGTTGAGAACTTTCTTTTATTATATATATACTGGCCATAAAAATTGCTACACCACGAAGATGACGTGCTGCAGACGCGAAATTTAACTAACAGGAAGAAGATGCTGAGATATGCAAGTGTTTAGCTTGTCAGAGCATTCACACAAGGTTGGCGCCAGTGGCGACACCTACAGGTTGCTGACATGAGGAAAGTTTCCAACCGATTTCTCATATACAAACAGCAGATGACCGGCATTGCCTGGTGAAACGTTGTTTTGATGCCTCGTGTAAGGAGGGCAAATGTGTACCATCACGTTTCCGACTTTGATAAATGTAGGATTATAGCCTATCGCGATTGCGGTTTATCGTATCGCGACATTGCTGCTCGCATTGGTCGAGATCCAATGACTGTTGGCAGAATATGGAGTCGGTGGGTTGAGGAGGGTAATACGGAACTCCGTGCTGGATCCCAACGGCCTCATGTCCTTAGCAGTCGAGATGACAGGCATCTTATCCGCATGGCTGTAACGATCCCTGAGTCAACAGATGGGGACGTTTGCAAGACAACAACCATCTGCACGAACAGTTCGACGACGTTTGCAGCAGCATGGACTATCAGCTCGGAGACCATGACTGCGGTTACCATTGACGCTGCATCACAGACAGGAGCGCCTGTGATGGTGTACTCAACGACGAACCTGGGTGCACGAATGGTAAAACGTCATTTTTTCGGATGAATGCAGGTTCTGTTGACAGCATCATGATGGTCGCATCCATGTTTGGCGACATCGCGGTGAACGCACATTGGAAGTGTGTATTCGTCATCGCCATACTGGCATATCACCTGGCGTGGTGGTATGGGGTGCCATTGGTTACACGTCTTGGTCACCTCTTGTTCGCATTGACGGCACTTTGAACAGTGGACGTTACATTTCAGATGTGTTAAGCCCCTTGGCTCTACCCTTCATTCAATCCCTGTGAAAGCCTACATTTCAGTAGGACAGTGCACGACCGCATGTTGCAGGTCCTGTACGGGCGTTTCTGAATACAGAAAATGTTCGACTGCTGCCCTAGCCAGCACATTCTCCAGATCTCTCACCAATTGAAAACGTCTGGTCAATTTTGGTTGAACAACTGGCTCGTCACAATATGCCAGTCTCTACTATTGATGAACTGTGGTATTGTGTTGAAGTTGCATGGGCAGCTGTACCTGTACACGCCATCCAAGCTCTGTTTAACTCAGGCGTATCAAGGCCAGAGGAGGTTGTTCTGGGTACTGATTTCTCAGGATCTGTGCACCCAAATTGGGTGAAAATGTAATCACATGTCAGTTCTAGTATAATATATTTGTCCAATGAATACCCGTTTATCATCTGCATTTCTTCTTGGTGTAGCAATTTCAATGGCCAGTAGTGTATATATGTAATAAGATCAATACAATGCTGTGGACTACACATATCTACATTAACACAACGTTACATGTACAACTATTTTTTTTAACAAACAGTCTTGCTTTACCAACTTGATGTTGTTATGAAGTTGGTTATACAATTGTGTGCCTCTATGAAGGATACTCTTCTGGTCAGCTGATGTTCTGGCATATGAGACATGAATGTTATTGCCATTTCTTGTTGTGTAATTGTGCACAGAGCTGTTCAGCTGATAGGCATTGGAGGTTCTTAAATATTCTCTTACAAAGACTATTGTTTCAAATATATATAGGCATGGAAGGTTCAGTATCCTTAGAGTAGGAAAAAGAGTGCGACATGAATCTTCTCTCTTTATGTTTTGAGATATGACTGAAATGTGTGTTCCATTTAAGATTTTCTTCAAACCCTATACCAAGGAACTTAACAGAACTCACACTGAAGAGATCTTGATTGTATAGGAGCATGTCAGATATTTATCGTTTTTGAGATGAGAGGCTGAAACTTATGAAGGTTGTTTTTCGCACATTTATGGTGAGATTGTTCTCACTGAACCATTCACTCAGTGATGATGTAAGTGGTTTAATCTTGTGATCACGTTCAGCTTTGTCCATGCCTGTTCCCAGAACACGTTTGTCATCTGAAAATAGTGTAGTATGCCCTGAAGTTAGTTTCGTATTTATGCCATCAATATTAATGGAAACAGTATGGGTCCCAGGGTTGATCCTTGTGGTACACCATATGTAACAGGCATTTTCTCGGAGGAGTGCACAGAACACTGATGAACATTGGTATCCTTTTTTCACATCGCATTTCACCTTTTTTGCGCTCTGTTCGATAAATATGATTCTAACCATTGGTTTGCAGTTCCCCTCACATCTTTATTGGCTAACTTTCTAAGGAGTATGGTGTGGTCAATAACGACAAAAGCTTTAGACAAATCTCAATACTCCTAGTAGTAATTTCTTTATTATTTAATGATTTTAAGGATGTGTTGAAATATTCATACACTGCTGTGGTGGTTGTTTTAGCTTTTCTAAATCCATATTGGTGCTCCAATATTAAAGAGAATCTGTTAAAAGAACTTTCTAATCTGGTGTAAAACAACTTCTCTAATATTTTTGAAACGTGCTGAGCTGTGCTACTGGGCTGTACTTAGCTACATCATTTTCTGATCCCTTTTTGTGGAGTGTAGTAACTTTAACAACGTTTAGGTCGTCAGAGAAAAGATCATTACTGAAGGATGCATTAATTATAACAGTGTGTGGTTTGACAATGTGTTCCCCAGACTTCTTTACAATAAAATCTGGTATATTGTCACTGCCATTGGAGTATTTATTTTTAAGTCTTTTTACAACTGTGAGCACTGCAGTGTTTGAGGCTTTGTGGAGAAATCTTGTTGCTCTTACGGTTTCCACATGTGTTGGGTGCTGAGTACTGACTCTATGGAAGTTCTTCTTCATCAGCTTTTCAGCTATTGTACTGAAATAGTCATTAAAAGCATTTAAGATTTTTTCTGGTTCTGATGTCGACTCAACATTTAGATTTAGTTTCAAAGTTTTGTTTTGTAGCATGGTGCTTGTCACTAATTTCATTTTTCACAACTTTCTAAATACCTTTCATTTTTTTAGATTCTGTTACTAATATCATATATTATATCTGTATATAATTTTTGTGCTTTCTGAATTACTTGTTTGTATATAATACAATAAGACTTACAGTATGTTCTAAACTTATCATCCATCTCATGGTGTTTCATGTTTCAGGTAGCACTTTTTTTGGCCAGAGATTTTTATCTATTTTGTTACCCGTTAATTTGTGCATTTGTTTCCAATTCTCTTTGACTTTAATGGGAATAATGAATAACTGTTTATTAAAGTAATTATACATGCTGTTTACATAATTTTTTCAAATACCTGTGACCAGTTTTCAGTCTTTAGAAGATAGTTAAAAACCCCAGTGTTTTCTTCATTAAACTGCTTTTGCACTGTAGTTCTTATAGGACATTGCTTCTCACAATTTAAATTTACTGTTAGCATCTAGACTTTGTGGTCAATGTAGCGTGTGTTAGTGGTTTAAGTTGATTATTATTGTGTATCTACATTTATAAAGATCTGGTCAAGAGCTGATTTTGAGTTTTCAATGATCCTGGTTGGGGTTGTAACAGTTGGGGATAAGTGGAATGAATCAGCAATATTTAGCAATTCATCTTTGCTTTTTCCAGGTTTAGGGAATTCGATATTACAATCTCCACATATTAGAAAAAATTATTTATTCATAAAGTCTATTTAGTAGCACTACAAGAGAGTGATTGAAAGCCTGGATATTTAATGTGGGAGATCTATGCAAATTCAATACCAGTATGTTAGAGTCTGCCAAGACAATTGAAGAAAATTCAAAATCATTTTCTATTAGTGTACTGCTGTGCTTTGTCAGGCATTTGTTGTTCACATTCCTTTTAAATTAGACAGCTGTTCCAGCTCCCTTACTTTCATTTTGACAAGAGTAACTAGCTAGATTATATTCTCCGACTGGTAGGTTTTCAATTTTATCTTTTGTTAGCCAATGTTCAGCGATACAGAGAACACCTAATCGTAAATTAGTTTTCAGGAATAGATCTATTTCTAACAATTGTCTGCATGTCATGGAGTAATATTTTAAGGTGTACTAGTTTCTGTTTTATGTTGGCTTTTTTATGTACTTTAGAGTGTGGATAAAGTTTTGGGGCACCAATCACCAAGTTCTCCTATAGGTCGGTTTATGGAGTTTACTTTCTGCACCTTTGCTAGCGGGAAGCTGTTGTTGTTCTTGCCCGCAGAAAATCCTGGTTGTAGGCTTGAGGTTTGCATTGTCATGTGGAAGATCTTGTTACAACTTTCAGTGATGCTGATACAGAATGTAGTTGAACATTTCTTGTTGTATGTTGAACATTTTCGGATGTTGAACTTGATTGAGTTGCTATTTTTGGGCTAGATGGTGTTGGTGCTGTCATGTCCGGATTTACTCTTTGATAGTTTTGTTTTGTTGCGACTTCTTTGGACGATGAAGGTGTTGAATGGATTTCTTGTGGTTCCTTGTTTTCCTTTCATCACTGTCGAGTTGGATTTTTCTTGTATTTCCACTTCCATATTTGCTGAAAGGTCTTCACTTTGTATATTTGCTAGAGCTGGTATTTGCAGATTGCTCTCTGTGACTAGGTGTAAATGTCTAAATGATTTCTCTGTGCCTCCAAGTCGTAAGTGAAGTCTATGCTTTGTATATTCACTTCTGCTGAGAAATGTATTGACGTCCATAACCAATACATGCTCGTAATATTTTGCAGTGCTCATTGAGAATTTGTTTGCAGCATAGATTCTGCTGTTCAGTTTTTGCATGTTGTATCTATATGGAATTGTGCACAAGATTACATTCGTGTTGACTGTCTTTTAGAGAGAATCAGTTAGGGTGCATCATTAAAGCCGGATTCACTCATGCAACAAAAGTGTCGCCACAGCTAGTGGCATACTGCAGTTGCAAGTGTGAACTCCCAGTTTTTAGTGGCGCAACATAAGAAACGTAATTTTTCTCACGCCATAAAAAGTTCAGCTTAGTTGTACTTTGTTGTGTCACTTTCCTACCACCACTGCTCCCTGGTGGCAGTATTTCGAAACACGATTATTCTGTCGCAGTTATCGCGGTGTAATTGCTGCTGCACACCATTCGATTTCAGTTGGTTTTTTTAATTTTATTTCTGAAAAAAGTTAAAACAGTAGTCAGCAGGTACACTTCCACAGCTTCTAGAACTACAAGAACAGTAACCAATGTTTCAGTATCTGCAGCAGTTTGTGTGTGCGCGCGCGCTCAAACCAATGATGTATCTCACAGTATTAAAAGATTTTTGAATGAATAAAGAAACTTAATATATGTAACCAAAAAAGCGAGTTGTATAAACTTTATAATTTGTGAGACCAATCAATGTATAACCTGTGGATTATACGCAGGAAATAGTCCCAGAGTGTGATGTGGCAGCTGTTAAACTAAAAATTAGTTATTCAAAGTGCCATGTCAACGAACATAATACGAAAGTGACGTGTCTACGGCAGCTGTTGGTTAGTTTGCCATTGCAGACAGCATTTTCGTCTCTGAGTATTCTTTCTTTTATAAATGTGTTTGTTTCACCTGGTTTATCTCTCTACGAGAATTTGTGGCGTTCTGTGTGAACAGTAGATGACAATGCCACTACAGCAAGCCTCAAGGCGTGGCACCACATTAGACGCATCTGTGAACCCGGCTTAAAGCTTGAGATAAACAGGGCTTAAACAACATCATGATTCCAAAAAACCTGAACACTTTTTTATGTGTTAGACATTAGAGTGTCTCGAAGTCTAAGTAGTAGTATCTAACAACAGTGCACTCATGTGTATCCCCAAGGGGAGGCAACAGGGTCCACTTGTCAACTCTCCAGCCACCCCACCTTCCACCCTTTTTTATTGATACAGGGTTGGGCAAATAAAAGTGACCCAGACATTTTGAAACCATTTGTAGACTTACAGTTACTTGCCAATGGGATGGAGCAACTGCCCATATGGCCAGTCGAATCTTGGAGCACATTTACACAATCTTCAAACATGATGGAGATGTTAGCAGAGGTCGGTCTGGTCGCGGCCCTAGATGGCCACCCAGGTCATCTGATCTGCCAGTGTGTGATTATTTTGTGTGGGGAACCCCAAAGTCTAAGGTTCATCGCAACAATCCTGCAGCAGAACATTTCGGATGAAATCGCAGCAAATCCAGCAGCCCAACTCTGATCTGCCATTAGCAACTTGCTGACCAGGGCCCAGTAGTGCCAAGAGATGAATGGTGGTCACTTGCAATAAAACTGATATAGTCAGGTTAATACTGTATTTAATTTCCTCTGATGTTTCTTTGTACCCTGGAACTCTGTTCTCCAGGACACTTTTATTTGTCACACACATTTTTGTTTCACCTATCCAGTATTGTTCATATGGCATGGTATGATCCGAAACTAAACAAACCATTTACATAAACGATGGGAATTCTAATGTGTTGCCTCTTCCCACCTGGAAGTTGGATCTATTTCCAGTGGCGTAACAACACTCGTTGGTTGTGTGATAGGGTTACTGACCAGTCACTGAGCATGTGTTTGTTTACTTGAAGGTTAATCCTTTCGCAGGCTGTGGGAGATACACTTCCCACTAATGGTATTCCTTTAATGCATTCATGGAAATACGTGGTCCCACTTCCGTACACTCCTGGCCCCTAGTGGTAGTCCGCTGCACTAGCTCTGGTTTCTGTTTGTTGCTAAACATAGCTTTTAGGGCTGTGGGAAGTATATATCCCACCAAATAATGGTGTTCCCAGGGTTCTTGGGAAGAATGCGTACCACCAAAAGTCGTTTCTGAAAGGGACTCGGGAAATATATATACCACAATGTCTTTTGTGGTCCTTGGGAAGCATACTTACCACAAACGTCGAGGTACCACAGTGCTTGTGGGAATACGTCTTACCACCGCTGCATTTGCCTGACATCTTGTGGTAGTAAACTGTACCAGGTGTATGAAAACTGCTGCAACAATCAGTTTGTGTGTATAACAGGATCACTACTGTTGTCGGAAGAGTTTGCTTTGCTTCTGAAGTATATGTCTGTGTCACTATTATCAGCTCATAGCTTTACTGTTTTCACATTGTGGTAAGTAAATTTTAATATTGGTGGCAAATATAATTGGAATATCATATTATCACTTACTGATCGTCTCACGATCTTTCCTTGCTTTTCGTAGCAAAAATGTCGAAGAAGCACGCCTATACTAAGAAATACACACCAGAAAAACCTTTGGAGTTGCTATTTTCACTACCTAGCGATCCTGAGGATTCTGAAATAGAAAGTGATGAAGCATCAGAAGATGAATTTGTTTCAGACGTTGATCTGTGTTTGGTTCCACAACCTAATATCAATAACAGTGCAAACAATTCTTGCTCCATGGACGTCGATATTTCTAGTGACAGTACCGTAAGTGCAGAAGAGCCATTGGCAGAAAAGGAATGGTCCTATGACACTGCTGTTTTCGTCTTTCTTCGCGTTGATACAAAAGGAGAACCAGTTGTCAACCACCCATTGATGAAACACAGCACAGAGAGAGATTACTTCCTTTCTTTATTTACCAATGAGCTGCTGGAGTATGTGGTTCAGCAGACAAATCTGTTTTCAGAGAAACAGAAACAAAAACTGCAATCTGGGCAGACTGTAAGGGAGTCAACAAATATCTGGACAAATTTATCTATAGAGGAGTTACAGGCCTGGATTGGAATGAATATCTTGATGGGTGTGGTCGTGTTGCCAAGTGTGGTGCACTACTGGAGTTCAGAACCTGCCTTAGGTCAGCTTTGCATATCGAAACCTATGACATGCAAACGTTTCAAAAAGATATGTGAAAGTATTCACATAACTGACAACAGGCCTAATCCTCCAGGAGGGCATCCAAACCACAATAAACTTCACAAGGTCAGACCTCATAACCTTTCTGAACATCACAATTCGTAAGCCATACACTGCTAGTAAGGTATTGGCAGTGGATGAAAGCATGATATCTTTCAAGGGACGATCTTCGCTCAAGCAGTATATGCCTCTCAAGCCAGGAAAACGAGGATACAAGGTATGGTGTTTAGCAGATTCAAAGACTGGCTATGTCATAAAATTTCATATTTACACAGGAAAATCAAATGTCTGATGGACAGAAAATTCTCTGGGAGAGTGCGTAGTCATTATCCTCCCCCAAGACCTGAAATATAGTAACAGTTTAGTAGAGTTTGACAACTTCTTCACCACAATGAACCTAATGCAAATGCTTTTGAACAATGGAATCTACTCTATAGGGACTGTCAGAGCAAACCGGCAAGGGCTTCCTTCAATGATGAAAGATAAATGTACCTTGAAAAGAGGAGCATTTCAGTTTCAATGCAAACGTGGCATTGCAGCTATAAAATGGATGGACAACGAACCTGTCACTATTTTGACAACTTCAGACAATCCTAGAGATACCACACTTGTCTCAAGAAAGAATAAGGATGGCACAACCAGCATGGTTACGTGTGTCACAGCTGTGGCAACATACAATACCATAATGAGAGGTGTAGATCACTTTGATCAACTTAGGGAACGTTATGCAATAGGTCGACGTTTTCGTAAGTCGGCATCGGATTCTCTATTTCCTATTAGACATGGCAGTTGTAAATGCCTTTGTATTGTACAAAACTAACAAATGACAAGAGGGATATGATGATCAATTGAACTTTCGATTACGACTCGCAAAACAATTGATAGATGGCTTTACATCTCGCAAAAAAGGACGTCCAGTAACCATTCTAACCAAGAAGAACACCATACCAGATCATGTTCGACTGGCAAAAGTAGGTGATCATATGCCTGTTTTAGAAACAACCTACAGACGCTGCCGAAAGTGTTCAACAAAAGCTCGTGTCAAGCGAACAAAATATGTATGCTGCTCCTGCAACGTACCCCTGTGTATCAAACCATGCTTCCGTCAGTTTCATGGAAAATAAAAAGAAAATATAACAATCATTTCAACATTTTGTTGAAAAAGAATTATTACTTGTAAATCAATCATTTGAACATTTTGTTGAAAATATTTATTACTTGTAAATTTGTAATGTAAATGTTTTTGAAATAAAGTATAATAAAAAAATCACCATCAACTTAAAATTTTTTTACATGTAATGCCAACATGTTACAGCTTATAAAATGGTAATGGGATATCTTCTTCCCACAAAAGTGTAAACCTCACAAGTGGGAAATCGGTTAACCACCAAAAATGTAAGTTAAAAAAGTGCTGTACTGATATATTTACCACCATAACTTTTATTAGACCTAAATCACAAATATAAAATTATCAAAAAATAATAAATTGATAACAATTCTAATTCGATGCAAAAAAAATTAGCTTCGCTAAGTCGCCACAAAAAATGCGCCCATTAAAGGGTCAAACATGTCTAATTACAAGAGTCATCTACCACATATGCTAATGTCCGGAATACAGTCTAAAATTATGGAACAATCTTTGTATTTTTTAAAATTCATCAATAATATGCTTTGGTGAAGCAGATGTATTTTCTCATTTTGTACATTTTTCACAAGATAGTGAGGCTTCTGTCTCTTCTTTCTTTAACACTCTACAGATGGTCTCTTCCATAATAGAATCAAATTCACAAAGCAACTCAACTATTTTCAAGGAATTACCATTATTAGACTTATCACTTGAACCTTGAAAAGACAGCCCACTTTTGCCACAGTTTAGTAATTGCTATTCTTCTTAGAAGCACCTTGTTCCAGCGATTTGTTTCTGCATAAATACTTCCAGTGGCTACATCTATGGTTTTATAACGTTTAACCTATGATTCTTTCTAGCCATGACTTTTGCCTGAATATCGTTTTTGAAAATTTCGTGCTCTTTTAAAGTTTCACTGAGGAGCTTCTAACTTTCAAAATTCTTGTTTGAAAGAGAAATAACTATACAGCAGTAAAATAACTTGCAATAAAAACAGTAAATGCAGTTTTGTGAAAGTGGCTACACTAGCCATCTCATAAAGCTTTCTCTCCATTGCTTAAAATTTCTGTATAATATTTTGTGCTAAAACGTCAGCCAGTGTCATTGAAGGAAAATTGTAATTATGCAGTAGTTTAGGTGGACTTTGTCTTATTAAAAAACTTATTTCAGTGTCTCCTAAAATTCTTGACCATAATGCAGAATCTGTACACAAATGTTGCATAACACCTTCTGTGTGTGTCACATTGGTGTCAATTTTTTTGAAACCTTTCATCTGATAATGATAATCAGAGTCTTGTCAGTTCTAGTTGATTCGAAACTGTGTATATATGTTTGACATCATCATCTGTATTTACTTTCATATTTTAGTTGGTGTTCCATTGTCAGTGTCATCATTTGTTTTGGTGCAACTGTGAATGTGCCAGATCGTTTTCGCCTTTCGGTCTGTTTTTGAAGACCTATTTTTTTGTACTGGTAACGTTTTCCTAGACCCTGTAATATCACCGTTTCTCTGTCACTTTTTTTTCTTTTAGCGCAAATGTTTATGTATAGCTGTGCGAGTGGTCTATGTGAATCAAAGACTTTATGAGTGTGAGAGAGAAAGAGATCATCTCTAACTCGTGATACAAAAGCTCTGTGGATGTAATGTGGGCCATTATGTGTACAATAAACTTACTTACTTCTAATTTAGCAATTGTGGAGAATATGATCACAGTGGAACAGTAATTGGCGACATTGTTGGCAGCTCACATTTTGAATATGGAATGTAATATGTTTAATTATGAAAACATTTCATCTTATACTAAATGTAGTTATAAAGATTATTTATGGAAAAATGTAATTCATGAGTGGGAGAGGTACATTTAATTCTTTGGTTATTTTGACTTCTCCCTTGTCTGTGGCTTCATACATTATTTAGTGGACACATCTAATAATGTAGGGAACTTTGTTTCCTGGTAAGTCAGTAAAGCCTGAACCATGCACTAGTTTGAGAGTGTATTTTATGGATTTTTATCGAAATTAATACACGTCTTGGACACTAATTCCCATGCTGCAGAGTGAGTACATCATAGCACCCAAGATGGCTTCCCCATGGCGCTCAATTGTGCCTCTGACTATTTTAAGAATTTTCAAACTCGATGATTGCAGGAAGTCCACAGAGCTACAGCAATTTTATTGCAGGTGCAGACTTTGAAATTGGAAGACAGACAATCGTTTTATATTATTTATCATGTTGCATTATACACTTGAGAAATCAAACAGGAATTAAATTTATACCTGAGAGAATGGGAGATTTTTTTGTTAAAATATTGGGGAAGTGACTTGCTTTGCCCAAACGTTCCCATTCAAGTAACCAGATATTATTCAGTCATAATAATTTAACTTCAGTTTAATGGGGAGAGAAGTTGAAATCGCTAGACATTCTGGAAAAAAGATATGTCTGTAACCCAAATTAAACAATGCAAACTATAAAAATATACAAAATAAAGATTTATCTTTGCCCTAAAAAAGCTATAATCGTAATTGACTTTACTTCAAAATTATATTCCATCAATTGACACAAAAAATTTTATGGCCTACAGAGAATATCTTTTGTGTCCTATGAATGTAAAAAAGCCTGACGATATTATGCATGTATTTTATAATAAAAAATATTTTAGTAAAATAAGGATGGTCATAAAAATTTTTTGTTAATCTTGAGTTTTGAGATTTCTATCATTTCACTTATTCTAATATATTATAATAAAACATGTTTTGTCGATGCAAAGAACTTAATAAATGCCTTCTACTATTAATTAATAAATGTTTTTGTAAAACTAAAATTCAAATAATTGTACTTATAGTATACATTCAAATCTGGGACAGTATTTTATTGATTCAATAAACATTCATTCTGAATAAATCATTTTTTTATTTTATTTAAAAACGCTTTCATTGCTTTAATTTGATAATCATTTACGATAAACTAGCATCTATCAAATTAAATAATACTTCATTAGAGATGTGATTACCTCCAAAAAATGGGCAATTGTGAGTAGTAGTGGCGGTCTGAGAGTTCCATACCACAAAGGGCACACAGTTGTTGCTCACTTTACTGTGAGTCACATAACAGTGAGACCACACAATCATGACAGTGGTGTCTCAGAGTGAGTGGAGAACCTTCACCACCACATAGAGCAGTGATGATCAAATTGACAGTCTCGATCATGCAGCAACAGGCCACAAAGCAAGATTCATCATCATAATTATGATAGAGTAGATAACCTTCATGACAGAAACCATTCACATGACTAGAGCTTAAATTTTATGTTTCCCTGCAGTAATAATTTTCTATTGTTAAGTACTTAACACATCAATATTTTTCTCACACCTAATGGCCAAAATGGCGCCCCTAAATTTTGATGTCTCGGGCAAACGGCCGTGTTGCCTGCCTCTACGTCTGTCTCTACAGCCAAATAGACCGATTTCAGTCCAACATCATTTATACTATACTATAGCAGTATACAAGGTGTGGGAAGGAGCAAGAGAGCCCACTTGACCCCTCCCCCACCATGAACTGAAATACAGAGTTTTTATTCAGATATTGAGTGAATAACCATCAATTTTCTGGGCTATAATAAGCTTTTTGTAGAGTGATGTCCTCATTGGAAAAATATCTCTAAATGTCCATGACCATACTCATTTTAGTGAGCCATTGTAATATCACATAACAAAATGGTGCCACTAGAATTTTGACAGCAGTATCTGGAAACAGAATCTCGGGGCACAACTGCAGTTTGAACTGTTGTTGCATGTTGAAATTAACTTTTGGGCCAAAGCCATTTGGAATAGATATCGCAGCTAGGTTTCCACATACATGAATTACTTGTAAGTGCATATCTCCACCACCACTTGAGTATGTCACTCTTAATGTGGAAAAACCTTACTCACACACTGTCATGACATGTCTCGAAACCTATGAGTTTCAGCTACTGTCAGTACAAGGATCTGCTCTCATTCTCTTCTCATTCATTCAGTAGCACAGTTCTTGAGTTGTTTGCTTATGTACCTAAATAATTGGCATCACAGCTAATTATGCTCTTGGTCTGCAACTAAGTAAATAAATACTTTGTTAAGTGGCAAAAGTTCTTGAACAATGCAATAGGAATCTTATTACAGTGATGCAACAATTTCTCATGATTACTTATGTATACTGAAGTAACAGAACATCAGTTGAAGTGAACAGAGTTGAAAAGTACTGTAATCGAAAGTGTGGAGTTGCTGAAGTTCATATTAGTGTAGAACAGTCAATAGCATAAAGATATTTTTTATTTCAGTATAATGACAATAATCTCTTGCTTTAAGCATTGAATGCGAATTTTAGATGAAGTGGAAATATCAAAATTTATTTTTGGCTTTAGAGATTTAAAATTACTTTGGACTGTAATTAAAATCCCATGTAAATACAACAGTGTTTATATTGGTGTAATCATTGAGTAAACCCTGTTGTACAGAGTAGTACAAAGTTTGGGTAAAAAACTGAGTACCTAAACGAAATGTTATATTGACAGCACCTTTGATCCATCAGAATCTTGACTAGCTCTAAAAATGAAACAAAGAAGAACTGCTGAGATAAAAATCTTAATTTCCTATGTATTGTGTTGTATATATTATCACTGTGATATGGGTATTGTAGTGATGTTGAAGTCTCACCAATTGCCAGATAACACAATATTTCATGTAATATAACGTGAGCTGGCATGACATCTCATGTACATGTATTGTGTAGAGGCTCAAAAGGAGTTAAAATTCATTTTACTCATTCGAAAATCATTTCTGATTCGTCCTTGACAATTAGCTCTATTACTGTCATATCGGATGTCCTCAAATGCTTCCTATGAGATACCCATTTTCATACCCGTCATTTGTGGGCCTGTTTTTTCTACATTTATGTCACTGTAAGCTCCTTAGCTAGATACTGCACAACTATTACCTCTTGTACAAATAAATATACTTGCGACATCTTGAAAGTACTGCTTCCAACTTGTGTCTGTGGAAATGCTAAATTGGATATACAGTTATTGGTAGTGGCAGGCACTTGTAACAAATTCATGCATGTGGAAACACAGTTATATATTAGTTAGAGAGTCTATTTTCTCTGTATTTAGGCTCTGAGGAAGTTGCCTCTCTAGAGGTAAGATTCTGAGCTTTGATTCTAAGGCTCCTGCACATGATCAACCAATTTTTCAGACTTTACTATGTCTGCCAAATAACTGACTGAGTGCAAAGCTTTTTGGTGTCTTTGTGTAACATAGAGCATATTTGACACGCTTTAGAGACATTTTGTTTTACGGAAAATTTGACAAGATTTCGATCGTTGTTTGTATCGACGTTTCACTGTATATGGTTAGTGAGAAATTGCAAACAAGGGAAAATACAGCATTGGCTGTATAAATCTGAAACAGTTTTTCTTTATTATTGCATATTGATTACAGTCACAGAGTGAACATCTTCAGTGTTAATATAAAATAAAAACACACAAAGTCAAACCTAAATGATCAATGCACAAACATATGTGTCAACTTGCAATAGAGAGCATTGAGTTTTAGAAGATCAAATACATACCAAGACTAAACCCAGTGGTCTCATACAATCATGCATAAAATACAACCTCAAACATAGGTGTTCATAGTGAAAAACATGCCAACTAGCAGGTAACATTCAAACTGAGCCAGCTGCTTATAAAGACTTATGTAGTTAAGCTCCATGCTTGTGGAGAACATCATTGGTGCCCTCCTAATTGAATACATTTATGATACAGAGTTTTTTTACAGTGGAAGACAATAAGTTGTACAGAAATTTATATTAAATAAAAAGAAAAATGGTAGAGTTAAAATATGTTGTCAGAAAACCATAGTGCAAGGAAATATGAACGAAATTAAAACCAATTTCGAGTTGCTTATTTACCAATAAAATTGTCTTTTCTAGAAATTTATGTTAATGAAGTCATGATATTATCAATAAAACCTTAGCAGACATTTAAGACACGTATAGTTCTTATTAAAATGTCTTGGCCACCTGGAACTACAGTTTTATTGATGATATCATGATTTAATTAACAAATATTTCTAGAAAAGACAATTCTGTTGGTACATAAACAATTCTAAATTGCCTGTGATTCCATTGAACGACCTAGTTAGCGCTAGAAGCGTCATATTTTCTTACACTATATTTTATAGCTATATATTCTTAAGTCTATAATTCTGTTTTTATTTAATATTAATCTCTGTAGAACCTACTGTATTTTGCTCTGCAGTCAAATACTCTTTATCGTAAATGTATTCAATAAAGAGGGCAGCTTAGCTGTGTAAGTTTTCGTAAGCAGCTGGCTCAGTTTGAATCTTACCTGCTAGGTGGGATGTTGTTCTCTGTAAACACCTTTGCCTGAAGTTATATTTTTGGATGATTACATGAGTCCACTGGACTTAGTCTTGTTATGTATTTTATCTTGTAAGGCTCAATGTTCTCTACTAAAAATTGACACGTGGCACTGATCGTTTAGGTTTGACTTTGTGTGTTTGTATTTTATTTTAGCACTGAAGATGTTCACTCTGTGACTGAAATCGATAGGAAAAAATAAAAAAAGTTTCAAATGCTGCAAAAGTCTTTGGTCATGTGCCATATATAATTAAAAGACTGACATATAGCCAACCAACATTTAAAAACAAATTAAAAGGATTTCTGAATGACAACTCGTTCCACTCTGTAGATGTATTTTTAGATACGAAGTAGTACTTGTAAAAAAATTAGATTGTGTAAAGAAAACTTATGTTTAAGTGACACGTTCCACATCATTACGAAATGTTGTATTCATGATCTATGGGACAAGTACTAATGTAATGTAATATGACCCATGTTGGAGTTTCTCTTGTTTGCAAACCTTCTGTGTCATCGTGGTGCACAAATTTCCTAATGGAGTCCAATCTCTACTGAAAAAGAGTTCTTTTACAATTTATCTCATTCTGTTGTGTATTTCCACACTAAATCAAGGATTATCGTCGTAGTACCAATTAGGAGAGAATTAATTTTCACATACTTGTGTCTTCTTTTTCCATGTCAGGGTAAAATGACTGTAAACAGGTTTTGAAAGTTTCACTGTCCATGTGCAGGAAGTTGATGTAACCATCATAGTCTGAGTGTAAAATTTCCTTCAACAGGTTTTTAATGTATATATTTCCCTCTCATTTTAAATCATTCCCTGGGCCAGCTTATTGTTTTCTTCTTCTTCATCATCTTCTCCCTTTTTATCTCTTTTAAACACAGTACCAGAGTCAATGTTAGAAATGCTTTATCTGCATTTGTAGCCATTTCCATTTCTGTCAAAATGCGGCACACACGAACAGCGTCTGTTTCACAAGTGAGTTAAACAGACAAACTTGTTATATCACGTACAGGCTTGTTTGGCAATTCCATGGATAAATAAGAGCGAGTTTCAGACATAAGTACTACATCTACATCGATACTCCACAAACTGCTGTGAAGTGATAGCATAGGGTACATCTCACGCTTCCAGTAATTGTTGTTTTTATCCCCATTCCAATCACAAATGGAGAGAGGAACGAATGATTGTTTAAATGCCTCATTGCATGCTGTAATTGATCTAATCTTGTCCTTTAGAGTCCCTATGTGAGCGACACATATGAGTTTTTAGTATATTCTTAGAATCGTCATTTATAGCTAGTTCTTGAAACTTTGCAAGTAGGTTTTCTTGGGATACTTCTTCAAGATTCTACCAGTTTAGTTTCTTCAGCTTCACTGTGAGACTCTGCTAATGATCAGACAAATCTGTGGCCATTCGTGCTGCCCTTCCCTGTATATATTCACCATCCCCTGCTAGTCCTTTTTGGTACAGGTCCCACATACTCAAGCATCAGTCTAGAGTGTGTCACATAAGTCTCCTTTGTAAACTGCTTGCACTTCTCCAGTATTATACCAATAAATCGGGACCTACCACCTGCTTTATTCACAACTGAATGTAGGTGGTCATTCCAATTTATATACCTAAGAAATGTTGCACCCAGGTATTTGTTTGTGCTGAGCGATTCCAACTGTGTTTACTCATGGGATACTATGGTTTTTCGTTTCCTGATTTGCACAGTTTTAGCAGGAAAATGCGTAAATGTTTTATGAGATGTTGAGACCATTTTTACCCAACACACTCAGAAACTGATATTAGCCTTGACCAATTTATTTCGGCCTTACACCATTCTCAAATGCTCTATGAAGGAAACGCATGAAAGGGTACAATTACGTAAAACACAGTTCGTAAAAATGAAAGAAGCAATAACTCCGTGAAAAAAACATTGATAAAATACATGAAACGCACATTGTAAAAACGAAGAGAGATAGAGAACATACCAAAATATCTGTAGCACTTTCTTACCTAAAATGAAACTGAATTTATCCATAGGCAGAGACAAACTATTTGGTCTAAATTGCTTGTTGACATTGATTGTTGACATTGATTTTTACTAGTGGACTGTACACATCGAAGTATTAGGTGATATCGACGGCAATTAGAGATTAAACATATTACTTTGTTCAACCAACCAGACTTAGGTATCAGAGCATATTGTCACTATGATTAATCCTTTGCATCCTAAGTTTGCAACTGTTACCTTAATGTTTATGTACTACTGGTTCCATCATAAGTGGAATATTGTTACACAAGACTACTACATGTTTGATGGCATACTAAGGGTTTATTGTAGCTCACAACCTTTGTATAGCTGGCTCCTCATTGTGCATGATCACAAGCTATAGCAGATGCTAATTTTTTTACTGATCACCTTGAGCTGTATATGAAATACACACTCATCAGGTGTTTTCCTATCTTCAGATATATTGCATTTTGCATGCTGCTTTGTAAATTTGTTTTATTCCATGGACGGAACACTGTTATATCTATTTTGAGGGCTGTATATAAATACATTTCTGGGTACAAAATTACACATCTGTTATTCTATTGAAAAGCTAAATGCTCACTTATTTCAATTATATAATAATAAGAATTACATTATCTGAATGGGATGAAAATAGGTAGATGAACAGACAAAGAAAAGATTACAATTTCAGAAAAACTAGATGATTTACTCAAGTAAAAGAGCTTCACAAATTGAGCAAGTCGATAGCACATTGGTCGACCTCTTGCCCTTACATAAGCAGTTATTCGGCTTGGTATTGATTGTTACAGAATGTCCTCCTGATGGATATCATGCCAAATTCTATCCAACTGGCACATTAGATTTTTGGACTTTTGTTATTTATTTAATTATCAACCTTACAGAGTGACCTTACTAACTATAAAATATTTTCAGAATTTTGCTACTTCTCTTGTTTTTAAGTAATTAAATAGTTAATTAAAAATAAAAACAAAAGATACACATTGTACAACTGGAAAAAGTTACTGTATCCTTATGAAGAAAATAACACATGAAAGGACAAATTTAGATAGCAAAAGAGATCGCTTTACCTAGCTATTTCAAGCAGGAGGGCTTCAGTAAACACTCTGAGCCTGTCTCACTTGAATTTGCATATTCTGTTTTACTGTAGCTCATACTACACTATAGTGGTGGGCAGGAAATCGCGTATCTGTCAGAAATCACAGTGACTGAGAAATCGCAGATATCACAATAACAACTTTACAGAATCTAACTGGGATTTCAGTCACAGTTAGCAGTCGCAAGTAGTATTTCACATTCAAAGACGTGAGCCATCTATTGGTCGACTTTAGCACTGCCTTCTGCGATTTCAGTGACAAGTCGCAACTAAGAGTCGCAAGTAGCAACTAAAAAGCGCAGTTAGCAGTGTCATCTGTTGAGCAAAGTTCATACTACGCTATTCGCTACCGAGAAACTGCGATTTCTGTGACAAATCGCAACTAAGAGTCGCAAGTAGCAACTAAAAAGCGCAGTTAACATTCATTTCCTAGTGCCATCTGTTGACCGACTTACGTACTTCGTTATGAGAGCCTTGTGCCTCACGAGATCGGTGTGCTGTGTGTGCATATGAAGGACTTATTTCATTAGTGGTACAAGTCCATTTTTGTTCATTTTGAGATACAGAGTCGTAAAGTTAAATGAGCGCTGAAAAATCTGCAGTTGAGATACCAG
The DNA here is from genome assembly GCF_023864345.2 of Schistocerca serialis cubense. NCBI lineage: Eukaryota > Metazoa > Arthropoda > Insecta > Orthoptera > Acrididae > Schistocerca > Schistocerca serialis. Next base: position 437,777,575 of record NC_064645.1, on the reverse strand, counting down.
AAATATTCAAGCATATGGCTTCTTGCTAGAGATGAACCTTTATTTATGTTTGTTTGGATCATTAATTTCAGAAGCATTATAGACAGAAAAGTGGAGGTAATGGACTTGTACCACTATTGAAATAAGCCCTTCACATTATATGACGACATGCACATTCAGCATCAGTTATGTTTGGTCAAACACAGCTGTGACTCTGAAAGTATTATATTAATAAGAAGCAACATTGCCTTTTTCTCCCGAAAATATCAAGTAACGTAACAAATGTGTTTGATTCTGCTTCCAAAATGACAGTTTTGCTTAATACTCCACATGCCTACAGGACTTTGCAATGTTAACACAGAGGAACTCAGACATCTGTATAAGTGTAGTGAAATGAAAACAGTATTATTGGGTCATATGAATGCCTCACTTTTGTTCCGACACAGTTCAAGACTCGGGATAAAAGTTTTACACCTGGTGTTCTACATGGCAACTTCACACACAAGAACGTTTTGCCGACACTACTACCACCTACATAAGCAAGCTTTTCCTGTGTTACTTTCAAGTACTGCACTTAAGCTATTCCTGATTTAAATGGAAGATCTGTACTTCCCACTTTCATATCAACAGCTTCAAAATGCATATTGTAGACTTTGGGATATGTTACAGGTCAGTGTCACACCAAGATTGTGGAAACGGGGAGGGGGGGCGGCATGTCACTCTCCATCTAGTGTTTACCAGTAAATAAGTGGCGGAAAATTACGGGTATAGGACGGCTTAAACATGTGGAAAATGAGATTTTCATTATTCACTCACTGTATTTAACATTTATTATTCCTTTAAAATCGCACAACAACTTCCATAAAACACAGTTTAATCACTCATCTGCACACTTATTTCACAATTACGTCACTTTTAAACTGCAAAATCTTCTAAGAGCTGTCTTGAATCTTCACGAGTCTCTCTCAACAGCCTTGATGTGAATAGATACATACAGCAACCAGTAATCAGAGTCAGAACTGTGTCTGCAAAATCACAAGGATTATTAAACAATTTTTGCTGTCACTAATTACAAGTAATATAATTAACAGAGTAGATTGCTAAAATTTGTTCTAATGAAAGCCACTCAATGGGGTATATTTCACATTTGCAAGAATGATCTCACTGAAGTAATTAAGTCCATCGAAACACTTAGAAACTAACCTCTCGTCTGACGAAAACGGTCTAAAGACGCAGTGGCAATTTCTCCAGATCTGTTGACAATGATATTTTGAGTTATCACTTTACTGAGTGACTAAAATGTAGTTTGCGTACCTGTGAACATAACAATATGTTAGAATTCATTTTATAAACACGAACTATTACGCTACTGTATTGCTACTTACATATTAGTTACACTATTAATATTTTCACAGTTGTTTCTTCAATACAAAATTAAAGCCAACGGAAGAACAAACGTAAAACATACTTACCAATGACAGGTTTGTTGAGAAGCAATTTTATGTGTGGACAGATGTAACTTTTTCATACGGTGGTAAGTTGTAGAAATCGCAGGAGTCACAGAAATCGCAGAAGTAGCAGAAATCGCAGAAATAGCAGTGGCGGAGGGATACACGACCTAGGTTCCTTAACTGCAACAAATCACAGTTAAGAATAACAGATACTGAAAAGTAGCATTCACAGAAATCACTGATATCGGAAAATTGCAGTTTAGCCCATCACTACTACACTATGTGATCAAAGTATCTGCTCACCCCCAAAAACATACGTTTTTCATATTAGGAGCATTGTGCTGCCACCTACTGCCAGGTACTCCACATCAGGACCTCAGTAGTTATAATACACTGTGAGAGAGCAGAATGGGGCACTCTATGGAACTCGTAACTCATGGACTTTGAATGTGGTAAGGAGATTAGGTGTCACTTATGTCATACGTCTGTACGCGATATTTCCACACTCCTAAACATCCCTAGGTCCTCTGTTTCCGATGTGATAGTGAAGTGGAAACGTGAAGGGACACATACAGCACAAGAGCATACAGGCCGACGTCGTTTGTTGACTGACAGACTGCCGACAGTTCAAGACGGTCGTAATGTGTAATAGGCAGATATCTATCCAGGCCAGCACACAGATCCATTGCAATTACTATGACAGTTAGGCGGGAAAAGAGAAAACTTGGATTTCATGGTCGAGTGGCTGCTCATATGCCACACATCACGCTAGTAAATGCCAAACGACGCCTCGCTTGGTGTAAGTAGCATAAACATTGGGCGATTGAACAGTGGAAAAACCTGTGGAGTGACGAATCACGGTACACAACGTGGTTAGCCGATGGCAGGGTGTGGGTATAGCGAATGCCCGGTGAATGTCATCTGCCAGCGTGTGTAGAGCCAACAGTAAAATTTAGAGCTAGTCATGTTATGGTGTGATCGTGTTTTCCATGGAGGGGAGCACCCTTTGTTGTTTTGCGTGGTACTATCACAGCACAGGCCTACATTGATGTTTTAAGCACATTCTTGCTTCCCACTGTCAAAGTGGCGATTGAATCTTTGAACACGATCGAGTACCTGTTCATAATGCACGGCCTGTGGCGGACTGGTTACACGACAATAACATCCCTGTAATGAACTGGCCTGCACAGAGTCCTTACCTGCGTCCTATAGGACACGTCTGGTATGTTTTTGAACGCCCACTTCGTGCCAGGCCTCACCGACCGATATCGATACTTCTCCTCAGTACAGCATTCTGTGAAGAATGTGTTGCTATTCCCCAAGAAACCTTCCAGCACCAGATTTAAACGTATGCCTGCGAGAGTGGAAGTTGTCATCAAGGCTAATGATGGGCCAACACCATACTGAATTTCAGCATTACCGATGGAGGGCGCCAGGAACTTGTAAGTCATTTTCAGCCAGGTGTCCAGATACTTTTGATCACGTAGTGCATATATATATATATATATGTTGTGATATTAGCTCTAAGCGATTTATGTGTAATATATGACAATATTATTTGTTACTACAGTCACTTTCTCCACTTAACCACGCTGTAAGCGGGAGAAGAGCCTCAGAAGGTGACCTTGAGCCATGTCTGCCTGAAGGGAGCTTCTTATCTATATTGTGCGCTTGTGTTAGTGTGTTTACATGTTATTATACTACATATATACGATTTTAATAAGTCCACGTGTTTTACAGTCCGTATCGTATACGTTTCACAAATTAGATGTTTATATGTTTGAAAATAATGATCCAGAAACACAAAATTACTTGATTTGCTTGTACAAACAATAAAATACGTTGTTTTATTTCTATTACTAACTTATTTCTAAATTCCATGATTGTGGCACTTGTAGTATTGTTGCAGTCATGTGATCTGCTACTATGCCATATATGTATCTGATGATACTTGAGTGTTCATGTCATCATCTGTGTTTATATGTTTATCTGTTTCCATATCAGTGTTTGAATGTCTGTTGTCTCACACATCATGTTGTGATGTAAGATGTGTTTTGGGTCATGATCTTGTATCTTGACATTTCATCAGTGGTGCTGTTAAGCATGCACCAGTTATCTTGGTCTCTTAAAGCTTCCCCTATGGCTTCAATTTCTAATGTCGGCCTTAGAATTGTGAGTAGGTCACATTTTAGTTTGAATGTGTTTGGGGGATCCATGTTGCCCACATTCAAACATATCACTTTGGCTAAGGCCAAAGCAGTGCAGGTGTGTAGGGTACAGGCCATGGCCCATCAGGAAGTGAACCGTATCATGGTTTGAGTCAACTTGTCTGAGCCTCAACCGTTTCTGGTTGTTCAGAAAGAAGGAGAAAACCCAACAACCTTTGTCAGATGTTTCCCATTCTTTTAGGCATGTCTCAACCTTCCAAAGATTTAAGTGGCGTTTTTTCTGTAATACAGTCCCCTGTTATCTCATATACCTTATCCAGTCTTCCCCCTTTGAGCCAGTATGCTGGCTGCTCCATGTCTAATTGTTATATCAATATGGTATGTTGAAAGTACAATGCATAGGCCTCCCACAGATATGGTGCCAAATGCCCCAGACATTCTGAGCAGTACACCTCTATGTCCACGCCTCATGTGTTTTTTTGGGTCGTGAGTGAATGTTACTCATTCACTGAGGTGTATCCCTAGGTATCTTGTTGTTATTTTCCTCTCTATGCTAATGTTGTTCAGCCTAACGATGGGTTTTCTTTGTAAGGCCCCTTTGATCAGTAAATATACTGTATTGTTTGCAGCAGTTGTGAGCTTGTTATGGTTGTACTAGTCACTTATGTTTATAAGGACCTGTGCAGCCGTACTTTCGAATTGCATTCTCGAGTTTGCAATTGTTACTACAAGCAAGTAGTCAGTATAGACTACTATACCCTTCATCCTATCATCTTCATGCAGATTGTTTAGGATCAGTTCTATGGCAATATCCAAGAAAATTGGCCCACAGATTGAGCCTTGTGGGCATCCTTTACTTATTTTCTTGATAACATTTGTTTTCCTGGTTGTCATTGCACAACCCTGTCTTTGCAGTAGTCGAGTAAGCTGTTATATGATGGTTGGTGTCTGTATGTTTCGTAGCCTTTTTGTCGTCAGGGAGAAGCTTGTTCAGGTCTGCTGAACATCTCCAACTCCTTGTAGAAGAGCCATCTGTGCATCTAAGAGTTGACAGTACTGTCGGCATCTTTACCTTCCTGTTAGAAATTTAAATGGTTTGCCCCGTGTACTGTTTTGTAGCTGAATTTTGACAAAACTGCTCCAGGACCATGTCTGGTGTTGTACAATTTGTTTTTATAACTTTATTTTGCATCACGGTATAGTTCCAATCTAACCGCCCCCTGTAGTGCTGTTTTTGGTTTTTGGTATTGTTTCCTTTGTCTCTAGCGTCTTTCCTCAGTTTTGTTAACTCACTGGACCAGGGACTTTCTGTTTCGGTGCGGAGTTGGTCTTTGGGTTAGCTAATTGTTGTGCTTTTTGAAACACATAGGTCAGGATGTGAGCTTTATAGTCTATGCTACCATTGACGTCCCTTAATTTTTGCCAGTCAGCCATTAGATCGTTAAAATACCGATTTGGTTGGAAAACGTTACCCATAATACTCCAAACATTCTCAGTTGGGGAGAGATTCGACGACCTTGCACACAGAGGTAGGGTTTGGCAAGCACAAAGTCTAGCAGTAGAAATTCCCGCCATGTCCAGGCAGGTGTTATATTGCCAGAATGTAAGCCCAGGATGGCTTAGTATGAAGGGCAACAAAAGGGACGTAGAATATCGTCGATGTACCACTGTGCTGTGAGGGTGACATGGATGACAACCAAAGGCATCCTGCTATCAATGAAATGGAACCCTGACCATCACTCCTGCTTGTCAGGTCAAAGACCTGGGTTGGTATCCACTACTGTCTGAGGCATCTCCAGACACATTTTTGGCCTGGAATCTGATTGTTTTAGAATTGTCTTGAGTGGTAAGTCCCACTTCGAACTGAGCCCCAATGAGCAACGAAGACATGCCTGGAAATGTCCCAGACAGTGGTGGGACAGTCGTCCACCATATGGCCTGACATCCAGGAGTGATGGTGCCATTTCATTTCATAGCAGTTTACCTTTGGTTGTGATCTGTGGCAGCCTTATAACACAGCGGTACGTCGAAGATGTTCTACAGACCATTTTGTTACCATTCATGGAAAACCATCCTGGTCATACATTTCAGCAAGATAATGCCCACTCACACACAGTGAGAGTTTTGCTGCTTGTCCTTTCATTTTCCAGACCACACCTAGGCCAGCAAGGTCGCCAGATCCATTTCCAATTGAGAACATTTGGAGCATTCTGGGCAGAGCCTTGCAACAAGCTTGGGATTTTGATGATCCGACAAGCCGACTGTACAGAATTTGGCATAATATCCTTCATGAGGACATACATCGACTCTATCAGTCAACGCCAAGCTAAATAACTACTTGTATAAGGCGTAAAAAATAAGGCGCAGAGGTGGAACAAAGCACTGATTTGCTCAACTCGTGAAGCTCTTTCTCTTGAATAAGTCATTTACATTTTCTGTACATGTACATCACATCTACCGATTTCCAATTCGATACTTCTTTCGTGGTGCATCCCTTTCTTGTCGTAGACCGTACATTGTATCAGACAATTGTATCAGAACTTCCGTATTTCAAAACATATAACTTTTGTAAACGCCATATAATGCTACCATGTGATGCTCTTCTTCACCTAATACTTCGCTGTGTACAGTAACTTCGATGTATACAATGAGTCAGTTTGCACTCAAATGTCATCAACGAATGTAGTCCAGATACTTTGTATCCATGTTTGACAAATTTAATTTCGTTTTGCTAAGAATGTGTTGCTGGCATTTTGGTGATTCTACTTCTCTTTGTTTTTGATGATTTGCATTTTATATATTTTATTAGTTTTTTTACTCAGTGCTTGCTTTTTCCATTTTTATAATTACATTTTACTCATATGTAACTGCACCAATGCTTTTCCTCTATATCGTTTCATACATTTCTCTTCTACAACGTAGGAGAATGGTAAAAAGCCAAAACACGTAAGGCAGTATAAAATCAATAAATACAGTGATCAGTATTAATATCATATTTTTAGTAGTCAGTTTTGTATTCTGAACATTTAAAGCAATTTGTCAATCTTTACACCACATTAAAATGTAATCAAGATCTGACTCAATATTTGTGCAGCTCCTTTCAGACAGTACTTCATTGTAAATAACAGCATCTTGGTAAATTCTTGTTTTAAAGATAAGTAACCATTACATTACATTTAAAGGAGTACACTTTAATGTAGCTTATTCACTTACAGTTTGCTCGAAGAAGAAACAACAGACAAGTGACTGAACAAGAGTAATTACTATGTATATCATTATGATGAAAAATACATGGAACATATATAAAATAGCCTTGCACAGCATATAACAACAAGAAAAATAGTTAACTCTCAACACTCCTTCTTAACCCTTTTTCTTCTTAATTCATAAAACACTTAACAAATCGGTGGTTTTGTCAGTAAATCAGGGAGCTTACTTGAAATTTCAACTTGCTTCAATTTTATGGTCGTTTCAGTATGTTGTTTAAGAATTTTCGTGGAATGTCAATATGTCACTTGTCTCTTGTTATTTGTACTTCATAGGTATTCTTCAACATTTGTGTGGGAGCTTGATCATCAGTACATACCTCTGTAATTCACTCAAACCTGAAATTCCAAGTTATTGTTCAATGTATCACATCCAACATACTTCATCGATCGAAGAGATGGTGGTTCCATATTGTACTTTGGCCATTGAAGTTGCCACAAGATATTACTTTCAAGCATGTCAGACTCTGGGTCCTCCTTGCATGATAAAAACACCGCTGGTAGTGGATCTAGTCAAGACATCACCTCCACTATGAGATAAGATTAGATTAGATTAAATTAGAGTAGATTAGATTAAGTTGTCGTTCCATAGACCCAAAAAATGAGATGATTCTCGTGGTGTGGAACATGTCAGAAAGTATTACATAAAAACATAATACATTTCAATACAATACTTACTACTCTGATCATCTGTCAGAAGATAGTCGAAATAGGTTAATACAGTGCAGTAAACTGGAACAGCTAGTATTTACAGAATTAACACACTGTCAGAATGAAACACTGTTATGCACTATTAGTAAATTTATCATACACAAAGTACCTAATCCTGACTTTTGTGACAAAGTGTTGTCAAAACTGAAATCTAACAGATGTTTTTATTTAATCTGTCTTAACAGTCTCTGTTAAGATATTCAAACTCTGTTTAAATTGTGCCTTATCTGAAACCAAGATTTCAATGGTTGCTCACAATTTATTGAAAATGTGTGTTCCAGAGTATTGGACCCCTTTTTGGACCAAGGGAAGTGATTTTAGGTCTTTATGTAGATTGTTCTTATTCCTAGTATTGGTACTATGTATTGAGCTATTGGTTGGAAACTGAGATGTATTACTTGCAACAAATTTCATTAAGGAACAAATATACTGAGAAGCAGTGGTTCGAATACAAAGTTCCTTGAACAGGTTTCTACAAGATGTTCTTGAATTTACACCCCATATGATTCTTATAACACGCACCCTAAAAACTTTTGCTCAGTTTGATGAGTTGCCTCAAAACATGCAATTTTTTTATATTTATATCTCATACATCTGGCATCATTCTCACTGCAAATACAGACTTGTTTAGGCCCTTAAGTAATTCTGTGGTAGGCGCTTCCCAACTGAATTTATTATTGAATTGTAATCCCATAAATTTAACACTGTCAACCTCTCCGATGTGCATGTCTTCGTATGTTTTACTCATGCTGGAAGGAAGTCTCTTACAGGTTCTAAACTGCATATAGTGGGTCTTATCAAATTTTAATGACAGTAAATTTGCTTTAAACCACTTGTTAATGTCAGTGAAAATTTGATTAGCAGCTATTTCTAAATCTGTACTTGACATGCTACTTATTGCAATGTTTGTATCACCTGCAAACAAAACAAACATAGCATCTGGCAATGTAACAGATGAGAGGTCATTAATATACACAAGAAAAAGCAATGGAACCAAGGTGGAACCTTGGGGAACACCAAACGTAATTAATTCCTAGTCAGATGAAGACTGACTGCTTACTGCATAGGTATTTCGCAACGGCATCCTTCGTTTCCTGTTAGATAGATAAGACTAAACCATTTCACAGCAATGCCAGTGACACCATAATATTCTAATTTACTGAAGAGAATGCTGTGGTTCACACAGTCAAAGGCTTTTGACAGGTCACAGAAAATGCCAGTAACCTCTAATTTATTATCTAATGAATTAAGTACTTTCTCACTGTAAGCGTAAATAGCTTTCTCTATATCAGAACCCTTAAGAAATCCTAACTGTGACTTGGACAACATATTATTTGCAGTCAGATGCTTAAGGAGATACTTAAACACAACCTTTTTAAATATTTTTGAGAAAGCCGGCAGAGGTGAAATTGGTCGATAGTTTGATAGTATCTCTTTATCCCCCTTCTCGTAAAGAGGCTTAACTTCAGTATTTTTTATGCAGTTTGGAAATGTTCCACTGATAAGAAATTGATTACACAAATAACGTTTTACATAGAACACAACTCTCATGACCACTCTCTGATTAAATTTGTTGATATGTTAGCATACCCAGTGGAATACTTAGATTTTAAGGATTTTATGGTGGATGCTACTTCTTTGGGATATGTGTCATTTCCATTTTACTGAAGTTATTTTTAAAGGCTGGTCTCAGATACTCCATTGAGCTGTTCACTGAACCTGGTAATCCCAAGCTGTCAGTAATAGAAATGATGTACTTGTTTAAGAGGTTTGCAATACTACATGTACTAGTTACGAAAGTCTCATTTATTTTTAGAGCTATCTGTTCCTCCGCCTGTCTCTGTCTTTGTTACCTGATGTAATTATCTTTTCTGCTTCGATTTCTGGGTTACTTGCTCCAATATTTTGCAGTGTTCTTTGTAATACATAACAATTCTAACATCAGAGCTGTTCCTAGATAGTACATACAGTCTCCTCTTTGTCATACATATCTTTATTCCTTGTGTAATCCACAGTTTATTTTTTTACTTCTGTGTGATTTGAGTTACCTTTAGGGGAAAACAATTTTAAAAGTGGAGGCAACTTTATTAATGAATGCTTTGTATTTTCCATCTGAGTCAGACATATTGTAAACATCTATCCAGTTCATGTCTTTGAGCAATTTCCTGGATTTCTCAATTTTTACTTATTCATTATCCTCCTGTACACAGATTTAATAGATTTTTTTATCCTGACAAGTTTCAACATTTAACAAAAGCTGCTGCATGTCATGATCAGATAGCCCATTTACTATTGGTTTTGTGATATGCCTTTTTCCCCCTGGTTTGTCTACAAAGAGATTATCAATAGCAGTCTCAGAGCATTTACATGTCCTAGTAGCAAAGTCCACAGTAGGAACTAAATTGAATGATAGTGTTACTGACTGCAGTAATTGTTCACTGACAGAGCTTTTCAATAAATCCACATTAAAATCCCTAGCAACCACAATTTTCTTTTATTACTATCAGATGGGATGAATCAACAAAGGCAAGCTGAGTTAAGCCTTCGTCAAAACATATACCAAACTTCATAGTTCCTTTTAACTACTGAGAAACCCGTTCACCATCTTCCAGTGACTAACTTTCGTTTATTACTAAATCTTCCAAAGCAGTTAATATCAAAACTGAGATCTAAACGAGATACTGTCGCAAGGTAGACTCCCAATAGCGTCTCTATAGCTTTCAGTCCTTTCCAATGGAACATCATTGACAAGATTTTCTTCATATATCAACATTCCATGCTCCATAGGTTTAGCTACTGGATTCAAATCATAAAAATTAATTGTCTTAAGATTTTCTTTTTATACATACACAGATTTACAAAAATTCTTGTGAACTTATTTTAATCTCCGTCCCAAGATATGACAGGTGATTTCGAAATATTCAGTCATATGTTATTTCAGACTTGTGATTCAGCTTGTTCAAATCTTCAAAAACACTGTCTGTCCCCCTTCCAGTAACTAACCCATCGTCAACAACCAATGCTAATACTGTGATTCTGTTTTATCTACAGTAGATACAAGGCTCATGGTCAGTGTTAATAAACCCTAGTAACATCAGTATGAGTATTCCTCATTCTAGGTATTTGGACCTTGTTTGTGCAATATATAAACTATTCTTCAGCCATCAAACTCCATTTGTACCATCGTTGAATCAATTGGATTGGCTCTTGTAGATTTACTCTTGTAGATCGCAATACAGAAATACTATCTCTACATCAAAAGTTCTTATTTTCACTGCATTTGTAGCCGCAAGACTAGGAAGTAGTCTAACTGATTCGCAACGTGCTACAGGGCTAAAGTTTCTGAATATCTGTAGTCCAGCCCTTCCTCTTGCTCAAAATCTCTTGCAACTAGCTTAGCTTTATAATGTCCATCTTGCTTTTTATGCAGTATCCAGTGACAGGTTAGTGTTTTACATTCTTTAGAAGTTATACAAGACTCCTAATTTACAGTTTTATTAGGGATATGTATTCATCAGACACTACTTTGCGCCAAGTCATTTATATAGAAATGTCTTCAACTTTGCGTATGATGACAAACTTTGCGTTATTACTGCATTACGCAGCCATTTTGTAGTCTATCGATCTGATAGACTGTCTAAAGTAGTTGGTCACATAGTCTTTGGGGCGAGTCTCTTTTTTGTGTTATGTAATCAGATGACATGCTGCACTCTTCAGAGACATCACCCAGTGAATCATCATATATTTGGTTTTATTTTGGATGCCAATACTCAGCCCATTCTTCTTTTCTCTTGTGAAAGTCTTTACTATGGGAGCTTCTTCTTTACCTTCTATTCTTTCATCAAATATGAAATTATGAGAAGCAACAACATCCTTATCATTGGGTAGGTAGATCACAAATCATATCTAACAAAGATTCCTTTCTTTGATTTCTTTTCAGTCTTTCTTCATTTGTGATTCTCATTCAAAACATTGCAATCACACCCAAAACTTCTCAACTTAATAACTCACATTTTCCCTCCAAACCACGATTTAGCAGGACTTTTTCCCTTTACTGAAATTCTTCCAGTTTTATTTAATGTAAAGATCACATAATTTATCGTTTCAGCTCAGAAATTCTCATTCAGTTTTCTTGCATTTATTGCTGATCATGCTGACTCGACAACCTTATGCATTTGTTTTTCAATTCTTCTGTTTTGTTGAGGTGTGTGTATGTTGGTCCTGATGTAAAACATCCCAAGTTCATCTAGAGGTTTTTTTTATACTGAGAGCATTCTTGATTTTGGTGTCATCAGATTTTCTTCCCAAACTAATTTTCTTTCATTTTCATGAAAGTTTCTAATTTGGCAACAGCTTCATCGTTTGTCTTCAGAAAATAAACAATGCAGAAATGGGGAAAAACAACTTTAACCAACAGAAAAAGCTTGCTCCTCCCCACAATGTGAGATCTGTATCACACAAGTCAACATGAATTACATGCAGTGTACGTTTAGCATCTTCATATTTGTCAGACGAGATTTGTGATGTTTGCTGTAGATACAACCAACAGATCCAAGCTCATTCCAATCATCAATATAATTAATGCCAATTCTATTTATCATTTGTCTAACATATGTGTCATTTTGATATTGCAAACTGTTTATGCCATTTTAATTGTGATTGCTATCATGCTTTTGTTTAACATGTTCATATGAAACAACATTTTGTGCACCTGTCACTCGCTTCAGCCTAAATCTACATTTTCCAAATTGTCAGTAGTTTTGAAAATTGAGATGTCCACATTTGAAATCTGAACATATACCTCATCTAAGTTTTGCATAACAGAAAATTAATTAAAGTTTATTTTTGGTTCATTTAAAACATTCTCTAGAACTACATCATGACAATGTTCTCCATCGAAAACCTAAAATTCAGTGTCTCCCACTCCATTTCCTTTGAACTCAGTAGCATTGCCAGTCAACACTTTCGTATATTGATCTACTTTTACATTATTTATTAACCAATACTTCCTAAATATCATGTTTTGCTTTGTGCCACCGTCTTGGTAGCAAGTGTTTTCTTGATCAGATAGCAAATTTATTTAATTTACATTGGCAACAGATAATTCAACACTGGCTAGTGCTTTTCGTTTGAGAGCTTTTGATTTTTCGCTGTCGAGTTTTTTACTTGTGTCATTTCTGTCTGATGTTACATTTAGGTACTTAAGCAAAATGACCCTTTTCTTTGCTGTTGTGTTTGTACAAGATGATAAATATTTGGAATATGGTTTATTTCTGCAATGTTTCTTTACATGCCCATTTTTGCTGCATTTGAAACATTGAACTGTAGCCTTTTCCTGCCGATTTGCTTAGACTTCATTTGTTTTAAGATGAAAGCATTTTTGGCATGTTTGAGTGTTTTGTTTCATTTAATCTATCCTCTTTCAGATGCAAACGTTCAAATAATGTGTCGAGATTTTTGTAGGATGCTGCAACATTGCCCCATGTGTCATGGAAGAGATGAAATTGTGGTGATGATATCCCAAGAATTTGCTACACAACCCAGTTCTATTTCATAGCTTCAACTTTTGCCTCTGAATGTTGTGTGTATTCTTGAATCTGCATGTAGTTTGAGTTGCTAACTTAGGTGTATTGTATTTGTAACTGAGGAAATTTTCTGAAAACCTTCCATCATTAAATCGGATTTCTTGCCATATGGCATTTCTAATTTTTGTCATTTGACTAGCAGACTTTCATTTTGCTATTTTCCTGGCTATATTGGTACTGATACTGAAAACTATAAAAATTTGGGCCTCGTTATCTTTCTCAATCCAAGATTTTACGTTTTATTCATTTTGTTCTCTCTTTCAACTTTAATATTAAATCTAGTTTAAATCACTGAGAAATGGAATTAACATTTCTGTAATGATCCTATGACAAACGTTCCAATTGTGACTTAATAGAATACAAATAGACAAATATACTCTCTCTGAACATAAAGCGCATTACTGACTTTTCTAAATGTACTACATTACTGATCTGTTTGTGTGCTCCTTTATAATAGCTGATATCCAATTTTCTACGTGCATGTCTCTGATCCTGCAACCTCTCAATGAATTCTTATTTTAAAGATAGGTAACTATTTTTATTGTGTTTAAAGGAATGCACTTACAAACTGCTTGAACCAGAAAAAAACAGACAAGTGACTGAGCAAAGAGTAATAACTACATACATCATTATTAAAAATACATGGAACATATATAAAAGCACCTTGCATAATATATAGCAACGAGACATAGAAAAATGGGTAACTCATCTGCAAAAAGTCTGAGGCAACTATTAATGTTGTTCACAAGGTCATTAACGTACAACATGGACAGCAAGGGTCCCAACACACTTTCTTGGGGTACACTCAGAGTTACATCTGTTGATGATTCACCATCCAAGACAATTTGCTTCTCCCTCTTTACCAAAAATTCCTCAATGTCGTCACAAATTTTGCTCGATACCCCATAGGATCGTATTTATGATAACAAGTGTGTAGAAGGGATCTAAGACAAATGCTTTTTGGAAATAAAAAAATAGTGCGTCCACCCAACTGTCTTGGTGGGTAGACCATCAGTGACAGAGCACCTCGTGTTCCTGCTGCTAAGAAGGCGAATACAGCGTTCGTTTGTTGTATATTTTTATGAGCTTCCAGCAGGAGCGACTTATTTATTTACAGATATCTGTGTAGTTATTCGATTATTTTTGTAATTTCTTGCGTGTTCGAGTGCTTAAGAGGCACAATCTTTTATTTTAATAACAGTGCAGTGCACCTTACCGCCGTTGATATCGACCCTCGGATTGTACATGCTTTTGTTGGTTTTGGTTAGTAAAGCTCAGTGTCAGATAGACCGTCAGTGACAGAGCACCTCGCGTTCTTGCTGCTAAGAAGGCGAGTACACCGTTCGTTTGTTGTATATTTTTACAAGCTTCAAATGGGAGTAACTGCAGTAACGTATAGGAACTGCGATTGCTATGTATAGATGCGAGCTGAGTTGGTGACCCTTCACTCACAGCTCCAGGCTCTGTCAGCTTCCATCAAACAACTTGAGGCTGCTGCCAAGGGCATCACTGTAGGGGGGTCGGATGTGGGGATGTGAGAGACGCTGAGCATGTCCCACGAGTCTCCCGTTCAGTCCACTGCTGTGGCCGCCCCAGGTACTGCCTGCACTGAGGTTGACCCTTCACCCGTGGTCGAGTGGGACGTCATTCCAGAGTCTGGCAGGCAGAGAAAAACTTTCTGAGGTGCCAATCGTAGGGCCTTCTTGGTTCGTTTGTTGAACAGGTTTCGGGCGTTACCTGTGGCTGACGATGTCTCTGAGCCGGATGCAGTCGTCCATCTTGTTCCAGAGCAAGCTTCTCGGCCCACAGGGTCTGGGCATTCACAAAGGGTGAGTTTGCTGGTAGTTGGGAGCTCCAACATTAGGTGCATAATGGGGTCCCTTAGGAACATGGCTGCCAAGGAGGGGAAGGGCGCCAGTGTGCATGTGCACTCTGTGTGCATACCGGGGGGAGTCATTCCAGATGTGAAAAGGCTGCTTCCAGAAGCCATGAAGAGTACAGGGTGCAGCCAACTGCAGGTGGTGGCTCATGTCGGTATCAATGACGTATATCGCTTTGGATCAGAGGAGATTCTCTCTGGTTTTTGGCGACTAGCGGAAGTGGTAAAGACTGTCAGTATTGCTTGTGAGATTAAGGCTGAGCACACCATCTGCACTATCATCAATATAACCGACAGTGGTCCTTTGGTACAGCGCTGAGTGGTGGGTCTGAATCAGAGGCTCAGGTGGTTCTGTTACCGTGTAGGCTGCAGATTCCTTGACTTGCGCGATCAGGTGGTGGGATTCCAGGTTCTACTTAATAGGTCAGGAGTCCACTACGCACAGGGTAGTGGGGGCTGTGTGGAAGGGTCTGGGCAGGTTTCTAGGTTAGTGGGCCTCAGGAAACCACAGAAAGGGCGTCCGTCTAAAAGGGGGCAGGTAAAACATAGCAAGTTAGTTGCAGAGACGATCGGTATTGTAGTTGTAAATTGTTGTAGCTGTGTTAGGAAAGAACCAGAGCTCCAAGCCCTAACAGAAAGCACTGAAGCTCAAATAGTAATAGGTACAGAAAGCTGGCTAAAGCCGGAAATAATCTCAACAGAAATTTTTTCTAACGATCTAACATTGTTCGGAAAGGATAGATTAAATATAATTGGTGGTGGATTATTTATTGCTGTTAGAAGTAGTATGCCTTGTAGTGAAATTTAAGTAGATAGTTCCTGCGAAATAATACAGGTAGAGTTTATACATGACAATCGGACTTAAGTATTAATTGAGTCGTTTTACCGACCCCCCTACTCAGAAGATATAGTTGCTGAACAGTTCAAAGAAAAGCCTGAGTCTCATTTCAAATAAGTACCCCAATCATATAATTATAGTCGGTGGTGTCTTCAATCTACCTTCGATATGCCGGAAAAATTATACGTTTAAAGCCACAGCAGGCACAAAACGTCATTCAAAATTGTACTGAATGCTTTCTCAGAAAATTATTTTGAACAATTAGTTCATGACCCCACTCAAAGAGTAAATGATTGTGAAAGCATACTTGACCTCTTAGCAACAAATAATCCTCGCCAAACAGTGAGTATCGTGACGAATACAGGGATTAGTGACCACAAGGCAGTAGCAGGTAGGCTGAATACCATAACTCCTACAACTATCAAAAAGAAATGCAAAGTACATCTATTTACAAAAGGTGATAAAAATGCTCTTAACGCCTTTCTAAGAGACAGTCTCCACTCCTTCCGATCTGATCATGTAAGCACAGAAAGTTGTGGAATGATTTCAGAGAGATAGTATTGACAGCAACTGAGAGATGTATACGACATAAATTAATAAGTGATGGTACTGATTCTGCATGGTACACAAAACGGGTCAGATGGCTGTTGCAGAAGCAACGAAAAAACATGCCAAATTTAAAAGAACGCAAAATTCCCAAGACTGGCAAAGTTTTGCAGAAGTTCGAAATATAGTGCGCACTTCAGTGTGAGATGCTTTCAATAATTTCCACAACGAAACTCTGTCTCGAAATCTGGCAGAAAACCCAAAGCGATTCTGGTTATACATAAAGCACACCAGTGGCAAGACACAATCAGTACCTTCACTGCGCGATAAGAACGGTGAAGTCACTGATGACAGTGCTACTAAAGCAGAGTTATTAAACGCAATTTTCTGAAACTCCTTCACTAAAGAAGACGAAGTGAATATATCTGAGTTCTAATCAAGAACAATTGCCAAGATGATAAACATAGAAATAGATATCCTCGGTGTCGCAAAACAGCTTAAATCACTTAGTAAAAGCAAGGCCTCTGGTCCAGATTGTATACATGTCAGGTTCCTCTCAGAGTATGCTGATACAATAGCTCCATATTTAGCAGTTATATACAACCGCTCGCTCACAGAAAGATCCTTACCTAAAGACTGGAAAATTGCTCAAGTCACACCAATATCAAAATGGGAAGTAGGAGTAATCCGTTGAATTACAGGCCCATATCACTAACGTCGATCTGCAGTAGGGTTTGGAACATATACTATATGTGAACACTATGAAGGACCTCGAAGAAAACGATTTATTGGCCGGCCAGAGTGGCCGAGCGGTTCTAGGCGCTTCAGTCTGGAACCGCGCTACCGCTGTGGTCGCAGGTTCGAATCCTGCCTCGGGCATGGATATGTGTGATGTCCTTAGGTTAGTTAGGTTTAACTAGTTCTGAGTTCTAGGGGATTGATGACCTCAGCTGTTAAGTCCCATAGTGCTCAGAGCGTTTGAACCAAAACGATTCATTGACACATAGTCAGCACGGATTCAGATAATATCGTTCTTGCGAAACACAACTAGCTCTTTATACTCATGAAGTAATGACTGATGTCCCCAGGGGATGTCAAATTGATTCCAAGTTTTGTTATCCAGAAGGCTTTAGACACCGTTCCCCACAAGCGTCTTCTAGCCAAACTGCATGCCTATGGAATATCGCCTTAGTTGTCCGACTGGATTCGTGATTTCCTGTCAGAAAGGTCACTGTTCGTAGTAATAGACAGAAAGTCATCGAGTAAAACAGAAATAGTATCCAACGTTCCCCAAGGAAGTGTTATAGGCCCTCTATTGTTCTTGTTCTATATTAACGACATAGGAGACAATCTCAGTAGTCGTCTTAGGTTGTTCGCGGATGAGAGTGGAACGGTAGAGAGACAGCTTTAAGGTGGTTCATTGAACCCTCTGCCAGTCACTTTATAGTGAATAGCACAGTAATCACGTAGATCCAAAGCTTTCAGTTGGCATGTGTGAAAAGTGCGAATTAGGTTCCACATGATCGATGTTTTCGGAATCCATGCTATTTGGCATGGAGGAGGTCATTGTGTTCGAGATATCTCTTTCATGTCTTGGCTCAGAAAATGTACTAAGCTTGTGCAACAGTGAGCAGTTTGGTAGTTAACCTGGTCCCTAACGCCGACTAGTCGGTGTTCCAGTTTTCTTGGTGGACGGTAGGCGGTATGGGTTTTATGAACATTTTTATTGGGTTGCATAAAATTTTGACAAAGTTTTTGGTGAGTAGTTATTATTATGGGCCAGTTGTACAATCTCAGAGAAATAGGGTGTCTAAAGTAAGCGAAATTATTCGTTTGAGGATGTTTTGAAGCTGGTGGATACTGCAGAAGAATTGGAGAGTGTAGTAGAAAACACGGAAACTTCAGCACTCTCATTGAGTCAAAGTATTAGTGCAAAATATTTAGCTAAGTTTGTAGGGAACTTGCATGTATAACATTAAAACGTTCTGTCGTAAAATCAGTAAAGGATCAGGTTTGACCAGTAAGAGATCTTCCTGGATTTTCCAGTGAAGTATGGGAAAAGAATGCAACAGTATCCATTCATAAACAACTTCACGCAGATTGACAGAGCACAAGTTGGTGGTGTACCATACGTGAAATGTAAGTTTCAAGTTGTGTGAAATGAAATTTACAATTTAATAAAGTTGTCAAGGAAATATAAAAGCAACTGCGAAATGCAGGCTACTTTGTGGAATAGTTGGTCTTTCCAGAGTCTCGAAGTGTGACAACCCAGACAGCATTGAGATTGATTTGACTGACAATGCTGAGAGGTATTACTGGCTAGCTTGCTGTTGTATTTATGTCTTAACAGCAAGAGGTTTCCACAGAAAGTACCATTGCTGAATTATTGAAGATTGTGCATCCACTTTTGCAGTTCTTGTGCATATGATGTGATTATTAATAATTATATTGAGCATTTATACGAAGAAAATGATTCCAACATTTACAATAAACAGCAATAATCTTTTTTATAATCCTGGGGTAGAAATGTACGTACGAAACATATTCAAACTGGAGGCTGTTATTGTATCTCACCCGAAATTGTTGAGAATGCGTAGCTATTTCATAAATAATTTTGGCTTTTGCAATCATCTTTAACAGCTATATGTAATCTGGGTGGCGGGGGGGGGGGGGGGGGAGAGGTAAGTAACTGGACTCATGACATCTTCATTGCTTTCTTCCTTTTCTACAATCATCTCAGCTTAAAACTGTCAGTTTTGTTTTCAGAATAAAAATACATGTTCTCAAATGTGAAAGATTAAGCAGAGTTGCAGATGGTAATGCTTGAAAAGTAGCATTGCAAGAACCAGAGAAGGAAGGAAGAACTGTATTGTTTTTTAAAAAAAGCATAAATTCAAAATTAGTACCAGAAAATAAAAATTGAACAAATTACTTCAGAATAAAAGTATATTTTTCCATATTCATTTGTTTATTTTATTTTCACTTAATTACATCAGAGAACTGAACTAATTAACAAAACTGTCTATTTTGCATATTGTCCAGTGTCATACATATCGTTTTAATAATCCTACTGGCTGTCCCATTGCCAATACCAATGAAGTCTCCAATGGACAGAAAAAATTAGTAAAGGAAAAATATACAAGTGCCAGTAGTAGCTGGTTTATTGGTGGAACAGTCATTTGTAAAAGAAAGAAACAGAATGACATGAGACAATTTGTTTGAAAATTCAAGAGAAATTTGAAAACTATGAGGTCTTGCTTTACTGTCATGATTATGTAGATTCAGTAACTAAAAATCCGAGTTAGCTGAATGACAAGTACCTCTGTTCTTATGACAAACAAATAACAATTACTTTATGATGAATATGAAAGTGGTTATGTGGATAACACTAATACCAAGAAACACAAGTCACATCCCAGAGCTTTCTTAAAAAGACTGAGTTTCCTGTTAATTTAACTTCGTTACAGTTAGTTTGAGTAAGCACAAATAATTTATATGTTTATAGGAATAATTCTAGGTGGGGTATAATTTGTTTGCTCTGAAGTATTCACTAAAAGATAAAAGTTGTTCTCCCACATGGGACATAAAAGTGAACAATATTTTCTGTTATTGATGTGGCTGAGTGAACTCTAGACATCAGTACACTATTAAACTTTTTGTTACATTAAACACTCATAATAAGCCATCAGTTTCAGAAAAATGGTGCTTCACGAAAGTGCAATGTAAGATATTTCAGTTTATGTTACCTTCAGCTAGCTACAATCAGAAATAAAGGACACTGAAAATAACTTGAAATGCAAGGAGCGATAAAAACATAGCATTCCCCATGCTACAACTATGTAGATTCATTAATTAGATTCCTGTTCTGCTCCTACAACGTACATATATAGCTATTATTTTATGATAAATATGGATTGACTTATGTGGATAATACTGATAATTGATAAACACAAACACAACAGTTATGTTCTGCAGCTGAGGAGGCATCACCTTTTTTCTCTTCTTCTTCTTCTTCTTTTTTTTTAAACTAGTTTTCGTGTTAACCTTACTGTATTAAACTTATCTTGAGTAGGCACAGATAGTTGACAGGCTTCAGTGAATAATGGTAGGTGGGAGACAATATTGTTGCTCTGAAGCATTAATGGGCCTGTAATACTAATAATTTCACTAAAGGTCGAAAGTTGTCCTGACACTGCTGTGGTGATAAAAAAAAGGGGGAGGTAAGACCCTAATAGACAACAGAGAGGAAAAAAATTTTCTACTATTGAAGTAATGTGGCTGAAAGAAATTTGAATACAACTGTTTTATGAAAACGGTTTGTTCCATGAAAAATTAATGTTTTTGTCCAAAAACTGAAACAGCTGTTAATGTAAATATTACCCATAACTGGTGTGGTTCTTCGATTTGGTTGTCTGTTAAGGCACTGTTAAATAAAATGAAACCGTCCATTCCATTACTGCGGGAATTGTAACATATGCCAGATAAATAAGACTATTTTGGTACGAATCGTCATTTTAATGTGCTCGATTTATACAAATAACGCGACAGAATTCACGAAGTACTGAAATCAAGTGCGTACTACTGCAAATAAACAATATTACTTCAGAAAACAGAGAAATAGTCTAACCTCCTTGTAATATCCTCCAGTTTCTCTCTACAAGATTGAAAAGACGAAGTACGGCTTCCTTCGATAAGTGAAATCTGGATGTAAATTCGGAATCGGTGTCATCTCACGTTTTTCACCTTCCACATTCTCATGAACAGTTCAAATTCCCGTCATTTCTGTCTGCAACCGCATATCTCTATTCCTGCCGTCTTGAAAATTATTACGCGGTTAAGCTCGCTAACCGACCAAAAATCACCGGTTCAAGTTATCCCGAGTTTATTCTTCTGCTAGGCGTTATTCCCTGTTGGAACAACGCGTTACTCGAGCTATTCCGGAAACTGAGCTTAAGCGGTTGCTTACCGGAGATTGTACAACCGGTGCTATGGTATAGGCTTTAACTTGCTGAAACCACAGTCTAACAATGAATCTCTGTTTCATAAATTTCTTGAAGTAAAGTTACTTCTCTACTTTATAAATCACCAATACAGTGGAACTGGTGGGTGGTTAAAACATTTTACTGGTAACAAGGAGACAAATCGATAATGTCAATTTTCTGTGATAGACACATTGTTACCGCTACATAGCGTAGATCTTTGTGTGCAATTTGAACTTCATTGGTGCGTGTAAGTTTAAATATTTTGAGGGCGCCAAACGTGAAACTCACTATTTGAAAGCGGTGTAGTGAGTGAAAGTAGGTGTTTTAATAACCTTGCTGTAGGTCAGTCATGGAAACTGGAGCTTTACTAGTTTATCAGTGCAGAGTTTGCAAATATATAGTAAGTGACAGTAGTTACCTTGTTCCTGGAAATGAGGAACTCATCCTCGTCTCACGTAAGTGAATTTTTGTTGTTTCTCGAATTGTAGATTTTCTTCCGTCGTAGTATTGTGTATTTGCTCATGACTTCACTTTCCTATATAGCAGAAGAGTGTAATGACATGTGTAGAGACTGTATATAAATCTCCCGCATGTTCATTTATTTAATTAGTACTACAGTAGGCCTACTGTAATGTTTTGGGCGATTTCATCTTAAATCATAAATGTCGAGAGTGAATGTGTCATATCATCACTTCAAAGTTTTCTGAAAAACATATGTTGAAGTCCCACAAGACACTTCTCAAAAACTACAATAGGCCTATTTTGATTTTGTGATTTGTTAAAGCGATGCAGAGCTCTCAGAATGAGAGTATTTGTAAAAATGTTACGAAGGGGAAGTTAAAGAAACATTATATTAGAAGAACCACAAACGATAGAGATCTGAAATTATTTTTAATGAAAACCTTGTTTACAATACTGCCAGACAAAATTAACGCATTTTTCATCTTTAATTTGAAAAGGTAGACTACAGAAATTTGTAACTTTTAGCAAACTTGAAAATTGTTTTGCAAATATGGACAGTCACAGGATGTTAGGGTAATTCCATGTCAAATCAACTCAGTGATTTTACTCACCATTTCAGAATTTGATAAAACTTGGCATAAAGGTAATAAACAATAGATTAAGAAAAATACCCTATTTTATTGACATCCGTTGACCCGTTTTGAAAAAAAAAACCGGAAATGTAAAGTTTTCAGAAATCACCAAAACACACTAAACTCACTGCGGCATGATCACTTGACCAATGATAACCTGGGGCCTCATCGTGGACACACAAAAGTGTGTAATTCTCAGAGCAGTCACATATAACAACACATTCATCCTCATCCAAGTTTTCCTTGATCCCATTTAGAAGAGAGCTTTGTTGCTTCGTTAGAAAGTCGTGAAGTATTAGTGTGGTTAGTTTTTCAGAAAATAATTCAGTGAGCTCTGATGAGGTCTTCTGTATGATTTCTCTGTTGCTTCTGTCTACTGAAACCCAAGGGTTGAGAAGTATTTTCAACCAAATTACCATTAAATGCACTTTATAGTGGTTCTTTTTACTGGGTAACTTCAGGGGCAAAAATGGCAGTTTCCTATAATGCAGTGATATGATGTTGAGTTGCACAGCACTTTTGCCAAACAGTGTTTGTAACAGGCCAATTCTCCAATGGTTAAGATACCGAGTTTAGTGTTTTCTATCATTAGTTTGACATTCTGATGTGTAGTGCAAACACATACTGAGTGTGTTCCACTATGACCAGTTAAAATGTAGTGTTTTGGGTGCAGTTCTGCAAATTTACAAAACCCAGTCTTCATTGTGGAAAATTTAGCTTTGAAACTGTTGAATGCTTCTTTTAAATTGCACAGAACAGTCCTTTAGGTATTACAGTCTTTCTTCCCTGGCATTATTCTACTTATTTCGTCACTTTCATAAAAATAATTGCACACTATTTGCACAACCTCTTGTAACAAATTCCTTCCCAGTTTTTGCTCAGGACTTTCTAATATTCTTCTTTCCTTAAAAGTCTTTCTGCTTGGTGTACCCTGGTTGGGAGCATTGAGTTCATGCATTATCTTCCTAATACTAAAAGATTCAGACAAACATGTTTGTAGCCCTACTTTGTTTTTCGTACTACTTGAAGAAAAACTACCTTTCAGGTTACATATTACAGACTGTTCCAGTGACTCACATTCATTCTCTGAGGAATCTGTGCATTAGCAAATAATTGTTTTTTAAGGGCTAACTCAGTGGTTTTCAGTGGAATACTGTTTCAGCCTAAGTTTCGTACTATGTACAGGGGACACTTCTAATTGCTGAAGAAACATGTATTTAGTGTCTCCAGAATAGCTGAAGGTGGAGGTATAAAGTTTGTTTCCTCATCATATGAAGATTTTTCTACAATCATTATTTTCTTGAATATTTTTCAATGAGCCAGTCTGCTTCGTACAATTAGCACACATTTTTGATACTTTTGGGGTATTAGGAAACATATCACATATCCATTCAGGCACATTTCTTAGTCTCTTTGTTTTTCAGTGAATGATTTTATTATTAAGTAAGTGTGAAGACTTAAAGGTTTGAAGCAACTGAATCATAACAGCTCCAGATTCACAGTTACAGATGGCTTGACCTTGAACTGGCATGGCGAAACCTGGGCAGCTACAATAATAGCAGTTAGCTATTTAAGATTGTTGGAATCGGTAGTGGGAATTTCTATCCCAGTTTGTTCTTTTTACATATAGTAATCAAATCTTAATAATTACAGTTACAGATTACAATTGTATTAAAAAACTTAGTTTTAGTACTTCTGATAAAATAACCACTCATCAGTCACTAGTGACATTTTAAACATATTACAAATAAATGTATAAAAAATTTTACTGTGTGCTGTATGGCATAGGAAACCTCATGGAAAATGCTGCAAAATGATACCTCTCCAACCATTTCTGCTTAATTAGGAGAGTTTTATTGTGTTTTTACTTTTATGTGTTGAGCATCCATTAATCATATATTTGACATGGGATATAGCCTACTTTCTACATTAGAACAAAATTTTAAATACATGTTATGGGGTCGACAGAAGCGTCCGATCCAACGCGTCGGCTTTGACCCGTGACGTAAGGGTGTTGTCGTGTGTGACGTCATGACGGCGCGGAGTTTGGTTTGAGTGTGGCTGTCTCCAGTTCTGTTTTATTTTATTTACTTTTCTGATCTGTTTGTTCTATCTCGTGAGGGGTTTTTTAAATTTAAAAACACTTATTACTTATTTTAATTATCTGTTTCCTCAATTTCTGTTTTAGTTTATTATATTTATCTTTCTGATCTGTTCTTTCTATCCCGTGAGTTGTTTTTTTTTTTTTTTTTTAAACAAAAAACACAAATCAGCTACTGAAGCATCTTTATCTTCTATGGGTTGCAGTGGTTACGACCCCTAGGGAGGTGGGTGGGTATTCATGCATGGCTGTCTTCACTTACACATTGTAGCTACGCAAGGCGTCTAAATTTGTTTATATTTAGTTTGCCCCCCACCCAAAACACCCAATTTCCCGCACTTGTCCCGTTAGTGTCATTAGGCTTCTTGTGGAAAGTGTGTGTGTTTGTTTTTGTTTCCGCCATATTTATGACGTCATGGGTCAAAGCAGACGGGTGGGATCAGATGCTTCCGTATTTCCCATGTTATGTAACAGTAACATTGATTCAATAACATAAGTAATTTAAGCACATGATACAGTACAGTAAATCATTGAAATAAAATATATTAATATAATAGTACCACCTAGTATATAGTACAATAGGTGAAAAAAGCAGTTTCAGATACATAGTACAAAAAAGAAAATAATTTAAGTTATGTCAATAGACATTCATTTACTGAAGGAAATGATTTACATTTATGTTAACAGGTATTCATTTACAGTGTAATAGCACCTGTCTTGTAAATATGTTTTCAAAGTCACTTTGAATTTTTGTGTTTCTTTTATTTCCTTGATGTGCCGAGAAAGTTTATTGTTAAATTTTTTGCCAGTATCCAGTAATCCAATTTGTCTGAGAGTTGTTTTGATGTTCGCTGTGGAAGTCTGATTTTTGCATGGTGTCATGTGCATGGATTGCTTGATTTGTGCATGCTAAGTGGTTTTTAGTTTCTGAAATTTTCTTAATGTATGTAATTATCTCAAGAATGTACATGCAGGGTTGTGGTAGTATCTGGAGTGTTTTAAAAAGGGGTTTGCAAGAATTTCTGGGTGGGGTATTGTCAGTTGCCCGAATGATCCTCTTCTGTGCTATGAAGCAGCTTTGGCTTATTGGCAAATTTCCCCAAAAAATTATCCCATATCGCAACAGTAATTCTGCTTGGGCACAACACACATTTTTTAGTGTTTCTTTTGTTGTACACCTAACAAGTATATTTATGCCATTACATATTGTGCTAGGCTTCTTGCAGATGTACTTAATGTGTGCCCCACTTCATGCTGTCCTGAATCCATAATCCTAGAAATGCAACATCATATGGGATGCAATTAGCAATCTGGAGAGGGTGGGGAACTGTTAAGTTCTGCTGCATGTTGTGCCACTGGGCGTCAACTTTGCCCTTGGCCACAGTTTGCCGATGGCTGTTCATCCTGGTGGACAGCTGGTTGGTGGTCATACGTATATCAAAAGCTGGGCAATGATTGCAGCTGAGCTGGTATGTGATAGGGCTGCTTTCACAGGAGGCCCAGCCTTTGATGCGGTAGGATAAATCTGTGACAGGACTGGAATAGGTAGTGCTGGGTGGGTGGCTTGGGCAGGTTTTGCGCCCGGGTCTTCCACTGGGGCATGATCCTGGTGGTAAGAGGTTGGGATCGGGAGTGGCATACGGCTGGACTAGGATACTGTGGAGCTTGGGTGGATAACAGAACACCACTTTAGGAGGGGTGGGAAGTATCTCAGGCAGGATGTCCCTCATTTCAGGGCACAGTGATAGGTAATCAAAGTGCTGGCGAGGGATGTGGTTCAGTTGTTCCAGTCCGGGATGGTACTGGGTGACGAAGAGGACACTCCTCTGTGGCTGAATTTTGTGGAGGTGGTGGGTGGATTGGGGTTGTGAGGGGAAATAGCACGGGAAATCTGTTTGCGGACTAGGTATGTGGGGTAGTTCCTGTCTGTGAAGATCTTTGTGACACCCTCGGCACACTGAGTACTCGCCACCAAGCTGTGCAAAAGAAAAGTAGACCACCCTCTGCATAGCCTGCACCTGAACATAACACACTGTGTTTCAATGGCTGCTTCACTACTGGAGCCATCTGGATCTTTCCCTCCACCACCAGCTTTCCTGAGCTGTGCAGATGGGAGTTATCATTACAGTACATTCTCCACTCCCGTAATTATCCCGGGCTCAACCTACTGCACCACAGCCTCCACCCAACAGTTTCCATCCCGTGTGTGCTGTCATCTTCTCCCTATTCTCATCTCCCACCATGTTTATTTGCAGCCCTCTGCCAATGCATCCGCCCGTCTTTCCCCACTTTTTTTCCCCACCTCCCTGCCCCACAACCTCCTGGCACTGCACCTGTTGTCAGTCTAGTCCCTGCACACTCAGACAGCATTCGTCTCTGTCCCCACCTTTACTCTACTATTGCTTCCCATTCCCCACTCTCTCCAGATTGCTGCTTGCATCCCATATGACGTTGCATTTTGACCCGAGATACTGGAGTTGGCTGTTTTCTGTGTGCGTGCGTGCGTGTCTCCCCCCCCCCCCCCCCCCCCCCCCCCCTCTCTCTCTCTCTCTCTCTCTCTCTCTCCTGACGGAGGCTGTGGTCGAAAGCTGTGTGTCAGCATCTTTTAATCGTGCCCATCTGCAACTTCATGTGTCTTCTTTGCAATAAGTTGCAATCTATCTTTTTCTACATTGTTAATCTAAAAGAAAAGAAATTTAGTATGGTGTGCCCTAAGGTTCTATCTTGGGCCCAGTGTTGTTCTTAATATTTATCATTGACCTAGAATCATCTGGTGATTCCCAAAACGGTGATCTTTTGCTGGGTATCTGACCACATCGAGATGCAGGGAAACAACATGGCCAAGAAGCATGTCAGGATGGTGTTGTCCGTCAATGTCCCATCCTGTTGCAGGCTGTCACCTCCTTTTTGGCACGCACATCATACATCAGTGGGAGACTCAATGGTTGAAGGTGACAAGAAACAAACTGTGGTCACTCAAATTGACCACACAGGCATGGCAGACTTCATGTCAGCCTCACTGCTGGAAGGACGTTCTGCTTACCAGACTGCGCATCGGACATAGCCCTTTAATGTGTGGTTTCCTCCTCTAGTGGGAGGATCCATCACTCTGTGAGGTTTGTCGTGTGCCACTTTTGGTTCAGCATATTTTGGCAAGACGTATTGTATATACTGATTTAAGGGCAGCCCTTGGTCTGGATAGAGATCTGCCCACCATACTCGCTTATACCGTTTCCAGTGTTACAAAGGTGTTGAGATTTTGTGAACTGTCAGGCCGCATCCCTAGGTTAGTGGGGAAGGGAGGCAGACTTTATTGCATTATAAACTGCTCCACGTGTGGGGACAGCTTTTGTTTACCCATGAGATTGGCATGCTGGCTTTTTGTTGGGGCACTGTGGACCATGATGTTGATCATCCATCACCTAAAATAATAATAATCTGCAACTGCCCATAACTGTGAAATTGTTCCTGGTACAGGGTTTGTGCACGAACTTCCCTCTCAATTATATCTCGTAATGTTTGCTGGGATTCGTGTCGGGTGATCTGGGTGGCCAAATCATTCACTCCAAATGTCCAGGATGTTCTTCAAAACAATAATGAACAATTGTGATAAAACATCTTTGTTGGGGAACACGAATCCATGAATGGCTGCAAATGGTCTGCATGTAGCTGAACACAACTAGAGGACCCAGTCCATTCCATGTAAACGTAGCCCACACCAATATGGAGCCATCACCAGTTTGCACAGTGCCTTGTTGACAGCTTTCGTCCTTGGCTTCATGGGGTCTGTGCCACGTTCAAACTCTACCATCAGCTCTTAGCGACTGAAATTGAGACTCGTCTAACCAGATCTCAGTTTCCCAGTCATCTGGGGTCCAACCAGTGTGGTTACGAGCCAATGATAGGTGCAGCAGGTGATGTCGTGCTTTTAGCAGACACTTGTCTGGTGCCATAGCTCATTAACGCCAAACGTCACACTGTCGTAATGGATACGTTTCACTATTAAAGCAGTTCTGAAAAATAGTGAAGCTCACATTATACTCAACATGTACTGAGAGTTAGCCTAAACTAGAGACTGATATTAGTTTCATGTTTGAGGAAACAGGCAAGTGTTTTGTGGATGGTGGCGTAAATGATGTGAGATGGGAATTGACCCTGTCTCCATTCTGGAGAACTACCATTCTGTATCACTGAATTTGTTCTTACTCAGAATTCTAAAACATGTTTAAGCTCAGGTGTATTGATCTACATATAAAAGTAGTCTAAAGAGTCTTCTTTGTAACTAGTGTGTGTGTGTGTGTGTGTGTGTGTGTGTGTGTGTGTGTGGAGAAAGCAAGTCCACGTGAAATTGAATTAAGCTCTTCACAAGAGTCATAGACGGAGATTCTAGTAAGAAATTTGATTCGATTTGTGTAGCTTCAATGACCAAGCACATAAATTTACTTACTATTTGGTTGCACAAAATGACGGAAAAGTTGTGGTTGATGACACAGTAATGTAGTACCCTCTGCCTTAATGAGTGAATGGGCAGTGTATTTCCTTATTCAGTTTTCTGTTGAGACTTTTTCGGTTTCGGGATATACTGTTTTGTGTTTTTACCATTCATTCATTTCCGTGTCCAGTCAGCCTTGTCAAAAAACAGTAGCTGCGATAGCTTTGTCATTTCCTTTTTAAACATCTTGTGTTGTGCACGGGTTGTCCAGGAGAGGGCATATAAGTAGGTGGCTTAGATCTTCTTCAGCCCCGCAGTCGCAAGAGGTGTCTGCACTCACTGGAAGGACTCCCCATTTCTTCAGGTTGGTCTTGCATTGGGGGATGCCCAGTCTTAGGCGGTTGAGGGACCTCCATACAGGATATTGTAGGTTTGTGCCAGGAGCTAGTTCTTCTTTTGGTGATAGGTCTACGGGCAGTGAACTCTTCCATGTTGCAAGACAAATTGCCTCTGGTGCTCCCTCCAGTGGCGCAATCCTAGCAAGGAAACTCTTGCGGGATTTAAGGTGGGATCTTGCTGCCAGATGACCATACAGAGGATGTTGGCGGACATTCTCCTGCTTTGTTATCTCATTGTATGCAGCAGTGCCCCCCCCCCCCCCCCCCTCGGGTGTTGGGTGGGGCTATTCCAACAATCTGATACAATTTCTGCACCGGTGTTGGCTTCAAGCATCCTGAGATGATCCTTGCGGTATCATTGACCGCAATATCGACTTGCTTAGCATAAGCTGAAGGGTTCCACACAGGAGCAGCATGCTCAGTGGCTGATACACAAAGTGCAAGTGCAGAAGTCCTTAGGAGATGCGGGTTGGCTCCCCAGCTGCTGCCAATCAGCTTCTTAAGTATCCCATTGCAGTCAATGACTTTCTGTTTCACATTTAGACATTTCTGCCTGTACGTTAGAGCCCTGTCCAGTGTGACACCTAGGTAGGCTCGTGTTGGGCAATGTTTCAGTTGCTCTCCTCGCCATGTGATGTCCAGTGTTTTCTGTGCTTCCCTGTTTCGTAAGTGGAAGGCGCTCACTTGAGTTTTACTGGGATTGATTTTCAGGGGGTTGGCATCATAGTACTCAGAGTTCATCCATTGCTAGATACGGTTTTCCCTCTACTTCTTTAAAGGTTGGCCCATTAACAGCTACTGCTGTGTCATCGGCGTAGATGAAGAGCCTAGTACTTGCTGGCACTGGCTGATCATGTGTGTAGATATTGTACAGTGCTGGGGCGAGCATACTGCCTTGGGGGAGACCGTTCTTCTGCGTTCACCATCTACTCTTCTTACCCTATAATGTAACTTGGAATCTTCTGTTGTGAAGGAAGGTGGTAATAAGGGATGATAGTTGGTAGTCCTCAGTAAGATCATACACTTTAACAGTTTCCTGTGATTCATAGTGTCGTATGCAGCAGTTAAATAAACAAAAGCGACTCCAGTCATCTCACCACGCTCAAAACTGTCCTTGATGTGCTGGGCTAGATTCAGGATCTGACTATAGCATGATTTGCCAGCATGAGAGACTGCTTGTTGTGGCATAAACTTCACTTTGAGGGTGACACTGATTTAGTAAAAGTACCAGCTGTTCTAATATCTTGAAGGTGTGGCATAAAAGGGAGATGATCGAAATTTTTTTTGGATCATTTGGTTCCTCTCCAGGCCGAAGTATTGCAGTGACTTCTGCCACATTTTGTGGATGTGTAGCTTGGCGACACGTGTGTTCATTAGGCTTAGAAGCCACTCCATTGTTTTATAGCTGAAGTTCTTCTGTTCAACTCTAAGCTCATCGACACCTGCTGCATTATGCACCTTCAAACTGGAGATGGCAGCTTCGAGTTCAGCCATGGAGAAGGGATCCCAAAGAAAACAATGCTCTGTTTCTGGATAGCACTGAAGAGCTTCTTCGGCCATCCTTCCTTCTGTTTTGCCATTCTGCAGGAGCTAGGTTGCCAGCCTTGCGATTGTACAGGGTCGCCACTCAGGTTTTTAAGCAGTTTCCAGGCTTGTCTACTGTTCAGCTTCATGTCGAGGTTCTCTACCAGGTTACTCCACTTGGCCTTGCGGGTTGCTGAGATGGCTTGCAGCAATATTTCACCAGCTTGGTTCATTTCCTCTGCAAATGGATCCTCTTCATAGAATTTGGTGTCTTTCTAACAACAGTTTGTTGGCACTGGACATGCCTGGAAAATACGGAGTTCTGTATCCTCGTGGAATAGTTTTCCTCGAAACTTGGATGCATTTGATGAAGTTTTCATACATTTCAGGAAGCGGTGAAGTGTTTATCACTTTTGAGTCAAGCTCTTCACTGAACTTCTGCCAGTCAGCCTTCTTGATGTTAAACCTCTTCAGGCTCTACTATGGGATTCAGAGTGCATATGACAGGTCTGTGTTGGGTACGAGGGATGGCCTCTCCTACAGTCTTCATACATTCTATAGCTGCCTTTGAAGAAACAAAGATGTTGTCTGGGCTGTACCCTCTTTTTCACCTGCCACTGTTAAAGAAGGGTGGGAGCTTCAGATCATGGATCAGATGTATGTCATGAGCCTCAGCCCATGTTTCTAGACTCGTCCCGTTTGTGTCGGTATCTGGGAATCCCCATGATGTGCTTCTGCAATTGAAATTGCCTATTGCCAAGTTCCATCTCTTGAGTGGGGACACCTTCCTGGGGGCGTTTTCCTCCACCCACTATGCAGTGCCTTTTTCTGTGCAGACAATGACCATGGAATTTTTGTGCCTCATATCCGGCAAGGTAGCCAGTCCATTGTGGTGAGGCTGCTATGTACCCTGTTGGTTGTAGCCCCCTGATTACACAGGGATAGCTCTGCTGATGCCTGCTCCGTTAACTCCCCACATATGCCAAGGAGTAGATACCCGTCCCCTTGGGGCATCGGGACTCCCAGCAATGGCCATCCTGCCAGGTGGCCTTTGCTGCGGTTGGGTGGCACCTGTGGGGAGGGCCCCTGGTTGGATTGGGTGGCATCGGGGCGGACGACATGTGATGAAGCGTACCATGTCATCACTTGCTGGTGATCAAACGCCAGCAGTCTCTAAGCATTCCAAGTCTCAGTACAATGCAAGTAAGTATGATCCTAAATTGTCCACCTCCATGGCCACACCAGGGGAGGAACGCCAGGCTAAGTATGGCAGCAAACCTTATTCGCCCCGGTACTTTGTATGTACGAGAGCTGATGGGGATTCCTTTGTCTCAATGAAGCCTCAATTTTTTTGTAGAGCATTTAGAGGACATGGTTGGGGAGGTGGAGGACTTACGTCCAAAATGCGGTCAGGGTCAGTCTTTATACAAACGGCATCCTCTGCCCAGTCACGGGCATTACTTGCTTGTGACAAACTGGGGGATGTTTTCGTTACTATTATGCCTCATAAGAGCTTGAATATGGTCCAGGGTATTATATTCCACAGGGGCCTTCTTTTGCAGTCTGACAACGAGCTGCGCGCCAACGTAGAGCGACGACGAATTCATTTTGTCCAGCACGTCCATCGGGGTCCGAGGGACAATCAGTTTGCCACCGGTGCCTTCATCTTGGCCTTCAAGGGTGACACCTTACCTGAGAAGGTCAAGGTGATGGTCTACCGCTGTGATGTTAAGCCATATATCCCTCCCCCAGTGTGGCGCTTTAAGTGCTGGAAGTTTGGCCGTATGTCTTCCCACTGTATTTCCAGCATTACATGTTGAGACTCTGGACGTCCATCCCATCCCAATACTCCATGTGCCCCGCCTCCCATCTGTGTCAATTGTGGAGAGCATCATTCACCTTGCTAGCCAGACTGCAGGATTTTACAGAAAGGGAAGAAAATCATGGAATATAAATAAGACCCTGGACTGACTGACCTACACTGAGGCTAAGACGAAATTTGTGTGCGTACATCCTGCAGCTATGACCACCTCTTACGACGCCGCTACGAGAACAGTTGTCGCCCCATCAGTTCCTTGCATTCCTGTCACCTCTCAGTACCAGAAGACTACACCTGCCCTCTTTGTGGTGAGGGGCATTTGCCTCCCTTTTGCTCACACACCACCTATTTCGGGAACAACACCCCCATTCCAACCATCGGGGATATCAGTCCCCACTTCTGAGCCAGAGAAGCGTAGGTCTTCTTCGGCTCCTTTTGCTAGGAAGGGGTCTCTTGGGTCACTCCCTTCCCAGTTTTCTGCTAGTGGGAAAGATGACACCCGCCAGTGACTGAAGCAACCACAGGTAGCCGGTCGTAGGGCTTCACGGTCCTTCTCAGTCCCTGAGACGGCATCAGTGAAGCTCTCCCAGCCGGACAAATCTAAGGAGTAGTGAGAGAAATCTAAAAAGAAAAAGACCCCCAAGAACCAAGGCTCTGCAGTGGCACCCACACCACCACTACCTTCAAGCTCTGTGTCTGAGGATAAGGTCGAGATTCTGGTGTCCACTGAGAACCTAGATCTCGCCAGACCCTCAGACACAATGGA
Organism: Schistocerca serialis cubense; assembly: GCF_023864345.2. Classification (NCBI taxonomy): domain Eukaryota; kingdom Metazoa; phylum Arthropoda; class Insecta; order Orthoptera; family Acrididae; genus Schistocerca; species Schistocerca serialis. Next base: position 437,744,036 of record NC_064645.1, on the reverse strand, counting down.
TATAGCCTGTTCAGGAAATGAGTCTGTGGCAGCAGGTGACCCTGAGGCATAGGCTGCCTCATTGAGTGTTTCATGCCTTCCCAGTCTCACGATCATGTCATCCTCCAGTGGAATTGCGGCAGGTTTTTCCGCCACCTGGCTGAGCTACAGCAGCTGTTAAGCTTTACACCTGCTTTGTGCATTGCCCTCCAGGAAACCTGGTTCCCGGCAATGCAGAGCCCTGCCCTTCGCGGCTACAGGGGATATTACAAGAACCGTAGTGAATATATTAGAGTGTCAGGTGGAGTTTGCGTTTATGTCCTGAACTCTGTACGTAGTGAACCTGTGCCACTTCAAACTCATCTTGAAGCTGTGGCTGTCAGGATACAGATGACGCAGGAAATAACTGTCTGCAACGTGTATCTCCCTGCAGATGGTGCGGTCCCCTTTCATGTACTGGCTGCACTTATTGGTCTACTCCCTAAACCTTTCCTACTTTTGGGAGATTTTTAACGCCCATAACTCCTTGTGGGGTAGCACCTTGCTTACTGACCATGACAGAGATGTCGAAAATTTATTGTCCCAACTTAACTCTGTCTCTTAAATACTGGGGCTGCCACACATTTCACTGTGGCTCAAGGTAGTTACTCGGCCATTGATTTATCAGTTTGCAGCCCTGGACTTCTCTCATCTATCCACTGGAGAGCCCACGATGGCTTGTGTGGTAGTGACCACTTCCCCAACTTCCTGTCACTCCCCCGGCATCATGCCCACGGAAACTTACCCAGATGGACTTTAAACAATGCAGACTGGGTAGCCTTCACTTCTGCTTTCACCATTGAATCTCCCCCCACGTGGTGCTATCGATGTTGTGATTGATCAGGTCACTTCAACGATAATTTCTGCAGCAGAAAAAGCGATCCCTCATTCTCTAGGGTGCCCCCCGACGAAAGGCAGTCCCTTGGTGGTCACCGGAAGACGCTGAGACGATTAAAGAGTGTCGGCGAGCTCTACAGAAACATAAGTGGCACCCTTCACCAGAACATCTAATGGCCTGTAAGCGGCTTCATGCACATGTTTGCCTGCTTATAAGACGACGGAAACAGGAGTGTTGGAAGAGGTAAGTGTCGACCATTGGGTGCAATATATTACCTTCCCAAGTCTGGACGAAGATCACACGTCTTTTTGGGTACCAGACCCCAACAGGTGTCCCAGTCATTAACATCAATGGCATGCTCTCTACTGACGCAAACGCGATTGCGGAGCAGTTTGCTGAGCACTATGCTCGAGCATCTGCGCCAGAGAACTACCCCACAGACTTTCGCACCCTCAAACGGCAGATGGTAAAGAAAGTTCCTTTCATTCACTACATGCCACAGTGGACCCTATAACGCCCCATTTACAGAGTGGGAGCTCCTCAGCACCCTTGCACATTCCTCCGACACAGCTCCTGGGCCAGATCAGATCCGCAGTCAGATGATTAAAAATCTCTCTCGTCTGACTACCAGCGATATCTCCTAGTCATCTTCAACCGGATCTGGTGCGATGATGTCTTTCCATTGCAATGACGGGAGAGCACCATCATTCTGGTGGCGAAACACAGAAAAAATCCGCTTGATGTGAATAGCTATCAGCCCATCATCCTCACCAACGTTCTCTGTAAGCTGCTGGAACATATGGTGTGTCGGCAGTTGGGTTGGGTTGGGTTGTGGAGTCACATGGCCTACTGGCTCCATGTCAGGGTGACTTCTGCCAGGGTCGCTCTACCACTGATAATCTTGTCCCTTGAATCTGCCATCCGAACAGCCTTTTCCAGACGCGAGCACCTGGTTGCCGTCTTTTTTGATTTACGTAAAGCATACGACACGACGTGGCGACATCATATCCTTAACACATTGTAGGAGTGGGGTCTCTGGAGCCCGCTACTGATTTTTAACCAAAACTTCCTGTCACTCCGTACTTTCTGTGTCCAAGTTGGTGCCTCCCATTGTTTCCCCTGTATTCAGGTGAATGGCGTTCTGCAGGCCTCCATATTGAGTGTATCTCTGTTTTTAATGGCCATTAATGGCCTAGCAGCAGCTGTAGGACTGTTGGTCTCACCCTGTCTGTATGCAGATGACTTCCGCATTTCGTATTGCTCTTCCAGTACTGGTGTTGCTGAGCGGCATCTACAGGGAGCCATTTACAAGGCGCAGTCATGGGCTGCTTCCACTCTTTAGCCGTGAAGTCGTGTGTCATGCACTTCTGTTGGCATCGTACCATTCATCCGGAACCTGAACTTTATCTTAATGATGATCCATTCACTGTAGTGGAGACATATCAATTCTTAGGACTGCTTTTCAATTCCTGATTGAGTTGGCTACTTCACCTTAACACCAACTGGGGGCAGATCGCTCTACACTGCTGCAGCTTTACAGAGCCCTTGTTCACTCCCGTCTTGACTATGGGAGTCTGGTTTACAGTTTGGCAATGCCCTCAGCGTTGCGACGGGAGCTTTTAGATAGAGTCAGGTGACCAGTGTCCTGGTGGAGACTGGAGTCCCTCCATTGCAGATCTAACGTGCACAACTGCTCGCCATTTACATTGCCTACGTTCATCGTTCTCTTGTGCATCCAAATTATGGTCTCCTTTTCCCACCCATGGCGGTTCATTGGCGGCCCAGGTCAGGGCTTCCAATTGCAGTTCGTGTCTGATCCCTTCTTTCCGAACTCGAGTCCTTCCCTTTACCACCTCTGCTTGAGGTCCATTCACGTACACCTCCATGGTGTACACCTCGGCCGAAGCTTCATCTGGACCTTTTGCATGGCCCTAAGGACTCCGTTAACCCTGCCGCTCTCCGCTGTCACTTCCTCTCTATTCTTGATGTGTTCCGGGGCTCTGAAGTTGTTTACACCGACAGCTCGATGGCTGATGGTAATGTTGGCTTTGCCTATGTCCACGGAGGCCATATTGAACAGCATTCCTTGCCCGCTGGCTTCAGTGTATTCACTGCAGAGCTTGTGGCCATATCTTGTGCACTTCAGTACATGCGTTTCTGTTCTGGTGAGTTGTTTCTTCTATGTTCTGACTCTCTGAGCAGCTTACAAGCTATCGACCAGTGCTACCCTCACCATCCTTTGGTAGTGAAGATCCAGGAGTCCATCTCTGCCCTGGAACAGTCCAATTGTTCAGTGGTGGCTGTGTGGCCCCCAGGACACGTTGGAATCGCATGCAACGAACTTGCTGACAGGCTGGCAAAACAGGCTACGTGGAAACCGCTACTGGAGATGGGCATCTCTGAAACTGACCTGCGTTCTGTATTATGCTGCTAGGTTTTTCGGCTTTGGAAGACTGAGTGGAATAACAGTATGCACAACAAACTGTGTGTCATTAAGGAGACTGCGAATGTGTGGAAGTCTTCCCTGCTGGCTTCTCGCAGGGAGTCAGTAGTCCTTTGTCGGATCTGCATTGGCCATATGTGGCTCACATGTGGTTACCTCCTCCGTCGTGAGGACCCACGTCAAAGTCACTGTGGCTCCCAGATGACGGTCGTCCACCTCTTGCTGGACTGCCCACTTTCCCAGCACTCTTCCTTTGGTGTTGGGGTGACAGTGCCTCAACAGCAGCTTTAGTTTTAAATTTTATTCATGAAGGTGGGTTTTTTCATTTGATCTGAGTCTTAGCGCATGTCCTTTGTCCCCCTGTGTCCTCCACCCTAGGGCTTTTAGGGTGGAGGTTTTAATGTGTTGCAGAGTGGCTGGCTTCTCCTTTTTTATTCTCATGATCAGCCAGCTGTGGTAATCTGCTTTCATGTTTTTAATCTGTTCTCCCTGTTTCTTGCATCTCTCTGTGGTTTTCTTGTCATGTTTTGTCCATTGTAGTGTTTGTTGTCCTTCTGTTGTTCTTCTGGTTCTTCCTTTCTCCTGTTATTGTTCCGTACGTCTTCTTTGTTTTCTTCTTTCCCTTGGGTAATCGTTCTACTGGGAACGAGGGACCGTTGACCTCGCAGTTTGTTCCCCCCAACTCCCACCCCCCACCCCCCCTTTAAACCAACCAATCTGCGGAAATCCCTGACTGTGGCCATGTTTTTCGATTGGAGAAGGCCTAAGACACCTGCTGGAGAACTGATGCCCTCCGTACTCTTTACATGTGGGGCTTTCGTAGCCGCCTGCCGTGTTTCCTTCAGGCATTTTTAAAAGATCGAGTTTTCAGGGTGTGTGTGTGGGTTCTGCCTTGTCGGACACCTTTATCCAGGAAAACGGTTAACCTCAGGGTTCCATCCTGAGTGTTGTCCTCTTTGCTATCGCCACTAACCCTATCATGACCTGTCTCCCACTGGGCATCTCTGGCTCCCTTTTTGTTGACGATTTTGCTATCTATTGCAGTTCTCCACAGACCTGTCTCACTGAGCGGCGTCTTCAGCATGTCTTGATCGTCTTTACGCCTGGAGTATCGGCAATGGCTTTCACTTTTCCACTGACAAAACCGCCTATATGAATTTTTGGTGACGCAAGTGGTTTCTCCCACCATCTTTACATCTTGGGCCTGTTGCTCTTCCGTTAGTTGAAAACTATGAAATTCCTTGAGCTCATGCTCAATAGGAAACACTTTTGGTCCTCCCATATATCTTACTGGCATTCCACTGTAGGTGGTTCCTCAATGTCCTATGTATCCTCAATGGTACTTCCTGGGGTGCCGATCGCACAACCCTCCTCTGTTTGAAACTCGACTATGGGTGCTTTGTTTAAGTGTCTGCACGCCCACCCCTCTTACGCTGTCTCAACACTATCCATCATCGTGGCATTCCTTTGGCCACGGGTGCCTTTTGCACCAGCCTGGTTGAGAGTCTGTATGCTGAAGCTGATGAACTATCCCTGTCCTACAGCCATAACTTCCTCCTCAGCAGGTATGCATGCCGTTTTTGTGCCTTGCTTGGCCATACATCCTATACCTCCTTCTTAGATGATTCCTTTGATTGTCAGTATGGGGCTCGTCCATCTTCTCTGTTACGTCCTGGAGTCCTCTTTCGGCGCTTACTAAGAGGCTTAACTTCACACTACCTGCACCTTTCCCAGTCGGTGCGAACCCTTCACCACCTTGGCTTCGTGAAGCGGCCCGTGTTAACCTTGGCCTTCGTTTGCTTCCGAAGGACACTACTCCAGCCTTGGTCTATTGCCTTAAGTTTCACGACCGTCGCGTGCAACTTCGCGATGGTACGTTTGTATACACTGATGGCTCTCGGACTGACCGTGGGTTCGGATGTGCCTTTGTCATTAGGCACCCTTGTCTTTACATAGCAATTTCCGGCTTACTCCTCAGTATTTACAGCCGAGCTCTTTGCCTTGTATCAGGCCACAGAGTACATCCGATGACATAGCCTTTTCAATTGTGTCCTCTGCTCACTCACTCAGTGCCCTTCAAAGTCTATGTGCACTGTACACCGCCCATCCCTTAGTGCAGAAGGTCCGAGAAAACTGCCAACTGCTCACTCTTAGTGGAGCTAGTGTGATGTTTCTGTGGGTTCCTGGTCGTGTTGATCTGCCAAGAAATGGGGCAGCTGACACTGCTGCCAAAGCTGCAGTCCTAGTACCTCAGCCCCGAGTACTTATGTTCCCTCTGATGATTTCTGCATTGCGTCCCTTTGGCATCACCAATGGTCCTCCCTTCACTGGAATAAGCTCGGGCTTATTAAGCCTCTCCCACCAGCTTGGATGACCTCCTCTCGGCTCTCCCGCCGGGAGGAGGTTATTTTAACTCGTCTGTGTGTTATGCACTGCCTTCTTAGACATTGTCATTTTCTAAGTGGCGCTACCCCACCACTTTGTATACATTGTGCCCAAGTTTTAACTGTCCGCCACTTCCTGATGGAATGTCCATTTCTTTAACCTTTTACATTCCCATTTGGGTTTGCCGTCTGAGTTATCAGCTGTTTTGGGAAATGACGCATGGGCTGTTAAGTTGATCGCATTTTACTTTTTATCCATCAAAGCAATATGGCGACGGCCATTTACTTTTTATTTTTGGACCTCCGTTTCTGCATGGTGTCTGTTTTAGCCCTTTTTCCACATACCTTATTTTAGCTGTCTTCTGTTAAGTTAGTCAGGACTGACGTACAGTCTTTGACTCCTCTCTGTCTTTGTGTTCTATAGTTTTGTTTTGGGCATGTATGACCCCAGTTGTTTTTGCACCCTACTGCATAACAAAACAAAACAATACTTGTATTAACGCCACACAAAAACCTGTGTTAAAAATCACTGGTTTCCTAAAACATTTTTATGTTAATTATAGCTGCTAGCAGACTCGAAAAGAGTTAATTTACGATACATGTGGATAATATATAAGGCTACTCTTCTTTAAGGTAAAACTATTAACACAGTATGTTAGAAAACCTGCTACAGTAACTAAATTACAAATTCTGATTTGTTACAAAATGCTCATAGATTATGCAAAAGACAATGGTAGATTCCGAAAATTCTCAAAAACGCGTTTACTTGTGTTGCTATACAATGAAATTCAGGAGTGACCTATACTTTGGCTGAACTGTGAACCACAAACATTGATTTGCTGCGAATTAAATTATGTATCGAAAACACTCATACCACTAACTTTTGTATGCACCTGAAAGTTCTGAAACTAAAATGCTTTTCTCAAAATTGTATAGTGAAATTAGAGAAAGATTGTTTTGAACAGGGATAGGCCTTCTGTTCTCAAAAATTTTAAAAGAGCACAGTTTAGTTTTTAGCCTACAATTGACGATAACAGTACTAGTTCATTGCTGCACGCATGAATATTTGGAATTTCATGACACAAACGGGTATTGATACAGTCAAAGAAAGATTACGCAGAAGAAACATTACGAACAGTAAAATATGTGAATCTAGGACTTTAAATAGACATACAACCTTGTACTGGGGCCTCGCATGAGAGAAAATTCTTAAGTCGGCTTTTATATATAAACAAACTTGTGTGTTGCATTGATTTTTCACAAAGATGATTCTGTGCACACTTCTACACTGGCCTGGTAAAGAACAACACCACAGCATAAGTTTAGCTCAGTCAAAATCGCTAAAATGTGCAGCAGCAACAAATCATGTTTTCTGCCTGTGCGTAGTCTGTCATGGGTTTGCCTTGTGTATTTTGCTATTTTATGTGTAAAATATAAAGTGTTTTACAATGTTCGAACCCTACAGGAATTATCTGTAAACAAAAATGTTCAGTTTCAGGCACAGCAGATTGAATGGCTGCTGCTCAGTATCCAAAAGATGGCTCGGTTACTATTGCAACAATCAGCACCGGCAACCAGATGCCACATCAAAGTTTCACCCTCTCAGTAGTAATAAAGGTGACTGGTAAGAATATTGGGTGCAAATGAGAGCTCATTTTGCCGAATGCAACATTACATGTAATGCACACAATGCTTTTTTTTGTTTAGGTCGTTGGAACCGAAGTGTACCATCTGTGTTTAAAACTGTTCCCTGGCTCTTGTCCAGAAACTGTGGTCTGTTTGGCTGCTCAGTGAACGCTATGATGCTCAGGTGCATGTCGCTGCACCAAGGTTTAAATTTTTCTGGCTCAAGAAGCAGCCTCAGCTTACATTAAAACAGTGCATTGCTGAACTTAGAAGGGTTACAAGAGGCTTACAAGATGCAGTCGAGCAAAATGTCTAACACACAAGTATTCATGCCGGTGGTCTCAATATGCTGGATCCGGATCTGAAAACATTTCTGTATATTGTGAAATCTCAAACTATTGTGGACACAACTGAAGGCGAGTCTGAGGCTCCATGTATTTCTTTTGTTAAAAGTGCATAAGACACTCGGCCTAAAGTTCATGCTAATGTTAAAGTGAATGCAAATAGGGCTCAGACTAACAGTAAACAGGAAGGTAAAAACATTCAGTCCTGCAATACATGAGGTGGTCTACAGAATACAGTGAGGAAGTCTTGTCCTCAGTACTTTTCAAATCGTGACAGAAAAACTTGTCTTCATCATGACACAACATCTTTCCATTTCTGTACGCAAGGTCAGTCAGTGTGTTTACAAGGCAGCCAGTGCATAGGCCATGGCTGGCACTGTACAGGTGTACAGTTTTGGCGTACTAATCGACACGTGCATGTTGTATAAGCTTTGCCACAGAACTGACACAGGCAAAGGCTCTCATTTCTACGTCACGGAAATCTGCTGTAGTACACAGACAGCAGAATCCAATTAAGAGTGGCTCAGAAGACAATTAAATTTCAATTGGCCACAGGTGCAACTGTTTCCCTAATCAATAAACACATGTGAAAGGATTGGTAGCCCACAGCTACAGAAGTGTACTTCTGTTCTTGTCTGAATATAACCGACAGGAAATATCAATACATTGCACGTGGAGTTTGCCAAAACTTCCCACGCCATCACAGAATGTGTTTTGTTTCATGTACTCAGTTCTAGGAACAGTGCAAACATTTTTGATTGGTTGAAACTGTGCATACAAGACAGTGTGTTAGAAATGTGTTTCAGTACCTCACACTAATGTTGCTGACATGTCTAATAAGTACAATGAACGCTTTGTGCCAGGTTTATGAAGGGCTAACAATTTTGGTGTGTACGTTATTGTTGAAGACAATGTGCCTGCGCCCCCCCCCCCCCCCCCCCCCCCACACACAAACCCATTTCTGCAAGTCAGTGGGCATCCCCCTTGTTCATTCTCAGAAAGCTGTCAGGAGCAGGATTGCCACAAGTTCAAGTTCTGGAAATCAGGAACTATCAGGGAATTTCAAACATATCAGGGAAATTTGGAAAAAAACACTGGAAAAATCTCGTTTTTTGTCTCAGTAGCATGAAATTGTTTGTTTACTGAGATGTTATGCTTCGTCACTGGCTGGGTGCAGCTGAGTACGTGCGCTGCTTCCCAACTCATTCTTACTGCTTTTCCCCTTCCCACTGTACCCCTCAGCTTGCAGTCAGTGCTGCTGCTGCCGCCGCCACCACCACCACCACCACCACCACCACCACTACTTGCTGCTAGCCTAGCAGCTGCTACCGATGAGAGGCAGGGTGACGTGAAAAGTGGTTTGTTTGGATGTAATTCTCAGAGCTTGTTGACGCAATGGCCGGAGACAACGGTAATGTGTGCATGAGTTGTGTCTTAGGGATTGTGTAAATGTGTGTGCGCTCTCTTTTTCTGACAAAGGCTGTGGCCAAAAATTTAATTGTGAGAGTGTGATTATCTGTTCTATGTGCCTGTCTGTGCCTCAATCATCTTTACAGTGAGTTGCTACCTGTCCTCATTAGTATTGATTCTTAAAGTATTTGCGCAAGTTATCTGTTGCATGGGTGATCACTGCAGTCACATTTCATCAACTTGGTGTGTCTGACATGTGATTACCTGGTCACACGAGTGGACTTTCGTGTCAGGCCAAAACCGCAGGCCATTTCTATGGATATCTCTAACTGATGGGGCGTATCTAATGTGCAGGCCCTTCCTGTTGGATCTAGTCTGACAGATCTGTCTGTGTGTGGCATAATGCAGTGGATTTTCATGGTTTATCCATAGATCCAGGACTGTTGTGCTCCTCGGCAGGCCAGAGGCCATGGGCAATGGATTTCAGGAATTGCGACTGTCACACTGCAAGTACATTGTACAGTGCGGCGATTCATAGACATTTCACTTATTCTACTATATTTTGGCACTTACAAAGGTTTTTATATAAGTATGGACGATAAGAAGAAGAAAATTGTGGCAGTCACTGACAGTTTGTACACTATGTACTCATGTATTGCTTGAAAGAAAAATCACACAATGCCTATAGAATAATAGACATAACACAGTGGGTAATAACAGGCAATAACGTGCATAGTAGAACCAACATTTTGTTCCCGGTCACCCACAGTGTTGGTTTACACAACTCTTCTCCACCTTGTACATTTCTTTCAAGAGGCCTACTTTTTTCTAAGGTTATTTCTGAAAGCAGTGAAGGTATTTTAAATCTGTCTTACTACTCCAACAAAATGCATATTTTTGTCACCAAATGTGTTTCGCTTTATCGAAATAAAATACATCAGTGGTCTTAATGAAACATATGTACCATTTGGCTTGATTTCTCCATCTAAAAGCAGTTAATTACACAAGATGTTTATGTTAGTACTTAAGATTTTTTCTCACATGTTTAGAAGTACAGAAGTCCTTGCATTTTTTTGTCAGCTTCTGTCTTTACTTACCCGTGAGATCTGAAAATTTATCAGGGGAAAATGCTAAAATGTGTCTGGAAATCAGGGAAATATCAGGGAATTTCACTTGGGGAAACTTGTGGCAACCCTGAGGAGGTTTATGTCAGTGTGGTGATTGTAAAGCCACAATAAACCCACAAACACTCATCGATTCATTTCCTCCCATGATTGGAAGATACGAGGGTAATCCCAAAAGTAAGGTGTCCTATTATTTTTATAAGTTCATAGACCTGTTCATTTTTACAATGGTTTGCATCAGTTTACAGCTTGTACATTTAGCTATTTTTCGACATAATCACCATTCTGACGATGCATTTTTGTAGACGCTGTGGCAGTTTTTGTATGCCCTTGTCACGCCAGCTCACTGCCATGCTGTTCAGAAAGTTATGAACATCTTCTTTCACCTCGCGTCAGAGCTGAATCGCTTTCCGGCCAAATGTTCTTTTAACCTACGGACCAGTTGGCAGTCGCTGGGCGCCAAGTCAGGACTATAGGGTGGGTGGGTGATTATGTTCCACTGAAAATGTTGCAGGAGAGCAACGGTTTGCTGAGCTATGTGTGGGCGAGCGTTGTCATGGAGAATGTGTACGCCCTTGCTCAACATTCCTCTTCTCCGGTTCTGAATTGCCTGTTTGATTTTTGTCAAGAGTCTCACAGTACCTGTCAGCGTTAATTGTGGTCCCAGTGATTCAGCTTCGATGGCGAGGTGAAAGAAGAGGTTCATAACTTTCTGAACAACTTGACGGCGAGCTGGTATGACATGGGCATACAAAACTGCCACAGCGTCTACGAAAATGCATCGACAGAAATGGTGATTATGTTGAAAAAAATACATAAATTTTCAAGCTGTAAACTGATATAAACCATTGTAGAAATAAACAGGTCTATGTACTTATAAAAAATTAGGAGACCTTACTTTTGGGATTACCCTCGTATAATGAACAGATAGGGACAGGGCATATTCTTTTCCAAAGTTAATTTGCGTGAGCCATACCTAGAGTTACCGTCGGACAAGCAGTCAAAGCAATATTTTGTGATAAACATTCACTTTGGATTCATTCACTTTGAATTGTTCGAGTTTCAAAGCCTGCCATTTGGAAGTACTTCGGTTCCAGCTGTTTTTCAGTGGTTCCTAGAACAATTAACAGCAAGTCCGTTCTTGTACAAACTATTTGGACATTATTGTTGTACACCTGCTGAACATTTGCCAGATTTGGACTGCTTGTTTAAGGTTCATTCTGTGGCTGGCTTCATGTCCAGTAATGAAGAGTGCTCCTTCTTTCATGCAGAACTTGAATATATAGTATCGTATTCTGTGCTTGTATATTAAGGTAATACAAAGACAAGTAAAGATTGTAACACCAACACCAACAGTCAAATAACGAAACATTTTATTTAGTAGAAAATGAAACTTGTCTTTATCACTCTCCACTGCTGTGACTGGAGTAAGCACAGGAATGGTATATACAAATACAACTCGTGATAGACACGAAACAGTCGTAGGCACAGAGATGTTTAAAATGAAAAGTCTGAATCTTGAAGTCCAAATACAGTTGCAATGTCACTTGCCTGTGGGACGCAAGTTAACACACTCTCTAGAAACAAGTTTGTCAGTGGAACACCTACTCCATACTTTGCAGTTGGATGAACAACACTCGTCAGAACTGTCTCTTATGGTCGTTGCGGCTGTATTTTGTTGCCATGGTCATCCTTGGTGCGACATTATTGATTATTGACTGTCAGCAACACTGCGTTCCTCCCCGCTCCCCCAAACATCGTTGTCAGTATTGGGTAAGGATGTGGAACATTGGGGGATAGGAGGCTGGGACACAAATGCAAATGAAGGGGCAGATGCCGAGACTGGAGTTGACACCAAGCACCCACCCACATCCTGGGATTTGCCCTGAGCAGGGCTGGAAATGTCAAGCAGGAAACTAGCTGAATGGTGCACGCTGACTGATGTGGACGCTGATAGGGCGCCGAAGAGGTGATGGGCTCCTCATGGGCGCCCAGCCAGGTGAATGGACACAACTCCTCCCCAGGCTGCTGCATGCATGACTGAGAGGCTGCAAGCGGCTCTCAGCCGACTTCCATTGGTGTCCCCAATGGAGGATGGATGTGGGGACATGACTGCCCTGCAGGGGCAGGCGATAGTGCTTGCGATGGCAGCTGCTGCAGAGCCTTGTGGTGAACTGGGTCTGTGAACATTGTGAGAAACAAGACCAAAGCTGGTTTGAGTACAGCCCCATCGGACTTTGAGTGGTGTAGGTGGGCCTTGACAACACCTGAGACACGACGTCATATTCCCATCGGCGACCTTTGCTGGAAACTCTGTATTACACTCATTGCAGTGTCTGAGGGTTAGATGTAGTCGATGGGATTTAGAACCTCTGAGATGGATGGAGAAGTTGGAGCAACATTGGATATCTAACACCAGAAAGTAGTTCCGCTGGCAACATGCCATCCCTGGACAAGGAGCGGTATGACAACAAAAACACTTTCAAGACCTGGTCCCAGGAATGGGTGCCTTGTAGATTTGGACAAACCATTCAGCATCTCCATTGGAAAGGTGCCATGAGGATATGATGGATACCATTGTCACTGCAGAATTGTTCAAATGTGTGTGAAGTGAACGGAGGTCCATTATCAGCCACTGTCACATAAGGTAATCCTCAAATAAATAAATAAATAAATTAAAAAAACTGAACTTGTGGTCGCCACGGTAATGACAGACGTAGTGAAGGTTGTAAGGACAACAAAGGGAAGCTTGCTGTATGCATCAAGTACCAATAACCAGCAGGTATTCCAATAGGAACCAGCAAAACTGCCGTGGTTCAGCAGAGTGTGGCCAATCAAAGTAGTGCTGAGGGGGGAGCGGCTTGATGCTCCACACACATGGACACTGGGAAGTTGTGGCATCTATCTGCTAATCAATGCCCGACTGTATACAATGGCGCCAGGCTGGCTGTTTCTTCCACAGAACACCCAGATGCCCCTGGTGTAACAGACTAAACAGTTTACACTGGAGGGACTGAGGAACTGTGATATGGGCCTCCCCCCTGTTTGTCTGTATGCCCATCTACATCAAGGTAGCACACTGCTGCCCAAAAGTAGTGGCATACCGTGGTCTGGTGGATCTCTTTGAGGCTACATGACCACCCGGAGCCATTGAAGTTGAGAGTAGCACTCAATGCCTGGGTCTACTGCTGTCCCACTCGCCACCCAATGAACAGTAACAAGAAAGTTTTGTGACATATGCTTTTCTTGAGAGTCAATGTGAAAGAATGAGTCCTCTGATTAATCATATTGGGGATCTGAACCTACCAGTGACTGCAACAGTAGGTCAGCATTGGGATGCTTAGTCTAGGGCCGATACATCTGTTCATACTGGTAACTGGACAACGCTAAAGTGCATCGCTGGAGCTTATGCACTGTCCGGGAAATAACATGCTGTGAGGAAACAGATACTGGTGGACGTGAGTAACCCTGTTACTGTGACTGTGGGCTCCTTTCCCTAATTGGCTGTAATTGTGTTAGACAAAACCCATGCAGTGTCACAACACCACATTGGTACCGTAACAGGTGTCCACTGCAAGAGTGAAAGGATTGTCCAGAGACCAGTCACTTAACACGTCCTTTAAATGCTGAAAAGTGGACTGACAATCTTTGGACCAAACAGAGGGGACGCCGTTGCAGCGTAAGCAGTTCAATGAAGACACGATTTCGTGGTGTTAGGTATAAATCAAACGTAACATGAGAGTTTTCACATTACTGCAGGTAATGCAGCCGTAATCGTGGAGCCAGGCAAGTCATAAGTGGCATTCGAATGGGCCTGAGATGGATGAAATCTGTTTGCATTGATCACTTGACCCAGATACTCAGTTTCTGTGTTGGAAAAATAAGTCGGCCGGGGCGGCTGAGCGGTTCTAGGCGCTACAGTCTGCAACCGCGCGACTGCTACGGTCGCTGGTTCGACTCCTGCCTCGGGCATGAATGTGTGTGATATCCTTAGGTTAGTTAGGTTTAAGTAGTTTTAAGTTCGAGGGGACTGATTACCTCAGAAGTTAAGTTCATAGTGCTCAGAGCCATTTGAACCATTTTTTGAAAAATAACACTTTGTATGATTACACTTCAAGCCCACCTCTGATTACACAATGAACAAAGCCTCCAGATTCTGTAGGTGTTCTGCTGGTGTATGGCCAAGATGACAGTGTCATCTAAATTATTAGCAAAGGAGGGCACCTGTGAAGTAAACTGCTCTAAGAAGGGGAGGCCACGACGCTTGAATGCGGATTTACTTCGTAGTTCTCCATGAGGATAACAAAATGTGTAAGCCTTTGCGTGTACTTCTTACGCGTTATTGAGAAAATCGTAAAATAATTTCGGTCGTCAAATATATACCTGTGCATGGCTATTTTTACTACAAAGCGGCGGCAGCAGAGTGGTTACCGTTCAAGCTCTGTAATCGCTGGATCGAGTCCCGTTCATCAGTTTTTTATTTTATTTTATTTTTTTATTTTCAACACAGTCATTTTCTTTACTATTTATATTACAGTTGATATAACCCGTATAATCAGATGAACTTTTATTAAATTTACAATGTTATTTGGCAGTCTACAAATTTTTACTATCACAAATAATATAATATTCATAACTATTGACTAGTACACGACCAAATGTGTAAAGTGATCATGTACATGTATGCTTGTCTGTGTCTTCAAAATTGTTCGTATTTGATCAAAAGAGAACGAGAAATTGCCTCTCGTGATGACACTATTAAAATACAGTCGATACTGCATGACCAATTATCAGCATCAATATTTATGGAAATGCTGTGTTATGCATGGTTTGCTTCCAGATTATCGTCTGAAAGAGAAGTTTTTGAAAATGTTAATGAGGTTTGTTTTTCCATGGAAAACCTCAAAAGACCTTGCGTATGCAGAAACATAGCATTTATTCAGTGCAGCTGGTACCGTTGAACTTTGTTTTCCATGTTTTTACGAAAAATACCTGCAATTTGTACTCGTAATGTCGAAAGCGACGATTAATTGTACATCTTTCGAAAGCCATCTGTGGCGGTCAAAACTTGCAGGTAGCAAGTAGTTTCGGGCTCCTTCCAGGTATAAGGGATTTCTCAAATCATGGACAAGCATACATTTTCAATATCACTTTATGCCTTTGGTCGTCTACTAGTCGATAAGTTATGAAGATTGTATTATTTATGACAATAAAAATTTGTAGACTGCCAAATAACATTGTTAATTTTAATAAAAGTTCATCCAATTACACGTATTTTTCCCATTATATCAATTGTAATATAAACAGTAAAGAAAATGAGTGTGTTAGAAATAAAAAAAAGTATACTAACTGACAAAAGGGCTCAATCCAGCGATTACGGTGCTTGAATGCTAACCACTCAGTTGCCGCTGCTTCATGGTAAAAATGGCCACGCACAGGTATATATTTGACGACCGAAATTATCTTGCGATTTTCTCAATAATGCTTGAGAAGTATGCGCTACTGCTTACACATTTTGTTGTCCTCGTGGAGAACTGCTAGTGTGTGAAGGTTACAGTAAATCGGCATTTCAAATGTCATGGCCTCCCCTTGTAAGTATCTCTGAAAAATTATGGGAGCGGACTCAGTAACTGCTAAAATTGGAGACCCTGAGGGGTATTCAACACAAAAATCTTTGTGGACGTCTTATCCAAAGGCAGCTGTAGATACACTAAGGTGACAAAAGTTATGGGATACCTCTAACATCATGTCGGACCTCCTTTTATGTGGTGTATGTAGTGGCTTAGACTCAACAATTCGTTGGAAGTTCCCTTGCAGAAATATTGAGCCATGCTGCGTCTCCTGCTGTCCATAATTTCGAAAGTGTTGCTGGTGCAGGATTTTGTGCACAGCCTGACCTCTCGATATGTCCCATAAATGTTTGATGGGATTCACACTGGATAATCTTGGGGGGCCATATCATTTGCTTGAAATAGTGCAGTGTCATCCATAGCGTGAAGTGCATGAATGGCTGCAAATGGTCTCCAAGTAGCTGAACATAATCATTTCTGAAGATCGATTCAGCTGGACCAGAGGACCCAGTCCAGTCCATGTAAACACAGCCACACCTTTGTGGAGCCACCACATTTGAAAGTGCCTTATTGAAAGCTTGGATCCATGGCTTCGTGGGGTCTGCACCACACTCTAGCCCTGGCATCAGCTCTTACCAATTGAAATTCGGGGCTCATCTGACCAGACCACTGTTTTTTCAGTCACCTATGGTCCAACTGATACAGTCATAAGCCCAGAAGAGACACTGCAGATAATGTCATGCTGTTAGCAAAGAAACTTGCGTTGGTTGTTTGCTGCCATAGCCTATTAATGCCAAATTTCATCAAACTGTGCTAATGGATACATTCATAGTATGTCCCACATTGATTTCAACCATTATTTCACACAGTGTTGCTTGTCTGTTAGCACTGACAACTGTATGCCAGTGGTGAGAGGTAATGCCTGAAACTTGGTATTCTCGGCGCACTCTTGACACTGTAGCTCTCGGAATATTGGATTCCCTAAAGATTTCCGAGATGGAATGTACAATTCTTCTAGCTGCAACTACCACTCCGCGTTCAGTTTGTTAATTCCCATTGTGCTGGCATGTTCACGTCAGAAACTTTTTTATGTGAATCACCTGAGTACAAATGATAGCTCTGCCAAAGCAGTACCCTTTTATACCTCGTGTACACTGTACAGCTACCATCTCTATATGTGGAAATCGCTATCCCCACCTCAGTCTACGCCTCCTGCAAGTCAGTTTTTGGGGGGAAAATCTTGATATGATTTGTCCATCAAGGGGAAGGGGAAAGAATAAACAGCAGTCTTTGGGTTGACAGTAGCTTTGAATTCTGCATAGAGTTGTAGCCTACCTGATGGCTTTGACAAAACGATCGGGAGGTATGCCTACTGGCTCATGGACACAGTTTTTATTATGTCACAATCCTTCCAAAACTGTAAAGAGCTGAGACCCAGTCCTGAAGAGCATGAGAGTCAGGCCGACCTCGAAACAATTTAGGCTCAGCACAGTCCTGGAAAGTCATGTGGGCTTTGACCCCCATTGCCTTAACTAGTCTTCCATCAGACAAAGAACTGTACTTATCTCACAACATGTTGACTCTAGCAAGTGGCACCTGTAAGTTGACTTGCAACTCGTCTCCTTGAATGGACACTCCAAAAAAATCAAAACTGTCCGTACTGAAACTGTTCAGACTGCCTCTTGAATGGAAGACATGAAAAGGAACTGATTAGTTGCAGCAAGAAAAGTAGCCGGTAAACTACACACACCAAAAACAGAAATGTTCTGTCTGTTAAAGGCAGATAGTGTATCACTCATTTGCTGAAGCTGGGGCTGCCTAAGCATTAGTACATCACATGATTTAGCAGTGTGACAGTAGCCCCAGTGTCTAATTTGGAACTTCACCTACTAATTCGCCACACACAAATGTACAAAAAGTTTGTTACATTGCCTGTTAATCACAGATTGTTTGGCGTGGCAATCGTGATAGGCTACCACCTTTTCTGTTTTGCACAGGCACCACATAAACAACATACTCATCAACTGGGACAGGGTTTGACTTAAACTTTGAAAACTGACCAGCACCCAATAGCTGAAGATAAACTGTTTGTATGTGGCCTTACTTACCGCAAGTGAAACATTTTTACCTGCTGGCACGGACACTATGCCCTGTCATATGCAGTGAAACAATGCGTGCAAGACTTCCTTATAGACTTGGGCTGTGAAGTGCACCAACGGTGAAACTTCCTAGTACAGAACGAGACATCGGGCTATGTTATGACTGTATTTAGGAGCGATATGGCTCTGGAATTTTCTCACTACAGAAATGGCTGGGCTTGCATGTCAAGTTCAGTAATGTCTACGATGTCTTGAGACTCAATGATCACTAACACAGTTTTCAAGTCTGGGTTCAGCAGTTTTATAATAGAGGATATAATGTGAGCATTGGAAACTTCCTGAGTCATAGTATCACGAACCACCACATCACAGTAACTCGCAGGAACATTTAAATTGATGCTGTCGTGTTAGCCCCCTTGAGTTCTGTTACCCACTGTCTGGGATTGACCAGCCAGCTGTTAAGAGTCTAGTGAATTTATATCTAGCAGCTGAAACATGCATCTGCAATTCAAAGTGATTGGGCAGTTTAGAAACTAACTCATCATATGACATTTTGCCAGGATGCTTGTCTGCCAATAACTTGACACAGAGATGGTACACTCCCACATTTACTGTGGACAATAAAACGAAAAAATGCGCTGGTTGCCTGTTATGTTGTAGGCGTGGAAATGTGCTGTAAGCTAGGCCACATATTCCATCCGTCCTTGCCCCACAAGTTCTCGAAATTTAGACTGTTGAGTCACTTGTGCTGGTTGAACTTGAACAGGCTGGGGCACCAGTTGCGGCACTGCTGCTGTTGCTGCTGCTGCTGCTGCTGCTGCAAGCAATGTGCCATCCAGCGTTTGTAAGGTTTAGTCAATACGTTGTCCGCGTGACTGTACAAATTGAGTTAGCGACAAGTCCTGAACTGAACTGGAGGAGGGACAGACATGATAAACACTCTTAGTCAACTAACGCACAAAAAAGTTCTGAAAGAAGCAACGGGTTAGTGGAAAATTTTGCAAAATTGTAGTGTGTCCATTCCATTGCCATATGTCGTATTCTGTGCTTGTACACGAAAGTGAACACACAGAAAATTCAGTTTAGTAACAGCAACAGTCAAATAACAAAACACTTTAGTTAGTAGAATATGAAACATACCTCTATCACTCTTCATTACTATGTCTGGAGTAAGCATACGTGGAACACAAATGATACAGCTCTTCATAGACAAGAAATTGCAATAGGGGCAGAGCTGTTCAAAATGACAAATCAGAATCTTGAAGTCTTAACGTCTGAATACAGTTACAATACCACATATCCATGTTGTGATGTTGCCTGGCATCTCTGGGAGCTCTCACCTCATCCAGATTGGCACCACTGCTGATGCTGCTTGGAGGTCCAGCATCTTTGCGGTGGTCAACCTCGGTGTGACATTATCTACAATCGACAACACTGCATTTAGCACTTATTATAGATGCACAGGATATTCATCCTGCTAATCCACACTTGTCTGCAGTTAAAGAACTGCCACAACGTTAAGAAGCTCCAAGCTGTCATGGGAAGGTTACTTATTGTATTAAAATCGTTGCAAATGCTGCGCCAGAAAATTGTTCCCTTAGTGTGGTCACAAGAATGAAAGGACACGTTTCAGCAATTAAAGGATGTATTAGCTGTGAACGTATCTTCTTATGAGATTGGAGCTGTGCTCTCTCATAGAACTGGTTCTATTGCTTTTGCCTCAAAAACTCTTTACAAAGTGCAGTGTAATTACAGTCAGCTTGAAAAAGAGGCACTAACCAGTACCTATGGTGTTACCAAGTTCTGTCAATAATTGAACTGTCAGAAGTTCTATTTAATTACAGATCATTGGCCATCAACAGCCTTTTTCAGTTCTGCCAAGCCTGTCCCACTAAAGACAGCACAAAAATTGTAATGTTGGGCTTTGATATTGTCTAGTTATCTAAGAGAGTTGCTGCATAGGCCCACTGCCCAACATTTGAATGCTGACTTGTTGTCTTGGCTATCAGTCAATACAGACAGAGTATTCATTTCATCTGAGGAATCACGTTATGAAATCAATACTCAGGATTTTGAAAGTCTTCAAAATGTTCCTCTCAATTTCTGACGTATTGCCGCAGAAACTGCTTATGACCCAGCTCTTCAGGTTGTTTTGCAATATGTGCATCCTAGGTGGCCATGCAGATTGAAAGTAATTCGTACAGCCACCTCCTTCCAGCATCACTATTTTTTACATTGCTGTCTGTGCGGTCAGGTATTCTGCTGTTGCAGATGGAAAATGATGATGTGCATGTTGTGATTCCTCGCTCCCATCAGTGAGAATTTTTGTCTTCATTGCATTGAGGCATGATTCACACAAAGAAACTCGCTTTGTCATTGCACTTGTCAGGGCAGGGGGGCTCAGATTGAGCAAATGACCTCTCGTTGCAGTGTTTATATTGAACATCAGTGAACTCTGCCACAATGCTTTCTTGCGTGGCCACATCCGTCTGGGATGTGGCAATGCTTCCGTATTGATTTTGCAGGTATATTCTGGAATATGCAGTGGCTGTTGGCGGTAGACGCATATTATTTATTTATTTTATTTATTTATTTAACCTGATCAGATTAGGGCCATCAGGCCCTCTCTTACATCGGACCAGTGTTCCACACAAGCAGCATTTCACACATCAGAGTTACATCA
This sequence comes from Schistocerca serialis cubense, assembly GCF_023864345.2. Taxonomy (NCBI): domain Eukaryota; kingdom Metazoa; phylum Arthropoda; class Insecta; order Orthoptera; family Acrididae; genus Schistocerca; species Schistocerca serialis. Next base: position 437,723,497 of record NC_064645.1, on the reverse strand, counting down.
TGACCATAGTTTAAATGAGAAAATTAGCTTACTCTAGTGACAATATGAATAAAGAGTAGTGACTAAGACCTAATAAAGTAAATGCTGGCAGTATTTTTACAACAGGTGCTATACATACAGATTATGATAAAAGCAATAATAATAACAGAAAAAAAAAAAATCAAATAATAATGACGGAACATGAGAAGGATTGGCAATAGTAATGAAGGTTTGTGCCGATGTACATAATATCTTGGTGTGTAAAGTAGATGTTTACTAGTATAGCGAGTTTTGGGGAAGGGAGATTTAAGGAGGGGGAAAGAGGGAAGTAATGAGGTGAAGTGCATTCATGTACAGAGGAAGGCATTACTGTTGCTTAAGTAGATACGTCATTAACTGTTTTTTGAAGCCGGACATGTTTTTAAGTTCTCTAACATAACGAGGGAGGTTATTCCAGAGTCGGGTTCCTGCTACTTTAAAGGACTTGGAGAAGGTGACTGAGCGATGCAGTGGAACGGAGAGGATTTTATTATAATGGGAACGTGTGTTTCTGTCATGTTGTTCCGACATTAGCGTTAGGGACGAGGAGAGATATGAGGGACAGTGTACATTTATAAGGCAGTAGATGAGACAGAGTGTATGGAAATCTCTGCATTTGTCTGCACGCAGCCAGGACAATTTTGCGTATGCAGGCATTCATGACCAGTTCTAGACGTCGGGAATTTTCCTGAGAGAGTCCTTGTAGGATAATATCGCTGTAGTCAATGATTGGGAGTATAAGCGTTTGTACTAATTTCTTTTTCAGATCGAAAGGGAAGAGTTTTTTATATTTTTGTAGGACATGAAGGGATGCTGATGCTTTTTTGCGCACTGCAGTTACGTGCTCTGTCCAATTTAGATTTTCATCTATTATTACTCCCAAACTCTTTGCTGAGGGAGAGAAGTTAATATTTGTTCCATTTAGGATAAGAGGTGCTACGGATTCCCGATGTTTTGGGCTAATGAGCTTAGAGTGACCAACAAGTACCGCTTGGGTTTTAGATGGGTTTAGTTTTCGACCTATGTCCTGTGCCCATTTTGACAGTGCATCGAGGTCAGTATTGAAATTTTCAATAGCTTTCTTGAGATTGCTTGGTTTCGCACTTTGATACAACTGAAGGTCATCAGCATACATATGGTATTTGCAATAGGTCAGAACCGATGACTCATCATTGACATACAGAGAGAAGAGTATAGGACCTAATACTGAGCCTTGGGGAACGCCTGACACTACCTGCCGCCATTGTGATATTATATTCCCAGACAGGATGCGTTGCTGACGAGACGTCATGTATGAGCGAAACCATTGCACTGCACTTGGTGAGAAATTTAGACCGCTAAGTTTGGCCAGTAAGATGTCGAGGTCGACAGTATCAAATGCTTTGCTGAAATCTAAGAAGCAAATGATAGTCGCTTCTTGTCTGTCCATGGCAAGTTTCAGGTCATCTGTCACCTTTATCAGAGCGGATGTTGTGCTTCGATGTTTACGGAAACCTGATTGGTATTCGTCTACTAGGTTGTTAGTAGTTAGGTAGTTGGTGAGCTGTTCATGAACTATATATTCTAAGGCCTTTGATAGTGCAGGAAGAAGGCAAATGGGGCGGTAGTCAGAGGGTGCTGTGGCGATGTCCTTTTTAGGCAGTGGCTTAATTTGTCCCAGTTTCCAGGCCTCAGGGAAAACACTTGTGATTAATGAATCGTTGAAAATGTCTGTTATAGAGGGCAGTAGTTGGTCAATAATAAGTTTTACCATCTGGATAGTGATACCATCATGTCCAGTAGATGCTGATCTAATCCGCATTATGGCTTTCTTGACAGTACTGCAAGTGACGTGCTGTAGATAGAATTTTTCTTTGCTACAGTCGTTCATCCCCATGAAGTAATCAATGATTCTCTGTTTTTTTTTGCGGTTCAATTTTGGTTGTAGGTAATGTGAAGAATCGGTTAAGTTCTTCAGCTGGGACCATGTGATTTTCTGCAACTTTTATTTTCCCTAAACCGAGACTACGGAGATTTTTCCACAGGATAGCTGGTCTACATCTATTGTCAGCTAATGTACGGGCATGTCTGAGCTTAGCGTTTCTCACCGCTTGACTGACTTTGTTTCGTTTCTGCTTGTATACAGCATGATTTTCAGGTGTAGGGTGTATCTTGTATGCTCGATGTGCAGCATCTCTGAGATTCATGAACTGTTTTAGTTCATCAGTCAGCCAAGGTGCAGGTTGCCTTTTTACTTTTCTGGTCTTTATTGGAGCATATTTGTCATATAGTTGAGTAATTTTGTTAGTGAAATCCTGGAGTTTGTCGTTTATGTCCATGAGGGGAGTAGAGGTCATCCCCCAAACTATTTCTTGTGCCTCAGTTTCGAGTTCAGGCAAATTTATGCGTTTGAGCTCTCGGTATGTAGACAGTTTTTGTTTCTTTCTAGGACATTCTAGTGAATACGTCATGGAAATGATGTCATGGGCAGACATGCCAGGCGCAGATATTTGAGAGGTGCAGATTATTCTGTTCGGAGATTTCGTTGCGAATATATCTATGAAAGTGTGACTGGTAGTCGTGTGATGAGTAGGCGCCAGCTGAAGTAGCGTCATATTTGAGGAAGAAAGCATCCTCTCAAATTTCCCAGTGGAAGGACTATTCCACAGAAAATTAATGTTGGTGTCACCTGCTGTAATTACATGTTCATATGACGATTCGAGACTAGAGAGGGCAGTTTCGAAGCAGGCGAACCCACCTACTTTAGGTGGTTTGTAAAGGACACATATTAAGCACTTTCTGTTAAGTGATTTGATCTCTATGAACATATATTCCACTTGTTTATCTACATTGTTGTCGGATATGTGTAGTACTGTAGTACTGTTGCATCTGTCGTGCCTGAGAAAGATGTAGCCATCTAGGTTTACAGAAGTTGTAGGAATACTTGGTTTGAGCCAAGTCTCTGACAAAAGTATTAAGTGTATATCAGCAGTTTGAAATATATATTGGAACTCGTCAAAGAGACTGGACATTTGCATGTGCAATATGCAGCTTGGTGCGTTCGGATGTTGATTGTCCGAGGAGGCTGCCGACCGATGTTTGCGGGTCGTGGTTGGCGGTGACAAGAGGGTCTGGCATGAGGAATGCGGAAGGCGTGTGAAGGAGGGGGGTGAGGGAGTGTCCTCCCAATTCTGTGCAGTGAAAGCGGACGGGAGGGGGAGGGGGTAGGTCCCCGGGGAGGCAACGGGATCTGCGGCGAAGGTCAGTGAGGTCTGCAACAGTTCTGGAAGTAGCCGTGGGCTGGTAGGGGAAGGAATTTCTCTAAACACAACGGGAGTAATCTGCACGTTACGACAGAGTGTGATATTAATTTCACTTATGAGGATTACAACTAAAGTATGATGGTGGGTTGCTAATTAAGCATGAAAGTGAGACTACCTTATGCAATAATTAACAAAATTACATGAGAAAAACAATTAAAGATGAAAATAGTTATGTGGAGAAACGAAAAGTTGATCATACAAATAGTAACAAAAATTACACAAGAAAAAATAATTAGAGAGGAAAAAAAAATAGTTATGTAGAGAAACGAACAATTTGATAATACATTAGTTAAGATATAGTTGACAGTGTAAACAATATAAACATACAGGTTAGTGGCAGCAAGATTAGACATGATTTAGCTTCTAAAGCACAGGCTTTAGAGTTCATTAACACTGCAAATTGTTTTCTTTCCGTTTTCGGTCTTAACCATTATCCTGCCGTCATTTGTCCATACGTTCTGTAGCCCAAATTTTGAAATCGCGCTCTTCAAAATTTTTAGTCTTTCAGAGGTCAGATCCTCGTGTACTGTCAGACCCGAATTCGCGAGATTCTTCTTTGCTCTGAAGATTTCAGATCTTTTCCTATACGACATAAATTTCACTATTATAGGTCTTGGTTTTGTAGAATCTGGCGGCTTACGACCCACTCTATGACGTCTGTCAATGTCACTCAGTCACCTGCACGCCTAGCTTTTCTTGGACAAGGTTTATCACAAGTTCATCTGTGTTCTCTCTGCTGCTCTCTGGAATGCCGAACAGTCTGAGATTATTGCGTCTCTGATATAGTTCGAGCTCGTCCGTCTTCTCGATCAGTTTCTGTTCAAGCAGTCGTGCTTTCTCCTCACTTTCTTTTAACGATGTGTCCAGTGCACAGATCTCGCTCGCATTCGCCTCCAGAGTTTTCTGTATTTTGTCCGTCACTGCTGCAGTGACAGCATCAGTGATGGTTTGAGCAACGAGCCCGAGCGTCTCCTTAGCCTGCAGCGCGGCACTCACCTCAACCTTCACGAGTGCGGCGATGTCAGCGATGCCGGGCAGAGTGGCCGCAACTCTCGGTGTGGACTCCACACCTGCGCTGTCTCCGGCCTGGCCGTTGGCTGCACTGCGCGTTGTTCGGCGATTTTCCATTTTAAGTGCGATTCCGTGTAATTGGTGCTCAGTATGTGATGTAAAATACGACACTCGGCAGTAGATATACGGCTTTAGTATATGTAGACTAGCCTAACTGCTTAAAACACCTCCAGATTTCGTGTAAACTTAAGAGCCAAGCTAACGCACGTCGCTCACTCGCCGCCATGTTGCACTCTGTAGTAAATTTCCTTTTGTTCTCCACTTGACATTCACCACTAGTGCAAATATATTCTATTTTTTGGCTCGAAGGTCTTCCTTATCTCCTTGTCTTTGACAGCGGGCCGCAATTCACAACAGCTAGTATTCAAAAGTATTGTGCTGCCATCAGAATACACGGTGTGACTACTGCTCCTTTTCACGATCGTAACAGCAAAACCAAAGGATTCTTTCGAACATTCAAAAGTAACTCTGACAAAATCTGTTCCTCCCGCATGTGGAAGCAAGCCTTACAGTTTTCTTTCCTCCTACTGCTCTTTACCACATGACAAGAAATCACCTGCAAAATTAATACCTGATCATTGTCACGTTATCCTATTCCTGCGATGGCCATGGAATCAATTCATTCTGCCAAGTCAGACAAAATTTCAGCCGCAGGATACAGTATCCATTAAAGTTTTTGGCAAGAAGTAGTGTTGGGAGCACAGTGTCGTAACAAAAGGCTTAAGACATTCTTATTACATATTACAAGGGTGGTTTGAAAAGTTCTAGGAACGAAATAGAAAAAAAAATACTTACATCACTGAAACATCTTTATTTATCAATGTAGTCTCCTTATACATTAATGCACTTGGTCCAATGATGTTCCACTTCCTTGATCCCATCTCGAAAATGAGTTTCCTCCAGGCCTGCAAAATAGTTGTCAACTCCGGCTATCAGTTCTTCGTTTGAAGTGAATCTTTGTCCTTCAAGAAAAATTTTCAGTTTTGGGAAGAGGGGGAAGTCTGACAGAGCCGTATCAGATGAATAAGGCAGGTGTGGCAACAATTCATGCCTTAGTTCGTGTAATTTTGCCATGGCGATGGCACGTTTTTGATCCAGTGTTAAGAATCACTGCACCGATCTTGCAGATAAATTTTTCATTTCTAATTCTTTGGTCAAAATATGATACACTCTTACATATGACATCTGGCAAGTGTGACCAATTTCACGTTCTTTCAATCAGTGTTCCTCCATGACCATTTTGTGCACTTTTGCAATGATTTCTGGAGTAGTGACAATTCTTGGCCGACCACTTTGCTGGTCATCGTCTAAGCTCTCCTGGCCAAATTTAAATTCATTTATCCACTTGGCAACACTTGAATATGAAGGAGCAGAGTCCCCCAGTGTATTCTGGGAATCGGCATGAATGTTCTTTGCTTTCATACCTTTCTTTATGAAGTACTTAATCGCTGCTCGAATCTTGGTTCTTCCCCCCCCCCCCCCCCTCCAAATCTTTGCAAATCACTACGGGGGGACAACAACAGACAGAGCCATGTCACCGCCACAGCTCTCTTCCAAGAGCACTGATGTGGCACATATTTATGGGCAACGGTCCAATGAATATCACAAGAACAACTTGTTGCACTACTGCTGACCTGTCGTGATGATTCCGAGAACTTTTCAAACCACCCTCATTCAAGGTTCTGCTGAGCTGTATCGGTTTTACCAGAACCAGCTGTGGTACGTTTAAGTGTATGTCAGTGACAGGGAGGGGGGGGGGGGATAAATGAAGATGACACCCAAATGAAGAAATGTGAGATCTATATGGTCACTACAGCTTATCTGTATGCCCTAAGGTCGCAGGGTGGCTTAGTGAGCTAACTGAGGATTTCATCTTCCAGTAGGATGCAACACATATTTGTCTTTATTTGCCAGTTTTTCTTATTAGTTACTGGGTAAATGTCAGGAGCCATCGGAAGACAATAAAATCCCTTTATTTCTCCTGTGCTACGTATGATAAGCTCAAGCCCTCATCTGGTAGCACTAGAAGGTTGGCCTCAACCCTTGACCCATGGACCTGGTCGTGAATCGTTGCAGCAGATGGCTGGCAGCTGCAGCCCCGGTGAGATGGGTTCTCAGGTAATAAACATCTCCAGCCGGGAGCTGAGCTACATAAGGACTGATGCAGCAGCCTGAAACAGCCTGCTGATACGAGGTGGCTGGCTGGCTGGCTGTGATGTGGTGATGTGGTGGCTGGCACTCCAGTGGATTGGTGTCTGGGCTGACTTCAGTTCACCCTCAGCCCATCAGGTGGTGGCTGCACCCCTCGTCGGTGGTCATGTCGAGTTGACAGTGAATCAGTGCGAACTTATCGCGGAAGTTGACACCGAGATTTGCTGATTAGATCTGATCGCTATCTGGGCCAGGTGGCCAGTGTATAGCAGAGGAGGCGTGTTGTGGGGTTGTTGGTGGAAATGTTATGTATACTGCATGCTGAAGTGCCCTGTTTCAGTAACAAGCTGGGCACCGGCAAGCAGCCAGATGATTGAGCGCAGTGAATTCCGTTGTGCAATGCTGTGCCAGTGTATTGCTGCAAGTGGCCTGTTTAATATTCCACTTGTTGTGTGTCCGATAATGGATTCAAAATTGTTATAGAATCATAACTCGTGTGACAAACCTTTTTTTACAAGTGTGCATTGTGCAGTTAATTTTAATGATTGTTTTGTTTTGATGTGTGCATTTATTGGGAAGAGGATGTGTGTATGTGTGTGTGTGCATGTGAGTGCTTTCACTTTAATGCAGTTTTGCGTGCATTTTTGTGTGGTCCAATGAAGTGGAGGGTTATACGAGCTCTAGTGTAACCACTGACAGTCTCCTAAGGCTGCAGTTCTAGTGGAGCGGTGCAGTGTGGTTAGCAGTGCAGTGTGGTGAGCAATCCAGTGTGGTCAGTGGAGCAGCGCTGGCAAAACAAAGAAGTGCCGCCTAGTGTGTGTGATCATAGTGACGCTGCAAGCAGAGCAGCACAAAGAAAAGTGGCACAGAGCAGTGCTGAATGAATAAAACATGTTTGTTTCACAGAGCGGCGACCAGAGCATTCGTTTGTCTCAGGTTGCATTCAGGCAACAGCAGCAGCATTTGGCTGTTGCAGCAAGTAACAGTCAGTACTGTTCCTGGTGCTCATGGTGCTTTTAGAGAATGGTATCAACGGAAGCTTTGATAGCAGCTTTATTTTTTCCTCTATGCCCTTTATGGGCCCAGCGAAACCACTATCATCACAATTGATTCATTTTGGACAAGTTTTATGTGATGAGGTGGCAGCAGAATTACAGGCCATAAGTACAGAATACATTTAATTAACCTCGTATTTCTTTCATTTCCTTAAAATGAAAGTTGATAATAAAGTTGAAGTAGCCTAGCTGAGAAATGTGTGAAAATTGTATTTTATTATGTGAAAAAAAGTTTTTAAAACCATCTCATTTCGAAAGCTTCATGTGGAGGTTTGTGAAAGTTTCGTCTTGTCTGATAAATGCTGTGCATGGAACACTCTATGTTTACTGTGTGATGCTCATCGATTCTCTGGGATCCTTGTAAGTCAGTGACAGTGTTGTGGAGAACATGTACATGTGCAAATGTGGGTGAATTACTTCCCAAAATATGCTCCACTTAGCACTCATTATTCCAAAAGTACATTATTAATCACTGTGATCAGGAAAAGTGTTTGTTGAAATGTTTATTCCATCGATCTAAAACACACTGACTGTAATATTTGATAAAATACTTCTACAATAGATATGCCTAAATCTCCAATGAATGCAAAAAGCAATCCAACTGCTATATTTAGTAGTATATTGTGCCACCCTTCTTGCAGCAAGCAAAATACACTAGGAGAATAAAATCTTACACCTTCCGTTTCCTTCGTATTTCCCCCAACATTGATTCTAATGAATTTGACCTGAGGATCTGCAACTGCTTATGGTACAATTGAATTGAAATTTTTATAACTATAAAACATTTTACCAGAATTTTCTGGGCATTTTAGATGACTGTGTCTTCTGTCAACATCACCGATTGCACTTGGAAAGTTCTGTATGTTAAATAAATCATTTATCTCGCTAATCCAGCCATTCCCGGCACAAATGGGTGCCGGCTTATTGAGAGTGTGAAATTTTGTTTCATTCATTTATTTTGTTTTTTATTTATTTTGAAAACATAGGGGATGTAGTATACTGTACTTTATTAAACCGAAGGATACAATTTTAAAACATAGAGGATATACTTCATTAAATCCAAAAATACATTAATTTTCAAAGAAAACGTAGTCCTTGAGTGAACAATATACTGTACACAATTATACAGTCATATCACTTCCTATGAAACATGCCCCTAATTTTTAACTGTCGCAGTGATGATAGGTGATGGTGGCATGCTTTACCATGCAACTGCTTTACAAGCATTACATCAGTACTGCAAGTATCCGGTTGTTGCATAATGTACTCCAGGAAGACCTCGGTAGCTTCAACACCAGCAGTGTGAGAAATCTTTATGCTCTCTCCTCCTGTGTCCTCTTCTTTGTCACTTCCATCATTACTTTCTTGCACGCTTTCGATTATTTCTTCATCTGTTAAAGTTTGGTCCATATCACAGTTTTCCTCATTCAGCCACTTAATAAAATCATCATCATAAATTTCTTCTCCTCTTGGAAGGTTGTGGAACATGTCAGTGTACAAAGTAATTGATAATTCTGAATTGACTGGCTCATCGCTGTCACTCACTGCTGGATCCAACTCAGCATCAATGGATGGTCACAATTTTCTCCAGCTCGTTATTATGGTAGCGCTCTTCTGTTTATTCCATGCTTCGGCTACTTGGAAAACATCACATATGTTAATTGCTTTCAACGCCTTCAGCATAGTTTCAACAGTCGTTTTCACTTTCGCTCAGCAAGGAGACGAGAAGTGAGTGTCGGTAATGACATTTGATTGATTCCAAAATTCCCTGGCCCATGGGCTGAATTAGAGCTGTCGCAGTGGGTGGGAGAAAGAGTGCTTGTATACCGGCAGACTTTGGAGAAACATCTGAAGGATGACAGGGAACATTGTCAGTTACAAAGATAGCTTTCAGTGGAAGCTTTTTCTTCTTTAGTTCTTTCCTCACTGCTGGTACAAACATTTCATGGAACCAAAGAGAGAATATTTGTCTGTCCATCCAAACTTTCTTCTGAGCACAATACTGCACTGGTAGAGTATTTATGTTAGTATGTTGAAAACAATGTGGATGTTGGGATTTTCCAACTACCATAAGCGGTAGTTTATGACTCCCATTTGCATTAGAACACGTCGTTAATGTTATGCGCTGTTTCTGTTGCTTGTAACCATGAGCTTCCTTCTTGTTGTTAGCAGCTAATGTTTTTTAAGGAAGCATCTTGTAAAAGAGTCCTGTTTTATCAGATTATACAAGGAATCACCAGTTAAATATTCTTCCTCTGTTATTTTCCGTATCTTGCCTACAAACCCGTCAGCATCCTTATCGTTAGCTGAGTGACTTTCCCTGGCGACTGTCAGCTGCTGAATGCCATGTTGTTTTTTCCAGTTAGATGGACAACCTTCTCTCACTGCAAACAAGTTACTACCTCACAGTTGTTTGTTAAATGCAGCTGCTTTTTCCTTTATAATCGGGCCACTGTCTGGAATTCCTTTACTGTGTTGTTGTTTGAAAAATCTATAAACAGCTACGTCCAGTTCATCATTCTCTCTTTCGCATAACCTTCCAATTTCCTAATTCACTATCCATTTGTGTTGAGTACTGTTGAATAACGTCTTTCTTTTTGATGTCATAAATAGTTGTTCGTCCACATTGAACTCAGCAGCAATGGCTTTCTGCGAAGAACCTCGATTTAACTTATCTAAAATTTCGAGGTTCTGCTGGAGGTCTAGTGTAACGTGTTTCCTTTTAGAAGACTATTTTGAACTGTAAAGAAAGCTAAAATTTCAAATACAGTATTTAAAGCATTATTTAACTAAGCATTGTTGCACTCGATAATTCATTGTGCACGTGTTTTTGGATGTGCACCGGATTACTGAGGGGCCGAACTACTGAGGGCCGGATTAGCGAGAGCCTAGTGTATTCAGAAAAAGGCCGATGCATGTGGAGGGGCTGGAGACAATCTCACAACATTTTGCTAGTTGACCCCACAATATTACAATGGTTGTGACTCCTATTGTCAGAGCCATGTCTTGAAAACTTCTTCTGGTTTCCAGGAACTTGTAACAATTCTCACTTCATCAGCGGTTGATGGCCCTAAAAATGACATTATTTCGTTGTAAAAATCTATAGTTGCATGATTATTGGTTAGATATTGATATTTCGCTTATTAATCATATGGCAAAATATTCTCCTCTTTGTGTACTATAATTTGTCAGAATCTTGTTTCGATGTCTCAAACCATTTACGAGATACAAGGAATGTTAAGTATATTTCATTCAGTCTTCTTCACTCATGCGTGAGCTCGGAACGAAGCGCTTTACATATGATCAATTTTCTCGAGATTGGTGATAGATAGCGATATCCTTCTAAGTTTATTGAATAATTCAGTATGTTAACATCATTTCTTACGTAGAAACATACTACCACCAAACACAAAATCACAGTGACCTTTGTTTTTCAAAGTAAACTTTCCGAAGTTCTTCCTGTAGATTTTTGAAATATCACAATAAATACCATTAATGAAATGAAAGGCAGAACATCACAAAGCTGACAAGCAAAGATAGGAGACGCATGAGAATAATTTTTTTTTACTGAGCATCACCCCCCCCCCCCCCCCCCCCACATTCGGGCAGGGAAGGGGTGGGGGAGGGGATCCATGGAAGAGGGGAGAATTTCTGTGTGCCGATAATCTGAACATAAAAATTTTCAATTCACAGAACCTAAAAGGAGAACTAACTGGATGGATCCTAAGAATTAGAATGCTGGCCTGAAAAGGAAATCCGTATTGGATTTTGAAATGTAAGAACATTAAGAGAGATGGGACAATTAAGAAAAATTGAAAAAGAGATGGAGAACTACAGGTTGGATGTACTGGGATTAAATGGAAATAAGGTGGAAGTTAAAATATAGAATAGTTGAATGCTGCTTTATGCAGGACAAACAAGTGAAGATGCAATGCCCAAGACTGGTGCAACACTCTTACCTATAATCTGCAAAAGAAGCCTACTGGAATGGAAACCTCAGGAAGGATAATGACTGCACACTTAAAAAACAAGTGTATGAAGTGTCACTATAATTCAGTGCTACACACTGTTAAAGGACACATTGTGCACAGGGATAAATGGCTTAATCATGCAAACCAATCTCAGACAAAAAATTTTAATGGGAAAGTTGAATGCAGAAGTTGGTTCAGATAACGAAGGGCTTGAACGTGGTGTCCATGGCATAGGGAACAGAAATGTGAATGGTAACTGCTGATAGATATGAATGTACTAACCCTCAATTTTGTGAAAATTAGTCTGATCACACAACTTGTTGTATCTACTGTGCTACCTGCTGATAGCATGTAGGTCAATTTGTATCACTAAAGCGCTGCCAGCTATATGCATTCTTTTGTATTATTGGTTTTGTTCTTATCTTCGGATGAAATAATGCTATGCTACAGAGTAAACATGGCAGTTATGATGAAATCTTGTAATCAAATAAAGAAATGGTTGTTTGGTGAATCTGGTAATGACAGGTGTGATGCAGATCCTATTACATACCAGAGAATACATCAGTTACTGAAAATACTCCCAAGTGTGGCTTAGCATTATATTGCTACCTGTCTTAATTCACATGGGTTAGGCATAACATTTATTAAAATTTAGGTGACTTCACTCTTGTTAAGAGTACATAAATTTAATGTAAAATATATCAGTGAATGCTTGCAAAACTGTTAGTCTCTCTTCCATTTCACCTTTTAACAACAGAAAAGCCTGTTATACATGTGTTTGAAGGTTAGCATTGTTTTTGTCCTGACATTAAATGCTGTTGGTTAGTGTCATTTTTATCCCATCTTAGTCCTCTACAATTGTTGGTTTTATTTTTGAGAAGTAAGTAGCAGGTCACCACATCCTACACTAGATTGACCACTTCACACCAGAAAAAGGAAAGACCTGTTGCTAAGAAGACAAGAAACAAGTGTAGATGAAATGAAGGCGGGCCATACAGAAACTATAAAGGGGAGTTCCTGGACACTCTGTTGGCGAACTGTGTAGTTGTCCACTGAAATCTGAAGGAAAAACTGTTTAATGTGAAGAACGACATTTTTAATTGTCTCTGGAATCTGGAGAACTTGGACATACAAAATTCATATTTATTTTGTCTTATAAATGTCCTTCTCAGGTATTGTTGAAAGGAAAGTGCGAGTATTAGTTGAGGACAAATTGGATGAAAATCAGTGTGGGTTAGGCCTCGTAGAGGTTGTCAGGACCAGATCTTTAGCTTACGGCAAATAATGGAGAAGTGTTTAGAGTGGGACAGGGAATTGTATCTATGCTTTATAGATCTAGAAAAGGCGTATGACCGGTTTCCTAGGAGGAAGTTATTGTCTGTTCTACGAGATTATGGAATAGGAGGCAAACTTTTGCAAGCAATTAAAGGTCTTTACATAGATAGTCAGGCAGCAGTTAGTTGATGGTAAATTGAGTTCATGGTTCAGAGTAGTTTCAGGGGTAAGACAAGGCTGCAACCTGTCTCCACTGTTGTTCATATTATTTATGGATCATATGTTGAAAACAATAGACTGGCTGGGTGAGGTTAAGATATGTGAAAACAAAATAAGCAGTCTTACATATGCGGATGACTTAGTTGTGATGGCAGATTCGATTGAAAGTTTGCAAAGTAATATTTCAGAGCTAGATCAGAAATGTAAGGACTATGGTATGAAGATTAGCATCTCCAAAACGAAAGTGATGTCAGTGGGAAAGAGAGATAAATGGATGAGTGCCAAATAGGAGGAACAAAGTTAGGACAGGTGGACGGTTTTAAGTACTTAGGATGCATATTCTCACAGGATGGCAACATAGTGAAAGAACTGGAAGAGAGGTGTAGCAAAGCTAATGCAGTGAGCACTCAGCTACAATTTACTCTGTTCTGCAAGAAGGAAGTCAGTACCAAGACTAAGTTATCTGTGCACCGTTCAGTCTTTCGACCAACTTTGTTGTATGGGAGCGAAAGCTGGGTGGATTCAGGTTACCTTATCAATAAGGTTGAGGTTACGGATATGAAATTGCTAGGATGATTGCAGGTACTAGTAGATGGGAACAATGGCAGGAGGGTGCCCACAATGAGGAAATCAAAGAAAAACTGGAAATGAACTCTATAGATGTAGCAGTCAGGACGAACAGGCTTAGACGGTGGGGTCATGTTACACGCATAGGAGAAGCAAGGTTACCCAAGAGACTCGTGGGTTTAGCAGTAGAGGGTAGGAAGAGTCGGGGTAGACCAAGGAGAAGGTACCTGGATTCGGTTAAGAATGATTTTGAAGTAATAGGCTTATCATCAGAAGAGGGACCAATGTTAGCACTGAATAGGGGATCATGGAGGAATTTTATAAGGGGGACTATGCTCCAGACTGACTGCTGAAAGTCATAATCAGTCTTTGATGATGATGATGATGATGATGATGATGATATAAATGTCCTGTGAAAAGGCGGTATGGTCAGATCTCACCACAATTTTGTCATAAGCAGAAGTCCTACAATTTAAACATCAGTATAGAAGAGCAGTTGCAGCATGTGTGCAAAAAGTCTTTCCTTGGTGGTCCATGATCTTAAACACACCAGAGGCTGTTTGAACAATGTATTTAAACAAGTTAAGTTGCAATATAACAATATTGTGAAAAGGAAAGTTGCTACTCACCATGTAGTGGAGATGCTGAGTTACAGATAGGCACAATAAAAAGACTGTTGCAGAATAAGCTTTCGGCCTATAAGGCCTTTGTCAAAAATAGATGACACACACACACACACACACACACACACACACACACATATGCGCGCGCGCACACGCATGCGCGTGCCCACACACACACACACACACACACACACACACACACACACACACACACACAGCCAGAGACTGCAGTTGTGTGTGTGTGTGTGTGTGTGTGTGTGTGTGTGTGTGAGTGATCTATCTTTGACATTTTGGCCAAAAGCTTAGTCTGCGATCGTCTTTTTGTTGCGCTTATCTGCAACTCAGCATCTCACTAAATGGTGAGTAGCAACGTTCCTTTTCATAATAGTGCTACATTCCATTCTGCATTTTCCATTGTTTGATTTAAGTTGCATTGCTCGGTCAATACGATCAAAGGAGAAAACATGAAAATTGTCCAAATCATATTCCTGAAACATACCTTTGTACCACACACATTATAGCTAAATGCAAAAACCAGATAAAATATATTTTAGTAGCGATTCAAATATAACAGCACTATATTGCGATTATCTTGTGAGGTACTGTTAAGAAAGAAGGATTCAGTCTGTCAGTCAAGACAAATACAGGCAGCTATTCTGTCAGCCTTATTATATTGGATTTCAACTACCAAAGTCAGAGATTTGCAATACTTGTGATAAACTGCTCATTACACTCAGAAGTTCTATGAGTACTGAAGGTGGGAAGAAAAAAAGGCCCTTAAAGAAAAAGAGCTGCACATGAGAAGAGCTGAAGCCTTGAGGTAATAACTTCAAGAATTGAGTGCTGAAGCAAAAGAAAACCTGGAAAATATACATACAGTTTCTGTTGTAGCCACTCTTATAAGGCCATAAGCCATGATTGTAAATAATTTTGTTACTTTTTTTTTGTATAATTGTGAATCATTTAAGGGCAATAATAAGTAGTGTACTAAGAATTTCTTGGTATAAGAAGTTACATCAACTTTTGTTTTGTGTAAGTCAATAAATTCAAGATAATAGTGTCTCAATCTCATTTTGTCAATTTATCTCAGCTCATCTTGTCTCACGTCGTTACCTGGTGTGTGTAAGTGCTTATTCAAAGCTTTAATTACAGAAGTACCTTCCATTTTATCTGAAAGTAATTATCTTTGTGAGAGGGAAAAGTTTTATTATTAAAAAGGAATGTTTTAATTTTTTAAATGGAATCAGGGAAGTGAGGTAGGAAATTTCAGTGGACACAGATTTATTCAGAGCCTGAAATGGTCAATTTTTTAATAAAGCTGAATGAAAAATTAACATAGGTATAGGATCTTAGACTGCCAGCATTAATGAACGTTGACTTTATAACAACTCGCAAAAATATCTTTTCACGTGAAAATTACAGCCCAACAGGAATAGTTACAAAGTTGGAACATTTCAAGGAGCTGTTAAATCCATGAAGACAACAAAGAGGAACAGGTGAGCGATGTTCGGGAGGAAGTCATAGCAGGATTCCTGGTGTCAAGATAGATATACGAGGGCTGTTTTTTTTTTTTTTTTTTTTTCAAAACAATTGAGGCACTTGTCATACCGTGACAAGCTTTTCGATGCCTTCCTCGAAGAATGTTGCCGCCAGAGAGGAGCTGCGCAATCGCATGACGTGTAGGTCCGGCCCCTCCCTACCTCTTACTTTCTTAGATGGACGATCGGAGGTTGGAAAAAATAAAACAGCCCTCGTAGATAAACTAGAGGAAGTGAGAATAAATGCTTGGAGTATGGAAGAACCTCTGTCTGTAGAGAAGCAGTTGGTAGAGTGTTTCAACTTGTTTTTCTACCTGGGTATTGTGGTGACAGATGATGGCGGAGCTAGAAAAGATATGAGGACATAAAGTAGGCTAATGCTGCCTTTATACAACTGTAGCCAATGTGACAAAACAGAAACACCACATACAAAACAAAATTCATATTTTAATACAAATGTGAAGGCTATCCTTCTATACGCCAATGAAAGTTGGAAAGTAGACAAGACAAGAATGTAACGTCATAGTTACAGAGCTTCACAAACAGGTGTCTCTGGCACACCATGAAAATTTTGTGGCCAGAAAAAATAGACTGGAAAATAAACAAGACATGTCTCGAAATCTAGATATGTGAAAAAAAGTGGAGTTGGTTGGGGCACCACTGAGAAAGCCAGCAGAGCTGTGGAGAAGAAGGCATTGGAATGGAATCCCTAAGGTACAAGAAAGAGAGGCAGCCCTAGAGGTACAGGGAAGAGGGCAGGGGAAGCGAAAGTGAGAAGAATTGGCAAGAGCTGGTTGAAACTGAGGGATAGCCAAAGACTGAGGTGGATAGCAATGTCGCCTGGATGCCCCGTGCCCCCAAAGTGGCCAAAGGAATTAAGTTAATTTCTTAATTTTAATGTGTGCTATTTGTTGGGAAGAGGGTGTTTGTTCGAATGAATCCATTTACTTTAATGCATTTTGATATTTTATCAGCACCTTTACTTATTCATTTTGTAGAGTAATATATATATGTTCACATCGTGGTTTATATTTTGCGTTAATGTTGACTGTGATCCCCATTTTAAAAAAAAAGGAAAGGAAGTTGGTTGCTGTGATCTGTAGACTTGGTGATTCACTGCTCTTTTTTTAAAAAAAATTAGGTTCATTGGTAAATTAAAGGTTAGAGTGCTATTTCACAACTAGTGGCTTTCTAAAATTTCCTTATTTGAAGCATTAAAATAATAGGTGGTGTTCTTTCTATTTCAGATGTGACAGTAACACTTGGCCCTGAATTTGATCTGCCTGACCAGCCCTTTAGCAAGATAAATGTTTTACTGTGTGATTGTAAGGCTATACTTGGAGTTTATTGGAAAATTCCTCCCCCTGATAAACCACAGTTTACAAAAAAATACTTACTAAATGGAGACAAACTACTCAGGTAAAACAAACACAGAGGAGATTCTGATCATTCATATTTGTTGATTGATTGATTTTGTTCTCATACTGTGTTCTATAAATCCCATTGTGATGGAAAGCACTCTTGGATGTGGAAGGAATCAATGTATACATTAACAGCCAGAAACAGCCACTGCACTGTATTTCAGTAAAGTAAAATAATGACAAATTATGACTTGTGCTAAAGTACTCATATAATGACAAAATTATAGGAATTGCACACAGAAGTTCTGTTAGCATATTGGAGGGGGGTATAGTGGTTTGTTGTGAAATGACCATGATGTGTAGTGAGGTTCAGTAAAATGCAGTTGTGAGTAGGGACACTGCTACCACTGTAAATAGAAAAAATATTCATGTTCTTATAAATGTGCAAGATAAGTGACAAAATTAATTTTCTATCTAGAATTGAGACAGTAAAGTTGAAGGCAATATGTAAACTCGATTTCTGTTATGTGAATGAATAAAATTATTACAATAACAGGATTATAATTTCAGTGATAAGATTTTGCTTGAACAGTATCCATAACATCTAAGTATTTGAATTAATTGAAAACCAGCCTCTGACCACAGAAAAGTAGCAAGTTAAGTGTTGATCTTTTTCTGTGTGTTGCTAATAGTATATTTATTAAATTTTGTGTGTGTTTCTCTGTTTAAGAGGTTTAATCTTGACTTTTTATAAGTGTAAATTCATTCAATGTGTAGCACTATAGTTGCTCACTGAACAGCCAGCTACATAGCTCATTAACACATCAGGAGAGTAGCAAGTTGCATATCTAGGATTGTCTGCTTTTTTAGTTCACTTCTTCAGTTAGTCTTGCTAAGATGTGCGCATTCTATGTGCTGATGCTGGAGGAGCTGGCTGCAGTCTGTGAACAGCTGAATGTACTTTTGGCTACGGTCAGTCACCTCCAGGCTGTTGCCTCTGGGTGTAGCGGTGGCAGAGAATCTGGCATGTCGCATGGGACACCTTAGATGTTGCTTGTTCTGTCCATGGGCTCTGCTTCAGAGGCACCTCCCAGTGCACCTGACACATTGGATCTGCCCTCGCAGCAGGGTGAGTGGCAGGTGGTAAGGTGTTTACGTTGCTCGAGGCGGAGGGCCAGTGTGGAGACTGGCCACCTGGCCTAACTGTGAGTGGACAGGTGGCTGCTCATTCAGCAAGGTATGAGCAGACATACGGGAGAAGGGGTTTACTTGTTGTGATTTTGTAACTTTCCCGGCATAATAACTGCTGATATTCTTCACGGGTTTGCAGCCAGATCATGTCATCATCCAGACCTAATATTTTGGTGGACCAGCTGGCCGCCATCTTCAGGTGAGTTAATGCTCGTGCACTGCCTCGCTGGAAACTGAATTCCAGCCACAACGATGGAAACCTTTATACACCACGGACAGAGCTCTGCGCGTGCGTGAGATGATGGGCAGCCGCCTCCTAGGCAAGTAGACACGCATCGTGCCACTGAGAGAAGACAGCAGAAATGATAAATTGCAACAGCACTGGTTGGAAGAATCCAATGATTGAAAAGAAGACCGTTGTTGTTTAATGTTGGACAAAATTGGATTCCACACCTTACTTAGAAGAAAACCTTTATCCCTGTTAATAATATTACTTGATAATCTAATTTCAGTGGATTCTTTAAGAACACATTCCCAGTAGCGGAAAGCAGGAGCGATCAATTGTGTCTTGTCATACGTCATCCTTTGTCCTTTGTTAAGGCAGTGTTCCGCACTTCCGACTTCTCAGGCTGGAACATCCGAGTGTGCCAATGATGTTCCACACACCAGTCCTGAATAGTTTGACCAATATACTTCTTCCCACAGTGACACGGAATTTCATAAACCCCGGGCTTCCTCAAGCCCAAATCATCTTTAACTGAGCCAAGAAGGGCTCTAGTCTCGGCCACCGGCGTAAAAACACTTTTAATATCATATTTTCTTAAAATTCTTGAAATTTTGGATGATATACTTCCCGCAAAGGGTAAATGAGCAACAGCTTCAAAAATATCCTCTATTGGCTCGCGTGACAGACCAAATGAAGAGAAAGGCATATTTGTTGTTCCATACATCCATTCTGTTTAAAAACAATCTTCAAATGATAAAGTTCTCCTTTCAAATGTTCCTCGTCAGAAATGGCATAAGCTCTTTTCACCAGAGTCCGCAAAACTCCACTACATTGGTGTGGTGGATGACAGCTGGTCACATGAAGATAGTGGTCAGTATGAGTAGTTTTCCGATAAACACAGTGTCCAAAAGTTCCATCATCCTTTCTTTGAACTAAAACATCAAGAAATGGAAGTTTACCATCACTTTCAATTTCCATAGTAAATTGAATACTACGATGTAGACAGTTAAAATGATCTAACAAGCAATTGAAAGAATCCATTCCATGTGGCCAAACCATAAAAATGTCATCAACGTATCTAAAAAAAACATTTTGGTTTAAGAAACAAAGTTCTGAGTGCCATGTCCTCAAAGTCTTCCATAAAAAGGTTGGCGACTATGGGGGACAGTGGACTCCCCATAGCCACTCCGTCAGTTTGCTCAAAATATACATCATTAAAAAGAAAATACGTTGAAGTCAACACATAATGACATAACTTGGTGGTTTCTTCACCTAATTTCTCACCGATTAGTAACAGGGACTCTTAAAGAGGAACGCGAGTAAAGAGAGAAATAACATCAAAGCTGATGAGCAAGCCAGAAGGACCACAGTAATCGTCGGATAAAGTCGGACGAATTTGATATGTGATGTTCACATTTTCCCACATATGACCTGAGGACTGAAGCTAAATATTTGGCCAAATTATAGGTAGGGGCACCCAAGTTGCTGACAATGGGACGCAGAGGAATATCACTCTTATGAATCTTAAGTAAACTAAAATATCTCGGAGGAACCGCCGCACCAGGATGAAGTTTCTTGATGACATCACTAGGTAAGGAACTCTTCTTTAAAAGTGAGAGTGTCTTCCGTTTTATACATTCCGTGGGATCATTTTTGATTTTCCGATAGGCGATTCCTCTAACAAAAGATCCATTTTGGCAACATAATTCTCATGTGAGAGAATAACAACAAATATGCCGTGCTCTTGAGTCTGGTCCATCACGCGAGCCAATAAAGGATACTTTTGAAGCTGTTACTTATTTACCCTTTGCGGAAAGTATATCATCCAAAATTTCAAGAATTTTAAGAAAATATGATATTAAAAGAATTTTTACGCCGGTGGCCAAGATTAGAGCCCTTCTTGGCTCAGGTAAAGATGATTTGGGCTTGAGGAAGCCTGGGGTTTATGAAATTTCGCGTCACTGTGGAAAGAACTATATTGGTCAAACTATTTGAACCGGTGTGTGGAACATCATCGGCACACTCAGTTGTCCCAGCCTGAGAAGTCAGCAGTGCGGAACACTGCCTTAACAAAGGACAAAGGATGATGTATGACAAGACACAATTGATCGCTCCTGCTTCTCGCTATTGGCAATGTGTTCTTAAAGAATCCATTGAAATTAGATTATCAAGTAATATTATTAACAGGGAAAAAGGTTTTCCTCTAAGTAAGATATGGAATCCGATTTTGTCAGACATTAAACAACAACGGTCTTCTTTTTGATCACTGGATTCTTTTAACTAGTGCTGTTGCGATTTATAGTTTCTGCTGTCTTCTCTCACCGGTGCGCTGCGTGTCTACTTGCCTAGGAGGCGCTGCCCATCATATCGTGCATGCGCATTGCTCTGTCCGTGGTGTATAAAGGTTTCCATCATTGTGGCTGGAATTCGGTTTCCAGCGAGGCAGTGCACGAGCATTAAATCACCTGAAGATGGCGGTTAGCTGGTCCGCTAAAATATTAGGTCTGGATGGCGACATGTTCTGGTTGCAAACCTGTGAAGAATATCGGGTTTACTTGTTATTGGGAGCTCCAGTGTTAGGCGTGTTATGGAGCTCAGTCTGCCGGGGGGCCTCATCTGGGAAACTGAGGTGGCCTTGCCTATGGCTATCGAGCGTGCAAGGTGCAGTCATGGCTCACATTGGCACCGACGATGCCTGTTACATAGGTTCTGAGGTGATCCTCAGTTTGTACAGGCGACTGGCAGAGGTGGTGGTGACTGCTGGCCTGGCACACAGGGTGCAAGTAGGACTTGCAATTTGCAACATCGTTCCCAGAGTTGATCAGGGTCCTTGGATTTGAAGCAGAGTGGAGGGACTCAACCAAAGGCTTCGTCAAATCTGTAACGGTCGTGGCTGCAGATTTCTAGATGTGCGTTATCGTGTGGGGATTTGTAGGACTCACCTTCATAGGTCAGGGGCGGACTACACAAAGGAAGCAGCTACTCGGATAGCAGAGTACTTGTGGAGTGCACATGAGGAATTTTTAGGCTAGGTAATAGTTTGAGGTGCTGTGATGAACACTTGTCAGTCAATATGCAGCAAGGGGAGTCAAATGGTGTTCAGAATAAAAACACTTAGATCTTCAAAATTTTATCAGTATACTGTCGAAGTATTCATAATAAAAGTTCCTGAATTTACTGCTCTCCAGGAAAGTTCTTGCACTCAATTTTTTTTTTTGGGACCAAGAGCTGGCTGAAACCTGGAGTGGGAAGCTCAGATATTTAGCGAGTCATCAGTGTATGGGTGCTGATGACTGCGATAATGAGCGCCTTCCAGATGCAGTAACAACAACAAGAGCAACAACAATTTAGCGAGTCGTGGAAAAAAATATCAAAAAGACATATTGGAGGCCATAGGAGGGGAGCGATCATTGCAAATGTCAAAAATATTGTCATTATTGAGGTTGAAGTTGAGTGTGATAGTGAAGTTGTCTGGTCACGTGTAACAGGTGCAGGTAAAACCATGTCAATTGTTACATGTATTTACCGGCTACCTGATTATGCTGTGACTGTTCTAGAGTCATTCAAAGGAAGTCTACAGTACTGGTTGATGACTTAAACCAGCCAAGCATGGACTAGGGTGCCCATGGGTTCACTTTGGGGGGAGGGTTACAGACACAGTCATGTGAAATACTTTTGAATATGTTTTCTGAAAATTGTCTTAAGAAGCTAGCTCAGCAGCCCACACATAATGGAAATATCTTACACCTTATAGTTACAGATAGGCTGGACCTTATTTACAGTATCAGTTCAGAAAAGGGGATTAATGATCGTGATGTCACTATAGCAACTTTGATTATGAAAATTAATAAATCAATCAAGAAAGCTAGGAGAGTGTTTCTGCTAGATAGAGCAGATAAGCAGTTATTAGAATTTCAGTTAGACACTGAATTGGCATCACTTAGTTCCAGTTAGCTGGATGTAGAGGAATTATGGGCAAAGTTTAAGCAGATTGTAAATCTTGGTCTGAAGAGATATGTGCCTAGTAAGTGGATAAAGGATGGAAAAGACCCACTATGCTTTAATAATGAAATTCAGTGGATGCTGAGGAAGCAGAGGCTGTTCCACTCTATGTTCAAATGGGAATGCACAAATGACAACATGGGAAGGTTTGTGGAGACTTGTGCATCTGTGAAAAGGTCAAAGCGCAAAACATACAGCATTACTGCTGTCACACCTTAGCAATTTTACATACGACCAGAATTTTCTCAGTTTCTCTGTCAGATCATTTGCTAAGTGGGGCTAAGGTTTCTATTCAGTCCCTTGTTGACCAGTCTGGCGTGACAGTTCTGGCGTGACAGTTGAAGATAGCAAAACGAAAGCCGAAGTTTTAAATTTCACATTCAAGAAATCATTCACACACATTCGTGCAAACATACCACCATTGTGACTACTTAAACCTAACTAACCTAAGGACATCACACACATCCATGCCCGAGGCAGGATTCGAACCTGCGACCGTAGCAGTCCCGCGGTTCCGAATGTCCTTGCACTCTACATGTCTCATATGTATTACTTTTTGTTTAATTTTGCAGTGGTCATGGTTCTAAGTGATAATGTTAAATTACCTAGCTTTGGTTGTTTTGTTGCAGGTATGCTTCTAGAAAGGGATTTATCGAAGCGCTAAAACTGGATGAAGAGATTAAAAATCTCAGTGACAAAGTATCAAATTTAAACGACCAAGTTATGTTGTCACTTTGGGACATTGTGAGAATAAAAGAGGTATTGTGTCTTGTTGGAAATGATCCTGAACTGATGAACTTGCTCAAGTTAGATACCCCTTGGACAAATACATCCTGTGATGTGGACGATTTATAAGAATTGTTTGTAGACGTACCGTGTTTTATGTGACTGATGATTTTACCTGTATAATTTGTTTTATTTTAAATTATATTTACTGAAATGTGTGCTTTATTGATGTTTCTTAGCCATGTGAGACAACTGGAGTTAATATCCTCAAATTAGTTGTGATTTAAAAATACTCAGAGAAATAGATTTGTAAATTTCTAATGAGATGCTTTCATTGTGCTCTGTCATTGGCAGATAAGCATTAAACTGTTTCCCATTCTTGTGTGTTAGGACAACCTTAACTCATGGACATGATACATCAGGATTTTGTTTGAGAAGTAATTAAGGTGGTAGAGGTTATAGGAGTATGCTGTTGTCTCAAGAGTACGCTGGGTAAGTTTATATGGTTGCCAACACTGCTGATGGTATCTAATGTAATAGTCTAGTGTGTGTACAACAGCAGTTGAAGAATCCATATTGCCAATTGTTTACCCAGCTTTATTTAGAATTCACAGGGTAAAATGTTTTTTGTCCTTCGTATGTAAGTTTTGGAACTTCATATCGCTGTGTGTGTATTTTTGTTTCCCATGTCACTTTATAGTACAGTCAGTTCGTAACAAAATGCTGTGGGTCATAGCTGTTTGTGCGAATGATGCTGACTCATGTAGCACCAATTCTCTAAAATTCTACACAGTTGGCCAAGAGAATCTAACAACAGAAAAAACCTCAGATAACGAAAAGTGAACTTTTTAATCAAGATGATGCGGGAAGTGATATTTTTCCCCTTTGTGGGACTGTTTAACCACCAACTGAATGTCCAGCAAAATCTGCTGAACGACCTGATAAAGCTGCTGACTAAAGAGTAGTAACAGATAAATCCTTAGACCCTACAATGAGTATAGTAGTCCTTCTCGAATAGGACTACAGGTATTGAAAGTCCTATTTTTAGGTGTTCACGCAATTCTTTCATTTCCTCAATCGAGGAAGGGGGGGTGTTTAGAAGAGCAAACCTACATAAAAATCAGATAAGTACCTTTCCCTCATTCAGAAATTACTTAGAAGAAAAAGAAAATGAATATACTTGGAAGAAAAAGAAAAGGAATAACAGGAAACATAGGATGCAAAATTGAAAGGAGTGGCAGAAAGAACTGTAAAGAAAAAGCAGAAAACAGTTTGGTACAGATTTATTAATGACATCTTCATGATCTGGACTCACAGTGAAGAACAACTCCAGAATTTCCTCTCCAACCTCAACTCCTTTGGTTCCATCAGATTCACCTGGTCCTACTCCAAATCCCATGCCACTTTCCTCGACGTTGACCTCCATCTGTCCAATGGCCAGCTTCACACATCCATCCACATCAAACCCACTAACAAGCAACAGTACCTCCATTATGACAGCTGCCACTCATTCCATATCAAACGGTCCCTTCCCTACAGCTTAGGTCTTTGTGGCAAACGAATCTGCTTCAGTACTGAATCCCTGAACCATTACACCAATAACCTGAAAACAGCTTTCGCATCCCGCAGCTTCCCTCCCGATCTGGTACAGAAGCAAATAGCTAGAGCCACTTCCTCATCCCCTCAAACCCAGACCCTCCCACAGAAGAACCACAAAAGTGTCCCACTTGTGACAGGATACTTTCCGGGACTGGAGCAGACTCTGAATGTGGCTCTTCAGCAGCAGACTCTGAATGTGGCTCTTCAGCAGCAGACTCTGAATGTGGCTCTTCAGCAGGGATACGACTTCCTCAAATCCTGCCCTGAAATGAGATCCATCCTTCATTAAATCCTCCTCACTCCACCAAGAGTGTCTTTCCGCCGTCCACCTAACCTTCGTAACCTCTTGGTTCATCCCTATGAAATCCCCAAACCACCTTCCCTACCCTCTGTCTCCTACCCTTGTAACCGCCCCCCGGTGTAAGGCCTGTCCCCTGCACCCTCCCATCACCACCACCACCACCACCACCTACTCTAGTCCCATAACCCGGAAGGTGTACATGATAAAAGGCAGAGCCACGTGTGAAAGCACCCACGTGATTTACCAACTGACATGCCTACACTGTGAAGCCTTCTATGTGGGAATGACCAGCAGCAAACTGTCCATTCGCATGAACGGACACAGGCAGACAGTGTTTGTTGGTAATGAGGATCACCCTGTGCCTAAACATGCCTTAGTGCATGGCCAGCACATCTTGGCACAGTGTTACACCGTCCGGGTTATCTGGACACTTCCCACTGACACCAACCTATCAGAACTCCGGAGATGGGAACTTGCCCTTCAATATGTTCTCTCTTCCCGTTACCCACCAGGCCTCAACCTCCGCTAATTTCAAGTTGCCGCCGCTCATACATCACCTGTCATTCAACAACATCTTTGCCTCTGTACTTCCGCCTCGACTGACATCTCTGCCCAACCTCTTCGCATTTATATACGTCTGCCTGTGTTGTCTGTATATGTGCGGATGTGTGTGTGTGTGTGTGTGTGTGTGTGTGTGTGTGTGTGTGTGTGTGTGTGTGTGTGAGAGTGAGTGTATACCTGTCCTTGTTTCCCCCTAAGGTAAGTCGTTCTGCTCCCGAGATTGGAATGACTCCTTACTCTCTCCTTTAAAACTCACATCCGTTCGTCTTTCCCTCTCCTTCCCTCTTTCCTGATGAAGCAACCTTGGGTTGCGAAAGCTTGAAATGTGTGTGTGTGTGTGTGTGTGTGTGTGTGTGTGTGTGTTTTTTTTGTTGTATCTATCTACCAGTGCTTTTTCGTTTAGTAAGTCACAGCATCAGATGCTTTAACTTACCAAAAGAGAAAGTGCTGGTATGTTGATAGACACAATAAAATAAAAAACATTATATATATATAAAATAGAAGGAAACATTCCACGTGGGAAAAATTATATATAAAAACAAAGATGAGGCGACTTACCGAACGAAAGCGCTGGCAGGTCGATAGACACACAAACATACACACAAAATTCAAGCTTTCGCAACAAACTGTTGCCTCATCAGGAAAGAGGGCAGGAGAGGGAAAGACGAAAGGATGTGGGTTTTAAGGGAGAGGGTCCAATCCCGGGAGCGGAAAGACTTACCTTGGGGGGGAAAAAAGGCAGGTATACACGCTCGCTCGCGTGCGCGCGCCCACACACACACACACACACACACACACACGAGCAGACATTTGTAAAGGCAAAGAGTTTGGGCAGAGATGTCAGTCAAGGTGGAAGTACAGAGTCAAAGATGTTGTTGAAAGACAGGTGAGGTATGAGCGGCGGCAACTTGAAATTAGCAGAGGTTGAGGCCTGGCGGATAACGAGAAGAGAGGATATACTGAAGGGCAAGTTCCCATCTCCGGAGTTCTGACAGGTTGGTGTTAGTGGGAAGTATCCAGATAACCCGGACTCCCACTTCCAGCTCCACTCCCCCCCAAAACCTCAAAATTCCAATCAACACAATCTGGAACAACAACACCCTAATTCAGTAGTTAACCTTTCCTCCAAACCTCTCTCCCAATCCGAAACCTCTGTCCTATCCAAAGGCCTCACCTTCAGCCCCACTCCCAGATTCAATCAAACAGCCCTCGTCAGTCCGGGTTAGACTTGCCTTAGGGGGAAAAAAGGACAGGTATACACTCGCGCGCACGCACACATCCATCCGCACATTCACAGACACAAGCAGACAAATAATACCATTCAGAAAGATGTGCGGTATAAGATGAACATTTTTTGAAAATTTGATTTTTTTCCATTTTTGATGTCGTATTTGAAACGTTCGAGGGAGGGGAACTGGGGGCACTATCTTAGTATTGCCCTGGTTTGGAAATATCATCATAGATCTGAGGCTGATGTGCAGAGCAGTCTGAGTTATAGTGGGGAAGTGTGTAGTCTCCACATGACCCATGTTTACATTTAGTGATTTTCCTGTTTCCTCTTCGTTTACTGCTCTCATGTCAAATGAAAACAACAATGAATTTCTGTGGCCGGGAGCTATCAAGTGAACTAAAATACATTCACATAATTACAGAAGGCTAATGTACGTTGTTAATCTCAGATTTTATTTTATTTCCACGTTTCTGACAGCCATGCATTAATCGCCTTGTAGAACAATGAAGTTACTTTTGTCGGTTTGCTAAATCAATTTGGTTTATATTAATCTTTTACACTGAGGCAGTCAATGTGTTTAAAACAAAGTGTTTAGTTCCATACTATTGGCTAATTTCAACTGCTTGCTGTATTTCAAGTGCACGTTTTCATCTTCTAGCACGTATGGCATTATGCCATAATATAGAATCAAAAATGAGTTAATACATTACTGGTACTCCTAGAAAATTTACATCCCGAAACCCAACTGAAAAGCTTAATATCAGGTCGAGGCCTTCTTCATTGGGAATCTGGACATACGAATGTACTCTTTAAGTATGCACTTTAAATGTGCCATTTTAGTATGCTTCACGAAATTCCGATGCTCTTGGAGTATCCTCTGGTGTCTTTTTTCTTTTATGACAAATGTAAGATCTTCTGATGTTTTACATGTACGAACATATGGGCATCCTGCGTCATAGCAGCTGCCAAAGCCGCGGTGGTGCCTGTTATCTGACACTCTCTGACGACTACTGAAACGAGCCTATTTCTAACAGGTCGCAGGAAAGTGTTGCGAATGGTTTGAAAAGCATTACCTTGAAAGTAAATTTCCTTTTACACAAGTTGAATTATGTGCGAGAATGTACGATGAATTTCTTAAATCACAGAGCGTTTGATGACGAGCCATTTAAAAGTATTTCGAGCCCAGAAGATCAGACATTCATGTCGTTATTATGAGCAAATTGATGTAGTACTACGGGAAGCTCTCTCTCCTCTGCTGTAGCTAATTTATTTGTGGAAGACTTTGAGGACAAGTCACTGGTCTCGGGTAAAAATTTTACTGGGACATTTGTGTGATGTATCTTAAAGTGTAACACGCGCAAAAAATATCATTATAATATGTGAAAGCTTAGCTTCTCTTGCAGCTTATTGACCTTGGAGACCAATGTTATATGTGAAAGATTTGCTTTTCTTGTAGCAACACTATATATATTAATTTAAAACAATAACTTTTCGGTTCCCGGGTTCGATTCCCGGCGAGGTCAGGGATTTTCTCTGCCTCGTGATGACTGGGTGTTGTGTGCTGTCCTTAGGTTAGTTAGGTTTAAGTAGTTCTAAGTTCTAGGGGACTGATGACCATAGATGTTAAGTCCCATAGTGCTCAGAGCCATTGAGCCATTAACTTTTCCTGTTTGTGTATCCGTGCTACTTAACAGTGGCGTTGCTATTAGCTGACTGCATCACGTGTCCTGTGGTCTGAATATCCGCTGTCATTGGCTGGCGGGATCACGTGACATGAACTATGACTGGCTCACAAAAGCGCATCACAATCTCGAACATGCAGTGTTTGGTGGAATTCGAATTTACACTTTCTTAATATGAAAATGTTCAGGGTACATGTTGCTGCACATCAAAAATCTTTCCAAAAGGAGTTTTTTTTTCGCTGAGTTTCGTTTTCTAAAGTGTCAGGAAATTCTACGCCCGTGTATAAAAAATAACCATTCAAAGGATTGATAAGTTTTATAGTTCCGAGGGAAAATATACAGTCACTTAATAACACGGAAAAAGTGTATTTTCATCCGGGAGAAAGTGTATTTTTAACTGGGAATTCCGGGAAAAAACCGAGAATTTTTTTTTCAAACACAAATAACTAATAAAAAAAAATTTAAAATAAACATAAATAAATCATAAAGTCACTTGCCCACGTATACATCCTGTGATTAACAAACTTCAATCAGCAATTTGCACTGAATGATGATGGCTTTTGCCATGGAATTGCATGATAACGCCTGTCCTCACATGGCTTGGCTCACCCTTGAAACCATTGAGAAATTGGGTTTTGAGCTACTGGAACATCCACATTACAGTCCAGATCTTGCTCCGTCAGACTTTAGTTTGTTTGGGCTGCTGGAAGACACTTTTCAAGGCCACGATTTTCTTCAGAGACAGAGGTGCAAGAAGCTGTGCTGCAATGGCTTTGCAACCGACTGAAAACCTTCTTTTTGGCAGGAATACACAAGATTGTGGATCGCTGGAGGAAGTGCATTTCAAAGAAGGGAGACTATATTGAAAAATAAAGTGTAAGTCAAACTGTATTTTTGAAGTAAATAAAGTGGTTCTTGAAAAGTCAGTAATTTTATACTTGCCCTCGTATTTCATTAAATAAATAATATACAATAATAATTTCAACTGAAATCCAACTTGCGAATTGCTCCATAGCCTATTATATTATCTCAATGCGAGCAACACAAATATTATATTATGATTGTACAATTTGCATTCCTTAATTTTTTATAATGAAAGTCAATTCTGCACTAATAAAAGAAACTTACTTTTGATCGTGACTGTTTACTGAAATGTCCATTGTCACTGAATTTGCTAAGATAACTGACCTTAGCTTTCATTTTGAAGCCGTAACATGTATCCTTCAATGACTATAGTGAATTTTCTCCTTTTCTTGTGTCATGAACTCCATTGATTCCAAAACAATTACTTACTCTTATTGTGAATAAGGATTTCCCATTATTAAATTCTGAAAAGCCAACTTTATTGAATCTTGAACACTATTTATTGACAGAAATAAACTGTCCGTCTTGTGAACACTTTATTAAACTAATATTATGCTAATACTATGTACCACAAATTAGCTCGGTAAATGCGAAACAGTCTTTACATACTAATGTGACTCAGACTGAAGTTTGACATTGACTGCACCTTCTGTTTGCTGAGCTTGATATGAAGTATTGTTGGCATCAACAGTTGTATTCCATCCATTACATGTATGTACCCTTACACACCCCATGAAAATTGAAACTTTTCATGTAACTTTAACCAAGAAATAAAATTTGGATTAAAAGTTGAAAGTGTGAAAAGCACAACAGGTAAGTAACATTTCAATATTTTTTAAAGTCACAGGTTATACAAAATGAAACAACAGTTTTATACAATGTTTTACACTTAAGGTGTATATATAAAAGGCAAGTACCTGAGGATCCTGGGTGTACAGTGTAATTGTTTAAAAAATTCATACAGTTAAGTTCTATCATTGTGGACTCAAAATGTCGTAATAAATTGTCATTTGTATCACTGTGCCTTTAAAGAATACACCTGTTCTGCTTATTCACTTTCTTTTGTCACTTGCACAGTTATGAGGGTAGCATTCTTCATCACTTGACTGCTGTATCATTTGACTGTGCAATGTATTGCAGAATGTGTCAACCATGTTGCTGACCTGTGTCGTGACTACGAGGGCGACTGACAGCCTGGGTGGTTTGCTGATGAGTTCTGAATCAATGTTAGACTCTTATAGAAGTTCTTGTACACTGGAGGAATGACATGAAGCCATCAGTCTTTTTTCTTCAAACACACTGGTTCATGTCAAAGTAGTGAAAGATGTGCAGGTATTGTACCACACCTACATTAATGTGCAAGATTTACTTTTTGAAATTATATGCCTTTATTCAACATCTACCTAAAGAAGAAAGCTCTTGGTTCAGCTTTCCTGTACTGCATCCATCTCACTGTCAACCATTTAACCTTTTGCTTCCCAGTGTATCTTTTTCTGTCGATCAGAAGTTGTGCAATTATTTCTGTAGAAAGGAAATGATCTTGGATCATTTCATTCATGTAAAATGTCATCTTGGCATTTTCTACAAGCTTCATCCAGTCCTGTGGCACTGGGTTATATTTTTCTTCCCCTCATTGTGAGAAAAATCAGCATCATAAATATGAGCGGTTATGAGGAACGTGGGATCAACAGTTTCGATAGATGTATGAGCAACAATATAGAGCAAAAACTTGGCTATTATCTGATTTATGTTTTGCCTACCACAACTATCACTGTAGGCAATAACATGTTTAATTTCAGATGACAATGATTTTACATACTTCAGTATGCGTTACTCAGTTTCTGAAGGACCATGCGAGGCAATATTTCCAGACCACATATGCGTGAAAGGGTGATATGTTCTACAGTCATGTATTCTGAGATCAAATGTCCAAAGCTGTCTCTTGTAAATAACATAAGTTGTTACATCGGAGTTAGCAATCGTTTTTTCAAGATTAAAAGTAATTACATGTGATGTGCCTTTTGACTTCTGAGCATGTCATTTCTTAACGGATCTCGCTTTATCAAATCGTCTTGCTCTTTCTCCAGTATTAGTCTGTTTCTTTTACTGGAGTCTACCTCTGCTTTGGTTAAATTTTCTAATCTGTCACAAGTATTGAAAGTGTCACTTAGTCCATAAAATGATACATTACATTCTGAATTGAACACCTTATGGAGAATGCAGGCCTTCACTGGAGAAAGATTTTCTTTTTCACATTTCTCAGCATAAAAGCTTACACATTCTTGAGACGGATAACTCCAGTGACAGGTATATCCTGTGAGGATTATATTTATGAGAATAGTGACTTGTATAATGAGCAAAGCTTTTTATGTGGTTCCCTGCAGTACTGAGGCGATCTTCTGCTATTTTATTTCCTGGAGCATGTATACCACTTTTATCAACAGGATATAGGCGTTCCACTGTTAGTCTGGTCACGGTAAAGCGCTAATTGCTTATAGCTGGTGTCTTGAGAAACAACTCCTTACACACTCGCTTACAATCCAAAGTAATCACAGTACTTCGCGTTTTTTACTTCTTACAATTTAGTATTGCGCATCATAGTTTGGTAGTTGAAAAACATTTTACCATGAAGGGTACTTGTCGTTGCCAAGAACCAGTTTTCCAATACTCTTCATGGATAATTCTTCACTTTTCTTCTGTAAATATCTTGCATTTATATCAGGAGTTATGTTGAAATGGCTGGATGACTCTTGCATGTTTCCTGTGGTAGATGTGTATTCTTTTCCCAGCTTCCTTAGTGTTTTTCTTTTCTTCACTTGTATGGAGTGTAGCCATGTATGGAAGTGAAACATGGACAATAAATAGTTTGGACAAGGAGCGAATAGAAGCTTTTGAAATATGGTGCTACAGGAGAATGCTGAAGATTAGATGGGTAGATCACGTAAGTAATGAGGAGGTACTGAACAGAATTGAGGAGAAGAGGAATTTGTGGCACAACTTGACTAGAAGAAGGGATCGGTTGATAGGGCATGTTCTGAGGCATCAAAGGATCACCAATTTAGTATTGGAAGGCAGCATGGAGGGTAAAAACCGTTGAGGGAGAACAAGAGATGAATAGGATATAGGGAGATATTTTTGTGTGCAGTGGACATCCCTATGCAAAGAGGAGGTTGGCCTGTGTTTGTGGTAGTTCTGTCTTCACACCAGTCGACAATACAAAACTTTTTCTCATTCTTCGTGCCGTTTTGTGAAATACTGTGGTGGTTACTGCATTGTCTATGTATTTTTGATGCTGCGTGGAAACTATTGAAGGTAAGCGATTTATTTTATGGTATGTTATAGTCAGTGACACAGTGAATGTAAAAATGTAGCGCAATTACTTGTGAGGCTTAAGGGGACCACACCGTGGTTCAGGTTGAAAAAAAATTGATTTTTGGTTTTCATCATATTTTGATAGATTAAGGTTTTATTTAAGTACTCTGAAGAGGATTTTGCTGAAAAATTTTTTTTTCACGCATTTAAAGAGCATTTTCCTACCACGTGTGTTTACGTGCCACGCCCACTTTTGTTTCGCCCACTTTTCTGCATATATTTGAGATTTTTATATCCCCTACATTGCACATTAGGGATGTTGTTTTTTACTCCCGAGTGTGTTGGCTATCCTTGGAATGCAACGGTCGGTATTCTTTTGTTTCTGCTGTTTGTAAACAACACGCTTTCAAACACACGGTTGGTTTTGTTCAAGTGTGATTGCGAGTAATTGTTATACTCACATTTGCAGTACTTGTTTACGTGTGTTTTGTTGT
Organism: Schistocerca serialis cubense; assembly: GCF_023864345.2. Classification (NCBI taxonomy): domain Eukaryota; kingdom Metazoa; phylum Arthropoda; class Insecta; order Orthoptera; family Acrididae; genus Schistocerca; species Schistocerca serialis. The sequence goes on along the minus strand of NC_064645.1, from coordinate 437,690,157 downwards.
GTTTATTGAATGCGGCGAAACGTAAAGGTATTTTCCAGAAATGACAATATAGAGGAAACAAGTTTAGAAAGCTTTCTGTACAAGAGGTTATATCGCCTGGCAACAATGTTTCTAATTGTAATTCTTCAACAAGTGCATTATCAAAGAAGCTCTCACCATTTCAAGAGAGTTGAAACGAATTTACTGTAAGTGATAAGGGGTGCAGTAACATTATCATAAATTTGAGAATATTATCAGATGTAATTTCTAAATTTGTACAATGTAGACAGTGTCGTTAGTCACAGTGTGTGAAAATTTGTGTAAGTGCCAGTGGGAGAAAAGGCCTAGCAATTGCTTTGGATTTAATTTGCACTAAATGCTCAGCTGTGTTCCCGTCCTGTTGTCCTGATGGATTCTCACACATCACATATTAACTCTGATGTCATAGCAGTGGCTAATGGTGATCAGATTTTCTTGTTGACATTTCCTGCCCACACATCGCATCTGCTGCAGCCACTTGATGTAGGTGTGTATAAATCACTGAAGGCTCACTGGAGCAATACTTGAAAGAGAATCCAGCTGATGAGCCGAACAGAAGCAACTTTCATACAGTTTTAAATCCAGCATTTATTAAGAGTTTTTGTGTGAAGAATATCCAAAAGTATTCAGAAAAACTTGAATATATCCCTTCAACAGAAATGCTATTGCTAGAGAGGCTGTTGCTCCATTACAGCTAGCAAATAAGCCTCTTCAACCAACACAAAAGAGGCCTATGGCACAAGACATATAAAACGAGATGTTGATATTGCCAACAGCACCAAAAAAATGCAATAGGCCTACTGTGAATCAGAAAAGAATAAAAAATGATACAGGAGCGAAGCGTCTCAATGAAGAACTGCAACTAAAAGCCTCTACTACATCGAAATCAGAGATCACAAAAACCACACGCAAAAAAGACAAGACAGAAGATGATTGGCTTTGTGCTAAATGCCATAAATCTTACTCAAGTGATGTTTGCAAAAAGAATGGAGCTAAATGGATCCAATGCTCGTTTTGCTTAACACCATACCATGTGCTCCGGCAGCATTCCGGCGCAGAGGAGGAAGTTTATATGTGCGACAACTGTCCGAGGATTCAGACATCGTAAGCAACAATGCTTAGCAGTATGTTATAACAAAAATGAAGACTATTTTCATCTGCATGACCATTTGTATTGTTAGTTTGTAAAAAAAAAAAGAAGTAATCCAATAAATTTGTTGTGAAAGTACCATAATTACGATTTATCACAAAATTAGATTACTATTATTACAAAATTACCTACCTGTGTCACGAAATTACGTACATTTTATTGTTTGGAAGATGCACTATATTTATTCAGTAGCACTATTTAAATAAAAAATAGTTTAAAGCCGTTGTATTATGTCCGATCCGTAACAGGAAAGTATTCATAAAGGATTAATTTCATAAACACCAGAAGTAATTTGCAAAACAACAAATTTATCATGAATATATCTCTCTTTACCATACACTAAACAGATTCAGAAGGTTGTAGGTTGCAGTAGTTACATGGAGATCATGAAGCTTGCACAAGATAGAGTAGCATGGAGAGCTGCATCAAACCAGTCTCTGGACCACACCACCACTCTCCATGACTCCACATTCCTGTTTCCTTTTCTTTGCACAAAGTTTTCTCGAGTTTCTGCATGGGGCACTTCTGAGCACAAATTTTCAGCTGTGTTTGGATTTTGTCATTGTTAGTTTTTGTTGCTGACTTGCAGTGATCTTGGTTTTTATCTGAAGACGATACATTTCAATAGAAAAGGAAATATGTCACTTCTGCATCAATGCAAAGCAAAACTCAGTACAAAAAAATCAGTTTCATAGATAAAATGCACTTTATAGTCTTGTCTTTTGGTCATTTTAATTGGTTCAAGTGAATGAAAATGTATCGGTTCAAGTGAATGAAAATGTATCTCAGAGATGTTAAGCATCTCAGTAACTTACTGATACACAAGTTCTGTTCAAAAAATTCTGGAACATTCGTAATTTCGTGCCAGTAGTCTGTTGAGAGAAATGTGGTTGGCATTGCTGCTCATGCCTGTGTTTAATGTGTAACTGCCTGAAGTTAGTGTTGTATGTCTGTTAGTTATTGAGTAGAACGTTGTGTTGCACAGCTCACGAATTTTGAGATGGCAGAGTTAGAGGAGCAGCGCATCTCTGCATTAAATTTTGCTTGACACTCGAGGAAACCTTTACAGAGACACACCTAATGATGCAGGAAGCCTATGGTGATAAGAGCTTAAGCTGTACTCGGTGTTATTAATGGTCCACACTGTTTAAAAATGGCCGGATGGTAGTTAAAAAAGACCCTCTTTCAGGATGCCCTTTGACGTCTACCGACGATGCTCGTTTTAAGAATGTCAATGAAGTTGTGCGTGCCTATTGAAGACTTGTCAGCGAGATTGCAGAAGAATATAACATTTCGGTTGGATCATGTAATGAAATCCTGGCACAGCATCTTGTAATGCTTAATGTTGCTGTCAAGTTTGTCCCACAGCTCACGAGTGAAGACCAGAAAGACCTTTGCCTCCCAATCTGTGAAGAGCTTTTATATCGCACAAATGAGAACGAGATGTTCCTTAAGAGATTCGTAACTAGTGATGAGAAATGGGTCTACAGTTATGATGTTGAAACCAAGGTCCAATCTTCACAGTGGGTTGGGAAAAAGTTCTCCAAGACCAAAAGAAGCTCGTCAGGTCAGCCTTTACAGGTGAACCACACTTTCCTAAAATTCTCCCAATAAACCAAAGTCGACCAGTTGCCTTCCCTGCCACAGTTCTCAGACATTCGTTCCATCTAATATTGCTTTACAATGTTATGTGCAGATGTTTAAATGACTTGACAGTGTCAAGCAGGACACTAGTATTACTGCACCCTACTCATCCGAATTAACTTACATTTTTCCACATTTAGGGCTAGCTGCCATTCATCACACCAACTGGAAATTTTGTTAATGTTGTCACACTCTCTTGTGTATTATTTCCCAGAAGAGTATCGTAACATCGCGAAGGGTTTAGTTACTGTTTCAAAATTATCATTTGGCTAACCTGGCATATACAGTCTACATTCTATTTATACAATAATATTCCTATTCACGTACCTTGAATTGATCCATTCACTTACAGCCTAGTAAGCAGGAAACCCAGGTTCAAGTCCCAGCCTTGACACAAATGTTGATTCAGTACTTCAGCTTCATCCGTATTGAAGTAAAGTTTGAGACTCGTGTGTCTCCAGGAAAATGCAATTCCATCAGATTAAAAAAAAAAGTTTTCAATACTTCATGCAGTTTTAAACACATCAGTAGTTACACTGCTTTTAATGCCCTGCTTGCATGTTAATCTGTATTCCACACACAATTGCATGCTTTCTTGAAGTAAAAGACTGTGACACTGTCAACTCTGGGAACTAAAGAAAATATAAAAGTGTCATGAGCACATTAGTTGCTCTGCTTTCAATTTGCTGCTTATATATTGATGAAGCAGTGAGCTGTGGCATTGAAGTGGCTAGGGACTAAGGAAAGTGTTGTTTGGCATAGCATCTTGAAAGGTCGGGTGCGTCAGTAGAGTTGTAACAGCTGTTTCATGCCTGCCTCTAGTTCGTTGACATATGTGGCGACTGGTTTAGGCGATGGTGTTGGCTTCTATGGTGATGCAATGAGCCATTGTATTCTACTCAACAACTTGCCAACAAAAAAAAAAAAAAAAAAAAAAAAAAAAAAAAAAAAAAAAAAAAAAAAAAATTAAGCCACCATTGTGAACAATACAGTCAGCTGCACACTTCACCTCGGGCACATGGCTGACCGTATGGAAACTGCTAAATAAATAAATAAATAAATTTCCACATTCACTATTGTCTTCAGCAGCAACATCTTATGAAATACACTGTGTGAAAGTGACAGCATAGCACTCATATGCAGCAACCTCACTGCGCGAACTACTAGTCTCTTAAATGTTCCTAGCAGCTAACTACTGTCAGCCTAAGCTTACAATAGGTACCAATGATTCTGTTAATCCAGACTCATGGTAATTCACATGCTCTTGTAACATTTCCTGGTGATGTTCATTTTTAAGTTTTCAACATCCTGGAAACTGTAATATTTTCCGTACTTCATCACATCAACTTCAAAAGAATTGTGATGAATGATTTTCTAAATTTTAAATTTCTGTGATAATAGTAACTGAACTTCCTTATTTCTTCATTCACTCTGGAGGATTAAGTATGCACTTTAATTAAGACCCAGTAATCTACTTTATATGCAATTGGCTTCACAATTCTGTCATGCACATTTCCTTTCTTCAGCTTTTTTCTTCATCTCTAATGCTATTCTAAGTTGTTCATCTCGGATTAGAGTAGGCTATCCCTGTTTGGAAAATTACTGTTTTCATCAAAAATATATCCCATGTTCTACGAAAGAGAACAGTGTGTGGCAGTAATCTGATTGAGGCATGACACACACTACTGATAACTATTCCAGTCTTCTAATTTTTCAATACAGTGGCATTTTATTTTTTTTATTAATTTTTTCCAGTGAGCACAGAATAGATGTTCCAACCCACACGTTAATTCTTCTGATGGACTTGATGACGTTGTGTAAGAAGATATCATAATGTGATGAAGTCCCTCTTCCTACGTAAAACCTTTCTCACGAAATGCATTCTGCTTTGATGACTAAGTATTTTGCTATTAGGTTTTCTTAATGGATAGTGGAATACAAATTTTGAGAAGACAGCCATAACAACCATATTTTGCAGTAGTTTCTCTTAGATTGTGGCAATGGGTCATAAAGATAAATTCCTCCCAGAGCGCTCAACGCTCTTTACTGAGTTCGTGCTTGGCTACCGTGGGGCTCCAGCCTTTGCTGCATCTCTTCCCTTTCCGTGCTGCATGTCTATCCTCCTGCTATTATTTTTCCTCTCCCTTAGCAAACATGTATTGGATATTTTTGGGAATGCATTCTGAAGTTTTCTTTGTTCTCCATCTCCTGCCTTCCTCCGTTTCAGTGTTTGAGGTATCTTTTTTTTTTCTTCTTCCTCCACGTGTGCTCCTGAAGGCCGGCCCACGCGTTTGATGTGCAGCAGGTGACAGACTAACATGTAATTCCCAGCTCCAGGCCAACAGGTAGGTTTCACATATACCCTCTGGTACTGGTATAGCTTATGGATGGGCGATTGCCTAAGCTGTTACCTTCCCAATTGCCAGTTGGTCCCTCTATCTAGAGTTCGGGAGGATGACCCAAGGTGTGAACAGTCACCTAATGTGTATGAGCCCCCATTGAGGGCCATCAGATATGCAGGCAATTGGGAGATTTTTTTTTCTGTGAGCCAATCCTCTTAATCTCAGTCTGCGCTTACGAAATGTAAATGAAGTGAGTCTAAAAATTCGATGACACTAGCAGCTGCAAATTGGTTCTTTGAATTGTCATGTACCGTAGGAGGTCAGTCTTTTGCTACAGTTACTCTGTTTATTATTCAGAATGGTGCTGACGCAATTGCAGGCTCTGTAAAATCATGGTCTCTCTTATGTGATGGGATTTTGCTTCTCGAGACCAATGGTGATTTGGAAGCCCCAGCAACTGCTTACAGCTTTGCTCCTCCACGTCCATCCTGTTCATGTCGAGGCCCAGTGAACGCTGAATTCTTTGTGTGGTGTTATTTACACTCGGCTGCTTCATGTCTGACAGGGGGAGATCCAATATTATGTCTCTGATGAGGGCATCATTGCCATTCATCAGGTAATGAAAGTAGTTGATGCAAATTTAGTGACTACATACATTGTTTTTCTCACATCTAATCGAGTAGGGCTTCCATCAGAGATTAAGGCAGGCTACGAATAGTGGTCTGACTGTACATTCCAAACCCGATACGTTGCTACCAGAGTCAACCTTATAACCACACTCGCATGCCCTGACAAAAGATGCCAAATGTGTTAACTTGTGGGAAAGATGCTCATGAGGGCAATTTCCCACCTCCTCCTCCCAGCTGTATCAATTGTAATGGTAACCATGTCACCTTATCCCTTTAGTGTCCCATGTATCTTGATGAGCGGACCATCCATGAGATCTGTGTGAAGGAAGTAGTATCCTACCCTGTCATTCGCAGGTTGTTGGCTAGTAGAAAGCCTAGCATTTTACCATCCAGCACATACAGTGCCGTTCTTGCTATGCCTCACTCCGCGAAGGACATTGCCACACAGACTGGTAATCTCAAAGTCAATACTTCAGTTGTGAAATTGCCCTGTATCACATTAGCATCCCCGTCTCCTCCTCCTCCAGCTGCACAACAAGCCAACAGATCTCTGCACCCATGGCGAAATCACCTGCGACACAATCAGCATGCCAGAAAGAACAAAAGGAGCACTCCTGCAAAGACTTTTTACGTCCCTCCAGCCAACAAACATCTGACTCTTCATCTGTCAACTTTAAAGGCATTAAGAAATCAAACAAAGGCAAACGGTCTTCTCTTTCCCTGACTTGGAGGTCCTTTTCAATGGTGTCACTGTGTGATACCCCCACCTAGCCGACTTCCATTTCACTGGTGCGCACTGCCTACTTTTATTTGTGCCCTTTAATACACAGACCGACCCAGGGAGACTGCAGAAGCCTCCATAGGTTTTATGGAACAGGATCCTCCAGCCTCTGTGCCCTATAACAGTGAGCCTTTGAAGGTGGCACTCGGGAGCTGCTGAGATGACTGCTCTTCATTTGTTACCTCTTCATTCCCCATTATGACTTATCCTATGGAACATTCGTGGCATTGGATCCAATAAGGAGGAATTTCAGCTGCTTTTGGAGTCCTAGCATCCGGTTGCTTTCTGCCTCCAGGAAACAAAATTGTGTCCTCATGAGTGCTTTAACCTCTCGGGTTTCTTTCCAGTCCACCTTGCTGCCGCCCCCCCCCCCCCCCCCCACCTCTCCCCCATCTGCCGAGGTGGACAGCATTCAGGATGACGTCCATAGCCAAACTGTCTCACTGAACACCCGACTGCAAGTTGTTGCAATCCGCATTTTCTTTCCTTGCTTCACCTTTTCACTTTGTAATATCTACGTCCCTCTGTCATTCGCTGCCACCAGGGCAGTCTTATTTCAGCTTATTGGTCAGCTCTCTCTTCATTTTGCCACTTGGCAACTTTAAAGCCCACCATCCCCATTGGGGCTCTTCGAGAACCTGTCAGAGAAGTTCCCTCTTGGCTAACCCTATCAATCAATCAATCAACTCAACCTCATCTGTTTTAACACTGGAGCACCCACGTTCCCTTCAGACTCTATTTACACCTATTCCCATTTGGACCTATCGTGCACGCCCAGCTTGCCCATCATATCGAGAGGTCCATTCCGACTCACTCGAGCAACCATTTTCCATGCACTATCTGTTTGCTGAATCCTACACTACCTGTGTGTAAACCCAATTTGCAGCTCGCTAAGGCCAAGTGGAGGCTTTATTCCTCCTAGGTGACCTTCTAAAAACGTTTCCCCAGTTGTAATGACCAAGTAGAGTACGTTATGAACATTATCCTTACTGCCAAAGAATGTTCCGTACCTCGCACATCTTTACAGCGTAGTATCCCATCCCCTGGTGGACAACGTGATTTGTGCACAGTGACATTCTGTCTGTCATCCTACGATGGGGAACCAAATTCGTTACGAACAGTTGCAGGCACAGGGTCGTCACACTCTTTGGGATAGCAAAAGAGTTAGCTGAATTTTGTTTCCTATTTCTTTTTTACATTTTCACTCTCTCTTCTGTCAAATGGGGCAATCTCCGTTGGCTCTCTGGAACTGAGGTTCATTCCTTGTTTATTGGCCTGACTGTAGCCGATGATGTCATTGTGGATCCTATTGCTATCTCCAACATCTTGGGTCACTACTTTGTGGAGAGTTTGAGCTCCACCCACTATCACCCTGCCTTCTTCCTTCAGAAATGAGTGGAGGAGGCTTGGATAATATCCTTCTCCTCTCGGAATCAGAGTGCTACAGTGCCACCTTTAATACGAGAGAGCTTGACCATGCTCTCACCTTATCCGGATCTTCTGCCCCAGGGCCGGACAATGTTCACATTCCGATGTTGCAGCACCTTTCTCTTGAGGGCATCCACTTTATCTTTCGTATGTACAATTGCATTTGGGCAGATGGCACATTTCCCAGATACTGGTATGAAGCCACTGATATACCCATACCTAAACCTGGTAAGGACTAACACAGTCCTTGTGACCACTGCCCCACTTCTCTCATCAGCTGTGTTTGCAAGGTGGTGGAACATACGATTCATGGCCGACTGGTATGCTCGCTCAAGTCTCATAATGTACTAAATACTTCCCAATGTGGATTTTGTGCGTGCTGTTCTGCAATTGACCATTTCGTCACTTTGTCAACCCATGTCACTAACGGTTTTCTGTGTAAATACCAGACATTAGCCGTGTATCTTGATTTGGAGAAAGCCCACAACACCTGCTGCAGGACTGGTATCCTTTGTTCTCTATACATGTGGAGCTTCCCAAGCTGCCTGCCCCATTTCCTTCAGGAATGTTTAAAAGACCAAATCTTCAAGGTATCTGGGTTGCTTTTCCACTGACAAAACCTTTTGTATGAATTTCTGGCAGTGCAATGGATTCCTTTACGTCTTGGGCCTGTTGCTCTTCCGTTCACTGAAACTTCCAAATTCCTGGGGCTCATGCTTGATAGGAAACTTTACCCAGACCCTCAGTGCCCTGTGTATCCTCAACAGTACTTCCTGGGGCACAGATCGGACCATCCTCCTTCGTTTATAGCGGTCCCTGGTCCATTCGAAACTAGACTGTAGCTATTTCATTTGTTCACCTGCACATCCATCCACCTTATACCGTCTTATTACAATCCACCATTGTGGAAAATGTTTGGTCTCTGATGCCCTTTACGCTAAACTGGTTGAGAGTCTACGCAGAAGCTGCCGAACTACTACTGTCATACCAGTGTGATGTCCTCAGCTGATATACGTGCCAGTTTTCGTTCGTGACCGTCCACCCATCTGTTGCCCCCCTTGTTCAATGACTCCCTTGACCACCAGTATGGGATGCACCCATCTTCTCTGTTACCTCCTGCAATTCGCTTTCGGCTACTGCTCAGCCAGCTTATCTTCATGCTACTTGCCATGTTGCTGAGGGATGCGAACCCTTCACCACATTGACTTTGTGTGGTGGCCCGTGTTCATCTTGGACTTCATTCATTTCCCAAGGACATTACTCTGGATTTGATCTATGTCTGGTTTCCCAGTCTTCACACGCAACTTTGTGATAACACCTTCATTGACACCGATGGCTCTGAGATTGACCATGGTGTCTGGTGTGCCTTCGTTTTTGGCACTGACCATTTTTGGCATCAGCTTCCAGAACAGTGTTTGATTTTGCAACAGATCTCTTTGCCCTGTATCATATCATGCAAAACATCTGGCGGCACAGGCTTTTCAATTGCTTCATCTGCTCTGACTCTCAGTGCTCTTCAGAGCCTCTGTGTGCTGTACACAATCTATCCCTTAGTGCAGCAGGACCAAGAAAACTTCCACTTGCTCGCTGTTGAGGCAGCCACTGCGATGTTCATGTTGGTTCCTGAGCATCTTGGTCTGATGGGGAAATGAGATTGCTGCCAAGGCTGCAATCCTACCTTTGCCTGCTAGCTCTTCCATTCCTGCAGATGATCTCTGTGTTGCTGACTGTTGGCAGATGATGTCGCTTTGGCATCACCAGTGGCCTTCTCTTCACGGGAACAAGCTCTGGGAAATCGAACCTCTCCCAATGGCTTGGCCAACCTCCACTTGGCCTCTCGTCGCAAGATCATTATAGCTAGGATGCGTATTGGGTCCTTTAGCCATCACCATTTGTTACGTGGTGACTAGAGATGGGTAGTTCGTGAACGAACGGTTCCAAAGGAACAGTTCACAAAGATGAACGAAAGGACCGAGGAACAAATTCCAAGGAACTGTCCTTCATAGTTCACTTTGGTCGCAGCGGTCTACTTATAGTTCCCGGGAACGAGGAACGATCGGTTCATAGTTCACTAGTTCACTTCAGTCGCAGCGGTCACTTCGGCAGTTCTCGTTCCAGCCTCGGTCGCGTGCTCGCGTCAGTCTCAGTCTCCCTCGGCCGCACCCGGCGTTCTTCGCATGACCACCGGTCGCAGTTCCACTGCCGACTGCTCCTAGTTAGTTCAGTATTCAGTTGTTCGTTTCGTTCACTGCGCTCGCCCATTTTACATGTGTTTCAAACTGTTCTTGCACTTGATTCTGGCTATTCAGCGTCCACTACTGGTAATTAAAAAGCATTTTATAGTTACGTAAATTACATAAAAATTACATTGTATGTAATAAGTACGTCTTTTCAGGTAACAAACGGCCATATCAGCTGACTTCGTTATATTGATGAACAGCGGAAGACATACTTATAACAGGGCAAGTTTTTTTGTTATTCATATATTTTTTGGTTTCATTGACTTGATTTAGCAACTAACTTTCAATAATTTGCTTAATTTGTAGTGTAAGAAAATTCATATAAACAATTTTCGTGTATCTTTCATACACAAAATATTACATTTAGGAAGGCTCTAATTATTTTTAAGTTTGGTTTCATCGGAAAAAAAAGTGGATTGTGGGTCATTTTGGCTCAGTAGGAAAACGGGTGCCTCTCCATTTGAAAAGACATAGATTGCCATAAAATCGTATTTACTTATTATCTCAAGAACATTTGTTCAGAAGCAGCTTTCAAACCAAAAACTTTGTTACTGCGAACTCAATTATCATTATTGCTGCATTAACTTTAATAATGCAACATAAAAACCTAATTTTTACCAACCATGTGAGGCAAGTATGATCGTAAAACCACGTTTTATTTTAAAACTATTTACTCTTCCATAAAGTCTCTACTTCGCCTAGGAACTCAGAAATAATGTGAAGTATATATAGGGTGTAAACGATTATTGTTTACAACATAGCATAGCTGTGTAGAGGAAGTCGAGACGAAGAATTTTATACAAGACACTTGTGGTCTATTAAGTTGAGAAACAGCCAACAACAGGTTTACAAGACTACATGAGCTATAGCCCATGCGAGTCGCATGAGATTTTCATGTTCTCTTCTCCAGCTCTCTACATGCAAACTATTAATGCTAGAAAAAATGAACAGGGCCTTTTTTTTTTTTTTTTTTTTTTTTTTTTGTTAGGAAATTTAATGTAGTTAAATATTATATCGGGATACGTTTTCGTTAGAGGCCATGATTTTCCACTTATTAAAGAAAAAGTAGAGAAGTGACTTTGAAACCTTTTCCATATTACGTTAAACAGAACTGTCAGCATTGAACTAATTATAGATTTCACTTTTATTTTATTTTCATAAACAGTTGTGTAAAGTTTATATTAAGTACAGTAAAACGTAATTGTAAAATTTCATATTCGTTTCACTCTCGTCTGTTAATGGCTGCCTGACTGCCCTTATTCGCTCAGTTCTTTCTCAAATAACTGATGACTGATTCCATTCATGAACCCTTCCCCCCACCTTCTTTCTTTTCGCTTTTAAATTTAAGACGATATTCCAGCATCCTTATGTAGTTGCCGCTGTTGCTGATACAAAGCTTGTGATTTTAGTATGCCATTTCCCAGCTCCTGTGTTGTAAGTTATGATTTATATAAATAAATCTTCAGTTCCCACACAGTTAGTATGGCAGTTTGATGCGCAGACAATGTGATGTAGACACCAGCAGATTGCAAAAGAAATATATTAATGTAGGTTTGATAGACTATTCATTACTGGCCAGTTATTTAATGCGAGTAACTCCCTTGTGAATGTGAGTTATTTTACGTAAACGAACAGAAAACAAAGACGTTGCATTTGCTAGATCTTCTCTCAAAAAGGAAAGGCGACTGTGTTCTGGGGTGGCCGTGCTGCGTCGTAAACAGGCTTTAGTTCCGTAAATCCGTACTTCCGTTCGCGCTGAGCCTGCCGGCCTATCTGTTAGTCTTTACCTGGCCATGTGGCCACCGAGTAACATCTTTGTCTGCTTGTAGTCACTGGCCCGTCACACAAATATTGCGATGCGAAAAACGCATTCAGCTAAGAAATTCTAAGTAAACAATCTGTCTACATCAGGCAATTAATGAATTTATTGTGCAGAAGTAATACTTGGATGGAATTAATATTTTTTAAAGGTTTTCAAATTTTTATGGTCAAAGGTGCTTATCTCATTGAGCTCAAATGTCACAGCTCGTTTCTACATGGAACGGAGCCCAGTTGGGGAAAGGAGAGGGAGGGGTTGTAGCCCAAGAAAAGAAAACATAACTTTTAAAATTGTCATAAGAGCAACCATAATTATACTTCGAATCTTTTATCACTGACTTTATCAACACCATTCCCTGCTATTCAGTTTCCAACTACTTTAATCATGTGTAATTTTATGTATCAATATTGATTTGTAATGGTTTGTACAATGCATACAGAGATTCTCTTTAAAAGTTTTCAAGGTAACTTTTGAAGGCGAATTAGTAATGAAATTATAATAATATTACAGATGCCGAGATTTTCAACGTCTGTATTGTGGTATCACTATAAGAAAATAGAGATGGATAGAGGAGAATGCAAATATTGCAAAGCCATCAACAGTATTGCTGGAGGCTCCACGGCTAATTTAAAAACGCATCTTATAAAGAAACACCCCACAGTGCCACTGGAGAGGATGGATTTTCAATCTAGGTCTCCATCGTCAACATCTACAGAAACAAGTGCTGCGGCGTCAACTGCGTCTTGCCAGCGATTCACCCCAGCCTCTACCTCCTCAGCCTCTGTGAGCGAATCTGTCAGCAATGTTGATTCGCTATCATCGAACAATCTGGTCAGCAGGATGCCTGCATTTTCCACCTTTGAACCTGGCTCAATAGGAGGAGGACAGTCATCTTTGACAAATTTTGTCAGTATTATTAAGCCTCTCCCAATTTATAAAAGCAACGAAATCGACTTACAGTTGCTTAACCCTTTAGTGACCACATTATTTCCAGAAGTTGTAGACTTTTTATGAGCACTTTATTGGGCTAAGAAACCATTCACAAAATCTTCGTTTAAATCTCGAAAGTGAGAATTTAGCCTACGGGTATACTCTGGAGTAACTTCACTTGCTAATTTTTTTAAAAAAATGTATATCCTTTATTTTTAGTACAAAAAGCATGCTGAACATTACATTTATATTTGTATTAGTTCACATTGTCCTTTGAGTTCACTGAGGTTATGTACTATGGAACTTAGAGAAGCATGGTTCTACACACAAAGGTACATGGCAGTTGCTGCACGTTATTTTTATGATCTTTTCTTTGTTCTTGGTGCTACATTGGTGGCATCTTCTGTTTGTTGTTCCTTTTGTTGGCAAATGAGTTCTAACTTTCTCGAGACAAACTTCATCTGGTACTGAGACAAGCCTCTTTTTTGGTGTTTGAAAATGAACGGGCCTTCCTCTTCGCTTATGACTTGAAAATCCAGAGATAAGCTGCCTTGCCAATTGCAGTCTAAATGTTAGCTGGTCTGCTTTTGTCTTCTGTAGCTTCCACATAATGTAGGAATTGACAACTGCCAAATCTACAAGAAAGAAAAACAGTCTGTGTCACCACTTCCATGAACGATGGCCTACAGCATACCGTTCACGCAGGTGGTCAAATCTATCCACTCCTCATATTATTTTATTATACTCTGGCACAGCCAATGGGCAGAATACTTCACTTCTGCTTACATCTTTGTTTCTTCTCAAAACAGTTGTAATGTGTTTGGGATTGTGGTCATTTGACAGTATACAAACAGGTTTACTGTCCTGCCACTTCACTGCTGCAACACATGACCTCGCAACAAATTTGAATTCTCCCCTCCTATGTGTAGAATTTTTTTTCAGCAGATCAGACAAATCCTTCCTGTTTGAACCAACAGTTCCAATGCCATAAAGTCCACGAGACTGTAACTCTTCCATTATTCGTACTGTTGTAAAATAATTGTCAATTGCTACCAGCCTTTTGCTGCCAGCCATTGCCTTTGTTAGAGTAAGCACACCTTCTTCACCCAAAGTAAATTCAGACACATCATTTGTATCTTTTTCCAGTGGAGATGTCGAAATTCATGATGAACCCAGTACTAGCATCAGCTATGCACCACACTTTATATCCACGCTTCACTGGTTTCATTGGCATACGTCGCACTTTCTGTTGTCATTGCAATAGGTTCTCAACAATTTTTTTTTTTATCAAAGGTTTGTCATGACTGATGAGAGAGCAGTTACTCCAAGAATAGGATCACTGCTCCAATAATTTCCAAGTTGTGGAAGCTGATGAACACCCACTAAAATAAGCAGTCCCAAAACAGCTTTTACTTCAGGAACAGTATGTCCCGCCAGTTGGAAGATAGTTTAGTTGTTTTCTACCCTGGCTTCACAACACACCTTTCCTGCCCTTTATATAAGTTCGTCTGACTGCAAATATGAAGCAACAGCTCTTCTGTAAATATAGACTCGAAACATTTTATTTCTTTATCAGACTTTGAGAAATTTGCAATATTTTCTGCGCTTTCTTCTGATTTCAGTGGAAGATTTTCAAAATAAATATTCTCATTCAACATTTTATCACTAGAAGAAAATGCAGCAGCTGTTTCTGGGGTTGAATCAGATACACTTGCCTGACTAGGTGACATGTTCCCAAGTTTACTAATGTCTATTGTCAAATTGAAACAGTTGTCTTCATGTGAAACAATAATGTTATCACTATTTTCTTTCAAAATCTGTGAAGTATTTGGTGACTCAAAATCATCATCAGAGTCAGCATTGATATCTGAATTTTCTACATCTTCTGGTAAAGCGTACAAAATTCTGAAAACCTCTTCTGGCGTCAGTCCACGCATTCTAAACAATAAGAAACAAACAATAACTACAATGCCGATTGCACAGCCATATGCATTGCACTTCACACAAGTTCAGTGGGAAAAATAGTTCCAACTAACTTACCTCGTACTATTTACATAATTTTCAGTCAAATCGGACAAATATACATGAATACTATCTCCATCGTAAATATAAAAGTAGATAAATACAACACAAGTCATTTCACACGCAAAAGGAATGCACACTTTACAAAAAACGCTGTAGCGGTCGAAGCAGCGGCTCCTTTTCACACGGAAACTGCGCTTCTGCATTGATTGACTAACAAGGTAGAAATGCAACCGCTTTCACACACCCGTTTACAATCTACACGTATTTAGCATACTCTAATAGAGATGGCAGCAGAAGTTAGAAGTGGAAACACGGGTTACCACTGAACTTACAGCGAAAACAAATAAGTGGGAACTATAGTTCCCACTGGTCACTAGAGGGTTAAAATGATTTGTAAGCAATACCATCCCTTCAGCTTTGTGGAAGACAAGGAATTTAGGAAATTTTTTTCCCCGCTCTGCCCCAGTTACCAACTTCCAAGTAGGAAAACCCTTTCGACCAGCATGCTGCCACAACTATTCAGTCAACTGCGGGATAATTTACGAGGAACACTGACTTCGACGACAGCAGTCGCTCTGACAACTGACGGCTCGACATCCTCGAACAATCAAAGTTTCATTGCGATTACTGCACTCTATATGGGTGATAACACGAGACTTCATTCGATTGTATTGGGTTGCCTGGAATTTTCTCCTCAACACACCGCAGAAAAAATAGGTAATTTTTTACAAAGAGAAGCGACGGGCTGGGGAATAAGCAACAAAATAGTGACACTTGTAACCGACAATGCAGCTAACATGGCAGTTGCGGTAGAAACTGGTAAATGGGCTCACATCCCCTGTTACATCCGCATAATAAATTTAATTGTCAAATCGCGTATAAAATCAATTGAGTGTGTGGTCGAAAAAATTAAATGTCTCGTTCAATTTTTCAAAAAAAAGTTCACTTGCAATGAATAAACTAAAGAAACGCAAGTGCAAATGAATCTGCCGATACTAAAACTAAAACAAGAAGTCCCCACGCGATGGAACTCGCTTTTTGACATGCTAGTACGTGCTATTGGAAACAGATTGCCCATAATTTCCACTTAAGCTGTTTTCGGAAACGATGAGCATAAACTGAAGTCAGAGGAGTGGGATATCATAGAACATTCAATTACGTTACTTCAAATCTTTTATGAAGTAACTAATGAGATGAGTGTTGAGCAAAGTGTGTCGTTGCCCAAAACGGAGGTTTTAACCTGGACTCTTTTAAACTTCACGTCTATGTTTAAAAACCAGGAAGGGTTGCCCCCGTAATAGTTGCAATGTCTGAGATGATGATAAAGGCTGCCAAAGAGCGGCTTGTTAATACGTCGTATGTTGTTGGCCAAGCGACGTTACTTGTACCATTTTCACATTTCAAGTTAGGTTGGTAATCCTTTGGCGGAATTACAGGGCTGTCTGACTGCTTTAAGTTCATTCTAATCTCCTTTACATTCGCTCAAGTCACCAATTTTTTTAATAGCACATGTTTTGAAAATGTCTGATCCCACTTGAGTTTATAAAATGTGTATTATTTATTCAAATACTACAATTTTTGTATTACCTGTAATACTTTTTTGTTGGAAATGAGTCTGTGTCATGAAAGAAAGATTTATGAATTGTAATTTTAAAAAACTGTTTCTACAATTTTTATCCAAGACTGTAAAACATAGTGTTTGTAGGGTACAATACTACTAGTCATGAGTGTCCGCAGAAATTTTTCCAAGGAGGAGGCAAGGCTCTAAAATAGCCATTTTTGATATAAATTAATTGATCACTTTTGAGATGTGTCATGCCATCAGAACTCTCCGCGAAATGATGGATATCGACTCAATATTCGTATTTATTATGGGTAGACTACTTTGATACTTATAAGACAGACATGATTCACGATTATCTTCTTTGAAGTAAACCTTTCTGTGTTATTAATATGATCCTAGAAATGACACATTTCTCAAGTTGACGATCTAACATTATATCATTTTACGATAGCATTTAACATGTATTTAAGAAAATGACCAGTAAGTTAGGAAATAAAACAGTAAAATATTTAAATATTTTTATCAAGTACTAATAACGTCAAACTGATATTGAAAAAGAAAAATCTGAAGTATGAAACGTTCAGAAATGAGAATACTATTGGTTATAAACAAAAATGAACCAGTCATAAAGAACCTTTGACTAATCTTTCTCAAAAGTGATAAAGCAGAAAATTTTTTTTAAGGCATAACGCAATGCACACGGCATTCTGTTAAACAAAACATTGCTCTAGGAAGCGCTACCTTTAGCTATTGCTGATAACGTTAAGAAAACTGTGATGAAGAATTTGGTTCCACGACAACGGTGAAACGCCTCATCCGCAACTCCACAATAATATTTCTAAGAAGGCAGTGAAGGAAGTTGGTACGGCACAGACGAAGGCTATTTTCCATCCTTCTTTGATCCAAGGGAAAACGGCATGTTCATTGTTATGGAAGGCAGGCCAACTTACAACCGAATGAAGCCTGAGCTCCATAATCGAGTGTCTGCTGTCATATTTTTTAAAGAGAATATGATAACTTCCACAATATTATTTCAGTGGTACAGGCTGGCACACGAAAAGTCGGCCCTGAGTACTGGACTGCCCATTGTCCCCCCCACAATCGTCATCTATTGTTTCGCAGTTGTTGCATACATTAGCTTATTTGTTATTTCTTCACTGCCTAATTATTACATGTTTATCTGTTTGTTGTATCTGCTCGTAACCGGTAACAAATCGTGCGTAATTGGCGAGCAGTCTGTACTCGGGGCCGGTTTTCCGTGCGCCACCCTATATTATTTCTCTGCGATCAGCCACACAACGCTACAGTTGGCTAATAGAGAGGTTCTGCAGAATCATGGAAATTACTTCTACAAGTGTGTAAGAATTCTGTAATGAATAAGAACTCTGTACTCCAGGGGGGAGGCAAGTGCCCCCTCTTGGTGCCCTCCATCCTTCAGTCACCTACACTGCTAGTTTTCAGTTTCTCGTAAGAGCCATATACCAAGCACAAATGAACGGTGAATGAGTAAAAATGAACGGTTCCCAAAAAAGAACGATCACCAGTGAACTAGTTCCCAAGGATGAACGAGTTTGCCCATCTCTAGTGGTGACCTCCACCACCTTCTGCTCATTGTCATCAACCTTTGACATTTTTCCATTTCCTGACCCAGTACCCTTTTTTAACAGTTTTCATTCTAGTATATGTTTGCCGTCTGAGTTATTGGCTGTTTTAGCGAATAACGTGCGGGCTTTCGACCACATTTTACTGTTTATCCGTCATAGCAATATTGCAAAGATAGTTAATCTTTGGACAAGGACCTCCGCTGTCACTACGATGTATTTTGTGGACCTTTTTCCAATGGGAAGCCCTCGTTTCTAGTGCTCTTTCCTTCCATTTATTGGACTTAATGTGTAGTCGCTTTTAACTTTTTTTTTACTTATTGGTGTTCTAAGGTTATGACATGGGTACTTATGACCTCAGGTGTTTTTGCACCTCCCCTCCATTCCTCCCCTGACAAAAAAGAAAAGAAAGTAAATCAGTTGCAGAATTTTATCCACAATATTGTGGTATGATGCTGTTTATAAAACCTTTGTTGAATAGTAGAAACTTTAGTTCTTTGGCAGAGATCACAAGACTTTAATGCTGTTCTGACTTACCGGACCCCATTGTCAGCTTCCTTGCAACTTCAACATGTATATGCATGATCTGCAGTGAGTGTAATTAAGGTGCACATATTTTATAAGTTCATCTGCAGTGTATCTAGGTTCACATAGCCTCCAAATATTTGAATTTAAGTTAGTTCTTCTGTATAAAGGTTTGTCGTGCTTCATCAGGCTCTTCGTAATTTTCTCTGACCGTTTTAGTAATTTCATCCACCTCCAACTCTTGTGTGATACTCTATAGAAATTTTCATATGAAATGCTGCATTCTGTACCTCTGATAAAATGGTTTCTCATGCCTTTCTGCTGATAATAAACATAATTAATTAGTAGTTTTGCTTTGATAGTCTTGAAAGAGAATCTGGTAAAACATTTGCCGTTCTGATGTATACCAAATTTCAAAATCATAATCCTGAGCTGCTGATGTACACTGTATTAGCCTATTTGGTATTAGTTTGCAATTTAACGACTAAAGTACCTCACTTCAGTTAGTGATACAGGTGTTAGAAAATAGATCTGTCGTTATTGTTCACTTGTTGTTGGAGGTGACTTTAATCCTAGAACCGTCGGGCGAAAAATAATGTCAAGAACAGTCGGGCTGGGTCTCTGGGACCCAATAAATAAATCACTTGTAACAAATGACAAAAAGTAGGTTTAGATCAATTGTCGAATTTCTATTTTGATTAGGTACTACTAAATGCTATAGTGACATTAGTTCAGCTTTCTGCATCATACAACAATTACTGTAAAAAAACTGAAACATATACATCGTTGTAGTACTAAATGTCAGTAAACTGAAAATACAAGTAAATTTGACTGAAATAAGATTATAAATGAGAGTAAGTTGTAGAAATAAGAAGCAAAAATGATGAACTTTCATTGTATAAATGGAAATCATGAATTTGAAGAATAGTTAATGAAATATTGTCCTCTAAAGTTATCACTTTTCAAAACAGTCGCCGCAAACCATTTCTGCATGCGCCAAGCATAACCACAATTTGCAAACTTTGGAAAAGTATTTAGTTTTGCTGTCATTGCATTTGTAACATCTTCCCCTTCTTTCCTGGTTGTGGATCTTCGACTATTCTTTGTTCTTTGGTACTGGAGAGGTTAGAGGCAAGCCTGCGAATGTCGTGCAGGAGTTTTGGTTGGGTTGCGTGCATAGTCAAATATGGTGTTATGAGAGACTTTCCTAGTGTTCTGAGGTATTCTCGTCTAACTGATACATTTTTGTTGTCTTTGAACACAATGTAGCCATTGAGAGCTGCAATGTCCAACAAGTGAAAAAAGAGAGACAGAGGCCACCGTCTTGTCCCTCTAGCAACAGTATATTCACCATACATAGCATCAGGGACGTCTATGCCGCCCTTGGTTTTGTTTTAGTACTTTATTATACTTCGTTTTTTCTTTCCACCGCTGTCACTGTCAATTTCATCATCATGGTGCATTGACGACAAAAGGGATACTGATTTGTTCCGTTTTGGTATCTATGAATGTAATGTGACATCTTCCTGAAATCCAAACATACTTGAGTACTCTTCTTTACACTTTTTGGGTAAAAAGTCGAATGGAATTTCAGGCTTATTTTTTTTTAACCTACCAACAACAGTAATATTCTATTCTTGTAATAGTTTTTTGACGATTGGGTAAGAAGTAAACCAATTGTCTATTGTCAGATTTCTTCCAGACCCTTTTCCTTGGTCTACAAGATGGAAAACATCATCTGCCTTATCACTGACTTTGTACGGCCCTTGGGATTGTGCAACTGCATAAACTTCCAAATGTTTACGCAGTATGTTTTAGAACAAGCCAGGATGAAGACCTTGAGCCCATACTTGGCAGGTTTATTTGGGATATACACCCTGAATCTGCACCTGCCTCTGTATGGAACGAGCATTTTGTCCCAAAGTAACGTTTTCTGACGTAGCAAAATATGCTTTGCAGTTGGAGACAAACATATCAAGAATGTTTCTTATGGCAGCAAGATTATCTTGTGCTTTTCTTTCTTCCCTTGTATGGATGTTGTCAAACCTGATACAACGAGTCAAAAATCTGAACCTCTTCAGTGACATACTTGCACAAAAGATTTCTATTCCTGTCCCATCTGTATCCCAAAAGTCTTCAATCTTCATTTTACCGCCATGCAATGTTGTTTCGAACTGAATCAATATAGATATTGGTTGATTCACGAATTGTATCAATCAATGCATTGCTAAAAAATAACTGCAATGGTTCTAGCGGTGAATGTACATCCATCGCAGCTTGAATACTTCCAGGCAAATGCATTGTAATTATGTTATGACGTCTTGTTTGAACACTTAGTGGGAAACACGTTTTTCTCTGTTTAGTATAGGTGATGTAACTGAGTCAGTTAGAGGAGCTGTACTTGCATCAGCAATAGCAGGTGCATCGGTGTCGGCAGATGACTGAACATCTTCCTCTTCATCATCACTTATTTCACTATTGCCGTCATGATAACTGTTTAGTTCGAAGTCTGGTGTCCGCATCAGAATCGTCTGCTTCAGTCTGATCATCATACAAAATTCTGCAAATTTCACTGTAAGAAAGTCTTTCTCTTGCCATGTTATACTGCAGACTACCGACAATGATAATTCGGTGTTAGTACATCACGTATAGTTCACAAAATAACTAGTTACTCAATGATACACCAAAATAAAAATGGGGTTGCACTGGCAGAAATTAGTTATGTAAACGGTTGGGCTGGGTCTGACAGACCCGCGCGCTTTTTAAAAGACTGCCAAACAACAAGTAAACAAAGAAAAACCTTATTCATGACAATAATGCTTTCTCTCGGATGTTTCAGGAAGGTACCAGGGCGCTCGAGTCAAATCAGCAACTATAAGAGTATAAATTCAGAGAAACAAAAACCAGTGGGTCTCACAGACCCAGCCCGACCGTTCTAGGGTTAAGGAGTCGTTTACCTAGTGAAGCTTTTACACTGAAGACTCTGCCACTAGGACACCCGTCACTTTTAGCTCATTCCACAATCTTTCAGGTGGGGTGGACATCAGGGCAGACAACCTGCAATGAAATGGATCAAATTTACTCATGCCGCCGGCCTAAGTGGCCGAGCGGTTCTAGGCGCTACAGTCTGGAACCGCGCAACCGCTACGGTCGCCTGTTCGAATCCTGCCTCGGGCATGGATGTGTGTGATGTCCTTAGGTTAGTTAGGTTTAAGTTGTTCTAAGTTCTAGGGGACTGATGGCCTCAGAAGTCCCATAGTGCTCAGAGCCATTTGAACCATTTTTTTTACTCATGCAAGTGGTTTTGGCAACACAGCCATCTAGTAGACAGAAAGCAAGATTTTAATGCAGAGAGTTACAACCCAACTGTGATCCTGTCTTGCCACACTGTGGGATGAGAATCTGGCAAAGAGAAATGGAGGTGGACAGTTGATACAGTTCTTAGCATGCTACGGAACAAACAGAGAATCTTTGCAACAATGAAGCCAACATTTTCTCTTGAAAGTATTGAAGATTATTTTGGAGAAGTTGCTGCAATAAGAGTTGAAAATGCATCGTTGTTGATCAAAACATAGAGTGGTAATCAATCACAGGCACTTCTGGTCTGTGTTAAGCTCTGGAATATACCAGTTACTCACTCCTCATAACAAATTGAATGGGATTCAAGGTGACTTCTTCCATCGGGAAATAACACTACAAAGATATGAAGAACTGTGTGCTAACCTAGGTGGGATGGAGTCCATTTTGTTTGTTGCATCCTGAGAGTACCTAAGGATAATAGGGTCGACACTGGAGCTTCCATCCTAACTTTCGATTGAAGTGTTTCAGCTGAGAAAGTTAAGGTTGTGGTTTATAGTAGTGATGTCAAACACCATTTTCTGTCTTCTATGAGATGTTTTGAGTGCCAGAGGTTTAGAAATATGTCCTCCTGTTGTACTAATGAGGCTACTTGTGGAGCATGCAACAGGAAAATGCATAAGGACAGCAAGCTTTGCAAACGTGACATAATCCACACATAGTGTGATGATGAGGGCTCAAACAACAGCTCCTGATTCTAACCATATGTCAAAGTCTGTTTTTCAATTTGGGGATGGGACACCAGTTTCCTTGACCACCACACCCATAGCACTGTTGGTAACCACCCCAACAATGCAGCCAGAGATGCCTTGTCCATTTCTGGCATTGTCAAGGAAAAGGACAGATTCCATGGTGCTCCTGTCCTGAGACAAACATTGAGCAAGGTGGTGCAGTTGTTAGTACACTGGACTTGCATTTGGGAGGATGCCAGTTCAAATCTGTGTCCTGCAATCCAGATTTTCTCTGATTTACCTATATTGCAAATCCAGGCAAATGGCAGAATGGTGGCTTTGAAAAGATCATGTCCAATTTCCTTCCCCATCCTTTTGTAAACACTGATCTTCCTTCCTTCCAAAGACAAACTAGACCAAGCAATAGCTGACACAGTCACAGGTTGCGGATCGTGGGAAAGAATGATACTCATCCGTCCCAGAAGTCAAGACAAGAAAATACCCTTAGCAACCGAAACCTCACAGGGACAAGAAAGATAAATCGAGAGTTAAACTGAATTCTGGTGCTCTGGGTGACCCCGCCAGCCCTCACTCCCATCCCCGTCCTCCAGTCGAACCTATGACTACTGATAAAGTAACACATTCAGGTGGAGCACAACTGAACAGAAAATTAATTCATACTTCTATTTCCCTTCTGCTGCTTTTTCAGACCCTGATATGATTTTTATTCAGTGGTACTATAATGGCTACCATTGCTACCTGGCCGAACTCCATCAACCAATGACTACTTATTCTGCAGTTGGCATGGCAGTGAAAGAGATGCAGCTCTCAGAAAGCCAACTCCCTACTGTAAAAAATTAACAAATCCTACTTTACAAATCACATTGATACCAAGAGGGCATCTGGAGGACTCTGTGTGCTCATTTGATCTGACACTGTCAGTGAACAGGTGGCACTAACCACTGTGTTGTGTTAGAAGCTGTCAGTTAGGGTATCGGTTTGTAAAATCTTTCTACTTGCAGACAGATCTATATCATATCAGTAGCTGGTGGAGCTAGAGAAACAACTGGTTCTACCCTTCCTCCTACTAGGGGGACTTCAATGCACCATGTCCAGCAAGAGCCAAGTTACAGAGCAATTAATTTCAGAACTGGACATCTGTCTCTGTAACACTAGAGCTGCAGTGCACTTCCGTACAGCACGTGGGACATACTCAACCGTAGATATTACAGTCTGTAGTCCAAGCATTTCAGTGATCCGTCCACGGTGACCTCAGCGACAACAACCACTTTCCTATTGCTCTCTTTTTCTCCAACCATCGACCAATGGAACATATGACACAGTCGTCACTTTGGAAAGCCAACTGGTAAGCTGTCACCTCCAAAACAACTTTAGAACCCATTCAGGAAGAGGGTGTAAAAGGAGGGATAGAATATACTATTGACATGATTATAAAGGCTGCAGAAGCAACAATACCCAATTTTTGAGGCTTGATGCTCCAGTGGTCTCCCACCATTCACGATAGTTCCTGGCATCCCTGCAGTTATGCTGAAATGTTCACATGCAGTGACTACCAACGTACTTTGCTGACTCTGAAGCATCTGGCAGAGTGAAACTACTTATGCTTCCTTGCACAATGCTTTTAATCATACAATGGTCCATTTAGTGAACGAGAGTTCTGCAGTGTTTTTGCAGGGTATTGAGACACAGTCCCTGACCTGATAAAACCCACGATCAAATGCTTAAACACCTTAGCAACAACAGCATGAAACATGCCCCTGAGTTTTTCACGTGTGTTGGGTGGGAAGGTATTACTATTCCTATCCTGAACCTGGGGAAAAACCCTCAAATTTTGAGTAATTAACTAATCTCTCTATTGAGCAGCCTGTGTAAATTATTCAGAATAATGGTTAGCTGAAGATTGTGTTGGTGCCTGAAAGGCAGAGGACATTTATTGCAATTTCAGAGTGGCTTTCTGGTATTCTGATCTGCCACAGACAAACTAATTCACCTGGAATATGCAGTGTGCAATGCTTTCACACACTGCCAGCATGTGATCACTGTGTCCTTTGAGCTTCAGTAGACGTATGGTACTACCTGGTGCCATCACATCCTGTCTGCAGTGCACAAGTGGGACTTCTGGAGCTGTTTACCCAGTTTTATCCAGAATTTCCTGTCCTGCAGACTGTTCCAGGTCCGGATAGGATCGATCCTCGACAACCAATACATACAACAGGAAACTGGCATCCCTCAGGGATTGGTTCTGAACATAATCCTCTTTGCCATCACAGTCAATGCTGTTGCGACTACTGTGGAACCCTCAGTCTCACTGGCGCTGTATATGGATGACCGTTGCCTGTATTGCAGCTCTATCATTGCACGCCACAGTGTACCATCTTCAGAGGCTGGTACGGAAAGTACATAATTGGTCCCTGAATCATGGATATCAATTTTCTCCTGCAAAAACTTGCATTTTACGCCTTTATTGACTGAGGTTACTGCATCTGTGCTCAGAACTTTACTTCAGTAACAAGATACTTGAAGTTACTGAAACTTCCTCAGATTTCTCAGCAGCACCTCCTGACGTGCAGATTGCACAGTTCGTCTGCATTTTTATAAAGCTTTGATTTTATCCCAACTAGACTATTGATGTGTTGCCTATGGGTCAACAGCAGCACCAGTATTGAGCTTGTTAGATCCTGTCCACCATAGTGATGTGCAGGTGGCAGTTGGAGCCTTCTGTATGAGCCTTGTAGACAGCCTCCTAGTGGAAGCTGGTGTCCCATTACTGAATTTCAGACACTAGCAACTCTTTGTGAGTGCGTAGTTGATCATCTTTCAGATGTCTCCCTATCAATGTTACTTGTGTCTTTCACAACCAGCAGTTCAGACTTTTTACAAATCACCCAAAACTGAGTAGACCAGCTAGGATACGACTGGAGGCTCTATGCAAGGACTTCCAACTTCCCCCTCTTGTCAAACTATGACAAGATCGCAAATGCTGCAGCTTTCAGTTCTTCTTTTCTCATTCCACATTGTTTTTATGAGAATTTTAAGTGCACCAAGGGACTCGGAAGCAAGATATTCATCCCTTTTAAACCATTTTTGTTGTCGTCAATACATTTTGAACAGAGCATAATATCTGCAGTCTGTACCAAGATAGAAATTTTCACTCAAATAAGGTTAATGAAATTTGGCACCCCAGAGAGTAGTTTTTTAATTAATGCAAATTGATTATTGACATTTCCTACTCCATTTCCATAACACACCCTTTTTTAAAAAATTCGTAAGCCGAGACAAAGACAGATAGTATCCTCCGGGAATGATTGGATGATAGAAATACCAACATTCCAGATAAAATTAGATTTGTTTACTGTGCTTTAGAGCAGGAAAATTTCGTACTGCTTCCATTTTCATTGGATCAGATTCAGTTCACCACAGAGAAATTATATGTCTAAGGATTTTACTCTTTGATATGACAGATTTTGCTTTGGTCAAGGTGGTTGATAAACCAGTTCTCTTGAAGGTTTCTAGTACTCAGCATAGAACTTCTAAATGTTCTGAACCCAAAGCTATGCTACTTAGATTATCAGCTACATAGAATGTTACGTGCTTCAATAATTCTTCTCCCAGAACTTCATCTAGAGCTCTCACAAAAACCACTGGTGAGATTGGAAGACTGGAAGGCATTCTCTTAAACTGGTAGCAACTTTCGGTTACATCGTAGATCGGATTGCAATACTCGGTATTTGATTGTTTGATTATCTGATTGTCCAGCATCCTCTTAATTTCTTTATTGGCTACTTATCTCTGAACCAAATGTATTGCATAATGTTTAGTGTGAAGCGATTCATGATGATTGACTTTAATTTTTTTAGGCACATCCTTTTATCAAAATAGGTGTTATTCAAGATGAACTGCTGTAACATCTCGATACTTCTGTCAGTTTTTCCTGTTTACCTCAAGGCAGATCCAATAAAGTTTGAATAGTAGCCAGAGCATCTGTGTCATTGTTATTCTCCTGCAGTTCACTATTTCCCTGTAAAATTTAAAACTGTTTTTCCCTTTTTTCGAAAATGCATTAATCTCAAATTGATGCACACAGTAGTTGTCCATGACATACTGCAAAGAATAACTGCATTCATAGTGCCACAAGAATATTTTTAGGACAGAACTGTATTTTTATCTAATGTGTATCCTTAGTAAACTTCTTCCCAGTGCTCGTCCCGTAAATTCTCTCTGAAATGTGCAACTGGATCAGCATATATGATTTTGTGAATTTGTACTTTCCCTTTCTTAGCCAAACCTGAGTGATGCAGAAGCTTCCTTACTACCATTTAACCTTTATGATCAGTTAAATGATTTTTTATGGTGCTCACATCTGTTTGATGAAAGAGTGTTGGGTGTAGTCCTATTACCTGTCGTACTGGATATGTTGGAAATTCTTATGTTTCTTGAAATCACATCTGACTTATTTTGTCAGTTTTTTGTATGTTTGCAAAGAAATTGTAACATAGTATATTAAATTTCAGTAAGTGTAGTAAATTTCCAAAATTTGCTGTAAAATGATTATAATGACTGAAAAATTTTGCGTTGGCTGGAGGGGTGAAATTTTGATGTTGGATTCAAAGAACATGTACAACCACTGACCAGAACCACATTTGAATTACATTAAATCATCAGGAGCACACTGTTGCAAACAATAAACAACGCGAAAGTTTTTTCATATAGTACTTAAAGGCTGTTTACTGAATCTTTCGGAAAAGTGGAGATTTACAGGAGCGCGAAACTCATCACAATAAAATTGTTATCAAACAAATCCCTCACAAAAAATGTAAGTAGTATTTTTAATTAGTGCATTCGACAGACTGTTATAATACTAAAAGATGTTGCAGTCTTCCTAGCCTGGTACTTTTTGTATCCTATCGCCGGTCTTGACCAAGTGCAACCCTAGTGGTCATTAATGCATCCAGCATTGTCTGATATCATTTTACTGAAATTTGTATATTCTCTGCACCTTGTTTTACCTGGCTTGTGCACCTGTTGAACTATTTTGTTTTTATTGATTTCTTGTGTGCCCCTCTCAATCATTTTATGTGATTGCGCTGAACACTGCAGCACCTGCTTTGCTGAGCTGTTCATTATTGCAGGCTCTTCTGTATTTATTCTCACCAATGAATTCTTAAAATAATGTGTACTTTGAACATTCTCAAATTTTCTAAAACTAAATAATTAGAAAATTCCTTTCTCGAAGCTTGAGTGCATTTTCCCTGTCTGACGGACAACCTCCTGATGCTTTCCTTTCTTGTGGTACATCTCTAAAATCTCACGAATGACAGCAAAATAAAATTAGCCGATTGAACCATTTGTATGTGTGTGAACCTTGTAAATAAAATGCTAATTTAACACACACATGTCTAAGGAGTAAAGAGTTTCTTGTACCGTTTCTGTGGTTGTGAATAGCCTCCGTTGAGCTATCTAGCGTTTTGCATTTGTTCACTGCACCCAAAGACTCATTGTAATCCAACACACATTTTCGTTTAAATTTTTTGGTATTAGCTTGGCAGTCCATTTTCCCCAGCTGATTTCATTTCAGCTGTATGGCATGTTGTCAATTTAAATACACATCTTTTGTCATGGCTCTTCAAATCTATCATAGTGTCTATTGACCAAAATTCCAACTGTCCTCTTAGCAGCTTGGGTTAATTCTTGTTCATCCAAACTGTACCTACTGCATTTGTTCCTCTGTCATGCAGGTATTGGAAGAGAGAACTTCTGTACCAATTATTCACAATTAGCCTGCGCCCTTTTCTCAAGTATGGTTCCAAAACAGTTGTCACAATATTGCCAGTAATTTTCAAACAGTTTTCTCATACTGCTGTGTCACTCTTCGCACCAGGAGAAACTAAAAAGTCAGAACACAATCAGACATAACAAATATTTTTATACCATAATGATATCTTTTAGATGGAATGGGGGAATGAACTGTTTGAAAGCCGAGTGTCCCTTTCTTAACAGAAAACCTTTTAGAATTGAGTGAGTGTTATTCTGAACTTCCCTCTCAGATATGAAACAACTGACCTTATTTTGTATTGCGTATCATCTTGAGCAGTAATATTGTTTCTGCAAAAATGCAGTAGTAGGAGTAACAATAGATATCTGCTGAGAGACTTTATTTTACCAAAAATCGGAGTTTTGAGAGAGGCTCATTTGACGAATATATATTCAGGATATTTCTGTTTTCTAATTGTTGCCATGAGAAGAGTTACTGATGTGAAACAGTACATTTCTGCTAGACATGTATGTTTCCAGGCCTTCAAACGTTTTTGTCTCATGAAGCATAGTACAATGAACAGTGCAGTAGCTATTAGTCTTGTCTACAATAACTGAGATTGATTTGTCTGTGAACATTTTCTGAATAACTTGTAAGACACTGTTGTTTTCCAGAAGTGTAAGTGGCACACTGAATATGTTGTATCAAATAATGAACCCTTGGATTCAGCTCTGTCTTGTACCACCGAAATTTGTCCACGAACTTGCCCTTCTTCACTGGAAGCATGTCATCATTATCTTCATAACTGCTGTCAGTTGTCTTTCATAATAAAGAGGCACAGTATTCTCTCTCTCTCTTTTTTTTTTTTTTTTTTTTTTTTTTTTTTGTCAGACAGAAAGTGATTACACATTTTCAACACAATGCAGCAGTACAAAGCAAGCCACCATGCCCACAAACTGCAGCTTCCGCCTGCTGAGTTACATCGAGGAACCAATAGTAATCCTACAAACCACATGGCATGTGCTGGCTTGATAAATGTGGAGTCGGAGTGAGACGTTTGCATACAGGACATCAGCAAGGTGTGATAGCAAATGGATGTTTCCATCTGCTGTGAAGGGATTGCATATGCTCTGTCATTGTGGCTTCACAGTGTTTTGGAAAGCAGATAGCAAGAGGTGCTGCTTACAGTAAGAATGCCCAGAAACAGCTGAAAGACGCTGAAAAAATGTCATTGTCTTCTGTTCTGTTCTATTCTGTTCTGAGATTTGGTTCAGAGATGTTGTGATTAATGAGAGAACTGTTCACCCAATGTTGCAGTTGTTGAAATGTGAAATGTGTTTTATTCATCTGATAATGTACAGAATTTCAGAACGTAAGTATGATGTACAGGAAACATGTCAGCGTCACAATTTATGTATTTAAAATTTTGTCAACTTTACAATATTACTGGTTGAAGGATTTATGTATTTAAAATTTGTCAAACTTACAATACTACTTATTGAAGAATTTATACAAGGTTCTTTTCAATTTTAGAATTTGCACCACTATAACTGGCATAAAGTTTTATATCATGTTAAGGATCCAACTTGTTACATTACAGCAACAAAATACAGAAGAGTTTTTTAAGAAACAGTTATGTCATTTCGTAACTTTAACGCTGCAAAAACTCTCTTCGAGCCCTTGACCTCTGTAGACGGAGAGGGGGTCACATGTCAAGAGTTTGTGGCGTTGCATAGCAGGTTCACTGCATCAAGAGATTCTCGAAAAGTGACCATACAAGAAGATAGTTAAAGTAAAAATGGTCATCAATAGCATCAGGGTGACAGATCGTTAGCAAGGTAACATATCTTCTGGGCTTAGTCCAGATATGTAACCTAGCACTGTCATATTCCAAAATGTACAAGTCTGAAATTAACACTCCTGGCACAATCAGGTCCTTTTGTATAGATACATTGTTAGTACTGGAGGTATGATGACTGTGCATGGCTATATGTCACCAGCAGCTGCTGGGTTAACTATATTGCTGAATTACATTATTTTACAATGCCAATGACTAAAGTTAAAATCTGATAGAGATTTGAGGAGATGGTGCCACTTACTCTTTTTACTGCTATGTCATGTACAATAATCCAAACTGTTAGCGAAGCCTGACATTGTCGGGAAGGAGACAGCAGTTTTAAAATAATTTAGCAAGTAAGTTTTTAATGTTAATCAGATCAATGCCTAGTCCACAATTTTTATTATACTATTACAGCACGATGACTAGTTTCAGTTGCTTTTTACAACCATCTTCTGATGAAGTGATAAAGAAGGAATGCAACTGGCCATTTTCCTCCTTTATTACATTCATCTTGCAAGACTGTGATCTGGAGACACTTGTAGGAATAAACCGAAATTAGTCACCGTGCTTTAACTGTATAATGGAAACTGCGATCTAGGTGTTAATTTTTTTTTGTACATTAAAACATATTTATTTAATAGATCCAAACTGTGTATGCAATGAATGAAACCTTTTGGCCAAACCTCTTCAGTTGCCTGTGAATTAGGTACCAGCAGCATACGCTGGTCCCTCCATACAGGTCATGTACAATTGTTCGTCAATGTCTACATAGATACACCCCAAGCCACTGTACAGAGCATGGCAGAGGATACCTGTTCCATTCACAAATAGACCGAAGAAAAACAACTGTCTATATGCCTCCATGTAAGACGTCATTTCTCATATCTTATATTTTGTGGTCCTTACATGCAATGTAGGGTGATGGCAGTAGAACCGTTTGGCAGCCAGTTTCAATGTCGGTTCTCTAAATTTTCTCAGTAGTTGAGTTCCCAAAGCATCGCCATAACACTTACCTGTTGTTTGAACCTATTGGTAACGAACCTCTGGATTGCTTTGATGTCTTCCTTCAGTCCAACCTGATATGGATCCTAAACACTTTGGCAGTACTCAAGAATAGGCCGCACCAGCATCCCATATGTGATCTCCCTTACAGGTGAACCACTCTTTCCTAAAATTCTCCCCCTAAACTGAAGTCGACCATTCGCCTTCCCACCATAGCTGTATCCTGCTTGTTCTATTCATATCGCTTTGCAACATGACGCTCAGATTTTTAAATGACTTGACTGTATCAAGCAGGGCACTAATTGTTGTGTCTAGGCAAGACAGCCTAGACACAATGAGAGGAAGCCGAAAGGCACGCGCTTAAACTCACGCAGGCTGGCGTGAGGTCTGAAACAGGATACGTAATGAATGCTATAAAGAAAAGTACGTAGCTGCTGGAATGCTTAACTTTAATCCACAATTGGTGAACATTGGTCTTGTTGATACAGTATTGTTGTTGTTGTTGTTGTGGTCTTCAGTCCTGAGACTGGTTTGATGCAGCTCTCCATGCTACTCTATCCTGTGCAAGCTTTTTCATCTCCCAGTACCTACTGCAACCTACATCCTTCTGAATCTGCTTAGTGTATTCATCTCTTGGTCTCCCTCTACGATTTTTACCCTCCACGCTGCCCTCCAATACTAAATTGATGATCCCTTGATGCCTCAGAACATGTCCTACCAACCGATCCCTTCTTCTGGTCAAGTTGTGCCACAAACTTCTCTTCTCCCCAATCCTATTCAATACTTCCTCATTAGTTATGTGATCTACCCATCTAATCTTCAGCATTCTTCTGTAGCACCACATTTCAAAAGCTTCTATTCTCTTCTTGTCCAAACCATTTATCATCCATGTTTCACTTCCATACATGGCTACACTCCATACAAATACTTTCAGAAATGACTTCCTGACACTTAAATCAATACTGGATGTTAACAAATTTCTCTTCTTCAGAAACACTTTCCTTGCCATTGCCAGCCTACATTTTATATCCTCTCTACTTCGACCATCATCAGTTATTTTGCTCCCCAAATAGCAAAACTCCTTTACTACTTTAAGTGCCTCGTTTCCTAATCTAATTCCCTCAGCATCACTCGACTTCATTAGACTACATTTCATTATCCTTGTTTTGCTTTTGTTGGTGTTCATCTTATATCCTCCTTTCAAGACACTGTCCATTCCATTCAACTGCTTTTCCAAGTCCTTTGCTGTCTCTGACAGAATTACAATGTCATCGGCGAACCTCAAAGTTTTTATTTCTTCTCCATGAATTTTAATACCTACCCCGAAATTTTCTTTTGTTTCCTTTACTGCTTGCTCAATATACAGATTGAATAACATCGGGGAGAGGCTACAACCCTGTCTTACTCCCTTCCCAACCACTGCTTCCCTTTCATGTCCCTCGACTCTTATAACTGCCATCTGGTTTCTGTACAAATTGTAAATAGCCTTTCACTCCCTGTATTTTACCCCTGCCACCTTTAGAATTTGAAAGAGAGTATTCCAGTCAACATTGTCAAAAGCTTTCTCTAAGTCTACAAATGCTAGAAACGTAGGTTTGCCTTTCCTTAATCTTTCTTCTAAGATAAGTCATAAGGTCAGTATTGCCTCACGTGTTCCAGTGTTTCTACAGAATCCAAACTGATCTTCTCCGAGGTTGGCTTCTACTAGTTTTTCCATTCGTCTGTAAAGAATTCGTGTTAGTATTTTGCAGCTGTGACTTATTAAACTGATAGTTCGGTAATTTTCACATCTCTCAACACCTGCTTTCTTTGGGATTGGAATTATTATATTCTTCTTGAAGTCTGAGGGTATTTCGCCTGTTTCATACATCTTGCTCACCAGATGGTAGA
Source organism: Schistocerca serialis cubense (assembly GCF_023864345.2). NCBI lineage: Eukaryota > Metazoa > Arthropoda > Insecta > Orthoptera > Acrididae > Schistocerca > Schistocerca serialis. The sequence continues at coordinate 437,656,928 of NC_064645.1, read as the reverse complement.
GTTTTGTCAGGACTCGCTCTCCCAAGGCCGTCAGTAGTTCCAATGGAATGTTGTCTACTCCGCTCAGGGGGGCCGTGTTTCGACTCAGGTCTTTCAGTGCTCTGTCAAACTCTTCACGCAGTATCATATCTCCCATTTCATCTTCATCTACATCCTCTTCCATTTCCATAATATTGTCCTCAAGTACATCGCCCTTGTATAAACCCTCTATATACTCCTTTCACCTTTCTGCTTTCCCTTCTTTGCTTAGAACTGGGTTTCCATCTGAGCTCTTGGTATTCATATAAGTCGTTCTCTTATCTCCAAAGGTCTCTTTAATTTTCCTGTGGGCAGTATCTATCTTACCCCTAGTGAGATAGGCCTCTACATCCTTACATTTGTCCTCTAGCCATCCCTGCTTAGCCATTTTGCACTTCCTGTCGATCTCATTTTTGAGACATTTGTATTCCTTTTTGCCTGCGTCATTTTCTGCATTTTTATATTTTCTCCTTTCATCCTCTTTCATTTCTTAGCCCCAATTCATATTCACCTACTATGTTTCCTTCTCTCCCTTTTCCTACACTCGAATTCCAGTCACCCATGACTATTAAATTTTCGTCTCCCTTCACAATCTGAATAATTTCTTTTATTTCATCATACATTTCTTCAATTTCTTCGTCATCTGCAGAGCCAGTTGGCATATAAACTTGTACTACTGTAGTCTGTGTGGGCTGCGTATCTATCTTGGCCACAATGATGCGTTCACTATGCTGTTTGTAGTAGCTTACCCGCATTCCTATTTTCCTATTCATTATTAAACCTACTCCTGCATTACCCCTATTTGATTTTGTGTTTATAACACTGTAGTCACCTGACCAGAAGTCTTGTTCCTCCTGCCACCGAACTTCACTAATTCCCACTATATCTAACTTCAACCTATCCATTTCCCTTTTTAAATTTTCTAACCTACCTGCCCGATTAAGGGATCTGACATTTCACGCTCCGATCCGTAGAACGCCAGTTTTCTTTCTCCTGATAATGACATCCTCTTGAGTAGTCCCCACCCGGAGATCCGAATGGGGGACTATTTTACCTCCGGAATATTTTACCCAAGAGGACGCCATCATCATTTAATCATACAGTAAAGCTGCATGCCCTCGGGAGAAATTACGGCTGTAGTTTCCCCTTGCTTTCAGCCGTTCGCAGTACCAGCACAGCAAGGCCGTTTTGGTTATTGTTACAAGGCCAGATCAGTCAATCATCCAGACTGTTGCCGTTGCAACTACTGAAAACGCTGCTGCCCCTCTTCAGGAACCACAAGTTTGTCTGGCCTCTCAACAGATACCCCTCCGTTGTGGTTGCACCTACGGTACGGCTATCTGTATCGCTGAGGCACGCAAGCCTCCCCACCAACGGCAAGGTCCATGGTTCATGGGGGGGGGGGGGGATACAGTATTATCATCTCAATATAACTTGGTGATGGCGCCTTGCTAGGTCGTAGCAATTGACTTAGCTGAAGGCTATGCTAGCTATCGTCTCGGCAAATGAGAGCGTATTTGTCAGTGTGGCGTCGCTAGCAAAGTCGGCTGTACAACTGGGGCGAGTGCTAGTACGTCTCTCTAGACCTGCCGTGTGGTGGCGCTCGGTCTGCGATCACTGACATTGAGGACACGCGGGTCTGACGTATACTACCGGACCACGGCCAATTTAAAAGCTACCACCTAGCAAGTGTGGTGTCTGGCGGTGACACCACACTAATAATACGGTATCGAAAATTACAGGTTTTTTCTTCCTACTCGTATGCATTAAGGGGAGAGATGGGAGGCAATTTTTATCCCTATTCTGCCAATACTATTCCACCCTTTGCATAGGTACACTTTTCAGAAAAACTGTAAATGTTAAAACAGTGAAATTTTTACTGAATGTATGTAACATACATGCCTGCATTTACAGTGAAAGGAACAAAATATCTCTTATGGATATGAAGAATTTTTTTTTATTCTTTCACTAATAAAATTTCACATTTTAAAAATACTTTAATTATTATAAAACAGTATCTGTTAAGTTGGTGTTCTCAGTTTACTTGTGATTACTTATTACCATCCTGAGTACAAATTTCATATTTCTAACCCAGTTAGTTTAGAAAATAATTGTACCTGAAACTCAAAAAATGTAGTTTTGAGAAAAAGCAATTTCATAAATGATGTTGTTGTTGTGGTGGTCTTCAGTCCTGAGACTGGTTTGATGCAGCTCTCCAAGCTACCCTATCCTGTGCAAGCTTCTTCATCTCCCAGTACTTACTGCAACCCACATCCTTCTGAATCTGCTTAGTGTATTCATCTCTTGGTCTCCGTCTACGATTTTTACTCTCCACGCTGACCTCCAATGCTAAATTTGTGATCCCTTGATGCCTCATAACATGTCCTACCAACCGGTCCCTTCTTTTTGTCAAGTTGTGCCACATACTCCTCTTCTCCCCAATTCTATTCAATACTTCATCATTAGTTATGTGATCTACCCATCTAATCTTCAGCATTCTTCTGTAGCACTACATTTCAAAACCTTCTATTCTCTTCTTGTCCAAACTATTTATCGTCCATGTTTCACTTCCATACAAGGCTACACTCCATACAAATACTTTCAGAAATGACTTCCTGACACTTAAATCTATACTCGATATTAACAAATTTCTCTTCTTCAGAAACACTTTCCTTGCCATTGCCACTCAACATTTTATATCTTCTCTACTTCGACCATCATCAGTTATTTTGCTCCCCAAATAGCAAAACTGTCTCATTTCCTAATCTAAACCCCTCAGCATCACCCGATTTAATTTGACTACATTCCATTATCCTCGTTTTGCTTTTGTTGATGTTCATCGTATATCCTCCTTTCAAGACACTGTCCATTCCATTCAACTGCTCTTCCAAGTTCTTTGCTGTCTCTGATAGAATTACAATGTCATCGGCGAACCTCAAAGTTTTTATTTCTTCTCCATGGATTTTAATACCTACTTCGAACTTTTCTTTTGTTTCCTTTACTGCTTGCTCAATATACAGATTGAATAACATCGGGGAGAGGCTACAACCCTGTCTCACTCCCTTCCCAACCACTGCTTCCCTTTCATGCCCCTCGACTCTTATAACTGCCATCTGGTTTCTGTACAAATTGTAAATAGCCTTTCGCTCCCTGTATTTTACCCCTGCCACCTTTAGAATTTGAAAGAGAGTATTCCAGTCAACATTGTCAAAAGCTTTCTCTAAGTCTACAAATGCTAGAAACATAGGTTTGCCTTTCCTTAATCTTTCTTCTAAGATAAGTCGTAGGGTCAGTATTGCTTCACGTGTTCCAACATTTCTACGGAGTCGGCTTCTACCAGTTTTTCCATACGCTTGTAAAGAATTCGCATTAGTATTTTGCAGCTGTGACTTATTAAACTGATAGTTCGGTAATTTTCACATCTGTCAACACCTGCTTTCTTTGGGATTGGAATTATTATATTCTTCTTGAAGCCTGAGGGTATTTCGCCCGTCTCATACATCTTACTCACCAGATGGTAGGGTTTTGTCAGGAATGGCTCTCCCAAGGCCGTCAGTAGTTCCAATGGAATGTTGTCTACTCCCGGGGCCTTGTTTCGACTCAGGTCTTTCAGTGCTCTGTCAAACTCTTCACGCTGTATCGTGTCTCCCATTTCATCTTCATCTACATCCTCTTCCATTTCTATAATATTGTCCTCATGTACATCGCCCTTGTATAGACCCTCTATATACTACTTCCACCTTTCTGCTTTCCCTTCTTTGCTTAGAACTGGGTTTCCATCTGAGCTCTTGATATTCATACAAGTGGTTCTCTTTTCTCCAAGGGTCTCTTTACTTTTCCTGTAGGCAGTATCTATCTTACCCCTAGTCACATAAGCCTCTACATCCTTGCAGTTGTCCTCTAGCCATCCCTGCTTAGCCATTTTGCACTTCCTGTCGATCTCATTTTTGAGACGTCTGTATTCCTTTTTGCCTGCTTCATTTACTGCATTTTTATATTTTCTCCTTTCATCAATTAAGTTCAATATTTCTTCTGTTACCCAAGGAGTTCTACTAGCCCTCGTCTTTTTACCTACTTGATCCTCTGCTGCCTTCACTACTTCATCCCTTGGAGCTACCCATTCTTCTTCTACTGTACTTCTTTCCCCTATTCCTGTCAATTGTTCCCTTATGCTCTCCCTGAAACTCTGTACAATCTCTGGTTCTTTCGGTTTATCCAGGTCCCATCTCCTTAAATTCCCACCTTTTTGCAGTTTCTTCAGTTTTAATCTACAGTTCATAACCAATAGATTGTGGTCAGAGTCCACATCTGCCCCTGGAAATGTCTTACAATTTAAAACCTGGTTCCTAAATCTCTGTCTTACCATTATATAATCTATCTGATACCGTCTAGTATATCCAGGATTCTTCCATGTATACAACCTTCTTTCATGATTCTTGAACCAAGTGTTAGCTATGATTAAGTTATGCTCTGTGCAAAACTCTACCAGGCGGCTTCCTCTTTCATTTCTTAGCCCCAATCCATATTCACCTACTATGTTTCCTTCTCTCCCTTTTCCTACACTCGAATTCCAGTCACCCATGGCTATTAAATTTTCGTCTGCCTTCAATACCTGAATAATTTCTTTTACCTCATCATACATTTCTTCAATTTCTTCATCATCTGCAGAGCTAGTTGGCATATAAATGATAATTGATTGAAACCCTCAGCTGCTGACAGGTGTTGTTGATATACCTTGATGGGGACAGCTGAAAATGTGTGCCCCGACGAGGACTTGAACCCGGGATCTCCTGCTTACATGACAGATGCTCTATCCATTTGAGCCACCTAGGACAAAGATGAATAGCGTGACTGCAGGGACTTATCCCTTGCGTGCTTCCCGTAAGACCCACATTCCCAGCTGTCCACAATCTACATACGTAATGTACGTAATAGATATTTGCCCGTCCACTGTCCCCATCGAGGTATATGAACAACAACTGTCAGCAGCTGAGGGTTTCAATCAATTATCATTTATTAAATTGTTTTTTTCTCAAAACACAGCCATAGCTCCCCTTGGATTGGAGCAGTTGACAGGGCACCTCATGGAATCTCATGAAGGTATTGATGTGGGTGTCCAGAGCACAAACTGCAGCAATTCTATCGCTAGGAGACTTAGCAACCTCCTGTTCCTCAGGAACCTCTCCCTTTCGGAAGACCTTGATGTACTTCAGAAATCATTGTGGATGTTAGAGGTCCAACGCTATTAGCGACATCCATCAGTGGAGCACCACATTGCCTTTAAATGGCGCTGTACCCGTTTCCGCTGACTAATAAAATGACAGAAACAAGAATGGTGGTGTGACGACACTCGCCTGCTTTGTTTCTTCGTTTGTTGTCCTTGGTGTCAACGTACATTGATACACTGACTGAAAAATGTGTTGTGGAAGTGCAACTACTGTGTACTTTAAAGGATGTAGCCGTCAGATGCACAGTTGTGTTTCACAGCCTTTTTCTTTCACTATTCACCCCCCCCCCCCTCACCCCCACCCCCAATATTACACAGTTATATGGTCAGTGCACTATTGTTTAACTTCCGATAAGCCTCATTAATGGGTTGCCGGTGAACGTCCAGATACTGCTACAATAGTTTACTATTGAACATCTTCCAGCAGTAAAAACCTAACCGCGAAGTTCACAGTTCTTGAAGTATGTAAAGGTACATATAAAGCAGACACTGTCATTGTTTTTACATATGGCCTAATAGTTTAACATTTATTCCACAGTTAAGTTGAAGCATTATTGTTGTTCTTCCCAACACAGGTCCTCATCTGAAACTCGGCCATGGACTGACTGTCTCAGGACCAAAAATTGGGCCCTCGCATATTGTCACAATAATAGGTGCTGAAACTACACCGTGTTCAAAGTTAAATTTACAGAAATTACAATTAAAACTTAACTCATTAAACTAACTGCATACATCAAAAAATTTGATCCTTTTTACAATTTCTTCTACTACAAGGTTTAGGCAAATTTATTTGTTTAAATGATGAAATTAACATATATTGTTACATAAACAATACTTTTGACAAAACTGTTAAGTACTTTGGAATTAATGAAGGCCAGTTTTCCTAACATGTTTTTTAATAGAACCAAATAAATACTTTAAGAATACCACGTATTAGTTCGTCTTCCAAATGTTTATAATTAGTACAGAATTTATATTTGTTTATATGTCAACAATAGAATTTAAGTTACAAAACAATTACTGATTTCACTCTATAACGAAAGATACTAACTTGGAATAGTCAAAATAAATTAGAAAATCAATTACATCCTTAAAACTAAGCACGGAATTAGATCTGGTGTTATATTCTTTAAAACTGAGGGTCAACCTTTCTCTTACATGAAAATGCAGATTATATTTACATATATTAATGGTAATTAGTTAAAAGTGAAAAAACGAATTTAAGGAGGCAGATGGCAAAACAAGAGGGGAAGTAAAATTATCCCAGCTTGCTTCGTCACATCGGGAATGGCATATCACCACCTTTAGACCATGTACCCCCTTCTTTCCGAGGTAGCGCAGAGGTTTAACACCTTCATGGACACCAGTCCCCCACAAGTACACCTGGTGCCTCCCTGACTTGTGATTTTGCTGTGAATTTTGCACGAGTCTTTGCGTATGAGTTTTATCAGCTTGCATTTCATGTCCTCATATGGCAAGTGGTGCAAATTCACTTACCTTTCAGTTCATATCACCTAGAGTCAAATAATGCTGTATTTAGCGAATGAGAAACTTCAGTGCCCTAGCCCTTTTGCCATGACATGGCTCCAAAGCTAGACTGCATCCACAGCCGATGTGAAGTCCCTGCCATTTTCAACCACATCTGGAGGAAGGGTGGGTTTCCATCTCAGTGGCAAGAAAGTGTGATTGTCCTGGTGCTGAAGCCGGGTAAACACCTCCTTGAGATAAACAGCTATCGCCCAATTAATCTTACTAATGTTTTCTGCAAGTTGCTCACACGGATGGTGAGCTGGTAGTTGTGTTGGCACTTTGAGCCTTGTGGTCTTTCGGCTCTGACCAACGGTGATTTTTGTCAAGGCTGTAGTCCTTTGGCCCCCCATTCTCTTGTTTATGGGGGAAGTCCCAACTTGAACCCAGAAAGTAACCGGAATTCAAAGTGTGAGTTTTGAGGTTTTCTCCTTTGGCTTTTACCTGTCACTTCCTCCCAGCTCCCACTGTCTCTTTTCCCTTTCGTCCCATCTAATTCAGAATAGGCCATTTTTAATTCTTCTATTCTTATGGCAAACTAAAAAGCACTACAATGCACTTAAACTGTAATAAAGTAACTATCAGTAAAAACTTATTTTTCGGTGAGTTGTGCAACTAACTTCCAGGCATTAGACAGACTTAAAATAACATTATCGAAGTTCATTGAATGTAGGTAGTACAAGACATGATGAGAATGAAAACTATAAAAGCACGATATTTAACAACTTGTAAACCAATGCTATCAGGAAATTATTTAAAGCATGTAAAGGGTCCAAAACAACACATAGCAATTAGAGGTGTGTGGAAGTTAACACAGGTTGTAAACACACTGATTTTCACTTAACATAGATTTTAAACAATGGAAAGTTGAGCCAACCTGGAGAATTTGAGCTGCAGCAGATAGAAAATGACACAATGGCAGCTACAGCTGGTGGACACTTCACGTACATTTCATCAATAAGCGTATGATAAATCTGATTAATGGTTTTAACCTCTGGGGAAGTGCAGGTTCCTGTGTGTATCCATTTGTGGGAGAAGGTTGTCGAGTTCACCACGAGATTCTGGCTTAGCACAGAGCTGATTAGAAACAGGCCATTGGAATTTATTTTCCCATGTATGCTCTTGCTCCTGATTGCAGGCCTAGATGTTCCTTCCTGGCCCACTTTGGCGTTGAAATCTCCCAAAATGACCGTAGTATGGTACGAGACACAGGAGCAGGCATGTACAGGGTATCTGAATCGGAGTCACCGAGTAAATGAGAAGCCGGTCAGTTTCTAAAAATGAACGCTGAAGGCTTTATTTGTGAGAAGGGGCCTATATTTAAGGCATGTAGGGAAGCAACAAATGGCCGAAGAGGCGGCCTCTAAAGACCAAAATGTATGTGATGGCTTGGAGGAGTGGCAGAGGACTGTGTCAGCTGGTCAGGTGTTGTTGAGCAGTAGAGTATAGCGTCTTTGCGCAGTCCCCTGCTTGCCTATGTCCGAGGCACCATGTGATCCTCCAACACAACCCTATTGGCCAAGGAGGCTGAACCTTAAGCAAAGAATTAACGAGTCTCAAAAAATATTTTTTAAAAATCTACTGTCTTTACCCTCTCCAAGCAGGTGGCCATTTCACTTTTTTCTAGTTCTTCATAAAATCTACTTTTCTCCTTCTCTGTGCTTACATTTGTTGGTGCAAACACATTAGCAAGTATTACATCTCTGTACTTATGCTTTATAGTGAGAAATGATATTCTTTTGCTGTTTGCACTGGAGTCCTTCACTTGCGTTACCAGGCCTTCCATTCTCTTCACATCCTCCATACAATGTTATTGATTTATTCACTCACCTTCTACAGCAAGTAAAAACAGAAATGGCTCCTAGGAGGGTGAAGTAGGGAATGGAACATCTTTTTTAGACCAGTGAACATAAACCATGTTAAAATTTATTAAATCTGTTACCTAATGTGCATGTATGTGCAGTAATAGTGTGATGCATAGATTCGAACTCATGCCCATGCTCCTTTTCACTTACTACTCGGCAGTGATGCTGTGCATGTCACTATGCCACACACTGGGACTGGGACACATCAGAAGCTATGCTTATGTGAACAGGCAGACATGTGAGGGGACAGCTGATGTCACTACACTTACAATAGCTTGCTTACTCCTGTCACTTGTCATAACAAAGATACTGAGATGCAATAATAGCTAGTTTTATACTAAAATCATTTATATTTTTACGTGTATCAATTTCTAAATTTATCAGCTAACACGTAGAAAGTAAAGTAGTATGATAACTAAGTGCCTCAGAAATGGCAAGGATGGTAGATTTAGCACAGAATACTTCCCAGTCCCTTGCCTGAGGGCTTGGCAGTGCGCAGCTGTTTGTGGCCTGACCAACTGCAGAAACAGAACACTGGTAAAGCATCCATTCACAGGCTGACCATAACTGCTGTAAACAACAGATCAGATGCAGCTTGTGAGTCCACAGGGGGCAATGGAAAACTACAGGAAGCTGAGTAGGGCAAGCCAGAATGAGAGCCAAGAAAAAAATCCGGATAACTGTGTGTAGGTCTGGTGCACCAAGGGTTCCAGGCAAATTTAATTGTGTATACGAATGATCCTTCCATCCTGGGAATCGAGAATTTTGGTGATTTTTACCTGTTATCAGTATTGGTAGTGGCAAGACATCACAATATGTGACATAAATTACTGTGTGTTTCGATTGCATTGATGTAGAAACTTAAATTTTTTGCACCACCAAGGAATCGTAGATTTTGGAATTTGACATAAATGTGAACCTGATATGTTTACAAGTCCCTGAGGAAAAGTATTGTTGACAGTCAGTCAGGCAGATGGACAACAAGGCTGTTCTGTAAGGTTTCCATTTTTAGTGATCGAGCCACAGAATTTTAAACATAAAACAAAAACTGACTTTAACGAATGTATGCAGAAAGAAATGGTATTCTCCACATTTACATGCTTGTGTAGTTGTAATCTGCTGATCAGTGTTCAAATTGTGATGCTAACAATAAATGAAATTATAAGTGTGTGTGTTCACTTCAGTTTTATATCACGTAAATTATGAAAATGTCAAAGTTTGCTGTTATGTTTCTTAAATAAATTCCGTGTCATATGCACTTTCCAAATTTTTGGTTGAATGTTTCGTATTATGTATCTCTCTGAGTTGCAGTGTCTTAGAAGTTATACAATATCAATGTTCTAAGCACTGATGTAAATAAATAATTATTATTTTACTACATTGTACAAGTTTTATTGTTATGTATATGTAGGAGGTGGGGGAGGGGTGGTGGCACAGTAACAAACTGTGTGACCCCTCAGTATCCAACTGTGGATCCATATGTCTTGATGGGGTGTCCCTGAACACCCTTGTCCGCCTGTAGATTTCTGCCCATGGCCTCCAGAACAATGAAGCTGTTATATTTCACTGTCAAAAGCTTGCCACATCTATATCTAAGTTGGTTGCTTCCCAGCATTCAATGTGGAAAAAAGCATGGCCAGTCTTCACACTAGTGACTATGTTCCCAGCTTCCCACCACTGGTACTCATCAGAATTTGCAGGTTTGTCCAATATGACAGTGTTTTTTGTTGTCCATGTATGTTATTTAGTGGTAACTGTTCAATGTAAACTTACATTTGTGAGACTTTTTGTTGTTACATTTTATCAAAAATGATTGACTTGTGATAATTTGCCCAAAAAATGTGTGTGTGTGTGTGCGCGATACGTAAATGTGACGAAGTTAGTTAAATGTTAGGTTATTTAAATTTTTCAATGAAATATTGTTTTGTGTACATGAGTTAACTTGCACCCTGGTTTATTGGTTTACTGCTGTCTTTGTGGGCATTGCATGTGAAGATACTTGAATTTTTCAGCTATTTTAATGTAGATAGTAGTTTTTGTCATCATACCTTTCTTCTGCAAGCTTTGGTCCTTGGACATGTTGCGATATTCAACGTCGACTCACTGCACAATGACATGCATCACGCTGGTCTCTCAGATTCCCTGGGTGTGCAGACTAGTACCTTAACTCAACGGTATCGTTGTTCCAGCAGTATAGGGGGGTGCATGTTAGCTCAAATGGTAATATGCCTCCCGTTCCTGTTTGGACACTGTATCATTAATGTTGTCGAGGATCTGTCAGGTTGACTTGCGGTGCAGAATCTCCTTCATATCTGGTATTCCATGCAAAGCCAGTTCTTGCCGCCCATCACCAACCACATCTACACAGGAAGGGCATTCACAGAGAGTGTGCTCTGGAGTGCCTTCTTCTCCGTAGGCAAATTAATTCGTTTTCTTACTTATGATCAGTGTGAGTATGTGGTACATGGACCCAGGCCCATCAGAAAGAGTGTTAGCTCTTGTGATGGGTTCAGTTGTTGTAATCAAATCCTTTGTTTGATGTTGGGGTAGAAGTTGTAGGTTTGTCATCCTTTTTAGGCATTATCCCAGCTTCCCTGCCAGAGGTAGCAGCCCTGGTTTTTTAACTGTTTTCAGTCAGTGACTTAAACTTCTATGAAATTCTGAACTTGGTGGAAGTCGTTCCTCTTCAACCAGTACCTAACTGTTTTCTTCAGTATTTGTAGGTCAAGTGAACATATTCCAGGGATTATTTGAGGTGTCTCCACAGATACTGTGGCTGAACCTCCTGACTGAGGAGTACTTCTCATTGTACTTTGTATATTGCTTGTGCTAGTGTTATTAGTAACAGCCTATGACACCAGACACTAGAAAAATAACCCAAAATTGCGGTTAAAAAAACCTGTTGTAACAAGAGTCATCCAGAAAATAAATAACATTTTGGCATAACTAAATAAGAATGCAGGATATCAACACAAAACTTTGTAAATAAAGTTACAGTACCTTATTCTATTTTTCAGTGTGGTAGCCATAACTGTCAAGGCACTTACTGTAGCATGGGATCAGTTTTTCAATTCCCATGTTGTACTCTTCTACTGTCAAAGATTTGAGCCAGGATATCACTGCTTGTTTGAGGTCTTCACCATTTGCGAAATGTTTTCCACCCAAAACTTCCTTTAGTTTCGGGAATAAGTGAAAATCACTTGGTGCCAAATTGAGGCTTTAATGAGGATGTCCTAAAATTTCCCACTTAAGATGTTGAAGTTCTTGCTGTGTTCGAGCTGACGCATGAGGCCACACATTGTCATGTTACATCTTTGTTGACAACATTTCATTTCACTAAAGACTCATTCATTGCAGTATCACCATAAACATTCTTTATTTGCCTATAAATTTCGAGAGGCCAAGCATTTTGTCCATTCAGAAAATGAATGACACTATGCACTTCACATTTGGTGGGATTTTCAATGGCACCACTATTTCGAAAGTCGTAACCACTCAGCAACAAAACTCGGCCCACACTGAGACGGACAAAGGAGCTAACTGGCATGCTTGTGATCATGATAGTGGGATATCAGCTCTGAGTGTGATACACAATCGTTCTTTACTTTCTTGATGGCCCTTGTACAATCATTTCGCTTGTGTTGGCACTTTATAATTGAGCCTGCGTGACATTATTATTTTTTGCATCATATTTGTGCCTCTCTTATTCACTTCCTTTATATGAGTGCTGAAACTGAATTGCTCGCCCAAAAAGAAACCTAAATACTGTTTTTCTGTTTGTGAGACTATTATTAAGTCACATTAGTGGGTCTCTTAGAACATGGTATTTTTAACAAAATGTATGGAGTTTTTTGGGGTGCTACTGTTAAAGATGGGCCTCTTCAAAAATTGCATTAAAACCTGTTTCAGATCGCTTCTTGAGCTATCCTAACAAGGATCATTATATCATTGGCATATCTCACTAGACCCAGGCTGATTGATTTTCTTGCTACTTTCCTAGGCACAATGAGAAATCAAGTTATGAAAGGTGAAAGATACATATGATACAGTTAAATGATAAAATTGCAACAGGACAGAATGGCTTTGTCAGTCCTTACTTTTCTATAAAAGGTGAAGAAATTATACCTAGTTTGAAACCTGTTGATTCCTTCTGCAAGGAGAAGTGTGTTTCTGTAGCTGTGTGTTTCTATAGTGTGAAAAAGAGTGGCATGTCACTCAGACCTCAGATTGAGGGGGAGCCGTCTGTTCTGAGGACAAGTCTCCTTTTCTTCTCATGTCTCATCCTCTTAATTAATCTTTACTTCTCACTATAATGTTCTGTCATCTCTAGACTGAAACTGACACAGTGTTGATCCACCTCTGATCTACGCTCTGACTCATATTTGGAGAGAGTAGAGCTCATATCTCTTTGGAGAGAGTAGAGCCCAAATTTCTATTCAGATTTAGATTTTCAAATAATGGAAACTCCTGGTAGGAATGTCAACAACATAGGAAAAGACAAGACTGTTATTTACTGTAGGGAAGACACATAAGTTGCAGACAGGCACAATTAAAAGATACTTACTTAAAGCATTTGGCCTCATCAAAAGAGAAAGACACACCATCCATACACACAAGCAAGCACACATCATGCACACGACTGACCGCCAACTATGGCAGCTCGGGTTAGAATTCATTTGAGCCCGAGCTGCTGGAGTTAGCGGTCATATGCACAGGAGGTGTGCTCGCTAGTGTGTATGAATGGTGTGTGTTTCTCTTTTGATGAGGCCAAAATCTTTAAGTAAGTATCTTTTAATTGCACCTGTCTGCAACTTAATGTGTCTTCTTTAAGGTAAGACGTAATATATCTTTTCCTACATTGTTCAGATTTATATTTTCTAATGAACAGCCACCTGAAACTTCTAACAGGACCATACGTAATTTCCATTCCTATTCATCACTTCTGAGGTTGCACTCTATCACTGATAACCTCGCTGTAATTACGCTGTTGAACATTGACCTTCCTTCAGTAACATATATGCTGAATATAAAGAAGATGTAACTGCCACTTACCTTTCAATGAGCATGTAATAAACACTGAACATACTTCTCCATCAGTTATTTGAGTTTACCATATTAGAAAACAGTTTCTGAAACATAAGTATACAACTGTTTCATTGCTGGCTTATTGACATCTTTATAATTGCAGCATTTTCTTTTATTTAAGTTGTATATAACAGCGCTGGTGTGTGGACAGTAATGTGTGCTGGACAGTTGCAATCCAATGAGCAATGTAATAAAGACTATGTTTGTGTGCAAGATTTTGATATTTCTGATACTGGACAGCTCACAAGCATTGGATTGCATGTCTTTATGGAAATCTCCAAACAATACTGCAGATATCATGTATGCTGGTTATTCTATTGCCTGTATGTATTTGAGAAAGAACAGCTTGTCATACATCATGTGCTTCACTTCAAAAGTATTTATTTGTCAGACCAGTTGCATCTATTAGAGGGTAAACAACAAATGTACGCATTCCTATGTCCGTAACACAAGAACACTTTATATACACTAAAGAAGTAAGAAAAGATAACTTGCAAACTGTCTTATTGTACTTCAAATGCTATTTCTGACAGGAGTAAAATCTTGATCGTGATTATAATGTATGACGATCTAGAAGTATGGAACGCCCATAAGTATTTAAAACTGTAATCATAACCCTGTACATAACCATGCATACATGATCATATTAGGGTCCATTGTTTCATGGTGAAAAAATGTATCTTCCCTATATGGTTCACAGATTATTGCATTAACATTTTATAAAACTGTAGGGCAGAGAGTATAATAGTACTGGTCTCTTGTTATCTTTAAGACTATACCTAGCTAGATCTGTGGTAAGCACTCAATATTAACTGCAAACTGTAAAGTGGCCATTTTGTGGAGAATGTCGGAAGTGAGAGCTTGCGATCGGCACAGAACACGTTGGCTGCTGAGACAAATCCTGACTGCTCCTCCCAGGCCTTCTTTAGGGAATAAATGAGCATGTAATGTGTTTCAGAAGTGGTATGAAAGTTAATGGTGAGCCATTAGGGCCAGCTACACCTCACCTCTTCACTCATTTTTTTTATTAATAGTAGTAACCACTGTGCACAGTACACCATGCGAGTCAATATTATTTTCCCAATGATTACTTTATTGCAATGGTGCACAGTATCGTTATGTAGCTAATGTTGGCAATGAGCAAAATCATTCCATAGCAGCCTATAGTTAACAGAATTTACACAAGTGGCTTTCACTGTGAATTCACCGAGGTGGTCAGATTGTGATTTTGATGTTAGAGCTATACAGGCTTTGTATTTAACTGAAGGTATTCCTTGGTTTGATAAAAACTTTGCAGGTTCTGTAATATACTACTCTCTGTAGTTAGCAGACATAGTGCATTTGTTTCATGTAGTTCTCACAAATAAACTTGTAGATTACACATATTGAGGGTAGTGTTTTTTTTTCTTACTTCAAATGTAATAGTTTAAGAAATGTAAATGAGAGAAACTAGAGGTGTTCACATCCCTGGCAGCTGTCCAGAAAAGTATTCAGGAAAAATTAGATTTTGTTGCACAATAACATCCCTGCACACCTTTCATTATTTGTTTAATATTAATTTCCCAAGAATAATGCTATTTTTCTCTCTCTTTGTTATGGTTGATGGCAATCACTGATTTTATTTTTACACTGACCTGTTTCACCTCTGATTTACAGCTCCTTGATCCCTTATTTGTGAATGATAGAAATAAACAGTAAAACTACATATGTGTCAGTACTTTAATGCACTTTTGTCAAAAACACAGGACTCCATGTTACACACTCTTAACAAAAATTCAAATGTACAGGTAAGGTAGATGACATTTTTTACATTTTCTATTAGAAATGACAATTTTAAAAGTTTTCTGTTAGTCTTAACTGACTGTATTAATAGAATTCTGTGCCACTGATCCATATTGATATGGCAGTTTTAGCAGACAATATGTTCTCTCTCTCTCTCTCTCTCTCTCTCTCTCTCTCTCTCTCGCTCTGTGTGTGTCACTCACACACACGCGGGTCAGTCACACAGTTTTTTAATTTTCAGTTGTAGTTAGTAATTGTGTGTGGACACAGTACTTTATAAGCACATCTCACACTGCAGGATAAAATTGGCTCTGTGGAAATTTACCATGAATAGTGAATACTTGCTTGGTTCTCAGGTCCACATGGGATCTTGTTCCCAATACTACTGGCTCTAACTCAGGATCTTGACTGATCTGTGTAACCTCCAGTTGCACTGCCATCAACTACAGACACTCAGGTATTAGACAGTGTGATCTAAAAGAGGGAGTGGCTGTTTATGCCACATAGTTGCTAAATGTTCTTTAATTTGTTTGTGCAAGTGTGTTTCTGTGTCAGAAACAAACATTCAAACTTACTTTAATTCATGTCAACGTATGATTTTGGGAGTTATTGATTCGAATATTAATGGTAAACAAAAAATGATCATTTTTGGGCGAAAATGATAAAAACTACAAAATTACTTAAGAAAAGAAGCTGCAGAACTCTCATTTGTACAATGGGATTTCAGAACGTGCCATAAGAGTTGCTGATGTCGTGAAGTGTATGTTTGTCGTGTGGGCATGTGCCTGTGTGTATAACTAGCAAAATAATTCACTTTACAGTCTTTTCCAGTAATTATGGGTGTGAAGTTTCTACAAGTCCACAGCAGTAATCATTGTGGATCAGGGCGAGGTGAACTGACATGATAATTGTAAATGTGGCACTGCACAAACTGGAGACATTGTCATCCCAAGAATGACGTAACTGGCTAGCAATGAAGAGCAATATTCACAATGAGGAATGAATGAGGTTCTATTTACAAGAATAGCAACTTACTCGTCTCAGAGCATTAACATGTCGCTAAATTCTGAGAGAACAAAGAATAACTTTCATACTGTTAGGAGTGTACCTGTAATGTTAAGTACAGTACATGAGAAGTTTACTGCATTAGTATTTCATTTAATTACTGCTCAGTTATCTGAATTTACCACCACTGTAGGTGTGTTAACACTTGTTAATATAGAGGAGCAGCAGTTGTATTCGTTAATCTATACGAAAACGAGGCCGGATAAGATTGGGGCGGCACACTATGTTCAGGGACTACTTAACTAGTTATTATAACCACATAGGTAATTAGAAAGCAAATGGCTGTACAAATGCTGAAACGAATATTCCACAAAATGGCACAATTATTTCCGACCTCCAGCTGTGCAAGTTTAGTATCGTCAGTTGTGAAGAGATTAAGGTCTGTTACGAGTGGTAGTTACGGTCCAACCTGCAACCTCACACATTTCTCGCACGCACTAAAGCCGGAAGTCGAGGCGCGGTACAACTCGAGACCTCCACGCGTACGCGTTCGGTGGGCGTGATGTGACGATTCTTTCAGGTCCCTTGCTTCTTATTTCTGAGTTTGAACCACCCGGCCGTCACCCTGGTGTCCTTCGGCATCGAAGCCGACCTCGAAACTTTGCCAGAGTCTTTCGTCCTGTCCGCGTCCTTCTTGTGGGTGGAATTCTTGTAGCCTCGGCTGCTGCTGTCGGCAGTACTGAGCTCCACGGCGGAAGCATTGAGGGCAGAGTTCTTCCCGGAGGCGGAAGACCTCTCCTTGCCTCGGAGGCGCGCATTGCTGTGGTCGCTGTGGCGGCTCAGGGACTCCACCGAGCCGGCGGGTCCCAGACCGCCGCCACCTGCCGCCCTCTTCTTGGCGGAGTTGCGCATTTCGAGGGTGTGCCTCACGCCCCCACTGGCCCCGTTCTTGTGGCTGAGCGACTCGACGGACACGGCCTTGGCGACCTTCTGCTTGGCGTGGATCTTGGAGGCGGCGTCGGCGACCCCGCTCCTCCGCCGCGATACGGCGCGGCTGGTGGTGGCACCGGACCCCGCGGGGGCCTGCCGGTGCTGCGAGCCCGAGGACGGCGCCTTGGGCGGCCGCCCGTTCTTGATGTAGTTGCGGTTGTTGTCCTCGTTCGTGTAGTGCACCTCGAGTCCCTCGCGGTAGTGCTTGGGCCGCCACGGAGCCAGCACCGAGATCGACCGCGAGATGGTCTTGGTCTGCGGCTGCAGCTGCGATGACGTCACCGAGGACAGCTCCTCGCGGCTCTGCGCGCGGCGGGCCGTGGCGTGTGACCGGGGGCCCGGGATGTCGCCCACTGGAACACAGACGGCACGGTCAGGCGGGCGACCACGCATCTCGTGAGTGAGTGAGTGAGTGACAGACTGTTGTTCTCCGAGTGCAGAACATTTACGATTTCACCAGAAGATCAGTATTAAAAGATTTACTGGCCTAGGCGCTCAGTCCGGAACCGCGGGACTGCTACGGTCGCAGGTTCGAATCCTGCCTCGGGCGTGGATATGTGTGATGTCCTTAGGTTAGTTAGGTTTAATTAGTTCTAAGTTCTAGGCGACTGATGACCTCAGAAGTTAAGTCGCATAGTGCTCAGAGCCATTTGAACCATTTTTGATTTACTGGCGCTGCAGTAACACAACTTATAATGCTATATACCGTGTTGTATGTATGCACACACGGTGTGTCCCTCCTAAAAGTCGTCTGGCACATCTTCTCTCATTTATTGATGGATATTTGAATTTTCGTTTTTGAAATGTGTAGCTGGAGTCAGCATGAAAGGTTTGATGAGCAATATCTCTATTTCTGCTATGCCCCCTTCTACGAGCAAGTAGGCTGTTTAGGTTTTTATGTTGGTAACGCCATGTAGCGCTCTACATGAAAATCACTGACTGCGCTGGTTTGCATTGTTGGAATCTGATATTGTGATGTTGGGCAGTTGGCTGTTAACGGCGCGTAGCGTTGCGCAGTTGGAGGTGAGCCGCCAGCAGTGGTGGATGTGGGGAGAGAAATTGCGGAGTTTTGAGAGCGGACGATCTGGATGTGTGTCCATCAGAGACAGTAAATTTGTAAGACTGAATGTCATGAACTGCTATATATATTATGACTTTTGAATACTATTAAGGTAAATTCATTCTTTGTTCTCTATCAACATCTTTCATTTGCTAACTATGCCTATTAGTAGTTAGTGCCTTCAGTAGTTTGAATCTTTTATTTAGCTGGCAGTAGTGGCGCTCGCTGTATTGCAGTAGTTCGAGTAACGAAGATTTTTGTGAGGTAAGTGATTTGTGAAAGGTATAGTTTAATGTTAATCGGGGCCATTCTTTTGTAGGGATTATTGAAAGTCAGATTGCGTTGAGCTAAAAATATTGTGTGTCAGTTTAGTGTTGATCAGAATAGGTAAAGAGCGAAATGTCTGAGTACGTTCAGTTCTGCTCAGCTGTTTGAAAATCAAATAATGTAAGAGGTTTATCAGCACAGTAATTCATTAATTTTTCTAAGGGGACGTTTCATACGTACCCATTCTATACAGAAGTTCCACATCAGTCTAGTGTGATATTCATTTTATCGATTTGTGTTAACAGGGACAAGAAAACACGAAACATAACCGGTACTCCAGCAGCGACAACGCGGTCCTTATCGGCGCTGACTGCTACCGCCAAGAAACAGCGTTGCTCCACTGCTGAAAAACTGGTTATTCTTCATTTTTTACTGTCCCTGTTAATAGATATCGGTAAAACGACTATCACACGAGATTGGGATCACTCTGTCGAATGGGTACGTAAAATTTCTCTTTAAAAATTTTTTGTTTGTTGCTGGAAATAAACCGACGTTTTCCTTCAACACTGGGCATCACAGGAAAGTGGTGATGGGCAGCATTTGTTTGGGCTGACTCCACCTACACATTGCAAACACGAAATAGCAAATACCTGCTAAAACACCAGAGGCAACGTGCCTGACGACCCGTAAGAGAGAGAGAGAGATTCTGCTTACACTAAGACAGGGGACATCTCATATCTTCCGTATCAGGCGCATTGTAGGCTAATGGCGTGTTCTGGAGTAAGCGTGGGCACTTAACAAATGGCTCTGAGCAGTACGGGACGTAACATCTGAGGTCATCAGTCCCCTAGACTTTGAACTACTTAAACCTAACTAACCTAACGACAGCACACACATCCATGTCTGAGGCAGGATTCGAACTTGCGACCGTAGCACCAGCGCGGTTCCGGACTAAAGCGCCTAGAACCGTTCGGCCACAACGGCCGGCTGGGCACTTAACAGTTCACCATGTGAGCTCTGGCACCTGGTGGGGACTATCTTAACTATCTATCGAAATGTACGTAAACTGCAAAATGCTGCCAAATGATCAATTTATATTAAGTTTTCCATAGTAAGTATTGAATAAATGAAACAGTTAATATAAAGAAAGATTTACAATGTAAATTTATATCAAACAAATAGCTAAAGATAATTACAAACAAAGCTACAGAAAACTGAAATATAATGTTCTTATCAGCTGTAAAATACTTGTATAATAGAACTTGTTCTCAATAGGCTTCGAAATAAGTTTTATTATTATATCATCATTATTCACCATTGGTGGAACCATCATCCTGCTTAGTTTGTTCCGCAATATTCTGATACAAAGGTGAAAGACAGATTTTCCAGAGGAGACGGAATCTATTCGGTCGTCAAACTGGCTCGAGCATGCAATGCGCATTCAAAATAGTGATTTAGGAAGATACTGAACAAAAATGTACAGAAGTATCAACATGACACTGCTGTCTTTTTTCCTTTTCTTTAAAAAAATTCAAATGGGATTTCGCATGGAGTGTGATGTTGATCTTATTAAACGCTAGGTTGTAATTATTTCAGTAACTGCCTGCTTTCTCTCATTATGCTGTAGGCTGTTATGTGATCTATTTCACCCTGAGAACATACGTTGACGAAAGTGATGTTTGTCTAGTCTGAACCAATAATTATGACCGAGCGAGGTGGCGCAGTGGTTAGCACACTGGACTCGCATTCGGGAGGACGACGGTTCAATCCCGTCTCCGGCCATCCTGATTTAGGTTTTCCGTGATTTCCCTAAATCGTTTCAGGCGAATGCCGATATGGTTCCTTTGAAAGGGCACGGCCGATTTCCTTCCCAATCCTTCCCTAACCCGAGCTTGCGCTCCGTCTCTAATGACCTCGTTGTCGACGGAACGTTAAACACTAACCACCACCACCACCAATAATTATGAGTGCAGGGACGAATTAACAAGCTATGGCCCTCTGGTGAGCAACTTCCCGATTATTTAAACCAACTTTTTAAAGACAACATAGTTAGCCAAGAATACAAAAAGGCACTGCTATCTGCATTCCCTAATAGATTGTTTTTATTCCATGCAATCATGATGAGCAGGAGCGCTTTTTTCTGGCCATACGTTATGTAATGCAGAATCGACACCTTTTATCTTACGTTTAAAAAAAAGAGTACGATTTATTTAGAGGAAAATGTGTCATAGATATCCCAGTAAATGACATTGTCTTTGGGAATGAAATTTGCAGTTTTATTTCTTGTAAGTTGGCACCATACTTTTTTGTTATATACGTCGGAAATAGCAAGTCGCGCTCAGTAAATCAGTGTTTCTTGTTCTGCGGTGTTTTCGCTGCTACAGGCAGGAGTTTCAGAGCTGTTTACGTCAGTTTTGAGTTAGCCTAATTCAGTGCATTTCTTCAAAAATCCTGGGAAGCATCTGATATTTGGTGAAGCTGAAATTAAAAAGAGCCCACAAATTTCGTTTAAATGGAAGAGAAGCAATTTGTGGTTTCCGTGACTATCTTCACGAAATTAATCAATATCTTCATAGTGAGCTCCAAGCATTCACCGCGGGACACACAGATATTGAGCATCTTTGGTTGGAATTTAAAGGTATTGTCCACCACGTGCTAGAGAAGTATGTGCTTAGCAAAAATATAGGGGAGGGAAAGGATCCACCTTTGTACAACAAACACATTAGGAAATTGCTGAGAAAGCAGAGAATTTTGCACAGCAATTATGCGAAATGAAAGCAGTGTCACTGCACAGTCGTCTGTGCATCGACCCTAAACGGAAAGCGTCTGAGGTGAGCAGCAGAGCAGGTCGGGGCAGCGGCGGGCTGTACCTGTGGCGGCGTGCAGGTAGACGACGGAGCGCTGCGACTGCTGGCTGGAGTCGCCCTCGGTGGTGGACTCCGCCGACGAGGTGGCCACGTCGCCGGCGCTACGGTGGTGTCGCCGCTCGCCGCCCGCCTTCAGGGTTCCGGAAGGCGGCGCGCCGGTGCTGGTCGGCACCTGCTTTCCAACAACAACGGCATCATCAGTACCTCAGTCCGCAGTTATCGACAGGGCACAGACAATTTTACTTTTCCCCCCAGTCCTAGAGTGGGCGTCACGACAGAAGGCGCCTCTGCGTAGAGAGAGAGAGGGGGGGGGGGGGGGGGGAGGGAGGCGTGGAGGGGATGAGATCGGATTACCCATGGCGGCAGGGCAGGGGAGAAACCTTCCATATTGCCAACTCTTGCCAAGTGTTTATGCAGACAATGAATAACATTTGTGACATGTCATTGTCTATTGAATGTAATCATGCCGCTTGTGGTCGTTAATATTTATCACGATTACAATTTCTGCATGCTGCCATTTTCAAATATAGCGGGATGTTAAAACCCCTGTACAGTGTTAAGTCGAAAGATAGTGGAACATGGCTCCCAGCAGTCTGGATCCAAATACGTATGGTGGTGTAAGTATACCCACTTTTCCACATACCATGTTAGCACAAACCACGCGGGTGTTATTGTACTTCCCACACGTTGTGGGAAAAAGTGAGTAAAATTATATGTCTATACGTATTTGTATACAGACTGCTAGGAACTATGTTCCAGCATGACTTAATATTGTAGGGTGGTTATAACGTACTGCTTTGCTTCAAAATGAGAAAACGTCGAAATTGCAATGGCAATACATATTTATAACGGCCATATCGGGAATGACTACATTCAGTAATAGCCGTAAGACTTTTCCTGACTGTGGACATTGAAGCCAGTTCCCATTATCTGAGGGACGAGTTTTTTTTCCCCATCCTCGAGCTAATGGTCCTGTCTTCCTGTAATCCTCCTAAAAGGGTTTTGTAGGGACCAATTTCGGTGGCTTAAAAGCTTGACTTTCCGAAACGGTAGTTAGATTTTCCAGCATCTCTTGGAAAGGAACTTTGAAAAGTCCTGCCACACAGCAGCACCTCGCGGAGAAATGCTATTAACGGGAGCAGAAAATTCGCTCCTGAAGTTGATTTGCCAAAGGCCTGGATCTAAAAAAAATTGTGGAATACTTTTGTAGCTCGCGAAAAGTGAGTCCGCCCTTAACCCTTAGATGGTATTTTACGTACCACACGTACGAAATAACATGAATGAAGCCTGTATAGTACACAGTATGAAAAAGGAAAAGGAAACTAAAGGCACTGTAATATGCTTAAAGAAAAGAAGAACGAAGTATAAGTTAGGGCCAAAAACAGTAGAACAAGTGAGAGCATTCAAGTATTTAGGAAGGTGGTTTAGGGGAAGAGGTACATTATGAACAGCACTCAGAGTCAGAACGGCGCTGGCGAAGGAGGCATTTCAAAAGCAGGAAAGACTCCTAGCTAGTGGTTTGAACATGGAATTAAAAAAACGACTAGTGAAATGCCTGATACGGAGTGTGGTCTCGTACAGAGTAGAAGCATGGACATTGAGAAAACAGGACTATAGGAGAACTGAAGTTTGTGAAAGGCGGATATGACGCGTAATGGAGATCGGCTGGGTTGATAGTTGGGGATGATGAGGTACTGAAAAGATCGGAGGAGCCAGGAAGCAAAATTCCATTGTGTATGTTCGACGATTGGCATCTTCTTTTGGGCAAAGGCTTTTAAGGGTATCTATACGTGACGTGGAATGTGAGAAGAAAGAGGAGAAATCATTACTGGAAACAAATAATTCTCTGGTTTTCCCAATAAAAGTCACAGATTGGGAAAGTTTGAGATTAAGTCTGTGACTATAACAGTGGATAAAGGCAGCAGCAGGATATGCGGTTTTAATTAATGTCCGAAGTCCATCCCGAAGCCTTGGTGTGCTGATTCCTGCATTTCTCCGCCTCACCCCTCCTTCCCTGTATCGCAGTGAAGGCTGCTGCAGTAAGCATCCAAAGCTCTATAGCCTCCTGTCCGCAGCTCGTGGTCCAGGGGCTAGCGTTGCTGCCTCTGGATCACAGGGTCCCGTGTTCGATTCCCAGCCGGGTTGGGGATTTTCTCTGCCTGGGGACTGGATGTTGGTGTTGTCCTCACCATTTCATCATCATCATTTGTGAGAGTGACAAGACTGGAAAAAGATTGACAAAGTATATGAACTGTGCAAAAATTGGGACTTTGTACGGGCGCTGATGACCGCGCAGTTAAGCGCGCCACAAACCAATCATCATCTATGGCCCCCTCAGTTCGATGACAGAGAACGAGACATATTCCACCCTATGCGCTAATTCTTCATGAGTGAAATTGGCTGGTATTGCAGTTCTTATTAATATTACTTATTACTTTCTAGTTTACTTTAGATATGGACTTCGGCGATAGCCCACAATATACATACACCCCTGGAAAGTTGGTACAACGCTACGACAAATGTCTGCAGAAAGTATGGCTAAATGTTGCAAATAAAGCATTTTTGATTTTCACAGTGGTTTCCATTTCGCCAACAATCGGACCTTTAAATGAAAAACAAATTATTTCACTCTTCTAACTACTTCTGGATAAGAACTTTGCGTCTTGGAAGTGATTTTGAGCCAGTGAATGCTTTGAAATGTCAGGGACAACAAGGGCAGTCAGTGCGCGCGCCTTAAGTTCAGCAAAAAAAAAACTGTTTACTAAAAAATGTTGTACGTTACAGAAGGTGTTTAAATTGGCGAGCACCAAATTCAGTAGAGACGTCGTCATTCTAGAAATAAAATGGCGCACTCTACCAAGAATAGCACGAGCGTTATCAGACGCTGCAAGTAGCCTGGCGAGACACATTTTGTCGTGTTGGCAGAAGAGCCAACACTGTTTTTCTAGAGGAGGCCGAAATGCACGCGTTTAATTACACGCTGACTGGCGTGAGGTCTGGAACAGGACAATATCTTGAGAATTTCAAATAAAGTACGTAGTTGATATAATACTTAACTTTAATCCACAATTGTAGAACATCTCTCTTGACAGTACATGTTATAACCACAATATATATAGCAAAGGATTATGGCGCCTTGCTAGGTCGTAGCAAATGTAGCTGAAGGCTATGCTAACTATCGTCTCGGCAAATGAGAGCGTATTTGTCAGTGAACCATTGCTATGAACGTCGGCTGTACAACTGGGGCGAGTGCCAGTACGTCTCTCTAGACCTGCCGTGTGGTGGCGCTCGGTCTGCTATCACTGACAGTGGCGACACGCGGGTCCGGCGTATACTAATGGACCGCGACCGATTTAAAGGCTACCACCTAGCAAGTGTGGTGTCTGGCGGTGACACCACACATTTTTGCGTCAGGAAGTGATGTCACGTACTAGGCATTTTATATGCCCAACAAAAAACAAAATAAATAAAAAATAAAATAAATAAAATCTCTCAACGTTCTAAACGCTTTCTCAGAACTGTTGTATTCTCGGTAGTGTGTTGCACATCCATAGACTTGTTTCACATGTCAAATCACAGAGAAAATTCTGCAAACATGCATTACTAGAAGGTACACGGCCATTGTGCAAAGTAGTGCTTTCCCTCTGGAATTCTAAAGTGCCATGCGTCTAGGTCTTTGTTCTGAAACATTTGTACACGACTATTGAGTCACCTAAAGCAATGAACTCATTCCATCTAATTTCAGTGCAGACAGCATCTTTGATTTTAAAGATTCTGCTGAAACATTGTTGTCAATGTAGGCGTGTAAGATCTCCAGATACAATACGATCACATTGGCTTATACTGATCCATCTCAAGTAGCTATTAAAAATGCTTACTTTGAAACAGAAGAACGGAAAAATGTCAGTATATTCAAAAGAGGGAACCAACGGTCGAAGGTAGTGAGACAGGATTGTAGGGTATACCCGATGTTATTCAATCTGTACATTGAGCAGACGGTAAAGGAAACCAAATAAAATTGAGAGCAGGAATTAAAGTTCAGGGAGAAGAAATAAAAACTTTGAGGTTTGCTGACGCCGCTGTAAATCCGTCAGAGACAGTAAAGGACTTGGAAGAGGAGCTGTAAGGAACGGACAGCGTCTTGAAAGGATGATACAAGACGAACATCATCGAGGGCCAAACAATCTTAATGGAGTGTAGTCGATTTAAATCAGATGATGCTAAGAGAATTAGATTAGGAAACGAGACACTTAAGGTAGTAGATGAGTTTTGCTATTTGGGTAGCAAAATAACAGATGATGGCCAAAGTAGCGAGGATATAAAATGTGTACTGGCAACGGCAAGAAAAGCGTTTCTGAAAGAAGAGAAATTTCTTAACATCGAATATAGAAGTAAGTGTTAGGAAGTATTTTCTGAAAGTATTTGTATGGAGTGTAGTCATGTGTGGAAGCGACACATAGTTTAGCCAAGAAGAGAATAAAACCTTACAGATGAATGCTGAAGATTAGATCGGTAGGTCGCGTAACTAATGAGGAGGTACTGAACAGAACTCGGGAGAAAAGAAATTGTGGCACAACTTGACTAAAAGAAGGGATAGGTTGATAGGACTCATTCTGAGACATCAAGGGATCACCAGCTTATTACTGGAGGGGAGTGTGGGCGGCAAAAATCGTAGACGGAGACCAAAAGATGGATACGGTAAGCAAATTCAGAAGGATGCGGGTTGCAGCAGTTACTCGGAGATGAAGAGGCTTGCACAGGATGGCAGCAGCATGGAGAGCTGCATCAAACCAGTCTTTGGACTGAAGAGTACAACAACACAACTCATAAGAGGAAAGACCGTGGCAGATGTATGCCATGCCGTACTTCATGTGAAAGATCAGTCTTACAAAACAGAAATACTTGTTGACGATGTTGCCATTTCTTTCTTAACAGCTCAAGGAGCTTTACACGAAATCTGCAGCATCTGATCCCAAGAATGGAGTTGTGTAAGAAACAGAAGTCAATACTGAGGAATTATCTCCAATGAATTTAATTTTGTTACTCATGACAAAAAAGGTAAAAGACATAAGAAATGGTTTTTGTTGGCTACAGTTTAGTGTTTCCGTGTTAATGCACTTGGAACAACAGCTATTTATTGTGAGATCTTAACTTTTGCCGGAGAATTGAATGTTCAAATAACTTACGGGTTTGCTGCCGGGTGACGTCGTCGACCACCGCCGATATTTCGACAGGAGCACAGCCTGTCATTCTTAAGGCACAACTGCAAGGAGGAAGCAATGTGCAAGGGAATTTAATACCTCGGTTCACAGAGGAGAAACAAGGAAGATACCACACACAGAACAAGTGTCAACACAAACAAAGATAACCAACATCAGAAATATCGATAGTGACTATTAATCAACAGGTGAGGTAGCACTAATTCTGTCCCTCTGCTTTTTGATGAGAGACAGAGCCGGATTACAAGCAGCATTTAAACAGAATCCACCATCTCTTTATAAGGTTACTTGATAGTTTGATTTCAATAGCTTCCTTAATAACACTATCCCAATAGCTGGACCTGCACGCCAGAATTTCCGTGTTGTTGTATTCCATAGGATGACCGGTGACAAGGCAATGTTCTGCAATAGCGGATTTGCTCGGCTGTTGTAAGCGTGTGTGACGCTTATGTTCAATACACCGGTCTTCCACAATCCTGATTGTCTGACCAATATATGACATGCCACAACTGCAAGAAATACGATAGACACTAGCTTTCCGCAAACCAAGATCATCTTTTACGGACGCCAACAGGGCCTTAATCTTAGAAGGTGGTCGAAAAACACATTTCACATCATATTTCAGCAAAATACGGCCAATCCTGTTGGAAATGCTTCCTACGTAAGGCAAAAAGGCCGTAGACTTAGATGCCACTTCGTTGTTATCGTCACTCACCCGTTGCACGGAAGGCTGATAGCGCAACGCACGTTTGATCTGCCTCTAGTGTTGACACTTGTTCTGTGTGTGCTATCTTCCTTGTTTCCCCTCTGTGAACCGAGGTATTAAATTCCCTTGCACATTGCTTCCTCCTCGCATCTGTGCGTTGAGAATGACAGGGTGTGCTCCTGTCGAAATATCGGCGGTGGTCGAGACGTCACCCGACAGCAAACCCGTAAGTTATTTGAAGAACTTTCTTACTGGTACTTAGACCTAGTCAGTTTCCTGGTATGGCACTTAGAACATTCTTGATAAATTACTTATTTCCTAATTTGTCTAATATTTTTCACATTGATGAGGTGGGCATTAAAATGCTGTGGTAGCAGAATAACTTCCTAATTTTTTGGATAGAAATAAGCTACGTACAAAAAGAGAAGCATGTTCTTTGATTATTCTCCTGATAAATCTGGGATTTGGCTCTTAGATCGTTTTCCACTTCTATTCTTCAGGTCACGACTGCTTAACTCGTAAACTATCACGTTCCGCGTAGGTATCGCGCAAGCGATGTACAGGAGAGGGTGTCTAGAGCGTGGGCAGCCCAGCTACTGTACCTGCAGAGTCTTGCTGCTTGCCTGCAGCGCGCTGTTGGTCTTATAGCGGCGGCTGAGAGGCGCAGCCGGCGGCGGGATGGAGATGACCGACTCGGCGTCCGTGTCACCGAAGAAGCGCAGGCTCTTGCCGCCCCCGCCGGGAGTCGAGTGGTGCCGCGGCGACGTCTCGTCCTCCGTCACCCCGGCGTCTGTCGTCTCCATGTCAGACTGGCCGAGGGGAGACAACAACAGTCACACTCTCTCTCTCTACTTATACCTCTTTGAGAGGCACTAAATTTTTTAAAATTATTACTTTAAAAAAATTAATTTTTCATTTGTTTGCAGGTACGTGAGTAGAGGCCTGGTACACACTGAAATCCTCGTGCCGCACTACAGTAGCACACCGCTAAAGGTGCACAGCCCTGGAGTATCGTGCGGTAATTTGTTTTCTGCTTTCGAAGGGAAACAACCCTGCAACCATTATGCTGAGTTTGTGGAAGTGTACGGCAACAGAGCACGCTCCTACGAGATGGGGCTGTAACATAACGGGACTATTGCTGTAAAACATTTTATTTAAAAAACGCACATATTCAGTTATTGTAACCCGCGATATACTCCCCTCCTCTATCCGTTTAACGCTCCGTGCGTATTTCCCATTGATGGAAACAGTGCTGGAAGCCTTCCTCTGTTAGCTCCTTGACGACGCGTGCCCCTTTTTCTTTCACTGTTTCAATGGACTGACATCTTGTTCCTTTTAATGCAGGGGGAATAGCTAAATAACATAGTGCTAGGTGAGGCCAATAAGGCGGGTGATCTAACACTGAGACGCTGTACTTCGTTAGAAACCTTATCAGACAATGCGGTATGAACCGGTGCGTTTGCCGAGTCCATGACCTTCCACAACTGGGGTCGTTTTTTTCTTTCTTTCTTATTTTCTCACCGAGTTGAGCAAGGATCAAAGGTAGTAATGCTGATTAATAGCGCGGTCTTCAGGAATCCAGTGAAGATTTTAACGGGACATCCTCCTCTAAAATTACTGCCGGCCACTTTGGTCGAGCGGTTCTACGCGATTCAGTCTGGAACCGCGCGACCGCTATGGTCGCAGGTTCGAATCCTGCCTTAGGCATGGATGTGTGTGATGTCCTTAGGTTAGTTAGGTTTAATTAGCTTTAAGTTCTAGGAGACTGATGACCTCAGATGTTAAGTCCCATTGTGCTTCGAGCCATTTCTAAAATTACTTTTCCTCAACAGTAGTTGTCGATACCAGTTATTTTTCGAGTTTTGGACGGGTCAATATTACCTCAGCAGCTTTTCTGAAAACTTCCATATAATTTTATACACAGTATGTTGTATTTCAAGCTAAAATTTGTGAAAAGGAATTATTTTATTTTGGATGTTATTATCGATAAGTACTAGTTCTAAATGTGCAGTTAATATTATTTTTCTTAGAAGCATTTGAAATTACTAATTATTTTGCACACTTAAAATTTCTATTATTAATTACGCAATCTAGTACTGTTTACTATGTTTATTTCCGGATTCATTTATGAAATAATAATCGAAACTAATAGAAATTCATTTGTCAATATAAATAGTAAACCCTTTGGAATATTGTTTATTTCCGCCGAGTGAGACAGCAGTAAGCATGCTTCTGATGTGATCGGACGTATCTTTGCATTTTGTGCGAATAATGCAATTTCGTCTTTGTTAGTGTGAAAAATCAAAAGACTGTATGATATACTGAAATGTGACGAAATATATTAACGTAACAATAAAAATTCTGCGACAACAATCTTCAAATTTATTTAGACCAATTCAACCATGAGGATCTAAAATGCGAGAATTTCAGCTTCATGAATCAGACCCCTAGACAGAAGGAACTGGTGCCAACTCTACGTGAAAAGACAAGTCAACTAGAAAGTTTATTGTAATCTTCGTTCCTATAAAATCTTCATAAAAGACTAATGTGGACAATAGCTGCAGATAGGAAGGAGAGGGGAGATTACAAGGTACACAATTCTGTGAATATCGAAAAAGACAGTCGTCATCGCTTTGAATCATGATTTCCTCATTCGAGCTTTTTTCGCTCTCGATGAAGTTGGGTCCTTCCAGTGCATGGATTAGCACTTAGTTTCTGGGTAGTAAGTGAAAAACCGAGATTTGTCAACCACTCTTTCCAAGAAATTTAAATCAGTTTCATGGTTTTCAAAGTGTCAGCATAAACATTTTCACGAGCTTAGCACAGCTGTCATGTTCAAATGGTTATGTAAAATTTGCCTTACACATTGTTTTTCAATTCCTACACTTTCAGCGATCGATCGAATACTGAACCGACGGCTAGATCGAATCAGATTATCTACTTTTTCGATATTTCCATTCATTTTTGATATTGAAGAGTGTCCCGGACATGAGGCAACTTCAGCGTCTTCTCGGCCATCTTGGAAACGCTTGAACCACTCAAATACTTGCGTACATAACAGTCTTCGCTATACACTTCTTTTTGTAAAAGATTTAAGTAGCAGTTTCTCCAAGTTTCATGTAAAACTTCACAATTCGTGGCTGTTTATCTCACTTATTATTTTTCTGACTGGTTTCATTGCCGCCCCAGTCTACTTTGAATTCCCCCTTACACACGAACAGAATTGCCGAGGCTTTCCATGTTCCGGAATAATGGCGGTTGCAACAGCCTAGTACCCAGGAGACCCGGGCTCGATTCCCGGCCTTGGCACAAATTCTCTCTCGTCATTTCGGTCTACATACATAAAATCATATCTGTATGATACCGGTAGAATCTCTAAAATTTTTTCATTTCATGTGAAATTAAAACATTCTTGAAAGTCTTGGAATCCCTGGGACCGATATTTACCCAGTACCAATATCGATAACCGGCATAAATTGGCGAGATCCTCGATTCTGGGACTGAATGAATAATTAATTAAGTTTTCCCTGAACCCTCAGTGCGTGTGTGCTACTCGCACCTGGCTATTTTTATTTTTGAGAGTGCCTTCTGGTAGCTCACACATCTCCAGCCACCCAAAAAAAATGGTTCAAATGGCTCTGAGCACTATGGGACTTAACATCTTAGGTCATCAGTCCCCTAGAACTTAGAACTACTTAAACCTAACTAACCTAAGGACATCACACAACACCCAGCCATCACGAGGCAGAGAAAATCCCTGACCCCCGCCGGGAATCGAACCCGGGAACCCGGGCGTGGGAAGCGAGAACGCTACCGCACGACCACGAGATGCGGGCTCCAGCCACCCATCGGCTGTATGTGTGTCATCTGGTGACATAACACCGCGTTACAAAGATAGGATTTGCCAGCTGTGTGCAGCAGGTAGATGACAAAGCAAAACTGCAAGTTAAATGCTTTAGGGTTCCTTGCGCTCGCACGGTGTCTAATGAAAATCGTTGTTTCTGGAGAGCAAAACTGTCAGTTAAAGGGTTATGGAAACGGGTGTACAGCTGTCATGCAGTGGTTCCCTCCACTGGACACTGAAACTGAGCGTGGCGGCTGCCTTGGTGCTCCTACAGAGCAGCTTTTATGTGTTGCACCAGTTTTCGACCTCTCCTTTCTCTCATATCTAACATCACCACAACAAGAACACAAACATTTCAAAAGTTTTTACGCCGGCTTCTTGCGTCAAAGTCGTCTGCATACTGCTGCAAGGGTCACTTCGCTCGCCTGATCGGTGTAATAAATGAAACAGGTTCTTACGTAATCCGTCGCGGTTGTACTGTCATGCCGGAACGGGAGAAAGCCGTATCAAGCCACAGGCCCATCTGGCGCCATCGACTGAAGAGCAGTAACGACGTGGTTCCCCAATTCGTTGCTAAGTAAACTGCTATCGCGCCTCGCGACACTCACGCGTCGTTCTAGCTAATTGTTCAGGGGACGAAAAGCAGCATGTGCGGTCTGTCTAAGGGAAAGTTGCTGCTGCATATGGCGCCTTGGCTAATAAAATGTCTGTATGTCAAAATCTACGGACATTATCACAATCGCTGACCATCGCCAAATTAGGTATCCGTAGTCGGCAAGGCCGACTTTCTCTCGCAGCAGGCGGGGGCGAAAGCGTTGTAACAGCAGGCTGGCGGGCACTCGCTCTTCGCCCTGCGCTATGATCCGTGTCCGGACAGTGCGTTGAGTCCAGCCTGTAGTGAGTACTATCAGGGGCGGCTTAGCCGCGGAAGACATGCTACGGGAACCCCTCTGTCAGACGTCTCAGCCACACTTCCTAACTTTCCGAGAGAAATTCAAGGGCTAGCACTAATGAGTTAAAATTAAGATTGTGTGGACACAATTGTGCAGTATTTCTAAAGCACTGGAAATAACAGGTGACCGAAATGAATTGGCGTGTACTTTCAAACTTATCAAGAATACACACGCCTCATTTCTACGCCATTAAACCAGATTTCACGTATTACAATGGCACAAGAGTCTTACCAATGAAAAAATTCTCCTATTGGAGCTAAAAAGCGCTAATATGCTTCTGGTTTTAAAAGACTGTGACGGAAAAGTGGGATACAGCTGCCTCATTTTACCTTCCACATCACCTTTAAAATTTTTCACGTTTTGGTATGCGAACAAATTCGCACTCCTTTTAGCATGCAAATGACGTATCATTCCCACAAGCTTCCCTAACTGTACCTCGTTCGCATCCACTAGTCCATCGTTTCCATCCGCTGCCACTTGCCTGTTCTCACTTAATCATTCAGCCCAACTCAATGTCATTATCTCTTTGTTTATCTCGGTCACAGTCTGCTGTCTCACAGTAACAGTCTCTTTCGTTCTGCCCTAGTACTACTATCTCCCTCTTGTTAGTATCTCATTCATTGATTCCAACTGCTGCTGTCTCTTCTTTCTCTCTAGGCCATTTGAAAGTATCTGGATATTTGTAGAACATACTACTGTCAAAAATCAGGGACGGCTCATTGTACAATACCAGTCTCTTGCGCATGTTGTATTTGAAGAGTGTCCACAGGCTTTGTACTTGTGAATGCAGATGACGTAGTGTTTAATGAAAACCTGCATCACTAGTACCATTAATACGAGTACATGCTACAAGATTAAAGTTGCTGAATGGAAGGTATGGTGAATTATGTCTTTTTTGTATACCATGAAATAAGTGACTCAGTTTTCGACAGCTGCAATAGGTATTCCTCCAAGAATTGTGTTTGTTGCTTTTTGGCGGTTTAAAATTAAGCATCTTTCACATAAGAAAATACGGAGTGCAGACAGAAAGGCATCTAATTTCCTGTGAACAATTTCTTGTTTTAAATTATATTTCAAATTATAATAGGAGTCCTTCGCATTCAAAATTAAAAGTGCATATTACTCTGTGAAACAACCTTGGTATACTTTTATACATTGGTAGTCATTTGGCAAAAATTGGATCTATTTAACCTGCAAATGATCAACTAATTCAGGAGAAAGCTAATTTAGTTACGCAGTGTCTTTAGTATCAATTTCATAAACTTGAAGTCTTCTACTTCGTTGTATATTCGACTGGCTGAGTGGCCTTAGGTTATAATGTACTTGATATGTGGGTGCACATATTTGATCCGCGTAAGACACAGTTTATTTCATTTATTTCAAGTAAAAATTTAACAGTATGGTACATACGAGGGGCGCTCAGCAAGAAATGCAACACCGTTTTTTTCTAGGCCAGTTTCGGTTGAAAAAATGCGAAATTTGTTGTGGTTCATCGTAAGATTTTCCCGTTACAGTCCCTAAGTTTTATGAAGTTCCAATAAGTAGCGGCGCATACGTAGCCTTCAAAATGGCGTCTGTAACGAGATGCCCTAAAAGCAGAGAGCTGTCACTGAATTTCTTTTGGCGGAAAACTAGAGCATCGCATATACAGGGTGGTCCATTGATAGTGACGGGCCAAATATCTCACGAAATAACTACAAAAAACGAAACTCGTGTAACTTGAAGGGGGAAACCAGATGGCGCTATGGTTGGCCCGCTAGATGGTGCTGCCATAGGTCAAACGGATATCAACTGCGATTTTATTTTTTTTAAATTGGAACCCCCATTTTTATTACATATTCGTGTAGTACGTAAAGAAATATGAATGATTTAGTTGGACCACTTTTTTCGCTTTGTGATAGATTGCGCTGTAATAGTCGCAAACGTATAAGTACGTGGTAAACATTCCGCCAGTGCGGACGGTATTTGCTTCGTGATACATTACCCGTGTTAAAATGGACCGTTTGCCAATTGTGGAAAAGGTCGATATCGTGTTGATGTATGCAAAATGCCCAACGGGCGTGTGCTATGTATGCTGCTCGGTATCGTGGACGATATCATCCAAGTGTCCGGACCGTTCGCCGGATAGTTACGCTATTTAAGGAAACAGGAAGTGTTCAGCCACATGTGAAACATCAACCACGACCTGCAACAAATGATGATTCCGAAGTAGGTGTTATAGCTGCTGTCGCGGCTAATCCGCACATCAGTAGCAGACAAATTGCGCGAGAAGCCGGAGTCTCAAAAACTTCGGTGTTGAGGATGCTACATCAACATCGATTGCACCCGTACCATATTTCTATGCACCAGGAATTGCACTGGCGACGACTTTGAAAGTCGTGTACAGTTCTGCCACTGGGCACAAGAGAAATTACGGGACGGCGACAGATTTTTTGCACGCGTTCTATTTAGCGACGAAGCGTCATTCACCAACAGCGGTAACGTAAACCGGCATAATATGCACCATTGGGCAACGTAAAATCCACGATGGCTGCGACAAGTGGAACATCAGCGACCTTGGCGGGTTAATGTATGGTGCGGCATTATGGTAGGAAGGGTAATTGACCCCCATTTTATCGATGGCAATCTAAATGGTGCAATGTATGCTGATTCCCTACGTAATGTTCTACCGATGTTACTACAAGATATTTCACTGCATGACAGAATGGCGATGTACTTCCAACATGATGGATGTCGGCACATAGCTCGCGTGCGGTTGAAAAGGTATTGAATAGCGTATTTTATGACAGGTGGATTGGTCGTCGAAGCACCATACCATGGCCCGCACGTTCACCGAGTCTGACGTCCCCGGATTTCTTTCTGTGGGGAAAGTTGAAG
The DNA here is from genome assembly GCF_023864345.2 of Schistocerca serialis cubense. Classification (NCBI taxonomy): domain Eukaryota; kingdom Metazoa; phylum Arthropoda; class Insecta; order Orthoptera; family Acrididae; genus Schistocerca; species Schistocerca serialis. The sequence goes on along the minus strand of NC_064645.1, from coordinate 437,621,636 downwards.
GGTATTTGCTGTCGTGATCCACCGCCAGCGCCTGATAACATGCGTCAGCGCACTGTCAATGCATGTGCGAACATTACGGAAAGCGAACTACTCGCTGTTGAGAGGAATGTCGTTACACGTATTGCCAAATGCATTGAGGTTGACGGACATCATTTTGAGCATTTATTGCATTAATGTGGTATTTACAGGTAATCACGCTATAACAGCATGCGTTCTCAGAAATGATAAGTTCATAAAGGTACATGTATCATATTGGAACAACCGAAATAAAATGTTCAAACGTACCTACGTTCTGTATTTTGTTTTAAAAAACCTACCTGTTACCAACTGTTCGTCTAAAATTGTGAGCGATGTGTTTGTGACTATTACAGCGCCATCTATCACAAAGCGAAAAAAGTGGTCCAACTAAAACATTCTTATTTCCTTACGTACTACACGAATATGTAATAAAGAATGGGGGTTCCCATTTTAAAAAAGGCAGTTGATATCCGTTTGACGTATGGCAGCGCCATCTAGCGGGCCAACCATAGCGCCATCTGGTTTCTCCCTTCAAGCGAGACAAGTTTCGTTCCTTGTAGTTTTTTCGTTTGACGCTTATTTCGTGAGATATTTGGCCCGGTCACTATCAGTTGACCTCCCTGTATTTATAGGCACATGCAAAATGTCTACGGAGATCTGGAAGTGAACAAAAGCACGGCGAGTCCTCGGGTGAGGCATCGATCATTATGGCAACAAGACCGCGAGAACCCATCCATTCTCCCACGCGCCGGCAATGTTGGAGCGTGTGGATACGCTCATTCGGGCTGACCGAAGGATCAGAAAAACCCCGCTGCCCAACTGGGCACGTCTGTTGGTAGTGCTGACACACTCGTTCACAAGTTGGGGTACTCGAAGGAGCGTGCCCGCTGGATTCCACGCCGCCTGACGGAAGATCATAAACAGCAACGAAGGACCATCTGCGCGTAATTGCTGAAGCTCTGTGAGGCTGATTGTGAGAATTTTTTGTCGCACATCGTGCAGGCGATGAAAAGTGGGTTCATCACAAAACGGCAATCCATGGAGTGTGGCCACACCACCTCCCCTCCGTAGGAAAAGTTCAAAGCCCGAACTTCAGCCGGTACAGTCATGGCGACGGCATTCTAGGACTTTGAAGGGGGTATGTTTGACGTCCTCCTTCACGCTGCAACGATAAACTCTGAAGTGTATTGTGCTACCCTCAGGAAACTGAAGAAACGACTTCAGTGTGTTCGTCGCCACAAAAAAGCATACGAACTTCTCCTTCTTCATAACAACGCAGGGCCTCTCACACGTCTGCGCACCCGAGAGGAGCTCATAAAACTTCATTGGACTGTTGTTCTTTATCCACCCTACTGCAGGGATCTCGCACCTTCCAACTTCCATCTGTTTGGCCCAATGAAGGATGCACTCCGCGGGAAGCAGTAAGTGGATGATGGGGAGGTTATTGATTCAGCGAGGCCTGGACTCCGACGTCGACCATTGGAGTGTTACCATGTGGGCATACAGGTCCTCCCAGTAAGGTGGCGTAAGTCCCTCGCGCTGAACGGAAATTATGTTGAAAAATAGAGTTTTGCAGCCAAAAGAGTGGGGAATAATATCGTGTATTGGAATCCTGAATAAAACCAACCTGCTTTCAGAAAAAAGGATTGCATCACTTATCGAACGCCTCTCGTACAATTTATATGATAGCAAACTTTTTCTAGAACGTTTCCCTCTCAACTACACTACTGGCCATTGAATTTGCTACACCACGAAGATGACGTGCTACAGACGCGAAATTTAACCGACAAGAAGAAGATGTTGCGATACGAAAATGATTAGCTTTTCAGAGCATTCACACAAGGTAGGCACCGGTGGCAACACCTACAACGTGCTGACATGAGGAAAGTTTCCAACCGATTTCTCATACACAAACTGCAGTTGACCGGCGTTGCCTGGTGAAACGTTGTTGTGATGCCTCGTGTAAGGAGGAGAAATGCGTACCATCACGTTTCCGACTTTGATACAGGTCGGATTGTAGCCTATCGCGATTGCGGTTTATCGTATCGCGACACTGCTGCTCGCGTTGGTCGAGATCCAATGACTGTTAGCAGAATATGGAATCGGTAGGTACAGGAGGGTAATACGGAACGCCGTGCTGGATCCCAACGGCCTCGTATCACTAGCAGTCGTGATGACAGTCATCTTATCCGCATGGCTGTAACGGATCGTGCAGCCACGTATCGATCCCTGAGTCAACAGACAGGGACGTTTGCAAGACAACAACCATCTGCACGAACAGTTCGACGACGTTTGCAGCAGCATGCACTATCAGCTCGGAGACCATGGCTGGGCTACCCTTTACGCTGCATCAAAGACAGGAGCGCCTGCGGTGGTGTACTCAACGAGGAACCTGGGTGCACGAATGGCAAAACGTCATTTTTTCGGATGAATCCAGGTTCTGTTTACAGCATCATGATGGTCGCATCCGTGTTTGGCGACATCGCGGTGGACGCACGTTGGAAGCGTGTATTCGCCATCGCCATACTGTCGTATAACCCGGCGTGATGGTATGGGGTGCCATTGGTTACACGTCTCGGTCACCTCTTGTTCGCATTGACGGCACTTTGAACAGTGGACGTTACAGTTAAGATGTGTTTCGACCCGTGGCTCTACCCTTCATTCGATCCCTGCGACAGCCTACATTTCAACAGGACAATGCACGACCGCATGTTGCAGGTCCTGTACGGGCCTTTCTGGATACGGAAAATGTTCGACTGCTTCCCTGGTCAGCACATTCTCCAGATCTCTCACTAATTGAAAACGTCTGGTCAATGGTGGCCGAGCAACTGGCTCGTCACAATACGCCAGTCACTACTCTTGATGAACTGTGGTATCGTGTTGAAGCTGCATGGGCAGCTGTACCTGTACACGCCATCCAAGCCCTGTTTGACTCAATGCCCAGGCGCATCAAGGCCGTTATTACGGCTAGAGGTGGATGTTCTGGATACTGATTTCTCAGGGTCTATGCACCCAAATTGAGTGAAAATGTAATCACATGTCAGTTCTAGTATAATATATTTGTCCAATGAATACCCGTTTATCATCTGAATTTCCTCTTGGTGTAGCAATTTTAGTGGCCAGTAGTGTATGTTCTTCGGAACTTGTGGACTACACGTATCTCCAACTGATTTTGGAATGTGTCTGTATTGGATGTGTCTTATGTACAGTGAAGTGTGTATTAAACTACACGAACATCGATCTCAAACCGAATTTTCCAGACCATGTATTTTTATTCTGACCGTCACGCAACAGGGCGTCTGGAACTGGAGTATTTGTTTGTATGCCTTACAGAAATTGCTGAAACACTATTTATATCAAGTGTTCGTCCATGTTTATTCGGCGTAATTTCGCTTCTGGTCTCCGATTTAAGGTGGCTCGCATCAGAGGTGTGTCTCGCGCCAGTGAAACACCTGCCTGCGTTTCAGGTCGGAAACTGTCGTCATGTGACCAAACCCTCCCAGCTTCACGGAACACATGGCTGCGCGTTAACTTAGATTCTAAAACCAGCAGCTAACCAGTGTGCTACGATTCCCCAATCTCAGATTGCTTGCATATTTTAATTTAGCTTTCTTTCTTTGTTATTTTTCTTTTATACTTCTGTTGTTTTATATTTAAGCTTTCAGACTTAATAAATCTTAATAGTTTTAACATCGCTGGGATGAAGGTGTTTAATAAACCACCTTTAATAGTGATACAGAAGCCTAGAAAAATATGAGAGTTTAGTGTTATACATCAAACGCTAACAGAAAACTATTTATGAAATTTAAATTTTTTTTAGTTGGTTTAGACAGACAGTTTTGCAACAGTAAAGTAATTTATGGGCATATAATAATAATTACATTTAAAATTTCTGTATAAATGTATTTAAAGTAATCCTCAATAAGCCAACAGCGTATGGTATGCTCTTATTGTATTAATTTTGCATTAAAAGCTTAAGTACAGTAATACATTTCTCAGTACTTAATGGACAATGATAATTAACTTGACCATGTACATTACAACAAATGTTGACTCTCGTTTAATCTCGAGGATATATCTACGACGGGGTCATACGCCAGATGTCTTATAAAAATAGCAATCACACGGTTTTTTCCTGTCAGGCAAACGTTCTTCAGCACGACTGAAATTTTAGTTTAGCCGCTAATTCGTTTAGTGCATGTACCGTGTGGTTATAATTAAACTTTCCCAATTTAACATGTTAACACGGAAACTAATTACAGTACGAGGACCAAACTTGGTAGCATTAATGTCAAGGACATGGGGAAGAGAAGTAATGCAGAAACAATACAATTGAAACCCTTTTAATGTGCTGCAACGGTACATAATACCATTACATACCGGTACTACTACTGCTACAAAAGGGGCTCAATATGGCGCCCATCAATGTCCAGAAGACTCTGAAAGCGCAGGGCCGCATTCTGCACAGCAGTAAGAATTATGTCCGTAGGTAAGCTGGCTACCTCCCTTGACATGCTGCGCTTCAGATCAGCGCATGTGTGAAGGTTCCACTGGTAAACCCTGTCCTACAGGTAGCTTCACAACCAGAAATCACAGGGAATGGGGTCAGGTGATCATGCCGGCCAGGCATTTGGAAACGATCGACTGATAATCCAATCGTTTCCAAAAGTGTTTCAGAGATGCAGGTGAACTTCACGAGCGACGTGCGGTGGGGCCCATCTTGCATGAAAATTGTTGAGTTCAATGCGCGTCTCTCCTGTTGGTCGGGTATGACATGCTGGCGAAGCATAGCGCAGTAACGATGGCCAGTCACACTGCACGTCTTTGGACCATGAGCGGCAACCTGTCCAAAGAAGAATGGACCAATGATGAACGTAACCGTGAAGCCACACTATTCGGTGACACGTTCACCATACAAAGGAATTTCATGCACAGTGACTGGAGGTGAAGATCCCCACACTCGGCAATTCTGTGTGTTCAGTTCACCTGTCAACGAAATATGAGCGTCGCCTCGCCTGTCCATAGGATGATCGAAGACCAGCCCTCGAAGTCAGCACGTCGTTGTGCGTCCTGTGGTGCAGGCTGCTGTACTACACGGATCTTGTACGGGTACCATTTAAGAATGGTTCAAAGCACCTTCCGAACAGTGGACCAAAGGACGTTCAACTGTCGTGACACAGCACTTACACTGCCTGACGATCGGGAATTGCATGCAGCGTTGTCTCCCATAGCAACGGCGATTTCATAAACCACCTGTGGTGCAACCGGTCGTCGACCTCTTCCCGGAATGACGCCCAGTTCTCCAGTTGATTAGAACTTCATCATGCTCCGCTCAGCAGGTGGAGAAAGAGATCCCTTCTGCAATCCTTTCAGCTGGCGATATTCTCGAAGTGCAGCTGCAGCATTACTGTTGTTTTGACAACAGCTTCACCAATAATGTCCTGCTCCTTTTGTCCATGCTCATGCCGACACGTCAACAAATGCATTGTGACTGGTCAGATGTGTGAGACTGAGCATCGCGATGACTGAAACGGCACCTGGTCGCCATAGATGGAACTGGACGGTGGCGCAGCGACGCGTGGAAACCATGCACCCCGTACTATGGAAATTAATGCTACCAAGTCTAGTACTCGTGCGGTAATTAGTTTCCGTATTATAATGTGTTAAACTGGGAAAGTTTAATTATAACCACCCTGTGGATAACTGAGGGATCAAATGAGGGAAAGTACAAGCATTTTAGACCTCCGAGTATACAATTGTATCCCAGTCGAGAGTGGAGTTCTGCATCAGCTGTTCGTCAGTCGTTGCAGCCAGATACATACAGCAGCTAGTCACGTGACATTGCTTAGCCATTCTGCGGCTCGCATTGGTGCCGTGTGTAGGTTTCTGCCAGACCGTATCGTTTAGTTGGCATGGTTGCGTTGTTTGTCTTCTTCTCGTGATCACTGGCTCCACTTGATTTCGTAAGCGTTGCCTGTCCGCTAGTGGCAGCAGCGGCCTTTATCGATATGTAGTTCTCCTGCCCTATCTTTGGGGCGACCTCGTCCTTTTTCCATGTGGTGTGAGTGTGGAGTTCCGTTGGGGACGCAGGAGCAGCGAGGTCCGCGCCGAACGACAACACGCCCCAGTTACCTGCCCTGGGGGGTTAGTGTGTGTAACGGCAGTGTACATTTCCTCGCCTTGGCGCCGCTGTCCGGTGAGGCGTGTAAGTTTGACAGATTCTTGACTGTAGGTTGGGTGGCGCTCTTCTACCTCAGTGGTAGTCATTCCTTCTTGTTCTGGGCGCTCTAAGCACAGTATTCTGCGGGCAGACCCCTGACCGCTGGTTCCGGCTTTGACGTAATTTTATGTCTTGCATTTGTTTTGTTGGATGTCAGGTAGCCTCACCTCGATAGATTGCCACTAGTCCGAGTTACCATCTTGTGAACTGAATGCAACTCTAGGTGTGACCCACTCAGAGGTCGATTCCTGGAGCACCGTCTATCACTGGACCTTGTGTTTTATTTTATTATTAAGTTACCATCATTTGTCTCACCTGTTTGATGACCAGTTTCTTGTTTTTTGTTTTTGACGGCTGGAGTGGCCGAGCGGTTCTAAAAAAAAATGGCTCTGAGCAGTATGGGACTTAACTTCTGAGGTCATGAGTCCCCTAGAACTTAGAACTACTTAAACCTAACTAATCTAAGGACATCACACACATCCATGCCCGAGGCAGGATTCGAACCTGCGACCGTAGCGGTCACGCGGCTCCAGACTATAGCGCCTAGAACCGCACGGCCACTCCGGCCGGCGAGCGGTTCTAGTCGCTACAGTCTGGAACCTCGCAACCGCTACGGTCGCAGGTTCGAATCCTGCCTGGCGCATGGATGTGTGTGATGTCCTTAGGTTAGTTAGGTTTAAGTAGTTCTAAGCTCTAGGGGACTGATGATCACAGAAGTTAAGTCCCATATTTCTCAGAGCCCTTTGAACCATTTTCTGTTGTTTTTTTTTTTAATTAACTTTTGCTGTGCCATTCGCCGTTTGACAGTATGTTTGTTAAATTTTTTTAATAATTGCCATTTTGGGCGTTATAGGCCTCCAGCCGCGATAATGGTTACTTGCCTTAAAATTCTGATTGCGACCACACTGGCTTGTCTTCAAAATTATTGGCTGTCTGTATTTTATGTATTTGTTAATTTTAAATAATTGCCATTTTTCGCGTTAAACGCCTTCAGCCGTGATGGTAGTTACTTGCCTTAAAATTCTGATTGCGACCACATTCGGTTGTTTTAAAAAATTATTTTCTGTGTCTATTTTATGTGTTTGCTAAATTTTTAGTAATTGCCATTTTGGGCGTTAAAGGCCTTCAGCCTTGAACGTGGTTACTTGCCTTTAAATTCCGATTGCGACCACATTGGCTTGTCTTCAAAATAATTTGCTGTCTGTATTTTATGTATTTGTTAAATTTTAAATAATCGCCATTTTTCGCGTTAAAGGCCTTCAGCCGTGATTGTGGTTACGTGCCTTAAAATTCTGATTGCGACCTCATTGGCTTGTTTTCAAAAATTATTTATTAAAAGAAATGAGTGAAATTGCAAAGCAAACCAATAGTAATTGATTCGGGCCCCTTCCACAATCGTAACCCAGTCCTGCCTTCTTTAATTACCAGGTTTGAATCGCTTTCCGGTCGGAAACGCCAACGCAGCGTGAGGAGACGGTGTCCTCCCGACTCACCTTGTCGCGCGCGCGGCTCTTCTTGGTGAGCCTGTCGAGCGACTTGAACCAGCCGGCCTCCCTGTCTCTGTCTCTGTCTCTGTCCCTGGTGTGGCGCAGTACGGCGGGGCTGGGGGTCGCCGCCGGACTGGGCGTGGCCAGCCGCTGCCTGCTGCCCGCCACCTGCTCCGACTTCAGCGTCTGAAACAAAACAGGGCCGCGGTGTTAGAAACCTCTGTCTGCTCCACCACCTGGGCGCTAAACGAGGACATCAGCTGCCAAGGTCAGCCGAAACCTACCCAATGTAGCACTGTAAGACTGTGATTTCTGTAGGAATTAAGCCCATTTTTCAACAGAGTCCCGCAAGACGGCTTAGACAAAATTTCCAGTTGGTGTGATGAATGGAAGTTAGTCCTAGATGTGCAAAAATGTAAGGTAACGCGGATGAGTCGGAAGAACAAACCTGTCATGTTCGGATACAGTATTACTAGTGTCCTGCTTGACGCAATGAAGTTGTTTAAGTATCTGGGCGTAACGTTGCAAAGCGATACGAGTTGGAACGAGCATGTGAAAACTGTGGGAGAATTTCAGTGAAGTGTGATTCACCTGTAAAAAAAATGGTTCAAATGGCTCTGAGCACTATGGGACTCAACATCTGAGGTCATAAGTCCCCTAGAACTTAGAACTACTTAAACCTAACTAACCTAAGGACAGCACACACACCCATGCCCGAGGCAGGATTCGAACCTGCGACCGTAGCAGTCCCGCGGTTCCGGACTGCAGCGCCAGAACCGCTAGACCACCGCGGCCGGCGATTCACCTGTAAAGGAGACAGCATGCGGGACGCTAGTGCGACTTATTCTTGAGTACTGCTCGAGTGTCTGGGATCCGTACCAGGTCGGATTGAAGGAAGACATCGAAGCAATTCAGAGGCGAGCTCTGCTAGATTTGTTACCGGTGGGTTCGAACAACAGGTAAGTGTTACGGAGACGCTTTGCGAACTCAAGTGGGACTCCCCCGAGGAAAGGCGACGTTCTTTTCGAGAAACACTACTGAGAAAATTGAGAGAATCGGCTTTTCAAACTAACTGCCGGACGATTCTACTGCCACCAACATACATCGCTCGTAAGGACCACAAAAATAGGCTACGAGAAATTACGACTCATATGGAGACGTAAAGACTGTCGTTTTTCGCTCGCTCTATTTGCGAGTGGAACAGAAAAGGAAATGACTAGTAGTGGTACAGGGTACCCTCTGCCACGCACCTTACGGTGGCTTGTGGAGTAGATGTGTAGATGAAGATGTATGAGCTAACGAACTTCGTCCAGCGTGTCTAATAAGGGCGTATCAAGCGAGGGAATGGGCAATGCAACTGCCCCTTGTCGTGTAACTAAAGTTGTGTTTACCAACACTGCCGAACGTCAGTTTAAAAAACAAAAACAAAAAAAAGTGTGTGAAATCTTATGGGACTTAACTGCGAAGGTCATCAGTCCCTAAGCTTACACACTACTTAACCTTAATTATCCTAAGGACAAACACACCCACCCATTCCCGAGGGAGGACTCGGGACCAGCCGCACAGTCCATGACTGCAGCGCCTGAGACCGCTCGGCTAATCCCGTGCGGCACGGTAGTTTTGGTTGGTTGGTTTGGGGTAGGGAAGGTTGGGGAAGGAAGTCGGTCGTGCCCTTTCAGAGGAATCATACTCGCATTTGCCTGAAGCGATTTAGGGACATCACAGAAAACCTAAATCAGGACGGCCGGACGCGGGTTTGAACCGTCGTCCTCCCGAATGCGAGTCTAGTGTGCTAACCGCTGCGCCACCTCGCTCGGTGGTAGTTTTGGTACACTACATAAACGTCGCAGTAAACGATAGGATTGCTGGTAGAATTCGTAGGGAAAGAAACATAAATGAATGTTTAAGAGACAAAATGGGAGTCGACGACTTCCCTATTTTTCCGTTGTTTGTTTTGCACATAATTAGAACCGCACATAATTCAGTGTCAGTCCATTGTGTATTTTGTATCCTTATACGATATAAATGTTCAGTCTGCATATATACAATATAAATCACATTTTATAAGTAATAAAAATTAATTGATCGCGTAACTTCTGCACTTTTGTGTAACCAAAGCAATTACTTCAGATCCAAGTACAGTTTACATGCACAAATATACAAAAAATATAGTAGTTGTTGTTATTTTGTACTTAGTGCAATGTTCTTTATCATGATGAAGGCAAGAGTTTCCTTGTGTTATTGGTAAATGCGAAAGCTGTTTACTAATAACAGAAACATCTTTTATGTATGTTCGACGAAGTATTGTAACGATGTTTGATAATTCTTTTGCTACCTTTTTTGTTAAGGAAATTGCGTTTTCCAGCGATATATAATAAATCTGCATTGTTTTCTTTTCTTAGTACAACATCCTTCTGTTTCAAGTTACAAAACAACAATTTTCGAATAAAAACCTGAATTAAACATTGATAATTTCAATTTTGCTGTAAATACTGTTTATTCTTAAGTAACAGACAGGAGGATAACGATCTAGATAGGGGAATCTAATAAAACACTGATCACATAAATAATAAAAAAAGTCTATGGTTATGGGCTATCGCCCGATTGGTATGCAATGTACCCAACGTATAAGTAAACAGGTAACATTGGTACGACTTTAACTGGCCAGAGCCACTAGGAAAAGTATCGTAATCTACGCTTCCTTGTGGTAGTATAGGAAAGCCGTCGGTAGTTTCACATCTCTAGATGTAGCAGAATACTAGACGCTGTCACATCGATATTCTTACCACCATAGTGAATATGGGTGATCAGGTGAAGTAATTACAGTTAACGCACGTTATGTCGGTTGGTTTAAGAGTTTATACCCTGTTTTTTCTCTTGGAATTTTTTTTCCAAGGAAGATCCTGCCGGCGACTGTTGCTAACCTCTGAGTTTCGCTGAGCTCTAATTGCAATTACATGAAAAAATTAACAACTATATGTGTCTAATGAAAATGTAACTATACAATGTCAACTCAGTAGTTCAACTTTCGGGTATCAGCCCTCATGCTTGGAGGACACCCTATGGCATTGGACGTTCACTCGTCCAGGAACGAGTCCGGCTTTCGCCTTGAGTGGAAAAAAAAAGATCAGGAAACCTAAAGCTGTTTGATCGGATTTAGAGTTTAACCTTGTCTTCCATAATATGGATTCAAGCCTCCACCACTGCACCACTTCGCTCAACGATTCTGTTCGCAGTACTGGAATCAGAAATTGTAGACTCTGTAGACACTGTAAGACGAGAGCGTCTGTATAAAGATCAAATTGTTTCTTTTTTCATATCATCGTTAGCGTTTAGAAGCCCGTGAGGACATAAGCGTGAGACCGTACGGAAAATGCAAAGGAAACAGATTGAACAGCAGTGCGGATACGCAAATAGTGGCCATCCTGTCCAAATGTGGGAGCCGCACTTTCACGTCCTGCAGAGCCTCCCCCCGTGTGTCCGGCTGCCTTTCACTCACCACACGTCTGCGTCAGTGAAGGGCGGAAACGGTAGCGGTTTCACAACTGTGTTATTGTCACCTTCGCTCGGCGCACCTTAGGCTATCTTTTCTAACATCTCGTCTCTCGAGGTCCTTTGTCCTGCAAAGGAAAAGCAGCTCATTCAGCTGCCACTGTTTGCATTATCTCATCAATATTTCCCCAATCTATTCCGATTCTTGTTTTCATTTCTGGTGCAAATAATCCGCAATATGAGGCCTACACGACTGGAAACACTATTCCTGGAAGTCTTTTTTTTTTAAATTGTTATTTTCTTCTCACTTTCTTACCACTATGATCTACCAACGTCCGTCCAAGACGAAGTGAAATGTGGCTGGAATGTGCTACGCTCGTTAAATGCTGTATTTGCGACAAATTATTTTTGGGAAAATGGGCTGTAAATGTGAACTGAAGTTTGTGTTAGGGAGGGCACTGAACTAGGGCAATCTGTGCAGCTATGGTGTTGTAGCGGTTACCACATCTGCCTAGAAGCAAGAGACCCAGATCCAAGTGCCGTTCACAAATCTTAATTTGTTGCTTCAGCTTCTATCCCTATTATTAATAAATTAGCTGTCAAGTCAACGACTGTCAATACAGGTATTCCTTAAATGAAACAACAAGTTTACTGTTAGCAGTCACCGTTTTATTTATCTCCACGCGTTTTAAAGGTTTTATACTCCATCATCAGCTGGATTTACATTAGTTAGTATGAGATTTGTGTGTGTGTTGTGTTACGGTTTTTTTTGGGGGGAGGGGGGGAGGAACTTATGGCACTGTCTAGTGGAGTAACAAGACACTATTTCAGAACATGGTTTTGGGTTTCTTCTGACAAAAAGGTTTAAACCTTTGAAAGCGTCGTGGAGACAAATAAAACGGTGACTGGTAACAGTAAACTTGTTGTTTCATTTAATGTCAATAACAGTCAAGGTAAAGCCTAACCTAAAATGTTCGCATTTAAACAGATATTCCTCTCAATCGCTTTACACAGTTTGACGCACGACCTTTGGGACCACAAGCTATTCATTATTCTATGCACTGTGTAAGTATTATCAAATTACCTAACGTCGCCTTGTTAGCGCAGTTTTAAGGGCTCGGTAGTTATGTCACATAATGAGCCTTTCCATGACTTTCGATCACTCATGTAAACGGCTCGACAGCTGCTAAGGAACGAAGACAGGAATAATCACAGGCAATGATGGACGACGTGATACACAGCATATACGTAATGGAGGTGGAGTGGTAGGTTTGTAAATAAAAACGGTACAGATGTCAGCACATAGGAAAGCAGGTAACAGACGTAAATAACGTTCATGTTTGACACAGGACTTCCAACATAAAGGTCGATATCGGACTATTATTAAGGAATATACCCTCCTCGGGCACTAATGCACATTTTGCAGCTGTTGTCCATGCTGGCTACCAATATCCTTGACGGATATTGTCCTTTTCTCTCTCAAGAAGGATTTTAGGTCTTGCACGGTTCGAGGAGGGGGTGTTCGTCGAGAGACATCTCTGCCAAGAGTATCACAGGCACGCTGTACATGGTTTAGGTCCGCGGAGTACGCAAGCCATTCGATACTTTCAATATCTTCACTTTCCAGTACGTCTGACACCTCAGCGGTCCTGTGTAGGAGGGCACTGTCGTCAGCACACAAAAAGTCGGGACCTACCGCACCCCTAAACACACGTACACAATGGAGAATAATCTCCCTGCAATACCTCTGTGCTGTAACGGTAAATCGCGCAAATATATGCAGCGCTGTTCGGCCATTGTGCATAATGCCTGCCCATACCATAACGCCTAGGCCATGCGGATGACCTTCCTGAAACTTCTGTGGTGTGTAATGTGTTCCCCTTTCTCTCCACACTAACTGGTGGCTAGAATCTCTCTGTGAAGCGGGATTCGTCGGAGAGCATCAGCTGGATCACTGTTGCTCAGCCCAACCAAACTGCTCCAAACTACAGTGAACTCTTTCTCTACGATGGCGTAGTTGCATGTAAGAGGCTTCCGAGCACAGAAACAAGCCTGATTTAATCGCCACGAAATGGTTCTGGCAGAGAAACGTGTACCAGTAGCGGTTTCAAGGTCTGCTGCGATCTGCCTAGGGGTGAAATGTCTCTTTCTTTTCGCCACCACAGCTACATAACGATCCTCTTGCAGTATGGTAGCATTCCACATGCAGCTACCCTTTTTAAATCGCAAGATGACGCTTTTGGCAACACCCATTACTGTGGCCAAAGTCCAGCTGCTCGTCCACGATCGTATGCACTCAAACACTTGACAGTCTTGCAGACATGTTGCCGTACCACACGGAATGTCGCACTAATCGGTTCCACAACCGCCTTCGTCGGATACGGTACTGCGTGAACTGTCGAATGCATGCAGAACGTTCATGCACTCGCTTCGTTATAATTAACACGTCCCGCCTTCTACATATCCTTAGACTATCATTTGTCGGGTGTTCCGACCAAGTGAGATGGCACAGTGATTAGCAGACTGAACTCGCATTTGGGAGGGCAAAGGTTCGAATACCCGCCCGGCCATCCAGATTCAGGTCTTCCACGTTTTTCCTAAATCTCTCCAGGCAAATGCCTGGATGCTTCCTTTGAAAGGGCACAGCCGATTGTCTTCCTTCCCCATCCTTGACGCAATCCGTGCTGTTCTGCGTCTCTAATGACCTCGATGTCGACGGGTTGTTGGACCCGATCTTCCTTCTTTTCGGGTGTTCCGTAGCAATTGTCGGTTGCTCTATAGCTAGAAAATGGTTCAAATGGCTCTGAGCACTATGGGACTTAACTACTGTGGTTATCAGTCCCCTAGAACTTAGAACTAGTTAAACCTAACTAACCTAAGGACATCACAAACATCCGTGCCCGAGGCAGGATTCGAACCTGCGACCGTAGCAGTCGCGCGGTTCCGGACTGCGCGCCTAAAACCGCTAGACCACCGCGGCCGGCTCTATAAAAAAATGGCTCTGAGCACTATGGGACTCAACTTCTGAGGTCATTAGTCCCCTAGAACTTAGAACTAGTTAAACCTAAGGACATCACAAACATCCATGCCCGAGGCAGGATTCGAACCTGCGGCCGTAGCGGTCCTGCGGTTCCAGACTGCAGCGCCTTTAACCGCACGGCCGCCGGCTCTATAGCTACTGTCGGTTATTCCATAGCAATTAGCAGTTGTTCCTTAGTAACTGTCAAGCAGTTTATTTACTCCACTGTGGTCTGATATTTCCAGATTTCAGTGTTTTCGAAGACGACAAGATCAATCCCATTACCAACCTCCTAGCCCCGTGAAAGTCCCGATAGACTGCAGGGTTTTGTTGTGCTAATGTCGTGTTGTTATTAGTGACGTCATCCACTGGTTTCTTGTCGACTGCCGAGGCTCGCATCCCCGCCACGCTGATGATGTCATCGGCCCAGTAATCCCGATGTGAGGCGGCTGTGTGGACGAGCACGAGTGGGAGGAATGCCTGAGGGGCGTGACGTGGCGCGGCGCAGGCGCAGTGGGGGCCGACTGCCGACCACTTTCCCTGCTGCGAGCCGGCGGCCGTCCACTTTCACTCGCCAGCGCCGCCGCGGCCCTGCCACAAGGAAGGCGCAAGGCGCTCTGCTGGCAGTCTGCGCCCGCCTCACCAGGCAGCGCCGCACTCCTTACTCGAAGCAGATGTACTACACACAGCCTCTCTCGCTTTGTTACGCCAGGCAACAGAGAGATCCCGTAATTGTAAATACGACTTCGCTAGCATGCTTCTGGTGCGAGGCGCTGGTTGGTTCCTGTACCGGTGAAGAACAAGTACACTACTGGCCATTAAAATTGCTACACCAAGAAGAAATGCAGACGATAAACGGGTATTCATTGGACAAATATATTATACTAGAACTACATGTGATTACATTTTAACGCAATTTCGGTGCATAGACCCTGAGAAATCAGTACCCAGAACAACCACCTCTAGCCGTAATAACGGCCTTGATACGCCTGGTCATTGAGTCAAACAGGGCTTGGATGGAGTGTACAGGTACAGCTGCCCATGTAGCTTCAACACGATACCACAGTTCATCAGGAGTAGTGACTGGCGTATTGTGACGAGCCAGTCGCTCGGCCACCATTGACCAGACGTTTTCAATTGGTGAGAGATCTGGAGAATGTGCTGGCCAGGGCAGCAGTCGAACATTTTCTGTATCCACAAAAGCCCGTACAGGACCTGCAATATGCGGTCGTGCATTATCCTGCTGAAATGTAGGGTTTCGCAGGGATAAAATGAAGGGTAGAGCCACGGGTCGTAACACATCTGAAATGTAACGTCCACTGTTCAAAGTGTAGTCAATGCGAACAAGAGGTGACCGAGACGTGTAATCAATGGCACCCCATAGCATCACGCTGGGTGATTCGCCAGTATGGCGATGACGAATAAACGCTTCAATGTGCGTTCACCGCGATGTCGCCAAACACGGATGTGAGCATCATGATGCTGTAAACAGAACCTGGATTCATCCGAAAAAATGACGTTTTGCCATTCGTCGTTGAGTACACCATCGCAGGCGCTCCTGTCTGTGATGCGGCGTCAAGGGTAACCGCAGCCATGGTCTCCGTGCTGATAGTCCATGCTGCTGCAAACGTCGTCGAATTGTTCGTGCAGATGGTTGTTGTCTTGCAAACGTCCCTATCTGTTGACTCAGAGATCGAGACGTGGCTGCACGAGCCGTTACAGCCATGCGGATAAAATGCCTGTCATCTCGACTGCTAGTGATACGATTCCGCTGGGATCCAGCATGGCGTTCCGTATTAACCTCCTGAACCCACCGATTCCATATTCTGCTAACAGTCATTGGATCTCGACCAACGCGAGCAGCAATGTTGCGATACGATTAACCGCAATCGCGATAGGCTACAATCCGACCTTTATCAAAGTCGGAAACGTGATTGTACGCTTTTCTTCTCCTTACACGAGGCATCACAACAACGTTTCACCAGGCAACGCCGGTCAACTGCTGTTTGTGTATGAGAACTCTGTTCGAAACTTTCCTCATGTCAGCACGTTTTAGGTGTCGCCACCGGCGCCAACCTTGTGTGAATGCTCTGAAAAGGTAATCATTTGCATATCACAGCATCTTCTTCCTGTCGGTTAAATTTCGCGTCTGTAGCACGCCATCTACGTGGTGTAGCAATTTTAATGCCCAGTAGTGTACTTACCTCGTCTTTCCTATTCGCGAATGCTTCTCTAGAGGGGCGGTCGTCCGTTACATGAGATATGTACGACGAATTATATTAACAAACGCACGATTATATTATGTTTAAAACAAAATTCGATCGGATGGAGGTTGTGTTTTTACAGAGACGTGGCATTTTATTTTTGATGGAGCGCCACTGACGTGTGTAAAACTCAGATAAGGCGTGCTCCAGGGAAGTGTCATGCATCTCCAAAAGAACTTTGCATCGTAATCAGAATAACACCGGCACTGCAGTATCGTATTCATCTGCCGATACCGGGCAAGCGACTTTCAGCTACAACGTCTGACCTGTACGGGAATATACACAGTGGATGTACGAGAGCACGTCGTAGACGCATGGTTGACGACGTATGGAAGTTTGGGTCTGGCCGTGAGTCGTGTACGGATAGCCAAACGGTAAGGTGACCGCTCGCGACATGCGGGGAATCCAGGTTCGAGTCCCGGTCCGGCACAAATTTTCATTGTTATCATTCCATTCTACAGCTGATGATAGTTCGTGTCCCAATTGATGTGAATATTAATAATAACATCAGCCTCTTTTGCAGGTGATGAAGCACTGTACGAAAAAAGCTGCACGAGTATCCAATCAGATCGTGATAATTTTTGAAAGAGGTGCACAGATTCGCAGCTTGTCTTAAATATTCGGAATTCTAAAATTGTGAACGTCACAAAGGGAGGAATCGTAGTACATGGCTCTGAGCACTATGGAACTTAACATCTGACGTCATCAGTCCCCTAGAACTTAGAACTACTTAAACCTAACTAATCTAAGGACATCACACACATCCATGCCCGAGGCAGGATTCGAACCTGCGACCGTAGTGGTCGCTCGGTTCCAGACTGTAACGCCTAGAACCGCTCGCCCACACCGGCCGGTCGATTCGTAGTATCCTATGACTACAATATTTGTGAGTGACAGTTCAAAGTAGTCAAGTCTTATACATACCTGGATGTGACAGTTTATAAGGATATAAAATGGAATGCTCCCCTAGGCTCACTCATAGGTAATGCAGGTGGCAGACTTCCTTTCATTGGCAGGATAATGGGAAAAAGGCAACCAGTCTGCAAAAAAGGCTGCGTACAAACCATACATGCATCCCATCTAGAATACTGCTCAAGTGTGCGGGATCCATACCGAATAGGACTAACATGGCATATTAATCGTATACTAAGAAGGCTGGAACGAATAGTCAAAGGTTTGTTTGACGCATAGGGGAGTGTCACAGAGATGCTGAAACACTTTAAGTGGTAGACACTTGAACGTCAATTACCCAGCCTCCTTACAAAGTTTCAAGAATCAGCTTTAAGTGAGGAATATGCAACAGCCCCTACATATCGATCCCGCAGGGACAGTGGGACAGAATCAGACTAATTACAACGCATTCTTCCCTCGCTCCACGATGAATGGAACAGGAGGAAACCCTGCTAAATGGTAGAATGAGAAGTACTTTGTCGCATGCGCTTCACAGACGCTTGCGAAGCTTAGCTGTAGATCCTGTAATCTCAAATACAAGGCACGTCTAAGAAAATCTACATAATCATGTACCACTGCGCTTTGCCTCCTTTTTACGATTCTCGACAGAAGCGACTGACTGATAAGCGTCCGGATGAAGATCGAATTTGTCTGATTTTCCCTCCACGGTCAAATGGTTCAAATGGCTCTGAGCACTATGGGACTTAACATCTAAGGTCATCAGTCCCTTAGAACTTAGAACTACTTGAACCTAACTAACCTAAGGACATCACACACACCCATGCCCGAGACAAGATTCGAACCTGCGACCGTAGTGGTCGCGCGGTTCCAGACTGAAGCTCCTAGAACCGCTCGGCCACAGCGGCCGGCCCTCCACGGTCATTTCACGACATGTTCGTGAGAGGAAGTAGTATGCTGGCTGAATCTTCACGGAACGTATGCTCTAAGAATTTCAGTAGTGGTTTTTTCCATGACGCACACAGCCTCTCTTCTAGTGTCTGCTACAGGAGTTCTGCTGTGTTTACCAGAGATACGAGTCACAGCCTCCAGAGAGGTGCAACATAGTTACAGTCAGACGCCACACGGGGCGCATACAACACAGATTAGGTTATGCTTCCGCCTAAAGTCATGCAAACAGTTCCGTAGTGGTGGTGATCCGCCCTTGCCCTTCGAAGAGCTGCGAATTGCGTTACTCAGCCAGTTAAGGCAGGAACTACAGTTTACGAAGGAATCTGAACTTACGAGTAGCTGACATTTTTCAAAAGCTTTGCCGGTGGCGACAGTAGCAATCAGCGACAGAAAAAAGGTGCAAGACTAAGCGAATACCGGAACTTAGAATTATTAGTCTTACACCCTATAATTAGGAAGCCGGAATTAGCAGTTCCTAGCCGGCCGAAGTGGCCGTGCGGTTAAAGGCGCTGCAGTCTCGAACCGCAAGACCGCTACGGTCGCAGGTTCGAATCCTGCCTCGGGCATGGATGTTTGTGATGTCCTTAGGTTAGTTAGGTTTAACTAGTTCTAAGTTCTAGGGGACTAATGACCTCAGCAGTTGAGTCCCATAGTGCTCAGCGCCATTAGCAGTTCCTAAAAATCTGAGTAGAGACCAAGAAACCTCTTCGAATCTTACAAATTTAGAACATTATCTTACTTCTTGAAGGTCAGAACCCAAGCAAATTGCAGAAAATGTTAACTCCGTTTGTTTTGATCGTCATCGTAGCTTAAGAACCACGTATTGAATTACTGAACCATTTGTTTGATTTCCTTTTCTATTACGTGAGGTTTAGTTATAGTTGCGTATCCCGGTCTACAGCGAAAATCTATCGATAGAACGATACATTGATTGTGACTGACCGTGTACTTCCCCCCCCCCCCCCCCCTTTGCCGAAATGTTCCACCACATCAGATTTATGAAATAGTATCACTTATGTGGCGCTGTTAAGTTCTGAGCTACAATATATCGGCGCAAAATGTTCCAGCGAGACTAAATACCACCATCGACTGTGAGATCGTTAGGGAATCAGCACGTGATCGGGTTGTGGTAGTCTGGGGAACGGAATCGGTCGTGCTCTTGCAAATCATCAATCTCGACATTTACCTTAATCAGTTTAGAGAAATCAGGGAAAACTTATCAGGATGGCTAGACGGGGTTTTGAACCGCTGTCTGCCCGAATACGAGTCCAGGACATTACCACTGCGCCATCTCGATCGGTGCCAGCATTAGCAACGCCATTTTGTGGGGCAGAGAGAGCCAACAGCCGTTTTAGGATGCTGTTACGTTTGTTTCTTCAGGCTTATCTGACGTTGTGGTCTTTAATGTCGGCGTTTTCACGCCTGGCGAGCGTTCCGGACGTGCCCCAATTGTGACGTAACTTCCTTACAACAGATTAGTCGGCGATACGGCACAACAGCACGTGGGTGAGAGGGGGGGGGAAAGGAAGAAAAAAAGCAGAGAAGGATGTTTATTGCGAAAACTGAGAGCGACGCCCCGTCCCAGGAGACACAGGTGAAAGTTGCATTTATTTTGTTCTCATTACTTAACAATACCTTTATATAAACAGCTGTTAATAAAAAAAGCAGTGTATCATAAATATGCGCATGCTTGATGTAACTTAAGACAACGTCTTATTTCATCCCTTAGATGAACTGCTGCAGGAACTCGATATGGTTTAAACTATGGAATTCTTCTTCAGCTATGCGATCAGACGTATCTGGATTCCTCTAAGTAATGCTGAATAGACCACTACGTATCGCAAGAGGCGGACCCTCCAGTATAAAAGGAGGCGGGAAGTATTGTGTTATCAGTTGAGCACAAGTAACTGCAGAATGGGTCAGTCAAGAAATTTAATGACTTCGAACACGGACTAGACATATGATATGCCAGCCGCGGTGGTCTAGCGGTTCTAGGCGCTCAGTCCGGAACCGCGCGACTGCTACGGTCGCAGGTTCGAATCCTGCCTCGGGCATGGATGTGTGTGATGTCCTTAGGTTAGTTAGGTTTAAGTAGTTCTAAGTTCTAGGGGACTGGTGACCACAGATGTTAAGTCCCATAGTGCTCAGAGCCATTTGGAGCCAGACATATGATATCACCTGAATAGTATGTACATCAGGGACATTTCAGCTCTTGAAAGCTGCCCACGTGAACAGATGGTGATGTCATTGTGAAACGGAAACGGGAAGGAAAAACCACAGCGAAACCAATACCAGGAAGAACTATGTACTGACGGACAGGGAACGTCGAGCATGGAACTAGAGGAAGGAATCACTTGTTAAGTTCCAAAGTAGCACGAGGAGTCCAGGTACCACAGTGCCTGTGCGAAGAGATTGGAAAAGAGGGGGTACAATGAAGGACCAATTCCTCTTAAGCCGCACATTTCTATAGTTTATGCTAAGCGACACTTGATATGGTGTAAAACGCGACGGCACAGGTCAGTGGATGATTGAAAACGAGTGATGTGGCCTGATGAATCACGATACACCATGTGGCGGTCCGATGGAAGGATTTGGGTCTGGCGAATGTCGCCATGTGTAGAGATAACAGTGAAGTACGGAGGGACTGATGTTACGGGGTGTGAGTGTGTTTGAGCTTAGGGTGTGGTTACCAAATTGCGCTTAAGAAAACGCTAAACGCGGAAGGATTCGAACAGCACTGTTTACTGCGTAAAGTAGAGGAACAGTTCGGAAAAGATGATTCTTTGAATCAGTACGATAATGCGACCTGTCAGAAAGCAGCATCATTGAGGCAATGGTTTGTCGACATTTTTTTGGGGGGGGGGGGGGGGGTCATCAGTCTCCTGATTGGTTTGATGCGGTCCGCCACGTATTACTCTCCTGTGAAAAACCTTTTGATCTCAGAGTAACACTTGCGAATTAGGTCTTTAGTTATTTGCTGGATGTATCCCAATCTCTGTCTTCCTCTACAATTTTTACTCTCTACAACTCCCTCTACAGCCATGGAAGCTATTCCGAGATGTCTTAGCATATGTCCTACCATCCTGTCTCTCCTCCTTGTCGGTGTTTTCCACATATTATTTTCTCACCGACTCTGCGGAGAACGTCCCCATTCCTTACCTTATCAGTCTACTTAATTTTCAACATTTTTCTGTAGCATCGCATCTAGAATGCTACTGGTCTCTTCTTTTCCGGTTTTCTCATGGTCTGTGTATCACTACCACACAATGCTGCGCTCCAAACGTACATTCTCAGAAATTTCTTCCTGAAATTAAGATGTGTTTGATACTAGTAGACTTCTTTTGGCCAGCAGCGCCCCTTTTACCAATGGTAGCTTGTTTTTTGTATTATCCTTGAGTCATGAGTTACTTTGCTGCGCCGGCCGGTGTGGCCGAGCGGTTCTAGGCGCTTCAGTCTGGAACCGTGCGACTGCTAAGATCGCAGGTTCGCATCCTGCCTTGGACATGGCTGTGTGTGATGTCCTTACGTTAGTTAGGTTTAAGTAGTTCTAAGTTCTAGGGGACTGATGACCTCAGATGTTAAGTCCCATAGTGCTCAGAGCCATTTGATTTTACTTTGCTGCGTAGGTAGCAGAATTCCTTAACTTTATTTACTTTGTGATCACCGATTAAGATGTTAAGTTTCTCGTTACTTCGTGGACAATAACATTCCTGAATGGACTGTCCTTGAACCCAATGGAACACCTGTGGGATTAGTGAGAACACCGCCATACCCGAACGTCTAACATCACTACCTTTTCAGGTTTCGGCTCTTGAGGAAGGACGGACTACCATCCTTCCACAGACACTGTGAAACCTCATTGAAAATGTTCTCGTCAGAGCTGAAGCCGTCAAAAAGGCGTATAATGAACACACTCCACGTTAATGCCCAGTACTGAGTGTCCGGGTGCTTTTGTTCAGGTATGTATGTGCGCGAGTATCCGACGCTACGCAGACTTCATTCCACAAAGAAATTACTGCTGTGAATTTTTCGCATCCGCGCAAACCTCTACCTTTGACGCTACTGGTTACACGTCCGACGTCTTCGGACGACCAGCAGTGGCCGTGTGGCGACTGTTGAGTAGAGTTGGCCGTGCCGCCAGATTAGGCTGCGGAGGCCGTTCACCCGGCGTGGCGTGGGGCGGGCCTCTGTCCGCGTGGCGTGAATCATACGCTAACGTTACGCACCGCGCGGCCCGCCCCGTGCAAACACCGCCACGACCGCACTGCTCGCCTCGTAACATTCCCTGATCTGTCTCGTCGGCAGAAACGCGTATCTGCGAATGTTGCCGATTTCTGTCCTACAGAACATCACAGTGGAGTTACTTCCACAGCTTTACATCACAATGAAGTTCCAACATTACAGCTGAAGCTGTGACGTCGTAGTGCACACTGGCAAACTGAAAACCTCATCGAAAAGACTGTAGAAATACTATATTAAGTTTACCACTGCCCACCGTCAGAACGGCTCACTATAGCTGCTATCAGAGAATGCCGATAAAAAAATAAAAAAGATATCCACGGAAGAAAGTTGTTCATGCAAACAAGTCACCTCTACACCACGGCAATAAACTTCTGTACAGAATAAAAGAAATACGCCACAACCGACCCTTTCAGCATACAAGTTAAAATCTGATGTACACTGCCGGAAAAATAAGTCGAACACCCTGAAGGACAAGGTCACTGTATTGACATGTGAGATGACATGTAATTCATCATTGTAGGAGTATATGATAAGAAAGTCAGACCAAATGAAGCACACATGTCACAGTAAAGGGTGCCCAAACAGTGACATCATTACACAGTGCCGCACGGGGTAGCCGCGCAGTCTCAGGCGTCTTGTCACGATTCGCGCGGCTCCCCCCGTCGGAGGTTCGAGTTCTCCCTCGGGCATGTGTGTGTGTGTGTGTGTGTGTGTGTGTGTGTGTGTGTGTGTGTGTGTGTGTCGCCCTTAGCGTAAGTTAGCTTAAGTTAGATTAAGTTAGATTAAATAGTGTGTAAGCTTAGGGACCGATGACCTCAGCAGTTTGGTCCCATAAGACCTTAACGCAAATTTCGAAATTTCCATTACACAGTTTACCACCCTGTGGCGGCAACGCAGGCATGTATTGTCGCAGGAAAACGATCACAGAGGTGCCAGATGACATGCTGCGATAGACTGCCACAAGCATCTTGCGCCTTTTTGTTGCAATTCGGCAGTGGTTCTTCAACAGTAAGTTCCCGCTTCATTGTGTCCCATACATGTTCAATTGGCGAAAGATCTGGTGATATTGCTGGCCAGGGCAGTTATGCCACAACATAAATGGCACGTTGCGTCGCAGCAGCCGTATGTGGAAGTGCAAAAGCAGAGCAAATTACATTTCAGATTCCAGAACTAAGGAACCGAATGCGGTGCCGACAACCACTCCTCATTTTCAAATTTTGGTCTCCGTGAATTATACCAGAGAGCATATGAGACGTATATTACAACATTTATGTACAACAGCCGGTGATGAGATACAGCCGCATATCATTTATCCCCCGTCTATGGTGGACTCACCGCTACAGTCACTCAAGTAACATGATAAAATCTGGTGGGATAACAAATAGGTAGTTAAAAGTTGCTAAGTAGTTTATCTAGTACCTAGATAAATTTAGTAGTGTTTATTTGAACAGTGTTAGCACGAAAATATGTGGATCAATGGTTGTTCTGAACATTACAGTCTGCTAGCAGACTTATGTGTATCATCAATTAGCAGATACTGATGAACTGTAGAAAGTTTTGGACAGCCAACGTTCGCTTTTTTTCGGCGACTCATCCTCCGCAGGTCGCAGGGCGACGGTATTAAATTTGGTGATCTGGTCCCCATGATCTGTGCAGGCAGACTGGGGCGCTAAATCCTGGCTGAAAGTAATTTGCTCGTATTGACTAGAAAATCCTGAAAATAAGCGAAGCAGAATTCCACGTATTCGGCCCAATGGTGCATTATACACAAAATATTTTTCTACGTTGATACATTGCCTATATAATTTCAGCGATAGTTTTCTTGTCTCGTCGTCAAAAAATATCGTCTATCCCTCCTGGCGTATACGATGAGGTCCGTATTCTCTTATTTTCGTTCCTCTTTTTGGAATTTCTGAAAACTGACTGTCAAAATTCGCATCTGCTGAGACATCGTGATAGATTAAAATAGTGTGTTGGACCGGGGCTCAAACGTGGACCTTCTACTAGCTGGGCTATCTAGTCATGCCTCTTGCCCGTTCCTCCCGGCTGGAGTCTGTCATTATTAAGACATATCTCACTGACGTAGCTGATAGAAGTTGCAGATTCGAAAGATGTCGAATGACATCGACCAGTGCTGACGGTAGCTGCCAGCTTCACTGTGTTTAGAACTACGAAAGCAGAAATGACTCGCCGAATTAACGATCACTGAAATGTTGTGTGTAATTAACTTTAATCTTCTCTTACTTCCTGCCAGTTTAGACTGTTAAACACAGTGTTGCCGCCAGTTAAAGTCGCTAACGACTGGGAAGCAGTCAACACCCAAAAAAATCCATCGATTTCTATCGATTTTAGCTATTCTTGTTAGCCGCCTTACCGAGAGTTTTCTTACAACGCGAGAGTAGTAGAGTAGCTTTCTCCGAAATATAGAGGCTCTACAGAGGCCTTTCTGCATACTTCCCACAACAGGGTTTCTTCAGAGAAATGACTCGAAAAAGGCCCAGCGACATTAGCAGCTCTGTAAAACTGTCCGTCGTATCGACGGTCGAGGCGTGTGTGGATAACTCAGTTGGTAGGATCCTGAGAAAATTTCAAGTTCGAACCCTGGTTCGCTAGTGAGTTTTGACCTATCGTGATGTTCTGTTGAGTCCAATGTCTACTGCAGAGTGCAAAATTTATTCTCGCTTCGGAGTTCAAACTCTAACGCGTACAAGCTGAGAAATACTGGTTGTTTCTCACCGTGTGCTCCTTCGAGGCGCACTTTTGCCGGAGTTCACGTGTCACGATGGAAAGCGAGGGTCTGAACGCATCCGTGTACAGTAATCCGGCCGTTTTCGCGGGCTCGGCATGGCAGACCTGCTACACTGGCTCCCGTATCAAAACTACGGTTCGGTGGTTTTGGTACAGTACATAAATGGTAGGATTGTAAGTAGGCTGTTTAGGTTTTTATGTTGGTAACGCCGCGTAGCGCTCTGCATGAACATGCTTACTGTGCTGTGTGCAGTCTGTGGCTGGCTGGCATTGTTGGAATATTCGCTATTGTAGTGTTGGGCAATTGGATGTGAACAGCGCGTAGCGTTGCGCAGTTGGAGGTGAGCCGCCAGCATTGGTGGACGTGGGGAGAGAGATGCCAGAGTTTTCAGAGCGGACGATCTCGACGTGTGTAAGACAGAAAAAGGAAATATAATGATGACTTTTGAATATTATTAAGGTGAATACATTGTTTGTTCTCTATCAAAAGCTTTCATTTGATAACTATGCCTATCAGTAGTTAGTGCCTTCAGTAGTTAGAATCTTTTATTTAGCTGGCAGTATTGGCGCTCGCTGTATTGCAGTAGTTCGAGTAACGAAGATTTTTGTGAGGTAAGTGATTCATGAAAGGTATAGGTTATTGTTAGTCAGGGACATTCTTTTGTGGGGATTGTTGAAAGTCAGACTGCATTGCACTAAAAATATTGTGTGTCAGGTTAGTGATGATATGAATAAGTAAAGAGAGAAATGTCTGAGTACGTTCAGTTTTCCTCAGCTGTTTGAAAAACAAATAATGTAAGAGGTTTATCAGCTCAGTCATTTATATAATTTTCCAAAGGGGACATTACATATGGCGACCCTGCCAGGATTCTGGTAGTGTTCATAGGATTTGTAGGGAAATAAACGTAAATGAATTTGTGAGAGAGGAACTTAGGGTCGACTACTTCTCTTTGTTCATTTAGCAGATCTCAAGTCCCACAATGCCATGTGAACCATTTGAATTACATTCCTCTGTTTCAAGTTATAAATGAACAATTTTGGAATAAAACCTGAGTTAGAGTTAAATATTGACAATTTCAATTTTCCTGTAAATACTGTTTATTTTTAAGTAACAGACATGAGGATAACTATGAAGAACAAAAGTGTTCATTAGGACACGCGGCTCTGTATATATCCCCACTCACTTTCTAGATGGTTTGCCGCTTCCAGTTTCATGGGGAATTTAGGCAGACACTGACCGCATATGCAAACAAAGCGATCGAAATGAGGCAACGTCCAATAGGTATGCAACACACCCAACGTAAAGGTAACTCGGATACGACATTAATTGACCAAGCCTACTAGGAATACTACCTTAGTCTACGATTATTTATGATAGTCTACAGAAGTTTTACAACCCAACCACCTGCTCATCCGTCGCAGAGTTACGGCAATCCGACCTTCCAAGAAGCGGCGCTGCCCACTTTCTTCCTCGCCACAATCCGGAAGGATCAAATTTGCGGTCGCAATGAAAGTGTGCGGCGGTAAGAGTTTTCTTCGGAGTCTCATTACAGAAGCGTAGGTATTGTTTATTTAGCCGGATATATTTGAAGGCAATAAATGAAGGGTTGTTAAGTTTTTGAAAGGAGTAAAGGAAGATTAGGGTTTATCGTCCCATGGTCGACAGAATACAAACTCAGAAGAAACAAGAGGAAAGAAGTGGGCTGCGTCAAATGAACCAGACCGGCATTCACATTAAGTGTGGAACATATCAGATTCGCAAGTCTGGTATGGATCAATACCTGCCCCTTACCGGAGAACCGTTAAGGCACTGTGTCACGAGCTCCCTTGGCGGACAGACCATGTATGTGTTGCGTATTAGGTCCTCAGCACACAGCAAGTGCGTGTACTTATTGTGCAAGTAAAGTAATGTAGGATGTTACGGCGTGTTGCTCCTTCAATGAAAGTGGGTGCACTCAGCGACTGTTACGTGATTTATAAATTGCTATAGTATTCAAAGAACTGTGACTGACGCCCTAACAACAAGGAACTAAAATGCATCGAGATTAGAAAATATTGCGTTGATAACATGTGATAATTGTGTTTATTCTTGTGCTCAGTGTGCCAGTCAAATACATATTGAGCAAATATGTACGTAACGACATCAATGAGATGCCAAATATTCGCCCAAAGTATACAGTGGAATACGTTAATCTTTTTGTACAATGACAAATCTCATTACATAACCTTATTGGCACATCCAATAAATAGTCATAACACTTGAAAAGAATCTATAATTAAAAATTAATGTACACGTTACTGCGAAACGCATAATGATGGCAGCATGTTACCGAAGCGCATCGTGCTCATAAACAGTTGTAAAAAGTGACTAAAGCTGAGATTTAATTTTTTAACAAGTTGGCAATTATATTTGCGAGACAATGGGCGAGAATAACGTTAACTGATACGATTAATGAAAGTGAGCTGTTATTTCTATGAAGACCGAAAGGTAAAAAGGACGTTTATAGCAATGGAAAACGAAATCTAATATGAGGGTCATCGCTATAGTTGGAAATAGTTTTCACTCCTAGTACACAGTGAAGACCTACAGTTTCTAGTCAGGACAGGATACGATTGCTCCAGAGAAAAACTTTAGAAATAGAACGTAAGGCCACCCTCCTTTCTTCCTGTAACAATACTCGAAACACAAAGAGGGCATGAACAGCATAGTAACTCTTGTTTTAGCTAGGCATTGCCGCTCGACTGAATAGCTTTCTAATTAAAGTTCCTTGAAGACTGGGAACAAGAGTTCAGCCGACCTTCTTGCCGTGAATGCTGCTAGGTATGGTTCTTAGACTAAAGTCGCCCCTACTAAATGCAGTATCTCTTGCTACAGCACGAGAAAGATTGTAATTTGTAAAAAGTTTGAGATGTGAGCTGATTCACAGTTCCTGATTGCGCCGACAGCCTTGCAGTGTTATTAGCATTCTCCAATGCTGATTGCATCACATAGCCTCAAGGTAACAAACGGCCTTGTCTGAATAAAACTGAATTGCCGTGAGCTGGTTTTACGGAGCCGTTAGACACTTTAGATTTAGAAAACAGCAGAACGTCCCCCATATGTTTCTTTCTGTTACAAAATGAAAGTGCTCTTGTTAAACGATCAATTTGTATCGGCGGTGCACCGTAAGAATTACTATCGATACGCTTTTACGTAAGACCAGATTTTTAAAATTTTACAGCATGGTCATTATGCGATGACATATGCGAAGACGTATATTGAACATATGTACAACAAATTTGTTGAATGTTCTCTATCTTTTCCGTTAATCTATCTTGGTAAGATCCCTGCACTGAGAAAAAATTCTCAGTAATCGCTCGCACAACAATTTTATAAATGACCTCCTGCATGAATAAATTACATTTCTACAGAATTATTCCGATGTACCTCAGTCTGTATCTTCGTTCCATGCAATAAGTTAAATGTTTGGCGATTCTTATTCCAGTGATGGTTTCTACTGTAGGGTACCTACACAATATAGTTTTCCATTATATACTCTATCAATTTACATTACATTATGTTGACCGTCAGCTGTCAGTCATTACACATGGGTATTATACTGATTGGGACTACCTCTTTGTTGATAACAGCCTCGGAGAACTACAGAGGCTATTCATCGGATCACTTATAATTACCGTTGAATATAAAGGTTTTTCGCGCTTTTCTGAGTCACACCCTATTAGTTCACGGAAACAGTAGAATGAGATCTTCATTGCGGAACGTCGGATGATGGCCGTAAAAATTTAACAAGACTGTATGTTCCCTGACAATTTAATCAAGGAGTCGATGAGACAACTTCATACCATCACGAGCATATACACGCCATGGCTGCTTCTAGCGCCCGACTTGGTGCAAAATGGAATATATGTAAAGCACTGGTAACATATATGGCGTCAGCATTCTGTATTTCTGTCCTTCACTCGAAGTATCCTTATGTATATGCAATAGTTTATCCATCTCAGCTATCTGCTGGAAATCAAATCAGAATCTCCGGGTTAGAGTCCAGAATCTATAGGGGAATGGTTGTGTTAATATGTCTTTACATCAATCTAAGACGACGTTGACAGAATGAATGGGTGGTAAACAAGTTGAGGTTCCACGAATAGAAACAGCTTACTTACATCAAAAGTGGGAGGTGTGCTATAGTCCAAAATTTTTGCGAAATTTCGTAAAAACGCGTGATTCATTAAATAATTATTCTCTTGAAAGTGAAAGGAGTCCTTCACTGGCGTTACTGGAAAATCTGCTGCTGCGAGCAGCGTGCAGTTGCCATGACTATGCATAATACCACCTTCCCTTAATTGATTTTATTTCTTGTTGCACGATTAGTTGCAGAAACCTAATCAAGGCGATGACGTGACTCTCAGGTAAATTCCTCTTGCTTCCAGCCGATAAACGTATATTATTATTCGACAATGTTTCTGTGTATTGCCAAGCATAAATAATTTGTATCCTGTTATGAGCTACTGCAGTCAGTTCCAATATAAGCAGCTCACCTGCTGGATAATTAGTGCAAAAGCTTATGTTTTGTGCAGCTGTGCTGAAGGCGGCAGGTCGTTCAGTTAAGAAAGCAAATGACTAGCTGTGCGTCTGTTGCAAGAAAATGCTTTTAGTAACAGAAGTGAAAGACGTTATGCTCAGTTTTTGTTCCATATTACCCTTTTCATTGAAAGTCAACATCCTGCTGCCGCTCTTCGACAGATTCTTATTCGGTGGGAGGGTAAGTGCCGACATATATAATTGTAACTTCTCCACAGTTGGTAGCCGTGTTCTTGAAACATGTTCGTGCTTGTTTCAGTCAGTAGCCAGAAGCATATGTTGCTTGCCTAATCGCTCGTTTAAGTCTCCTGAACTAATTAACACGCAGGTTTCCGCGAACCAGTGGTACGTAAAGTGCCCTCCGCCACACACCGTTGGGTTGCTTGCGAAGTATAAATGTAGATGTAGAAGCCTGTGTTTTCCGAAGGGCTGCCTGAAAGATTCTGTCAAAGCAACAGAGTGCTGTAAAATTTCTTCCAAATGCTAGTTACATAAGCGCTAGAGTCGCCACAGTATTTCCTCTCCAAGCTGTTGTATTGGAGGAAGAGTCCGTTATAGTGCGATCATCTTTCCAAGCTTTCTAGCGGTTTGCATGGTATTAAATAAGATTCTCATCAATTTCAGTATCAGTTCTGGATCAGTCGTGTTAGTCACAGGCAACTGGAAAGCATTAAGATGTGCTGTTACGCTCTAATGTAATATTTATTATTTTAAGATTAAAAATGTCCCATGTAAATCTGTCTACAGTATTTATTACTGAACATAGCGCAGTTGATTTGGACGGATAAACTTACCGATTACGTCACACCTGTAGCGCTCGTTGCCCGTGTCAACGCAGCCACTGGTTGTTACTTGGAAAGTTTTTTCTGCACCGGAACAGCTTTTACGTTGAAGCTAAAAATTCGTTTTGCTTCTTGAGATTCGCGGTTTTCCCCCTCTTGTCGTTCTGCTTATAGTTTTTCACTCAAGTCAAACGTTTTTGAACGGCTTTTCCATCTTTCTCATTACATCCAGTGTCTTTACTTAGCCCGGAATACTCTGTGTATGATTCATACGATTTTTATCTTTTAATAATATTTTCTAATCACTCGGTGCGCTTGATGATTCACACTGAAAATGGATCGTGTGCGCTCAACATGATGAATGAATACAGTAATGGTTGTTAGCCGCGCGGGGTAGACGTGCGGCCTTAGGTGCCTTGTCACGGTTCGCGCGGCTCCCCCGTCGGAGGTTCGAGTCCTCCCTCTGGCATGGGTGTGTGTGTGTGTGTTGTCCTTACCGTAAGTTAGTTTAAGTTAGATTAAGTAGTGTGTAGGCCTAGGGACCGATGACCTCAGCAGTTTGGTCCCATAGGAACTAACCACACACAAAGAGTTGTTGAACGAACTCACGAACAAAAGTTTCGAAGCAGAGGGCCATGTAATTAAAACAGCTTGTTATCACGTTTCGGACGAGGGTACATTCCTTTGATACCAGTTTACTTAAATAAAATGCTCCAGTTGCAGATTATGTTGTCGCTTCATTCACACAACCTGTTTCGAGTCAATTATGAATCATTCTCTAATTTATTAACTGGTTATGCCAAAGAGAGCACGATACCGTAATAAGGTGTACATTTAAGAGCCAAAGAAACTGGTGTTGTTGTTGTGGTCTTCAGTCCAGAGACTCGTTTGATGCAGCTCTCCATGCTATTGTACCCTACGCAAGCCTCTTCATCTCCGAGTAACTACTGCAACTTACATTCTTCTGAATCTGCTTATTCTATTCATCTCTTGGTCTCCATGTACGATTTTTACCCTCCACTTTTCCCTCCAATATTAAATTGGTGATCCCTTGAAACCTCAGAGAGTGTTCTACCAACCGATCCCTTCTTCTAGTCAAATTTTGCCACAAATTTCTCTTCTACTCAATTCAGTGCAGTAGCTCCTCATTAGTTAGGTGAGCAACCCATCTAATCATCAACATTCTTCTGCAGCATCACGTTTCGAAAGCTTCTATTCTCTTCTTGTCTAAACTATTTATCGTCCATGTTTCACTTCCTTACATAGTTGCACTCCATACATATACTTTCAGAAAGGACTTCCTGACACTTAAATCTATACTCGGTGTTAACGAAATTCTCTTCTTCAGAAACGCTTTACTTGCCATAGCCAGTCTACATTTTATATCTTCTCTATTTCGACCATAATCAGTTATTTTGCTTCTCAGATAGCAACACTCATCTACTACTGATTGGTACACCTGCCTAATATCATGTAGGGCCCACACGGGCACGCAGAAGTGCCACAACACGACATGGCATGGACTCGACTAATGTCTGAAGTAGTGCTGGAGGAACTGACGCCATGAATCCTGCAGGACTGTCCATAAATCCGTAAGAATACGAGGGGGTGGAGATCTCTTCTGAAAAGCACATCGCAAGGCATCCCAGATATGCTCAATAATGTTCATGTCTGGGGAGTTTGGTGGCCAGCGGAAGTGTTTAAACTCAGAAGAGTGTTCCTGGAGCCTCTGAGTAGTAATTCCGTATGTGTGGAGTGTCGCATTGTCCTGCTGGAATTGCCCAAGTCCGTCGGAATGCACAATGGACATGAATGTATGCAGGCGGTCAGACAGGATGCTTACATACGTGTCACCTGTCATTGTCGTACCTAGAAGTATCAGGGAACCCATGTAGCTCCAACTGCACACGTCCCACACCATCACAGAGCCTCCACAAGCTTGAACAGTCCCCTGATAACATGCAGGGTCCATGGATTCATGAGGTTGTCTCCATACCCGTGCACGTCCATCCGCTCGATACAATGTGAAACGAGACTCGTCTGGCCAGGCAACCTGTCATTAACAGTCCAATGTCGGTGTTGACGAGCCCAAGCGAGGCGTAAAGCTTTGGGTCGTGCAGTCACCAAGGGAACAAGAATGGGACTTTGGCTCATAAAGCCCATATCAATCTTGTTTCGTTGAATGTTTCTCACGCTGACACTTGTTGATGGCCCAGTATTGCAATCTGCAGCAATTCGATGAATTGTTGCACTTCTGTCACGTTGAACGATCCTATTCAGTTGTCGTTGGTCCCGTTCTTGCTGGATCCTTTTCTGGCAGCAGCGATGTCTGAGATTTGACGTTTTACCGGATTCCTGATATTCACGGTACACTAGTAAAATGTGTCCCATCGCTCGCGCGCCGACTATAACATCACGTTCACACTCGCTTAAATGTTGATAACCTGCCGTTGTAGCAGCAGTAACCGATTAACAACTGCACCAGACACTTGTTGTCTTATGTAGGCGTTGCCAACTGCAGCGCCGTATTCTGCCTGTTTACATATCCTTGTGCTTAGATACGCATGCGTATACCAGTTTCTCTGGCGCTTCAATGTATAAAATCGGACGGCAGTCGTCGTCGTCAGCTGACAACCGTCGCATTTTACTCTTTCTTATACTGGCCCTGCCGGGCTAACCCTGTGCAGCGCCCGTAATATGTGCAGCGGACGTATATCATTACCAAAACACTTACAAGTGTGCCTCGGAAAAGGATGGAACCCTGATCGCCATCTACGGAGGAACATTGTAAGCTCGACGAATGATCTTCAGGGTCCGTGATCGCCTATCTGTATGTATGATTTCCAGTACGACACTGTGCGTTTGCCTGAGGTTTTCAGCGTTGGTACGGATGTCTTTCGCGTCTGTTATGTTCAAGGAAAGTAAAGCCATGTTTAAATTAATTGTCGAATTCTTGAGAAATAGACTCATTATAAGCTCTCACCAACATTTCACAAATTTAGATCGGGTATCAACGATTGAAACAATACTATATCTCCACTAGCGTTGCTGCCTGTGGATCACGGGGTCCCGCGTTCGATCCCCGGCCGTGTCGGGGACTTCCTCCGCTCGGGGACTGGGTGTTTGTGTTGTCCGCGTCATTTCATCATCATTCATGAAAGTGGCGAGTATGGACTGTGTAAAGATTGGAACTTTGTACGGGCGCTGATAACCAAATATCGTATTAGAAATTTGTGGTAAGGACTATGGGACCAAACGGCTGAGGTCATCGGTCCCTAGGCTTATGCACTACTTAATCTAACTTAAACTAACTTACGCTAAGGACAACACAAACACCCATGCCCGAGGGAGGACTCGAACCTCCGACGCGGGGAGCCGCGCGAACCGTGACATGTCGCCACAGACCGCACGGCTACCCAGCGCGGCTTTCATTAATAAAAATACGCTAATCTTCTTCCATTTCTTATATACATACACACTAAATACTAAAATATTTTTGTGCAGTGTGGAGCAAACGACATGCTGTTAACCAAAACAACTGTGTAACGAAAAATGTTAGTTATCTGAAGATGGGCATGGTAATCCGAAACCGGTCATGGCGGTAAACTGAAACATTCCAAAGGTATTTGTGGTTGGTTGTGTCATTCACCAACTGAATATTTTCAATTTGAAACTAACGCCTCACGATGGTCTTCTTTCTTTGGTACATCCCGCTTTTTCTCCCCAGCGATGACTGTTAATCTAAAGGGTACGATGTGTGCTCGGAACATACTCCTCTTCTTCCGATGTGTCCCAGAGGTAAGCTAAAAGTTTGGACACCCCTGGTTTAAAGAATCGGTAGGGCAGGGGAGGGGGAGGGGTTACTTCTTCGTTAGCTAAACGACAGCGTGTAATATTTCTGGCTTAGACAGCCACCATATTAGGCTCCAAGAAGCTGTTCCCAGACCAGTGTAGATGCAAAAAGTATATAGATGACGAAATGTGGTGTGAGGTACCTGTGACAGATGCTAGATTCTGTACCAGTCAAGTGAGAAAGACCGCCTGCATAATGCTACTGCTCTGTGATTGGCTGCTGTGTTCGGAGCAAGGGCGCCAAAACGTTAAAGTATAGTTATTATTATTAGTTAAACTACTCATTGGAATGACTTCACTTTTTAGTATAAATATCTCTCAACAGCTGACTACCAATCAGTCATTTTAGAATTATTAAAAACAATTTAAATCAAAAACAAAAGACTGACGAAATTGCAGACGAAGCACTTCGGAAGCGTTCGGGTCACGCCTTTTGTGGTATGGCGCGCGAAGTGTTTTTGGCTGTTCTTCACTTTGGATTAGGCAGTCGAGAACAACAGACATGTTGTCTGTTGTAGGATGTGTTTCCAGTTTTTATTTAAGTTTCTGTTCGTCACTCTGGATTAGGCAGTCGAGATATACAGTCATGTTGTCTGTGGCAGGATGTGTTTGTCAGTATTCAGTATTAAGGGGGGTAGGACGTCAAACGGGCCGACTTGGAGCAGGAGAGGCACCACGGGTCATTTTAATTTCGACTGTCAGCATGACCAGGAAGCATTCAGAATTCACACTCATAGCAACGGAAGTTCGAAAACATAACGAAATAATTTGTTTTACATGTGAAATTTCATAATTTTTTTCACTTACTAATGGCTGCATTTGTTGCTGTAGGTACGCTTTTCTTCATAAGTAAGAGAGATTCTTCGATGAATTTTGCACAGCATACAAACCAAACTTAAAGGTGTATGAAACTCTAGAATTTTCAAAATCTATTAAAAACTGTGGTAAAAATTGAGGTAATTAACTATAAAATTTGTGTTTTTTCTAAACATGAAGTTTAAAATATAACAGCTCATTCGTTTTTTCATAAATTAAATAAATTCTAGAGTTTCATACACCTGTAAGTATGGTATGTATGCTGTGCAAAATTCATCGAAGAATCTCTCTAACATATGAAGAAAAGTGTACCTACAGCAACAAATGCTGCCATTAGTAAGTGAAAAAGATGAAATTTGACACGTAGAAAAATTAATTTTGTTGTGTTTTCGAACTTCCACTGCAATGAGTGTGAATTCTGAATCCTTCTTGGTGATGCTGACAAAGTTTTCTGAATTTATTTGTAAAAGTATAGACACTGGTTATTAAAATGTCCTGTGATGCCTCTCCTGCTCCAAGTCGACCCGTTTGACGTCCTACCCCCGTTAAAAGATTCACTCCGGTAGTCATGAGGCACAGACACGTGCCACAAATAGTGTAAAGATACATTTTCGTAAACATTGTGTTTGATCATGTACTTGCTGTATCAGAAGGTGTTGTATTAAGATCATGTAGTCTTCTCGTGTGGCTATATTAAAATACGCGAGTGGCATCCCAAAGAAGTGATACATTATTTCAGAACAGAACCTCGCTAAAAGTCAGTTTCAGTCTCAAGATACAGAACCTACGACCTGCGTGCTGATTTCTGCGCTGGGGACATCAACTTGAAGACAGCAGGTTAGTGAACTACGAGGTGCATTCAAGTTCTAAGGCCTCCGATTTTTTTTCTCCGGACTGGAAAGAGATAGAAACATGCGCATTGTTTTAAAACAATGAGGCCGCGTACATTGTCTATACGTCCCAGAGATGGCAGCACCGTGTGGCAGATGGAATTTTGCCGCCAGCGGCGAGAGTGAGAACTGTTTTAAATACTTAAAATGGCGACGTTTTCCTTACTTGAACAGCATGCAATCATTCGTTTTCTGAATTTGCGTGGTGTGAAACCAATTGAAATTCATCGACAGTTGAAGGAGGCATGTGGTGATGGAGTTATGGATGTGTCGAAAGTGCGTTCGTGGGTGCGACTGTTTAATGAAGGTAGAACATCATGTGGCAACAAACCGAAACAACCTCAGGCTTGCACAAGCCGGTCTGACGACAGGACCGAGAAAGTGGAGAGAATTATTTCAGGGGATCGCTGAATGACTGTTGAACAGATCGCCTCCAGAGTTGGCATTTCTGTGGGTTCTGTGCACACCATCCTGCATGACGACCTGAAAATGCGAAAAGTGTCATCCAGGTGGGTGCCACGAATGCTGACGGACGACCACATGGCTGCCCGTGTGGCATGTTGCCAAGCAATGTTGACGCGCAACGACAGCATGAATGGGACTTTCTTTTCGTCGGTTGTGACAATGGATGAGACATGGATGCCATTTTTCAATCCAGAAACAAAGCGCCAGTCAGCTCAATGGAAGCACACAGATTCACCGCAACCAAAAAAATTTCGGGTAACCGCCAGTGCTGAAAAACTGATGGTATCCATGTTCTGGGACAGCGAGGACGTAATCCTTAGCCATTGCGTTCCAAAGGGCACTACGGTAACAGGTGCATCCTACGAAAATGTTTTGAAGAACAAATTCCTTCCTGCACTGGAACAAAAACGTCCGGGAAGGGCTGCGCGCGTGCTGTTTCACCAAGACAACGCACCTGCACATCGAGCTAACGTTACGCAACAGTTTCTTCGTGATAACAACTTTGAAGTGATTCCTCATGCTCCCTACTCACCTGACCTGGCTCCTAGTGACTTTTGGCTTTTTCCAACAATGAAAGACACTCTCCGTGGCCGCACATTCACCAGCCGTGCTGCTATTGCCTCAGCGATTTTCCAGTGGTCAAAACAGACTCCTGAAGAAGCCTTCGCCGCTGCCATGGAATCATGGCGTCAGCGTTGTGAAAAATGTGTACGTCTGCAGGGCGATTACGTCGAGAAGTAACGCCAGTTTCATCGATTTCGGTTGAGTAGTTAATTAGAAAAAAAATCGGAGGCCTTAGAACTTGTATGCACCTCGTATAACAGAACCTTCGTATTCCACACAGTGCAGTGGAAACAACTAGGCGCCTCACGTGTACTGCATGCACAGAACAAATGTGCTCAGTGACACGCCATCTGCAGTAATGCAGAGGACGTAAAGGAGGATGATCGTTATCACCGTAAGCGTGTATCTGTACCGAATGCCTTGCGGTAGCCAAGGAACACCCATCAACCTGGACGCCTCCCTCTGCGGCGCTCTGCATCTCACGGACGAAGAGTACGAGCCGAGTTCCGCGTGTTTGTGGGGGGCAGCGCCGGCGTCTGTGGCGGCAGTTTTGGGCCGCGGCGGCTGGCGGAGAGAGAGCAGAGCGCTCGGGCCGGCGTGACGCGAGCACTTCGTTCCGCGGCGCAAAGCAAAGGTCAGCAGCGCGGCGGGCAGAAAAAGACCTGCCCCGCGCTCAGCCGCCGCCGCCGCTTCATTACGGGCGGGCGAGTGTCCGCTCCTTTTATGTCGGGGCGCCTCGCGCATTAGCAGTCGTTGTCCTGCTGGACGGTGGGGGGAGCGGGCAGCGGAGACCGTCGCCGCGCCTGTCATTACCGGCTAGACAGGGGCCTGCGCGATTTGCTTGTCGCCTCGACGTGGTCGCGGGCACTGCTGCGCCGCTACCTGCTCCCGTCGTTACTCAGCATGAAAAGTCGCTTCCCTCCCGTCCTCGGAGCTTCTGTTGCGTCGAGCGCGGGTCCACGGTTCGGTTTGCGGAAGGGGGAGGGGGAGAGGTGCGTCACAGATTGTTACCGTCTTCCACGACCGCCCCCCTCCCTCCCTTTCCCCACGTCTATCCCTACAAGCAAATTAATAATAACGATGAATGGAACAAGTGACCGTGCGGTTAAAGGCGTTGCAGTCTGGAACCGCAAGAGCGCTACGGTCGCAGGTTCGAATCCTGCCTCGGGCATGGATGTGAGTGATGTCCTTAGGTTAGTTAGGTTTAACTAGTTCTAAGTTCTAGGGGACTAATGACCTCAGAAGTTGAGTCCCATAGTGCTCAGAGCCATTTGAACCATTTTGAATGGAACAAGAAACGAAAATAATGACAATAAGCAAGCATGACAAACATGTTACACAAATGCAAGAAAACTTCCACATTCAGAAAGCCATTGCTGAAAACAAGCATGTGATAAATGAATGTTTTACTTTTACTGCCATGGCGGGTTTCGGGCTACCGTGCCCATCTTCAAATGGCTAACATGAACATTGTAAGTAGGCTGTTTCGGTTTTTATGTTGGTAACGCCACGTAGCACTCTATATGAAAATCACTGACTGTGATGTGTGAAGGCTGTGGTTGGTTTGCATTGTTGGAGTATATGCTATTGCAGTGTTGGGCAGTTGGCTGTTAACAGCGCGTAGCGTTGCGCAGTTGGAGGTGAGCCGCCAGCAGTGGTGGATGTGGGGAGAGAAATGGCGGAGTTTTGAGAGCGGATGATCTGGACGTGTGTCCAACAGAGGCAGTAAATTTGTAAGACTGGATGCCATGAACTGCTATATATATTATGACTTTTGGAAACTATTAAGGTAAATACATTGTTTGTTCTCTATCAAAATCTTTCATTTGCTAACTATGCCTATCAGTAGTTAATGCCTTCAGTAGTTTGAATCTTTTATTTAGCTGGCAGTATTGGCGCTCGCTGTATTGCAGTAGTTCGAGTAACGAAGATTTTTGTGAGGTAAGTGATTTGTGAAACGTATAGGTTAATGTTAGTCAGGGCCATTCTTTTGTAGGGATTATTGAAAGTCAGATTGCGTTGGGCTAAAAATATTGGCTGTCAGTTTAGTGTTGATCAGAATATATAAAGAGCGAAATGTCTGAGTACGTTCAGTTCTGCTCAGCTGTTTGAAAATCAAATAATGTAAGAGGTTTATCAGCACAGTAATTCATTAATTTGTCTAAGGGGACGTTTCAACATGAACAAACAAACACACATCAGCACAGGCTCCCTACTACACTTACTAAAACAAATGATAAGATAAAAATCGTCCCTCTCACACAACCAGGAAAAAAAAGAATCTACCCCCCTTCGCCTTCCGCGCACACACACACACACACACACACACACACAAATATGCATGCAAAAAGAGATGGCAAATACTTCAGTAATTACACTCGATAGTTGGCAATAACATTCGATCTTTGGCAATAACACCAGACAGTCGGCAACACGAACCAAAACATTGCATCAAAACACAACTAAATAGCAATAATATGTACATATTCCAGGCCACTGCAGATACCTTGCAAGAAATAAAGGCGAAACGCGTATGGCACGAAAATTGTGTTTCATTCAGTTGTAGTCAGCCGGTCCATAAAGTAAAAATTATTATTGTACCTTAATAGCACTCTTATAATCGGTGGCTTATTTCTGACCATACCCGACCCGCCATATACTAGCTGCTGTTATGCGCTGTTGCAAGCCGTCGAGCTTCTGTGGTAGAGGTAGAACGTAAGCGTTACCCTTGATGTAGACCCACAAGAGAAAATCGCAAAGCATCAAGTAACCGTGACAGCGCCAATTCAACGGTCGCAACACGGCCTATCCAGCGACGTGACAACATCTCTCTCAGGTAATCTCGCACTTGCCACGGAAAGCTCTTCGCCCATTCACTGCCGACTGGCAATGGGCAAGTTATAACACACAAAACCCCTTCCCTGCCTGGTTCGCCGCCATTTTCAGCAGGTACAGTCGCTGGCGCCCCTTTCGGGGGTTTTCCACCACGTTCGAAATAAACTTCGAGAATTTGTCTTTCACGCACGGTGCTCGTGCCAACCAGTCTTAGGCGGTGCAGTCATGGACTGTGCGGCTGACCCCAGCGGAGGTTCGAGTCGTCCCTTGGGCATGGGTGTGTGTGTTTGTCCTTAGGATAATTTAGTTTCAGTAGTGTGTAAGCTTAGGAACTGATGACCTTAGCAGTAAAGTCCCACAAGATTTCACATACTTTTGAACATTGTCTAGCAATTTACCTACACAAAATTCTTAAACGTTTCATTGACTTCAGAACTGCCATTTACTGACGACTCATGCGTCACTGCGACCGAACCGTTAGCGAACCACTACAGAAGACGGTTACAGTAGTATCGTAGGGATATCTCCGCTCCGCTATTTCATTGGTTCTAAGATCGTGTGAACACTTGAGTTATGTGGCTGACATGACGTAAGCATGAGAAGCGGCGGGCTCTCTTGAGAGGTGTGAAGGTTCCGTTGTCGCGTTGACCTACGGTAAGCGCTCATTGAGGTGCACGACCAATCATACCTTGGCTATATTGGCCAGGCAGAACAACAGGCGCGAATTAGTGAGGATTGTTTCTGGCACTGACAGGTGTTTCTTCAGAGAGAATGGGAATGTCACAGCTCATCGCGAATACCATTCACAGGTCGTCCGGCGTTATGACGCTTTGTTTTATATTTGCTGGAAGTGGTCTGAGGATGACGTGACAGTTCTGCATGCAACTTGACCATAGACGAAGCATTCCGGACAAGTCCCAGCAGGTTCGAATACCACGAAGCTGAGTCACTGCAGCGTAGGTCACCGACTCAGAGAACTATTAATAATATATGATGAGACCTGCTTCTTTATGCAGTTACGCAGCCACGAATATTTATTCTTGAAATCGGTGTCAGAACGTTGATCGTATAAAGGACGAGACAAAATATCTAAACACTATTTCTCCGTGTAGAATGTTATTTATTGTACGACAACTACAGCTTTTTACAAGACAGTCCAGTAGCAAATCGCTCACGAGTTACACCCTGTTGCTGTGGGAAATGACGCACATTAAAGTGACAACCTTCGTGTTAAGCTTTCATCGGATAGACACACGTTAGCCATTTTGCTGTGAGTGTTTAGCGTTAATATTCCTTCCCGTGGTTTATGTAGTATATTTCTTCAGTAACAGTTCAGCACTGAAATGCACTACACAATCAGTTTCTCTAATAATCTCTACAAAAGGAAAAAAAATACTGTTGTTGTAACTGAACGAAAGAAGATGATATCCGTGCGCCAATAACTGATAGTTAGGTGGAACGTCCCGAACTGATATTATAGTGTACATCGTAATGAGACCTATTGACAGACTAAAACTACGTAACCACACTGGGTCTCGAACCTGGACTCTTGCCTTATGCAGTCTGCGCCATTGACAAGTGTAGAAGCGCTCGCATAGGCCATTTCTTTACAGAAATTTCAAGTGGTGCGTCATTTACTGAG
The DNA here is from genome assembly GCF_023864345.2 of Schistocerca serialis cubense. Classification (NCBI taxonomy): domain Eukaryota; kingdom Metazoa; phylum Arthropoda; class Insecta; order Orthoptera; family Acrididae; genus Schistocerca; species Schistocerca serialis. Next base: position 437,579,861 of record NC_064645.1, on the reverse strand, counting down.
CCTGCTCTGTTGCTATTCTTTTGTGTGAAAGTAGAGTAGAACTTTCGTGCAACGACATCTGTTATAAGAGATATGCTTAGGCGCTTCGTCCTATAGCAAACTCAATATGGTTAACTTGCTCGTATCAAAGAGCGGGCATCCGATTGGAACAGATCCTGCCACTTACAACTGATGAAGAATACAGGGCAAATTTTTAACAATAGCAAGTGTCAAGATGTCTTTCGTCGACTAGAATAGTCACAAACGAAGAAACAGAAACTGTAGCATTCTTTGAAATATGTTTTAGGGCTGATACTCAGACGGCGTTTTATGCTAATACCCGTATGAACTATACTTCTTTCTAGCATATTGAATGTCTAGTGACGTTTAACTGTGTCATGGAGACGTGAAATCACAGAGGAAAGGTACGCGCTGATTCCTTTTTAGATAGAAAGAAAAAAAATGGATCACTTCATTTTATTCATAAGTACCTTAGATTTTCAGACACTGCACTGAAGTGTCTTGAAAACTACTTGAGAAACAAGCAGTAGCTTGTTGTCTGTGGGAACGGAAAGTCGTCCTTAAAGCTTGTTCTTTCAGGACTGCCACAAGGGTCAGTTTTGGGGCCACTATTGTTCTCCTTTTACGTCACTGTTGGTTCTGTCCTTCTGTAAACATCACTTCTATGTGAACGATCTACAGTTCTAGTTGCCAGACATGACGATACCAACACCTCCATCGTCTAGATGATTCGCATTTCTCTGTCTCTCCTTCTGTCAACCCTGCCCTCACACCCATTGCCACCAATGACCTCGGTTTAGATCTGACTGCCTGTAATTTGTGTTGGTAGTTCTACTTTTCAGGAACGAACATTATTCTACTTCGAAATTTAGGATTTCACTTTTAATGTAATATTTATTATAGCATGTTTGTCGTAATAAACGTAGTGTAAAATGTGTACGAGGACATGCTGAAAAATAAAAAATACTACTAACATTCGATATCTTTATTCTTCATGTCTACATATTTATTTCTCGGCCTGGTCACTCTGGCGACGAACACATTTCTCCCAACGAGAGATCAGTTTGTTCATATAGTCACTATAGAATGTGTGACTTTGGCGAAGGAGCCACAACCTCACATATTTTTGCACCGCCTCATCACTATCAAAGTGAAGTAAAGCCCTCGAAGATGTTTTTTAGGTTTTGAAACAGATGAAAATCGAATGGAGCCAAGTCAGGGCTGCATGGAGGTTGATTGATGACAATGAACCCAAAGCGTCGGACTGTTGCAGATCCCACAGCGCTCATATGTTGTCTGGCGTTGTCCTGCTGAAGGAGAGGGTGCCCCACGTATGGACGAACTTTTAGAATTCATTCTTTCAGTTTTGTGAAGGTCTCTCACGAACTGACATAACTACGTTACACACCGCAATGTTACACTCTACGTCAGGGAGATCTCTAGCGGCAGATGGTTACTACTTGCGTCAGAGAAGCGGGGAAGTCGCCCGAGTAACAAGCGTGGCATGTAACAGCTTAACTGATGCTCAGAATAGAATAAAATATTTGAAGGCATTACTTTTCAGCAGGCACTCGTATAAGTGCTTGGAAATGAATTACTGCTAGCGTCAAAATCGGCCAATCGCATAAACGAATAAAAGATATAATTGTACGTCCTATTACGGACAACGTTTTGTTCAAAAAAATTTTAGGGGCTGTGGATTAACGTATGAATAAAATTTTCAAAAAATGAACAATTTTAGATCTGATGAAGATCTTTTGACACGGAAGTGTCGAAAGACCTTGCATGTATTAATTTTCCTTTATTTATTCAATCTTTTTTTACTAGACCAGTTTCGAAATTAATCAGGCAGAAAAGTTTGAAAAAATAAAAGAAAGTTAAAATAAGCAACTTTGTCGACACTTATATCTCAAAATTGAAAATCACAAACGTTTAAGCAGTACAGCATTCAAGCTTAAATATTTTCAACTTTTAAATCTATGAATAACGGTTTCGTAATTAAAAAGTTGGTCAATAGCTAGTGGGGCTCGTGTACTTAGGGGTTCCGCCCAAACTTAATTATGTATATAGACAATCGAAGCCACTCCGGGAACCGAGAATCTCGACCATTTTTGCCGGTTATCGACATTGATACTGACAAGATATCGCTTCATGGATTCCAACACTGTCGAGAAATTTCAAATTTTAAGTAGGTCAATAACTGACAAAAGAAATAGATTTTTCGTGTGATATTATTACAAATTTACAGTTTTCCCTTTATTTGTACTGTGAAACCTTTCTTCTTGCGAAACTTCATGATTTTAGGCCAATGAAAGTACCATATTGGTTTTAATGAGCTTGTGAGTATCAAAATATGTGACGTTTATTTTTATTGCACTGACTTAGAAGCCTAACATTTTTACATCATCAAAGGACTATAGACCTCAGAATGAGGCACAAATTTCAACTTGATTCATCTCTTCGTTCCTGAGAAAAAAGTGGCTTAACAGACGGGCAGATAACAAATGACATTTTTTTCGTGCGATATAATTATAAATTCAGAATTTTCGGATTTATCCTTTATTGTACAGTGAAATCTTAATTCTTGCCAAATATCATGACTCTAGACATACAGAAAGTACCGTGTGGGTTTTGATGAGTGATATTACGGTATATTATTAATTTTTGCTTTGGGACCGTCTAAGTACAATTGAATGAAACACGATTTTTGTGCCATACGCATTTCGCCTTTATTCTCTGGATGGCATCTTCAGTGGCAGGTTCCGTAGATTTTCTGCATGTTGCATTTTTGTTCCATTTTCGGCGTTGTTCTTCTTCTTCTTCTTCTTATAGTTGCCATTTGGGTTTTGTTTTCCACACTTCACAGCACTAGGAACTAAACACTTGTTTCGATGCAAAACAAGTGTTCCTACTGTTTTGAAGTGTGGAAAACCAGAACATAGCATCAAAACAAGCGTTCAGTTCCTAGTGCTGTGAAGTGTGGAAAACAAAAACGCAAATGGTAACTATGAGAAGAAGAAGAAGAAGAAGAAGAAGAAGAAGAAGAAGAAGAGCGCCGAAAATGGAACAAAAACACATGTAGAAAATCATCCACTGAAGATGCAGAGGATAAAGGCGAAACGCATATGGCACGAAAATTGTGTTCCATACAATTGTCGTTAGACGGCCCAAAAGTAAAAGTATCAATATACCGTAATATTACACGCAACTGAGGAAGACAGGACTACAAAAGTTGAAGATGTTTAATGAGTGAGTTTGCCAGTATGAAAATATGTGACATAAATGACTTTATCTTTTAGGCGCATTGCCTTAGAAACTTATATTTATTTATTACGCCGCTAAGTGGCTACAGAGCTTAATATGTGACATAAATTTCATCTTGATACCTCTACACATTCCTGAGAAAAATAGGATGAAACAGACGAACGGACGGACGGACAGACAGTCAGATAAAAAGTAGCATTTATTCTTTTGACACAATTATAGATTAACAATTTTCAGATTTTTTCCTTTGGCTGTAGTATGAAACCTTGCTTCTTGGCAGATCTCCTGATTTTAGGTTAACAAAAAGTACCTTGTAGGTTTAGATGTGCGAGTTTGCGAGCATCAAAATATGTGACGTAAATGGTCTCTTATGTTCCAACTGCACTGACTTAAATGCTTCGTTTTTTTAGAAGGACAGGGGACCGTGGACTTAAATATGTGACACAAATTGCGACTTTATATGTCTCCCTGTTCCCGAGGAAAAGGGATTTGAACAGTCGGATGGACAGCCAACAAAGTCATCCTATAAGCCACTGGTTCCCAGCCGGCCGGGGTGGCCGAGCGGTTCTAGGCGCTACAGTCTGGAACCGCGCGACCGCTACGGTCGCAGGTTCGAATCCTGCCCCGGGCATGGATGTGTGTGATGTCCTTAGGTTAGTTAGGTTTAAGTAGTTCTAAGTTCTAGGGGACTGATGACCTTAGAAGTTAAGTCCCACAGTGCTCAGAGCCATTTGAACCATTTTAACTGGTTCCCATTCTTTCTGAAACCGTTACCCCCATGTGCGGTCAGATATTAGCTAGCCCCCCTCCCCCTCTCATGCCCCCTCCCTCCACCATCATCAAACTTAGCACCCAAGTAAACTTCTGAATGAAAAAGAACTTTCTTGGAATACTTTCATTATTAAAATAGCGAAAAGGTAAAAGACATTTAGTTTTTGTAGGCGTTTTATTAAACCGCCAAGTAATGAGGCAATGAGAATTATTTCTAACAACCTTTTTTTATGGGATGATGAAGTAATTCTCAGCGCCTGGTGAGTGCTAGCTACAACTCATTCTCAGAAAAGAAAGTGGAGAGTAGAAACCCGTTACAAAACATGCGTCCTCCGCGCAACTCCTCTCTGTAGCGACACTCAGTTCATCCATTTCAAATCAACCACGGTAAAATGTGGGCACTATACTTCGGACTACCGCTAGTAAATCTTTTTACTTCTGGACTCCTTGCTTCTGAGACGGGTACAGTCTGGAACCGCGCGACCGCTACGGTCGCAGGTTCGAATCCTGCCTCGGGCATGGATGTGTGTGATGTCCTTAGGTTAGTTAGGTTTACGTAGTTCTAAGTTCTAGGGGAGTGATGACCTCAGAAGTTGAGTCCCATAGTGCTCAGAGCCATTTGAACTTCTGAAACGGGAAAAATTGGAAGTTTTCAGTTTGCCAATACTTTGTATCTGACCACCAAAATTAACAATAATAATAATAATAATAATAATAATAGAGTGCTGGCCCTACAGTAGTATATTAGCGATTGCACATTTACCATTGTATTGCGCTGTCAATTAGACTTTATTGTTGCGAAGCGAATAATGAAGCAATTTCTGGTCTACTGCTAGAACTACCTACGGAGAAGGCAATTTCGTCAGGTCTTTAAGCATATGTGATATATGTGTCTCATTTTTACAGCTTGCGGCACAACATACGTGAGTAGTGGCTGGCGTATGCACGGAAGATGATGATCATACATTCATTTCACAAACTATGACCTCCACCTCCTTCTGTCATGCATTAATGCTAATATTTGGAAGAAAAATGTAGTTATCGGTATGTAGTCAACGCCAGCAGCCTTGCCGCAGTGGTAACATCGGTTGCCGTCAGGTCACCGAAATTAAGCACTGTCGGGCTTGATTAGCACGTAGATGGCTGATAGTCCGGGTCTGCAGAGCGTTGGTGGCAAACGGAGTGCAATGACCACTTGAGAGGCCAACTGAGAAGCTACTTGATTGAGAAGTAGCGGCTCCGGTCACGAAAACTGACAAGGCCGGGAGAGCGGTGTGCTTATGACATTCCGTTCCATAACCGCATCCAGCGATCTCTATCGGCTGAGGATGACGCGGTGGTCGGTTGGTACCGTTGTTCCCAGCCTTGTTCAGATGGACACAGTATTAGAGTTGTGCGAAATGGTAGTAATAGTAATGGTCTTTCAAAAATAATTTACTTTTGTGTCCGAAAAAAAACTGAACTTTGTTATTTTTACCCCTCAGAAAATTTCGTTTTGTCACTTGGGAGGTAATTACCCTCAGGTTAGGAACCATTGCTATGAGGGTTCCGTTGTTACCCATTGAGCTGTATTGTTGTTGTGGTCTTCAGTCCAGAGACTGTTTTGATGCAGTTCTCCTTACTACTGAATCCTGTGCAAGCCTCTTCATCTCCGAATAACTTTTGAATCTGCTTCCTGTATTCATCTGTTGGTCTCCCTCTACGATTTGTACCCTCCACGCTTCCCTCTAATACTAAATCGGTAATACCTTGATGCCCCAGAACGTGTCCCACTAACCGATCCCTTTCTTTAGTCAAATTGTGTCACAAATTTCTCTTCTCCCCAATTCTATTCAGTAGCTCCTCATTAGTTATGCGATCTACCCCACTAATCTTCAGCACTTTTCTGTAGCACCACATTTCGAAAGCTTGTATTCTCTTCTTGTCTAAACCATTTATCGTCCATGTTTGACTTCCATACATGGCAACACTCCATACAAATACTTTCAGAAACGACTTCCTGACCCTTAAATCTATACTCGATGTTAACAAATTTCTCTTCTTCAGAAACGCTTTCCTTGCGTAGCTAGTCTACATTTTATATCCTCTCTACTTCGACCATCATCAGTTATTTTGCTCCCCAAATAGCAAAACTCATTTACTAGTTTACGTGTCTCGTTTCCTAATATAATTCCCTCAGCATCGCCTGATTTAATTCGGCTACATTCCATTACTTTGTTTTGCTTTTGTTGACGTTCATCTTATATCCTCCTTTCAAGCCATTGTCCATTCCATTCAGCTCCTCTTCCAGGTCCTTTGCTGTCTCTGACAGAATTACAATATCTGCGTCAAACCTCGAAGTTTTCATTTCTTCTCCATGGATTTTAATCCCTACTCCAAATTTTTCTTTTGTTTGCTTTACTGGTTGCTCAGCATATAGATTTAATAACATCGGGGATAGGCTACAACCCTGTCTCACTCCCTCCCCAACTACTGCTACCCTTTCATGCTCCTCAACTCTTATAATATGCTGGTTTCTGTACAAATTGTAAATGGCCTTTCGCTCCCTATATTTGACCCCTGCCACCTTGAGAATTTGACAGAGAGTATTCCAGTCAACATTGTCAAAAGCTTTTTTTCTAAGTCTACAAATGCTAGAAACGTAGGTTTGCCTTTCCTTAACCTACCTTCTAAGATAAGTGGTAGGGTCAGATTGCCTCGCGTATTCCAACACTTCTACGGAATCCAAACTGATCTTCCCCGAGGTCGGCTTCTACCAGTTTTTCCATCCGTTTGAGGTACGCAACCCTAAAACACAGTGCAATATTCGAGAGCGGCCGTTACCTGCTCGCACTGCCGCTGCTCAGACGGTTGCCTAGTTTCGCAGGCGGCGATCCCCGCGAGGCGAGCGCGGCCCCAGCATCGGCGAGTGGTTTTTTGTTGACGCAGCGCACGGACGCGGCCGCTGATCTCAGGTGGCGCGTGGGCGGAGAGCGACCGCGGCGGCAGCCGTTCGCAGAAGCGCGCGTCACCGCCCGCCCGGTGCGCCGCCGCTCCGGCATGACGGAAGGCGCCGCGCCAGTACTCTGCACCGTCTCGCCGCCCTTCCCCAGGCACCCGATAAACTAACTTTGAAATCGAACCCAGGGGATCACTACATCGCGTTCCCAGCATAGCGGCATTGCGAGTTTAAGCTGCTGCTATGGTGGTGAGGCGTAGCGCCTTCGCATCGCTCCTGTCACTTGTTAGGACGATATCGTTATAGGCATGAGTCATCGACAGATGTCACCAGCTGACATGAACTTGAGCTACAGAGCTGCACGTAGTTGTACCAGTAGGCGGCAGAGGTCAGCAGTTGACGGACAGTGCTAGCAGTCGTAGTCAAAACAACGTTGTAAAGTTATGTTTGATTAATATTTAATGTATTTGCATAATTATAATTGTTTTATATGTGTAGTAATTAGCAGTGTGAGTGTTGTAAGAGTGAAGAAGAACAGAAGTAAATGAAAATTGTTTTGTTTATTCACGAAGTACCAGTTAAACTATACAGGGGATTTACTATAATTAAATGTGCAGTCAGTTTATGGTACTAATAAGTCGTGAGTAGAACACAAATTAATCGGTAATTTCAGAAGGAGTAATTTTATATTTGATACTTTTCTAAATTTATTTATTTAGCAATTGCCGTAGAAAGAAATGTTTTACTATGATTGGTCATTGAAGTAAAGCGCGGGATAATACTGCAACCTGATTTGCTGTTTGTGATATCAGCCAATCAGAAAAATGCAGGCTCGCGCCAATCTATGCTGGGAACAAAGCCTTTGGTGTGATTTAGAGAAGTCGGGGCTGAGGGTTCGAACTAGTAACATCTCATTGAAAGCAGCTCCGACGAAAGTACTGTAAAATCGCGGAAAAATGCTAATCACGAGTTCGCGAAGTAGTATAAAGCGTATTTAAGTGAACGGTATGGTGCAAGTTGTGTGGAATTTCGGACGGAATATAAAAATTATTGCTTTTGACTGTCAGTTAAAACCGCGTGGCGTGTTGTGCGATCTAAGACTGGAACAGGTATTACGTGTAGAGCAGAGTGCACAACATTTGAGCGAATATTTTCATAACTAAATGATCCAGTGAACTCTATTAACTTCGGTAACGGGTGTAAATACCATAAACTGGCTACGTGTGTGATTGTGGTGTGCGTGTGAACTTTATATTGTGTTGCTACTTAGTACGGACTCGGCAGTATTAACTGTGATCTTTATCGTAAAAATACACCTGAAAATTTACATTGCCAAGTTAAAACTTTTATTTCAGTAGCTAGCCACATCCCGTTTACCGGACAATTCTATATATGTTGCGACCTGCAGTAGACAGTAGTGGTCTAGTATTTTCTACTACAGCTTTTAGCTAGACAAATGAACATTGCTGGACACTGGCAGGGCGGTAAACAGAAACGTGCCGCGCCGCAGTGGTCGTCCAGGAAACTTTCCCGTTCCTAACGTGCCACCCAGAGCTGCGCTGGACCTCTTCAGAGGTGCTCTTGGTTCCGCTGCGTATTGCCGACTTCGGCCGTGAAAGTCTCTATTGTATGACTGCGAGTTTAGTTCACTGTATCTACTGAAGTGTGTTAACAGCGTACACGAAAGCATTAGATCAGCGTCGACCAGGGCGTGCAAAACTTGACGAGAGCACGATGTGCTCGGCCTTTCTCGGCATTACTCGGTACGTCTAGGCTTTATTCGGTCCTTTTCGGTACAGCCCGACACTTGATTTAGCAGTGCGAAGTGGTGCCTTCTTCCGGCATCTGGTGCTTTACTCTGGTCAGCACAACTGTCATCAGTTCGGCAGAATCGTGCTGTAAGCGCTGTTTATCCTTCGCTGTTTACTCGTGGCATAAAGAAAGTTTATATACCAGGTGATCAAAAAGTCAGTATAAATCTGAAAACTGAATAAATCACGGAATAATATAGATAGAGAGGTACAAACTGACACACATGCTTGGAATGACATGGGGTTTTATTAGAACCAAAAAAATACAAATGTTCAAAAATATCCGACAGATGGCACTTCATCTGATCAGAACAGCAATAATTAACATAACAAAGTAAGACAAAGCAAAGATGATGTTCTTTACGGGAAATGCTCAATATGTCCAGTATCACTCTTCAACCATAGCTGTAGTCGAGGAATAATGTTACGAACAGCACCGTAAAGCATGCCCAGAGTTATGGTGAGTCATTGGCGTCGGATGTTGTCTTCCAGCATCCCTACAGATGTTGGTCGATCACGATACACTTGCGACTTCAGGTAACCCCAAAGCCAATAATCGCACGGACTGAGGTCTGGGGACCTGGGAGGCCAAGCATGGCGAAAGTGGCGGCTGAGTACACGATCATCACCAAACGGCGCGCGCAAGAGATCTTTCATGTGTCTAGCAATATGGGGTGGAGCGCCATCCTGCATAAATATCGTACGTTCCAGCAGATGTTTATCAGCCAGGCTGGGGATGATGCGATTCTGTAACATATCGGCGTGCCTCTCACCCGTCACGGTAGCAGTCACTGACGTTTTGCTGTCCAGCCCATCTGTTGGACATTTTGTGAACTTTTTTTTGGTTCTAATAAAACCATGTCATTCCAAGCATGTGTGTCAATTTTTACCTTTCTATCTACATTATTCTGTGGATTATTAAGTTTTCAAATTTATACTGACTTTGATCACCCGGTATACTATAATGGTATCTGTTCTGTCGGACATGTCAGACAGAACAGATACCATCTTAGTATATATACAGTTAAGGCTCACCGGCCAATTGACCATCTTCTTCTTCTGTGCAGATTCACAAACAGTGCCCGAACTCTTACGGGAATCGGCAAAAAAGCCGCGACTACTGAGTATAATGGGCAGGGGCACTATGAATATAGTGCGGGACAATAAGTTGGGACTGTGGGTCTCACGGCAGGCGTGACAGAGATAAGTCCCTGCAGTCGCACTATCCTCTGTGTCCTCGGTGGCTCAGATGGATAGAGCGACTGCCATTTAAGCAGGAGATCCCGGGTTCGAATCCCGGTCGGGCACACATTTTCATCTGTCCGCGTTGACGTATGTCAACGCCTGTAAGTAGCTAAGGGTTTTCATTTCATTGTAATAAAGAAAGTTCACACATCCAGCGGCTGTTTGCGACAGTGGAAGCGTCTAAAAAGAAAATCGCACTGTGGAAGCGGCAAGGATCACCGTCAGTTTCCCTAAACTCACTGGCTTTCAAGAACACGCAAAATTTGAACAATCTATTATGTCGTTAAAAGAATGGCGAGAGAATTTTTCTAAACTTTAGAGGCACTGCCAGTGTTACATTTGTTCCTGAGCTGCTTTCATGAGCGTTTGTCATTTCAATTCGGAGCGCCGGTGTACCTCTGCAGACTGAACTGGTCGGTCAGCAATGTGTGACACACGGATTCTCTTACATTAAGAAGCTCAAGGCTGTTTTCCTCATAAAGAGTTCCTATGTCTCTATAATGAGGCTGCAAAAGTGGTACCATTGTTGTGATCCACACAATGTGTGTGAAAGGCTTTTTTTCGATTATGAAACTGAATAAGTGGCAACCTGAGTGACAAAAATCTGCGGAACTGTCTGCGTTTGTCCGTATGAGGACAGTTTGCGCCAGATATAAACTTTGTGTTGTCTACAGTGCGCCAAAGGTACTTAAATAATACTAAAAACTGGTTTTGTTCCTGATCAGTGTTGTTGAGAACTATGAAATACGAAAAAAGTCGCATACTGCATGCGGAACCTTTGCATTCCTCCCCCACCCCCATTGTTCAGCGAGTGGATTAGACAATTCAACAAAATCGGCGCCGCGCGGGATTAGCCGAGCGGTCTAGGGCTCTGCAGTCATGGACTATGCGACTGGTGCCGGCGGCGGTTCGAGTCCTCCCTTGGGGATGGGTGTGTGTGCGTGTCCTTAGGATAATTTAGGTTAAGTAGTCTGTAAGCTTAGGGACTGATGACCTTAGCAATCAAGTCCCATACGATTTCACACACATTTGAACATTTTGAAAATCGTCTGTGGCCGTCCGTTGTGGTCGAGCGGTTCTAGGCGCTTGAGTCCGGAACCACGCAGCTGCTACGGTCGCAGGTTCGAGTCCTGCCTCGGGCTTGGATGTTTGTGATGTCCTTAGGTTAGTTAGGTTTAAGTACTTCTAAGTCTAGGGGACTGATGACCTCAGATGTTAAGTCCCATAGTGCTTAGAGCCATCTGAACTATTTTAAATCGTCTGTGAAGGGCAATTCAGAACAAGCGAAAAGGAATTCTGTCATTGGGTGTTGTCCATCTTCATGATAATGCTCAGCCGCAAAATGCAGATGCAACAAAGACACTCCTGCACCATACCGCATGTGGCACTCCTGCGGCCCCCTCGCCCCGTTCCCGATCACACAGTGTGGTGTAGAGAGGTTCGCACTCCCACACATGCACGTCACCGAGCGAGGTGGCACAGTGGTTAGCACACTGGACTCTCATTCGGGAGGACGACGGTTGAAAGCCTCCGTCTGGCCATCCTGATTAAGGTTTTCCGTGATTTCCCTAAATAGCTTCAGGCAGATGCTGGGATGGTTCCTTTAAACAGCATGGCCGACTTCCTTCCCCATCCTTCCCTAATCCAATAGGACCGATGACCTCACTGTTTGGTCCCCTCCCCCCAAATCAACCAACCAACAAGCACGCACCTGCTTTAGATGTTACGTCAGATGGAGGGGAGGAGGGGGGGATTATGCATACTCCGCACTGCTGTAAAAAGGAAAGATTAATTAAGTCAATCATTTAACACTCTTTGTGAGGAGCGAACTGACGATGAGTTGGTGTGGCAAGGAAAACGGGCCAGCAGTCTGCTACGGGCACGACGGTTACCAGTGTCCGAATCACTAACTCACCACATTCCTATATGAAGAATGGAAATGGCAATCGTTCAAAGTGCCAAATGGGACAGGAGAATTAAAAACAATGTATTTCTGTTTCTACATAATTGATTTGTGTCCAAAAAAGTAAGAAGGTATCAAAATGCTTATATATATATATATATATATATATATATATATATATATATATATATATATATATATATATATATATATCCTCGTTGATGTCAATCAATGCTCGCTGACAGCCAATCTCTGCAATTCCTTTGTGACTAAATAAATGCTTTATGAAGGACTTTCTAAAGGCCACACCAAAAAACTGAATGGTTGTAGGTGCCAATAAGAAGTATGCAAAGAAGAAAAACACCAACCAGCCGCAGTTAATAACACTGTTTATTTAAACAAACAGCGCCGCTAGCGGTTTCGCGCCGACGGGTTCATCTTCGGACTTCTGTTCACGTTTATATTACATTACTTTATATACATTAGTTGTCGGCTGTTTTTTTCCAACAACTAATGTAAACAACAACAAAAGTCAACAACAATTGCACTGGCGCAATCAGGCCTGACGATGAAACATTATAGTTTAAAAATCTATCATTGTCAATTAAATACCACCAATAAAGCAGCTGAACTGGTTGTCTGATAACAGTATATGAGTAACAATACCTGTTTCCATATTGTTGAGCTCAAAAGGAGCCTCGAAACATGAACTTACTATTATGATCTATTACGTTGATTAAGATTATTTATGAAAATTACGATTTACATAACCACTGAATTGCTTGGAATTAGCTGCAAAGATGAAGAGAAAAACAATGGGACAGAGGCTGCAGACTGCAGAAAACGCTGCCTCTGCAGACGAAACAGTGGTCGTCTGTCACAGGTAACGTGTCACCAAACTGACTCCCCTCTCAGCAGTACTGGGAAATTATCTTTCCTGTCGATAGGCTTCTTCGTGGTCAGCCGGGTGAAGAAAGCATAGAAAATCTTTTGCTGCCAATAGTGCCACATAAATGGCTTCGGTAATTGTACATTAGCCGATGTGCCTGAAGTTGTAACTACCGATGAGTAATGGATTTACGGATATGAGAGGATGATAAAGTTCACGCTATTATTCTCCCTCATTCCCGAAGATTAAGCACCTGTCAGAATCAAGTGAGCAGAAGTTACAGGGAACGAAATGGTCGGGACGTTCTTAGCAAAGCTGTCCTGTCACAAGAGTATTACTTCAAACAAACAAACAAACAAAAATCAACTAAGTGCAGAATAGTTCACAGCTGTTATTCTACAGCAAGTGTTTCATTACAGTTAAGATACACAGCCATGTACCGGGCAGATGGAATTTTATAGCGTCACAGAAATACTTCAGCGCACAGGACATGCCATTTGCTGCATCTACATGTCCACACATACTCCACAAGCATGGTGGAGGATACACTGTATCAACGTACTCGTTCCCTCTCATATTCCACTCACAAATGGAGCTACTGAAAAACGACTATCTATATACCTTCAGTCTTTCTGATATTTGCGAAAAATTTACGTTGGTGGCATAATAATCGTTCTCTAAATTTTCTCTGTAGCGTTTCGCGAAATGGACGTCATCTTCCTTCTAGGGATTCCCATTTCAGTTCACAAAGAATCTCCGTAATATTAGCGTAATACCGGTAACAAATCTAGCCGCTCGCCTCTAAATTGCTTCGATGTCTTCCTTTAAGTCTATCCAAAGGGGATCCAAAACACTCGAGCAATACTCAAGAGCGGGTCCCAAAAGTGTTCTCTATTCTTTCCTAGAGCTCTCCGAGTAAACCGAACTCGAACATTCACTTTCTCTACAACCGACCATACGTGCACATTCCATTTCATGGCGCTTTGTAACGTTATGCCTAGAAAATTAACAGACGTCACCGTGCCAAGCATCACACGATTAATACTGTTTTCTGACAATACAGGATTGTTTCCTGCTCATCTTCATCGGCTTACATTTTTCAACATTTACAGCAAACTGCCATTCGTCGCACCAAATAGAACTTCTACCCAAGTCATCTTGTTTGGACCTTACAAAAGAAACTCGCTGTTCTTCCAGACCGTATCCTATAGCATATATAGTAGTTCATTGTGGTAATCAGATTTAGAAAGAATGATTTTCAGGAGCGCTAGATGCTTTCCCAGCATACAAGGAGAACGTAATTGCTAAACAATAATACGTGTCCCACATATCGCACCCCGGCAACAACAATGACAAAATTAATAAGTGGAATACTTGAGAAAACTCAACTTCAATAATTAATTCTATAAAACTACTACAGAAATGGTGTAACCTTGCTTTAAACTTCACGTAAGTATCGTTGTTAGTAAATTCCATTATATTTTTTGTGCACTGTGGGACACTTCACACGTACTTTTCAGTGGCATAAACTAAAGATGTCATTTTTCTTGACAGAGTGCGATATGATTCTAAAAATTAAATGAAAAAAATGAAAAAATAAATGTAATGCCCGATAGCGAGTAATGTGATAGTATAGATGTAGCTACAGTTCATTAAAAGTAGTATAAAAATCTTGAAATTAATGGCGCTATTTATTTTTCTTTCAATTTAAGGTGTTTTGGATTGTGAACTGGATCCTTGGTTAAATATGTAAGTCCCGATCTTGGACGAGAGGCATCTGTACACGCTGTACAGAGAATAGATATGTCGGCGAATGGTGGTGCAAAGGACGGGATGAGATAAGGAGCTACTGTATTTAGAATCATCATTTTACTGAATCTGGATCGCGGCCTTGCACTGCCAAATTGGGAAATACATTTATATTTAAGATGCTTTCATTTGATAAACTAAACCAGTTATCGGCGTTATGGCTACTCCACGATATGTTGACCGTCAACGTATCAGAAAGAAGAAATAAAAGGACTGTAAACAATGATGGGGTATGTTTCACTGTGTAGCTCTGTATCTGTTGTGTCCAGAGGTTTAGAAATTTCCTGTGTTGCAAGAACAGTTCAATTCACCATCTCACATACCGGATTTTTTTTACAAGAAACTGAAATCTTTCCTTGAATTCTTTTTTCTGTTCGGTGCACATAATACATTTACGTTAACTGCGAACATTTTAACTTAGGCTTAACTTGTGAAAATCGATGGAAATGCACGAACAGCTGTAACCAATCACTTTACTGTACTTCCCATTATGTGTTTTGGATGATTATACCGCAATTATCAGAAGGATATATCTCAATATTAAAAAGACATATTGTGTAGACTATATTTGCTTAACTTAGTTTATAGAAAAAGTCTTTAATGTAAATACGACTCAGGAAAGCAAACTCTGAGCACAGAGAATGCCACAATTGCCCAGAAAGATCGTGTCCAAAAATCGTCTACGTCTGATTACTTTAAAGTAATTCACCCCAGAAACGTGTAGAGGAAAGTTGTATAAAGGCAAATGTTTCCAGTTTTTTGTGTTTTGCAACTGATTTTCAACCCTTTCACTATCTTCTGGACGTGTGTGTGTGTGTGTGTGTGTGTGTGTGTGTGTGTGTTTCACCTCAGTTTCTTAGAGAACCAGTGCGAACGTGCAACACGTTATTGCCTTGTATCAACGTCCCAGCTTGCACCTGTAGGTTGTGCTTTCTTCATGTTTCATCGTCACCCTTCTGTTCCGTGTTTTGGCATCGAATTCCTTCGCGCCTGCAGACAGGCAACTCAAGGAAGAGATTTGCAAAGCCGGCTGCTCTCGCGTGTCAACGAATAATTGCAGGCACGTATTGACATTTTGTGTGTCACAAACGGTGCCCGTAATGATCACCTGAAATGCAAATTACTAACTTGGAGAGACGCTACATCCACCGATGCGCGTTTGTTTTTGTATATTTTGTAGTGTATATACAGGCGTCTTATGAAACCCTGAGGGCAGCTATGAATAACCCTGATGTCCCACCCCTCCCCACACTGTGAAACGAAACGGCGGGTAAAATTTTTCCATGCTGTCATTTCTGTTTACAACATTAATTATAGTACCCATAAATCAGTGACTTTCACTCCGAAAAGAAACTGGCGGTGAAAGGGATAAAGAATGGCACCATAGCAACACCAAAAGTTGTTGGGATGTATATTCTGTCTTACAAGAAATAAATATGCATTACTGCAGATTTTAGTGGTTTTTTAAATACGGTGAAATTGTGCAGTACTGTGTACAGAAAATATTTGATACGTCTACGTCGTCCTTTTCTTTGTGCCTGAAGATCGCACTCCTTACATGTATTGTGTTTGCCAAAAGTGTTACTCACATACGGTAAATTATTGGTACTTTTTTCCTCCTCCGTTTTCAATAAGTTTCCAGAACATGCTGTGTGAGATGTATGGACAATTTTTCCACTGAAAGTTTCGTCGCAGACCGCGCAGTGGAAAGAGGGGGAGAACACAGTACACCATCTGTGTACGAACGATTGTCGTCATTGGGTCATATAACGTGTTTTGTAGTGAGTTCATTGACGTATCGTATGACGGGTCTTCTAGTGAGGACATGCTATCACGTGATTTATCTCATAGTAAGTGCACGCTAACATTGTCCCCTCGTGAAGCGGGTCTCGCTTCTAAACGGACTCACTCCTGTGAGGGAGATAAATGGGACTCATATATAATGTCATGTACACAACACCAGTTCAAAGTTTGTCGTAATTCCTCTTGTAAGATCCGGCTGCGCGGCAGCCGCTTATTGCGGCGGCACGTCGCGCCCTGCCCGGGAATCGATGCCACGGCCTCCGTGTTCCAAGGCTGGCTGCAGCGCGGCTGCGAGGCCGTGTATGCGTTTCGTACGACGGTGCAGCGGCTGCTGCCCAGACATACGTAGAAAACGGACGCTGTTAAGAGTTCTTTGGGGTGCTCTGACGTAGGAACATTCGCGCGGAGTCTATTGTTGGCTTCACCTACATCTACATACACCCTCTGCAAGCCACCGTACGGTGCGTGGCGGATAGTACCTTGTACCACTACTAGTCATTTCCTTCCTTGTTCCGTTCGCAAGCACAGAGTGATGGAGAAACGACAGTCTAAATGCCTGCGCATGACCTCTAATTTCTCTTATGTCATATTCGTGGTTTTAACTCGAAATGTACGATGGCGGCAGTAGAATCGATCTGCAGTTATCTTTAAATGCTGGTTCTCTAAATTTGCTCAGTAGTATTCCTCGAAAAGAACGTCGCCTTCCGTGCAGGGATTTCCATCTGAGTTCCCGAAGCATCTCTGTAATAATTGCGTCTTGTTCGAACCTACTGGTAACAAATCTAGCAGTCTGCCTCTGAACTGCCTCAGCGACTTCCTTTTTATCCGACCAGGTGCTGATCCAAAACACTCGAACAGTACTCAAGAGCGTGTCGCACTGGAGGTGTATGAACGGTCTTCTTTGCAGATGAACCGTACCTTCCTAAAATTCTCCCAATAAACCGAAGTCGGCCGTTCGCCTTCCCTAGTACAATTCGTACAAAAAAAAAAAAAAAAAAAAAAAAAAAAAAAAAAAAAAAAAAAAAAAATTCAAATGGCTCTTAGCACCATCGGACTTAACTTCTGAGGTCATCAGTCCCCTAGAACTTAGAACTACTTAAACCTAACTAACCTAAGGACATCACACACACCCATGCCCGAGGCAGGATTCGAACCTGCGACCGTAGCGGTCGCGCGGTTCCAGACTGTAGCGCCTAGAACCGCTCGTCCACCCCGGCCGGCACAATTCTTACATGCTCGGTCCATTTCACATCGCTTTGCGACGCTACACCAGGATATTTAAATGACGTGGCTATGTCAGGCAGCACACTACTAATATTATATTCTAACATTACGGGCTTGTTTTCCTGCTCATCTGCGTTAGCTTACATTTTTCTACATTTAGAGCTAGCTGCCATTCAACACACCAACTAGAAATTTTGTCTACGTCATCTTGTATCCTCCTACAATCACTCAACGACGACGCCTTCCGTACACAGCAGCAGACAACCGCAGACTGCTCCCCAGCCTGTCCGCCTGCGGTACTATTACACTTCCGTGGGGCACTCCTGATGATACCTCTGTCTCTAATGAACGTTCGCCGTCGAGAACAAGGTACCGGGTTCTTAGTTCGTAAATTGTAAGAGTATCGTGGCTACTGGGGTCAAGTTTCTTAACGGACGGATATGCATTGGGCATTGCTGTTTTGAATTTTGATTTGGATTCGAGCGTACGAGTGATTTCGGATGGCCAGTAGGTTGCTGTTGTCCACTGGAGGTAGTCAGACTTCTGAGACACTGCGTTACTTGCAGTATTAATTAAAATAAAACGTGAAATTAATGTAGAAGAGGGAAACTTCATGCGAGAAAGACTATTTACTAATACTGCAATACAGAGGACAAGACAGTAATATGGATTTATTAAGGAAGTAGTGCTCACATTCAAAGTGGATCACGTCGTGTAAGTTAGTATTAGTGTGTGAATGATGAGAAACACTAATTGTCCTTTACGATGTTCAATCTAAATTGTCACGATTTTCATGGGGAATATTCCACCACGATTCTAAGCAGAGTGATGATGATATTTTGTTTGTGGGGCGCTCAACTGCGCGGTCATCAGCCCCCGTACAAAGTCCAAATATTTACACAGTCCAATCAAGCCACTGTCACGACTGATGATATGATGAGGACAACACAAACACCCGGTCCCCGGGCAGAGTAACTCACCAATGCGGCCAGGAATCGAGCCCGGGACGCCGTGATCCAGAGGCAAAAACGCTAGCCACTAGACCACGAGCTGCGGATCCTAAGCAGAATGAGAACGCTTTTGTAACAATAGTGATCAATGCATCCGGAATCAGACTATATTTATATATTTTGTTCGTCTGAATTGCGGAATATAAACCTCGTGCATTCTATAATCTGAATTAAAATGAATAACGATGAAACTCGAACGGAAATATGGGGTTGTGGGGTAGGCACAAGGTCAGGGTATTTAATCTTCCTGTGATATGTTTCCCTCCCCCAAGCTAGATAATTTCTGATTGCCTTTCATTATATTTGCAGCCGGTAATGTCAGCTGAAATATAGCTCGGTAGTGGAAGCTTACCACATCCTATTCTACACATTATTTGAGAAACTGACGTAGTACTCCGACAACTGGTTAACCGCTGTTTGGTGTATGCAGATTTCGTTGATATGGCGTTAACGATTGTGTTTTAACTGTGATTCTTTGAATAACAGTACAAAATATCCTATTACAATCCTTCAGAATGCGTATTCAATTGAGTACAACAAAAACAGTTAAGTAATACTGTGCTTTCTTGAACAAAAAGAAGGAATTTTGCGATACTCTTCACTAACTGTGGAATCCAGATTTACACTTATACTAAGCAAATGACTACGTAGCGCATGGCAGAGGGTAATCCCTGTTTTACTGTATATTAGCGTTTCTTCCCATTCCACTCACGAGTGGACCGTGAGACGAATCGCCATTTATAAGGGCCGATCAAAAAGTTCCCGTTCGAAGGACACACTAACCCCTTACCTACACGACTGTGCTTACACAACCGTATAGCAGTAGCACTGGATTGCATAAACGCTGCAGTAACATTCTGAAACGGAGACTTCTCGATCGCCACTTAAATGTGGTATGTACTTGCTATTGTAATTTTATCTTCTGCTAGGTGGTACATTCCAACTCAGGAATACAGTCCATGACTTTTCTTAACTATGTTAACGCGAGATATTCGACGTCTCAGGACGCCGGTCAATTGTGATTTTTTCATCTTCTGCGTGATGCTTTGTCGCGAGATAGACTGGCTGCCCTTCACCCACCCAGATTTATGTTTTCCATGGATTCCATAGATTGTTATAGACCAAAGCTGAAAGATACCGACAAATTTGCTTCCCCATTCATGTGAGATTGTGTTTGTGCCCCCCTCTCTACTGCTCTCGGCGTCAACGGATCGTTTAATACTTGCCTATCAACCTTTCTTACTTGCTTCAAATTAAGGAGGAACCACGTGCGAGTCTCCATTTGGCAGTTCTGATGTAAGTATCGCCTGATTTCTCTAAAAATATTTCAGTCTATTGCGGGATGTATTTTCACTATGATTACGGTATGGTGAGCCCTCAAGGAGAGGCAATATTCCGTTCCTAAAGACACTGAAGCAAACGTGGTATTATGCTCTACAGGCTTTTTCACAAACCCTATTACAGGCTTCTAGGCGTTGTACAGGGGACTCAGCAGATAAAGTTTTGATAGGGAATTCATGTCTCTTCGCCTATAAAATGAGTTTGAAGATCGAGTTGTACAGGGGACTCAGCAGATAAAGTTTTGATAGGGAATTCATGTCTCTTCGCCTATAAAATGAGTTTGAAGATCGAGTTGTACAGGGGACTCAGCAGATAAAGTTTTGATAGGGAATTCATGTCTCTTCGCCTATAAAATGAGTTTGAAGATTGAGTCACTTCAAATGTCCCGCTTTACGGTACGGTACATAATGATACAGCTGCACAAAGCATGTGGGGATAATGTTTTCAAATCGCCTTAGTCCATTACGTACGGGAGTTGGACAGAAATACGGAGACACCGCGAAGAATGCATGCTGGGACATAGGTGCAGATGCTAGCCGAGCCTGCAGGTTCCGCTGTTGTATTTGACCACCAACAGCACGTGTGTAACGTCGTCAGTATGTTGCGTGTGTCAGTCGTGGCCAAAATAGTATTCAGGGTAATTGTGAGTGCATCATGTCGGAGCTAAGTGAATTCGATTGTGGACAAATTGTTGGTGCTCGTAGCCAAGGTAGCCGAAGTGTTTGAAGCTTCATACTGCATACAGAAAAGCGGAAAAACAACGTCCACTAGTCCACAACGCTAAGTATGTGTTGAGTGATCGTGATAACCGGTCACTGAAGAGCATTGTGACGTAAAATAAAAGGACTGCAGCTGTAAAAGTCACTGCAGAAGTGAATGTCGCTCTCGTGAACCATGTCAGCACAAAAAAAGGAAGGGAGCTCCATAAACAGGGAACTGCAAGGCAAGCTGAGATTCCAAAAGCACGCATTGGTGATGCAAATGCCCGTAACAGGGAAACGTGGTGCCGAAGCCATAAAACCTGGATCATGGAGCCACGGAAGAAAGTCATTTGGTTGGATGAGTCTTGTTTCATACTGTGCCCAACATCTGGCCGAGTTTACGTCCGAATGGATAAACATAGCGGGGGTTCGGTGGTGCTTTGGGCAGCCATACGGTGGTATTCCATGGGTCGCATAGGTAAACTGCAAGATCGCGTTACTGCGAAGGATTATATGACCATTTTGGCTGATCAAGTCCATCCCATGGTACAGTGTTCGTTCCTCAGTATTGATGCCGTGTTCCAAGATGACAGGGCCCTGTTAACATGGCTCTCATAGTCGACGACTGGATTTGTGGGCTCGAGGATGTAGTAGTCTCACATCTCCATTGGCCACCGCAGTCATCAGATCTTTATGGTCTACTTTGGAGAGAAGGGTGGGTAATCGCTATGCACCTCCATCATCGTTACCTGAACTTACCACTATTTTGCAGACAGAGCTCTATGAGACTCATGTAAGGGTTTCTTTTAAATTACCTCTACCAATCACAAACTTTGTCAACTATTGTATTATTTATTTAGCGACATGTTTCGAGGGAATACCTTATCTTCAGGCTAAATGACATTACAAAAACAACTTTAAAATAAGGTCATACTGTTGTTACATAGTCATTTCGTAAATGCTTTGGTCATCTTTGTTCTTCTGGCGTGGCAGTCTCGTTGTGATGCGCTGAGGTGTTTCCATTTCCGTGGCTCTCTTGGTCAGTGTTCACAAATTGTCACTAACATGGCAGTAACGTGGAAACACTATCACAAACAGTTCTGTAGTTCAGTGGACCATGGCATAAGACTCACTTGAAAACCACGCAGAACCTTTATCCCCATTCCGAGAGACAGCCTGAAGCTGTTTTTTGAAAGCCAACTGATTTTCTTCGCCTTGTCAGACATTGTAGTATTTTGTGTTTTTGTTGTTTCCATAATTTTGCCCACCGCCAGTACCCTTTTGTCAGACTACAACAGCGACTGCGAGAGGACGGACCAAACAACGAGGTCATCGGTCCGATCGCATTAGAGAAGCAAGTCGGTGGTGTCCCTTCAAAGGAACCATCCAGGCATTTGCCTGAAGCGATTTAGAGAAATCACGGAAAACCTAAATTAGGATGGCCGGACACGGGTTTGAAACGTCGTTCTCCTGAATGCGAGTCCAGTATGCTAACAACTGCACCACCTCGCACGGTCGAGAGGCTGGTACGTCCTCGAGTAGGAGCGTTGACTGGAGTACTCCACAGGCGTGTAACAGGGTTTGAGGGCCGTGCGTATGTAAAGATGCGTCGTCGATACACTCTGCCCAACAAAGCGCAAGGTCGCCTCGCGGAGTAGCTCCTGTCGAATGCACAGATATTGTCTTTGAAAGTGATCCAATCTTCAGACTCATTTTACACCCAAACGGTACATTTCCGAACATCAGTTCCCTGTCGGAACTTTATACGGTAAGTCCTCTCTACAATCGCTAGACGCCTCCAACAAGAATTGGGGAACTCCTTGTACCGAGTGATCAAAAAGTCAGTATAAATTTGAAAACTGAGTAAATCACGGAATAATGTAGATAGAGAGGTACAAATTGACACACATGCTTGGAATGACATGGGGTTTTATTAGAACCAAAAAAATACAAAAGTTCAAAAAATGTCCGACAGATGGCACTTCATCTGATCAGAATAGCAATAATTAGCATAACAAAGTAAGACAAATCAAAGATGATGTTCTTTACAGGAAATGCTCAATATGTCCACCATCATTCCTCAACAATAGCTGTAGTCGAGGAGTAATGTTGTGAACAGCGCTGTAAAGCATGTCCGGAGTTATGGTGAGGCATTGGCGTGGGATGTTGTCTTTCAGCATCCCTAGAGATGTCGGTCGATCACGATACACTTACGACTTCAGGTAACCCCAAAGCCAATAATCACACGGACTGAGGTCTGAGGACCTGGGAGGCCAATCATGACGAAAGTTGCGGCTGAGCACACGATCATCACCAAACGACGCTCGCAAGAGATCTTTTACGCGTCTAGCAATATGGGGTGGAACGCCATCCTGCATAAGCATCATACGTTCCAGCAGGTGTTTATCAGCCAGGCTGGGGATGATACGATTCTGTAACATATCAGCTACCTCTCACTCGTCACGGTAGCAGTTCCAGTCCGCCATGTGTCGGACATTTTTGAACTTTTTTTTGGTTCTTATAAAACCCCATGTCATTCCAAGCATGTGTGTCACTTTTTACCTCTCTATCTACATTATTCCGTGGTTTATTAAGTTTTCAAATTTATACTGACTTTTTGATCACCCGGTATATTCGCTCATCTCGAGCGAATCACTGAGAAGAAGGCGCTCGTATGATCCATGACGAAGTGTTTCGAACAGAGTCGAAGGACAGCTGTGGTGTGCCGACAGAACTGCGGCCACAGTATGTGTGCAGCAGCAGCCAACGACTCCGCTACGCAAATGTTTGTTGAGCAACGCGCTGCCGGGTACCGTAACGGCAGGCGAAACCTGAGGACAGGTCAACGCGGAGGACACGCTGCGCGACCGTCCTCCGTCCCGCCCCAGAGACACTGACCTCTGCTACCGAAAACTCTGTCCACCTCCGTGTCTCACAGCTGCGCAGAGGTCCACTCCATACCAAAATAAAAATAGCTCAGCTGTTCCTCCGTTACGTATCCGCTATCCTGGTCACAATTTACACAATATTCCAGGATGTGATTCTAGCCAATTAATGTTATATATCCGGCTGTACATCCGAACTGACGATTCTGTTATTCCGTACAATATTTATGGCACTGACGTAATGATACTCTCCAGATGCCGAGAGCTGTGGGTTTGTAAGTGCTCGCTGTCTTCTTGGAGGTTGCGCTACAGCTACATCTTGATGACTACTCAGCAATTCGCACTTAAGTGCTCGGAAGAGGATTCATCGGACCACCTTCAGACTATTTCTGTACTGTTCCACTTCAGAATAGAAAGCGCGAAAAACGAACACTTACACATTTCCGTGCGACCTCTGGTTTCTCTTATTTTATTACGCTGATAATGTCTCTCTGTGTAGGTATGCCCCAACAAAATTTCGGAGCAGAAATTTCGTGAAAATATCTCGTCGTAAAGAAAAACACCATTCTTTTAATGACTGCCACCCCAACTCGCGTATCATACCCGCGTATCTCCCCTATTTCGCGAAAATACAAAACCAGTTGCCCTACTTTGGACTTTTTCGACATCACACGTCAGTCCCACCTGGTAAGGATCCTATACTGCGCAGCAATACTCCAGAAGAGGACGGCAATCGTAGTATAGGCAGTCTCTTTAGTAGCTCTGTTATATTCAGATGTGTTAGATGACGATCAGTTTTTGCCGCGCGGGGTAGCCACGCGGTCTCGGGCGCCTTGTCACGGTCCGTGCGGCTTCCCCCCGTCGGAGGTTCGAGTCCTCCCTCGGGCTTGGGTGTGTGCGTTGTCAATAGTGTAAGCTAGTTTAAGTTAGATAATTAGTGTATAGGCTTAGGGACCGATGACCTCAGCAGTTTGGTCCCATAAGACCTTACCACAAATTTCCGATGACTATCAGTTTGGCTTTAGTAAAGGTAAAGGCACCAGAGCGGCAGTTCTGACCTTGCGCTTACTAATGGATGCACTCTTAAGAAAAATCAAGACATGTTCACACGGTCTGTCGATCTACGAAAAGCGTTCGTTAATGTAAACTAGTGCAAGATGTTCGAAATTATAGGGGAGTAGGTGTAAGCTACAGGAAAACCGGTTAATATACAATATGTACTAGTACAAAGACGGAAAAATAGGAATGGAAGGCAAAGAATGAAGTGCTGGGATTAGAAAGTGTATATAAGACAGGGATGTATACTTGCGCCGCATACTGACCTATACATCGAAAAAGTAATTACATAATCAAAAGAGAGGTTCGAGAGTGGGATTAAAATTCAAGGTAAAGGGATATCAGTGATGAAATTTGCTGATGACATTATCCTGAGTGAAAGTCAGGAAGAACTGAAGGACCTGCTAAATGGAATAAACAGTCTAATGAGAACAGAATATGGATTGAGAGTAAATAACAGGAAGATGAAAGTAGCCTAATCAGGAGTAGCAGATATGATGTCAGCGATAAATGAACCATCAAAACGGCGCACGAAGGAGTAGATCTAAGGAATTCTGCTACCTTGCAAGCAAAATAACACGTGACGGACAAAGCGATGAAGGCATAGGATGCAGAGCATCACAGACAAAAAGAGCATTCCTAGCCTAAACAAATCTAGTAATATCAAAAATCGATCTTAATTTGAGCAAGAAATTGCTGAACACGTACGTCTGGAGTGCAGCATAGTGCGGTAGTGAACATGGGCTCTAGGAAAACCGGAAATTCGGGTTCAGATGGTTCAAATGGCTCTGAGCACTATGGGACTCAACATCAGAGGTCATCATTCTCCTAGAACTTAGAACTACTTAAACCTAACTAAACTAAGGACGTCACACACATCCATGCCAGAGACAGGATTCGAACCTGAGACCGTAGCAGTCGCTCGGTTCCGGACTGATGCGCCTAGAACCGCTCGGCCACCGAAATTCAGGGAATCTACGTGTATGAAATGTTGTAGTATAGAAGAATGTTGCGAATTGGGTGGACTGATATAAGAAATGTGGAGGTTCTCTGCAGAATCTACGATGAGAGGACCTCGTGGAAAGCATCGATGAGAATCGCACGATCATAAGAGATCAAAGCACAGCTTCCAACTGCTTGATCGAGCTGAGTAAGGAAGAAATTGTAGAAGGGACCGGGATTGGAATAATGTAGCTGAGGTTATTTACAATCATTTGTTACACTAATACTATGGTAGCAAAATATTATCCTTCCATGCCAACTGTTTCAATAATAAGTTATTACGTAAATGATCGCTTTGGTAAAAGAATACTCACATTAGTGGCTTCGGAAAATATCTGTTATCTTCAGATGTGTATAATCCAGAAGAAGCTTCGTACAGATAAACAAATACTGTTAAGCACTTTGAACATCAGAAAGTCATTTAACATTTCAGTGAATGCCGGCGTGCAAAGTTTATACAATTTTATATGATTTTAAGATATGACAGTCGCTAGCGTGTGCATATGTTTTTAGTTTTTCATATTACTGTATAAACTTTTCAATTTTTTAAAACTACTTTAACTTTAGTTTGCGTTATTCAGATTTTTTAAAATACCAGTTTTACTCGGTTGACCACAGAAAACAAACAGATGTGGAGTCCGCTGTTATCTCCCCCTCTTAACTCCTCTCTTCCACATCCCTATGACAACAACACAAGACGGTGCTCTGATTTGCCTTTTATCATGTGACAATGTGATGTGCATTCATTGAAGTCTTAAACGACTTTATGATGTTCAAAGCGCTTAACTACGTCTGTCTATCTGTACGAAGGTTTTTGTGGCTTAAGCACATCTGAGGATGGCAAATATTTGCCGAAAGCGGTAATGTGAATATTCTTCTATATATCTAAGCGATCGTTGACGTAGTAAATCACTGTACAAACATTACAAAGATCTCATGCCTCCAGTTGGCAATACGGCAATTTTCAAACAACCAATTGTTTCACATGTCCCCAATTGCTCCACTGCAATAGAACGAGGAAATTTCCAATCGTGGTAAGAATTCCACGAAGAAACGTAGTTAGGTGGATGAGTCACTACTCAGGCCGGAGAAACTAAAGAAGAATCAACCACGAGGGAACCCTGCCACAACAGCACTGTGATGTTTAGGCAAAGCCAAACTGCAGGTGATGACGTCTCTGCTTATCTACCAGAGACAAGTGTGAGCCGTGGTAAAATTTGCGGTTTTGAAGAGCGCGCCGCAGCGCGAGTGTGAAGCAGTCGCTCTTCGTTTCTGGCGGTGGCGCCGCTGTGGCAATCGCTGCTTTGGTGTCTCCCTCTGGTGGGAAAGGGGAAACGTTGCCTGTTCACGTGCATTTAAGGGGCGCTATGAGCTCACTAGGTGGCGAGTCTGGTCAGTTGGTCAGCCGGGTCAGTGTGGGGCAGTCAGTGTCTGTTCTGTCGTCCGGAGTGCTAGTATGTGTTAGGCCGCCAGTCTTCTCGAGTTTGTTCAGGCAATGGTCATCGGCGGTTGGATCGATCGGTTGGTCGGTCGCGCACTGAGACACAAGATGACTTGTCCGTCTTGAGCGTCGGCGCATGTGAGGTCGCCACGTCAGTCCAGTGGGCCGCACCGTATAGCGAGGGGTAGTGGCTTCGCGGCCGACACGAGAGCAACAGGAGTTAACCCACGACATCGGTCTGGCCGGCGCGAGCTGCAACGCCGTGAGACGGGAAATCGGCGCGCCTTCCTGCGTCCGTTGAAGTGGCTGACAGCGGACGGTTCGGGAGAGCGTTTTGGGGGTGCTGCGCCAGGTCTTCGCCAGACCTCGCAGTTTATTAGAAGTTAAGTGATTCGTGATATGTTGTTTCACTTACATGTTAAATTCTACTTGTTTTCTTGGCCAGTCTCTCGTCCCCAACTTGCTCGTCTGTCTCCCGTCCGCATTTGTTGGGCAGTTAGTGTCTGTCTGTCTGTCTTGTCTGTCGGTCTGCCGTACGTTAATAGCTGCCTCTGTCATTTATTGCTTGACGTGTAACGGCCGAATTCCTGAAATATGTTTTTATCTTGCCTATCATCTTGAGGGGCGGTATATGTGTAATGTAGAGCACGATTGTATATTTTATGTAGGACTGCATTTCATGTTTTTTTTATTTACATGGTCATTTTAGTATATAAAGTTGCCACCCTTCCACCGTAAGAGTTTTCTTTTAAAAACAAGTTGCACTTTCGGTGGCAAGTAAATTTTTTTTAATGTGAGTGTTTTGTACCATTTCCATCCCTCCTACGGGGTGCATAGTTTGTGTGTTTGCGTGAGTTGTTAAAATTTTTAGTTTAAAGTAATCTGGTGTGTTGCAGATTTGTACCAGTGCAGTCTTTCAGAGGGTGTTGTGAGCGGTCGTAACTACGGCCGTGTCAAAAGGGAGCGGCAAAGTTCTCAGCCCGAAAGCTCATACTGTCAAAATTTGTTCTTTCTGCCTTTGAATAAATTGTAACTTGATATTTAGAGGGTGCTTTCTGATTATAATTTTAAATCTGTTAAAAAAAGGGTTTTTAGAAATAAAATTTCCACTTGTTGAAAGAAATTTGTTTCCATCAGTTACCCAATGACAACTACTTCCACGCTCACATAGTGTGATTAAATGTGTTAATGTTCTTGATGAATCTCTAGTAAATAATGTAAATTCTTAAGAAAAGGGTCTGGAAGTCAATTCACGGTTCAAAGTGCTCTTGAGTTATATTTTTAGGATATTACAGCGCTTGCGTTGTTAAGGAGAATGAGCTGCAAAGTTCCTTCGCACATGCATGCATCCAATTGATGTTTGTCACTCGGTAATCCAAGAACAGACAAATAAAAGGGATTGGGGAATCACTACGTAAAGTGCGTGCACGGTTGTCTCATGGGGTACTCCAACGTGGCGTATCATTACTGCGGAGAACATGCTGTCGCAGCGCCACGTTACGTCGGCAGCAGGCCTGGTGCGAAACTGGAGGACGCGGGCGTCGTTTTGTTTGTCGCACGGCACAGATTGGTGGCGCACACGTCTCTCCAGGTGGCTCCACGGTGAACACACAGCTCGCCGGTCGCAGCTGCTGGCGCCCTTTAACGGGACGGCCCGCTTCGGAACAATGGGCAGAATTACATGTGTCATGGTTCCTCATCCGCGGCCGAACACAATACCTACAGGCGGTCCCGTTAGCGGGTGTCCGACCACATTTAAACTGCCGCACGGCTGTCGCCAAGAGAACACCGCCACCAGACAGCCGCACGTGGAAGCAGAAGCTCTCTTGTCGCAAACTCGCTCCGACGCACCGGCACGCCGAAGCACGGGTGATTTTTAGGTTCCCTGATTCAGTTGTAAAAACGGAACCCATGTAGGATGGCTACGTCGTCCGTCTGTCTGCCCGACTGTTAAGAACCCTTCTTTCTCAGGAACGGACACGCATATCAAGTTCAAATTTATGTCACATACGAAAGTCTATGGTCCGTTGGCGGTGTAAAAACATTTAAGCTTCTAAGTCAATTCAGTCAAAAGATTCGGCCATTTATGTCATATATTTTGAAACTCGCAAACCCACTCATCAAAACGTACAGGTTATTTCCCGTTGACCTGGAATCACGAAATTCGGCAAGAACCAAGGTTTTACAGTACAGGTTAAAAAAAGAAGAAAGAAATCCGATAATTGTTACTCTCTAATTATATAACACGAAAAAACAATTTTGTCATTTTTTATCCGTCTACCTGTCTGTCTGTCTGTGCATCGGTTAAGACCCCTGTTTCCCTTGAACATTTTGGCGTATCAAAATCAAATTTATGTCACTTACTAGGGAACTCCCCGATGTTATTCAATCTGTATATTGAGCAAGCAGTAAAGGAAACAAAAGAAAAATTCGGAGTAGGTATTAAGATCCATGGAGAAGAAATAAAAACTCTGAGGTTCGCCGATGACATTGTAATTCTGTCAGAGACAGCAAAGGACTTGGAAGAGCAGTTGAATGGAATGAACAGTGTTTTGAAAGGAGGATATAAGATGAACATCAACAAAAGCAAAACGAGGATAATGCAATGTAGTCGAATTAAGTCGAGTGATGCTGAGGGAATTAGATTAGGGAATGAGACACTTAAAGTAGTAAAGGAGTTTTGCTATTTGGGGAGCAAAATAACTGCCGATGGCCGCAGTAGAGAGGATATAAAATGTAGACTGGCAATGACAAGGAAAGCGTTTCTGAAGAAGAGAAATTTGTTAACATCGAGTATAGATTTAAGTGTCAGGTTGGACAAGAAGAGAATAGAAGCTTTCGAAATGTGGTGCTACAGAAGAATGCTGAAGATTAGATGGGTAGATCACATAACTAATGAGGAGGTATTGAATAGAATTGGGGAGAAGAGGAGTTTGTGGCACAACTTGACAAGAAGAAGGGACTGGTTGGGAGGACATGTTCTGAGGCATCAAGGGATCACAAATTTAGCATTTGAGGGCAGGGTGGAGGGTAAAAATCGTAGAGGGAGACCAAGAGATGAATACACTAAGCAGATTCAGAAGGATGTAGGTTGCAGTAAGTACTGGGAGATGAAGAAGCTTGCACAGAATAGCGTAGCACGGAGAACTGCATCAAACCAGTCTCAGGACTGAAGACCACAACAACAACAACAACAACTAAGGTCTATCGTCCCTTGGCGGTGTGACAAATTTAAGCATCTAAGTCAATGTAGTCAAAAGAGTCGGCCATTTATGTTACATATTTTGCTACTCGTAAACTCGTTCATCAAAACCTATAAGGTGCTCGCCGTTCATGTAGAATCATGAAATTTGGCAAGAAGCAAGATTTCACAGTACAAGTAAAGGAAAAAAAATCTGAAAATTGTCAAATTCGAATTATATTTTGGCGCCTTTAGAACATACGTTGCATTCATCATCCGCCGAAAGCATAACAGACGAATATTTCTGCATGCAAAGATAAAATATAAGTTGTAGTATAAAAAATATTTTATTAAATCTTGTAAATCTACACATGTAAACTGAAGCCCCCTACTTGCTTCAATTTGTATGTGCAGGCTACACTGAGGAACTGCTGTTGAGATATTGACTCGGTTTTGGAAATCGCGGGACTGATGTCCTTGCGAGGTTCTACACAGGCAAAAATCGTCGAGTTTCCCGATTCCCAGAATACAACAGGGGACTGTTCAAGCTGGTGGAGGCTCTGTAATGGTGTGGGGCGTGTGCAGTTGGAGTGATATGGACCCCTGATACGTCTAGATACGACTCTGACAGGTGCGCCGACTGTAAGACCAGGTTCAAAGTCACTTAAATCTTAATAACCTGCCATTGTAGCAGCGGTAACCGATCTAACAACTGCACCAGACAATTGTTGTCTCATATAGGCGTTGCCGACCGCAGTATTCTGCCTGTTTCCATATCTCTGTGTTTGAACACGCATGCCTATACCAGTTTCTTTGGCGCTTCAGTGTATATGAATAGAGAATGCAGTTCAAAGATGCTGACTTTGGAGGTTCGCTTTTATTCATACAGTTGCGTGCAACATATACAAAAATCACGTGTGTACGGGGTGAATCAGAAATCCACCAAGAAACTTTCAGAGGTGGCAGTATGGAACAAAGCAAGAAATAAAAATGTTTAGTAAACATGTGCTCTATAGCACAAAACTTAAGAATTATGAGCACTTTAAAATCTTGAACATGGCAGCATTCACCAACTGTTGAATTATGGGTACAATGGAAATCATGGAGACACATTTACTGGGTAAATGTTTGAATTAACTTTTGACGTGCAACAGGTTCGCAGTATGATTTCCATTGTGTAGATGAGCACTTGTTCCTTTTCGCTACTGTGAAACACAACTCTTTTACTGAATAAGCACTCGTAGCTAGGCAAGCGTTTTAGAACCCCTGTTTACCGGACTGGGTGTTGAATTGTCCACGACTGGCAGCCATAGGGTTCGAGTCCCAGAGCGTCTCGCAGTCATACCCTGTCAGGATATTAAACTAGTTAAATATCTCTCAAGGTAAGTTGGAAAACTGCACCGTTACAATTTAGCTGCAGAAAATTCAGAAGGATTTTTAAGGTCGCAGTTATTATCTCCAGAAACCCCACTGAAACAAGATTCTGAAGAATGTCCACAGAGGCGAAGAAGTAAAAATCCTCCATAGTTTACTAGTTGACGTGAATAAAAGTGACGCAGGCTAGAGGATCTGTATTCCAGAGAATCCTCAAAATTGTTTCGCAACAGATATGGTCTACAGTGAACTTCAGTACGTTCCGGCATAATATCTTTAGTGAGTTAAGAACAGCGGATGTAGTTGGAAGAAGGTGGCTTTGGAAGTTCGCTGCTTGATAACTACTTCTATCCTTAGAGTCACATATAACTCAATAACAGCACATAAACCGACGCCTGATGTTTCTTCTTTTATTTGGCCGCGGTATCCTTGGAGTAAGAAACTTAATAATATATCTATTTTGTCTTTCTGGTAAACTCATAAATGGTGGCACGCTTTGGCTGTTGCTATTGCTTCGGCTAACAGAGCTAACGCACGCGATGTGATTGTACTTGCAAATGCCGCGCACAATTGCTCCCGTGTTTTAAAAATGCCCGGAATTACTGGCAGCGCGTGACATTTGTTATTAAAATTTACGAGCAGCTGATTTATTTTCTCCCCTTCGTACGTGGCGATCAATAGCCAACGGACTAGGTCAGGCTTGTGATAAATTTTGTTCTTCACCGGAGACGGAGTACGATTCTAATCATTGCATTTGGTGAAGGCTTCGTGGCCCATTGCGAAATATAATGCGTTCGCCCGATAAATGTTCACTTACTTTTTATAAAAATTTATAGTCTTTATGTTAATTACAACTTGATGATGACTGGTTTCGGCTGGCTAGCAGCCACTCTTAGATCTATAGGAATAAGCAGAAAAATTGCCTTTTGGCTGAAGTGAACACTTAGCTACATTTAAAAAAACATACATTTTAAGTACTGAAACGTAAAAAGTAGTAAAAAACTTATCATGCTTAGAGGTAATTTGGATAAAGAAGCGCTCCTGAGGAAAATGTTTCTGTTTCTCTGACGTCACGTAATAGATATGCGTGTGAACTATATGTGTGTAAACTGTAGACTTGCTGTAACTATAGGACAATTGCATTATTATTCCAATCCTCCTTTTGTTGTAGAAAAGTGAGTTTAAGTGAAAGACTGCAAAGTGGCCTCTTTGGTAGGCAGGTAGATAGGGCAAAGTGACCAGACACAGAGAAAAGGAAAGAAAATGGTTCAAATGTCTCTAAGCACTATGGGACTTACCATCTGAGGTCATCAGTCCCCTAGACTTAGAACTACTTAAACCTAACTAAGGACATCACATACATCCATGCCCGAGGCAGGATTCGAACCTGCGACCGTATCAGCCGCGTGGTTCCGGACTGAAGCGCCTAGAACCGCTTGACCACAGCGACCGGCAAAAGGAAAAAAAATAAGGCTCAGATGAAGTGGATTCTTGTTTTTAGGGCTTATGTTTGGATGTCTCTTCCTGAACTATGCTCCCCCAATCCCTGCCTGACGTCTTTTTCACTTTTTTGAGCGGGTGTGGTGGACGTTTCCGCTCAGCAATCTGAAATACCAAGCGGCGTAAACCAGTGACTGATATGCCGAAATATCTTGGTTCCGTGTGAAAAATATGGTTAAGGAGCTCTTCCTCTTGCTCTTGGCCGAATACACACTTACGAGTCCCCAAGAATCTTCTTGTCTACAACAGTATCTCGTTTTTTTTAAAGAACTCTGCTTTTAAGAGTGCTGCTTGAGACACAATAGTTTAGCTGCTGCAGCAAACGGCATGTTTCCTTTTCTTACGTTATCCAAAGCCTGTTGCCTAGTTTGCTGATTTGATGACATCGTAACATACTCTTCTTGTAAGAGAACGCAGTTACTCACCAAGCTGTTAATACACTAATACCTTAGTGTATTTATTTTATGAAACACTCTTGTCTTACTATCAATTCACTTGTCTTGAAACGAGGTAAATACATTACAAAGTATATGTTTGGACAAAGTCGCCACTTGTCCACTCTGCCCTATCAGGAGAGTGACCGCTTCATGTACATCTACATCTACATCTACATCCATACTTCGCAAGCCACCTGATGGTGTGTGGCGGAGGGTACCTTGAGTACCTCTATCGGTTCTCCCTTTTATTCCAGTCTCGTATTGTTCGTGGAAAAAAAGATTGTCGGTATCCCTCTGTGTGGGCTCCAATCTCTCTGATTTTATCCTCATATACGTAGGAGGGAGGAATATACTGCTTGGCTCCTCGGTGAAGGTATGTTCTTGAAACTTCAACAAAAGCCCGTACCGAGCTACTGAGCGTCTCTCTTGCAGAGTCTTCCACTGGAGTTTATCTATCATCTCCGTAGCGCTTTTACGATTACTAAATGATCCTGTAACGAAGCGCGCTGCTCTCCATTGGATCTTCTCTCTGTCTTGCATCAACCCTATCTGGTACGGATCCCACACTGGTGAGCAGTATTCAAGCAGTGGGCGAACCTACTTCCTTTGTTTTCGGACTGCATTTCCTTAGGATTCTTCCAATGAATCTCAGTCTGGCATCTTCTTTACCGACGATTAATTTCATATGTTCATTCCATTTTAAATCACTCCTAATGCCTGCTCCCAGATAGTTTATGGAATTAACTGCTTCCAGTTGCTGACCTGCTATGCTCGAGCCATTACGCTATATGTTGTCTGAATAGGAAATTACATAACCTACGTAATTCACAAACACCTGATTTCGAAGGCTAAAATATGGCGTTTTACTAGTATTGTACCAATTAACTGCCACATTAGATACATTTTTTTATACATGTAAATGAATTTGTCACTTGCCTTATATCAGACGTAGGGGAAAAACAAAATACTTCATTACAGAGGACTGCGTGAAACTATCGACACGAAACCCACTGACAAAAACAAAGAAGTGTCTTTAAATAGCCTTAAATGTTCGCCATTAGGCTGCAGCAGACTCCGAGAGAATAAAACGAAGTGGCCGTTTTACCCGCCCTAATCATTACAGCTGTCCTTACCCTACTCTAAAATCTGTACCTGAGTACAATAATGTCCACAGCAATATCGCAATCAAATATAAGTTGTTAATATTAAGAGGTTGGTCAATGCATGACTAGCAGCTCAGCAATGAAACCACAAGGAAGCCTCCCCCCTCCGCATCCCCCCCCCCCCCCCCCCCCGTGATTTATCAATTAAAACTGACATGTGACCCACAAACACACTTACAGTTTTAAGAAACAAATACGAATAATTATTAACGTTTTTACGGCACTTGTAAAATAAATCATCATCATCATCATTTAAGATGCCTTTCAGCGTTCAGTCTGGAGCATAGTCCCCCTTATAAAATTCCTCCATGATCTCCTATTCAGTGCTAACATTGGTCCCTCTTCTGATGTTAAGCCTATTGCTTCAATATCATTCTTAGCCGAGTCCAGGTACCTTCTACTTGGTCCACCCCGACTCCTCCTACCCTCTACTGCTGAACCCATGAGTCTCTTGGGTAACCTTGCTTCTCCCATGCGTGTAACATGACCCCACCATCTAAGCCTGTTCGCCCTGACTGCTACATCTATAGAGTTCATTCCCAGTTTTTCTTTGATTTCCTCATTGTGCACACCCTCCTGCCATTGTTCCCGTCTACTAGTACCTGCAATCATCCTTGCTACTTTCATATCCGTAACCTCAACCTTATTGATAAAGTAACCTGAATCCACCCAGCTTTCGCTCCCTCACCGTTAGGGGTAAAACTCAATGGGACCCGGGGCAAGTAAGGCTAGCAACCTGCTTCCCTGGTACTTTAAATGTTATGCTGGCAACAATCAGAGCAAAATCTAAAATAAATTTTAATATTGTTTTGTGTCACTTCAGGAAGACGTTACATACCAGGGCGTGGAGCCATTAGCCTGCTGGAGTCGTTGTTCAGTAAAGGGAGCCAGCTGCTGCCGGTGGATCCCCAGAGCCAGCTCTAGCGCGGTACGTGGGGAGGGACGCCCTGTGAGTGTACCCCAGCAGGTGAACGCTGCCCCGGGTGGTACCGGTCCCTTCCACTCTCCTAACGAAGCCGGCGCCCATATATTTCCGGCGCCGCGATCACTATCGAGGCCCTCCTTTCACTTTCTACCGAGTATGGCCCCCAGCAAGGATACGGCCAGTCTTCAATTACCTCGCACTGACCGACCCATTTCGACGCCCGGCCCTCTCACAGTCGTCGCCAGTGTCGGTCGCAGCCAGCAGGAAACTGCGTAACAGCGTTCCTTTCCTGCTATCACTTTTGTGGCAAGGCATTTAGTTAACTCGGCAACACTCGTATTACATCATTTTCCTGAACTGTTGCATTGTCTCCTGTCAATGTGTCGTACAGGGTGATTCCATGACGATGTTGCAAACTTTCAACGATGAGAAAAAACTCAACTCCGACCGCCGTGTCATCCTCAGCCCAGAGGCGTTACTGGATGCGGATATGGAGGGGCATGTGGTCAGCACACCGCTCTGCCGGTCGTACGTCACTTTACGAGACCGCTACTTCTCAATCAAGTAGCTCCTGAATTTGCCTCACAAGGGTTGAGTGACCCCGCTTGCCGACAGCACTCGGCAGAGCGAATGGTCACCCATCCAGCCCGACAGCGCTTAACTTCGGTGATCTAACCCGAACCGGTGTTACCACTGCGGCAAGGCCTTTGGCTTCAGCGACGATGGAAGAGGATAAATGTACGGAAACGACAGAGTCGAAAGTTATACGCGAAAATCGTTCTGATACCTCTGACGTTGGAATACGTGTACCGGTACTGTTGTTGCTAAGAATGTAGGGTAGCACTCCGTCTTCATGGTACAAGTGGCTCATCGGGACCATTCGAACACCGTGTCATCCTCAGCTGAGGATGTGGATAGGGGGGCATGTGGTCACAAAGCCGCTCTCCCGGTCGTCATGATGGTTATCTTTGACCAGAGCCGCTACTATTCGGTCGAGTAGCTCCTCAATTGGCATCACGAGACTGAGTGCACCCCGAAAAATGGCAACAGCGCATGGTGGCCCATATGGTTACCCAAGTGCCGGCCACGCCCGACAGCGCTTAACTTCAGTGATCTGACGGGAACTGGCGTATCCACTGTGGCAAGGCTGTTGCCCCAAGAATGTAGGGTAGGCAATCCCGCAATCCCGAGCAGCACTTACTGTGGAGGTTGGGATAATAGCTCATCTAATCCAATGCAGATGGCTAACTGTATTCTGGTATGAGCAAATGTGGTGTACAATGCTGTAGTAGATTAAGGCCTCTATTTACAAGTTGAAGCACTAAT
The DNA here is from genome assembly GCF_023864345.2 of Schistocerca serialis cubense. Classification (NCBI taxonomy): domain Eukaryota; kingdom Metazoa; phylum Arthropoda; class Insecta; order Orthoptera; family Acrididae; genus Schistocerca; species Schistocerca serialis. The sequence goes on along the minus strand of NC_064645.1, from coordinate 437,542,862 downwards.
GCCGATCAACCCTAACTAACTGTAGTTGAACTCAGAGACAGAACTTGCAGACATGATTTTCGTGTCTGGGCAAGAAATGGAAGTAGCAGAGAAGCGGAAACGTTGTACAGGATCAAATATTCACGTAGAATGCATACGGCTCACACCATTTTCCCAAGGGTCTTCTTGCAGCATGTATTGAGGATTCGTGAACAACCTGCAACGGGCAGCGTTCCGGTGTTGGCAGCTAGGTTGCGCGCGGCCTTGGATCTACCGATATCCTTCACGGCGAGTATGATTGGCGAGGTAGGTGACGCAATTTATTTTGAGCGCCGTTGATGAGTTAGACCGGAACCTTGCCTTTTTAGAGGATAGCCAGCCAACACATGGGCAAATATCTCGTATACAGTCCCAGTTAGGTCATTTGGGGAACCGCTTAAGCAATTTTGATTGCTTGGAAGTTAAAGATGCTGAGAGGCGGGAAATACAACGGGTTACGAGTCGCGCGCGGGATTTGCAAACCAGAACCGCGGCTTGAAGTTTAAATATGGAAGGCGCTAGTCCGGAACTAGGGGACGCTGGTAGTCAGGGGCCTAGCGGCACACAGATTGGTGACGGGTTTGCTAAACTGCCCAATCCTATTATGTGCTTATTTACTGGATTGTCGGAATTATGTGTCGATAATTTGAGTCAGGTTTGCTAAACTGCCCAATCCTATTATGTGTTTATTTACTGAATTGTCGGAACTATGTGTCGATAATTTGAGTCAGGTTTGCTAAACTGCCCAATCCTATTATGTGTTTATTTACTGGATTGTCGGAATTATGTGTCGATAATTTGAGTCAGGTTTGCTAAACTGCCCAATCCTATTATGTGTTTATTTACTGGATTGTCGGAATTATGTGTCGATAATTTGAGTCAGGTTTGCTAAACTGCCCAATCCTATTATGTGTTTATTTACTGGATTGTCGGAATTATGTGTCGATAATTTGAGTCAGGTTTGCTAAACTGCCCAATCCTATTATGTGTTTATTTACTGAATTGTCGGAATTATGTGTCGATAATTTGAGTCAGGTTTGCTAAACTGCCCAATCCTATTATGTGTTTATTTACTGGATTGTCGGAATTATGTGTCGATAATTTGAGTCAGGTTTGCTAAACTGCCCAATCCTATTATGTGTTTATTTACTGAATTGTCGGAACTATGTGTCGATAATTTGAGTCAGGTTTGCTAAACTGCCCAATCCTATTATGTGTTTATTTACTGGATTGTCGGAATTATGTGTCGATAATTTGAGTCAGGTTTGCTAAACTGCCCAATCCTATTATGTGTTTATTTACTGGATTGTCGGAATTATGTGTCGATAATTTGAGTCAGGTTTGCTAAACTGCCCAATCCTATTATGTGTTTATTTACTGGATTGTCGGAATTATGTGTCGATAATTTGAGTCAGGTTTGCTAAACTGCCCAATCCTATTATGTGTTTATTTACTGGATTGTCGGAATTATGTGTCGATAATTTGAGTCAGGTTTGCTAAACTGCCCAATCCTATTATGTGTTTATTTACTGAATTGTCGGAATTATGTGTCGATAATTTGAGTCAGGTTTGCTAAACTGCCCAATCCTATTATGTGTTTATTTACTGGATTGTCGGAATTATGTGTCGATAATTTGAGTCAGGTTTGCTAAACTGCCCAATCCTATTATGTGTTTATTTACTGGATTGTCGGAATTATGTGTCGATAATACGGGTCAGGTTTGCTAAACTGCCCAATCCTATTATGTGTTTATTTACTGGATTGTCGGAATTATGTGTCGATAATTTGAGTCAGGTTTGCTAAACTGCCCAATCCTATTATGTGTTTATTTACTGGATTGTCGGAATTATGTGTCGATAATTTGAGTCAGGTTTGCTAAACTGCCCAATCCTATTATGTGTTTATTTACTGGATTGTCGGAATTATGTGTCGATAATTTGAGTCAGGTTTGCTAAACTGCCCAATCCTATTATGTGTTTATTTACTGGATTGTCGGAATTATGTGTCGATAATTTGAGTCAGGTTTGCTAAACTGCCCAATCCTATTATGTGTTTATTTACTGAATTGTCGGAATTATGTGTCGATAATTTGAGTCAGGTTTGCTAAACTGCCCAATCCTATTATGTGTTTATTTACTGGATTGTCGGAATTATGTGTCGATAATTTGAGTCAGGTTTGCTAAACTGCCCAATCCTATTATGTGTTTATTTACTGGATTGTCGGAATTATGTGTCGATAATACGGGTCAGGTTTGCTAAACTGCCCAATCCTATTATGTGTTTATTTACTGGATTGTCGGAATTATGTGTCGATAATACGGGTCAGGTTTGCTAAACTGCCCAATCCTATTATGTGTTTATTTACTGGATTGTCGGAATTATGTGTCGATAATACGGGTCAGGTTTGCTAAACTGCCCAATCCTATTATGTGTTTATTTACTGGATTGTCGGAATTATATGTCGATAATTTGAGTCAGGATCAAGAGCCTTGGTGGTTATTAGCCAAGTTGGAGGTTCAGGCGGATACCTTGCGTGTCCCGCACAAGGTAATTCTCTCGCTACTGTATCCCTTAACTAATTGTTGTTGTTGTTGTTGTGGTTGTGGTCTTCAGTGCTGAGACTGGTTTGATGCAGCTTTCCATGCTACCCTATCCTGTGCAAGCTTCTTCATTTCCCAGTACTTACTTAACTAAAGGAGTGTTAGATGTTTTAGTTTCGGAAGTGTTGATGCGTCAGCAGTCTACTAAATATCTGAGGACTTTAATTATAGCTAGTAAATTGTCGGCATGAATGTGAATCGAACTTGAGCGCAAGTCTTTCTGGCAAGTGCAGGGTTCTGCCGAAACATTAGAACAATACGCGGAGAGAGTCCCTAACGCAATGTCGGCTCTGGATATGTCTATGGCTGAGTCCGATGTCGTATCTAACATTCTTGAGGGGATGCGCCCTCATGATCGGTCACGGGTAGTTGGACCAAGTAGTGGAGTCAATTCAGGCCCTCGCGTTCGTTGATTCCCAGCGTAGTACTAATTATAGCGCAGGGACAGTACCTTTAGTTGCAGGGAATAGCAAGTTATGCGTGGAGTCTGTTGTGCACGCTAGGAAGCATTGTTTTCGCTGTGGCGACACTAATCACTTGGTGCGCAATTGCGATATTCCTAAGGGATCGCAGGCAAACATCTGACGTCTTAGGAAGAGAGGGGTTAGTAATCGTAAGTTACACTTCCGATGTGCACACATCTGTGCTCCTAGTAGGCCCACTCTCCCCACGTTTGTACTCGCGTGGGAACAGAGCTCCTTTGTGGACTGCTTGATTCCGGAAGTTCGATGTTTCGTCGATTGAATAGGTTATCTGTTTTGAGGCCTACCTGTAAATTGGGGCAGTTGGTAATGCAGTACACCGACCGAGGAAGAATACGAACTACACGGACTCCCGACTTAGGAGATGCAGTGCTTGCTAGAGTGGATGAGGGCCTGCAATTACCACTCGATCAGTCTCACGGTCCGCAGCTCGTGGTCGTGCGGTAGCGTTCTCGCTTCCCGCGCCCGGGTTCCCGGGTTCAATTCCCGGCGGGGTCAGGGATTTTCTCTGCCTCGTGATGACTGGGTGTTGTGTGCTGTCCTTAGGTTAGTTAGGTTTAAGTAGTTCTAAGTTCTAGGGGACTGATGACCATAGATGTTAAGTCCCATAGTGCTCAGAGCCATTTGAACCATTTTTTTCAGTCTCACGGAAATGAGTGTTTCGCAGAGCACTGTGTGGCAAGTATTGCGGGAAATGCAGATCCACTCCTGCGAATCACAATAAGTGCTTTGATGCTTGCTGACTTCGGACCTCGTCCACAGTTCGTGGCCTAGTGCCTAGCATTGCTGCCTCTGGATCATGGGGTCCCGGGTTCGATTCCTGGTCGGCTTGAGGATCTTCTCTGCCCGGGGACTGGGTGTTTGTGTTTTGCTCATCATTTCATCATCATTCGAGAAAGTGGCTAGACCGGACCGTGTAAAGATTGGGACTTTGTACGGGAGCTGATGACCGCACAGATGAGTGCCCAGAAAAACCAAACATCATCACTTCGCACTTCGTGTCGTGTTCAGGTAGCGGTTCTTGCGGCGCCTTACAGTCGATCCTCACTTTCGTACGTACTTTTCGCGGATGAAGTCTGTTTCACGAGAGGCGGACTGCAAAATAGTCATGCTTAGGCCGAAGAGAATCCGAACGCTACGTTTGTCAAGAGACATCAACACAGATTATACGTCAACGGTAGACAGGCATAGTACTAGGCCCGTTTCTTGTTCCTCCTCGCTTAAATGTGCCGGTGTACACAATGTTTATCAGACCGAACAAAACAATATCGGCGACTACGTTCCGGGATCCTGCGACAGCCACTACTGACGTAACAGGTGTCGTCACGGTCAGAAACGCGGTCGAAGTAAACTGCGCGGAGAGAACAATGTTCGAGGGGTTAAAAAAAGAGCTGCGAGCGGTGTTTCCCGGAGACCACGGCCGTTACTCCTGCGGCCGGCACTTGTTGGCTGTGGGCGCGTGCGCAGATTGGCGGCGGATAAGCGGAAAAGCGGAGCAGCGCCGAGGGCGTGGGCGCTTGCGACAGCGCCACTATCTGCAGATGATCGCCGCCGCCGCCGCTTGCTTCCTGCCCTAACCTCGCCCTTGCCCCGCCCTTTAGCTGCGACGTGCCGCGCGTGAAAAGAACGCCGCTTACACCTGTACCGCTGCTAAAGAAAGCGAGTAAAACATTTCAGTCACGAACACGCATTGTTTGACTACGAGACACACTTTTGCAAGCTCTTTGGCTCCGCTGATACCGTCCTCCGTACGTCTTCCTGCCTTATTGTAGCACACTATCCGAGAAAAAAGGTGAAGCACCCAGAAGACATAACCGGATGACAATGTAACTTCGTATACGTACAAACCAGCAGTGGGTATGTAAACAATTATCGTTCTGTGACAGGTAGAACGATCATCAGGGTTTATTAGCGTTGTTCGTGCTTAATGTTAATACCAGATAGGGTACATAATGGGACTGAACAGCTTTAGATGTTGAGTGATCGTTGTGAATGACATGGAGATGCTGTGTAATCGTGTGAGAGAGCGTCCTCAGCACCTGGTAGAGTTTGAACGAGCCTCATTGTGTATCTCCACTTGGCTGGTTGGTCGAATCGTCCAATATCCAGATTTGTGGGGCATTCGGATGTGACAGCGGCCCGATGTCAGACTGCATGGGAAACTGAGTGCAGGCATACTCACCGTCCACGTCTGATCGCCACGTGGGAGTATCGCCGTGTTGTGCACTAACTACATCAGCGCCTGCCGTCCGAAAACAATCAATGGACCCCCTACAACACTGTGTGGCATCCCACACCACTGGTCAGACGCAAGCTGCTGCCGGACTGTGGAATTAACGTCCCATGCGTAGGTTGACGTTAACACCACAACACAAACAGCTGACTGGGGGGCATGGCCTGCTGATGAATCCCATTGCTTTGTGAATCGTGGTTCTGCAATATCCCGGATGACTACCGCAGGCGGCACCTGCACAGACGTCCCACTCTTCCAATGTTTTGGAGAGGCACAGCGATGTTACTCCTCGCGGCATGGTGGGGAGAGCCATCGGGTGTGACTTCAGGTCACGGCTGGTAGTTAAATGGCTCCAAGCACCATGGGACTTAACATCTGAGGTCATCAGTTCTCTAGACATGGAACTACTTAAACCTAACTCACCTAAGGACATCACACACATCCATGCTCGAGGCAGGATTCGAACCTGCGACCGTAGCGGTCACGCGGTTCAGACTGTAGCGCCTAGAACCGCCTGGCCACAGCGGCTGGTAGTAACTGAGGAAGTTCTGATTGCAAACTGGAACGTCACATATACGCAATGTTCTCATGAGACCCGCCAGGTTAGGCGAGAGCGCTAATGAGCTCCTTCCTGGACTCCGGTAGGCGCGCCGGCCCAGATCGAATCGGCCCGTCGGATTAACGACGAGGGCCGGTGTGCCGGCCAGCCTAGATGTGGTTTTTAGGCGGTTTTCCACATCCCACTAGGTGAATACGGGGCCGGTCCCCACGTCCCGCCTCAGTTACACGACTCGCAGACATCTGACCACATTCACACTATTCCATGACTTACACTAGATGCAGACAGCTGGGGAGTTCGGGGTAGTGGCAGAAAGGGCATCTGGTTACCCCTTAACATTAACCTTGCCAAATCCGATCCTAACCATGCCGACCCGTGAAACCGCAGGATTAAGCCATAACCAAAAGAAAGAAAGAAGACGCTACGTGCTCATGAATTACTTCTCTTTCAGCGATATCATGGTTCCCTTTTTCGACAGGACAATGCTCGTTCACAAATGACACACGTCTCTATGAACTGTCTGTGCGATGCTGAGGTACTCCCGTGACCAACAAGATGCTCGGATTTGTCCTTCGACAGAACATGTGTAGTTCTGAAATAATTGCGGGAAGTGGCAACAAAACGACTACTCACGTTGGTATGTAGAATGCATGAGCCTGGCGACATACCATCTGACTTTCGGAAAAGTACCATCCACACAATTCCGAAGACTGCAAGGGCTGACAAGTGCGAGAATTATCACACAATGAGCTTAACAGCTTGTGCATCCAAGTTGCTGACAAAAATAACATACAGAAGAATGGAAAAGAAAATTCAGGATGTGCTAGATGACGATCAGTTTGGGTTTATAAAAGGTAAAGACACGAGAGAGGCAATTCTGACGTTGCGGTTAATAGTGGCAGCAAGACTAAAGAAAAACCAAGACACGTTCACAGGGTTTGCCGATCTGGAAAAAGCGTTCGAAAATGTAAAATGGTGCAAGATGTTCGAAATTCTGAGAAAAATAGGGGTAAGCTGTAAGGAGAGACGGGTAATATACAATGTGTACAAGAGCCAAGAGGGAATCATAAGAGTGGGCGACCAAGAACGAAGTGCTCGGATTGAAAAGGGTGCAAGACAGAGATGTGCTCTGTCGCCTCTACTGTTCAATCTGTACTTCGAAGAAGCAATGATGGAAATACAAGAAAGGTTCAGGAGTGGAATTAAAATTCAAATTGAAAGGATATCAATGATACGATGCGCTCTTGACATTGCTATCCTGAGTGAATGCAAAAATTGGAAATTTGTGATAAGGTCTTATGGGACCAAGCTGCTGAGGCCATCGGTCCCTAAGCCTACACACTACTTAAACTAATTTACGCTATGGACAACACACACATCCACGCCCGAGGGAGGACTCGAACCTCCGACGGGGGCAGTCGCACGGACCGTGACAAGGCGCCCTAGCCTGATATCGTAACGTATTTCTGGATCGCAATGTTCGCCGTTAAAATTTCGCCAGTATACAACATTCATTTGGACCACTGTACTACTTCCTCAGTCACTCAGTGTTTTTCGCAAACAAGTCTTCACGTTTGCAGTATTTCAACTGAGACGCCACTCTCCTCTACATCTTTCGGGGAAGCGGGCCCGGGAAGTTTTCGGCGCACTGGGACCTGTGTCTTTAGTCTGTTGCCACCCGGTCCTGTGCCGACAGACACGTGCGCCTATCACACGATATCTCCGGGGAGAAGTTGAACCAGGCTTAATTAGTCAGCGGGCGAGAACCGGCCGTCGAGCGCATAAATTTCGTGCACCTATCTCAGCGATCGGGCGTAGGCGGTTCATTGCACTCGCTTCAGGCGGCGCACGAAACTTTTACCCAACGAAATTGCGACATGTTGCAGCTATCTAGTAACTAATGCAATCAGTACGGAGATATTACCTGAAGCTGAGTGCGATTCCAGTCTGAAGTTTTCACAACCGATAATTACTACCTTCTTGGTAGTCTACGATAGAGCTGTTTCAGTTTCTGTCAGTTATTCGCTAAACAGAAAAAAAGACAAAAATCCTCTTCTCTAGTTCAAGTAAATGATATAAGCAATTAATTTCTGAAGACTGACATCCTGGCCATGACGAAACATAGTTGACACTTACCATACAATCCTTCTGATTTCTTTTAGACACAACCGCAGTAAAATGATTTTATATATTAGAGACATTCTTATCAAGGGCCGATCTGCCGGTTGTAATATCTGAAGAAATACTTCAGAGCCAAAACCGCGTTCAATAGTACTTGGCCGTCATCTTCGGATCTGCAGTACGATATAGACACAAAATGTTTATGTTTACATATTTTATATGCCAGTAGTAAAGAAATACATAAGTATTTTAGTTTACATATGGTAACATACATCATCTTGTTGTGGTTGTGATCCACTTTTTGTCAGACTTTTTATTTAAATTTTCTACATTGCCAAAATATATGGCATAAATTTGGAAAGATGAGGTATGTTATCTATATTTAAAATGAAATTCCAATGAAATACAGGCCATTAGCTGCTTACAGGCGTTGATAAATATCAACGGGGACAGTTGGAAATGTGTGCCCCGACCGGGACTCGAACCCAGGATCTCCTGCTTACATGGCAGATGCTCTATCTTTTTTCATATCTCATTTTGTTCTATATTGTTCATTAAATTTGTTCGACCCGGACATCCAGTGACACCCGTTCAGGTTCTTCGTTGATCTATTCTCTCAGTTTCTTTATTACAGAGGGCAGCTAACCCTTTGACCAAACACGCCGAGCTGCCGTGCTGGGTGAGCCATTGAGGACACAGAGCATAGTGCGACTGCAGGGACTTATCTTTGGCACGCTCCCCGTGAGACCCACATCTCCGACTTACTGCCTACACACTACATTTTTAGTGCCCCTGCCCACTATACTCATTACTTGCGGCAGTCAATCTACCGATTCCCGTAAGAGTTTGAGCAATGTGAGTGCATCCGCACTGAAGATCATTGGCCGGTAAGCCTTATCTATATGAAAATGGTGTCTGTTCTTTCGTACATGTCCAAAAGAACAGATACGATTGGTGATCTTGCAGCTCTCGGAGAATGAAATTACAATGAAATACAGACCATTAGCTGCTTACAGTCTGCGAGAGCTGCAAGTCACCAATAGTATCTGTTCTTTCGGAGATGTCGGAAAGGTCATATCTGTTCTTTCGGACAGGTCCGAAAGAACAGATACCATCTTCATACATGTAAAATATTATACTTCTATATATCTTTACTATTGGCATTGAAAACGTGTTTACAAATGCAGTGTATGTCATATTGCAGTTCCAAAGCTGACAGCGAAGTACTATTAAAACCGTTCACCAGTACAAAATAAATACTTAAATGTCCGCCCCCGCTAGCTGAATGGTCAGCGCGACAGAATGTCAATCCTAAGGGCCCGGGTTCGATTCCCGGCTGGGTCGGAGATTTTCTCCACTCAGGGACTGGGTGTTGTGTTGTCCTAGTCATCATCATTTCATCCCCATCGAAGCGCAAGTCGCCGAAGTGCCGTCAAATCGAAAGACTTGCACCGGGCGAACGATCTACCCGACGGGAGGCCCTAGTCACGCGACATTTCCATTCCAATACTTAAACGCTGTATTGGCTCTGAAGTATTTCTTCATGTATTATAAATCGCTTTTATTTGTGACTGGTACTGGTAATACATTTCACGTCTTCAGAAACTATACTGAAAAAAGGAAAATGGTAGGTTTCACTCTTGAAATATTTAGAAAAAAATTGCCAGTTCTACGTATAAGTAACACAAAGTAAAAATATATCGCTTCATATCCACAAGTATTAATCAGCATATGGTGAACGGAATGTACGTGGCAGGCATTTGTCATATTAACCCAGAAAACATAGGCAGGAAACCACACACGAAAACCAAGAGCTGCCTCCCTTCTCCCATTCTTTGCTCTTTATAAGCGTCAATGAAGAATCTGGAAAGTCTATGAATGTAATATATACTTACATAACATACACTGACAGAAAAAAAATCACAACACCAAAAAATAATTAATTTACAATAACGAAACTTCGGAAATATGTTTGTCTAGGTAATATATTCAAATGATTAACATTGCAAGATCACAAGTTGTCCTTTTGGAAAACTATCCCTCGAAAGCTGTTCATGAATGGCAGTACAAAAGATCGAATCACCAGACTGCCGTACAAATTTGCAGTCAGGATAATCACGACAGTGCTCCTACTGTCATAGGAAATCACATATCAGACCATAATTCCAGGGTGTCTAGCGCTCAGATAGGTTGCTTGCAGTCTTTCAACTGGCCTCCAACACACGGCCATCGCTGGCAAGAAGCAGAACCAGCTTTCGTCAGAAAACACAGACAAGTTTTCGCTGGAGCCACCGAAGTCGCAAATGGCGGTGGGGGTCAGCGGAATGTGCGCTACGGGGAGGCTGGCTACGAGCTGTCCTTGACATAACCGACTTGTAACCGTTCGTTGTGTCACTGTCGTGCCAACTGCTGTTCAAATTGCTGCCGCAGAAGCTATACGCCGAATGCGATAGTTTTCCTTCTCGGTAGTGCCACGTGGCCTTCAGGCGCCCGGTCTCCTTGCGACCGTACATTCCCGTGACCACCGCTGCCAGCTGTCATGTACAGTGGCTACAATTCTGCCAAGTCTTTCTGCAGTATCACAGAAGGATCATCCAGCTTCTCGTAGCCCTATTACACGACTGCATTGAATCTCAGTGAGGTTTTGATAATGGCGTTTTTATCGCCTTAAAGGCATTCTCGACTAACATCAACTCACCACGGCCAATCTCAAAGGTAACTAACGGCTTACGATTTTTTTTCCGTTATTGATTTTCAATTCCCCCCGAAGGGGGTGGGCTGGCAGCAGCTTAGTACGCTGCTCTACAGCCTACAGACATTTATTTTAAAAACGGACGAAGAAAAGAAACAAGAAAAACAGGCGATAAAACGGTGACGTAAAGTGTATAATGGCGGAAAAATGCGGAAAGTTAAAACAGAAAGCAAAAGGGGTTGGCAATGTTAATAAAAGACACAGGGATCAGACAAGTAACATAGTACACACACAATTAAAAAACACGGCGACAGTCTGGTTTATGTTCGCAAGAGATAAAAAGCGCACCCAGCGACAGTATGGTGGCCGTTCGCAACACTTCCCAAAAAACACAACACGGAACACTCACTGTAAAACACTGCACGAAAAGGGCGGCACAAACATGACACTACCGAGCCAAAGGCAGATGGGGGAGGGGGGGGGGGGGGACCTGGAGGAGGGGAAAGAACAAGGAGGGAGGAAGGAAAAAAAACGAAAAGGGCGGGGGGGAACCAAGGAGGGAGAGGACTAATAAAGGGGGAGAGGGGCAGGGCAGATGCGAGAGGGAATGAGAGGAGGCAGAGGAGGGAAATGCAAAAGGACTTGGGGGAGAGAAGGGGGCAGAGAGAGGGGAGGTGGGGAAAAAAAAGGATGGAAGGGGGGGAGAAGGAGCCCAGGAAAAGGACAGAGGAAAGGAGGGGGAGTGAGGATCTGAGTTGATCGGAGGGATAAATGGAGGGAGAGAGGGCATCATCTGGGAGGGGGAGTTGATGGAAGCCACCTTGGGAAAGGAGATGAAGGGTGTAGAGATGGAGGGTAGGGGGGACACAACAGTGAAGACGTGGCAGGGGGCGGGGGTGGGACAGGACAGGAGCAACCAGGAGGTGAGGGGGATCAAGGTGGCGGGAGGTGTAGAGGATGCGGATATGTTTGAGGAACAGGAGCAGATGGGGGAATGGAATGAGATCATAGAGGATCCGCATGGGGGATGGGAGGCATATACGGAAGGCGAGGCAGAGTGCATGACGCTCAAGTATCTGGAGGGACTTATAGAATTTGGGGGGGGGGGCAGATATCCAGGCAGGACTGGCATAACAGAGGATGGGACAGATTAAGGATTTGTAGGTGTGGAGGACGGTAGAGGGGTGCAACCCCCATGTCCGGCCAGAGAGGAGTTTGAGGAGTCGGAGGCGGTTGTGGGCTTTGGACTGGATGGAGCGGAGATGAGGGATCCAGGTGAGGTGACAGTCAATGGTGAGGCCAAGGTAGGTGAGGGTGGGGGTGAGGCGGACAGGACGGGCGCAGACAGTAAGGGAGAAATCCAGGAGCCGGAAGGAGCGAGTGGTACGACCTGCGATGATTGCCTGGGTCTTGGAAGGATTGATTTTCAGGAGCCACTGGTTACACCAAGCAGCAAAAAGGTCAAGGTGATTCTGGAGAAGGCGTTGGGACCTTTGGAGGGTAGGAGCGAGGGCGAGGAATGCGGTGTCATTAGCATATTGCAAGAGGTGTACTGGACGGGGGGGGGGGGGGGGGGGGGAGGGGTTGGGGCATATCTGCCGTGTACAGGAGGTAGAGGAGAGGGGAGAGGACAGAGCCCTGGGGCACACCTGCAGAGGGGTAGAAGGTGTGGGAATTGGCATTATGGATGGACGGCTTACGACCGTTATCTCGTGTATTTAAAGCAAGCCTGGTTTCCATCCTCATAGTGGCGCTACTAGCAACATTCTTATGCGAATGGTGCGAAATTCGAAGAGATGCCTACCTTTTATATCACACAACTTCTTCTTGGTGTTAGATTTTATTTCCCTTCAGTTATTAAAAGTATTTCGTTAGATTCTAGTGCTTATCATTTAAGGGCGTGCACCGCACTTTTTTTAAAATTTTACTTGTATGGAGAACTAGCAAGTTTTTTTCTAAATATTTTAAGATTTTGGTCTAGTTATTTTTTCTCTTTGTTTCCGTAATGGTTTCTGAACACACCGATGTGTGAACGAGAACGGTCACTATTAAAAACGTGTTATTCTGTGTCTAACAAATTACAAATAACTGCACACCAGAGACGTCGCATGACCAACAAAGTAAGAGATTTCTGTGTATTGCAGATAATTGTGTCTGCATCTGCGAAAAGATTTGCGCCATCAGCGAAACATCAGTTTACACTGAACGCGCGATCCAGTCTCTCCTACATTTCCTGAGAATTATTTATGCTTCACCCTCTTGACACTATTACCGAATTGGTGTACCACGTCAAGCAGCGCATATTAGTCCATGTTAGTTTTCACGGACGTACCGTGTCTGACTAGGAGATAATTTCGTCCTGTATCGACGGATGTTGAATTAGACATCATTCACCGAGAAATTGTATCCACGAAACAGTATTTTTTCTTTTTAATGGTCGCTAGTCTTTCAACTGTCCGCTGCTCGTGGTCTCGCGGTAGCGTTCTCGCTTCACGAGCACGGGGTCCTGGGTTCGATTCCCGGCGGGGTGAGGGATTTTCCCTGCCTCGAGATGACTGGGTGTTGTTGTGTCGTCTTCATCATCATAATTCGTCCCCAATACGGTCGGAGGAAGGCAATGGCAAACCACCTCCACTAGGACCTTGCCTAGTACGACGGTGCGGGTCTCCCGCATCGTTCCCCTACGCTCTGTAAAGAAGCATGGGACTTCATTTCATTTCCACCGTCTTTCAACTGATCCGGCTCCTCCTATATCTTTTCCTAACTTCCGATATCTTTACTTCGTTGCGTACTGCATCTAACCCACTCAAGAATCTGCTTTGTCTAGTGTCACAGACACCCGTCCCTGCAGGTTTCGTCCAAAACAGTTTCCTACTGTGAATGCTGCAGTACACGACTCGTTACCCAGCCTCCTCCTCAAATGACAAATTAGCCGTCGTCTCACCTCTCATACTATTATTAGCGGCTCTCTACTTCGAAGTCTATGCGTCCATTTCATTGCTGGAATTCTCTTTTGGAACCATGTACCTAATGCTGAAGTTTTTTTTGTCCGGTTTTTCTACGTTTTGCATCCCACTTCCATATGATACACTTTAACAAAATCGTTCTGACATTTTGCGCCGATAACGCATACCAGTAGCATTTTTCGTTGGAAAAAAAAAGAAAAAAAACCTTCTTCGTCTGCGCATATCTCCTTCAGACGCCTCGCTGTCTTCTATAATGCTGCTATGTAGCCAGACGAGTGTGATCTTCCTCAGGTTTTCTCAAACGTCAATGCTATCTAAGTCTTAGTTGCCGTTCTACTAGTCATCAGCACTTTCGACCCTTTACTTTATAGTTAATTCGAATTCTGTGCACGACAGGAATCCTGTTTCATCTGATTACTCATTACTTTTGGTTAGAAATGCTATAGTCGTCGGTCAACCTTAGCACCGTTATCTTGTTTACTTGTACTTTCCATTTACAAAGCTGCGATGCGCTTCATTTCCCCATTAACTAGTCTTTTCGTTTTCCTCCTTTACGCATTTGCACTTCACCACCATCATTTTTTGGCCAACCTAATTGTTGTGTGGGTGCTCTCTATCTCTGATGATTTTCGTCTAGCAGAGATAGTAAATTCTAGCATCTCTAGCACGAGCGTGTGGCAGCTGAGCGCCATGCTTTTGCACCAGTACAGAAGAAGGTTGTAAGCACCTTTCGCCAAATTTCAAACTTCAGCGTTGTAATGGGAATCAATAACGCGAGTTCAAAATATAACCCTTTAATTGGACGTGGTCCAGAGCACCGTTCACCTGCCTGGGGCCTTCAACAGTCCACTCCAGTTGTAGCAGAAGTGCCGAATAACTGTGGAAAGTAAGCTGAAGGGAGGCGGCTTTCGCCGGTCCGCTGTTACGCAACGTCCGGACCGCGGCCGGCGCCGTCCGCACTTCCCCCCGGAGGCTGACGCACCGCCTCCAGCGCGTGATTGAGTTACGGCGAGGCCGCAGCGCGGCGCTGCGGTGACCCAGATAGCCGCCGCGCAGCCCGTATATGGCGCCAGTGACTAACGCAGGCTCCGCGCCAACCTGTTTGGCCTTGTCCCGCCGGCCCGGCGCGCCATCTCCGTCCCAATCCGCGCCGGAGCAGCCGAAAACCTTTGGGCAAAGACGCGACTGCATCTCGCAGCCTTCTTTCGAACAGCTGGGTGCTGAGGCCCACGTTAGTAATGTAAAAGCTACGCTCGTTAGACCTACATTTCTTCCCGAGACATAAAGCGACAGTCATATTCAGCAACACGTACATCTTAAGCGTCGCATCTCTCACTGACAGCTTATTTTCTTTATCTTAATACAACCGCAACATATCGACTAAAGAAAAAAATAAAGAAAAAGAAAACGACGCACAGTGAAGGAATTTTCCGAATGGGAGGGAAATCCGTAGATGTGATGTAGATGTATAGACAAAGAAATGATTACAATTTCAGAAAAATGGGATGATTTATTCAAGAGGAAGAGCTCAACAAATTGAGTAAGTCAGTAATGCGTTGGTCCACCTCTGGTCCTTATATAAGCAGTTATTCGACTTAGCATTGGTTGACAGAATTGTTGGACGTCCTCCTGAGGGATATTGTGCCAAATTCTGTCCAATTGGTGCATTTCATTGTCAAAAGTCAGAGGTGGTTGGAGGGTCCTACCCATAATGCTCCAAACGTTCTCAGCTGGTGGGAGATCCGGCGACGTTGCTGGCTAAGGCAGGGTTTGGCAAAGCATGAAGACAAGCAGTAGAAACTCTCGCCGTGTATGTATGTATGTGTGTGTGTGTGTGTGTGTGTGTGTGTGTGTGTGTGTGTATGTGTTTGGGAGAGGGGGGGGGGGAGTGGATGGCAATACCTCGTTGAAATATAAGTCCAGATGGCTTGCCGTTAAGGGCAACAAAATGGGGCGTAGAATATCGTCGACGTACCGCTGTGCTGTGAGGGTGGCGGGGGTAGCAGCCAAAGGGGTCTTGCTGTGAAAAGAAATGGCACCCCAGACCATCACTCCTGGCTGTCAGGCAGTATAGTGGGACACAGTCGAGTTGGTATTGCAGTGCTGTTCGGGGCGTCTCCAGACACATGACCGAGCGAGGTGGCGCAGTGGTTAGCACTGGACTCGCATTCGGCCATCCTGATTTAGGTTTTCCGTGATATCCCTAAATCGCTTCAGGCAAATGCCGGGATGGTTCCTTTGAAAGGGCACGGCCGACTTCCTTCCCCATCCTTCCCTAATCTGATGAGATCGATGACCTCGCAGTTTGGTCACTTCCTCTGAAATCAACCCAACCCAACCAGACACATGTTCACTGGACATCAGGGGTTCAATTCAAAGTGGACTCATCACTGAAGACAATTCTACTCTACTCAATGAAATTCCATACCGAATACGTGTGTGGAGACGCCCAGACAGTGGTGGGATACCAACCTGACTATCACCCTCCATATGAACTGACAACCAGGACTGACGGTCTGAAGTGCCATTTCTTTTCACAGCAGGACTCTTTTGCTGCCAGTCTCGGCAGCCTTACAGCACAGCAGTTCGTTGATAGGTGTTCCTGTGCTGCTGTCCAATGGAAAGTCTCTAAAGAACCGTCAAACTGTGAGTAGGCAACAAGCTATTGGGCGAATGTGCTTCATGAAAGAACATAGAGGTAGGAGGCTTGCCCCTCTGTAAATCAGGATAGGCAGCGCATTTTGGCTGATTTGAAGACACTGTTCAATGCTGGTACTGGCACAAATGTTTTGGAGAACTGTTCAGTGCACATTGCTGAGTATGGGGTTTCGCTGGAGACTCCCTAGCGTTCCATTATAGATCCACTATGTGTTCCTATGGTGGATCAATGTAAATATGTCGGTTGGTTGTTCAAATGGCTCTGAGCACTATGAGACTTGACATCTGAAGTCATCAGTCCCCTAGAACTTAGAACTACATAAACCTAACTAAGCTAAGGACATCACACACATCCATGACCGAGGCAGGATTCGAACAAGCGACCGTAGCGGTCGCGCGGTTCCAGACTGTAGCGCTTAGGACTGCTCGGCCACTCCGGCCCCCTCGGTTGGTGGTATGAATCACGTTTCATGTTACATAAGGTCTATCGTTGTGTCTGGATATGCTCTCATTTATAGACAGAGGCCGGTAGGGGCAGCATTATGCTATGGAGGATATTCATCTGGGCTTCGATGGGACCGATGGTGGTAATTGAAGGCACCATGAGTGTCGTGAGTATTATTGGGAAGCAAGTGAATTCCTTCCCGTCTGAGCCGGCCGGTGTGGCCGAGCGGTTCTAGGTGCTTCAGTCTGGAACCACGCGACCGTCACAGTCACAGGTCCGAATCCTGCCTCGGGCATGGATGTGTGTGATGTCCTTAGGTTAGTTAGGTTTAAGTAGTTCTAAGTTCTAGGGGACTGATACTGATAACCTCAGATGTCAAGTCACATAGTGCTCAGAGCCATTTGAACCATTTTGTTGAACCTTCACGTCTGATGCCTTCCGCGGCTGCAATGGCATCTTCAGCCGGATAACAGTCCATGTTACAAGGTCCAATAAGGTGCTACAGTGGTTTGAGGACCATGGTAGTGAACTCACGCTGATGTTTAGTCCACCAGATATACCTGACCTGAAGCCCACGGGACACATCTGGGACGTTGTTGGGAGACCAGCTCAGCACCACAGACCACCGGCCTGTGATTTACGAACACTGTACCCAGCGATCAACAGTAACTAGAAGGAACAACGCAGCTAGAGCCATTGCTTCGTTTTCCCTCTCTACTGTGCCGCTAATTGGACGCGCAAACTGCGACACAGAGACCATTACACAAAGTTATCCTTCTCGGAGACAGTTTCAGTCTCAATGGCGACAAGAAGTGAGCGCCGCAGCGGTGATCGTTATAAACTGCGATGCCCGAGACGGCTGACAAAGGCCGCGGCGATATTGATTCCTGTGGAGCGGCCGCCTTGCGCGCTGGCCTGGTTGGCTGGTTCAAGGGCGGCGTGTAAGTAGCGCAGCGAAAACTGGAAGGAAAGGCTCCGCGCGGGAACCGCCTGCCACCGGCCTGTGTGACGTACGTACCCCGCCGAAATGTCACTGCCCAGAGCAAAGAGAGGCGAATTCTCACGCCTTGTCCGGAGCACCTGCAGCTGTGCCGGTCACCACGTCACGGCGGCAGCCTTGGCGCTGGAAGCCACACCTCTCTCTCCTGCTGCTTACGTCTCGTTCGCTTTTGTGGGTCAACGCCGAAGGGTCTGACGGATTGCGTTGTTTATTCCTCCATAAATGCTCGTTTATCCAGTTACTCCGTCATTACGCTGGCATCTACTAATTCTCTGCGTACATAAAGTGCAAAAAAAAAAAAAAAAAAAAAACTGGTTTTCTTGTGTCATACTCTCCACTCTGAAGACTGGTTTGACGCAGATCTCCACGCTAGCCAAGCCACGTCATCTCTGCATAGCTTATGCAGTTTACAGGCTGACTCAAAAGTCTGTTAACATTTCGAAAACACACTAATTCACGGAATATACAGGGTGTTACAAAAAGGTACGGCCAAACTTTCAGGAAACATTCCTCACACACAAATAAAGAAAAGATGTTATGTGGACATGTGTCCGGAAACGCTTAATTTCCATGTTAGAGCTCATTTTAGTTTCGTCAGTATGTACTGTAATCCCTCAATTCACCGCCATGATTTCATACGGGATACTCTACCTGTGCTGCTAGAACATGTGCCTTTACAAGTACGACACAACATGTGGTTCATGCACGATGGAGCTCCTGCACATTTCAGTCGAAGTGTTCGTACGCTTCTCAACAACAGATTCGGTGACCGATGGATTGGTAGAGGCGGACCAATTCCATGGCCTCCAGCTCTCCTGACCTCAACCCTCTTGACTTTCATTTATGGGGGTATTTGAAAGCTCTTGTCTACGCAACCCCGGTACCAATTGTAGAGACTCTTCGTGCTCGTATTGTGGACGGCTGGGATACAATACAGCATTCTCCAGGGCTGCATCAGCGCATCAGGGATTCCATGCGACGGAGGGTGGATGCATGTATCCTCGCTAACGGAGGACATTTTGAACATTTCCTGTAACAAAGTGTTTGAAGTCACGCTGGTACGTTCTGTTGCTGTATGTTTCCATTCCATGATTAATGTGATTTGAAGAGAAGTAATAAAATGAGCTCTAACATGGAAAGTAAGCGTTTCCGGACACATGTCCTCTTAACATATTTTCTTTCTTTGTGTGTGAGGAATGTTTCCTGAAAGTTTGGCCGTACCTTTTTGTAACACCCTGTATAAGTAGAGGGGTAAAAATTGACACACTTGCCTGAAATGACATGGGTTTGTATTTAAACAAAAAACGAATGCAAAAACTGGCCAACAGATGGCGCTGGCCAGCAACAAGTCACTGACGCCACGTGAGAGTTGTGTATAAAATGAGCTGCAGTTAGAGAGTGTGTCGGATCACCCCTAGCCTGGCTGATAAATACCTGCTGGAAGGTACTACTTTCATGCGGGACGGCGCTGCAGCCATTATTGCTACACATGTGAAACATCTCGTGCGCTCATTCTGAGGAATGCGTGCTGGGCCGCCACATCATTCATGCCTGGACTCCCAGATCACCGACTCAGGCCATGTGATTGTTGTATCCGGAATTTCCTGAAGTGGGCGGTCTACTGCGATCGTCCGACCTCGTTAGGGATGCTAGAAGACATCCGACGGCAGTTTGTCACCATACCTACCAATAAGCGGTACAGGGCCGTTCACAATGTAGTCCCTCCACTACAGGCCGGCCGTTGTGGCCGAGCGGTTCTAGGCGCTTCAGTCTCGAACCGCGCGACCGCTACTGTCCCAGGTTCGAATCCTGCCCCGGGCATTGATGTGTGTGATGTTCTTAGGTTAGTTAGGCTTCAGTAGTTCTAAGTTCTAGGGGACTGATGACGTCAGATGTTAAGTCCCATAGTGCTCAGAGCCATTTGAATCATTTTGTACCTCCACTACAGCTATTTTTAATGAATGACGGCCGATATGTTGAGCATTTACTGTAGAGAACATCGTCAGTTGAGCACTTGCCGGCGAAAGGCAAAGGTTCAGAGTTCGAGGCTCGGTCTGGCAAACAATTTCAATCTTTCAGGAAGTTTCACAACATCGTCTAAAAATCAACTGATATGCTAATTATTGCGTTTATATCGTATGAAACACCATCTGTTGGTCATTTTATTTACTTCTTTTTGGTTTTCAATGAAACCCAATGTCATTTTAAGGATGTGTGTCAATTTTTACCTGTCTACCTACATTATTCCGTGAAGTATTGAATTTTCAAATGTCAACGGACTTTTAGGTCATCCTGTACATACATTTTATTCTGCTTATTGCAGTCAAGCACTGGCATGCCTCGACATTTTTTACCTCCTCCAAAGCACGAACGCACTCACGCACCCACCTACATACACGCATTTCCTTCAATTATCAAACGGACATTTATTAGGTTCGATTCCATATGGATCGGGCGTGCTCAGCGACTATGTTTATTAGAACTGAGAAATGTACAGCAATCAGTTGCTAATAATCTGTTTACTGAAGATCTGGATAGATTTTAACCATTATGCGACTACCATCAGTGCTTATTACACAGCACGTCAACTGGAAAATGAGTAGCTACTTCCTTTATTTTTATTTATACGTATCTTAACTATTTTTAGCAATGTCTTTATTATTGTCTTTGATGTTTTCCAGATATTAGCCAGCACTGTATGAACAATGCCAGTAAACTCTGTAATCTAAACTATCGACTCGAATTTCCGGCAGGAGGGGCTAATCAGAGGCATGAGTATAGGCAAGCGATAATGATAATTTGATTTGCGTCTTACCGGTATGTCACTTTATCATCAACTCTTGTTTAAAGCTTATATGTTTTGATTTGTGCATGTGTCTTACTGTATTGTAATCTTACATGTTTTTAGCAATCGTGGTAGCCACACAGTGGCTGAAATCTAGCTAGATCTGCAATAAAGAGATTGTTAGCGACTGACCGCTGCACATTTCTCAGTTTCACTGACACTCTTAATTCCTGCAGACCGATACCTTCTTTTAGACCTACTGCGCCATAATTTTCTTTTCTTCCCTATTAGATTCTGTACATCTGAATTAGTTATCCAGGTGACTAATGTAATCTACAGAATTCTTTTCTAGTACCGTATCCGTAAGGATTTCCGCTTTTCTGAACGATTCATCGTTCATTTTTCACTTCTTCACAAGGCTACACACCAAACAATTCCCTTGAGAAAAGACTTCCTGAAACATAAATGTATATTCGATGTTAGCGCCTTTATCTTTTTTGGGAAGCTCTTTTCTCGCTGTTGCCAGTCTGCATTTTATATCCTGTGCAATTCGGTCTTCGTCGGTTATTTTGCTGCGCGGGCAGGAAAACTCGTTTAATACTTTCAGTGTCTCAATTCCTAATCCAATTCCCTCAGCATCGCCTGATTTAAGTCGACTAAACTCCATCCTCCCTGTCTTACTTTTTTATGTTAATCAGACGATCTTTTTGAAGAGACAATCGATTCTCATCAGCTGATTTTCCAGGTCGTTTGCCATCTCGGACAAAATCATAATGTTATCAACAAATCTCACAATTTTTATTTCTCTGTCTTGAACTTTAATTCTCTTTTCAAATCCTTTCTTGGTTTTCGTTACTGCTTGCTCAAAATGTAGGTTGAATAACAGCTCTGTTCCACTCCATTCCAAAGTGCTACTCTCCTTTCATGTTCTTCGCCCTTTCGAATACAACCGGGCTTGTGTTCATCAATCCCTGCGACCTTTAAAATTACGTGAAGAAAAAGGAATATTTTTTGTTCAATATGACGAAAGCAATATAAATCAAATATGCTGTCTAGCGCTTGCCTCAGGTCTTAGCATTTGTATGTCCTTATAGGATCAGAGAAGACAGAAAAAGTAATTTCTGGGGAATTTTTGACCCTTTTGTCGAATTGTAAGACGTACGTTGTCCTCGCCTTTTCAATAGTGGAAAGAAAAATCCATTGCAGCAAATGTTGGTAGTCCGCATGAGAGCAGCAAAGTATAGTGTAGTGTAGCTGCAGCAGCTATGAAAGAGGGTGTGTGTACTGAAGGCCCACAATTTCCCCTGGGAATTTTCTGGGTCAGTCAGACGATTATTCATGCAGAGGTGGCAATTTAGAAGCTCGTAATAAATTTGTAAAACGGTTACTAGCTACGAAATTATTTTATTTCCCATCATCATTTCAAACTGAGGAAGTTCAACTATGAATGTCAGTAGTATAAGTGTTCAACAGTTTCTGACCGTTGTTTCGCGCAAGTTTTCAACGCCAAGGTGCCATTAAAATTGTCCGTGTTATTGCGATGCTCTATGTACACTGGTAGCACAATAATGTCGACGACTGGTGACGCAAGTTTTTTTTTTTTTTTTTTTTTTTTTTGCACTTCCCGTTTTGAGCAGAGCGAGTAGACAATGTCTCGGAATCGTATAACATAAAAATACCAACAACACGATATCACAAGATGTTCGAATGTGAACAGTTAACACAAGTGCGACACAGAGAAAAATTGTACATAGCGACGACAATAACGTCATTTAAATGTTATATCTGTCGATGATTGGTTGCCACTTTAAAAATTCTTAATTTACTGAGGAAACAAGATGTTTCACGTACCACGCAAGCGCCATGTCCGGCACTGCTTGTGTACTGAAAACGGGAAGGCAAGTCGGTTTCCCATCGCTGTATACGCTGCTCCGATAGTTTTCATCAGCAAACAGACATCGTAATACTGTTATAGACGCTTTGGGTGTTTGTGCTCTTGGACTGTCCTGTATAAAATAACTGTAGGTCTTGTTACTAGTTTGTCCTCTGAAAAAAGGATGCAATGTATGCGTATGTGTGTTGCAGCTAATGGTGATTACTCTGAAGGCCAGTAAAAGTATACTGTTGGCAGCTCTTGTTTCCTTTGCTTTCTGAGACCATTCACCGATCTTTCCAGACACACCTTGTATTTAAAGAAATAACTATAAGACGCATCCTGCATAAATGTACTGCAAACTTCCGTAGTTGAAGTTTCTCAGTCTGAAATGGTGATGGGAAATAAAATAATTTAGTAGCTAGTAACTGTTTTAAAAATTACGAGCAGCTAAACTACCACCTCCACGTGAATATTTGTCTGAGCGAACCAAAAACTTCCCAGGCGTGCTTGTGGGCCTGCCGTACACTCAAATCTCTTTCGTAGTGACCTCCCAGCCGCTGCCACCACTACAACAACTCTTGTCCTCACATGAACTAGCTACATCAGCTGAAATGGATTTTCGCTTCGCTACATACGTCTGCAAAAACACAATTTGCCATCGTGTTTTACTTGGCAATTACTGGAACCATATGTCCATCATACGTTTGATTGCAGGTTTCTCTTGGCATCGGTGAAATTCCATACGTCGACCTTCTAATAAACACACACACATACGAATACAATAAGATCCTCTTTGGAGGGAGGGGTGGGTGGGATGAGTTATCCGCCAGACGCCCGAAGCTGCATTGTATGACGTCCAACGGAACGAGGCAAGCCATTAACGAAGACCATTGCCACACACCAGTTACTTACTGCATTACGTTCTCAACTGCCAGAAGCATAGGAAACATCGATCAAGGCATTGGCTTGTGATTAAGTCTCTCAGCGTTCATATACCATTAAGCAAATTATGCGTTATGCAGTAAACATACGCAGTCGGTAAACAGTTTCTTTTTTTCTTTTAAAGCCGCTTGGGGTAGCCGCGGTCTTGGGGGGCCTTGCCACGGTTCGCGCGGCTCCCCCCGTCGAAGGTTCGAGTCCGCCCTCGGGCATGGGTGTGTGTATGTTGTCCTTAGCGTAAGTTAGTTTAAGTTAGGTTAAGTAGCGTGTAAACCTAGGGACCGACGACCTCAGCAGTTTGGTCCTATAGGAACTTACCACAAAGGTAACTGGAGAGGTAAGGGCCCGTACAGCGGCGCCTACACAATCATTTTTACCTACCCAATACGCGATTAGAACAGGACACAAAATCTCTAATATTAGTGCGATTTAACGTCCGCAAAGCCACTGTAGGACAGTGGCTTGCGGAACATATACACTATGTGATCAAAAGTATCCGGACACCTCCAAAAACATACGTTTTTCATATTAGGAGCTGTGCTGCCACCTAATGCCAGGTACTCCATATCAGTGACCTCAGTAGTCATTAGACATCGTGAGAGAGCAGAATGGGGCGCTCCGCAGAACTGATGGACTTCGAACGTGGTCAGATGGTTGGGTGTCACTTGTGTCATACGTCTATACTCGAGATTCCACACTCCTAAACATTCCTAGATGCACTGTTTCCCCTGTGATAGTGAAGTGGAAACGTGAACAGACACTTGCAGCACAAAAGCGTACACGTCGACCTCTTCTGTTGACTGACAGAGACCGCCAACACTTGAAGACGGTCGTAATGTGTAATAGGCGGATATCTATCCGGACCAACACAAAATGCATCAGGATCAACTGCAAGTACCATGACAGTTAGGCGGGATGTGAGAAAACTTGGATTTCATGGTCGAGCAGCTGCTCATAAGCCACACATCACGTCGGTAAATGCCAAACGGCGCCTTGCTCGGTGTAAGGAGCGTAAACATTGGGCGATTGAACAGTAGAAAAACGTTGTGTGGACTGACGGATCACGGTACACAATGTGGCGATCCGATGGTAGGGTGTGGATATGGCGAATGCCCGGTGAACGTCATCTGCCAGCGTGTGTAATGACAACAGTAAAATTCGGAGGCGGTGGTTTTACGGTGTGGTCGTGTGTTTCATGAAGGGGGCTTGCACCTTTTGTTGTTTTGCGAGGCAATATCACAGCAGAGGCCTACATTGATGTTTTAAGCACTTTCTTGCTTCCCACTGTCGAAGAGCAATTCGAGGATGGCGATTGCATCTTTCAGCACGATCGAGCACCTGTTCATAATGCACGGCCTGTGGCGGAGTGGTTATACGACAATAACATCCCTGTAATGGACTGGCCTTCACGGGGTCCTGACCTGTATCCTATAGCACACCTTTGGGATGTTTTGGAACGCGACTTCGTGCCAGGCCTCACCGACCGACATCTATACCTCTCCTCAGTGCGGCACTCCGTGAAGAATGGGCTGCCATTCCCCAAGAAACCTTCCAACACCTGATTGAACGTATACCGGCGAGAGTGGAAACTGTCATCGAGGCTACGGGTGGGCCAACACCATACTGAATTCCAGCGTTACCGATGGAGGGCGCCATGAACTTGTAAGTCATTTTCAGCCAGGTGTCCGAATACTTTCGATCACATAGTGTACCTAAGTGTAAATACAGTGCCGGAAAAATATGCAGCACCCTCAAGGAGTTCAAAATGGTTCAAATGGCTCCAAGAACTATGGGACTTAACATCTGAGGTTATCAGTCCCCTAGACTTAGAACTACTTAAACCTAACTAACCTAAGGACATCACACACATCCATGCCCGAGGCAGGATTCGAACCTGCGACCGCAGGAGCCACGTGGTTCCGGACTGAAGCGCCTAGAAACGCTCGGCCACCGCGGCCGGCTCAAGGAGTGTGTTCAGCGGCACTAAGGTAGAAAACGGGCGCACTGAGGGACTTCAGTGCTAACACTGATTCATTTGTCACGATCATGGGGCGGTTAGATGGCGTCTTTGCATCCTCTGCTTCGACCCTGCAACCAGTTACTGTGCTGAGTCCAGAGGTGAACAGTATCTGCAACGTTCATTCTACGGTACAGCCATGCCCCTTCGACAAACAGCTGAACAGCGGCGTCGCAGCATTATGAGCGGCGGGAAACAAGGTGGGCAAATCGACGGGATTGCTGCGTTTGTTGGGCATCCCCGGTAGTGTGTCGCCCTATGGGCGGGCGGGGGGGGGGGGGGAGGGGGGGGGAGGGAGATGTTTGACACTGCTACTGCTCTTATTGCTTATTGATGAGACTGTCTCGCCATCATTTACTGTGAGACGTGTTTTTCATTTGGTCGGAACCTCTGTTATCTTGTACAACGATGCACTACCTGTCACCTCACTTGTCAATAAAACGACCTTGTCTGTTAGGAAGTTGCATTTTCTTTTCCGGCAGTGCAATCGGTAACAGCGAAGGAAACGAGCGAAATTGAACTTAAAGTTCCGATACGTCTCCTCTATTTGCCGGCAAAATACTGGAGACGGAAGTTGCTCCTACCATGGAGACTCGTGCCAGCACTATCTGTGTCGAACGTCAGCAACTGTTGTCCGCTAGAAACCTCGGCTGCCGGCACGTTATACTTTTCTAGAGGCTATCTTGATACGAGCGCAGCGAATGATGAGAGGTGGGCAGATCGTACGACCAGCCATTAACATCGCTATGCAGCATTCTTCAGCACTGGCCGTTCTTGTCACCACGTCCCCGTGCTCTTTTTCTCGCAGTGTAACGGTCGGCGTGACACCGGAGACGGGGGCGGCGGGAGCGACGCAGATCGCTTCAGGGCGTGCCGCCGGCCACTATAGCTGTATCATTACACGGCAGCTCGATAAGCGGCAAAGAAAACTAATGGCAACTACTTAGCGCTGCAAACGTCCTTGTGGTTTCCGCCGCCGGCACACAATGGCAAAATAGCGTTCGTGGCTACTGCGGTATCTGGCTGTGCAATCGACGCCGAACCTTGGTCATTTTACGGTTTTTGCCGCTGCATAGCTGAGTTCGCCGTGAGCCCACGCACACAAGCGGTAGGCGAAGCGGTGGAGAGAATAAATATAGTCGACCGTACTGGGAAGGCAGTGGGTTTAGCGAAAGTAATTGATAATTTAGCGCAGAGAAGAGATGATCGTATATTAGTACCATGAGATAGGCATATATGTTCACTAAAGAGTGGTGGAGTTACTTAAAATGCTGTTTTAGAGTGTCAGTAGATTTTGGTGATACGGAAATCACTGTTGCCAATAAAACAAATTTTGTTGTACGGGGCTGTCCTGAAAAGTAATTCCTCCGAATTTTCATGTGAAAACTCTTAGAGCTTTTAAAATAAAACGAACGTTATTAACGATATATATCTTTATACTTCGCGTCTACGTATTTATTACTCAACAATGTCACCCTGGCGACGAACACGTTTCTCCCAACGACCGACCAGTTTGTAGATACTGTCACTGTAGAGTGATTGACTTTGTTGACGGAGCCAGAACCTCACATCTGCTTGCACCGCTTCGTCACTATCATACAGAAGATCTCGAAGGTGTTCTTTAAGTTTTGACAGTAAATGTAAATCGGATGGGGCGAAGTCAGGACTGTGTGGGGGATGATCGATGACTGTGAACCCAAGGCGTCGCATTTTTGCACATGTCGCAGTGGTCGTGTGTTTAGTCTAGCATTCTCATGTTGAAGCAGGGGAAGGTGCTCGAAGTGTGGACGAATTCTTCGAATTCGAAACTCGATTAGGCGCACTGTTTCTCACGCACCGACGTAGCTACACTACACTCCGCGGCAGAGGGCTGCAAGTATAGAGACATGAAGAATTAAGATGCAGAATGTTTTATTTAAAAAGCTTTAGCACTTCTGACATAAAAAATCGGAGGCATCACTTTTAAACACGTGCTCATAGATTCCTTATTCAGCTCTGCAAATATTTCACTTAACGTTCACAAAAATAGGAGAGTTCTTCAGTATTAATGAAGAAAATAGTTTTACGTTTTTGATTAGAGTGACTTAGTAGAAATCTGGCAGGTCTGCTGGTGCCAACTAGGCAATAAGTGACTGCTGGGTGCAGACCAAGATTCAGTCACATAATTTTCACAACTTTAGCAGAAGACGGATAATATTTACTTCACGAACCTGTTACGAACATGGCTGTTCGACGTGAATACGGAAGTTTCATATCTCCTTCACAGTTTTATATGCCTGTTTATAATTTAATAAAAATGAAATAACAGCAAGTCTAAAAAATTTATCGGATTACAGATGAACTGATACAGCATATGCTAAACAATGTGAACTACCGTTTTATCGCTGACGCACAAGAGTCCAACAAATCAACAACGCTTACCGATGTTTCACGTCCACAGTCCATTGTGTTTTAACTCGATAATTTCCTCAATGGAGTACATCCGCGTCTGTTGTATCGGATATTGGAAGGTATTTCCAGTGCAGAGGCTATACTTTAGTAAACTTATACTCGAGCAGTAAAGGAATGATCAGTGTTTCAGTACAGAATGTATATGGTTTTATGCTACACGAACGTGTAAGTAGTATTGCATAAATACGGCGTAACAACTATGTGAAATAAAATCATCCTAACTTCTGAACGGTTTGCGTTAGGACGTTCAAACTGGCCGCGGGGAATGATGGGAATTAATATGCGCATGTAGGGTTGGGTTTAGCAACGAAGCCCACATTGATTGGGATGGGTTCGTCATTAAGAAAAATTGGTGTATTTGGGGGACTGAGAATCCGCATTTCGCCATCTAGAAGTCCCTTCAACCTCAACGGCTGACGGTGTGCTGCTCAACGTCCAGTCACGGAATAATCGGTCCGTTATTCCTTGGTCGCACGGTGACTAGCGAATGGTCCGTGTAGGTTCTGTAAGATGATTTCATCCCCATTAACACTGGACTCGCATTCGGGAGGACGACGGTTCAATCCCGTCTCCGGCCGTCCTGATTTAGGTTTTCCGTGATTTCCCTAAATCGCTTCAGGCAAATGCCGGGATGGTTCCTTTGAAAGGACACGGTCCATTTCCTTCCCCATCCTTCCCTAACCCG
This sequence comes from Schistocerca serialis cubense, assembly GCF_023864345.2. Lineage (NCBI taxonomy): Eukaryota > Metazoa > Arthropoda > Insecta > Orthoptera > Acrididae > Schistocerca > Schistocerca serialis. The sequence goes on along the minus strand of NC_064645.1, from coordinate 437,514,334 downwards.
AGCTCGCGCTCCGTCTGTAATGACCTCGTTGTCGACGGGACGTTAAACACTAATCTCCTCCTCCTCCTCCATCCCCATTATCCAAAGTGACCCTGATTTCGACAAGATGTGGTTCATGCAGGACAGAGCTCGACCCCATCGAAGCAAGAGAGTGCTGGGGACCGCATTCTGGCTCTTGGGTACCCAGAGGCCACTGGCATACGCCTCGATTGATCGCCGTATTCTCCGAATCTGAACAGATGCGACTCCTTTTTGTGGGGTACATTAAAGACAAGGTGTATTCCAATAACCCCAAAACCACTGTTGAGCTGAAAACAGCCATTCAGGAGGTCATCGACCGACACTTCAGCGTGTCGTGCAGGATTTCGCTATTCGTCTGCGCCACATCATCGCCAATGATGGGAGGCATATCGAACATGTCATAACCTGAATTCGAATATCTGCAGTGACATTTAAATGTTGAATAAAGTGTGTGCACGCCGTAGTTTGTAACCAATTTATGTTTTTTTGATATAGTTCAATAATTGTCACCCTCTAGATACTATGTTCTGAAACCATTGCAGAATCAACCAGATATGAATGTTTGCAGAACTACCGAACTCCATGGAGTAATATGATATTGATATCGACGTTAATGAAAATACGACAACACATACAGCTTCTCTCTCTTCCTCCCTCAAATCTGACATACACGACCCAATGAAAATTACCCAGATACGTTTTAGTAGACTTTGATATGGAGGTATCCATACTTTGCCTTTATGACGGCTTGAAATCTGCTCGGAACGCTTTCAGTGAGGTTTCTGAATGTATGTGTAGGAGTGGCAGCCCATTCTTTCTCAAGAGCCGAAATCAGAGACAGAAGAGATGCGGGATGCTGAGCGAAGCTAAAGGTGTTCGACAGGGTTCAGGCCGGAAATCTGGGCAGACCAAACCGTATCAGGAATGTTATTGTCCGCGAATCATTGTCTCACCATCGTTGCATTACGAAAGGGTTCATTGTTATGCTGATACGGACAGCCGTCGTCTCGAAACTGTTCCTCTACTGTACGTAGCACATAATGTTCTAAATGTCTTCTCATCCTGCTGAAGTTAGCAAAATTTTCAAATATGTGTGAAATCTTATGGGACTTAACTGCTAAGGTCATCAGTCCCTAAGCTTACACACTACTTAACCTAAATTATCCTAAGGACAAACACACACACCCACGCCCGAGGGAGGACTCGAACTTCAGCTCGTACCAGCCGCACACTCCATGACTGCAGCGCCTTAGACCACTCGGCTAATCCCGCGCGGCTGAAGTTAGCGTTTTATTAAGTGCAGTAAGGGAGTACACGCTAAATATGCAAAACTTCCCCATACCATAACAACAACACGCCGAAACTCACCGCTGGCGCTATAAATGATGACAGGTAACGTTCTCCAGTAATTCACCAAACCTAAAACCTTCCATCGGATTACCTGTGTCAGCCTTTTCATATCAGAGTAGCAATTGCAACGTACGTCTTCAATTATTTGTTGGATTTATTCCAATCTCTGTTTTCCTGTACAGTTTTTACTCTCTACAGCTCGCTCTAGTACCGTAGGAGTTAATGCTTAATAGATACCCTATCGTCCTGTTCCTTCTTCTTGACAGTGAGTTCTATGCAATATTTCCCTCACCGATTCTGCGAAGAATCTTTTTTTACCTTACCAGGTCACCTAATTTTCAACATTCTTTTCTAGCACCACATCTCAAATGCTTCGAATCTCTCTTGTTGCGGTATCCCCACAGTTCATGCTTCGCTGCTATCATTTAATGCTGTGCTCCAAAGCACAGTCATTGTGCTAGTTGGACTGCTGGCAGCATTTTGAAACTCACAAGTGAGTTCTTCTTCTGATTTCACGCGAGCTTTTACAACCAATCCCCACAATGCTCTAAGGTCCCTGTTTGTCCGTAGGTGAGATCAGCCTGGCGTTGTTTTAGCTGTGGTTCTACATCTACACCTACATCTACATTTATACTCCGCAAGCCACCAAACGGTGTATGGTGGAGGGCACTTTTCGTGCCACTGTCATGACCTCCCTCTCCTGTTCCAGTCTCGTATGGTTCGCGGGAAGAACGACTGCCGGAAAGCCTCCGTGCGCGCTCGAATTTCTCTAATTTTACACTCGTGATCTCATCGGGAGGTATAAGTAGGGGGAAGCAATATATTCGATACCTCATCCAGAAACCCACCCTCTCGAAACCTGGACAGCAAGCTACACCGCGATGCAGAGGGCCTCTCTTGCAGAGTCTGCCACTTGAGTTTGCTAAACATCTCCGTAACGCTATCACGCTCACCAAATAACCCTGTGACGAAACGCGCCGCTCTTCTTTGGGTCTTTTCTATCTCCTCTGTCAACCCAACCTGGTACGGATCCCACACTGATGAGCAATACTCAAGTATAGGTCGAACGAGTGTTTTGTAAGCCACCTCCTTTGTTGATAGACTACATTTTCTAAGGACTCTCCCAATGAATCTCAACCTGGCACCCGCCTTACCAACAATTAATTTTGTATGATCATTCCACTTCAAATCGTTCCGTACGCATACTCCCAGATATTTTACAGAAGTAACTGCTACCAGTGTTTGTTCCGCTATCATATAATAAAGGATCCTTCTTTCTATGTATTCGCAATACATTACATTTGTCTATGTTAAGGGTCAGTTGTCACACCCTGCACCAAGTGCCTATCCGCTGCAGATCTTCCTGCATTTCGCTACAATTTTCTAATGCTGCAACTTCTCTGTATACTACAGCATCATCCGCGAAAAGCCGCATGGAACTTCCGACACTATCTACTAGGTCATTTATATATGTTGTGAAAAGTAATGGTCCCATAACACTCCCCTGTGGCACGCCAGAGGTTACTTTAACGTCTGTAGACGTCTCTCCATTGAGAACAACATACTGTGTTCTGTTTGCTAAAAACTCTTCTATCCAGCCACACAGCTGGTCCTTCGCGTTCCCACTTCACGTTTACATCACCAACAGCAGACGTGGGCAGCTATAGGAGGGCTGAAATTTTACTGATGGATTTGTTCCTCAGGTGACATCCAATTCCAAGTCCACATTCGAAGTCTCCTGAACTCTCCTAACCGACCTATTCAACTGTTACAGCTTCTCTACTGACAACAAGATACTCGCCACCTGTTTTTATAGTGGTGGGCTCGCCTCTCGTGATACGAATTGGTCAATTCCGAATTACGTAGGGATGTCCGGACTGTTTCCATCATACAGGGTGTGTTTCACACTGAGACGACTGCGCTGTAGGGAGCCGAGATGGACTGCCGCCAAGCGTGACGCACCAGCAGTGGCGGAAGACACAGGTGCCGCTGGGGCCACGCCCGCCTGCCAGTGAGCGATCTGAATATCTGCGTGCCGCGTCGCGCTGCGTTACGCAAGGCTGCTCCGGCGTGCGTGTGCGTAACACACAGGACGCCGACAGGTGGTCGGACGAGCGCCACGCGGGCGCCGCAGGTTGCGTAAGCGCGACGCACCGCCCACGCGCGACGCAGCATCAGCTCTCCTTATCGCTGGACGTAAGGGCAAGATTGCATCTACAGCTACACTACTGGCCATTAAAACTGCTACACCACGAAGATGACGTTCTACAGACGCGTAATTTAACGGACAGGAAGAAGATGCTGGGATATGCAAATGATTAGCTTTTCAGAGCATTCACACAAGGTTGGCGCCGGTGGCGACACCTACAACGTGCTGACATGACGAAAGTTTCCAACCGATTTCTCATACACAAACGGCAGTTGACCGGCGTTGCCTGGTGAAATGTTGTTGTGATGCCTCGTGAAAGGAGGAGAAATGCGCACCATCACGTTTCCGACTTTGATAAAGGTCGGATTGTAGCCTATCCCGATTGCGGTTTATCGTATCGCGACATTGCTGCTCGCGTTGGTCGAGATCCAATGACTGTTAGCAGAATATGGAATCGGTGGGTTCAGGAGGGTAATACGGAACGCCGTGCTGGATCCCAACGGCCTCGTTTCACTAGCAGTCGAGATGACAGGCATCCTATCCGCATGGCTGTAATGGATCGTGCAGCCACGTCTCGATCCCTGAGTCAACAGATGGGGACGTTTGCAAGAAAACAACCATCTGCAGGAACAGTTCGACGACGTTTGCAGCAACATGGACTATCAGCTCGGTTACCCCTGACGCTGCATCACAGCCACGAGCGCCTGCGACGGTGTACTCAACGGCGAACCTGGGTGGACGAATGGCAAAAGGACATTTATTCGGATGAATCCAGGTTCTGTTTACAGCATCATGATGGTCGCATCCGTGTTTGGCGACATCGCGGTGAACGCACATTGGAAGCGTTTATTCGTCATCGCCATACTGGCGTATCACCCGGCGTGATGGTATGGGGTGCCATTGGTTACACGTCTCAGTCACCTCTTGTTCGCATTGACGGCACTTTGAACAGTGGACGTTACATTTCAAATGTGTTACGACCCGTGGCTCTACCCTTCATTCGATCCCTGCGAAACCCTACATTTCAGCAGGATAATTCACGACCGCATGTTGCAGGTCCTGTACGGGTCTTTCTGAATGCAGAAAATGTTCGACTGCTGCCCTGGCGAGCACATTCTCCAGATCTCTGACCAATTGAAAACGTCTGGTCAATGGTAGCCGAGCAACTGTCTCGTCACAATACGCCAGTCACTACTCTTGATGAACTGTGGTATCGTGTTGAAGCTGCATGGGCAGCTGTATCTGTACACACCATCGAAGCTCTGTTTGACTCAATGCCCAGGCGTATCAAGTCCGTTATCACGGCCAGAGGCGATTGTTCTGGGTACTGATTTCTCAGGATCTATGCACCCAAACTGCGTGAAAATGTAATCACACGTCAGCTGTAGTATAATATATTTGTCCAGTGAATACCCGTTTATCACCTTCATTTCTTCTTGGTGTAGCAATATTAATGGGCTGTAGTGTATATGAGAGGTGTTGTCCAAAAGGACCTGAAATTAGAATTTCGCTCGCATATGGTTGCGAGCACACTGAAGTACCACTAGGTGTGTCTCCGTACAAGGTTCATTAACCACGGCGGCAAGTCACTGGGAGACGAGTGGCCTGGTTAGCTGTTGGTGAGCATATTTCCACTGTCGTGTTTCTGTGAGTTTGCGGTTTTGGGATGTCTGACCTCGAAGACCAGCGCGTCAGTATAAAATGTTATTTTAACCTTAAGCCCACCAAACATTCAAGAAAAGTTTACATATACTGATGTGACAAAAGTCATTGAATTACTTCGTAATATCTCACCGGACCTGCTTTTGCCCGGCTAGTGCAGTAACTCGACGTGACATGGACTCAACAAGTCGTTGGAAGTCCCCTGCAGAAATACTGAGCCAGGCTGCCACTATAGCCGTCCATAAATGCGAAAGTGTTGCCGATGAAGGATTTTGTGCACGAACCGACCTCTCGATTGTGTCTCATAAATGTTCGATGGGATTCATGTCGGGCGATCTGGGTGGCCAGAAAGTTCTTCAAACCAGTCGCGAACAATTGAGGCCCGGCGACGTGTTTGAGAACATGAAGTTCATGATTGCCTGCGAATGTTCTGTAAGTGGCCCAGCATAACTATCGGTTCAGTTCGGCCGCAGGACTCAGTCCATTCTACGTAATCACCGGCCACACCGTTACGGTGCCACCACCAGCTTACACAATGCCTTGTTGACAGCCTGGGTCCCTGGCTTCGAGGTGTCTGCGCTACACTCGAACACCACCATCTGTTCTCACCAACTGACATCGGGACTCATCTGACCAGGGACGGTTTTCCAGTCGTCTAGGATCCAGCCGGTATGGTCACGAGTGCAGGAGAGGCATTCCAGGCAATGTCGTGCTGTTAGCAACGGCACTCTGCGTCGATCGTTTGCTGCCATACCCATTAACGCACCATTTTGCCTCACTGTCCTAATGGATACATTCGTTGTACATTTCACATTGATTTCTGAGGTTATTTCACGCTTCGATAGTAGCACTGACAACTGTACATAAAAAGGTAAGACCTGAAATTTGGTATTCTCATCACTCTCTTGACGCTGTGGATCTCGGAATACTGAATTCTCTAACGATTTCCGAAATCGACTGTCCCATGCCTGTAGCTCCAACTATCATTTCGTGTTCGAAGTCTGCTAATTGCTGTCGTGCGGGCATAATCGCACCGGAAACCTTTTCATATGAATCACTTGATTACAAATGGCAGATCCGCCGATGCACTGCCCTTTTATACCTTGTGAATGCGATACTACCGCCATATATGTATATCTATATCGCTATCCTATGACGTTTGTCGCCTCAATGTATTTCTACTGTCGTGTCTCCGTTGAGTTTGCGGTTTTGGGGTGGCTGACCTGAAAAAGCACACGTCAGTAATGTTTTGACCTTGGGATAAACCGCCCCAGAAACGGACTAAATGCTGAAGCAGGTTTTGAAGACAACGCTTTAGTTCAGACACACACTTACACACACACACACACACACACACACACACACACACACACTTACGGCAGGTATAAGTGTTAAAATGCGGGCGAATATTGACCTACGAAGATGAAGATGATGATGATGATAATAACAATGACTGTGACAATGGCAATGACGGAGACCGTTCCTATCGATCGTCAACTGGTATCAGACCGGAAAAGTCATCCTGCCAAGTCGTACACTGACCATCGAAGACCTATGAAACACTCTGAGAAGAACTGGACATGTCGAGTTTTGTTGAAAGGAAGAAGGGAGGAAGATTAGAGGTTAACGTCCCGCTGACAACGAGACCATTGCGGAAGGAGCAGAAGCTTGGATCAGAGTAAGAGAATACACCATTCCCTTTGAAAGGAAGTATCTCGGCGTTTGCCTTCAGCGATTTAGCTAAATCATAGAAAACTTAAATCTGGCTGTTCGGGCGGGGCTTTGAATAGTCGTCCACCCGAATAGAAGGCCAGGGTCTTAACCACTACCGACCGGAGTGGCCGAGCGGTTCTAGGCGCTACAGACTGGACCCGCGCGACCGCTACGGTCGCAGGTTCGAATCCTGCCTCGGGCATGGATGTGTGTGATATCCTTAGGTTAGTTAGGTTTAAGTAGTTCTAAGTTCTAGGGGATTGATGACCTCAGAAGTTAAGTCCCATAGTGCTCAGAGCCATTTGAACCAACCATCTTAACCACTGCGCCACCTCGCTCGGTAGAAGGCTGGCAGTGAAGTTTGTGAGACGACTGCATGAAAATGATCAGAAACAATGTTCCGTGCAAGTCTGGTGAAAACTTAAAGAACCTCTTCAAGACGATCCAATTATTCTTTCAGAGCTTTCCACTGGTGACGGAAGTTGGGTTTACAGGTATGATCCTGAAACTACGTAGCAATCGTCGGTAAGGAAGAGTCGTCCTTTACCTCAGAAAATAAACCGTCGACAAATGAAAAATGATTTTATATTGACGAGACTGTTCATAAAGCGTTCATCCCTAGTGGTGAAATGGTCGATAAAGAGTTCTACGGCGATGCTCTAAGACGTTTGATGGACGACATGCTGGCAAAATATCCACAGAAGTGCCCTACAAGGCCTGGTTACAGAATGAGATTTTCACTCTGCAGCGGAGTGTGCGCTGATATGAAACTTCCTGGCAGATTAAAACTGTGTGCCGGACCGAGACTCGAACTCGGGACCTTTGCCTTTCGCGGGCAAGTGATCCACTAACTTTTTTTTTTTAATCTCATTTTGTTCCATATTGTTCGTTGAATTTGTTCGTGGCGGACGTCCGATGGCACTCGTTCGGGTTCTTCGTTGATCCGTTCACTCATTTTTTTTTTATTACAGAGGGTAGCTAAACCCTCTGACCAACACGCTGAGTTACCATGCCGGACTAACTGAGCTACCCAAGCACGACTCACGCCCCGTCCTCACAGCTTTACTTCCGCCACCTCGTCTCCTACCTTCCAAACTTTACAGAAGCTCTCCTGCGAAGGAGAGGTTCGCAGGGGGGGGGGGGCTTCTGTAAAGTTTGGAAGGTAGGAGACGAGGTGGCGGAAGTAAAGCTGTGAGGACGGGGCGTGAGTCGTGCTTCGGTAGCTCAGTTAGTGGAGCACTTGCTCACGAAAGGCAAAGTTCCCGAGTTCGAGTCTCGGTCCGGCACACAGTTTTAATCTGCTAGGAAGTTTCAAGGCCTGGTTACTTCACCATGATACTGCACCACACCACGCGGCCTAGATTATTCTTATTTTCTTTTTAACGAACAACAATGTGATAGTTATTAGTCATCGGCCTTGCTCAACACACTTAGCTCCGTGTGACTTTTACCACTCCCCCACGGTGAAAGTAAAGTGGAAAGTGTGAAGATTTGCTACAGTGGAGGAAATTCGAAGGAAATCGCAAACGATAATAAACAGCCTAACAGATGTGTCAGACGCGTTGGGATCGATGTGTTAGCTCCTAAGACGGAGCACTCCTTAGAAAGTGATGGTGCAGAATAGGCTTGACTTAGTTCGACACCCCGCTGAGGAAAACGAATTTCCCTTGCAAAAACAATGGCTTTGTCCGCAGATGCGCGGAATGCTGGCATCGGTGTGTCATTCCGGCGCCGGAAGCGGACCAAGGCTGGGAGTGTTGGCGGTCGCACGCTCTCAGCGCCCCGCCTGTCCTTCCCTGCCTTTTTACATCTCAAAAAGCTCGCCTCAGGGACGAACCGAGGAGAGGCGAGGCGGGGGAGCGGCCCTCGTTACACCTGCCAAGTGTTCCACACACAGCTGCCTGAATATGAGGAAGGCATTCGATACAATTCCGCTCTGTCGTTAGCAAAATACGACCTTATAGCATCGGACCGTATTCATCACTGAATTCAGAAATTCGTAGCACATATAACTCAATACGTTATTCTTAACGTGGCCAAAGGACAGGTGCGAAGGTAATTTCTGGAGTATCCCAAATGAACTATACAGGGTGGTCCATTGATCGTGAACGGGCCAAATATCTCACGAAATAAGCGTCAAACGAAAAAACTACAATGAACGAAACTTGTCTAGCTTGAAGGGGGAAACCAGATGGCGCTATGGTTGGCCCGCTAGATGGCGCTGCCATAGGTCAAACGGATATCAACTGCGTTTTTTTTAAAAATAGGAACCCCCATTTTTATTACATATTCGTGTAGTACGTAAAGAAATATGAATGTTTTAGTTTGACCACTTTTTTCGCTTTGTGATAGATGGCGCTGTAATAGTCACAAACATACGGCTCACAATTTTAGACGAACAGTTGGTAACAGGTAGGTTTTTTAAATTAAAATACAGAACGTAGGTACGTTTGAACATCTTATTTCGATTGTTCCAATGTGATACATGTACCTTTGTGAACTTATCATTTCTGAAAACGCATTCTGTTACAGCGTGATTACCTGTAAATACCACATTCATACAATAAATTCTCAAAATGACGTCCGTCAACCTCAATGCATTTGGCAATACGTGTGACGACATTCCTCTCAACAGCGAGTAGTTCGCCTTCCGTAATGTTCGCACGTGCATTGACAATGCGCTGACGCATATTGTCAGGCGTTGTAGGTGGATCACGAGAGCAAATATCCTTCAACTTTCCCCACAGAAAGAAATCGGGGGACGTCAGATCCGGTGAACGTGCGGGCCACGGTATGGTGCTTCGACGACCAATCCACCTGTCATGAAATTTGCTATTCAATACCGCTTCAACCGCACGCGATGTATATCCCGGACATCCATCATGTTGGAAGTACATCGCCATTCTGCCATGCAGTGAAACATCTTGTAGTAAAATCGGTAGAACATTACGTAGGAAATCAGCATACATTGCACCATTTAGATTGCCATCGATAAAATGGGGGCCAAATATCCTTCCTCCCATAATGCCGCACCATACATTAATCCGCCAAGGTCGCTGATGTTCCACTTGTCGCAGCCATCGTGGATTTTCCGTTGCCCAATAGTGCATATTATGCCGGTTTACGTTACCGCTGCTGGGGAATGACGCCTCGTCGCTAAATAGAACGCGTGCGAAAAACCTGCCGCCGTCCCGTGATTTCTCTTGTGCCCAGTGGCAAAACTGTACACGACGTTCAAAGTCGTCGCCATGCAATTCCTGGTGCATGGAAATATAGTACGGGCGCAATCGATGTTGATGTAGTATTCTCAACACCGATGTTTTTGAGATTCCCGATTCTCGCGCAATTTGTCTGCTACTGATGTGCGGATTAGCCGCGACAGCAGCTAAAACACCTACTTGGGCATCATCATTTGTTGCAAGTCGTGATTAACGTTTCACATGTGGCTGAACACTTAAGTTCTTGATAATTGTAATCGCTGCTTTTTGATTTGTGAGATTTATCGTGTAATGGAGTGTAGCTATGTACGGAAGTGAAACATGGCCGATAAATAGTTTGGAAAAGATGAGAATAGAAGCTTTCGAAATGTGGTGCTACAGAAGACTGCTGAAGATTAGATGGGTAGATCACATAACTAATGAGGAGGTATTGAATAGAACTGGTGGAGGAGTTTGTGGCATAACTTGACTAGAAGAAGGGATCGGTTGGTAGGACATGTTCTGAGGCATCAAGGGATCACCAATTTAGTGATGGAGGGAATCGTGGAGGGTAAATATCGTAGAGGGAGGCCAAGAGATGAATACACTAAGCAGATTCAGATGGTTCAAATGGCTCTGAGCACTATGGGACTTAACATCTGAGGTCATCAGTCCCCTAGATCTTAGAACTACTTAAACCTAACTAACCTAAGGACATCACACACATCCATGCCCGAGGCAGGATTCGAACCTGCGACCGTAGCGATCACGCGGTTCCAGACTGAAGCGCCTAGAACCGCACGGCCACAACGACCGGCTAAGCAGATTCAGAAGGAAGTGTGTTGCAGTAGTTACTTCTGAGATGAAGGAGCTTGCACAGGATAGAGTAGCATGGAGAGCTGCATCAAACCAGTCTCAGGACTGAAGACCACAACAACAACAAACAATCGTGTAACCGAAATTTAGGGAATTACTTTTGATACTCATGAGGCTGACTTCACATATTTCAGTGTTTAGAGTCAATTGCCACTTGTCGCGCCATGCAGATATTTTGTCAAAATCGTTTTGCAATTTGTTTTGGTCGCCTGATGACTTTATAAGGCGGTAAGTGACAGGATCATCTGCAGACAATCTAAGACTGCTGCTAAGATTGTCTGCTAAATCGTTTATGTAGGTCAGGATCAACAGAGGGCGACAACACTTCCTTGTGGAACGCCAGATGTTACTTCTATTTTAGTCGATGACTTTCCGTCAATTACTACGAACTGTGACCTTTCTGACAACCGAAACATTAAAAACTACGATCTTAACTTTTACCTAGTTTTTATTAATCGTTAATGATTTAATGGATAAAGTCAGAAGCTCCAGCAGGCATTTTGAAGGCGATGTTGTTTTGTAGAGGAAGGTTGTAACGCCATAACAACGGAGTGAAGTGCTGGAAGATCTACGGAGAATCAATGTTTCGTGCAGGGACTGCATTCGACGCTGAACGTAAATGAATGTAACGAATAGATCCATTACTGTTCAATTATACTATTCCCGAAAACTCACAGGAAACAGTAAGTATCTAGGAGTAACCGCCCGGAGCGATCTGAAGTGGAATGACCACATAATGTGACAGTTCCATCTGAACGACCTTAAGGAAATGTAGTACATCTATTAAAGAAGTCACTTATAAAACACTTGTTCGATCGAGTTATCGCTCTGGGCGCGACAACATTACGGAGGTGATGTTGAACAAACCCCACTGGCAGATGCTACAAAAGAGGGGCTGTATATCACGGAGAGGGCTATTGTTGAAATTCCGAGAGCGTACGTGCAATGAGTCGGGCAACTTTACAAACGTTTCAGAAAATGCAGAGAAATTACGAGCAATGAACGAAGATTAAACGTCTGGAACCAGAAAGTAAAAATATTTGAACGTGCTGACGTACTGCTAATTTGAGCATGCCATAGCTCCATATCGATGTTTGTTTGGGAGACTTTCACTTTGGAGTACTAGGAAGCCATTTCACGATGCCGCCAAAACACAGAGTAGGCAACATGATCAAAACAAAACTTAAAAATCGCGGTAGTCACCTCTTCTTTTCCTGTAACAATACAAAATAGCGACATCTGAGCTGTGATATTTGTCGCACTGCAGCGAAATGCACTTGCATTTAACTGATCAAAGCTTCAGGCTAAGTTAATTCAAGATATCGAATGCAAATTGTTAAAACGCATATGAAATTCGTGTACAAAATCTAACGTACGTCCGAACGTTGTTTGTCTCTAATGACATTCTAAATAAGCGGAGTGATTACAGGCAAATCTTTGTATGCACCCTAGTCCCGTGGCTTTTGGAAGCAATATGCATTACGCTGGCCACAAAAATTCGGTTCTGCACACTTGCATCCTCACTTCATAAATAATCCTGCTGCATATGGTCACCATGAATTTCTAAGAAGAGAAACTAAACTAACATACACGATCGGGATGAATTATTCTGAATTGAGCCAGTGATAAGAGGTTTTGCTGGATACAACAACCACAGAGATAGTATTGTTTGAGCTCCAGGGACAGAGATTTCAGTTCCGTGAAACGGTAGCATTGCAGTAGCTGTTGGCCAGAAGTAATTCTCACTGGGATTTGTTTGTGGTAAAGATACACGCGCAAAGGGTTACGAATGCAGTATAAATTAACAGAAAGTTATTAATTGTCAAAGAAGCTAACTTCGATGAAAAAAATGGTTCAAATGGCTCTGAGCACTATGGGACTCAACTGCTGAAGTCATTAGTCCCCTAGAACTTAGATCTAGTTAAACCTAACTAACCTAAGGACATCACAAACATCCATGCCCGAGGCAGGATTCGAACCTGCGACCGTAGAACTTCGATGATTTTAATTTGCTGTGAGATGAGCTGTTACACAAATCTCCGCAAAATGAAACTATTGTGCAGATACATTTTAAATTAACTTTACAACAACTGAGGAGTATATATCTATAAGCAGAAACGACTGAATTCTCAACTTCTCTAATAATCTTGGCACTTAAATGGATACTGGATTCATATGTAATTGCATGATGTAGATGTAGTTATATGTAATCTAATAGGACTTGCTATTAACTGTTTGTGTTCCAAGACGTCCAATGCCTCTATAATGTATGTTTAAATGGGCAGTGTGCGAGAGATCTCTGTAAACAAGGGGACATTAACTGACGACGAAAGAAGTATCTGTGCAACTGATGGTCGCTGTGAGCGCAGACTTTTCTTAAGTACGCACAATATAGTATTTTTGGTGTGATTCACATTCAGCAGCAGGTGGCAATTATAAAAGCGTCAGTCCCAACTATATACTGTTAATCCTGACTTTATAATCAGTGTAAGCGACTGGCCTGAAGTATTGGCTGCCCAGGCCGCGCCTGAGGCGAAGTCTGCTCTCTTAAGGTAGCCAAGTGCCTCGTCACCAGACAAACCACATCAGCTGCCTCAAGGTCACACTACGCCTAGCGCATAACCATGCACTAAAAGCGTAGATAAGTGAATTGATATTTTTTTTGGAAATATAGGGAATTAGGAAAGGAGATAAGGAATTTTTATTGCCTATAATACAACTTGCCTACTTTGACCCATATAAACAGCTACTCATCTGCATTCAGATTTTTTTTTTCTTCTTGTAGGCAAAATAAACGGGTTTTCTGAAACCAAAGTATCATATGGAACCTTAGCTTGTGTTGTCGTACCGCTGCAATGCCTGTGCGGCGTGGTTATCGTTGCTGTTGGCGGCGCATTGTTCCTGTGTACAAGTCTTTGAAAGCAATAGACATTGACCTTGCTGGCCAATTCAATAAGCAGCAGCTTCATCTTGCTTCTTCATTCGATTATCTGGATAATTTCACGATAGACTTTCGACAATATTTAATTAATAACTTCCGCTTGCAGGACGTAAACTAAAATGGATGACTAGAAGTAACTAGTCCAATGATCGATACCGTTCTCCCACTTGATCTACCACTCCATCTTTTATGACGTAGAAATTATGAGTGGATACACGAACTTATACCAAATTGAAATAAAGAGACGGTGAAATGTGTATAAGATGTCACGTACGGTGTCAGTCCTTGTGTGTCGACAGCACCGAGAAAGGAAAACATGTTTTGACGTCTGAAGCCGAGGCGACATATTGCGTGATCCATGTGTACTGCGCCATCGAGAGTGCAGAATATAACGCAAACAAGTGATGGCATGTACAGACGGCAATCGTCGAGTAACAGGTATCTTGCGTTCTCGTTTTTTATCAGGGTATATTCTCAAGGTGATGTTAAGCATGTCCACATCATTTGTCTGTGGACTAGTGGACGCAGCGTCTTAACGGGTAATGTTAATGTTCACCTCTTCTTGTTTCTGGCCGTAATTTGGTTGTGGGTGACAAACTGTGACAAGGTCGTTGTCACTGTAGTCAAATTCTAAACGTACTCTCAAAATGGTGCACACTAATTTGAATTCCAATGCAACTGGCTGAAGTTCTTGTCAATTATCAATTTATTAATTTCTTCTTCTGCCCTTCAATTGACCGTTGCCCCTTCTGTTATCGAACTACGGTTTATTTTGCGTTTACTGGAAACTGAGTAGCCACAAATTACAACGGAAATTTGCTATCACAGATGGTACTTTATTTCAGATACAAAATATCACTTTTGTATGACGCTTCAGTGAAACGTAATAGACAAACGAAAGAGTTGAATAGAATTTTATGAACATACTGCAGCCTTTTACCTAGCACTAGTCTGAATATTATCATTCAGAGCTTCTTTCGATTTGAAAATACTGATAAACTCAATGCCATCCCATTGTTGATGAAATTCATGTTTTTTTAAATGTAAGTAACAACTGTTGTTGGTATCATATCTCATTTTTCTACTATTTTTAACGATTATTAGATTTTCGATAAGAGTCAATGGCATTGTTTTATCACTTTGTAGTATCAATTCCGCTTTCTTCACTCCCTTGTATGCTTGTATTCTATGTCTTATCTGTATCTTCAAGTTGTTCAAATATAAGGCAAGAGACATGCCGTTTGGAATAACTGAAGTTTAGTAACACGCACATGTCTTATTAAAATTTGAGGGTAAAGTAATATTTCTGATGTTAAATTCATGGGATATATTTCTCAAAAGTAAATTCTTTGGACATTTCGACTCTTACTAAGTGTGTCATTGAACCTGTAGAGGCCATTCAATATGGCGGATCTTTATGTGCGTACACATGCCTCTATGTAACTGTATTTAATTTCAGATACACAGTTTCTGTTAAATTTGATTATACATGTATGCATTTGGGTATTTTATTTTGTAATTATATACAAGTTACCTGTTGATAGTAGGTTTTGGGTCAGGGATTTTCTCTGCCTCGTGATGGCTGGGTGTTGTGTGCTGTCCTTAGGTTAGTTAGGTTTAAGTAGTTCTAAGTTCTAGGGGACTGATGACCATAGATGTTAAGTCCCATAGTGCTCAGAGCCATTGGAACCATTTTTGATAGTAGGTTTAAGACTGTAACTGACTGAGTGGTAAAGATTATTTCGTCTGAACAGATGAGTGATCCAATCATAGTATCCAAAAAATAGTCAAATACTAGTAACTACCGCCTGTGAAGTTCGTGATATTTTTACAGTAAATTATTTAAAGGAAATCATTTTTCTGCGTTCGTTGTTCTTTTAATCTTTACTTCAGTATTTAGAAATTACCTACTTTCGTCCCCTTGGGCATTATAAAGCTACATAACAAAGACAATTTTTATGCTTACGCAATGTTATGCTCCACATATAATTGTGGGAAATAGGCAACCGGAGGACACGTCCTTTTAAGACATTTTTTAATATCGGGGAAAGAAAAAAGTCGTAAGGAATCAGATCAGGTGAACGGGTTGGTCTGTGGAACAAGATGCAAAGACTTTGACGTCAAAACTTCCGTGATGAAAGTGGTCGTCGGACATGAAGGTTTGTCGTGATACAGCATCCACTTGTCTGCAATGGCCGATATAACTCGATTCGCCCTTTTCCTGAGCATTTTAGGGACATATTTGTAAAACACTCGGTTGACAGTTTGTGCTGGAGGAACAAATTCTTTACTCACGATAGCCCTACTACCAAAAAAGCAAATCTGCTATTTTTTGCTCTTTGATTCGCAGATTCCAGCTTTTTTTTTGGTCGAGGAGATGTCTCAGTGTGCCATTCTTCACTTTGCTCATCACCTGAGTTCGCACGATTGAACCATTGGCAATCCTCTCAAGAAGATAAATTCTTCGATTGCCCTTCTGCTCAGTTGCGAGGTTTTTCGGCACCGTTTTGGCACAAACCATTTGGATGTCCAAAACGTCGGTCAAAATTTTCTGTACAGTGTATGTTTAACAGCTCACCCACGATCCTTATTTAAACGTCGGTCTGATCTCACAAGAGCACCTGCACATTCGATATTTTAGTAGATTTTCGAAGCTGAAGGTCTCCATGAGTGATGTTCATCTTCAATGTGTTCACTCGCGGATTCCCCAAGTTTAACACAAAACAAGATGGCATAACGTTGCTCCAAATTCCGCTGTTCCATTTTTGTAATTACACAACAAACACACAAATTCACTGATGGCGCTCTCAAAAATCACGTGATAGCTTCACAGAGCTGAAACGCTGACTGAGCATCTGGATGGGATGGACACACTGGTCTGGACACGAAGAATAACACAGCGTTGCCAGATCGCTCGCGGTGTTGTCGGTTTCATTACTTCTGTCACACATCTCATGCAGGGCATTTCAAAGTCTGCCATCAAACGTCTCGGGGTGGTGGATCAAGTCATGGGGAGACAACTTTTCATGGAGACTAAATGTCCGCTGATGCTTGCCAGTGAGGCTAGGCTTCTTTCGTTATGGATTGTGCCACTGGGTGGTGGCATGGCGTCGACATTCTATGACGTGCGTATGCAGTGCCTGTCGCCTATAATCCAGTCATCTGCTCCAAGTGAAAGGGCATAGGCTAAGCAAAAATAAAGTCCCTGATTCGCTTCTAAAATATTTCCCCACTTAGACTTAGGGCTTTCTTGTTGAAACCACCGATATCAATTTACTGGGGTAGTTGTGTGCAGCACACCTGGAGGTTCACCCCGCTAGTTCGGTGAAATTTGTTCGTTCCGGGGCTGGAGAATGCTAAGAGACGGCTAGTGCCACTGGGAAGCGTCAGTGAATATTTGGTCTCGAACAGAAGTTGTTCCCCATGGTGTTAGCTGTCACACTTTTGATGCGAGGACTCTGAAAAAAACCTGTATAATCCGGAAATAATTTTCATCAGTAGGCCTACACGCGAAGAATAGCTCCCGTCATCTCGGTCAGACTAATTAGTCCACTGTTGCGTATGTAACGTAGTCTTTATTTTAATTCCATGACAATGATAGATGGATAGAAAAAAGTACACACTGACAGCGTTGTAAGTAATGTACGGGGGGGGGGTGGGGGAGGGGGAGGGGGGCCGGCGACAGGCCTACTCTGACTAAGTGCTAAGTTACTAACTGCCAGGTTTGCGGCCTTGGTCTTTTACGCACAGTTTCTTTGAGGGCTTTCACCACCGGGAGATGCAGTGAAGACTGACGTTTAAGCATGAATCAGACGTTCTGAATCACTCGTTGTTCCTCGCGTTCTGTCCTGGAAAGGCAAACAGCGACCGACGGAATGCCTCGCCTCAGACTAGACTACGTTTTCACTCTCGCTCGGGCACTTAACAAGGCGCTCCAGTCTCTGGAACTCGTTTCGCGCCGCGTGTAAAGGAGTCTTACAGTTTCATTGCACCGTGGCTCCACCAGAAGGATCAGAGCCTTGTGAAATTCTCGAATTCCTCGTTAACGGGAAATGTATCAAGGACGCGGAATTCCCCTCATCGCTCGACGCACCTGGCGTAGTTAAAATGTATCCGGGACTGCCTGCTCCAGTACCGAGCGGAATTCTCGTTGGCCTTGAGACCAACGCAAACTGTCACTTGAGTAGGGAGTCTGAAGTTCGCCTGGTTGAATTATGTACACGCAGCGTTGGACTCGGTTTTAATTCACTTATGGCTTGAGAATTCTGAGCCTGTATACAAATATAACAGTGAGAAAACATCGTGACTAGCCATAGTTTTGTCGAATGAATATTTTATATTGCGTTAAATACACTCGAAAATAGAAGTATAGTGTGTGTGTGTGTGTGTGTGTGTGTGTGTGTGTGTGTGTGTGTGTGTGTGTGCGTGCGCCCCACATTACAGGCAGTCTACCTTGCGACGCAAAAAGCAATGTACAGGATGAATCCGAACTTCAGAGAAATTAATTTAGGATTATGCTAGGCGATATTTTTTGGGTATTTCGTATCAGAAATCCTTGATATCCAGTGACTCGTCGCCGATTAATTGCATTCCGTTTGATTTCTTACCTCCGTTTGTCTTTGTACCTGTATTGCACTTAAGTATCTGCACGATGGTTGTAAATGTAGATCGTATGAGTTGTTTGGAAACAAAAACTTTGTGTTCACCATCGGTGCTTGCTGTTGACAACAATAATACCCACTCTACATTTCACTCTTCGCCCTCAAAAAGGAGATGAATGTGCAGATATCAATCAGCTTTTGATCGCAGAGACACAAGAAATTCTGTGTCTTTCTGCGTCGTCCTGCTCCACGTACAGACATTGTCCATCAATATGGTTGTATGTCTGAAGATGTTCATGTGATGGTTAAAACCTGTCACCTTTCAATAAAGGCGCCTTGCGATCTAGACAGTACAATTAATTTCAAATATTATATTGTGATCTCTGGTTTCTCCAAAAAAGCTTTCAAAAATAATTTCCACTAACAATCTCTTGGAGGGAGGGCGCAATGTTATTCAAAAAAATCACAGATTTGCTTCAACTGAATCAGCGCATGGTGTGCACGGACAGTTTCTTTACTCACTCACATATTGTCATTGTGTTCAAATAAGGCTCAGTAAACATACGTGATTTTCGAGATGTGATAATCGTAGCGGAGTGTTCGAGTGCTGAAATCCCCTCTGAATTTCTGTTTATAAAGGATTAAGGTTGACAGAACTATTGCAAGGTCACTTTTTTGTTCCAATCCATTTTCTTTATAAGAGTGAAACAAATATTTTCCAAAGGTAATTGATCAACGCGTTCTTATGCCTGGACCATCTCATCGATGCCGTATCCACTGTAGGGGTGTGAAGGAAAGAGGCATCACTTGTGTAGTAACTGCTATTTATCATTCATCGCAAACTTGTTCTATATCTCAGCAAAAACTACGACATAAGCTTAAAATGGTTCCGGTTTCTCCCTTTATGCATATTAGTGCATCACCTACGCCATTGCCCTGGTAACGCAATGTAGCTAATGTACGTGTAGTTTGAGGTAATCTACTGCACAGTGGCAAACAGGGTCGAATATCTAACCTACTTTTTAAATTTTAAGATGTAGTTCTGCCTTACTTTTAAATGTCAGTGAATAGGGAGATACTTAGGTAGAAAGCGCTGTCGAGATTTCTTGAAGGACGAGGAAAGAAGTCGTCGTAATTTTACTTCACAAACCTTGCAGTAAATTATCTGACAGAATTAACGGAAAAACTGAAGAGTTTCAGTGTTAAGGTGTCTGCCTCCCTGTAAGTGGCAGAGAACGTCAGTTCATACGCCAGAGGAAGGCAAGGGAGCAAGGGACATGCTTAGTAACCAACTTCGGTGTTCAAACCAACTTTCGTGTTGTGAACAGCCTTACTCACACTCCTAGAATGATGATTAGATGAATATCAGTTAGCGAATCATGAATTGAGCACAGATAATATTTTACTAATTAAAAGAGGTATCTTTTTAGTCTACATTCTTCTTCTACTAATACACGAAAGCACGGATACCACTGGGTGAAGGCTTGAAGACTTCTTCAGACATGCTTCAGTAGTAAACCATTT
Source organism: Schistocerca serialis cubense (assembly GCF_023864345.2). Lineage (NCBI taxonomy): Eukaryota > Metazoa > Arthropoda > Insecta > Orthoptera > Acrididae > Schistocerca > Schistocerca serialis. The sequence goes on along the minus strand of NC_064645.1, from coordinate 437,494,300 downwards.
TACTAACAACGAATAATCCGCTTGAAATCTGTTTGCTGCTGAACCTAACGGACAACTAAGGGTTTTCTAGTACAAAGTTGGTGCGTTTTGCACATTTTTAATGTTATCTAGCACTTCGCGGGGTAATAAAGCACCGAAATTGCTTGACCAAATTGGGCCACACATCTTCTGTTATTCAAATAAAAATCTTGAATGCTTGTTGCTCCGCTGGTTGTAAATATTTGTTAAACGACATCTTCTAAATAGCATGAGCTGCACTTAAAATGGTTAATAGTCAGACTGGTATTCAGGTGTATAAACCAACGTTAGTGGCATATTTTGCTTATGTACATCAATGACATGTGTGTCGGTTAAATTCTTCATTATTTTCAACTTGATGCTATCGTGTATGTTACTGCTGTTACTCCTAGCGTGTAACACACACAACTTGTGTCCTGTGAGGTAGGACCAATTTTATATTCCAACACATTAACATAGGCATAGTTGTAATTTGGGTCTAGGAATGCACAAGGTTGTTTCCTTTCATATATGAACATCACAAATATTTTCTAGCTGACAAGCATGTCATCCATACATAGATACAAAATAAGCCTTGACAATCGATTATACGCCCGAATACCGATTTCACTATTAAACATTTTAAATGTAGCCCATGGTGTTTAGAAGATGTCCTTCAATAAGCTATCATTGCATAACTTGGTTATCGCTACCTCATTATTGGCAGACATTCACTGTTCAGTCAGCTTCTGAGAACGTAGAGCGAATGATACCAGCTGCACACTACCAATTGCCAATGTCCATGCTAGGATAGAAGGTAGCTTCCAGCACGTCGTTCCATGAGAGAAATAATCGGAACAGTACACGGACTACAAAGTCGAGACTCGGGACTAGAACCAGCGTATTCCAACAGCTTACCACAGAAGAACTGAAATCCACTACAGAGCCTGCTTTGGCGTCGATGTGTTGGTGCTAACCTGTCTAGCAATAGACCGTACAAGGGCGATGTGAAAAGAATATCATGCTCTGGTCTGTAGGGCCACCAAGCGCGAATTTTCCGATCTTCCATTTACTGCCCAGTATAATTATGTCTATCTTTCACTCGTGGATCGTATTCCCAACAGATAGCCCGACAATTGAAATCATTGTTCGTACCGCGTCTCTTCATTGAAGCCGGCCGAAGTGGCCGTGCGGTTAAAGGCGCTGCAGTCTGGAACCGCAAGACCGCTACGGTCGCAGGTTCGAATCCTGCCTCGGGCATGGATGTTTGTGATGTCCTTAGGTTAGTTAGGTTTAACTAGTTCTAAGTTCTAGGGGACTAATGACCTCAGCAGTTGAGTCCCATAGTGCTCAGAGCCATTTCTTCATTGAAAGAAATTGAAACAAACAGCTTAATTTACTCACATAGAATGTATAAGACTGTTGTGATCCTAGTTCCATTTTGATGTAATTCCCTACGTTCCGAAGTGTGAAGGTTTCATCTGTCGCTTCTAGTGTATCAGCAGAACGCGACTGATCATCAGAGTAAAAAATCTCGGAAAAAGAAAGGACTGCCTTGATCAAAATATTGTTACGCTGAAAGAAGGCGATTTGGTGGCAAAATATATAATGCAAAAGTAAGTAAATGAGGAAGTAACGAAGGGAAAAAGAAGACTGTAAGCATTCATGGTGCCTTCTTGCGCAACCAGAAAGAGAAAGCAGACGACTCGCATAAACGAAAATAAAATTTCTGGTAAAATAAACCGTACTTCATTACTCTTCGTCATCTCTGCACTCGTGTGAAAGATAAAATATTCAGCATCTTCCACACGTTACCTCTACATTGTAAATTTTTCCGCCAACTTATTTCCCCTCCCCGAGTCTAAAAGATTGCATCTTCAATATCTGCCATTACGTTTACAAAGTAAAAAGGTACTAGCTTTTTTGTTTTGCAGCTGTTTGTGTCAATTGTTTGCCCGTGTGTGTGTTCCAGGCGTTGAGTGCCGAGATAAGGTTTTAGCACCTGCCACTTTGTTTTTCTAACTCACAGCGGTCTCTTTTGTCCTCCTTCTATGCCTTCCATCATAAGTAACGTAAGATCTTCAATGTTTCTGATCCGTCATTCTCAAATGTCATTCATTACTTAATTTTTGTCGCGGTTTTCACTCATTATTTAACATGTATTTTCCACTGAGTACTTTTCAGTTTGCCGGCCGCGGTGGTCTAGCGGTTCTAGGCGCTCAGTCGGGAACTGCGCGACTGCTACGGTCGCAGGTTCGAATCCTGCCTCGGGCATGGATGTGTGTGATGTCCTTAGGTTAGTTAGGTTTAAGTAGTTCTAAGTTCTAGAGGACTGCTGACCACAGATGTTAAGTCCCATAGTTCTCAGAGCCATTTGAACCATTTTGAACTTATTCAGTTTATTCAATAAAAGCCATTACTTTCCTCAGTGTCAGCCGGAAGGACTACTACTTCCACAATATCAGCGCTGTTACTCTCCAGCTATGCACATCATCACAGATAATTAACATGAGAAACAATTTTTTTTTTTCATATCCAGCATAAATTTGGGCTCAAATGGCTCTGAGCACTATGGGACTCAACTGCTGAGGTCATTAGTCCCCTAGAACTTAGAACTAGTTAAACCCAACTAACCTAAGGACATCACACACATCCATGCCCGAGGCAGGATTCGAACCTGCGACCGTAGCGGTCTCGCGGTTCTAGACTGCAGCGCCAGAACCTCGCGGCCACTTCGGCCGGCCCATAAATTTGGGCTTCCGCTTTTCGACAGTGGACCGAAAAGTTTTAAGGTGTGCTCTCAGAACACAAACACAACATTTTAGCCGAATGCTAGATATATTCACGCCAGCCATCATTATTTACAGCCAAAAACGTTATCCTTAATTCAGATCCATCCCTAATGACCATGTCGTCGATGATGTTAAACCCTAACCTTCCTTCATTTTTGACGAAATCAGTGTGCTAGCTGTTATGTGTTGTACCATAAGAAACATCTCTTCCTGCTTTCAGCGTTCGTTTCTCATATTTTGTTTTGCCGTCACTAAACCCTTTACGAAAACTTTTATTATGGGCCACATGCGAGAGTGTAGCTATCTTTCGAGTGAATTAACAAATATGAAATACAGACAGGTAGAGAAGAAAAGATGTGAAGAACAGTGCAGGGATAAACAGTGCAGACACGAACTGACTCTGGCACGAGTTTAGGCTGTTTAGCAAGTACACTGGGCTTCGAGCAGTCATCGTTTAGCAGGTACGGAAGACGACGCACTGCTAAGAGGTGCATCCCGCCAAGGTTGCAACGAAGAGATATTTTGTTCTTGCAGATACAACTGGACGGCGATATGTAGTCGCACTGAATGGGACGGGTAAAGAAACACTTCACGACTATCACAACAGCATCCCGAGCACGCTTTTCACAAAGAGAACGGTGTGATGTCGTATTCTACAGATGTAATTGCCCTTCTTTCACTTTCCAGCGATTTTACTGCATTGTTGCGCAAGATCGAAGATTTTTACTGTCGGTTCGCTGTACTACATTTGAAAATGTCCATATTTCACGTTATCTTTTTGTTTTTGAAGTGTCTCTTCCACAGTTGTAGCTTTACATATATTAAGGGGCTTATTTCTCTTTCGCGGCTATATAAAGGCTTACTCGGACTAAATGCGTTCCGTTTTATTTAAAAGTATCATCAGAGGTCACTGTAACGATTGAGGATTTGTTTGAAAATCAGTTTAACGAGATCACAACGAGTTTTCACGTTTAAAATTATTTTCTTTAGTACTCACGTTTTTCGGTTTCTTACGTTATTTGCATGTATTCTCTTACACACAGGAGTCCCATTTCAAGACACTGCACTGTGCTAGCCACAGTACGCAGTGCATTAAAAATCGGTTTCTTGTGTATAGCAGACTACATGGAAATAATGAAAAGAGTAAAAAAATGTGATTCCTAAAAAAGTAATTTGAAACATGATGACTGTTCGTGATCTCGTAAAACTGCTCTGTAAATAAAATCACATTTCTTACAGAGACCGCTGATGATAAATTATTTAAAATTATTTAGTCAAAATGAGACTTTATAAACCCTCAAAATAGGGCCTAACTCCCAATTACTTATCTGTAGCTCCTTCATACTCTGAGATGACAAAATCCAGGGGATGGACTTTGAACGCGGAATGGTCGCCGGAGCTAGATGCATGTGACATTCCATTTCTGAAATTGTTAGGGAATTCAATATTCCAAGATCCACAGTGTCAAGAACATTCCGAGCATACCAAATTTCAGGCATTACCTCTCACCACGGACAATGCAGTGGCCGGTGGGCTTCTCTTAACGACCGAAAGCAGCGGCTTTTGCGTACGGTTGACACCACTAGCAGACAAGCAACGCTGCGTGAAATAACCGCAACAATCAATGTGGGACGTACGACGAACGTATCCGTCAAGACAGTGCGGTGAAATTTGGTGTTAATCGGCCATGGGATCGGACGACCGACGCGGGTACCTTTTGCTAATCGACATCCCCTGTCGGCTAGACCCTAGACGACTGTGAAACCGAGGCCTGCTCGGACCAGTCCCAATTTCAGTTGCTAAGAGCTGATAGGGATCGTGTGTGGCGAAGACACCAGGAAGCTATGGTCCCAAGTACAAGCTGATGGTGGCTCCATAATGGTGTGGACTGTGTTTACATGAAATGGACTGGGTCCTCTCGTCTAACTGAACCGATCATTGACTGGAAATGGTTGGTTTCGGCTACTTGGAGACCATTTGCAGCCGTTCATGGACTCCATGTTTCCAAACAGGTCAGCAGGGCAAAATTATTCGCAACTGGTTTGAAGAACATTCTGGACAATTCGAGGGAATGATTTGACCACCCGGATCGCACTATACGAAGACATTTATCGGGCATTATCGAGATTTCAGTTTTTGCGCAAAATCATGCGCCGGCAACACTTTCGCAATTATGGACGAGGCAGCATTTCTACATACGACTTCCAGTGACTTGTTGAATCCATTTCACGTCGAGATGCTGCATTGCATCGCGTGAAAGGAACTCTGAGACGGCATTAGAAGGTGTCCCACGACTTTTGACACCTCACTCTATATAGGTGATGTTTCTGTTCTTTTGTGTTTCCGTGGAAACTTTGAGACTCAACAAAGTAGTATGTCAAATGAATACCTGCTATAAAAATGGAAAGTACCAGACATCATTCGGTATTAAATTTATTTGTTACTCCATTGAGCTCTTTGTCAACAATGGATGGGATAACAGATCAAAATTTTGGTACTTGAAAATGCAATGTACAAAACTTCACTTAAAGCAAGACTGCCAAATGCCGCGCAGGAGGACACGAGACGTCGCTGGAGAAGCTGCCACTCATCCTTAGAGGCCGGTGTAGTGGGTGCTTCGGGACGCCTTTGTAGTCTGCCGGGATAAGGCGGCAGAAGAAGTGCTTCTCTGCCTGGCCTGAGGATCGACCCTTGAACCTCTTAGGTCTAGGTCCTCAAGCCGGCACAATGGACCGTCTTTCCGAGGAGTCTGAGGAACACCACCTAGAGACTACGAAAATCGAATCACAGGATGTTCCAAAAGAGCATTGTCTACATCGGTACAGAACTGACGGTATTCCTTAGGAGCACGCGCGTGCGTGCTCTTGGTATATATATATATATATATATATATATATATATATATATATATATGTGTGTGTGTGTGTTTAAGAGGAGAATTTATCACTGTCATTGTGAAATACACACGAAAATCTTTAAGACATTTCCATGCAGTTTTGATACAATGTTCTAAATTCGTCACTAGACATAATGTTTTCGGCGACGTCACCAAAGTTTAGCATTAAGAGAATGAACTGCAGCTGTGATCAAAATATTAAAAAAAAAAGTTTTGCCAAACACAGTCTCCTACCCCAAGTACATCAGTTAGGCCACGGTTGCATGAACTAAATGCGTCTGGTAAAACGTCAGGTTATCAGTTAAACAGCTTTCGGTAGAAGAACGTGAAATAGACGCTTCGTGGAAATACATCAAGAAGTGTTCGCGAGATGATTACTCCATCTTTAATTCTTTTATTCAGCCACAAAGGTTATTCAAGATATACAAAACAGTACACGAGAAATGTCTGTAGTGACAAAGAAGAGCAAAATGAACAACAACACGTTGTGCTACACAACGAAACAGCACAACATGCAACTGCAATATTTCAGTCACGCGGAGTGGCCGCGCGGTTTGAGGCGCCATGTCACGCACTGTGCAGCCCCTCCCGCCGGAGGTTCGAGTCCTCCCTCGGGCATGGGTGTGTGTGCTGTTCTTAGCATAAGTTAGTTTAAGTAGTGTGTAAGTCTAGGGACCGACGGCCTCAGCAGTTTGGTCCTTTAGGAATTCACATACATTTGAAGATTTTGTAATATTTCCTATACGTTTTCCCACATATCATCTCTAAAACTAAATTTGATCTCCCAGGGACAAGCTTTTCCATCACAATGAAATTACATATATACTCCGGAAGACACTACCAGCATTACCGATTTTCTGATCTGTTCCATTCGAGCATGTAACGAAACTGCCATAAAACATAGAATGGTGTGTGTTTATGCACTTTCCACAGAATTAGACAGCATTCACATATTACGCGTGCTTAATTGTGTTAACTTTAAAACGCGTAACGTAAGTACAGGACGAATGCGTCGTACAGAAGTGTAATTACGTACGTTTTCGACTATTTCATGTTTTATTAATATTAAAATCTTTTAATCAATGTTTCTGTGAAAATAAAAAAGAAAAAAAAAAGTCTCTTGCGTTTACCGAACGAAAAACGTTTCGGTTTTAAGAATGCACCAAACCAGTGACGAGTACAAAATGGTGTCCCAGGCAGGAAAGCAGGGAGCCACCTCAAGATGGATTCGTAATAAAACTGAAAGCGGTAATGGTTTGATTTAAATAAAAGTTTCGTCAACTGTACTTGTGGCTGGTTGCTCTTTAAATTACACATATTGTAATTTCTCAACAGGTTTTGGCGAGAACTACGGGGTGGGGGGGGGGGGGGGGGGAGACTTCAGAAAGTAAATTACATCAAATGGCAGGTCGCTGCACTACACTTCAAATTGACAGAGATACATGAGCCTATTTCTCAGCATAATCGCCAGGTCTCTGTAAACAGAGCTAGGGACATTTTACCAATCGTTCAGTTCACTGAGGACGGAAATCCTCCCCTTGGTCACGGGACTCTTTCCAGAACTACTGTGTGGACAGTGTGACGTCGGGAAATCTGCGACTGCTGTATTTCAGACGATATGAATGGATGGTGTCCGTACTTTCGGAAATCTACATCTACATCTACATCCATACTCCGCAAGTCACTCCACGGTGTGTGGCGGAGGGTACCTTGAGTGCCTCTATCGGTTCCCCTTCTATTCCAGTCTCGTATTGTTCGTGGAAAGAAAGATTGTCGGTATGCCTCTGTGTGGGCTCTAATGCCTCTGATTTTATCCTCATGGTCTGTTCGCAAATCTAAGTCTTCCATTCTAATACTGAATTTACGTATTCGTTCCATGGCATATCGCATCTTAGCACTAGCCTTAATCTCAGAATGTTCACCAGTCATCTCGTAATCAGATACTATGGGGTTCATCCCCTCAGAAACCACATGAAGCACTGAGGATGAAACTGCACTTACAGATGCACGTTCTCTATTAATAGTTACGCTACTGTGAAGACGGTCTAAGAATTCATTGTTCAAGATCAAATTTTTAAGGATAATGCAATGATGAGTGATCTGTGCCTGGAAGTAACCCCAGTCTCGCAGATTGCAGGGTACAGCGCAGCCGTCTGCGTCTGTGCGGAACAGTGGAAAGCGAGCGACTACGCGGAACGAGCGCAAGTGGCACGAAACGCAACGTGCAGCTATGTCGCTGTGTCCGCAGGGTTACGTGGCCGCCTCGTCACCGTGGAAACAGGCGCCGCTAGGCAACCGGGAGCACGTCGCTAACCAGACCAGCAAATCTACACCCCCGATTCTTTCAGCAATCGAACTCCCATTGTAACAAAACCGATTATGGCGAGATAAACGTACCAACCAAATCTTGGATCATATAAAGTGGTCGATAACGCAACGAAGTCAACGCTTATAAATACTTAATGTAATTACAACGATAATTATGGACTTCTCAAAAACGATAGACAATTAATTGTATTATATTGACGAAAAGTATGTTTCAAAGATTGTTTTGCGTAAATAGGTCGACATACGATAGCAATTTCTTTGTTACGTGTTGTTAGAGGTAAATCTTTGTTCTTTTGTGAAGGTCTTTGTACGAGTTTGAAGTGCGAGGATGGAGAACGAGTTATCTGTGTTTTATTGATTTGTATTGTGAAATGAAATGTCTGAAAATACATGTGTAATTCTGCAGGAAGTTCACCAGAATTCATATTATTATTGAAACACCAACCCGATCATCCTCTAGACGAATTCAACGAACCGTCAAACACAACAAATATGAGCAACAAAAAAGATGAATATTTTTATTTCGAAGATAACTGGTTATTTAAATTATACCGTCTCGCTGCATTTTGGCACTCTGTGCTGTGAAAATGTGATCTCCCCCCCCCCCCCCCACCCCCAAGTTACTAACTTACTCCAAGCATTAATAAACCAGCTTTGGGTAACAAGAGGGTGGGAACGGTCAGACTATGTATAAATCGTCATATTTTTCGAACTGTGTATCGATCAATGATGTAATTTTATAAGCAAATTCAGTGGCAGATGTGGATATTGTCTGCAAAATGTGTTGCGAATAGCGTCGCTAGTAAAGAAGTAATAAATCAAAAAGTCGTGCCTGGTGCCGAAGTTTAACTGTATGAACAGCGAAAATGCAGCAAGCGATAAACTTTTTTGCTTTCTTCATTTTGTGGGTGGTGTCACAAGGAAGAAGTTTCGAAATGTTTTGAAATTATGTGTAAAGATTGTGGAAGTCGCTAATTGCTCGCGTTTTAAAACACTGTATGAATGTAGACTAAGTATTTTGCGCACCTGAGGTGTGCTGCATCAATACATGCACACGGTCTGTAACTTTAATTCTTGACTTAGTCTGTTAATTTTGTAACGTAAGATTATACCTCGTAATAAGTAGATTATAAAAACATTTTTTTAATTCGGTCACTAGCTGTATGAACTACTGAAACTCAAATTTTTGTTGCCCCTGGAAGATAAGCAGCCTGCAACTGGAACCGTGTCCGGAATTAGCCGCTAATTACTAAAGACATATCGGGGAAACCGTCAACTTCTGGCCTTAGATGTCACTCGTAAAAATGAGGGAAGGAAACAAGGGGGCAGGGGGTGAGAGCTCCGTTCTCTTCAAATGGTCGATCTTTCAATTGCTTTGACACCCCTCATCTGTATTTCACTTTCTCTCCTTGGTTTTACCGCGCGTAGCTCTGTATACTTTCCACCCCCAGTCCACTAGCATACATTCAATGCACCGCTCCAGACTAATGTGTTATGCAGATCCAGTTTTGACAAACATCTTCCCGTAATGAGCCCTAACAACGCAGCCACTGCACTACACACCACACACACTCATCGCAGTCAACCACACTACGCTGTTACACGACTGATTCATCGTTCACTGGTTGGATGGAAGAGCAAGACATTGTTTTTCATTTGCAAGAAACTGGTGTTACGTCCTTATGAAATCGACCTTGCATAGTGAATATGATCATTTACGATACCAGTAGAGGAAAAAAAGAATATGCTTGAGAAAAACAAACATAAGACGAGCCGTAACGGCTAATGCAGAGGTGCAAAACATATCATTTGCGAGAAATACGCCTTAAATGATGGACGGGAAATGCAGAATGTGGAAAATCACTGTCAGCGATGTCTTATTTTGAATTTTTTCGATACTGCTTAAAAGATACATTGCATCGGGTTCCTTGATGATAAATGTTCCAGATGTAGGTGGACGTCCAAGCAAACAATAAGCTAAAGGTAAATACAAATAAAACAAAAATCAGAGAAAACTAAACAAGTTTTTGAAAACCAGCAACGTTACAGGGAATACGCCACTGAAAAAAATGAAGAAATTCTGCTGGTTGGGTAGCACAGTGACAGTAGAACTGGAGCCTAACGGATATCAAGAGAAGAATAACCATTACCAAACAAGGCTACAGGAAAGAAATAATGTACACAACTACGAAAAGGAAAAAGAAAGTTTCAATTAATTCATTTGGTGTGCTTTACTCTATGACTGAGATTCATGGAACTTTGGTGAACAAGATGGAAAAAATTAGGAGCTGTAGATATGCGGATATGGAGGATCAAAACGAAACAAATCCCAGACAGAAAGTTTGACTAAGCAGGCAGTGTTAAAAAATCAATTAAAAAGGACACTTTTCTACATTGCACAAAATACAAAAACAAAACTTTATTTGGCCTCTTATTCGACACTACACCTTAAAGAAGTTAATCGACGAAAAAAGTGTTGGAAAACATATCATATGGCAGGTCCAGAAAATCGATATTGCAGGGTAGGAAAATTGATATTACAGGGTAATGAACCACAGAGTACAGATGGCAAGACAGAGAAGAGAAGACAAGACATCTACATCTACATCCATACTCCGCAAGCCATTTGACGGTGTGTGGCGGAGGGTACTTTGAATACCTCTATCGGTTCTCCCTTATATTCCAGTCTCGTATTGTTCGTGGGAAGAAAGATTGTCGGTATGTCTCTGTGTGGGCTCTAATCTCTCTGATTTAATCCTCATGGTCTCCTCGCGAGATATACGTAGGAGGGAGCAATATACTCCTTGACTCCTCGGTGAAGGTATTATCTCGAAACTCAACAAAAGCCCGTACCGAGCTACAGAGCGTCTCCCTTGCAGAGTCTTCCACTGGAGTTTATCCATCATCTCCGTAACGCATTCGCGATTACTAAATGATCCTGTAACGAAGCGCGCTGCTCTCCGTTGGATCTTCTCTATCTCTTCTATCAACCCTATCTGGTGCGGATCCCACACCGGTGAGCTGTATTCAAGCAGTGGGCGAACAAGTGTACTGTAACCTACTTCCTTTGTTTTCGGACTGCATTTCCTTAGGATTCTTCCAACGAATCTCAGTCTGGCATCTGCTTTACGGACGATTAATTTTATATGGTCATTCCATTTTAAATCACTCCTAATGCCTACTCCCAGATAATTTATGGAATTAACTGCTTCCAGTTGGTGACCTGCTATATTGTAGCTAAATGATAAAGGATCTTTCTTTTTATGGATTAGCAACACATTAAACTTGTCTACATTGAGATTCAATTGCCATTCCCTGCAACATGCGTCAATTCGTTGCAGATCCTCCTCCATTTCAGTACAGTTTTCCATTGTTACAACCTCTCGATATACTACAGCATCATCCGCAAAAAGCCTCAGTGAACTTCTGATGTTATCCTCAAGGTCATTTATATATATTGTGAATAGGAACGGTCCTACGACACTCCCATGCGTCACACCTGAAATAAGTCTTACTTCGGAAGACTCCTCTCCATTGAGAATGGCATGCTGCATCCTTTTATCTAGGAACTCTTCAATAAAATCACACAATTGGTCTGATAGTCTATACGCTCTTACTTTGTTCATTAAATGACTGTGGGGAACTGTATCAAACGACTTGCGGAAGTCAAAAAACACGGCATCTACCTGGGAACCCGTGTCTATGGCCCTCTTAGTCTCGTGGACGAATAGCGCGTGCTGGGTTTCACACGATCGTCTCTTTCGAAACCCATGCTGATTCCTACAGAGTAGATTTCTAGTCTCCAGAAAAGTCATTATACTGGAACATAATACGTGTTCAAATGGTTCAAATGGCTCTGAGCACTATGGGACTTCACATCTTAGGTCATCACTCCCCTAGAACTTAGAACTACTTAAACCTAACTAACCTAATGACATCACACACAACCATGCCCGAGGCAGGATTCGAACCTGCGACCGCAGTGGTCGCGCGGTTCCAGACTGTAGCGCCTAGAACCGCTCGGCCACCCCGGCCGGCTAATACGTGTTCCAAAATTGTACAGAGAAGAGAACGGCTGCATCAGCAAAGTAATTAGCGGATGATGAAGACGTTTTCATACTCTCGTCAATTACCTGTATTGTTAATTTACCACAAAACAAATCTGTATATTGTGTTTTCGTTTCACGTGTGGAACACCGTAACTAGTATCCGGAGATGTTCACATCAAAGCTCGAGACAAAACAGAACCTCTGAAGGATCAAATGCTCGCCAACGAATCCTTCGCGGCACAAACCGCTGTTGATCGTTCCAGCACTCGAGGAATGAGGATGTCGCTTGTTCCGCCGCCGTGATTGCGCGGAAGAGTGAAGTCATCGCGCGCCTAGAGTAGCTGCAGCTCTGCTGCCAGACGTTTCCCACAGCTGCGTCAGAACTGCTTTGTCATCCTGACGCTCAATTGATGTGGCCGACACAATACAAGCGGTGGCGGAAGGGCAGGGGGAGGTGGTGGAGAGGCGCTCACGTAGCGTTCTCTGGCGGGGCAACATCGTCACGACTCGGTGTGTTCTATTCCTGGCGGCCGCCTAGTGACGAGAACTAGGGTTCCTCGCTTACGGCAGCTAACGTACCAGGGAGATTGAGGCGCCAGTAGATGCTGAGCTACATGGATTGGCGCTGGTACACCTCACTCAGCCACGCTGCTACTTTTCCGGTGACGGTAGTTTCAGAATGAAAAGTGGACGTTGACTGGTCATTTACCGAAAAAGGGCCAGACGTGTCATTTAAAATCAGTGCTTAATGAAACCACAGCTGTGTTCGCATCGTCACCTGGTCTTCTCGGTCTTCACAGACACACTTCCACGGCAGAAACTGTTTGTCCACTGATGACTGGCACCTTGTTATGCCACTGAGATGCTTTTATGTACCGGCCACTTCGTGGTACACAAAGGCTAAACCGCCCGAATGTAAGTTTTCAATCGTTCTTACTTCGATTTGGGTTTAATGCTAAGAGGGTCGGTCAGAAAGTAACGCCTCCAATTTTTTTTATTTTTTTTAAAAAATGGGTCAAATGGCTCTGAGCACTATGGTACTTAACTACTGAGTTCATCAGTCCCCTAGAACTTAGAACTACTTAAACCAAACTAACGTAAGGACATCACACACATCCATGTCCGAGGCAGGATTCGAACCTGCGACCGTAGCAGTCGCGCGGTTCCGAACTCAAGCGCCTAGAACCGCGAGGCCACCGCGGCCGGCTTTGTTTTCATTTTACAAGGAAAGTAAATGCCATATACATAGGTTAATAGCTACAAAATTCACGATAAATTTGTCACTTTTCAATATAATAACCATCTTTGTCTACAGGTTTATTCCATCCTGAGACAAGAGTGTGTAGATCTGTAAAAATCATGGTCCTACTTTCACATCCACTGGAATACAGAATTTTTCAGGGTCGCCGTACCTTCAAAGTAAGGTTGCTGTAGCAGGATGAGCTATTACGCAGGGCACATTAACATTAATTTTTTTTAAACTGACACGTGTGAAAGCGAACGGTTTAGAGACGCAAAAACGTTCCACTAAACATTAGTCAACAATCGAGCGGTTTTCGAGGTAAGTGTGAATATTCGGTTACTACCAGGCACTGACTTCAGTATGAAATATTGTCCTACTGAATCAAAAATATTTGAATTATAAACGCGTCGATTAAGTCCCCATCTTGGATTGAAATTTCACTCGCGGTCTACGTTAACAAGGAACTTTGCTTCAGCACGTTACACGTTACAATTTACTGTACATGCGCAGCTATTAAATAGGGTGCTCCGTGTGACTTCCTCGCATTTCGATGAAATACTTCACGCGTCTCTGCAGGGAGTTACGAATATTTTCAATAACTCTCGCATTCTTTCATGAAGCTTTGAAAGACTGTCCAATTCCTCAACGGTATTAATGGGAGTCCTGTACACTTCACTTCTGACATCACCACAGAAAGAAAAACCCACAGAACAGAGGTCGGGCAATTTTGGAGGGCAAAATGTGCCGGTGCCGCATCATACGTCAACCATATTCACCAACCGTGAGTCATAGGTGAAATGTGAGGCCAATTATATGGGTACTTAATTGAAAAGGTTACATTTAAAGTATTCGAGAATAGGTACAGGGTTAGACAAAAACATGGGAACATCGCGAGAAATGTTTGAACATAAACAAGCCTGCAGGTTGCGCTGTTATGTGCGCTTACAAGCAGCAGCTGGGCAAAGTCCTAAATACGTTGCAGCTGTCAGGCGTGGTGAGAAGAGTGCTCTGTATATTGTGAGTCCATTATGTCGGGACGAGAGTGAGCAAATCGTTGGTGCTCGTAAGGTGGCGTGCTTCTGTAACTAAGGTAATCAAAGTAGTTGGTATTTCAAGAGGTACAGTATCAAAGATTGGTAACGCATACAGTAAAGTCAGAAAATACCATCCGCTAACTTATAAGGCGGCCGATAGTTTGTTAGGTGATCGTGACAGACGGACATTGAAGAGAATTGTGACGAAAAATAAGGGGACGACGGGTGCAAAAGACACCGCAGAACTAAATGTCACACTCGTGAACTCTATCAGCACCAATGTAACATAAAAGGAGTTTCATAAACAGAGAAATGCAGAGCGAGCGGGAATTTCAAAATCACTCATGAGTGATGCAAATGTCTGTAACGGGAGAACGTGGTGCCGAAGCCATCAGACCTGCAGCAATGGAAGAATGCCATTTGGTCGGATGAGTCTTGTTTCACACTGTTCGAACTTGTGGCCGAGTTTACGTCGCAAGAGTGAAACACGGCAGGGGGTTTAGTGATAATCGGGGCAGCCATATCGTGGTTCAAAATGTTCAAATGTTTGTGAAATCTGATGGGACTTAACTGCTAAGGTCATCAGTCCCTAAGCTTACACGCTACTTAACCTAAATTATCCTAAGGACAAACACACACCCCCATGCCGGAGGGAGGACTCGAATCTCCGCCGCGACCAGCCACATAGTCCATGACTGCAGCGCCCTCGACCACGCGGCTAATCCTGCTCGGCATATCGTGGTATTCCGTGAGCCCACAAAGTTACATTGCAAGGTCGCTTTACTGCCAACGATTATGTAACCATTTTGGCTGATCAGGTTCAGCCCATGGTACAATGTTTGTCCCCCTATGGTGATGCCGCGTTCCAAGACGACAGGACCCCTGTGCCGGCCGCGATGACTTAGCGGTTCTAGGCACTTCAGTCCGGAAACGTGCGACTGATACGGTCGTAGGTTCGAGTCCTGCCTCGGGCATGGATGTGTGTGATGTCCTTAGGTCAGTTAGGTTTAAGTAGTTTTAAGTTCTAGGGGACCTATGACCTAAGATGTTAAGTCCCATGGTGCTCACAGCCATTTGAACCACTTGATGGACCCCTGTACACAAAGCTCGCATCATCCTGGACTGGTTTTATGAGCAGGGGGATGAATTATCACATCTGCCTTGGCCTCCTCAGTCATCAGATCTTATTACTACTGAGCCTCTGTGATCTATGTAGGAGAGAAGAATGCGTGATCGCAATGCACCTCTAATCTTCGTTACTTGAACTTACCACTATCTCCAAGGAAGAATGGTGTAAGATTCCCATGAAAACCATACAGGTGCCGTATTTATCCATTCCGAGAAGACTAGAAGTTGTTTTGAATGCCAACGAGTGTCCTACACCGTATGAGGAGTAGTAATGTCCTGCATTTTTGGTGTTTCCATATTTTTGTCCAACCCCTGTAGGAATTACGGAGCAATCGCAAGGTCGGTTTTGATTGTGGAGGAATCACAGGGTCGCTTTCTACGGAACTGCAGCGTCGCTCCCTTTCTGGGCAGACGTGGGCACGGACTGCGCGTGGGCGGCGCCGGGTCCCGAACCCTGCCCCGCGCTGGGCGGCGCGCTTCCTAATAAGACGAGCCGAGCAGAGGCAAGCTGCGGCCGGATTCTATTTGTGGCCTCCACGAGCTGCGCTGCAATGCAATACTGGCCGCTAGCGGAGCCTCTGTCCCAGGATTAATGGTGGACAACGGCGCGGTCTATATCACGGTTTTACGTCGTGGTATCTTGCGCCACTGGGAAGCGTGCATTACATAAACAAGCAGAAGGTGACTCTCCTTTATGAGGCGACACAACAAACTCTGGTACAGAATCCCAAGTTACGACCCTTTCTGTTCAACATTAAAACGAGAGCTAGTGTGGGAGGATTTGAAGTCACAGCGAAGCTCCCCGAAGCTCGACAGTCTGAATTTAAAATATTTCCTCTCTAGCGCACCTTATCTAGAAATCAGAGCAGCCCAAACACGGAATTTCGCTACACTACTGGCCATTAAAATTGCTGCATGAAGAAGAAATGCAGATGATAAACGGGTATTCATTGGACAAATATATTATACTAGAACTGACATGTGATTACACTTTCACGCAATTTCGGTGCATAGGTCCTGAGAAATCAGTACCCAGAACAACCGCCTCTGGCCGTAATAACGGCCTTGATACGTCTCGGCATTGAGTCAGACAGAGCTTGGATGGGGCGTACAGGTACAGCTGCCCATGCAGCTTCAACACGATACCACAGTTCATCAGGAGTAGTGACTGGCGTATTGTGACGAGCCGGTTGCTCGGCCACCATTGACCACACGTTTTCAATTGGTGAGAGATCTGGAGAATGTGCTGGCCAGGGCAGCAGTCGAACATTTTCTGTATCCAGAAAGGCCCGTACAGGACCTGCAACATGCGGTCGTGCATTGTCCTGGTGTAATGTAGGGTGTCGCAGGGATCGAATGAAGGGTAGAGCCACTGGTCGTAACACATCTGAAATGTAACGTCCACTGTTCAAAGTGGCGTCAATGCGAACAAGAGGTGACCGAGACGTGTGACCAATGGCACCCCATCACGCCGGGTGATAAGCCAGTATGGCGATTGCGTATACACGCTTCCAATGCGAGTTCACTGCGATGTCGCCAAACACGGATGCGACCAACATGCTGCTGTAAACAGAACCTGGATTCACCCAAAAAAAATTACGTTTTGCCATTCGTGCACCTAGGTTCGTCGTTGAGTACACCATTGCAGGCGCTCCTGTCTGTGATGCAGCGTCAAGGGTAACCGCAGCCATGGTCTCCGAGCTGATAGTGCATGCTGCTGCAAACGTCGTCGAACTGTTCTTGCAGATGGTTATTGTCTTGCAAAAATCCCCATCTGTTGACTCAGGGATCGAGACGTGGCTGCACGATCCGTTACAGCCATGCGGATAAGATGCCTGTCATCTCGACTGCTAGTGATACGAGGGCGTTGGGATCCAGCACGGCGTTCCGTATTACCCTCCTGAATCCAACAATTCCATATTCCTCTAACAGTCATTGGATCTCGACCAACGCGAGCAGCAATGTCGCGATAAGATAAAGCGCAATCGTGATAGGCTAGAATCCGACCTTTATCAAAGTCGTAAACGTGATGGTACGCATTTCTCCTTCTTACACGAGGAAGAAGATGCTGCGATATGCAAATGATTAGCTTTTCAGAGCATTCACGCAAGGTTGGCGCCGGTGGCGACACCTACAACGTGCTGACATGAGGAAAGTTTCCAATCGATTTCTCACACACAAACAGCAGTTGCCCGGCGTTGCCTGGTTAAACGTTATTGTGATGCCTAATGTGAGCAGGAGAATTGCGTACCATAACGTTTCTGAGTTTGATAAAGGGCCGGATTGTTGCCGATCGCATGGATACCCGTTTATCATCTGCATTTCTTCTTGGTGTAGAAATTTTAATGGGTAGTAGTTTAACTTCACTTAAAACAAGGGGGTGGAGGATTTGTGTATGTGTGTGTGTGTGTGTGTGTGTGTGTGTGTGTGCGCGCGCGCGTGCGCGCGCGTGTGTGTGTGTGTGTGTGTGTGTGTGTGTGTGTGTGTGTGTGTGTGTGTGTGTGTACGTTTCTTGCAATGTACCAGATGGTCAGAGAGCAATGTGGAGGACCACACAGGACGCCGCGTACTCGCATGAAGAAGTGTTACTAACACTCAAGAGAGTTTGTTTGAAAGTCATTGTGTGTATGCATTTGGCCAGCTGATCGAATTGGGCAATATATAGGCACATGGGGTTTTCAGAACTGGTACTGGCACAATGCTTGGAACGTGAAGGCAACCATACACGTCGTCAAGAGCCTGACCACACTAACGACGAATTGCACTGTTGTGCAGGGTGCACATTGGAACCACTTCATATCTGCGCCTGTCGTCCGGGCACAATTGATGGTCTCGCCACAGCGGTGCATGTCAGTGTCGTGCAACTGATTGGAGATTAACAGAAGCCGGGATACTACACTCCTGGAAATGGAAAAAAGAACACATTGACACCGGTGTGTCAGACCCACCATACTTGCTCCGGACACTGCGAGAGAGCTGTACAAGCAATGATCACACGCACGGCACAGCGGACACACCAGGAACCGCGGTGTTGGCCGTCGAATGGCGCTAGCTGCGCAGCATTTGTGCACCGCCGCCGTCAGTGTCAGCCAGTTTGCCGTGGCATACGGAGCTCCATCGCAGTCTTTAACACTGGTAGCATGCCGCGACAGCGTGGACGTGAACCGTATGTGCAGTTGACGGACTTTGAGCGAGGGCGTATAGTGGGCATGCGGGAGGCCGGGTGGACGTACCGCCGAATTGCTCAACACGTGGGGCGTGAGGTCTCCACAGTACATCGATGTTGTCGCCAGTGGTCGGCGGAAGGTGCACGTGCCCGTCGACCTGGGACCGGACCGCAGCGACGCACGGATGCACGCCAAGACCGTAGGATCCTACGCAGTGCCGTAGGGGACCGCACCGCCACTTCCCAGCAAATTAGGGACACTGTTGCTCCTGGGGTATCGGCGAGGACCATTCGCAACCGTCTCCATGAAGCTGGGCTACGGTCCCGCACACCGTTAGGCCGTCTTCCGCTCACGCCCCAACATCGTGCAGCCCGCCTCCAGTGGTGTCGCGACAGGCGTGAATGGAGGGACGAATGGAGACGTGTCGTCTTCAGCGATGAGAGTCGCTTCTGCCTTGGTGCCAATGATGGTCGTATGCGTGTTTGGCGCCGTGCAGGTGAGCGCCACAATCAGGACTGCATACGACCAAGGCACACAGGGCCAACACCCGGCATCATGGTGTGGGGAGCGATCTCCTACACTGGCCGTACACCACTGGTGATCGTCGAGGGGACACTGAATAGTGCACGGTACATCCAAACCGTCATCGAACCCATCGTTCTACCATTCCTAGACCGGCAAGGGAACTTGGTGTTCCAACAGAACAATGCACGACCGCATGTATCCCGTGGCACCCAACGTGCTCTAGAAGGTGTAAGTCAACTACCCTGGCCAGCAAGATCTCCGGATCTGTCCCCCATTGAGCATGTTTGGGACTGGATGAAGCGTCGTCTCACGCGGTCTGCACGTCCAGCACGAACGCTGGTCCAACTGAGGCGCCAGGTGGAAATGGCATGGCAAGCCGTTCCACAGGACTACATCCAGCATCTCTACGATCGTCTCCATGGGAGAATAGCAGCCTGCATTGCTGCGAAAGGTGGATATACACTGTACTAGTGCCGACATTGTGCATGCTCTGTTGCCTGTGTCTATGTGCCTGCGGTTCTGTCAGTGTGATCATGTGATGTATCTGACCCCAGGAATGTGTCAATAAAGATTCCCCTTCCTGGGACAATGAATTCACGGTGTTCTTATTTCAATTTCCAGGAGTGTAAATCGCGGTCCTATGTGCAGGCTGCCGTAAACACCACGACACAGAAACAGAGGTGCTGTGTTTGGAAATCATGAACTGATGATTAGCGCCGCTATTCATTTTCAGCGATAAAGCTTGGCTGTGGACTACTTTGTATGACGATCGCTTCTGAGCACGGCTCTGGCGGTGAAGGAGGACACATTCTGCTAATGGTTTGCACTCACAGTTGTTATCACTAGCGTTATAGCGAGAGGAGCCAACGGGTAAGACTTCAGGTCATTCTGGTAGTGATTCATGGAACTCTGACGGCACAGCAGTTCGTCAAAGGCGTCATGCCTCCTCGTGTGTTGCTTCTCATAACATCGTTTCTTGGCATGATTTTTCAATAGCGCAAAGCTCTTTCTCACTCGGAACCAGTCTGCACAATTTGCCTGTGCGACGTGCAGAATCCTATGATTCATCCCCAGTAGGATATGTGTAAAAGCAGCTAGTAAGACAACTCCATCTCAGTGCCAATAGCCTGGATATCGAAAGTCAGTTAAAACAGTTATAGACCAAATTGCTACAAAGGAGGATATTATGGTCATGTGATAACCTTCCAGATCAAATCGGTGCAGGAAATCACACCCAAAGGGTTGCAATATCCTACTCACAAGGCGGCAACAATGTATTTGTGTTGTTAACTTTTTATTTAACTTGCTTTGTGCCATCGAAATAAAAGCACATAATCTCGCAGCGCGCCAAGTTTCTTTTCAGTAGCAACAGTCCCTTGAAACTAACACCTGTGTAATTCAGCAATTACGCACTCCGCTTCAAAAAATAAAGTTTGTACTGAAGATTCTGCTGTGTGCTTCGTGTGTGGCAGTATTAGTTTTACGGTAATACGACGTTGCTGTTTCCAAGAACACCGAAGCAGCTGAGTACTGAGACGTGGTATACATCGCGGCGACCTCAAGAAACTGGCGACAGCAAATGGAGCAAGTAGTGGGGAATGTCGCCCAAGGAATGCAGCCACCGCTGACCTCGCCAGCCGAAACGAGTTATCGCGAGTCGCCGTTCTGGACACAATACGGCGTCAAATACGGCCGCAAGGCCAATAAAATATCTTCACGATATCATCGTACTCATGCCAACGTCTACGTGCATAACGGCTTGGACTGGAAGTTGCGACCTACATACTTAACCCGACGAAGTACCCAACTGACGGCAGTTTTCTTTACCCCTTTCCGCACTTCACGACGGAACGGCGTTAGGTTCAGAGTTTTTCGGTTTGGGCCAAACTAGAAGCTGCTAAATTCGGACGTTAGTTATCAAATATCCCAGTGAGTTTCGTGTCTCATCGTCACAGAGCGAGATGACGCTGTGGTTGAGGCACTGGATATGTAACAAGGAACAGCAGAGGTCAAATCCGCGTTGTAGTGTCACAAGATATTGGAGCTTTCACACCGCTGTACTTCTCGAATAAGCGAATAAGGGCGAGAAAGAGCAGTAGTAATTTAATACATGTTAAAATGATTTTTTTCATCTATTCAAATGATTTTATTTTTGCGTCCCAACAACAAATGAAACATATATTTCATAAATGTCTTTTTCTGTTCCATGTCGAGATCACGGGTGATGCAACATGTCGACGGCAGAATTTTCGTTCCAGCTGCCGTAGATACTGAACCGGTCAAGTCAAGAAGGTCTCGTCGTTCACCGCTGCTTACCTCTAACTCTATTGTATATTTCTGAATTTCACTGTAAAAGCGAAAAAAAATGAATATCTGATATGTAACATAGTATCTAACAAACAGTCCAGACACTCGTTGCTGTGTGAGTTGTTATCGTCTGACAGCTGGAAAGACGCTAGCGTCCCTAGTGGTGAGAAAGACAGTCGTAAGATTAATGCTGTTTTTAATTGCATTTGTGCTTAAGTAAAGAAAAAGTCACTGCATTTGAAGAACGACATGTTTCTACCAGAGTGCGTATAAAATTTTCACTTTTCACACTACCACCCCCAAGTGTTTCTTTGGTAACATACGTGGCTACATCTGCGGAGCCACATATTCTACTGGAGTCACACTTGAAAATGGGCAATGGCCGAAGCCGATAGTGTCAAAAAAAATTTATAAGCAGTCTAGTGGAAAAATGTCGTTCTTCAGATTTACTGAGAATGCAGAAAAAATGTTAGTTACTGCATATTTGCCTTTGAAGCAGTGGTAAGTAATCAAGGGACATGAATGACCGTGAAAGAAATGTAATCGCTCTGATTCAGTGTCATAATCTCTAACTTATTCATGAAGAAATATTTTCGAATATGCTTACAATTGCAGCATACTACGCTAGAAGCAAGAGAATATTTCACGCAAGAGAAGCATATACTTCTGTTATTATGATAGGCCCTTTTCTTGACAAGTAAAAATTTTATATGGTGTCTACTGATTCGCAGATTTTTATACTTCATTCGACTTTCTGTATATGTAATTATTGTTTCTTCAAAAGACGACTGTGCTGAAGGTCCTTGACGTTTGTGCCCAAGAGGTAGAATTGCAGAATTTGCTTCTTCTGCGTTGGGAAACAGTTTTACTGCTTTTGACAGCTCCTGTGGTTTTCTCCTCAGCTACAGATTTGGTGGCTTATTTGGTACGTTAAATAATTTAGGTGTCGCATGCCGTACAGGATTCCTACGTTCCAAATTCACTGATTTGGTTGGAAATATAGCGAAAAAGATTTCACGTTGCTGAGCAGATACACGACGTCATTCTGCAGAAGGGCATGTCTTCCAGTGTTAACTAGCCATTTTTTTGTTCTTAAAGGAAAATGACATTCTTCAGTAATATCTGTACATGGTAAATATACTGGAGTGTAAAATACCGTTTCATACCTCCAAGGGTCATTAGGAAATTAAAGAGAGACAAATGTGGTGTAACATTTTAGTTATCGCCGATTTTTATTGTACTACATACGCTCGTTATTGTAAAAACTATGTTACAAATCAATGTAACAGATACTATTCGCATTCATTCGATATCGTACTCAAAAATGTAATTTACTGTCCGCCTAGAGAGCGGTATAGTGGAGGTATTGCATAATACATATACGCAAAACATCACCGGATTTTCACAGTGGTTTCAATTTCACCACCTTTCGGAGCTTAAAAACAAAGGTCAGCGAGCTACGACGGGTTGTACGAGTGTTTTGCCAACAATCGCCACCTGACGTCACCCTGTCCGGCGGCGAGCCGGGGCTACCAAAGGCTGCCCGACAACTCCTTTCCGCGCAAGCATAAGTTCAGCCTCCTTTGGAGGCCTCGCCTCTATGAAGAGGAGCACCGTACCAGCCCCGGCAGTGACTTGCTCTGATGACGGTGGTGGAGACAGATGTCAGAACCTTGATGAATGTATTCCAATTAACGCGATTTGGAAACCGAAAATATTTTTATGGCGGCCCAGTCATTTACCATACTTCAGAATGCCAGTTTCGTTTGGGAAGTCAGGGTCCATAAAGGGTAGACAGTAGCTCACAAGTCTGTAACAAGTACATGTATAAGCTATGATTTTTCGTGGTTTCCCAGGTACCTTACTTCAGGCTAATGCCGGAGTGGTTCCTGCAAACAGATCACGGCCAGACACATAACGACCAAACCGTGTTCCCGTTGTTCCACAAATCAGGGAGATCGCGGAAAATTTCACTCCGTTCAGTTATAATGTGGCCACTGTCAGCCTTCGTGTCGGGTGTGTAAGCCTGGTGCTATAAGGCTGAGTTCGGGTCTCCACGTAACAGAAGGCGTGGTTCGACTGACAAGGAAACTCTGTTTCGTAGTTTCACAGTGCAAAGCCGATAGCCACATGTCACAGCTCTCCTGTAAACTGAAAACAATACACTACAACTACATACATACTCCGCAATCCACCACACGGTGCGTGGCGGAGGGTACCTCGTACCACAACTAGCATCTTCTCTCCCTGTTCCACTCCCAAACAGAACGAGGGAAAAATGACTGCCTATATGCCTCTGTACGAGCCCTAATCTCTCTTATCCTATCTTTGTGGTCTTTCCGCGAAATGTAAGTTGGGGCAGTAAAATTGTACTACAGTCAGTAGCGATTCACGAAAAGAACGCCTCCTTTCCTCTAGACACTCCCACCCGAGTTCCTGAAGCATTTCCGTAACACTCGCGTGATGATCAAACCTACCAGTCACAAATCTAGCAGCCCGCCTCTGAATTGCTTCTATGTCCTCCCTCAATCTGACCTGACAGGGATCCCAAACGCTCGAGCAGTACTCAAGAATAGGTCGTATTAGTGTTTTATAAGCGGTCTCCTTTACAGATGAACCACATCTTCCCAAAATTCTACCAATGAACCGAAGACGACTATCCGCCTTCCCCACAACTGCCATTACATGCTTGTACCGCTTCATATCGCTCTGCAATGTTACGCCAAAATATTTAATCGACGTAACTGTGTCAAGCGCTACACTACTAATGGGGTATTCAAACATTACAGGATTCTTTTCCCTATTCATTTGCATTAATTTACATTTATCTATATTTAGAGTTAGCTGCCATTCTTTACACCAATCACAAATCCGGTCCAAGTCATCTTGTATCCTCCTACAGTCACTCAACGACGACACCTTCCCGTACACCACAGCATCATCAGCAAACAGCCGCACATTGCTATCCACCCTATCCAGTAGATAATTTATGTAGACAGAAAACAACAGTGGACCTACCAGACTTCCCTGTTGCATTCCAGATGATACCCTCACCTCCGATGAACACTCACCATCGAGGACAACGTACTGGGTTCTATTAGTTGTCTTCGAGCCACTCACATTCTTGGGAACCAGTCCCATATGCTCGTACCTCAGTTAAGAGTCTGCAATGGCGCACCGAGTCAAACGCTTTTTGGAAGTCAAGGAATATGGCATCTGTCTGGGTACCCTTCAGCCATGGTGCGCAAGATATCATGTGAAAAAAGGGCGAGTTGCGTTTCGCAGGAGCGATGCTTTCTAAAGCCGTGCTGATGCATGGACAGCAACTTCTCTGTCTCAAGGCAATTCACTATATTCGAACTGAGAATACGTTCGAGAATAATGAGAAAGATAGGGGGCGTAAGCCTGGGGTGCGGAACAGGGAGCAGCGTGAGCATTCCGGCGTCGCGGCTTCTGTTCTGGCCTGTCGGCGTTATCCCCGGCGTGGTGCGGGTAGCGGCCCTGCTTTGCCCTGCCTGCCTGCCTGCCTGCCCTGATGTCACCGCTGCAAAGGCGCGTCGACCTTGGACACGGCACGAGTCTAGCCGTCTGCTCCCGGCTGCCTCTCACACCACTGTCTCCTTTTGTCGGCTGCAGTCTTCCTTTAGCTGCGGTCATTTCTTCCTACACCGATGAAAATAGGAAGTGTTACACACTGAACAACTTCATCTACATCTACACGACTACTCCGCAATTCATATTTAAGTGAGTGGCAGAGAGTTCGGCGTACCGTCACCACCCTGTTTCTCTACCTTTCCATCGTCGAACAGCGCGTGGCAAAAACGAAAACCTACATCTTGCCGTGCAAGCTCTGATTTCTCTTATTTTATTACGATTATCATTTCTCCTTATGTAGGTCACTGTCAACAAAATAATTCCACCTTCGGAGGGGAAAGATGGCAATTTAAATTTCGTTAGCCGCGCGGGATTAGCCGAGAGGTCTAGGGCGCTACAGTCATGGACTGTGTGGCTGGTCCCGGCGGAGGTTCGAGTCCTCAAAGGCTCTGAGCACTATGGGACTTAACTTCTGAGGTCATCAGTCTCCTAGAACTTAAAACAACTTAAACCTAACTAACCTAAGGACATCACACACATCTATGCCCGAGGCAGGATTCGAACTTGCGACGGTAGTGGTCGCGCGGTTCCAGACTGAAGCGCCTAGAACCGCTCGGCCACTCCAACCGGCTTCGAGTCCTCCCTCGGGCATGTGTGTGTGTTTGTCCTTAGGATAATTTAGGTTAAGTAGTGTGTAAGCTTAGGGACTGATGACCTTGGCAGTTAAGTCCCATAAGATTTAAAAAAAAAAAAAAATAAATAAAAAAAAAATAATTTGGTTAAACTGTCTCGCTGATATGAAAAACGCCGGTGCTTTAATTATTTCCACCCCAACTCCCATATTATATCCGTGACGCTCACTCCTGTATTTTGCTATAATCCAGAACGAGATGTCCTTCTTTTAACTTTTTCGATGTCCTCCGTCAGTCCTGTCTAGTAAGGATCCCATGTCACACAGCAGTCGGTTGGCTGATTCGGGTGAGAGAACCAAACAGCGAGGTCGTCGGTCTCATCGGATCAGGGAAGGATGGGGAACAAAATCGACGGTGCCCTTTCAAAGGAACCATCCCGGCATTTGCCTGAAGCGATTTAGGGACATCACGGAAAATCTAAATCAGGATGGCCGGACACGGGTTCGAACAGTCTCCTCCAGAATGCGAGTCCAGTGTGCCAACCACTGTGCCACCTCGCTCGGTCTCCAGCACAGGTCGGAGAGCGTAGTTTAGGCACACTTGTTGCATCCTCTAAGTGTTCTGCCAGTAACAGCCAGCCGCCTTCTCCACAACAGTTTCTATGTCATGCCTCCAATTTAAGTTGTTCATGGAACTTCCAAGCAGATTAAAACTGCGCGCCAGACCGAGACTCGAACTCGAGCCCTTTGCTTGTCGCGGGTAAGTACTCTGCCGACTGAGCTTCCCAAGCACGACTCAAGGTCCTTCCTCACAGCTTCACTTCCTCCGGTATCTCGTCTGCTACTTCCCAAGATTCACAGACGCTCTCCTGCAAGTTTCACTGGATAGCTTCTGTGAAGTTTGGAAGTTAGGAGATGAGGTACTTGCGCTAGTAAAACTCTGAGGAGGGGTCGTGGTGCACACTCCGTTGCAGTGTGAAAAAATCATTGTAGAAAAATGTTCATAATTGTAATCCTAGGTATTCAAATGTTCAAATGTGCGTGAAATCTTATGGGACTTAACTGCTAAGGTCATCAGTCCCCAAGCTTACACACTACTTAATCTACATTATCCTAAGGACAAACATACACACCCATGCCCGAGGGAGGACTCGAACCTCCGCCGGGAGCAGCCGCACAGTCCATGACTGCAGCGCCCAAGACCGCTCGGCTAATCCCGCGCGGCCCTAGGTATTCGTAAAACCATTGTATTTGTGTGGTTTATTGTGTAGCTGGAATATAACGTATTCCTTTTATTACTCATATGGATGAACTCACACTTTTTATTGTTTAGCAACAACTGCCACTTTTCGCACCATACAGATACTTTCTATGAATCATTTCGCAATTTGTTTCGATCTTGTGATGACTTTAGTATACCGTAAAGAACAGTATCATCTGAAAACCGTCTAAGAGGACTGTTCAGATTTTTTACTAAATAGTTTATATGGATTAAGAACAGCAGAGGAACTAAAATATTTCCTTGTAGAACGCTAGACGACTTCTCATCAATTACTAGCAACTGTGACCTTTCTGAGGGGAAATCAGGAACCCAGTCGCACAGCTGCGAGGATACTGCGTAGGCACGCAGTTTGGGACCCCCATCACATAGGAGGAGGGAGAGAAGATCCAACGAAGAGCGGCGCGTTTCGTCAAGGGATCGTCTAGTCGTCGCGAGACCGTTACCGAGATGCTCAACGAACTCAGCTTGCAGTCAAATGGTTCAATGGCTCTGAGCACTATGGGACTTAGCATCTGTGGTCATCAGTCCCCTAGAACTTAGAACTACTTAAACCTAACTAACCTAAGGACATCACACACAGCCATGCCCGAGGCAGGATTCGAACCTGCGACCGTAGCGGTCACGCGGTTCCAGACTGAAGCGCCTAGAACCGCACGGCCACAATGGCCGGCTGGCAGTCATTACAAGAGAGACGACGTGCATCACGCAGAGGTTTGTTATCGATTAGAAGCAGCTTGTGAGGAATGGTATCAAAGCCGGCCAGAGTGGCCGTGCGGTTCTAGGCGCTACAGTCTGGAGCCGAACGACCGCTACGGTTGCAGGTTCGAATACTGCCTAGGGCATGGATGTGTGTGATGTCCTTAGGTTAGTTAGGTTTAATTAGTTCTAAGTTCTAGGCGACTGATGACCTCAGAAGTTAAGTTGCATAGTGCTCAGAGCCATTTGAACCATTTTTGAATGGTATCTAAAACCTTCTGGATATCTAGAAATATGGAATCAACTTGAAATGTCTTGTCGATAGCACACATTACGTCATTACGTCCTCGAGATTTTTCGTAATGTTCGAACACAGTACATGTTCAAACTGTTATTGCAAATATTGATGTCAGTCATATGAGTCTATAATTCGGTGCATTACTTCTGGTTCCGTTCTTGTGTACTGAAGTAGGCTGTGCAACTTTCCAGTCCTTAGGTATGGATCTTTTGTGGAGCGAGGAGTTGTATAGAAAGCTAAACATGGAGATATTACATGAACATACTTCGAATGGAACCTAACAGGTATACAATCTGAGCCGCTGTAAGACTTGCTTTTATTAAGTGACTTAAGTTGCTTCGGTACCAAGTGTGTTTCCACGCCTATAGGATGTGTTGACTAAAATTTCATCCTTATGCGAGCGTTTTTTTACGACAGCAAAGGGTCACTTCAACACTGCAGTCGCACTCGGAAGCAGTGAGGTGAAATTCTTGTCCAGCTATCCAGATTTTGATTTTCCATGCTTTTCTAAAATGGAGCAGATATGTAGGGGTATTTCCCAGGAAAGGGACACGGCTGATTACCTTACCCATCCTTGTCCAGTATACTTTTATACGCTGTCTCTAATTACTTCCTTGCAGGCGGGACGTTTACTTCCAATAGAAAGACGTCAATTATATGAATACAGTTATTTGAAGATGAACCTTAGGTTCGGAACCATTAACGACGCTATCTGTAATAAATTTTATGATATTCATGACTGGTTGCTTTTTTGCTTGCAATAAGTCTGTAAACATATTTGATCATTTATCCGCGTGTGTTTGCATGTTAAATCGTATATTACAACATGCATTTAACAAGACCGATTGTATTCAGATTTTACATGGAAACAGTGTCTCACTGGACAGAGCCAGAAAAAGATTAATAATAATTTTTAAAAATTGATATAAACACCTTGTCTTGGTTACACAAGGTTACACGTAATTGACAACCACATCGCTTTACAAAATTCGTCTTCACTACAGAATTCAGTCGTTACTATGTAGTGACATACGTGTGTGGACAACGAATATTGTAGTTACACTACTATTGGTTTGACTAAGTTCTCAAATTACTAATTAATCGCTTTGAGTTTAACACACAAACAACTTATTTCAGTTGGACACTGGTGGAAAATTCACGTTTTTGTAAACTACCGCTAAGACAGACTAGCATTGAAGCTATAAAGCTGAACTTTCAAATCCTGCCTACGTATAAGTAATAGATTGAAATTGTAGGAAGACATGGACAATACGTTCGGATTTGAGGAGCATTCTCCTGGTGCTAATTTTTGTTCTACTCGTTTCTATCCAATCTCTCCCCCTTTTTTGGTTTCCTGTTTCCCTCAATTTTCTCTTATGGTAATCATCGTCTGTCTTCGATTCCTCTTAGTCACTTCCTTTTTTTTGTGGTTTTAACTGCTAATTTATAATAGCTCTTTATGTATCAACAATCGCCTTTTTGTGATGGGTTTGTTACATAAGTATAAGTCTGTTATACATACGAGTAGTTCAAATATAAGCACACACAGTAAGTAATAACAAATATAACTACAAAGATGCCTAATTCAGAACTGTTTGTAATTCACATGTACTATAACAGAATGCGTAATTTGTAAGAGCTGCATACAAATGAAAATATATATGTATTACAGGCCACTGATGATGCCCTTAATAAAATGAGGCGAAAGGGGAGTGGCAAAACAAATACTGCTTTTATTCAGTTGAAAACAAACGGCCCTAACGTAAAAATTATTAACATAGTATTAATAACAACTGAGGATTGACAGATGAAAAACAATAAAGTTGTTAGTTCAAGTTCATTCGCCTGTTTTCATTTTGCTTTTCTCTTTCAGTTTAGTTCTTCGCTGCTTTCTTTCTAGTGGCAAGACACAACGGACGAAACTTCTCATGTTTGAAAGTGTGTATTCTCGTAACTCGCAATCGTTGCGCGGGTTCACAGTCAATGCAGTATTTCACAAGAATGGTGTCCGAAGCTCGTGGTCTAGTGGTTAGCGTTGCTGCCCTTGGATCACGGGGTCGCGGGTTCGATTCCTGGCCGGGTTGGGGGTTTTCTCTGCCCGGCGACAGGGTGTGTCGTATTCTTCGTCATCATCGTCAGCGTGCGTGACAGTGGCAAAATTGGACTGTGAAAAAATTGGGTCTTTGTACGGGCGCTGATGACCGCGCAGTTGAGCGTGCCACAAACCAAACATCATTACAAGAATAGCACAGTGACCTGATGGCTGAGTAATAAGGCTGACTTCGTCTTGGTGCGTCTCGATTGTGAGCGTAGGTCATAGGGAGTGACTCAATTTTGTCGGCAATCTCATGGGTGATGGAAATGCTAATTAAAGCCGGGTGTGCGCAGGCGGCGTGATCTCAGAGAACGGTATCGGCGTGAGTGGGTTACCGTTAGCGACAAGCCTGCCTGGTTAACTTGTTTCTGATCTACCCGGAGACGACGGTTTCGACTTGCTGTTCCCTTTCTACCTGGTGTCCCTGCTCACACCAACGCACCAGTTACGGCCGCTCGACGTGTGGGACGGTCGCCACCAAATGTCACCGCGGTTCCAGTAGCTTTCAGCTGCAGCCGTGGTACTGCGCAGCACTTCTCTGGTTCACGCTAGGTACTTGCTTCGAAAAGAAGACAGCTTTGCAGCCCGCTGTGCTGAACATCTTGAAAGTCTCTAATTCAAGTTCATCACTGTTTTCCTTCCATTCGTCTTGCCAAGCCCGCTGTTTTTAGTTGTGCATATTCGCTGCCGCCAGTTGTCACGACAGTAGAGTTGCATACAGGAACAGAAATATTCAAATTCAATTCTGTCTTGATTTAAGCCTTCTACGTATCACGACGGGGAAATATCATGAATGTTACGGAAACGAGCAATTAAACAGAGAACCGACTCGTGGAGATAACATCGTGGACCTACTGATAACAAACAGACCCGAACTGTTCGACTCTATATCTACAGAACAGGGAATCAGTGATCATAAGGCCGTTGCAGCATCCCTGAATATGGAAGTTAGTAGGAATATAAAAAAGGGAGGAAGGTTTATCTGTTTAGCAAGAGTAATAGAAGGCAGATTTCAGACTACCTAACAGATCAAAACGAAAATTTCTGTTCCAACACTGACAATGTTGAGTGTTTATGGAAAAAGTTCAAGGCAATCGTAAAATGCGTTTTAGACAGGTACGTCCCGAGTAAAACTGTGAGGGACGGGAAAAACCCACCGTGGTACAACAACAAAGTTAGGAAACTACTGCGAAAGCAAAGAGAGCTTCACTCCAAGTTTAAACGCAGCCAAAACCTCTCAGACAAACAGAAGCTAAACGATGTCAAAGTTAGCGTAAGGAGGGCTATGCGTGAAGCGTTCAGTGAATTCGAAAGTAAAATTCTACGTACCGACTTGACAGAAAATCCTAGGAAGTTCTGGTCTTACGTTAAATCAGTAAGTGGCTCGAAACAGCATATCCAGACACTCCGGGATGACGATAGCATTGAAACAGAGGATGACACGCGTAAAGCTGAAATACTAAACACCTTTTTCCAAAGCTATTTCAGAGAGGAAGACCGCACTGCAATTCCTTCTCTAAATCCTCGCACAAACGAAAAAATGGCTGACATCGAAATAAGTGTCCAAGGAATAGAAAAGCAACTGGAATCACTCAACAGAGGAAAGTCCACTGGACCTGACGGGATACCAATTCGATTCTACACAGAGTACGCGAAAGAACTTGCCCCCCTTCTAACAGCCGTGCACCGCAAGTCTCTAGAGGAACGGAGGGTTCCAAATGATTGGAAAAGAGCACAGATAGTCCCAGTCTTCAAGAAGGGTCGTCGAGCAGATGCGCAAAACTATAGACCTATATCTCTTACGTCGATCTCTTGTAGAATTTTAGAACATGTTTTTTGCTCGCGTATCATGTCGTTTTTGGAAACCCAGAATCTACTATGTAGGAATCAACATGGATTCCGGAAACAGCGGTCGTGTGAGACCCAACTCGCTTTATTTGTTCATGAGACCCAGAAAATATTAGATACAGGCTCCCAGGTAGATGCTATTTTTCTTGACTTCCGGAAGGCGTTCGATACAGTTCCGCATTTTCGCCTGATAAACAAAGTAAGAGCCTACAGAATATCAGACCAGCTGTGTGGCTGGATTGAAGAGTTTTTAGCAAACAGAACACAGCATGTTGTTATCAATGGAGAGACGTCTACAGACGTTAAAGTAACCTCTGGCGTGCCACAGGGGAGTGTTATGGGACCATTGCTTTTCACAATATATATAAATGACCTAGTAGATAGTGTCGGAAGTTCCATGCGGCTTTTCGCGGATGATGCTGTAGTATACAGAGAAGTTGCAGCATTAGAAAATTGTAGCGAAATGCAGGAAGATCTGCAGCGGATAGGCACTTGGTGCAGGGAGTGGCAACTGACCCTTAACATAGACAAATGTAATGTATTGCGAATACATAGAAAGAAGGATCCTTTACTGTATGATTATATGATAGCGGAACAGACACTGGTAGGAGTTACTTCTGTAAAATATCTGGGAGTATGCGTGCGGAACGATTTGAAGTGGAATGATCATATAAAATTAATTGTTGGTAAGGCGGGTGCCAGGTTGAGATTCATTGGGAGAGTGCTTAGAAAATGTAGTCCATCAACAAAGGAGGTGGCTTACAAAACACTCGTTCGACCTATACTTGAGTATTGCTCATCAGTGTGGGATCCGTACCAGATCGGGTTGACGGAGGAGATAGAGAAGATCCAAAGAAGAGCGGCGCGTTTCGTCACATGGTTATTTGGAAACCGTGATAGCGTTACAGAGATGTTTAACAAACTCAAGTGGCAGACTCTGCAAGAGAGGCGCTCTGCATCGCGGTGTAGCTTCCTATCCAGGTTTCGAGAGGGTGCGTTTCTGTATGAGGTATCGAATATATTGCTTCCCCCTACTTATCCCTCCCGAGGAGATCACGAATGAAAAATTAGAGAGATTAGAGCGCGCACGGAGGCTTTCAGACAGTCGTTCTTCCCGCGAACCATACACGACTGGAACAGGAAAGGGAGGTAATGACAGTGGCACGTAAAGTGCCCTCCGCCCCACACCGTTGGGTGGCTTGCGGAGTATAAATGTAGATGTAGATGTATCCCATATTGTTACCAGTTCATGAACGCGCTCGATCGCTAATGACCTCAACGTCGACATCACGGTTAACTCTGTCCCCTTTTTCACAAATAAAGAGGACCTTAACGACACTAGTATGTTACCTGTCTGAAAGTACCTGGTTCGGTTCCCGATGTCGGAAGTAACTTCCATCACCAGTATGTGACTGGTGAGCGGAAGGGAAAAGGAGGTGTTGGTCGCTGGCTTTGCTGCCCGTGTGTATACTATTCGAGAGAAGTAGGCTGCATGCCATTCTGTCATCATAGCCGTTGTGTTAATACTACTAGACTGTGGTAAATACAATGATCCAAGAACAGGGAATGTATTCGCAACTGCGAATATGAACTACCATCGGCTGGAATGAAGGCAATAAGAATTCGTGCCGGATCAGGACTCGAACCCGAATTTGCCGCTTTACGCGAGCGGTCGCCTAAACTTCGGCTATCTGTGCACGAATCACTGCAAAATCCGAACTTCCATATGTCGTCGTCCAGGAGTCACGTCCTGCACTCGTAAGTTACGTGTATTTATTTCGCATCCAAGAACAATTGCAGTGTACAAAAAACAAAAACAAAAAAAAAAAAAAAATACGGGTTATTATTCTCCTGGAGTCGCTCTTAGCCCCATGAGTAGGTCCACTAGCATATGTATTTGCCGTTTCATCCATCTCTCGAAAAGGAAACTTTGAAATTAGGGGAGCTTATATATAATCTCAAAAACTTGAGGCTTTTATTCAATCCAGTACATCTGTCCGCTTGTTTTAATAAAATTTGGTTATGTAATACAGCGTTTTGTGTTTTGTAATGAGGTCAGGCTATTGTGTTCGTATCATTAAGTGACATAATTATATCTCGTGAATGGGCTTTCCCTGAAACCAATAAAAAATAAAAATAAAATGAAATGGACTAGCTGAACGTTTAGTGGAGGCAAACAAGCACGTAACATCATGTGGGATGCACGTCCGATGGCTGCTGTAATCTGATGCCACGTCAGCCGCTCAGCGCTGTCGATTGTTTCGGAGATTTCCAGGCCACGTGTCAACGGTCACGGCCGCAACACGACCGTGGCCCAGTCTGGTGCTTTGTCGACCATCGTGTTTGGTAACACACGCGGGGGACCCGGCGGAAGGAGGAACACTGAAAGTCTGTTCAGCTTTGTAGGCGGCTTCTTCCTTTCATAGCAGCCCTGCTCCCATACTCATGTCTAGACGTGAACCATCTTTGCTGTAACTGGATGTAACCACCATCCTACTGCAACACGTAGAGCGGTGTACACGTTTGGGGGCGTTCTCCGCAGTGGTTGTCCCGTTGCGACAGGTGACGAGCGTGAACTTCGATTACTTGGCTAAACACGATGCAATACACAATTTATCTTTAAGACAGAAACTGTGCTAAGAAGAATTACCTACACCCTTGTACAGACACCAGAGAGTATCCTAATAATTTCAACGGTGAGCTAAAACTCAAATCCATCCTTCAGCAAACATCTGTCAGCGTCATGGGAAGGTTCATTGCTAAATGAGGAAGCTGGATCTGCCCCAAAGATTTAATGCTGTGTTACTTCTTATAAAGCGAGTCTAAAAACTAAACTAAACTCCGTACGAATAGGCCTTGGAAGGCCCAATGGTACCGACCGGCCGCCGTGTCATCCTCAGCCCACAGGCGTCACTGGATGCAGATATGGAGGGGCATGTGGTCAGCATACCGCTCTCCCGGGCGTATTTCAGTTTATGTGACCGGAGGTGCTACTTCTCGATCAAGTAGCTCCTCAGTTTGCCTCACAAGGGCTGAGTGCACCCCGCTTGCCAACAGCGCTCGGCAGACCGGGTGGTCACCCATCCAAGTGCTAACCCAGCCCCACGGTGCTTAACTTCGGTGATCTGACGGGAACCGGTGTAACCATTGCGGCATGGGCGTTCGCATAAAGAGGGTCTGAGGCTCTAGAATAACAGAATTTGGCAAGTGTAACTAAGCAGGGTGGAATATGTAAGCGCACTGCGATTATCAGTATATAATCGACATATTCTTTATTTTCCGTTAATGTTGCCTATACGGTACTGTCACAACGCTGCTATGATCTGAACGATCGCTGAACGCATTTTCGGCACATAAACCTCAGAAATCTTCGATTACGGAGAAGAAACCTGTGTGAAAGGCAGTGGTTTTAGTAATGACAGTTCGTACCTACTGATCGATGCTTCGGAACGAATGCTGTAACCGGAAAAAGTATTTAAAATTTCACTTGTTGTCTTTCTTTCACAGTTCCTGGCTCGGCTGGTGGGTGGAAGAGAGTGGGGGTTGGGGGGGATCCTGCTTTAGAGTGGTGCGTCACTTCCGAACGCTCTTTCCGTCCCCTTCGTGACAAGAAGATGGCGTCACAGGCCAAAAGTAGGGTACATGGTGGAGGCTATACTCAACTGCAGTCGTGACCCGGAGGATGAAGCCATTACGTGGAATGATAAATTTTTGTTTCGTATTGAACCAAATTCTCGAACATCTGAGAGATGTGTGCGTCACACTATTAGCTTAGTACAAATTAATAACAAAACGGATTTTTAAGGCTTTGGGTGAATTACAAGAAACCTAAAATCTTTTGCACACGAAGAGAGATCGCCGTTGAAATAGGAGGAAGACAATGCCCTCGACATCTCGTTCTTCATCGCTGCGAACCTGTCTGCATTAATGGCAAACGTGTTCTCTTCGTGTATGCAATAACTGATGAAGTCATTACACCGACGCACTTCAGTCGGACGCGTCAGAAGGAAATTATTCTGCGGGTGGAGCAAACTACCTGCGCTGGAGACTGCTACGGACCACCCGCTCACACACAGGCCTGAGGCTGGAAACAAGCAACATTAGACACTTTTTTGCGGTTTTCTGTCCAGCTGTCAGAATGAGTAATAGCGTAATTAGGAGAAACCGCCAGCGCACTTCATCCACAATGGTCTCAGAGACGCTTGGAGCAAAACAGCCTGCAAGGTTAACGCCTACGTCAGGGATTCTGATACATTGCTGCCAGGACATTTATCACACTAGTGGCGCACGCACGCAAATTGCACGTGTAGTTATTTAATAGCGAGAGACAGGACCGTATCTGTGAAATGCATTGCGTACAAGTGCGTTATTTAGAGCGCAGTTAACGATGCTTTCAATCAAAATTCATGAAACTTTCTATGTTCTATTTCCCTCTCACAAGGGAACCTCCTCATCGCACCCCCCTCAGATTTACTTATAAGTTGGCACAATGGATAGGCCTTGAAACACTGAACACAGATCAATCGAGAAAACATGAAGAAGTTGTGTGGAACTATGAAAAAAATTAGTAAAATATACAAACTGAGTAGTCCATGTGAAGATATGCAACATCAAGAAGAGTGCGAGTCAAATAGCGCCGTGGTCCCGTGGTTAGCAAGAGCAGCTACGGAACGAGAGGTCCTAGGTTCAAGTCTTCCCTCCACTGAAAATTTTAATTTTTTATTTTCAGTTTATGTGAAAAACTCTTATGTTTTCATCACATTTTTGGGAGTGTTATCACATCCACAAGAAAACCTAAATCGTGCAAGGTAGAAGAATCTTTTTACCCATTCGCTAAGTGTACAAGTTAGGTGGGTCGACAACATATTCCTGTCATGTGACGCACATGCCGTCACCAATGTCGTATAGAATATATGAGACGTGTTTTCCTGTGGGGGAATCGGTTCACCTATGACTTTGCGATCAAATGCTTTCGGTTCCCATTGGAGAGGCACGTCCTTTCGTCTACTAATCGCACGGTTTTGCGGTGCGGTCGCAAAACACAGACACTAAACTTATTGCAGTGAACAGAGACGTCAATGAACGAACGGACAGATCAAAACTTTGCGAAAATAAAGAAAGTAAAATTTTCAGTCGAGGGAAGACTTGAACCAAGGACTTCTGGTTCCGCAGCTACTCATGCTAACCACGGGACCACGACGCTCCTGAAGTCACAGTCTCCTTGATGTTGCCTATGTTGCGCATGGACTACTCAATTTGTATATTTTACTATTTTTTTCATAGTTCCACACAACTTCTTCCTGTTTTCTCGATTGATCTGTGTTCACTTTTTCAAGGCCTATCCACTGTGCCAACTTATAACTAAATCTGAGGGGGGTGCAATGGGGAGTTTCCCTTGTCAGAAGGTTTTTAGTTTCAGTAAATCACTATGAGGAACGCTGTCACTGGCATAGGTGACCTGCTTAGGTCGTTTCTTCTGATTCATTCGTGTGTAGTGTGTGGTCGAAGCTGACGTTATCAGCTGGCCCATTCTCTGTGGTACACGAAACGAGACAGACACATAAGAAATATGAAATATGTATGCTAAATCATAGCGATGGATTATTCTGACATTCTGGAAGACAAAAAAAAAAAAATAACGATGGACGGAAGATATGGATATAATATTTTGTCGACGATGAGTTCACTAGAGACGGAGCGAAAGCTCAGATAGGTCAGGATGTGCAAAGAAATCAGCCGTTTTCTTTTCAAAAGAATTATCGCAGCATTCATCTTAATTGTTTTTGGGAAATGAAGGAAACCTACATTGGTATGGCTCGACGGGGCTTTGGAGCTCGACTATCAAGAAGGCACTCAGTGCCTTAACCACTGCGTCACCTCGCTTGGTCGTTCCAGACGAGGATGAACTAGAGGAGTAAAGATGGTTAAACGTGAACACTACCAGTAACTTACTTGCTTCATACGAGGAATCTATGGTTTCCGAGCAATTATCATCAAGAAATTTGATGCTTTGTATTAGGCCGTCGCTAAATACACGAAAAATGGAAATATCATAATTGCAAAGAATAATATTTCAAATTAATTACTGGATGCTATAGTAGTATGACATTTAGTGGTACTGTTTCTACAGATTACTACGTGATGTTGCGCAGTGGTTATCACACAGAATTTGCAAGATGGAAGAAGGCGGTTCAGATCCTCGACTGACTATCCAAATTCCTTGGTTTCCTCAAATTTCTCACGGCAAATGCCTCCAAAAAGGTTTTGACCCGTGTCCTTCCCCCATCCTCTCCCCACACTCTGCTTCTCCATTGTCCTTGACGCAGACTGATGTTAAAACCTGAACCCCCATTCTTTGCTTCTAGACACTGTGCTTTTGCAACTTTGAACTTCTGCTGCAGAAGACCTCATTTAAATAATTTCTAATGACTTTCTTTACAAAGGTCGTTGTTCCCACACGTTCTGCAGTTGGAAGAAGTAAGTTAAACAAATATAGTAATATGGTACAAGACTTTCGAATGGCAACACGTAGCTTGGTGATAAATTTCACTCAATTTATCAATAAGATTCTCATTTTATACAAGTGGACTAGGTGGGTCTCGTTTCAGAACTTTCCAACATATAAATAGAATGTGGTCACAAGAGAATCCAACTCGCGTCTTTCGCTTTAGTAATAAGCAACACTGACCTTTAGGCCTAGTATTAGTTGAAAATCTGGAGTTCCAACAACTCTACCCAAAGCATGGCTAGCAAGTGTTGACATGTTCCTGCTACATTCTGTGACACTAAGGGATTTGTTAGATAAGCAGGGGTAACGCTGTAAGTTGATAGCAGTTTCTTGACATAATATTGTCACAACATAAAATCTGAGATCGAGTTTTAGATTTACTTGTGGGGTACTTTAGAAACAGCTCCCTCAAAATAGCGAGGTCGCAACTCAGTCTTCGGATGGGACACGGTGGCTGGAGGATCTGCGGTGCTGTCATTCACAGTTAACACTACGCGTTGGCTGAGTTAGCATCGTGACTCCATTGTTGAAACACTATTCAAGAGTAATGCCCGGAATTAAACATCATTCTATAGGACCATGAGAGTTTCTTAATGCGCTCCAGTTGTTGATTTAAACAATATTCTGCTGCGAACATGACTGTTACTGTGTCAACATTAGAATCAAATCCAGCTCTTTGAACTCAGGGAATTAGAGGGCCTGAGAAATTTCAGTCTCTGAAAATATCGACACAAGGCATTCCGCAAGGCAACGTGCCGTTGTCCTTGGGAGTTCCGATCGTAGTGCTGCACCAGCGGGTTGGGATTTCTCCCTATCAGTTGATCTCCAGTAATAAGTCGGAGAGCCTGGGAAAGCCGGAGAACTTCTTGTCGGGAAGTCCAAGAACGCGTACCCGAGGTGCTATTGTGCCGATTACCGACGAGGCAATTTTTGAGCTGCATGACGCCGTAAACAGAGAAACTTTTCTGTACATCTACTTCTAAGTCCATTCTCTGCAAACGACTGTGAAATGCAAGGCATGGGGTACTTCATCCTGTACAATTGATTAGATTTTCTTCTGACTCCATTCACACGTAAGATTTGGGAAAAACAACAACTTAAATGGCTGACTCTTGAACATGCCTTGTGAACATCAGAATCGTCCGTTTATGCCATGCTTGTATAAGACTTATACATGCCACCGCGATAAAATAGGAAACAGTGTCGTGCTATGAAAGCCAGTAGAGTGCGTCTACAATGTATAAAACGTATAAAGAATAGCAGATGATAATGTTTGCTTTGGATAACATCATCAACCTCTCTGGCGTAATAAACATATATACCGCCGCCAGAGAGAAAATTGACACTCTTTTGTTTCGCTGTACGAGAAGGAAGTTGTTCTGTAATAGCATCTCTGACGCTTACCGCTTGTAAAACGAAAACGTGTGTTTTGTAAATGTATTGTTTTTTGCTTAGTTTCAAAATACAATTCAACAGTTAAAATATTAACCTACTTAGTTTCTTTCTGAAAAGCTCGTCTCCCTGAATTATTGAGCAAATACTTTGTACTAACAGCCATAAGCCATTGCAGATCACTGCTGGATCGTGGCCATAAACCGCTAATAGCTTTATATTTATGTAATAATTTGCAGGCTTCACCTGTCTTCCTGAACAATATTACAGGAATAAAAAGCAGTAGAATATTTAGTCTTGTAATGATATAAACCATGAGTGCTCAGGAATACTTTTTTCTTTGCCTACGTAGTAAAATGCTCTGACTTGATCGATTTCGCTACACGAAATCTGATAAAAGTGAATGTTTTATTAAAGAATTAACTTGAAGACAAATATTGAACAGATAACCGAAGTCGAGTTTTTTTTCATTCTGGATACTTAAATAATAAGAATGTGTTTGTACTGGCAATCCCTCTCGATAGTGTACATTGTATGTCGAGCAAACTAAAACAGTTTTATACTACTGACGTCATATATACGAAGCTCTGCCAGGCATATTTGTTTGCAAGATTAATTTTTAACAAGACTTCAAAACAATTTGCTCACGTAATGTCAAATCATTAACAGTGACAAATGCTAGGCAATTTTCTGTGCTTTGTCGCTGTATTGTTTTCACATGCCGAACAGCTGCGGCGCGCGTGTATGTAAATCATTATAGGCAATTCCGGTCGCGGAACCACAGACCAAATAAGATGAATATGATCATTCATTCTTAAACATTAGATATAAAATAAATGGAAATACAAATTTACTCTAAGAGAGGGAAGGTCACTTCACGTCACAAAGCCCTTTGATACAATCAGATGCGCTGTAGTCGAGTTTAGCGTACAGATTTGTTAGGCACTCAAATATTAAACAGAACCATAACGATCCAAAATGGTTGGATTTGAAAAAAGAAAGTATGAGGCTGATGTGCCACGTCTTTTCGATAGTGCAAAACACCGCGAACTTCAAGAGAGGCTACGTGGTTCGAAGACAGTCCACACAATTCACACTTGATTCTCGATTTAGAGAGACATATTCGCCAAGTATCGTACCTCTTTGCGTAATGACGTTGTCAGGGTCTTTCGATCCGGTAATGCAAGTGCGTGTGTTTATGTGTGTTTGCATGGCTTTTCGTTTCTGGAGACATCTGGATGCTTGTTAGGAAGTCTCGTCAATGGTGAAATCATCATAAATTTTATTCCGATTTCAGGATGTTAGTACTGAGTGAATATGAGGTTTGCACTAACGCTTTATGCAGAGGTAATTACAGAGATATTCTCGTGATTTAATTCGATCGATAGTTCAATTGGAGCCACTTCTGGTTCGAGCAACTAATTCAACTCACAAGCATTTTTTAGTATTACTAAATTATTTTTAAATTACAGAAGGTAATCAGAACGAGATTTTCACTCTGCAGCGGAGTGTGCGGTGATATGAAATTTCCTGGCCGGACCGAGACTCGAACTCGGGACCTTTGCCTGTCGCGGGCAAATGCTCTAGCAACTGAGGTACCCAAGCACGACTCACGCCCCGTCCTCACAGCTTTACTTCTGCCAGTATTTGGAATGTAGGGGGACGAGATACTGGCAGAAGTAAAGCTGGGAGGACGGGGCGTGAGTCGTGCTTGGGCAGCTCAGTTGGT
Organism: Schistocerca serialis cubense; assembly: GCF_023864345.2. Taxonomy (NCBI): domain Eukaryota; kingdom Metazoa; phylum Arthropoda; class Insecta; order Orthoptera; family Acrididae; genus Schistocerca; species Schistocerca serialis. The sequence goes on along the minus strand of NC_064645.1, from coordinate 437,452,761 downwards.
AGAGCACTTGCCCGCAAAAGGCAAAGGTCCCGAGTTCGATTCTCGGCCCGGCACACAGTTTTTATCTGCCAGGAAGTTTCCTGCAGAAACTGGGCAGCAGCTGATCTGTCGTTTGGTTATTACGTTCCGTGACAATGTTACATTGTTAGGGAACACCCAACAGTAGATAATTCTAGATGCTAAAAAAATGTCCGTTACGTTACGTGTGTGTGTGAGAGATGAATCATTCCCGCGGACAGTCCGATAGCTTAATAATATTATTCCATTTGGGATTTACTGACTTCCCATTAAGGGCATCCTTAATTAGGGCAATTTCAAGTGGAGCTTTAATGTCCACTGCTACCAGTGAAGGCGCACCCAGTTTAACAGACACCATACAAAGCGGCGCAGGCTTAAGAATGAAGGTCTCGGCCGAATCATTCACTTTTGGAAAAAGTGGGTAGAGAAGGACCACCACCAATTTTTATAGTGGCAGCTTGTTTTTCTTTGAGGTGATAATTAAAAGTTTATGACCCCCCTCTGGCATTCCTCCGCTCGTGGTGGCAGCTGCAGCCGACGGGTACGCACAACGGAGAGGAAAGTGGTCGCGCAGACGGAGCCCGTACCGAGCGACCGCAGGGAAAGTGGCGGCCAGGCCGTGGCGTGCCGCATCGCACCACGCCGCGCCGGCTCCAGGAAGTCCAGCAGGCCGACTGGAGTCTGGAAGACAGGCGGCGGGCTGCGCTGTCGATCTCCCCGCCTTCCTGCTGTCCGAAGAGTTTCTCAACTCACTGTAAAGTAGCCTACAGCCCTTCTGTCAGCCTGCCATGTAACGCAACCGCTACGCGAGCCACTATGGAGTGCGTGGCAGACGGTACTTTCCACGTTGCCACGTACTACAGCGTCTTCCAGCGAGCCATATGGAACTATAGTATAAGGAGTGTTCAAATACGAAGGTACGTAACGTCGTAAGAACCAAACCGATTGAAATGTGCATATGCCGCTTTGGCATAACGTAGTGAGGCATCTACAGACGCGAATCTATCGTCGTCAACACCCCCCAAAAAATTCGAGGCTGTGTCCTCACCAGGCAAGGTGATACTTTTTTTTTGTACGTCCGCCGGCCGGGGTAGCCGAGCGGTTCTAGGCGCTACAGTATGGAACCGCGCGACCGATACGGTCGCAGGTTCGAATCCTGCCTCGGGCATGGATGTGTGTAATGTCCTTAGGTTAGTTAGGTTTAAGTAGTTCTAAGTTCTAAGAGACTGATGACCTCAGGAGTTAAGTCCCATAGTGCTCAGAGTCACTCCATTTCGGAAATCGTCAGGAAATTGGGTATTCCGAGACCTACAGTGCCAGGCACTACCTCGTACCACAGACAACGCAGTGGTCGCCGGCGTTTACTTAACAACCGAGAGCAGTCGCTCAGATAAGTCCCGATTTCAGGTGGTAAGAGCTGATGGGAGGGTTCGGGGATGGGGCAGACCTCAAGAGTCCTTGAACCCAAGTTGTCAACAAGGTACTGTGCAAGCTGGTGGTGGTTCCATAATTATGTAGGCTGTGTTGATATGGAATGGGCTGCGTCCTCTGGTCCAACTGAACCGATCGTTGATGGGAAATGGTTACGTTCTGCTGCCTAGAGACTATTTGCAGCCATTCATGGACTTCATGTTGCGGAACAACGATGGAATTTCTGTGGATAACAATGTGCCTTGTCATCAGGTGCTAGTTGTTCGGATTAGTTTGAACATCGGGGACAATTCGAGCGAGTGATCTGGTCACCCAGATAGTACGCCATGAATACCGTCGAACATCTATGAGACATAATCGAGAGGTCAGTCAGTGCACAAAATCCTTCAACGGCAACACTTATGGGCGGCTGTAAAGGCAGCATGGCTCAATATTTCTGAAGGGGACTTCCGAATTGTTGAGCTGCTTCACTGTGGCGAGCAAAAGGCAGTTCGATACGGTAATAGAAGGCATCCCATGTACGTGTACGTATGAATGTTGGGTAACCTGTGGCACTGTCTGTCAGTAGTTACAAGTTGATTGAATTATCTCATTTTCATAAGACCGAAGGAGCGATCTCTTACTTCCCAAAAGCATTCAACAGACTAGGTCACATAAGTTTTGTTTATTTAAGTCAACCGGTTTCGACAGACTTTGCCGTCATCTTCAGGTCTTAATGAGCTTTTTGTCATGGAACATTTTCATATTACGTTGGACATCACACCAAGTTGTCATGTGGGTAAAATTCAGCACATTATAAAAGGTGTGTCACAACTGAAATATTCATAAAATATTTAAAAACATAAAGCACTCTGTGGTAATGACCATATATATATATATATATATATATATATATATATATATATATATATATATATATAGAGAGAGAGAGAGAGAGAGAGGTAAAGGTGGATAAATGGGCCCCCACTTTGTTTTTTTTTATATAACACCCTTTATTTTTAGTATAATCACCTGAAATTAACATAAAACATTTCTCTAGTATGAAACTTCCTGGCAGATTAAAACTGTGTGCCCGACCGAGACTCGAGTTCGAGTCTCGGTCGGGCACACAGTTTTAATCTGCCAGGAAGTTTCATATCAGCGCACACTCCGCTGCAGAGTGAAAATCTCATTTCTCTAGTATGTCCTGCAAATAGTTATGGTATGTTTTGGTTCAACTTTTTAATATTTAAAACAAAATTTTATTTTCCCTGATAATCTGCATTTTGTTGCGTCAAGAATTTGTGCTGGTAATATGGGCCCCATGTTAATTTGAAATAAAAAGAAACAAAAATTTGAAAAAAAATAATTTTATTTAATTTTTGTGTATAATGAAAGAAAGATTCACTCTGAACATTGTTAATTAGTCTACTGGTGGGATGATTTCAACAGTCTATGCCTAGTCTATTCACAATAGTCACACACATAAGCATCTTTTTACACGTTACAAGTGATCCTCTTTCAGATGCAGATAATGCACCAACTTGCCTTTTTCCCCTCAGGTCGATGACACGAGAAATTTTTCTTTGAACCACACTAAGACCTGACTCGTCTGCCGGCCAGGTTGGTCGAGCGGTTCTAGGCGCTACAGTCTGGAACCGCGTGACCGCTACGGTCGCAGGTTCGAATCCTGCCTCGGGCATGGATGTGTGTGATGTCCTTATGTTAGTTAGGTTTAAGTAGTTCTAAGTTCTAGGGGACTGATGACCTCAGCAGTTAAGTCCCATAGTGCTCAGAGCCATTTGAACCATTAAACCCATTAGCAGGTGAAATCGAAGTTGCGGATGGCTTCAAAATAGAGTTAATTTTTTGTGCCGTGACATAAAATGGTCAAACCAAGTTCGACCAGAAACTTCGCCCTTTACAAATGGATGAGGGATTTTATTTCTCGTGCAAAGCTGGTAGGCCATGTGCCTGAAGTTATTTCTGGTAAGACTGTAGAATTCGGATTCCATTATGAGAAGATATTTAACCAGTTCGTCCTCAAGTCCCTGTGGTAAAACCGGTGGACGGCCCAGTTTAATATTAACTATTTCTTCGACCGGTTTATCGATTCGTGAAAGCCTTTGGAGTGTAGAACGAGGGACAGAGTACACTTTAACCGCTTTTTTCAACCCCATTTTTTTCTCTTTAATAGCTATAATAGCATTTGACACATTTGCTTTGTCCCACGATTGCCGTTTCGATTTTTTTGGTGGTACAAGATGTCTTCGAGGCATCTGAAACATAAAGAGTAGCAATATTTGTAAATGGTCCCATAATATCTGATTGATTTTACGGGGCTCATAATACCAGCAGCAAAAGGGGCCCGTATATCCACCCTCGACGTCTTAGGAAAAACGATTTTGCCTACGGTTAGTTTGGTTCGCAACCGACGTTAATTAATGTAAAACGGCATCCCAACAACAAGCCAAATAAGTACCTAACCTTAGTTTTAGAAATACCATGTTAGAAATTTGAGTTTTATTCAAATAAACACTAAACTTTCAAACTTTTGATGACAGCGAAAAAATCCACAGCACAACTACTCACAAACCATGACAGCTACTACGTCTGCACACTCTACAGTGAAGTTAGGCAACTGGTTCTAGTAGTTCATGTGCTTTCCGCTTGAATTCGTGGCCTGTACTTCCAAATATGTAGGGGGCCCATAATACCAGCAGGGGCCCATTTTTCCACCTTGTGTGTGTGCACTTAAGTGAGGTCTACATCTAAATCTACATCCATACTCCACAATCCACCTGACGGTGTGTGGCGGAGGGTACTTTCAGTACCTCTATCGGTTCTCCCCTCTGTTCCAGTCTCGTATTGTTCGTGGAAAGAAAGATTGTCGGTATGCCTGTGTGTGGGCTCTAATCGCTCTGATTTTATCCTCATGGTCTCTTCGCAAGATATACGTAGGAGGGAGAAATATACTGCTTGACTCCTCGGTGAAGGTATGTTCTCGAAACTTCAACAAAAGCCCGTACCGAGCTACTGAGCGTCTCTCTTGCAGAGTCTTCCACTGGAGTTTATCTATCATCTCCGTAATGCTTTCGCTATTACTATATGATCCTGTAACGAAGCGCGCTGCTCTCCGGTGGATCTTCTCTCTCTCTTCTATCAACCCTATCTGGTACGGATCCCACACCGGTGAGCAGTATTGAAGCAGCGGGGGAACAAGTATACTGTAACCTACTTCCTTTATTTCGGATTGCATTTCCTTAGGATTCTTCCAATGAATCTCAGTCTGGCATCTGCTTTACCGACGATGAACTTTACATGATCATTCCATTTTAAATCATTCCTAATGCTTACTCCCAGATAATTTAAATTAACTGCTTCCAGTTGGTGACCTGCTATGTTGTAGCTAAATGATATTGTTTCTATCTATGTAACATGAAAATGTTTCATTACAAAAAGATTTGTAAGACCTGAGGATGACAGCAAAAATTGTCGAAACCGGTTGCCTCAAATAAAGAAATATTTATGCGATCTACGTTGCTGATTGCTTTTAGCAGGTCACAAGTTGCTCTTCCCGTCGCGTGTACATCAGAGCAGTAGGCAGGCGCGCGCCCTACCTGCGAGGAGAGGTCGGCGTCGGTGCTGGGGCGGCGGCGCATGGAGTGCGGCGTGGCGCGCAGCGTCTCCTCGTCGGTGTCGAGCAGGCGGTCGCCGCGGTACTCGGTGTAGCGCGCCGCCACCGGGTCCCGCTCCTCGCCGTCCTCGTCTTCGTCGCGCCTCTTCCTGTCCGCCTCCTCCTTCTGGCCCTTCTCCTTGTCCTTCTTCTTCTTCTTGTCCTTCTTGGACGAGCCGCCGAACAGCTGCTTCACCTTGTCCATGGCGGACGAGCCCTGCTTCTTCTTCTCCTTCTTCCTGGAGTCCTGCGGCGGCGGCGCGGGCGCGGGTCCCTTCTTGCGCTGGTCCTCGGCCCTCAGGGTGCCGCCGCGCTTGATGGTGTCGGCGCGGCGCGCGTCCTCCGCCTCCGACTCGCGCGCCTCCTCCTCCGCCTCCAGCAGCCGGGCGTCGGCGGCCTTCTTGGACGGCTTCTTCTTGCGCGCGCGCCGCTGCTCCTCGGCCTCGTCGTCGCCGTCGTCGTCCTCCCGGTCGCGGTCCCGCCGCCTGCGCTGCTGCTGCGGGTAGTGGCGGTCGTCGACGTCGGTGTCGTCGAGGGCGGAGCGCTGCGGCGAGTGGCGGTCGTCGTAGTCGAGGTCGCTGGCCTCGGGCCCGTGCGCCAGCCGCTCCACGCGGATCAGCTTCTCCGAGGCGCGCTGCTCCTTCTGCGTGCGGCTCAGCGTCCGCGTGGTCGTCGCCTGCGCGGTCGCCGCTGTGCTGCCACTGTGCTCCCGCCGCTCGCGCACCTCCCTGCTGCCGCGCTCGCGATCACGCTCACGATCGCGGTCGCGATCGCGGCCCCTGTCTCGTTCGCGCTCTCGCTCTCGCTCCCTGTCCTTCTCTCGGTCCCGGAACTCCCTCTCCCGGTGCTTGGGCGAGGGTTCCCGCGAACGGTCTTCTGCTGGAGCATAGTGCCTGTAAAACACAAAGGAAGATCTCTCATTAACTATTTAGGTTAGGATATGTAATATACGCTAATGACCATTAAAATTGCTACACCACGAAGATGACGTGCTACAGACGCAAAATTTAACCAAGAAGATGCTGTGATATACAAATGATTAGCTTTCCAGAGCATTCATACAAGGTTGGCGCCGGTAGCGACACCTACAACGTGCTGACATGAGGAAAGTTTCCAACCGATTTCTCATACACAAACCGCAGATGACCGGCGTTGCCTGGTGAAACGTTGTTGTGATACCTCGTGTAAGGAGGAGAAATGAGTACCATCACGTTTCCGATTCTGATTATGGTCGGATTGTAGCCTATCGCGATTGCGGTTTATCGTATCGCGACATTGCTGCTCGCGTTGGTCGAGATCCAATGACTGTTAGCAGAATATGGAATCGGTGGGGTTCAGGAGGAACGCCGTGCTGGACCCCAACGGCCTCGTATCACTAGCAGTTGAGACGACAGGCATCTTATCCGCATGGCTGTAAAGGATCGTGCAGCCACGTCTCGATCCCTGAGCCATCAGATGGGGACATTTGCAAGACAACAACCATCTGCACGAACAGTTCACGACGTTTCCAGCAGCATGGACTATCAGCTCGGAGACCCTGGCTGTGGTTACCCTTGACGCTGTATCACAGACAGGAGCGCCTGCAATGGTGTACTCAACGACGAACCTGGGTGCACGAATGGCAAAACGTCATTTTTTCGGATGGATCCAGGTTCTGTTTACAGCATCATGATGGTCGCATCCGGTGAACGCACATTGGAAGCGTGTATTCGTCATCGCCATACTGGCGTATCACCCGGCGTGATGGTATGGGGTGCCATTGGTTACACGTCTCGGTCTCCTCTTGTTCGCATTGGCGGCACTTTGAACAGTGGACGTTACATTTCAGATGTGTTACGACCCGTGGCTCTACCCTTCATTCGATCCCTGCGAAACCCTACATTTCAGCAGGATAATGCACGACCGCATGTTGCAGGTCCTGTACAGGCCTTTCTGGATACAGAAAATGTTCGACTGCTGCCCTGACCAGCACATTCTCCAGATCTCTCACCAATTGAAAACGTCTGGTCAATGGTGGCCGAGCAACTGGCTCGTCACAATACGCCAGTCACTACTCTTGATGAACTGTGGTATCGTGTTGAAGCTGCATGGGCAGCTATACCTGTACACGCCATCCAAGCCCTGTTTGACTCAATGCCCAGGCGTATCAATGCCGTTATTACGGCCAGAGGTGGTTGTTCTGGGTACTGATTTCTCAGGATCTATGCACCCAAACTGCGTGAACATGTAATCACATGTTCGCTCTAGTATAATATATTTGTCCAATAAATACCCATTTATCATTTGCATTTCTTCTTGGTGTAGCAATTTTAATGGCCAGTAGTGTATATAACATAAATGAAGCGTCTAAAAAATGAGATTCACAGCAAGTGCAAAATGGCTGAGCAGGATGGCTAGAGGACAAGGATTTACAAGCATGTATCACTAGACTAAAATTAAAGGTGCCTTTCGACAAAAGAGAACCGCCTGTATGAACATCAAGAGCTCAGATGGTAAACTAGCCCTAAGCAAAGAAGGAAAAACTGAAAGGTGGAAGCAGTATATAGAGGGCCTGTACAACGAAGATGAACTTTCAAGTAGTATTATAGAAAGGAAAGAGGACGTAGAAAGGATGATATGGGAGATATAATACTGTGAGAAGAATATGATAGAGCATTGAGAGACCTAAGTAGTAACAAGGCCCCTGGAGTAGACGACATTCCGTCAGAACTACTGATCGTCTTGGGAGAGTCAAACGCGACAGAATTCTTCCATCTGATGTGCAAGATGTATGAGAGAGGCGAAATACACTCAGTCTTCAAGAAGAATGTGGTAATTCCAATGTGAAAGATGGCACTTGTTGACAGATGTGAATATTTACGAACTATTAGTTTATTAAGTCACGGTTGCGAAACAACAATACGAATGCTCTGTAGAAGAATAGAAAACCTGGTAGAAGCTGACCTCGGGGAAGATCAGATTGGATTCCGGAGAAATGTAGGATCACGCGATACAATATTTCCCCTATTTTTTCTTATAGAACACAGGTTAAGGAAAGACAAAGCTACGTTTGCAGCATTTGTATGGTTAGAGAAAGCTTTTGACAAATATGAATGGAATACTCTCTGCCAAATGTGAATGTGGCAGGGGTCAAATGCAAGGAACGAAAGTCTATTTAAAATCACATAGCAGTTATAAGAGCAAGCAGTAACGGAAGAAAAAGAAAAATTTGAAGTAATAATTAAAATCTATGGAGAAGAAATAAAAGCTTTTGAGGTTTGCCGACGACGTTGTAATTCTGTCAAAGACTGCAAAGGATCTGGAAGAACAGTTGAACGGAATGGACGTTGTCTTGATAGGAGAATGTAAGATGAACATCAACAGAGCAAAACAAGGATTATGGAATGTAGTCGTATTAAATCAGGTGATGCAGAAGGAATTAGGCTAGGAAATTAGACACTTAAAATAGTAGATGCGTTTGTTATTCGAGAAGCAAAACAACTGATTATGGCCGAAGAAGGGAGGATATAAAATGTAGACAGGCAATGACAAGAAAAGCGCTTCTGAAAAAGAGAAATTTATTAACATCGAATACAGACTTAAGTGTTAGTAAGTCTTTCCTTTAGCTTTTTGTATGGAGTCTAGCCTTGTATGGAAGTGAAACATGGACGATAAACAGTTTAGGCAAGAAGAGAACAGAAGTTTTTTAAATGTGGTGCTGCTGAAGAATACTAAAGGTTAGATGAGTAGACGACGTAACTAATGAGGAACCACCGAACAGAGCTGGGGGGAAAGAAATTTGTGGCACAACCCGACTAGAGGGAGGGGTCGGTTGGTAGGACATATTCTGAGACATCAAGGAATCATCAGTATAGTCCTGGAGAGAAGTGTGGAGGGTAAAAACCGTAGAGGGAGACCTAGCAAGCAGATTCAGAAGGATGTGTGTTGCAGTAGTTACTCGCAGTTGAAGATATTTGCACTCGTTAGGGTAGTATGGAGAGCTTCAGCAGACCAGCCTACGGACTCAAGAGCACAACAAACATGGTTCAAATGGCTCTGAGCACTATGGGACTTAACATCTGAGGTCATCAGTCCCCTAGAACTTAGAACTACTTAAGCCTAACCAACCTAAGGACAACACACACATCCATGTCCGAGGCAGTATTCGAATCTTCGACCGTAGCAGCCAGCGCGGTTCCATACTGAAGCGCCTAGAACTGCTCGGCCCCACCGGCCGGCAAGAGCACAACAACAACAACAACAACATGTAACATGCGTAATAGAGACTTCCGAAAATACAGAAAAAGAACTGGGATGGAAATTTAACATTAGCCATTCACCAAATGTTACTTCACACGAGGACTATTTCTTTTCTTAAAAGGTCCGATCGGTCGCGAAATTAAGAGCACAGTGAAAATCCGCCGAAACTTTGTGCGCATGTGTTGCACACTGTCTAGAGTACCCGGCGATCTCGTAACGTCGCACTTTTCAGTTCTGAGTGCACAGTGCGCACGTGAAGGTGCCTAGAACAATAGAATCTCCCACCGAGTGTGAAGTGCATGCTGTCACTCGACTTCTTCATGCTGAGGGGTTGCAGCCTGATTTCAGGCAGCCCACATTACGTAACTGTTAAGTATGACAATGGTACAGCAATGGTGCAGGAACTTTGAAGCAGGACGTACAAGACGTTCATTATGCGGGTGGTCAGGGATAGAAGCGAGTGTCAACCGATGGTCTTGTTCAGCGAATGGATCAGGTGATTCGGAAGAATCGTGTATGAAGAACAAGCGAAGAGGAATGTTGTTAGAAGGCATTGTCCTTCTTCATGACAATGCTCGGCCGCACACTACAGCTTCAGCAAAGACGTTTCTGCAGCGTATAGGATGGGAAGTGTTTGATCACGCATCTTATCCATTATCTGCCTGTGATGTTCATCGTTTTGCTCACATGAACCACTGCCTATGACTACAGCATTTGGGCACAGAAAACGAGCTGCAGGCCAGCATAGGAACTAGCGGAAATCGCAGGCGGCGACGAGGGTATTGGAAAGCTGGTACCACGCTACGAAAAATGTCTAAGTAGGAGTGAGGAGTTTGCTGGAAGGTGTAGCTAAATTTTCAATTACAACGTATCTGATTTTCACTGTGGTTTTCATTTCGGGACCCATCGGCCATGGGGAAAAAGTCCTCGTAGAAAATTCTCTGGGCTATGGGAATCTTAGGATAAGTTAGAGTACAAGGTGATCATAAAGTCCCGATCCATTTCTAAGAAAGAATGGATGAATTTATATAATACTCAATGAGAAACAATTTCGGTGATAATTGGAGCCTTTTTTTTAGGAAAATCAAGAAAACAGCTATGATAGAAGAAAGTGTGAATGTTGTCAGTGCACTATTCCGAGATTTATCTTATCTGGAGATGCAACAAGAATGCATTGGAAATTTCAGTAATCAGCAACAGCAAGAATACATATCCGGATCGCACACTGGGAGACCACCTGGCAAGACAAGAGACTGCTCAGACAATCAAATAGGCAATCGAAAGACGTTCGGATGCATCAGCCCATCGTTTAAGCTGAGAGGTATACGTGCCATAATAAATGATTTTGAAAGTTTTACACGTTACTCTAAAGAAAAAAGCTTACAACATTTAAGTTGTAGACCACGAGGATTACGCAGCTTGATTTGATAGAAACTGCACACAACAAACATCTCATGGATCCCATTTTATTTACTAATGAGGCCATCTTCGACAAACGTAACTGCCGCATATTTAGTAACGACCCACCTCACGCTACCACTGAATGGCAGAGGGACACACCAAAAGTGAATGTGTGGCCTGAATTTATAGTCTTACAGTTTACAGATATTTTACTTTTGCGCCGGCTGGAGTGGCCGAGCGGTTCTAGGCGCTACAGTCCGGAACCGCGTGACCACTACGGTCGCAGGTTCGAATCCTGCCTCGGGCATTGATGTGTGTGCTGTCCTTAGGTTAGTTAGGTTTAAGTAGTTCTAAGTTCTAGGGGACTGATGACCACAGCAGTTAAGTCCCATAGTGCTCAGAGCCATTTGAACCATTTTTTACTTTTGCAGAAAATACAATGACAGGAAACATGTACCCTGAGATGCTGGAATAATTCCTGGCGCCACAGTTTCAGCAAGAACACACTTCTGAAACTGTTGTGTTCCAACAGCATGGAGCAACCCGTCATTTTGCTCTCATAGTAAGGGAGTACCTAAATAGAAGATGATTCGCTGACGGATGTGTTAGGCAGAGGATCCGCAAGGCTGTGGCCATCGCGTTGATTACCTGATGTGACAACCACGGATTTCTTCGATTGGATATAAAAAGCGAAGGTAAGGCATTTGCAGGATCCAAGAACTCGAAGCAGGGATCCAGCATCGGCTGTTTGACAAGATATGCTTCAGAATGAATTCAGTTACGCTCTTCAACGATGGGAGAGGAATGCTTCGATATCTAGATGGCGGACCGTACCCTGCAGTGCTACTAGTCACTTACTTTTCTGTTCCAGTCCGAAATGGAGCGAGAGAAAAACGACTTTATGCCTCCTTACGACCCGTAATCTAAAAAAAATGGCTCTGAGCACTATGGGACTTAACATCTATGGTTATCAGTCCCCTAGAACTTAGAACTAATTAAACCTAACTAACCTAAGAACAGCACACAACGCCCAGCCATTACGAGGCAGAGAAAATCCCTGACCCCGCCGGGAATCGAACCCGGGAACCCGGGCGTGGGAAGCGAGAACGCTACCGCACACCCGCAATCTCTTTAATCTTATGTTCAAGGTTGTACGTTGGAGGCAGTAGAATCGTTCTGCAGTCAGCCTCAAATGCCCGTTCTCTAATCTTTTCTCAATAATACTACTCGAAAAGAACGTCGCCTTCCCTCCAGGGATTTCGATTTGAGTTCCCGAAGCATCTCCATAACACTTTCGTGCTGTTCGAACCTACCGATAACAAACCAGCTACCCGCCGCTGAAATGCTTCGATGCCTTCCTTTAATCCAACCTGAAGCGGGTCCCAAACACTCTTATAGTACTCAACAATGGGTCGCACTAGTGTCCTATATACGCTGTCTCCTTTACAGATGTCTTAAAATTCTCCTAATAACTCGAAGTCGACTATATTGATGATATGGACGTATTCCATGTGGAAATTAGATGAAAATGTATACATGGGTGTGAATAGATATTTATGCTTATTGAATAAATGCTACAATTATTTTTTAGAAGTTATCGACACTTATCAACACCCGGTAGGTTAAATGCGATATGTAGTTTGTGACGTCCCACAGCAGTAACGACACCAATTACTATCACTTAAATATGTCGAAGAGTTACTTGCGTGAAATATTGTGGGACTAGCACAATGTTATCCAAAGACAAACACGAGAAGTGTGTTTGAAACAGATCCATCGGGAAACATTGAAACGACGCAACCTTTGTTTTGTTGATGCACTCTTCCTGTTAGCGTCTGGTATCACATTTATTAACGAATGCTTCACATAAAACTGGTCATATACACCGAAAGCAAATTTTCCGTTTTAGGCATGACATAATCTTAATTTCGCGAATCTAATTTGCGAAATGCATACAAGGCCACTTTTAATCTTGTTTCTACTTCCTCTTATATCCACCCAGTCATTGTCCTGAACAGTCATGAATACAAAGCTCTTCAACTGATTCTATGAGTTCACTGTTAACATGTAAAATTTTCTATTCGATAAGTTCGTTTTATATTACTATTTATTATAGTTGGTTTTCAGAACTCATTAAGTTAGTCCTTATTTTCTCTGTTTACACGAGACGCTAACAGGAAGAGTGCATCAACAAATCAAAGGTTGCGTCGTTTCAATGTTTCCAGATGGATTTGTTTCAAACACACTTCTAGAGTTGGTCTTCGGGTAACATTGTGCTAATCCCACAATATTTCAGGCAAGTAACTCTTTACTTCTTTAAGTGGTAGTAGTTGGTGTCGTTACTGCTGCGGGCCTTGCACAATGTTATCTCGAGGCAAACCCGAGAAAAATATTTACAAACCAAAGATTGTTCGGATACGATCCATTAACACACACAACTTGGTAGATGACCAGTTTAAAAACCAACGTAAGATAACACTGCAACGACATAGAAATATTCCATGCCGTGTTTTATGATGTCATCTGTTGTGAGATGTGTACTGTGGTGTACGAGAGTTCACGGAACGTGCGACGTGCTGTGGAGACAGCCAGGTCTTACTGCACGCACACATATACGTGCGCGATCTAGCATAGTTTGCGTTGGTATGAAACTTCTTGGCAAATAAAAACTGTTTCTCGAACCGAGAATCAAACATGGGACCTTTGCCTTTCGTGGGCAAGTGCCGGTGGAACACTTGTCCGTGAAAGGCAAAGGTGTCGAGTTCGAGTCTCGTTCCGGCACACAGTTTTAATCTACCAGCAAGTTTCGAGCCAACCATTTATCCAGAACCATATGTGAGGTACCTGAATAAACTTAAAACCTATTTTCGACTTCTCAGGTCTGACAAGAACCCAAAAGAAATCTTGCACCAACACGACAGTGCATACCATTTATTTATATTTCACTAATTACTTATTTAGAGACCTGTTGCGTAACATTTTAATAACAGGTAGTACATTTAACAATTTTTCATGCAATAACATAAATTATTTCATATTTCTAGCAAATATTATTTTCAGCAATAAAAATGAAAATGATCATAAAAACGGAGAGTGTTAAATAACAATGTTAGTGATCTGTTGAAATTAAAGAAGTTTAAAGATGTTGGGAAAGATCAGAGATGAGTTGCAGATAGGGCACCAAAGTTCAGCAGGGGTTGGGAAAAAGGGGGGGGGGGGGTTGCGGAAAGAAAGACACGTGTTGTTACTAAGCTATGTGCCTACTTCCACTGTACGTGTTTTACGTGACTAAGTACAATAACCTGTCACGGCTTATGGACTAGGTGATTTAATGAAGGAAGCTGCCAACATCTTCACCGTCTGTATCGTTGCTTTGATCAGTTTCGCCATCTTCTTCTGAGGTGTCTCTCACGGTGACTGTTATTCCTGCGTCTCATCTCAGATCTAATAAAGTCTTAGATTAGAACGCGGGTTGCCTCCTTCACCCTCTAGCCCATATCTGGTGCACTAGCATCTGTTTGGGCCATTTAAAGATTCTCTAAGTTGGACACACTTTGAAGATGGCCATGCAGTGAAACGAGCACAGGACAAGACTTTTTACCAGCAGCGGAAACATGCTCTTACGCAACGCCGATGTAAGGACATAGAACTTGACGGAGACTATGTAGAAAAACAGTACACGTAAAAGAAATGCTGGTTGATAAGGCAAAGTAAAAAGGGTAAATTCTGTGGCGCAAGCCCGTGTCCGGGCTATTAGCCTGACTGTAGGTAGAGTGCAGTCTTTCTTCACTGTGGCACTAGCAGGGGGAGGGTGGCAGGCCCACCACCCCGGAGTTGATTGTCGCCAAATTCTAACCCTTAAGAATAAATACGTTCTGAGAAAAATTGCGGGGCATTACTTATTGATCGACCCCCACAACCTAATGTTGTGTATGGTGCGCAGGGAAAACAACTGCTTAAGAGCCTTTGTGTTCACTGTAATTACTCCAATCTTACCTTCGCGGTCCTTATGGAAACGATTTGTAGAGGACTGCAATATGTTTCCAGATTTCTCGCTAAATACTGGCTCTTGAAACTTTGTAGGCAGGCTTTTCCAGAATGATTGAGGCTTATCTGCAAGCACCTGTCACTTTGGATTTTTCAGCATTCTGTGGATGAAACATATGTGTGAGCGTATTTCCTGCTCTTCTATGTATACGTTCGGTATCACGTGTTAGTCCTATCTGATAAGGATCCCACGTACTTCAACAGCTTTCTATGAGAGGTCATACTGTTCGAGATACCTCATTGTACACACATCAAAAAAGTTTTGCATCACCCCGGTTCCCGGAACTCCTGAAGACAGACGTGGTCTGTGGGTATTGTATCACAGACACAGCCCCTTTGACTGTGCAGAAATGTCACTAAATCCGCCCAAAGATGTAAAAAACCATGCAATAGCAGCGCCTATTATACGGAGGGGTTCAGACAGCCGATCAGTTCCAGTCATTCCACCAGGAAGGAGGTACACGGCTCGTATTTTCTGTAGCTCAACCATGCCTAGACGGTCAATACCGCGGTTCGATCGCGTCCGCATTGTTACTTTGTGCCAGGAAGGGGTCTCAACAAGAGAAGTGTGGAGCCGTCTCGGATTGAACCAAAGCGATGTTGTTCGGACAAGGAGGAGGTGCAGAGAGATAGGAACTGTCGATGACATGCCTTACTCAGGCCGCCCAAGGGCTACTACTGCAGTGGATGACCGCTACCTACGGATTATGGCTCGGAGGAACCCTGACAGCAACGCCACCATGTTGAATAACGCTTTTCGTGCAGCCACAGGACGTCGTGTTACGACTCAAACTGTGCGCAATAGGCTGTATGATGCGCACCTTCAGTCCCGGCGTCCATGGCGAGGTCCATCTTTGCAACCACGACACTATGCAGCGCGGTACAGATCGGCCCAACGACATGCCGAATGGACCACACAGGATTGACATCGCGTTCTCTTCACCGACGAGTTTCGCATATCCCTTCAACCAGACAATCGTCGGAGACGTGTTTGGAGGCAACTCCGTCAGGCTGAACGTCTTAGACACACTGTCCAGCGAGTGCAGCAATGTTGGGGTTCCCTGCTGTATTGCGGTGGCATTATGTGGGGCCGACGTACGCTGCTGGTAGTCATGGAAGGCGCCGTAACGGCTGTACGATACGTGAATGCCATCCTCCGACTGGTAGTGCAACAATATCGGCAGAAAATTGGCGAGGAATTCGTCTTCATGAAGACAATTCGCGCCCCCATAGAGTGGGCAGCATGTTCTCCAGTCATGAACTCTATCGAACGTGCCTGGGACAGATTGAAAAGGGCTGTTTATGGACGACGTGACCCACCAACCACTGTGAGGGATCCACGCTGAATCGCCATTGAGGAGTGGGACAATCTGGAGCAACAGTGTCTTGATGGACTTGTGGATAGTATGCCACGACGAATACAGGCATGCATCAATGCAAGAGGATGTGCTACTGTGTATTAGAGGTAACGGTGTATACGGCAATCTGAACCACCATCTCTGAAGGTCTCGTTGTATGGTGGTACAACATGGTTTTCACGAGCAATAAAAAGGGTGGAAATGATGTTTATGTTGATCTCTATTCCAATTTTCTGTACAGGTTCCGGAACTCTCGGAACCGAGGTGATGCAAAACTTTTTTTTGATGTGTGTATATTAACTTTTTCTCTGAGATTCTACAACAGATGGAAGTCAAAGATAGTGGACGGTACAATTTGCACAAATATGGGTAAGTTAGGAACTGCCTTTGGAGAACCCAACTACTCATGCTGATCAGCAAGCTGCCTCGCGGAGTTTGTATCAACTTCCGTAGACCTTCATTAAGAATCACTACAGTATCGACAACACTTTAACATGCAGTTTCATTACGACGACTTATTTTCTTCCGTGCCTACTTGCATCATTACAGTCACGGAGCAAGGACACTACTTTGGAAAGCTTTAACAGTCCAACCAGTCACAACATGTAATGAGCATTCCACTGATGGCACCGTCCCTCCCGTAGACGGAACACCAGAGCTAAGCAATGTCGTTTCGACCACATTCCCGTCACATCATCCTCGGCACCCCGCCAGGTTTTTAAGTCTGCGAGGGCGGGCGGCCGCGCCCTGCTGACGGCGCTGGAATGTTGGGCCGACACCTCACCGGAAGGTCGCGCGCCCGCCCGGCCTTCGGAACGCATTACGTAAACTGTTTGCCTTCCACGGGCGCCTCTTTGACAAGTGCTCGCTAAACGCCGAACGCGTGCTGCAACAACACGCCTCCATTTTCCGGTAACGCGTGCGTCTCGGCGCCTTCGCCGACGGCGACCATTTCTGCCTCGTACCGCAGCTCCATAGACGGCGTAGTTCGACAAGGAAGGAAGCTTAACGTTTAACGTCACGTCGTCGTTACGAACGATGTTCTTCCTTAATTCGAAATGGGTGGTGGAAGGGATTACGGCACGTCTGTGGCTCGAAACAGAAAAGTATGGAGAACAGAAATCTGGATAAATGGTACGTAAATTTCAACTCCGGTTTCTCCTAAATACGTATGTATGTGGTCATCTCGAACTAACTAATAGGCTCTCACACGGTACAAAACAGGAAAGCACAGAAGTTTTGACAGATGGTACAGACCCAGTGCCTTAGCCTACTCAACTAAATTACGCAGTTCCATATGTTATCATGGCGGAACAAACACTGGTAGCAGTTACCTATGTAAAATATCTGGGAGTAAGCATGCGAAACGATTTGAAGTGGATTGATCATATAAAATGAATTGTTGGTAAGGCGGGTGCCAGGTTGAGATTCATTGGGAGAGTCCTTAGAAAATGTAGTCCATCAACAAAGGAGGTGGCTTACAAAACACTCGTTCGACCTATTCTTGAGTATTGCTCATTTCGTACCAGGTCGGGTTGACAGAGGAGATAGAGAAGATCCAAAGAAGAAACGGCGCATTTCGTCACAGGGTTATTTGGTAAGCGTGATAGCGTTACGGAGATGTTTAGGAAACTCAAGTGGCAAACTCTGCAGGAGAGGCGCTCTACATTGCGGTGTAGCTTGCTGTCCAGGTTTCGAGAGGGTACGTTTCTGGATGAGGTATCGAATATATTGCTTCCCCCTTCTTATACCTCCCGAGGAGATTACGAATGTAAAATTAGAGAGATTCGAGCGCGCACGGAGGCTTTCCGGCAGTCGTTCTTCCCGCGAACCATACGCGACTGGAACAGGAAAGGAAGATAATGACAGTGGCACGTAAAGTGCCCTCCGCCACCGTTGGGTGGCTTGCGGAGTATAAATGTAGATGTAGATTGTGTAATAGTTACATCTAAAAGTGCAATGCAGGATGCCCAGCTCCTTGCCGAAAGCTCAATGTAATTTTTAATAATAATGATGCCAGTGATTATGCTATTATGAAGCTTTGAAATCTGATCTTACATTTTATATCAAAAGACATGGTACCGTAAAAGTGCTGTACGTAGACTAAATTTACGGCCAAACAGCTGTCCAAGAGTTTTGCAATGTCCTCGACTATTTGTACACTTTTGCCACCAGCGTTGCTCCATTGATGTTGGGTTTCAAGGTAACTGTGGGTTACGGTTTGTTGGCATAAACTTTCCCCTTCAGATACCGCTTCTAGAAATAATCTGTCAGTGTTAGATCACGATGAGGCGTGACATAGCCACTGTGAAGGTGACTGCGATCCAGTGTTACGAAACTGCCATTTCAGTGATCGAAAATATTTATTTATTCAGTTACCGGTTTCGATCAACTGATCTGTCTGCATGTATCTGACCGGGAAAGCAGTTAAAACAGGTAGCCATAAGTGGTATTGTTACATGGATTAAAATCATGGTAAAATAGTAGCCACACATGTCCCTGATATTAATGGACGTTTGCGGTTTCTATTCCTGAACAAATAAGAACTTGCGATCAATGACTGTCGTGTCGTTTGCAAGAATTTCGATGTCATATCAATTCAGGGAAGCAAACAACGTAGTTACGGAGGAACGTTATGAAAGATGATTTGTGTTTCTGCTGTGCTGACTCGTAATATGTAAGACGTGTCTCCGTGTTGCTGGAATCTAGTTTCAAACCTGATTTGTTTCTTCTTTGTTTTCCCCAGTGTTAATCCTTTCTAGTACTGGTTCCACTTTTTCAGGATTTTTCAAATTTCATTTTGTTGTTTATTTTTTGATGACCTTCCTGACGCAACGTTAGTCTAGGTAACAGACGGGAGGGCAGACGAATGCACCATTTGTCTGTAAATTGTGTAAACTTACTGTGTTTTTTGTTCCTGAATCGTATTCACTGAGGAGAAATTTGTGGTAACCCAGTAATTGCCTAAAAGAACGTTAGAAACCACCTAAAAACCACACTCATGCTGGCTACTGTACCAACCCACGGATGTTAATTCACTGCGCTGACTCGACTTACTCCCGTATCTTGCAAGCTAGCGCGCAGTGCATTACGCTATATGAGCAGGTCAGTCTGAGAGCTGTTTAACTATTGTAATTTGTGTGTGTCCAACTAAAGTGTGATTTCACTCAAAACAGCGACTGGACGATAAAGCTGCGACTCGTGCATTGTGTCGCGTCCGGGGTGTGGGTTTTGCCAGGGATTGGGGGCCAGGGGTTCCTGCTGAAGGGAATTCAGCCGGTTGGCCGAAGTGAAAGGGAGACTTGATTTTCTGACTTAAATTCCGTGAACTACGCGTACAGCGTGGTGAGAAACAGTCTGAAAAGCTTGTAAGGGTGTTACAGGGTTGATTGTGCTGAGAAATAATTGTTAAGAAAAAAATTCGATACGTTGCGCCGTTTCCGACTTGCTTAGCGTTGAAATTTAGCTAACCAAGCAGTTGTGCGTGTAAGTTCAAACGGTCCGCCGGATATAATTATTATCCGTCGTTTTCATAGCGCAAATGTTTTTGAGAGGCTGAGTAGCGAGGATAGGGATCTTTTCCCTACATGGTTACGAACTGTATCTTAAGCACTTCATTGACTTCTGCCCCACTCTTAACTCTGTCCTTACTTTAGCTACTTTCAGTATTATCTCGAAGACTTGGTTTTTCGTCGTGGACAGGACTATCAGGCAAGTTTAGCGCAGAGTATCATGGTTTCTCTTCAGATATAACCGAACCAGCTGAATAAAATCGGCCGTGTTCTTTTTAGAGAAACCGTTCTAGCATTTGTGTTGCGCGATCTAGAAAAACTTTAGAAAACCTGAAACTGGGTTGCCGTACAGGGATTTGAATCGGCGTCCTCTCTCAGTATAGTACAGTTTTTTTTGCATGTTCCACTGATCATATTCGTGACAATTTACAATGTAGAATGTGACAGTAGGTTTACAATTAATATTTATATACACTATCCGTCCAGAGTTTCCATCACCTATCACAACTATGGATTTGTGGTTGAAACAGGGATTTCGTTTTGAATGTTTCCGTCACATCCCCGTTCTGATAATAAAACAAGTGTATATACACTCCTGGAAATTGAAATAAGAACACCGTGAATTCATTGTCCCAGGAAGGGGAAACTTTATTGACACATTCCTGGGGTCAGATACATCACATGATCACACTGACAGAACCACAGGCACATAGACACAGGCAACAGAGCATGCACAATGTCGGCACTAGTACAGTGTATATCCACCTTTCGCAGCAATGCACGCTGCTATTCTCCCATGGAGACGATCGTAGAGATGCTGGATGTAGTCCTGTGGAACGGCTTGTCATGCCATTTCCACCTGGCGCCTCAGTTGGACCAGCGTTCGTGCTGGACGTGCAGACCGCGTGAGACGACGCTTCATCCAGTCCCAAACATGCTCAATGGGGGACAGATCCGGAGATCTTGCTGGCCAGGGTAGTTGACTTACACCTTCTAGAGCACGTTGGGTGGCACGGGATACATGCGGACGTGCATTGTCCTGTTGGAACAGCAAGTTCCCTTGCCGGTCTAGGAATGGTAGAACGATGGGTTCGATGACGGTTTGGATGTACCGCGCACTATTCAGTATCCCCTCGACGATCACCAGTGGTGTACGGCCAGTGTAGGAGATCGCTCCCCACACCATGATGCCGGGTGTTGGCCCTGTGTGCCTCGGTCGTATGCAGTCCTGATTGTGGCGCTCACCTGCACGGCGCCAAACACGCATACGACCATCATTGGCACCAAGGCAGAAGCGACTCTCATCGCTGAAGACAACACGTCTCCATTCGTCCCTCCATTCACGCCTGTCGCGACACCACTGGAGGCGGGCTGCACGATGTTGGGGCGTGAGCGGAAGACGGCCTAACGGTGTGCGGGACCGTAGCCCAGCTTCATGGAGACGGTTGCGAATGGTCCTCGACGATACCCCAGGAGCAACAGTGTCCCTAATTTGCTGGGAAGTGGCGGTGCGGTCCCCTACGGCACTGCGTAGGATCCTACGGTCTTGGCGTGCATCCGTGCGTCGCTGCGGTCCGGTCCCAGGTCGACGGGCACGTGCACCTTCCACCGACCACTGGCGACAACATCGATGTACTGTGGAGACCTCACGCCCCACGTGTTGAGCAATTCGGCGGTACGTCCACCCGGCCTCCCGCATGCCCACTGTACGCCCTCGCTCAAAGTCCGTCAACTGCACATACGGTTCACGTCCACGCTGTCGCGGCATGCTACCAGTGTTAAAGACTACGATGGAGCTCCGTATGCCACGGCAAACTGGCTGACACTGATGGCGGCGGTGTACAAATGCTGCGCAGCTAGCGCCATTCGACGGCCAACACCGCGGTTCCTGGTGTGTCCGCTGTGCCGTGCGTGTGATCATTGCTTGTACAGCCCTCTCGCAGAGTCCGGAGCAAGTATGGTGGGTCTGACACACCGGTGTCAATGTGTTCTTTTTTCCATTTCCAGGAGTGTAGAAGACTAGGCCCTTTTGTTGTATATTTGACTGGCTGTTCATACAGACGGGCGTTGATGAGTATCCACAACAACACTGCAAACACTGAAGTCCTTTTGCCTAAGACGTTTGTATTCGAACAGGTCCTATTTGTTCAGTTATCTATTTAGCAATCAGTTCGCATTAGTTTACAGTAC
Source organism: Schistocerca serialis cubense (assembly GCF_023864345.2). Classification (NCBI taxonomy): domain Eukaryota; kingdom Metazoa; phylum Arthropoda; class Insecta; order Orthoptera; family Acrididae; genus Schistocerca; species Schistocerca serialis. The sequence goes on along the minus strand of NC_064645.1, from coordinate 437,430,910 downwards.
AGCATGTGCACCTAGCAGTATGTTTGTATATCTGATTACGTCCTAATGTGACGGAAGCAGGAGACTGGAATTGAAAAACGTACTGTAGCTGTAGCTCCGCACCTCGAACACTACTCTAGTAGGATAGCGGCAACAGAAGGTGGCGTAGCCCAACCTATAGTGCCAGTGCAAATGTTTCGCGATCTGGAACACACCGAATAACACTATACAGGGAAAATCAGTACGTATGTGTACAGAGTAAACGTCAGAGAACTAGTACTCCACCCGAAATTCGCGAGGGAGTATATTCGAGCTGCTCCAATCTCTATCACAACAGTGGAACGCCGTATTCGTGAACGGAGTTTAAAGGGCCAAAAGACCTTTATTGAGCACACAAAATAAGGTGAAAAGATTGCAAGGGACACATCAACATAAGAAGTGGAGTGTACAGCAATGGTGCAAGGTGTTTTTCACGGACTAATGTTTGTTCGAGGGTTTCATGGAGAACGTATGAAAAAAACAGTGTGTGACGCAAACCGTGAAGCACGGTAGAATGTCGATCATGGTTTGGGAATGTTTTGCGGGTGATAAGGTCAGTGATCCAGCGAAAATTAATGGAACGTCAAAGGAGGAAGGATATCACAGGATACCGATCAACAATACAGTTCCATATGACTACAGACTTACTGCTCGTGGGTTGCTCTGCACCAGGACAATGATCCCACACGTCCTTCTGACTTGTGCAGAGGGCATGTCAATAGAAAAGAGCAATACGGGAATGTGAAGGATTTAATTTGGCCAAGTCAGTCACCTGACTTAAATCCCATTGAAGTCCCGATGGAGACCAGAAAACTGAGGTAATCTAATGATGACGATCTATGGAAAAATTTACAGCCGTATTGGGCTGCAATATCTGCAAAAACACTACAAAATCTTATCCCCAGAATGCCAACGTTTGTACAGGTGTTCTGAGGGCAAAGGGCGGACACTTTGAAGAGGCTAAAATCTGAACGATAACGTATTTTACGTAATAAAAGAGAGAGAAAATATTTATTTTGTTCGTCTGGCTATTTTGTGCAGTGTGTTTGCACATCGAAATAAAGTACATAGTTTTTATCATGGAGGATGGAAAACGTTTGACCGGTGGTGTAGCCGGGTTTTTTAAAATCTTATTGTACACACATAGTATCTACTTAGAAAGTAATTTATTGAGTAAAAGCAGTTGTCAAGCGTAAATGATTTAAATCAGGTGATAAAACTTTCGTTTTCTCCAGCAGTTTAATGTACAAAAGGAAATGGTCAAATATTCTTATGATTGCATACTTTGCTCCCTTCCGTGCAAGAGCGAAGTTGAGTTCTTGACAGTGGGCGCTAATTTTGCTCCTAGCGTTATATTTATGTACGAAAGTTTATTTTCAAATTGTGTCTGACTCTTCACAACAGATTTCATTATAGAGTAAACGTATTGTGAAACTGTTGTTAGTATGTCAGTTTTTTAAACAGTTGCCTGAATGAAGTTCTATGACTGACACTGCTTATCGGAAGTCTCTATGTAATGAATATTTCGGGTTTAAGTGTGGAATAATTTGGTGTGACATACACAGAAGAGCCACAGAAACTGGTACAGCTTCCTAATATCGTGTAGGGCTCCCTCGAAAACGCAGAAGTGCTGCAACACGACGTGGCATGGACTCGACTAATGTCTGTAGTGGTGGAGCGAAGTGACACCATGAATCCTGCAGATCTGTCCATAAATCCGAAAGAGTACGAGGGGGCGGAGATCTCTGCTGAACAACACGTTGCAAGGTATCCCAGATATGCTCAATCGTGTTCATATCTGGGGGGTTTGGTGGCCAACGGAAGTGTGTAAACTTAAAAGACTGTTCCTTGACACACTCTGTAGCAATTCTGGACGTGTGAGGAGTCGTATTGTCCTGCTGGAATTGTCCAAGTCCGTCGGAATGCACAACGGACGTGAATGGATGTGGATGATCAGATAAGATGCTTACGTACGTGTCACCTGCCAGAGTCGTATCTAGACGTATCAGGGGTCGCGTATCACCATGAAACAAAACAGAATTCATCCTGAGTTTTTCAACTTTGCTATACTTTATGTATGACGTTCGTAAATTTCACGCTTTGCCATTGTCAAAAAACTTAAGTTTGGAGATCTGACGGGTGGTTTTTGATATCAATGGTCGAGCGTGAGGTTACCTGGCGTAAAGTGAAAATGAACTACTGTCGGGTTTTCAGCCGGGTAGCTTCATCAAGAGTTCGCTGTGAGTGGTGCCTAATACTGTTTTCGTCGTCGTTGTTGTCTTCAGGCTGAAGACTGATGAGATGTTGCTCTCTACGCTGTATATCCTGTGCAAGACTCTTCACCTCTCCCTAAATATTGCAACCGACATACACTTGAACCTGCATACAGCCTCGGCGTGCCTCTCTATTTTTACGCATCATCACACTTATCTCCGTTACCAAAGTAACTATTTCTTGGTGTTCCAGGATATGTACTATCAACCTATCGCTTCTTTTGGTCAAGTTGTGCATACATTTATTTTTTCGCCGATTCGCATCAGTATCTCTTGTTAAATAAGCAGTCTACAAAGTGATAATTGTTGAACTGTCTGAAATAAAATCGTCATAACTTCTGGATGGTTTGCGTTAGGACGTTCAAACTGCAGGCCGCGGGGCATGATGGGAATTAGTTTCATGCGAATATGGTTTGGTTTAGCAACGAAGCCGACTTTCATTTGGATAGGTTCGTCAATAAGCAAAATTTGCGCATTTGGGTGACTGAGAATCCGAATTTCGCAATTGAGACGTTCTCTTCACCCTCAACGGGTGATTGTGTGGTGTACTATGTCCAGTCACGCAATAATCGGTGTGATATTCCTTGATGGCACGGTGACTACCTAACGGTACGTGAAGGTTTTGGAAAATGATTTCATCCCCATTCTCCGAAGTGACCCTGATTTCGACGAGATGTGGTTTATGCAAGATGGAGCTCGACCCCATCGAAGCAGGAGATTGATGTCCTGGAGGAGAACTTTGGGGACCGCATTCTGTCTCTGGGGTACCCAGAGGCCACTGGCATTGGCTTAGATTGGCCGCCATATTCTCGGGATCTGAATACTTACGACTTCTTTTTGTAAGACTATATTAAAGACAAAGCAACGACCCCAAAACCATTGCCGAGCTGGAAACATCCATTTAGAAGGTCATCCACAGTATCGATGTTCCGACACTTCAGCGGGGCCACATCATCGCCAGTGATGGTAGTCACATCGAACATGTCACAAAACAAATCCGAATATGTGTAGTGACGTTTACATGTTGAACAAAGTGTGAGCACGCCGTAGTTTGTAACTAATTTACTTTTTTTTGTATAGTTCAATAATTGTCACCCTGTACCTCTCTAATCGTCAGCATTCTTCTGAAGCATCACAAAAGCTTGTATTCTGCTCTCATGTGTACCGTTAGTCTCCCAATTTTCCGTTTCATATAATGTCACACTAAAGACAAATCTTTTTGAAAAGACTTCCTTACGCTTAAATTCATATTAGATGTTGATAAAATTTCTCTTTTTAGAAAAGCTTTTCTTACTACTGGTAGGCTGCATTTTATACCCCTTTCGTCCGCAATCGTTGGTTGTTTTGCTTGGCAAATAGCAGAACTTACTTCGCTACAGTTAGTGCCTCATTTTGTAATCGCCTGAGTCCATTAGAAGGCACTCTGTGATCCTTGTTTTACTTTTGTTAATGTTCATGTTGTGACGCTAGGCCCCTACGAGCGGCGAGCGACACCACACAAGAGAGCACAATCGCTGGCCTTTTGAGAGGGAGGGAGGGGGGGGGGCGTGGTCGCTTGGCAGCGCCCAGAGGCCAGAAGCGAGGAGTCGGCGGCTGTCCGCTGCGCCCACAGCTGACAGCACTCGTCGCGTATCTGTACAAAGCGATTCGCCGACAGACGTGTATGTCGAGGTAGCAGGTCAGGAGGCAGCCGAGTTTCACCAGACGCACAAGGGGCGGTTGTCTGTGCTCGCTGCAAAAGTACGCGGCCGCCTAACGGACATTTTAAAACCGAAGACGCAATAAAAAGTACATCAAGCGCCGTAGTAGTGTAAGAGATAAGCTTATCGGATTAAAGATCTTGTCGAGGCAGCGCAGTTGAGTTTACGCTAAATCTCGTAGCACAGTTAGTTTAAGAGCTACAGAGTCATAAAATTAATAACTTCTTTTGTGCTGACTGAACAGAGCTGAGAGATGGCTCAAAAGAACCATAATTCAAGAATGAAATTTTCACCCTAGAGCGGAGTGTGCGCTGATATGAAACTTCCTGGCAGGTTAAAACAGTGTGCCGGACCGAGACCCAAACTCGGGACCTTTGCCGTGCAAGGCAAAGGTCCCGAGTTCTAGTCTCGGTCCGGCACACAGTTTTAATCTGCCAGGAAGCTTCAACCATAATTCAGTTTAGAGTGTTGACAGATTATCGAAAGTTCTCTATTTAAATTTGTGTGCTTTGGAACTTTTCCCGGGCCGGCCGGGGTGACCGAGCGATTCTAGACGCTACAGTCTGGAGCCGCGCGACCGCTACGGTCGCATGTTCGAATCCTGCATCGGGCATGGATGTGTGTGATGTCCTTAGGTTAGTTAGGTTTAAGTAGTTCTAAGTTCTAGGGGACTGATGACCTCAGCAGTTAAGTCCCATAGTGCTCAGAGCCATTTGAACCATTTTTTTGAACTTTTCCCTATTTTGCAAGTAATTTTAGTAAAGAACATTATTAATGTTAATTATAAGTAAGATACTCGATGCAGCGTATAGAAGTGTGTGAAGAAATGGAAGAAGGGAAGCAAGAAGTTGCTATCGATATAAACACTGATCAGCTGGAACTTTATGATCGATGTAAACCCGTACAAGCGATAGCAGCCTCACCCGGCGATGAATGACTGTTAGTCAGAGACACGCACGGTGCTTGTAGTATCAATGAGCGTGCTATTTGAGTTTGCCCGAAGGGTGGATTGTGAAAGCCCGCAGGTTCGCCACAAAGATTTCGGAAACTACGCGGCTTGTCGGGTGTTCGAGGAGTGGCGTGATGAGTGTCTTCAGCACGTGGCGAAACAAGCTGACACCACGTCGTGGGGTTGGGAAGCCACCCCTCGTTACAGATGTCGGACATCGTGGGCTTGGCAGACCGGTAAAACACGACAGGTGGCGAACTGTGGCGGAGCTAACATCAGACTTTAATGCTGGACAGAGTACCAGTGTATCTGAACACACAGTGCAACGAACACTCCTAACGATGGGCTTCCGCAGCCGACAACCCATGCATGTACCAATGTCAACATCATGACATCGGCAATTAAGATTGAAATGGGCACGTGACCATCGGCACTGGACTTTGGAGCAATGGCAGAGCGTTACATGGTCTGATGAATCCTGAAAGCTTCTTCATCACGCCGATGGGAGACCGCGAATACGTCGCCTTCCAGGGGAACAGCTCCTTGACAACTGTATGGCGGGACGGAGAGAAGCTGGCGGCGGCTACATTGTGCTCGGTGTAACATTCACGTGAACTTCCATGAGTCCAGTGGAGCTCGTGCAAGGCACCGTGACGGTCAAGGACTATCGTACACTGGTTGCAGACCACATACACCCCTTCATGACGACCACGTTTCTCGAAGGCAGTGGGATTTTTCAACAACAGAACGCGCAATGTCACAAGGCCACCAGTGTGATGAAGTGGTTCGAAGAGCACAGTGGCGAGTTCCAACTGATGAGCTGGCCGCCCAACTCTCCAGATCTGAACCTGATTGAACACGTCTGGGATGTGATTGAACGTGGCGTCAGAGCTCATCACCCCCTCCCCGGAAATTAAGGTGTGTGCAGATGTGGTGCCAACTCCCTTCACTGACCTACCAAGGCTGACTGCTTCCATGCCACAAAGCATCGCCGCTGATATCCGTCCCAAAGGTGGGCATACCAGCTGTTAAGTACGTGGTCATAATGTTCTGGCTAATCAGTATATGACGAATGTTTTCCTTGTATTAAGCTGATGATCCTTGTAAAATGCTCCTTGCACAAATATGTTACTGACAGGAAATATTTGCGACAGTCAGCAAACGCAGCGGCATGTAAGCTAGCAGGGACTGTCACTTTACGTAGGCAGCTCTGGATTTAGAAATGTTACCAACTCTGAATGTTTTATGTGAAGGTGGGAATACGGAAGGAAATTAAACATTTGTGTGTTGATCAGTAGACATTTAAACTGCATGCGACTCGCAATGTGATTGAGTTTGAGGAATTCATAAATGCAGTAGGTTTTATAAACTCTTTCATTCAAACAATATCTCTGTCATTGTACTTTGCTAAGAAAAGACAACGCTGTTCCGAGACTTGATGGCTTTATGAGATTTCAGTGTACATGAAAGTAAAAGCACGCATCTTATCCCAGGGCCCTTAACAGATATTTTGGAAACCCCCAAGGGAGAGCTGGAGACGCAGTGTCATGGCCTCTTTTCGAGATCCTGTCCCTTCCATTCAACTGATCTCCCAAGTCCTTTGTGTCTCTAACAGAATTATGAAGTTATATTCAAGCCTTATAACTTTATTTTTTCTCCTTCAACTTTTCCAGATTTCTCCTTGGTTTCGTTAACATCGAATAACGTCGGTCATTGTCTCATACTCTTCTCAACTACTGTTTTCCTTCGAGCTCTTTGACTCTTATAACTCCAGTCTGGTTTCTGTACAAATTGTACACAGCCTTCGCACCCTGAATTTTATCTCTGGTACCTTTGGAATTTCAAATAGTGCTTTACTGACAAAAGCTTTTTCTAATGTTAATAATTCTGTAATGTGAGTTTTTTTTCAGTCTATCTTCTATGGTAAGTCGTAGCGCCACTATTGCCTCAGGTGTAACTCGACTAAGCAATAAAATTAAAGGATCACTTTTTCGAAACCCTATAATTGTCTCCCACTGTGACGCATAAGTTTGAAATTTGGCTAAGAGGTGCCTACAGTCCCCCTCCGTAGTGGTGCAAAAGTGTCACCCTCATGATCGGAGACGCTCCAGACAACAAGGTTTCGACGCTTTGCCACAGCTCAGCAGTGCATGTGAGCTGTAAGGTGGGTTAACGACGTCGCATTGGCACTTAATTTCTCCACAATTCTGCCCAACGCCATTGTGGACCTGCTCCCCCAGAAGCCAGTGTAATGGAACCGGTCTGTGCTGCTATTTTTGCCACGTATTGTATAATACTCGCATTAAATTGAAGAGACGATCACACGGAATGAAAATTGTAACTTCGTGTTTAATGTTCAAAATGGTTCAAGTGGTTCTGAGCACTATGGGACTGAACTTCTGAGGTCATCAGTCCCCTAGACTTAGAACTACTCAAACCTAACTAACCTAAGGACATCACACACATCCATGCCCGAGGCAGGATTCGAACCTGCGACTGCAGCGGTCGTGCGGTTCCACACTGAAGCGCCTATAACCGCTCGGCCACTGCGGCCGGCCGTGTTTACTGTAATTCTGATAAAATTACTAAGTCTCCGGTAATGCATCGATCATGACAATGTTATAGTCGAAATCTAGATCTGCAATAAATCACGAATTTTTGCGACTGTTTGGTGCCCTCCTTAAAATTTTAATATTCGCTGGTAACTGTGCACACAGGCATCCAACGGATTCCATTTTAATTACATACTCATATTTTCTTCTATAAACATAAATAACGTGTGAAAATGACCTAAGATTTATTTTTCAGAAAAGTAACGATTTTCATATTTCAAATTTATTTCTAAACTGCTAATATTTGTAAAAGAACTAATAGTGTATTAATGTCTCTGGATGCAGGTAGTAGTTGGTGGTGGTTGTTGGGATGTTTAAGGGGGACTAAAGGTAGTAGTTGTTAAGGTATTGGCGCGAGTAGTAGTTTTGGTGAAGCAGGTATGGAGTTGATCTGTTTAAATGAATTGATTGTATCAGAATGGAGGTCGATTTGCGACTTTACACAGAAACATGAGATGAAGAAAGTAAAATGAGTGACGGAAGAAATAGGAACTAGCAGTATTGAAATTTTAAAAGCAAACCCGATCGCATCGCATGGACAATTACTGTTTCCAGCGAGCTATGATTTCAATAAGCTACAAATATCGACGAGGAGCTACAAGCACATACGAGTAATTTGTTTTATTAAGTATTTCGAAGTTCTTGCTAGCTTAAATAGCTGCACTGACTTATGTTACTATGTCTCTAAAAGTGCACATGATTAATAATTGGTTTTTAGATGTAATAGAGAGGGATTTGTAGTACCGGATACTGGACCAGGCAACTACGATACGGAACAGAACTAGGCGCACACACTGGTGCCTACGAAACGATACGTTACAAAGACAAAAGTAAAATTTCACTTATATCGACACAGACAGCTTATCCGCTTGCCCTCGTATGTTCACAATGGACATATATACTCGGCAATCCAATGAACGGTGCGTGGCGGAGGTACCCCGTATTACTGCTAGTCATTTCCTTTCCTGTTCCACTTGCAAAAAGTAGAAGGGAGAAACGGCTGTCTATACGCCTTCGTATGAACCCTCTTTTTTCATATCATATCTTGGTGGTCCTTACGTATGTTGGAGGCAGAAGAATCGTTCTGTAGTTCTTTTCAATGCCGGTTCTCTAAATTTCTCAATAGTGTTCCTCGAAAAGAATGTCGCCTTCCCTCCAGAGATTCCTATTTGAGTTGAGAAGCATCCACGTAACACTTCCCTGTCGTTCGAACAGGTCAGTAACAAATTTAGCAGCCCGCCTCTGAATTTCTTCGATTTCTTCTTATAATCCGACCTAGTACAGATCCCAGACACTTGAGCAGTACTCAAGAATAGGTCACACTAGCGCCCTGTATGCCGCTTCCTTTACAGGTGAATCATCTTCTCCTGAAATACTCCCAATTAAACATAGTTAACCATTCGCTTTCCGTTCCACAATTCTCACATCCCCGTTCCATTTCGTACCGCTTTGATATATTAATTAAACGACGTGGCTCTGTTTGCAGGACACTAATAATGGTGTATCCGAACATTACAGGTTTGCTTTTCCTACTCATCCACATTAACTTGTATTTTTGGCCATTTACAGCAAGCTGACATTAGCCGGCCGCTTCAGTCTGGAAGCGCGCGACTGCTACTGTCGCAGGTTCGAATCCTGTCTCGGGCATGGATGTGTGTGATGTCCTTGGGTTAGATAGGTTTAAGTATCCAGAATGAGATTTTCACTCTGCAGCGGAGTGTGCGCTGATATGAAACTTCCTAGCAGATAAAAACTGTGTGCCGGACCGAGACTCGAACTCGGGACCTTTGCCTTTCGCGGGCAAGTGCTCTACCAACTGAGCACGACTCACGCCCCGTCGTCACATCTTTACTTCTGCCAGTATCTCGTCTCGCACCTTCCAAACTTTACAGAAGCTGTCCTGCGAGACGAGATACTGGCAGAAGAAAAGCTGTGAGGACGGGGCGTGAGTCGTGCTTGGGTAGCTCAGTTGGTAGAGCGCTTGCCCGCGAAAGGCAAAGGTCCCGAGTTCGAGTCTCGGTCCGGCACGCAGTTTTAATCTACCAGGAAGTTTCGGGTGTAAGTAGTTCTAAGTTCTAGGGGACTGATGACGTCAGATGTTAAGTCCCATAGTGCTCAGAGCTATTTGAACCAAGCTGCCATTCATCGCACCAACTAGAAATGTTGTCTAAGCCATCTAGTATTCTCCTACAGTCGCTCAGTTCCGAAACGTTACCGTACACCACTGCGCCATCAGCGAACAACCGCGGATTGCTGCCCTCCCTGTCTGCCAAATCATTAATGTATGTAGAGAATAGCAGTGGTCCTATCACAGTTCACTGGGGCACTGCTGGCTGTACCCTAGTCTCTGATTCTGTTCAGCCCTGTACTTTTTTAGCGCTCCTACCTGCTCGTACACAAATGCACGTTCGCGAACGGGAACACATAAACGCTGGAGAACAAAGACAGGGCTGCTGCTCCAGACACGCAGAGGCGGGCGTCGGCGCGTTCGGCCGCGGTCACGGGCAGTAAACAGCGCGCTCCAGCCGCCGGTACAGTTACTCGCAGCGACCGAGTATGCGCGCAAGGACACCCACTGCAGCGGCCGCTGCTGCCGCTCTGCTGACGAAACGGACGCGGCAGTTTCTCTGCACGCACCTGCGCCGCTCACACCGATACATCCCACTGCCGACTGCTCCTAAGGCACCAACACCAGTTCTCTTCACCTACATCTACACTCCGTGAGCCACATTATGGTGTGTGGCAGAGATCTCCGCCGTCATTCTCCTCTTTTCCTGTTCCAGTCACGAATGGTGCGTTTGAAGAGCCGTGGTCGATGATTATACATGATTTAAAGGGAAAGTTTTGCGAGATCCGTGTATTAAAATAGGTGGCGAGAAATCAAATGAAATAATGTGGCGCGTCCACTTTGACCAGAGACTTAGCTTTGACCAGCATATCGAGCAAGTCAATAACAAAACTTAATGACTATATAATAAGATAATCAGTATAGGGCAGAGGAGATTTAATCTCGCAACAGATATAATGAAATTATGTCATGACAATCTGCCTGTCTCGATTGTGGGTTATGGAGCTACCCGCTGGGTCCACAGGCTCAGGCTGTTGAGACCAACCATGCCCCTGAGGAGGCGTTAAAGGAATATAATAATAACATCTACTGGAGCATTCGAGGCCACACTTACAGATTGGTTACGAAATGTCATGGGCCTACGCCCTATCGATCTCATAATCACACAAACGACGGCCACCTGTTGGATAAACGAACAAGAATTTACCAAAGTTGAACAGATAATGGGAAAGAGCATGTTACAACATCAAAGAAATCGAGCGATTAGTCTTCTAACTGTGGCAAAATGATTGGAGCCACCCGGAGACAGCCAGGAGAGTGTACAGTCTGTTACCTTCTACATCTACATCTACATTTATACTCCGCAAGCCACCCAACGGTGTGTGGCGGAGGGCACTTTACGTGCCACTGTCATTACCTCCCTTTCCTGTTCCAGTCGCTTATGGTTCGCGGGAAGAACGACTGCCGAAAGCCTCCGTGCGCGCTCGAATATCTCTAATTTTACATTCGTGATCTCCTCGGGAGGTATAAGTAGGGGGAAGCAATATATTCGATACCTCATACAGAAACGCACCCTCTCGAAACCTGGACAGCAAGCTACACCGCAATGTAGAGCGCCTCTCCTGCAGAGTCTGCCACTTGAGTTTCCTAAACATCTCCGTAACGCTATCACGCTTACCAAATAACGCGCCGCTCTTCTTTGGATCTTCTGTATCTCCTCTGTCAACTCGACCTGGTACGGATCCCACACTGATGAGCAGTAGTCAAGTATAGGTCGAACGAGTGTTTTGTAAGCCACCTCCTTTGTTGATGGACTACATTTTCTAAGGACTCTCCAATGAATCTCAACCTGGCACCCGCTTTACTAACAATTAATTTTATATGATCATTCCACTTTAAATCGTTCCGTACGCATACTCCCAGATATTTTACAGAAGTAACTGCTACCAGTGTTTGTTCCGCTATCATATAATCATACAATAAAGGATCCTCCTTTCTATGTATTCGGAATACATTACATTTGTCTATGTTAAGGGTCAGTTGCCACTCCCTGCAAAAAAATGGTTCAAATGGCTCTGAGCACTATGGGACTTAACATCTATGGTCATCAGTCCCCTAAAACTTAGAACTACTTAAACCTAACTAACCTACGGACATCACACAACACCCAGTCATCACGAGGCAGAGAAAATCCCTGACCTCGCCGGGAATCGAACCCGGGAACCCGGGCGTGGGAAGCGAGAACGCTACCGCATGACCACGAGCTGCGGACACACTCCCTGCACCAAGTGTCTGTCCGGTGCAGATCTTCCTGCATTTCGCTGCAATTTTCTAATGCTGCAACTTCTCTTTATACTACAGCATCATCCGCGAAAAGCCGCATGGAACTTCCGACACTATCTACTAGGTCATTTATATATATTGTGAAAAGCAATGGTCCCATAACACTCCCCTGTGCCACGCCTTCCGGATGTGAAAGGATTAAATTAAGTTGTATAATACCAACAAGAGGATTGGTACTGGGACAAATCCGGTGCATTTTCATAGGATTGGAGAAAGGCCAACACCACCCAGAACGTTCATCGTTTACTGCGTGATGTTGAGCAATTGAGTCGTCTAATAAAGCTAGTCGATATTATATCGACCCACGTACAGAACAACTGTAGCGTTGTGACCATAGGTGAGAAAAGCCATGTGTGCTGTGTAGCAGACATTGGCCGCAAATCTAGTCAATATTAATAGAAAAGATTGCGATCAAAAACATCATCAAGGGTTGATAGTCCTGGAAAACAAGTTTATTACTTATACTGTCTCGAGAAGGTGGAACACGTGTGTTGAGAGTGAGATAACCTTATACGAATCAGCGCAAGCTAAGGACAGGTAGAAAAAGATTCAGGACAGAATCTGATAGACATTTTGCCTCTTAGCCTTCTAAAACTTATCCATAGCTAATAATAATGACGATCCAGCGGTAAAAACAGTATGAGCACCTGTAAGTTAGTAATATACTTTTGAAAGTCATAGAATCTTAATTATTTTGGATTGAAACAGTTGTTTGGCTAGATGGGACAACCCGCACACGTCCACGAGGTTAGGGGAAGGTAATGGCCCATCTTAAGTGTGCATGCAGGAAATGTTTGTAAGAGAAGCATTATCTACCAGTTTATAAGTGTTATATAAAAGTTGTAATGTCAGTTTACTAGAGGTCTGTTCTTTGTTAATCTAGATAACAGACCAATATGGTAAATGTAGATGTAGATGTTGTTGGTAAGGCTCCGTGCGAGTTCGAATCTATCTAATTTTACTTCCAAGATCTGTGACTACTCTAGGAACGTACCCTCTCTTAACCCCTTAACTGATGTGGACGAGTTAACTCATGCTCCGCCGCTCCTCAGCTGCCGTAGACGTTTTCAAACGCGGCCCATTGGTTTTCCTGAAGCTCTAATGACGTGTTTCGTGTCCTGTTCCGTCGATTTCTTACTACTGCGGACGAGTTACTTCCATATTTAGGTGAACAGAGAAGTTTCGAATAATTACAATACAGCATACGTGCCGCTTTGCGAGCTATGATTTGCAAAAAAAGCCCATTTCCGGTATCTTAAACCGTTTATGAAATGTGACGTTTTGTTATCACCACGTGATTCCCGATGGATAGATGGGTGCAATTGGGCGCGTTACACGTGACAGTCCATCAGCCATACAAACCAATAACTCGAGAACGCAATGAGATATCGTTCTGCTCTCAATTTTAAATAAAGTTTCGACATTTTATCTACATTTCATCCACAGCAATTTACTAGTATGAGCTAAAATCATTCACACGCGAAGTTTACGGAACTCTGCAGCGGAGTGTGCGCACAATTTTAATGTGCCAGGAAGTTTCATATCAGCGCACACTCCGCTGCAGAGTGAAAATCTCATTCTGGAAACATCCCCCAGGCTGTGGCTAAGCCATGTCTCCGCAATATCCTTTCGTTCAGGAGTGCTAGTTCTGCAAGGTTCGCAGGAGAGTTTGGAAGGTAGGAGACGAGGAACTGGCAGAAGTAAAGCTGTAAGGACAGGCCGAGAGTCGTGCTTGGGTAGCTCAGTTGGAAGAGCACTTGCCCGCGAAAGGCAAAGGTCCCGAGTTCGAGTCTCGGTCCGGAACACAGTTTTAATCTGCCAGGAAGTTTCAGTGCGTTCCTTAATTTGATGCAGCGCAATAATTATGACCAATAACGAAAACCAACTGTCCTTTATCGGGTGAAGATTTCAGACTGTAAGGTGTGCGAAAATGAGATTTTTCATCAAATAGTTTTCTTACTATCGGCTAGTAAGTACTTCGTAGCGGCCTTGACGCCGTCTCTGCACAGGTAGCGGCCGGCACCTGGCGAGCTGCACAGCCACAATAAACCCACCCTCAGCGAGTAATGCAGGGGGCAAGTCTGTGGCAGCGATAAAGGTATTTCAAACAGGAGGCCTAAACCACACCGCGTTGCACAACGGCTTCCTTCCAGCCTGCCGCTAGTGTTGAATGAGCATCTGAGTGACGCTTAAACAAACTTATGAAAAAATGTGCAGCTCTTCTTTGAATCGTTTGTGTTTTCTCAATCAAACCTATCTGCTAATGGGCCCAGACTAACGAACAGTATTCAAGCTTAGCTCGAATTAGGATTTTGTAAGATACCCATCCTTCATGGCTGGACTAAACCTCCTGAGGATTCTTCCAGTAAATGTCACAGCGCCACCTGCCTTCCCTACGATTAGTTTCATGTGGTCGTTCCTCTATAAATCGCTCTGAACATGTTCTCCCTGACGGTTAATGAGATCTGACTGCTGCAAGTTATTGGCTCTGAGCACTATGGGACTTAACATCTATGGTCATCAGTCCCCTAGAACTTAGAACTACTTAAACCTAACTAACCTAAGGACAGCACACAACACCCAGCCATCACGAGGCAGAGAAAATCCCTGACCCCGCCGGGAATCGAACCCGGGAACCCGGGCGTGGGAAGCGAGAACGCTACCGCACGACCACGAGATGCGGGCGCTGCAAGTTATTATTCGGTTATCGCGCGGTCGTATAATAAAGAGCCTTTCGGCCTGTTTCTGTGCAATAAGTTTAGTTTGTTTGTACTGAGGATCAGCTTCGAATCTTTCGCAACAATTTTCTAGCGTTGCGCCACCAACGTATAGAACCGCATCGTGCATGAACATCCCCACCCGTTCTCTGACTTTATTCACAAGGTCATTTACACACAGCGTGGCCAGAAACAGTCCGATAAGCTTGTAAAGGTTTTGCAATATAGGGTGTGCTGAGAAATAACTGGTAAACATGAAATTCGATGCGTTGCGCCGTTTCCGAGTTCACTGGCATTGAAGTTACCCAATCACGCCACTCCGCGTGCAAATTCAAATGGTCCGCCAGATCCATAAAGTCAGTTGTTCTCATAGAGCAGATGGTAGAGCCATGAGACTGCTCAGCCTCTAGCTCGGGTTCGATCCTTACTACCGTCACGTCCAGTTTTCGTATCGCTTTTTTGTTCGGTTTTGGGAAACCAAACGAAGACCATCGTATCTGGCGGGCCTCTTGAATTTGCGCGCATAATGCTGAAACGGCGCAACAATTAGTTCTCTGCATAATCTACCCTGAAACACCCTTAGAAGCTTTCCGGACTGTTCCTGACCACCCTTTATGTTCCGTGATCAATAATGATGCTACGAGGGCAGTTCAATAAGTAATGCAACACATTTTTTTTCTCGGCCAATTTTGGTTGAAAAAACCGGAAATTTCTTGTGGAATATTTTCAAACATTCCCGCTTCGTCTCGTATAGTTTCATTGAATTCCGACAGGTGACAGCGCTGTACGGAGCTGTTAAAATGGCGTCTGTAACGGATGTGCGTCGCAAACAACGGGCAGTGATCGAGTTTCTTTTGGCGGAAAACCAGGGCATCTCAGATATTCATAGGCGCTTGCAGAATGTCTACGGTGATCTGGCAGTGGACAAAAGCACGGTGAGTCGTTGGGCAAAGCGTGTGTCATCATCGCCGCAAGGTCAAGCAAGACTGTCTGATCTCCCGCGTGCGGGCCGGCCGTGCACAGCTGTGACTCCTGCAATGGCGGAGCGTGCGAACACACTCGTTCGAGACGATCGGCAGATCACCATCAAACAACTCAGTGCTCAATTTGACATCTCTGTTGGTAGTGCTGTCACAATTGTTCGCCAGTTGGGATATTCAAAGGTTTGTTCCCGCTGGGTCCCTCGTTGTCTAACCGAACACCATAAAGAGCAAAGGAGAACCATCTGTGCGGAATTGCTTGCTCGTCATGTGGCTGAGGGTGACAATTTCTTGTCAAAGATTTTTACAGGCGATGAAACATGGGTTCAGCACTTCGAACCTGAAACAAAACGGCAATCAATGGAGTGGCGCCACACCCACTCCCCTACCAAGAAAAAGTTTAAAGCCATACCCTCAGCCGGTAAAATCATGGTTACAGTCTTCTGGGACGCTGAAGGGGTTATTCTGTTCGATGTCCTTCCCCATGGTCAAACGATCAACTCTGAAGTGTATTGCGCTACTCTTCAGAAATTGAAGAAACGACTTCAGCGTGTTCGTAGGCACAAAAATCTGAACGAACTTCTCCTTCTTCATGACAACGCAAGACCTCACACAAGTCTTCGCACCCGAGAGGAGCTCACAAAACTTCAGTGGACTGCTCTTCCTCATGCACCCTACAGCCCCGATCTCGCACCGTCGGATTTCCATATGTTTGGCCCAATGAAGGACGCAATCCGTGGGAGGCACTACGAGGATGATGAAGAAGTTATTGATGCAGTACGACGTTGGCTCCGACATCGACCAGTGGAATGGTACCGTGCAGGCATACAGGCCCTCATTTCAAGGTGGCGTAAGGCCGTAGCATTGAATGGAGATTACGTTGAAAAATAGTGTTGTGTAGCTAAAAGATTGGGGAATAACCTGGTGTATTTCAATGCTGAATAAAACAACCCCTGTTTCAGAAAAAAAATGTGTTGCATTACTTATTGAACTGCCCTCGTAATACACTCCCTTGAAGTATGCCCGAAATTAATTTTACATTTGAAGATTTCTCCCCGTTAATAATGACAGGCTACGTTCCAGTGAGGAGGAACTCTTCAGTTCACTCACTAAATTGGTCTGATTTTCTGTACGCTCCTGTTGTCTCTGGTGACTGTGAGGAACACATCAAAAATCTTCCGTAAGTCAAGGGACACGGGTGCCTTTATCTGCTGCCTTCTGGGTCTCATGGACGAACAATTCATTGCTTGCGGTACTCAAGTTGATTCCTACTGATGAAATAGTTAGTCTCCAAAAAGGTCGTAATTCGCGAGCATGATATTTCACAGTTCCTCAGAAGTACATTGTAGCTCCTTAACCGCAGTGCTTTTCAGGACAATTTTAAACTGCCTTCCCTTTGCAGGCCTTGAAATAATCCCTGAAATATGACCCATCTTATCAATTATAATCTGACCTACCTCTCCTACATCAGATGATGGCTGTAGTCCCTCTTTCCTTGCAGAGATGCAGTTAAGATCGTTCTCTATAACCAACACCCTGTCTATTGATTCTCCGTAATACCACCCGCACGTCGTTTTTCATACAACGCCATCACCAATCCTATCAGCATCCAATAATAACCAAGAGCCCAAGCAACATCATACTCACAGTATTCAGGACTACATCATAATCAACATCTGACCTTTTCAATGATCTACAGCCTCACGTTGTCCAAAAAGGATTTGAACTTGGTGCCTACGCCTAAACCTATGCCTTAAACTGATTGTATTAGTTCTATCGAAGTAGCTGTTAGATCTCTTTCAAGCGATGCAGCCGAAGAAATAAGGCGTGAAACATGTCACATACTTACAGGAGTTCTTTCTCAAAACGCCTGAGATGCGTCAATATTCGACATATGGCGCTAAACTGACACACAGCGGTCATGCAGGAAAACCTATGCACTTGCGCCGCCTCGTCAATTTTCGGTATAAAGTCACTACGCGCATTAGCAAACTACAGCCTAAAATTCACCTGAAGATGGTTGAACGACCATCACCCGAAATATCGTGGCAAGATGGCAATCTCATCCGGCTAAACGGCCGAAACCTTGCTGAACACAGTAATAATCTTGATATAGTGGCATCTGGCAATATTACTGGTCTAGGAACATAGTTACTTATCACTATCAGCGTCGATATATGCGTGTGGGGGGGGGGGGGGGGGGGAGGAGAGAGAGAGAGAGAGAGAGGAGGGCAATAGAAAGAGAAAGGTTACAGATTTTAAAACGCAAGGCTTCTTTATGATTTTCTTGAAATCTGATAAGCCTATTTATTCAGTAAGGCACTGATGTATTCAGTTGTGAGTATACCGACAATAAATTTTCTTAAACCTTGCTGGATCGCTCTCGAATCGCCTCTGCTGGGGTTTTGGAGAATGCAACGAAAAAACCATCCCGGCTCAGAGCGGAAAGGTTGTTTTCAAGGCTGAAGGAAAATGAAAGTTGCCGCGGTACCTCGCCTTCACCCGTGACGCTAAAACGGGCGCAGGGTTCATTTGTTTATGACCGTGCGGATTGTCAGTTTATTGCACGTAGTAAACACTAAATGTGTATTGCATTCTCAGTGTGTATACTGTTGTACAACTGGAAGACGGCTGTAGGTCGTTTTCATAATTGTGGACATACTTTTTGTAGTGTATCGTGTTGAATGTTTCCGTGTTTGTCATAAAAGAACAGGCTTGTTGGAGTAAAAAGATCCAATTGACAATTATCACATTGCAAATCGAAACTGTTTTGGGACGTCTATCAAAATAGAAAGATAAAATTTTGAAGATTTTTCCGTTATCTTATCAAGAGGACAAGAACAATTTTTCTGGGTGATGAGCGACAATAGAATACTCTCTCTCTCTCTCTCTCTCTGCCGTATATCCGACAGTCATCTATCTTGCAGTTCTACGATGGTGACCGAAACTACCTCGGTTCTTAGCCGGGGATGCTGCAAGAATAGAAAAGAAAAAAAGAAAAGTCGAGGCTGTGTCTATGACACGGATAAGATTGTCACGACAAAGGAACTGCTCTTATCAACTACCATTAATCAACGACTTTGGAGACCAGGCTATATTACCTAAACTATGTCTTCTACGGCTTCTTTCTGCTTCGTGCTAGAAAACTGTAGCATTATCAGAAGAGAAATCAGTTCCTAAATGTACGATGCACTAGACTGGTAAATAAAGTGTGTCCACGGGGTGCTATGCTGTTTTGTTTGATGTTCCAACTACACCTGAAGATATGCGAGAGAGAATTGTCAGAGCATGTGCTT
Organism: Schistocerca serialis cubense; assembly: GCF_023864345.2. Lineage (NCBI taxonomy): Eukaryota > Metazoa > Arthropoda > Insecta > Orthoptera > Acrididae > Schistocerca > Schistocerca serialis. The sequence goes on along the minus strand of NC_064645.1, from coordinate 437,411,954 downwards.
CAATAAGTTCCGATGTGATAAGGAATACCACTCAATCCATGATAAGAAGACTGCAGCACTGCATTGATACCAGTGGTCATCACTTCGAACACCTTCTGTAAATGGACGTTCATGCCATCTTTGGGACCTTCGTTGACCTTCAAAGACCTTACTGTTACACATCATTGGATTCGTCTCGATAGCTGCTATCAGAAAATAAGTACCAAACTACAGCATCCAATTAAAAAAAAGAAAACCGAAGTTGACCTTCATATCTCTGACACGACCCCACCACGCAACAAAAAACTAACCTCATATAATGGGCCCCGTTGTCCCATGCAACATTTGTCCCACAAAGTTTTCAGCTCCTATCCTACTTTCGGAGTTATTCTTGGTGGCAATAGTTAGAGACTTACCATGTATAGACAGTGAAACTGCAATTTTTTAGCAGTCCAAAGGAATCAGCGCACAAGTGCGAGTCATGTAGAGTATTTAAATATGTAACTTTTATAATAATACGTACTGTATTTGAATTCTGTGGGCTCTGCTACGGAGAGATCGATTCGATATAAGGGCAGCGGCCATTTTGGTCAGGATCAGTTCGCTTTGAGAGGTCTGCGAGTACGTACATGTCCTTATGAGAGGCTTGTAATATTTCTGCAGGAGTCGGGTAACTTAAGAATTTTCGATAGTAACGCTCGTGGAATTCAACACCAGAGCGGTTAAAGAACTTTAAAATTTCCGCATAGCTTCATGGGCTTTAAACGGCAGCCTACTGTCTAAAGATCTGCCAAATTTCTATATAAATTCTTGGAGAGTGAAAAGTCATCCAGCCTAACTTTAAATAGCAACATGATGAGCAAGAAGATGTATTCTTGATCGAACTAGTGGTTCAGTTCGTCGTTGCTCTCACGATATTAAGCAAAAGTTGAATAAATATTTTCATTGTGGAACGGTACCCAGCTTGTGTAAAGAACATTTATTCAGGCCGACAACCATAATCCTGTCTGCAATTTAATCTTTATTTTAGAGAACCATAACCATTTGGAGAACCATAACAGGGTAACACGACAAATGCGTGCCCATTATCTTCAGAAATCGGTCACGCACGCAGTTAACCTCTCTGAGACACAGTGACAGTGCAACGACAATAGTCTGTCACAAATTTCGAGCCTGAGAGTAGGTGAACATTGACTGGTATTTATTAGTAAGAAGCGACACGTCACTGAACGCTGTTACGTCCAGGTGCTACCCACTCCATGCACTGAGCTTCTCGGAAGTGGTAAATGAGAACTGCACTGCACATGCCACACCGGAGCCTCGTAGATTAAATTTGCGTTTTCTTTACAATAACAGTCTTTTGCCGTTCTGTAGATGAAAAAAATGGGTCAAATGGCTCTGAGCACTATGGGACTTAACATCTGAGGTCATTAGTCCCCTAGAACTTAGAACTACTTAAACCTAACTAACCTAAGGGCATCACACACATCCATGCCCGAGGCAGGATTCGAACCAGCGACCGTAGTAGCAGCGCTGTTCCGGACTGAAGCGCCTAGAACCGCTCGGCTAAAATGGCCGGCTCTGTAGATGAAACATGCTTCTCAAAATGTGTTGAAGTACCAAAGATGACAGATAGCAGTTAATGAAATAATCTCCACTTCATGTCTACCACTATTGCTGAAGGGCCAGCAAAACTGAAGGTACAAGACGGAGTATCTACAACACAGCGTAAAGTGGGTCGCGAAGTATAGATATATAGGAAGGATGAAAGCCCATATGTCTGCCACCCTCTCATAACGAACAACGATACAAGAACCTATTTCTTGCCATGTGCTTCCGCTTGTTTGCCTACGGCATTCGACAGACGGCTTCCACCGAAAATGCCCTAACCCGTCGCTCCCGAACTGTCAGAATTGTTTGAGACACATTCCGAAGACACAAGAGGAGTTGTGTGTTACTCCAGAGCACCAGACCTCATTCCTACTGAACACATGTAGGCGCTAGCTGGCGGGATGGCCGCTCATTGTACCTTCCTCCGTTATTACACTACTGGCAATTAAAATTGCTACACCAAGAAGAAATGCAGATGATAAACGGGTATTCATTGGACAAATATATTATACTAGAGCTGACATGTGATTACATTTTCACGCAATTTGGGTGCTTAGATCCTGAGAACTCAGTACCCACAACAACCACCTCTAGCCGTAATAACGGCCTTGATACGCCTGGGCATTGAGTCAAACAGAGCTCGGATGGCGTGTACAGGTACAGCTGCTCATGCAGATTCAACACGATACCACATTTCATCAAGAGTAGTGACTGGCGTACTGTGACGAGCCAGTTGCTCGGTCACCATTGACCAGACGTTTTCAATTGGTGAGAGATCTGGAGAATGTGCTGGCCCGGGCAGCAGGCGAACATTTTCTGTATCCAGAAAGGCCCGTACAGCATCTGGAACATGCGGTCGTGCATCATCCTGCTGAAATGTAGGGTTCCGCAGGGATCAAACGAAAGGTAGAGCCACGAGTCGTAACACTTCTGAAATGTAACGTCCACTGTTCAAACGGACCGAGACGTGTAACGCCGGTCAATAAGCCAGTATGGCGATGACGAATACACGCTTCCAATGTGCGTTCACCGCGATGCGACCACCATGATGCTGTAAACAGAACTTGGATTCATCCTACAAAATGTCGTTTTGCCATTCGTGCATCCAGGTTCGTCTTTGAGTACATCATCGCAGGCGCTCGTGTCTGTGATGCAGCGTCAAGGGTAACCGCAGCCACGGTCTCCGAGCTGATAGTCCATGCTGCTGGAAACGTCGCCGAACTGTTCGCGCAGATGGTTTTTGTCCTGCAAACGTCCCCATCTGTTGACTCAGGGATCGAGACGTGGCTGCACGATCCGTTACAGCCATGCGCATAAGATGCCTGTCATCTCGACTGCTAGTGATATGAAGCCGTTGGGATCCAGCACGGCGTTCCGTATTACCCGCCTGAACCCACCAATTCCATATTCCGCCAACAGTCATTGGATCTCGACCAACGCGAGCACCAATGTCGCGATGCGATAAACCGCAATCGCGATAGGCTACAATCCGACCTTTATCAAAGTCGGAAACGTGATGATACGCATTTCCCCTCCTTAGACGATGCATCACAACAACGTTTCACCAGGCAACGCCGGTCAACTGCTGTTTGTGTATGAGAAATGGGTTGGAAACTTTCCTCGTTTCAGCAGGTTGTAGGTGTCGCCACCGTCGCCAACCTTGTGTGAATGCTCTGAAAAGCTAATGATTTGCATATCACAGCATCTTCTTCCTGTCGGTTAAATTTCGCGTCTGTAGCACGTCATCTTCGTGGTGTAGCAATTTTAATGGCCAGTAGTGAATTTGTGGACGCGTCTGAGCAGTCATGTTGTACGATGGACTCTTAATGCTTCCTGCGCACCGTGGAGTCTCGTCGTCATCACTATGTGAAAGGAAATACTGTACGTTACTGGGTAGTGGTGTGTAATTTACTTACATCAATTGCAGGTACCTGAATACTGAAAGGAGCGCCTTACACTTTTGCCGACGTCAGTGCCTAACCGGCGGCTTTGGCAACTCCTGAGCGCCGCACAGTCGGCGCGGGAGTGAAGGACGCGGGCCGGGCCGGCCCTGCGCTGTGGCCACTCACCTTTCGCCGCCCATTATCGGCCAACAGCAGCCGCACGCCATCACAGAACAATGTGCGGTTTCACACTGACAGTTCGGGAGACGGTTTTTTTTAAGCCGTTGGCGAATGAGACCGGTGTTGTTAATCTGGTATGTTTTATGTTTTCAAGAAAAAAGTACGTGTCTAGGAGTCGAAAGGGTAAATGGAAACCATGACTAGTCAGCTACTTAACTTGGTGCTGAATGTTTAGCTCCCGCCTCATCTGGCCAACATGTCGGTCACGTCTCAAAAGTTGCATAACAGTTACAACTAATTCCAAACATCACCGTGAACATCACATAATGTACGAAGGTGAGTCAAATGAAAATCTTAAATTTGTAATAACAAACCGAAATTTCCCGCCGTTATCCTGTAAGTTGGTAAGCGTGCTACAAACAGCGTGCACTGAATATATGGCAGTGATAACAGTGGTAGTGCGACCTCCAGACCAGATGTGAGGAAACGCAGATCAGCAAATCGTAAGTAATTACATTTTTTACAAAAAATCGCGAAGTGAACTGTTTGATAATCTATAACTAACAAAACTGTATCGTTATAGATCCCACTGATGAAGCCTTGGAACAGGAGAAGGCGAAACGCGTATGGGATAAATAAAGTAACTAGCTGCAGGAAAATACAGTTTGATTTGCAAAACAAGAAAAAACTTGATTCTGCTTGAAAAAACTCCGGTATAACTATCTTCAGAGTATGAAGCGGGGAATGAGACATCGAGATAATAAAAATAAGCAGTCTAAGACAGTGTAGACGAAACGCACCCGATTACTGGTGAAGACCGATGACGGATAGGCCATGTTAGCATAGTGGAGCGAGTGAAGGCGGTTACTATTGTATAGGAAAAGAGAATGACGCACAAGCAGACGCCGGTTTGCGTCATTAACGCGAGTTCCCGCCGCCTTTCACTCGTAACGCGCAGTCAGGTAATATAAGACGCCCACAGGCATCAGCTTCACTTTGAAACACACGTAATACGCAGAAGAAACTTAGCTGAATGTAAAAGTTCACTTTCATTTAACTCCAGCTCCGTCTTCTGGTCTCGCCTGCATTTCCAGTCGCTACAAAAGACTCGTCCGCGAGCCACCGGAACAAGTTTTCACAGTCGGCCTATCTTTACTCACAGCCTGAAAATAACCTGCTGCTGAAAACAGCTCCGCCGTTGAATGATTTCTCCTACAGTACAGACTCGCAGTATAACACACACACACACACACACACACACACACACACACACACACACACACACACACACAGCCTGTAACTTATTTCTAATTTTAGCCAACCAAACTAAGAGACAGGTTCAATCAAAAGAATGGTCCAAGTGTCACATAGGACAGATACATATATACATCGCTATAACTATCTTGAAAAAACCCTAGTGGAAGTCTTTTCATAAATATGATTTATTTTTCGATTCTCTGTTACTGGAAGGAAAAACAGTGAGTCAGTTGATAAGTAACTGCCATAAATAGTAGTAGTGGTCGGAGTTATCAGATGATTAAAAACTAACTGAAATGGCAAAACGCATTATTTCGGAAAGTGTAGCAAAGCTCTAGATTCGGTTTTCACACAAATGGCCAGAAAGATTTCTCTTTAATAATAAAAAACGATTAGCATAGTAGTGACATTTTTCAGCGATTTACGGCACTCCCAGTGAGTTAGTAGTTCATATAGAGTCGTAGTGCCGTTCATTTAGGTTTACAGTTAGTGAAGTGGGTCTCTTTATGATTAATATCTACTTTTCTGTTTGGCCTGATACAAAATTTATTTAAACAAGGGTTGTCACCATTTCAAATTTAGTACATTCCTACGCTGTGCTCGTAAAATTTTTCACTCTAAACATTTACAAGCCTTGGTATTATTGTGCTGTTTGTAATAGCTTTCTGTACCTTTCCATTAAAAAAAAAAAGACATTGCTTCAGATACTGGATGGATTAAAAAATGTGACGAGGATTTAAGCACAGAACAAAATATCCGCCTCTTTGGTTTAGAGTCACTTGATTCAAACTTTGTTTGGATAACATCAATGTGCTTTTGATTTTATACGCTGTCTACGTTCTATGGGATATGCAGTACAGTGGACAGGTATCACGCAAAGTAAATGAGACACCTGCGCGTGTTTTTATGTAAAAACATTTAGCGCACACTACATCAGGATACGATTACAAGTACTCAGAAGGTAACTAACTTCCCTTCACACTTGTCCGTTCGTAGTTCACAAAATATCTGTCAAGGCCACACTGTTTTTCAGCCGTGACAGTTAGAACTGATAAAAGATTGTATTACAGGAACCACATCATACTTTTGCGCACACATTTCTTAAATCCCCCCTGTACGAGGCATATCTAACAACCAGTCTCATTATCAAGGATTTATAACAATACAAAAATATATAACACAATATGCACGCAGAATGAGAAGCACTGCATGCCTTCGAGATAATATCACTGTATTCTATTCAAAATAAAATGAATGACGTCACATTTATAGAGTAACAGTAGATGAAGCATGTGGTGCTTTTCTTTCTTCATACGTAGAAGTTCCCACCCATTCCTCAGTATATGTTACAACACCGCCACTAATAATATGTGTGTATACTTGCAGTACATAATTTTTGATTCTGTATGAATGCATGATGAATCTTAACTTCTCGAAACGCTTATCACGAATAAAATTTAAGTAATCGGAAAATTATGGCTACTAACAGCTGTCAACAAACAGGTTACACACGGTGGCCGATAAATTTGCAGAGTTTGGTTAGGTTCGTTTCCAAAGTGTATGCCATAAGCAATACTTACCTGCATCGTTACAGACTGTTTATTCAGTTAGTTGCCGCAAGTAACTTTGTATTTCAGTTTAACTGACAATAACCACAAACTAGTGAAAATGTGTGTAATACGTAATACGAGCTGAAGATGTGGAAAAAAAAAAGAAAATGAGAACAGGCAACGAAACATTACAACACAGACAACACAGCACCGACCTTCTTACCGTACATTAAGGTTCATTACAATCTGGAGCTGCCTTTTAACACGAGCTGTTCCGAATCTGGACCGCTGTGCTCTCGACGATTTTACGGAAAAGCTTAATGGAATGTCTTCACGCTCCTGAATCCCACGACACTGGCGCACAACTTCAGCGATAACCCATTCGTGCTGTCATTGGCTAGACACGACCAACAATGGTGCAAGCTATCCCCGAGAGAGGATTCAAATGGTCCAAATGGCTCTGAGCACTATGGAACTCAACAGCTGAGGTCATCAGTACCCTATAACTTAGAACTACTTAATCCTAACTAACCTAAGTACATCACACACATCCATGCCCGAAGGAGGATTCGAACCTGCGACTGTAGCGGTCACGCGTTTCCAGACTGAAGCGCCTAGAACCGCCCGGCCACACCGGCCGGCGAGAGAGGATTGATCAGTGCCACAGCTGAAATCTAAGGGCAAAGAAGCACCGATGACATTTAGCTGTGGTTGTTTACCATGAGAAGTACGAGTCGATGGAAATATACTGATTAGAAACACGACATTCGTTCTGTAATACACGCGTTTGCACTTGGCGTACAGGTATCCTCACTGCAACACTCTAATGAATTCGTCCAGAACGAGGCACCAAGGCTTCTTACAAAAGAAGATTCAGTTAAAAATATAAAGAGGAGATCTTTACAGGTTTGATATGAATAATGAATGAAATTTTGAAAACAACCCTGTAGCTAGGATTTTGTTGGTTCCTTAGCGATGGAAATTGGTGAAGTCAGCAGTGGAACCTTTTTTTTATGGAGATTAAGGGCTACTCTCTTTTTTTCCAATCCGTTGAGTTTACTGCTTTTATTTCTTTTACATCGATTTTGAAACAACTACGACTTCATCTTCGGGCAGATTACCACAGCGCTCAATGCGATACACCATTGCAAGTATATCTTGTTTTGAGTTTGCCAGTCACGTAGTTACGACATCATAGGATGATGGAGTACATTAAGAGGATAAGCTTGCCGGGGTATATCACACTGATCACAGTCCTTAAGTGACTGAAGACGAAGTTTTAGTTGCATCGCAATCAATAACAATTAAATAAAACAGTAAAGACTATCGATTATCAACAATAAAACTGGGAAGAAAGAAATAGCGTACTGAAGTAAACTTCCTGGCGTTAGCAGACGATTTTTCTGTTCCATCTCAAAATCGCCAGACGCAGAAATACAAGTCATTCTATGGGAACAGATGCCGTAGAGCACGTTTAACAATGTCTGCAGGGAAAAACATATTTATCACTAACATAAAAAATGCACCAAAATTTTTACGCGTTTCATTGGTCATGTAGAAAGGAGGAATAATTCCAAAAAATAAGTTAGAAAGAGCTAACATGAAACGAAAGGCTTCACAAAATGAAAAGGGCGTATGGAATAATTAAAAAAAATTGTACAATAAAAAGTGCGTTTCAAGAAACGGAACATTAATGCATCACAGCACAGTCGTGAAACCAGAATGAACCAGTGCAAATGAATGCCTAGCTGTGGATTGTACGAGTAAATTAGACAAACTAGAAATATTAAGAGAGAAGAATCATGAGCAAACTTTCAGGTCAAATAAGGACAGAAGTCAGAAAACTAAAAAAAACAGTGACGAAATATTTCAAAATAGAGAGAAAGTATCGGAGACGATAAGGAAAAGAACACTGATATTTTATGGACATTTGTACTGGGTGAATGTCAATATGCCGACAAAATAGATCTTCATGCATCTGTAAGAAAAGAAATTTAAAAACAATCTGCATCTGAGAAGGTGAAGCAGAAGAAGCAGGAGAAAGATATACCACCGGAAAGAAAGAGTTAAATTTAGAAGGATTACAAGGCAGAAGCAGTGAGGGAACAGGTTTGCTGTAGTCTGACGAAAGAAAAAGTGACATGGTGGAAAGATGAATGAACACAGCGGGAAATAAAAGAGAAGGAACTGAAATTGTCACGTAGTACCTAGAAGGCCAAAGCGAAAAAAAAAAAAGACTACGAACAAAGCTGAGCAGAAGAAAAATATTACAAGAAAAACCTGAATTCTCCGTGACAAAAACTATTTTAATGCATCATCATCCAAAATTTAAAAAAAACTTTGATGGTATTCATGACGTAATTCGTAACACACTAAACAACTGACAGTATACTCTGAAAGATTGGTGGTAGAGTTCACAGAAGCCTAAGACATTACCTCCAGATTAAACAAATCTTCAAATCATTGCTCTTATTTTAGCGCAGTGACAATTGGTAGCTGTAGTTCTAGTACCTCGAAGTACATAATGCGTATTTGTCATTAATATTTTAGTTCAACACATGTCTCAAGAAAGTAGAAATGGAGGAACTTCGTAAAATAGTTTCATAGTGAGATAAATCGCTAATGTAGTACATTTTATAGCTAGAAATTCGATATTATTCGCGACACTTTCACTATGGTTTACAAGGAAGCTATTTCGTAACGCCACCGCAGGAAAATTTATTGAAACGGAGACTCAGCAATACTGTCAAGTGCAGCACAAAATCTTAAAATTATTGCCGTGGCTATTTCTTCTTTTCCTGTAACATAATAATTAGCGACATCTGAGGCGTAATACTTGTCATAAACTTGCGAAATGTCCTTGCATTTAACTCTTAAAAGAGCTAAGTTAAGTTCATTCCAGATATCGTATGCAAATTATTAAGAAGTCTGAAAGGTTTTCCAGAGTACTCTGCCAGTCACAAAATTTGTTGACTACTTAAAGTGTTTAATGAAGGATCTCGTTCGAGCTATAAAACTAATCTTCAAGCTACAGTGACAATACAGGAGCTTTTAATAAAACTATTTCGTAGGTATCAAAGTCATTTTGTACACTCTTGGCAAGTTCTGTGTCCATCTTTTTCCATGTGAAATGCCTGTCTTATTGTGGTATGTTCAGTTCCCTCCGTTTCTGTGGCTCCTTGAAACTTGTTCACCGCTGTTCACAAATTTGCAAAGGATATATGAAACACAAAATCACTGTCAACAGTCTTGTTGAAGAAGCCAGCTATTCCACATTAAGAGCACATGCCAGGACTGTATAGAACAACTTTAATATCTTTGTATACTTTTGTTAAAAGATTTTGTATTGCACTGTAGCCTGAAGATGAGGTTTACGTCTCGAAAAATAATGTTTCATTAAATAATTTGAGTGCCAACAAGTTTTTTTACTGGTAGTAGTCTCTGAAAAACCTAATCATACTTTCGAAAAAGTCACGGTCGATCAATAGCCAGTATGGCTGTAACTTGTTACTAAGGTGTCTATGAAACGGATGTACAAATCCACGGTATTTTTAAAAACACTCAATAGTTCTAAAGCGCTTACGGGCACACGTTACGCAGCACTATAAGCATGATACTTTTCGAGTGTATGGATGACGAAAATTCCATTCTGAGCATCTCAACGCTCATCCTATATTTTCTACTCTACGAGAAAGGAAAAAAAAACAATTCATTTTCCATCCTGGTTTTTATAGAATCACTATTATTTGCCCTACAATAAACTGAGTTTGGCCATTATTCATTACCTCCATTCTTAAAAACATGGGCAACAGCGACGTCCTGTGTTCGTCTTATTAATAATACTGTACTGGTATCATCTATTGCCGAAATTCGGCCAACTGTGTTTCTAAAGTAAAAAAGCTCAATTTCTTTTAGATAATTAATTGCAATTTATTCGTAGGTAGGCATTAGTTCTTAGCTGAATAAAGTCCTGCAAAACAGAAAAAGAGTTAGCACTATCAATGCCCACATTATTCCTATTACTTTTCCAACACAAAAATAACACCTCTCTAGCTCTTCATCTTTCAGTCCAACCGATTGGTGTTCTTATTCGAATCACACCGTAAAACATAATAAACGAAGTTGCAGCAATTCAAAGTGAAGAGATTGATAATTAGGAACTTACTGCAGTTTGCATGGTATGAGCGGCAAATGAACAGAAAGTTAGGTCTCCCTACTGGTAAACAAAACTAAGCGAAAACAGGACGCCAATAAACTACGTAATGTACAGTCTATTTTGCCCCCGACGGCTTTCTTACTGTGATGTTTTCCACTGCTGACAACATAAACGACCTAGCAGTTGTTGCACTGTCGCTGCCTAGTATGCATGGGTTACTGCAAATGAACCTTGTAAACGTAAACGTATCTAGAATGCGATATCAAGAAACATTGTTACTTTCGTGTGGCATTTCTACCACAGCACCTGATATGCACGCAGGGCAGAATTTGGTGAAACTTCGATTTTCGATGTTGACGTATTGGAGAAAAAAATGGTTCAAATGGCTCTGAGCACTATGGGACATAACGTCTATGGTTATAAATCCCCTAGAACTTAGAACTACTTAAACCTAACAAACCTAAGGTCATCACACAACACCCAGTCATCACAAGGCAGAGAAAATCCCTGACCCCGCCGGGAATCGAATCCGGGAACCCGGGCGCGGGAAGCAAGAACGCTACCGCACGACCACGAGCTGCGGACGACGTATTGGAGATTTCAATGCGTCGTAGAGAAGGTATCAGTAGAGTTTTGCATATGAAAGTATCTACTGGCTTTTATGATCCTAAATGGCTATGTACACCATTGATTTTTTTTCTTTGCGCACATCTATGAAAACGTAACTTTCGAGTTATATTAGTTTCATTGGCCTCCTCGTATAATTAATATTAAAAACCTGTACTTCTATTTTCGTATTGAAATACTAACATTACGATAGGAGTAGGCACTTGGAAATGCTCACGGTAGTGTAAACAACAGTGATTCTATAGCGAGCAGAGTGGAACTGTCCTGCGCTCGAAATAAAGGAACTACTGGAACGGACGGTGACGCATTGGAAACGGTGCCCTCGACCGAATCGCTAGCGGGGTGCGGCGCCTGCGCAGCGCGCGGCCCAGTGACGTCACTGGCAGACTGACCTGATGAGCACGGTGGAGGCGGGCAGCACGTCGTTGCTCTTGTGCCGCTCCTGCACCAGCCGCGTCGAAGAGAAGCTGGTGGCGCCGGCGGTGGCGGTCCGGGCCGAGTAGAAGTGCCTGCCGGGGCGCGGGTCGTCTTCGGCGTCGCTGGCGGGCACCGGCGTGGGCGTGGCCGTCGGCGTGGGCGTGGCGCCGGTGCGCAGGTCGACGCGCGTCACGTTGGCCGCAGGCGGGGGCGACGACGGCGACGCCGACCCGCGGCCGCCGATGAAGATCTTGGCCGACGGGCCCTCCACCGTCTGCACGTCGTCGTAGCGACGCGGCTCCTTGCGGTAGTCCACCTCGATGCCCGAGTCGGCGAAGAAGTCCTTCTTGCTGGAGGAGCCGCTGCTGGTGACGGTGGCGGTCGCGCTCGCGGAGAGGTCCGCCGCGTAGCGCGTCGAAGCGGCGCTCTTGCGACGGTTGCGGTCGTTCTCGTAGCGCACGTGGTCGTCGTCGACGTCGTCGCCGTCGGCGTAGTCTATCTGCGAGGCGAGGAATTCCCTCCTGTTGCTGTAGCGGCCGTCGGGCGCAGCCTTGCGCGGCGGGTCCGTCGCGTACTTCCTGGCGGACTCGGTCAGGTCCCTCTTGTTGTAGCTGCTGAAGCGCTCCTTGCGCTGGCTCTCGATGCGCGACTCGAGCCGGTCCCTGCGCGAGCTGAGGTCGCCGCTGTCGATGAGTCTGGTCTGGATGACGGGGTCCCTGCCGTAGAAGCCGCCGACGCCGTCCAGCGGCTCCTTGAACAGCCGCGACTCGCTGCCGTACTTCTCGCGTCGGACGAAATCGTCGTCGTCGTCGTCGTAGCTCTTCCTGAGCCGCGGGTCGAACAGGTGGTCGGCGTCGTAGCGGCCCGAGCCCTCGACGAGGAAGTCCTTGCGGCGCGAGTCCATGCCGTCGGCCCTGCCGCGGCCGGACGAGTCGAGGCCGAAGTCGGACTCGTAGCGCGAGCTGGATTCGTGCACGACGTACTCCTTCTTGTAGAGGCCGCCGTCGGGCGAGACGCCGCTGTAGGCGAACTCGCGGCGGGCGCTGGTCGCCTTGCCGCCGCCGGGCAGAGCGTGCTCGGACGCGTCGGCGCTCTCGCGGGACTCGAAGACCGCGTCGCGGTCGCGGCGGTAGCGGCGGAGGTCGGCGGCGGAGGAGAGCTCGTGGCGCGCGCCGAAGTCCATGCTGAAGCTGACGCCCTCGTCGTCGTCGTCGGCGTCCGCGTGCGGCGGCGGCGCGGCGCGCTGTGCCGCCACCGGCACCTGGGTGTGCACCGTCTGCTTGCCGGACCCCCCTCCGCCGACCACCACCTCCGCGTAGATCACTTGCCCCTCCACCGCGCCGCCGGCCGAGGCCGCGGGCGGCGGCTGCGGCTGCTGCGGCTCCGTGTAGGAGAAGGGCAGGTTGTTGTTGTGGCGGCGGTCCTCGCCGGGCGCGACCAGCGCCGACGGGCTGAGTCCTCGCGGCGGCTTCGCCTTCCTCTTCGTCTCCTGCGACAGGCGGCGCACCAGCGTCTCGACGGTGCGGCCGCGCGTCACGGGCGGCCGGGGCGCCGGCGCCTGGCTGCTGTGCATGGCGGGGGCGGCGGGAGCGGCGGGGGCGGCGGCAGCCGCATCGGCCGCGAACTCGTAGCCGCCGCGCGGCGGCGCGTCCTCTATGATGGGCGACAGCTGCTTCTTGGGCGGCGGCTGGGCGCCGGCGGGGCCGTCCTCCGGTTTGGTCTCGCTGTCGCTGAGGCTCTTCTTCAGGATGTTCTTACGCGGCCGCGGTGAGGGGGACCTGCGGCACACAGAAGGGAACCGGTTGCTTATTTTGATACGTAAATCACACACCACTAATCCGCTAGGTTTTAACCCACTGTACAGGACATAGGCAAATAACTGAACACAGTTGCAAATAACATCGCAAGAGCTACTGTGAGATGAGTTGAGTTGTTTTGGGGCAGGAGACCAGAGAGCGAGGTCATCGGTCTCATCGGATTAGGGAAGGAAGTCGGCCGTGCCCTTTGACAGGAACCATCCCGGCATTTGCCCGCAGCGATTTAAGGAAATCACGTAAAACCTTAATCAGGATAGCCGGACGTGGGGTTGAACCGGCGTCCTCCCGAATGCGAGTCCAGTGTGCTAACCACTGCGCCACCCCGCTCGGTTCCTCTGAGATGAAAAAGTTGGTGCACGAGAAGATTAATTCGTAGCGGGCTATATCAAACCTGTCAGATGACTGATTACTCAAAAAAATAAAAAAAAAATGCTGCGGGAACACTAAACATGAATTTCAAGGGCCAAATGGAGAAACTTGAACTAAAGGAAAGAAAAATTTTAAGAAAAATCATAGGACCAAAATTTCAAGTCAATGAGATTATATACGTCAAAAATGAAACTCTCTATAAGAAAACTGAAAAGCTTTCAGATACTATGCGAAAAAGGAGGATAAATTTTTATGATCATCTTCTCAGAATGGATTCCAACAGATTAACTAAACAAATCTTTGACTTTTTCTGTAAACGCAAAACGAAACCCAACTGGTTTAAAGAAACTGAGAAAGACCTAGTAGATTTAAACATTTCAGAAAATTCACTTATTGATCGAACAGCTAAATTAATTGCCAAAGATTAAAACGTAAGGTTCCAAGAAAAATCTACACAAAAGTCCAAACCCTGCATCTCGGAAGAAGAGAGGAAAAGAAGATCAGAAAGAAAGAAGAAATACTGGGCCCTAAGAAGAGAACAACGCGCAAAGAAATGATTGATCCAGCGTACCCCAACGAGGGAGAAACGAAAGAAGAAGTAAAAAATAAAAAAGTTGACAAAACTTTTTGGATATCCTGCCGAGTCATAATGTAATCATAATGTAAAAAACTACACTAGCAAAACCAGCGTTACAGTGACCTGCTTCTGGGTGTACTGGCCAGTAAATCCAGAAGTAAGCCGCTGTAACGCGGGTTTTTTCCAGGATAGTTTTTTATAGGTTGACGCGGTACGATACCCAGGAAACGTTTTATATCAACTGGCCGTGGAAGCTTATGCAGTTATGACAAACAGGTTGCTTACAATCGATTAACTGGATTACACGAGACAATATGAAGCGTGGAAATGGAAAATGTTCTATTGTAGGTAAGTTGAAGGTGAACTGAGAGAGAAACGAAGCGAAAGGGAGGGGCTCACTGCAATCAGTTGCTTCGGGACATTACACGGCATCAGTGGCGACGAGTGAAAATGTGTGCTGGACTCAGATTTGAACCTGGAATCTCCTCCTCTCTAGGCAGGTGCGACAACCACTGCACCATCCGGGACACAGCGTTATCGCAACTACGCGGACTGTCTCGACGCGCCTCAAGGGCGATCCACATTCAGAAAATGTTGTAAGTGTCAAATCTGACACTTTTCAGGAGAACGACAAAAAATATTTATGGATTCTTCCGTTACTTCTTGTCAGAAAAATTCCATATTCAAGGTTGAATAACAAGTACACTCTTTTTGTTCTGGTGATTTTCCTTTATTTCAAACGAGTTTTCGGTTTATTTGAACATCGTCCGTTGTTTCCTGACGATGGCCTAATATGCCAAAAACTAATTTGAAACAAACTAAAATCAGCAGAACAAAGACAGTGCATTTGTTATTGAATCTTAAAGATCTCTTAATAGTCTGCTCCCGGGTGTTCTGCCCAGTTGCTGTTTCCATGGTATACCCAACGTTTCGATGACGGACCCAGTCGTCTTCATCAAGTGCTAAGAGTTTTGTTGTTACGTGTAGTCGCCACCTGGACCCCAATCAATCTGGTACTGAGCATAAAATGTAAGCAACAACTCGCCAGAGCAGCCAGAAGCACGCTCTTAATAAAAACAGGAGTAGTCCGAGTAACACTCGCGCTGTGTACAGACTTGATTTATGTATGTAGGTAGGTCATGAGTAGGATTCGATGAGTGAGTGTGCCAGGTTTGCGAGTAAAATGTGTGACATAATTATAAATTTCTTACGCCAACCAGGAACCGTAGACCTTAGTTGTTGTTGTTGTGGTCTTCAGTCCTGAGACTGGTTTGATGCAGCTCTCCATGCTACTCTATCCTGTGCAAGCTTCTTCATCTCCCAGTACCTACTGCAACCTACATCCTTCTGAATCTGCTTAGTGTATTGATCTCTTGGTCTCCCTCTACGATTTTTACCCTCCACGCTGCCCTCCAATGCTAAATTTGTGATCCCTTGATGCCTCAAAACATGTCCTACCAACCGATCCCTTCTTCTAGTCAAGTTGTCCCACAAGCTTCTCTTCTCCCCAATCCTATTCAATACCTCCTCATTAGTTACGTGATCTACCCACCTTATCTTCAGCATTCTTCTGTAGCACCACATTTCGAAAGCTTCTATTCTCTTCTTGTCCAAACTGGTTATCGTCCATGTTTCACTTCCATACATGGCTACACTCCATACAAATACTTTCAGAAACGACTTCCTGGCACTTAAATCTATACTCGATGTTAACAAATTTCTCTTCTTCAGAAACGATTTCCTTGCCATTGCCAGTCTACATTTTATATCCTCTCTACTTCGACCATCATCAGTTATTTTACTCCCTAAATCGCAAAACTCCTTTACTACTTTAAGTGTCTCATTTCCTAATCTAATCCCCTCAGCATCACCCGATTTAATTTGACTACATTCCATTATCCTCGTTTTGCTTTTGTTGATGTTCATCTTATATCCTCCTTTCAAGACACTGTCCATTCCGTTCAACTGCTCTTCCAAGTCCTTTGCTGTCTCTGACAGAATTACAATGTCATCGGCAAACCTCAAAGTTTTTACTTCTTCTCCATGAATTTTAATACCTACTCCGAATTTTTCTTTTGTTTCTTTTACTGCTTGCTCAATATACAGATTGAATAACATCGGGGAGAGGCTACAACCCTGTCTCACTCCTTTCCCAACCACTGCTTCCCTTTCATGCCCCTCGACTTAGACCTTAGTATTTGTGACAAATTTCAGCTTGATACCTCCATCGTCTCCTGAGACAAGAGGTCTTGACAGACGGGCAGCCATAGGCAGAAAGACAGCCACACAGACAGAAAGCAAAAGCATACTGGAAGCCGGGCTGCTTTGCGTCTATCACCACTAAATGACAAACGCATCGTTTTCACAGTGGCAGCGGAATTCATTTAATTGTAGCTCAGCCTGTTAATAGTAGCCGGCCGATGTGGCCGTGCGGTTCTAAGCGCGTCAGTTTGGAACCGCGTGACCGCTACGGTCGCAGGTTCGAATCCTGCCTCGGGCATGGATGTGTGTGATGTCCTTAGGTTAGTTAGGTTTAAGTAGTTCTAAGTTCTAGGGGACTGATGACCTCAGTAGTTAAGTCCCATAGTGCTCAGAGCCATTTTGTTAACAGTAATTATTTGTAAATTAGATACGCATTCCTTCGTCGTCAACCACTAAACTATTACTGAAAACATGACATTTTTGACGGATTACTAATGCAATGTAAGATTGTAACGGCAAAAAAATTGATTTAATTAGAAATTTACAATTTTATGGTTGCTTTTGCTTTTACATTGATACCTTACTTCTTGCAAAATTTCACGGTGGTACTTCAACGGGAAGCACGGTGCAGGTTTTAATGAGTTTGCAAGTATAAAACATTGCAGTATCTTCGGACTGCAGTGATTTAGTCGCTTAAATTTTTTACGCCGCAATGTATTTCAAATAAATTTCAGTTTTATACCTCTTCCTGTTGCCGAGAAAAAGGGGTCTTAGCAGTAGGCAACGAGATTAAAATGATCCTATAAATATTCCCTTTTTACCGCCTGAGCTACGGAACACTAAAAATTGAAAAGGTGTTCTGATTCCACAAAATTATGCTGCTCACCACGTCGCCGCAAAAAGTAATATGACAAATTAGAAAATAAGTACTTTATGAAGAACGTTCTAAGTGCCATACCTGAAACACACTGGTTACACGTGCCATTAATAAAGTTTTTACAAGAAGATTCTGCAAACTAGAAAACGGCAACCAGCCACTGTTTATTTACATAGCCGACAGGTTCCCCTTCGGATGGCTGTTTACGTTTGTATTACATTTGTTACTGTGTACGTCAGTGGTTGATTATTTTTTTCAGACAACTAATGTAAACAATGATAAATGAAATACAAACGTGACAGCCGTCTGCAGATAAACGTATCGGTTAGAAACCGGTCACGGCGCAGTTTGCGTGAACAAATAGCATTGTTAACGGTGAATGGCTACGGTTTCCTTCTTTTCAAGAGTCAGCATTTATTTCGTTCACAGTCACGGTCTAAGAAAAAATGTCAGTTTCTGAAGAAATAGCACTAAGAAAGTTTTTGTTTCATATTTCGCTAATACCGAGGCACTACGTTTTATTTGTGATTATAAAAGTACAGAAAAACAACATCAGATTTGTAACCAGCAGAACTGTGGTAAACAAAAAACATTTCTCGTATATTTTAACTTTTGGAACTCCAGAGGCAAGCCCAGCTTATCACAAACACAATGCCCCATCTACCAACCCACGTTTGAAAGACTTTCTTCATGTTTTAGCACTTGTATCTAGTATAGGGACAGAGTATCGAGAACACAACGGCACTGAAAACGCGTTTCGTAAAAAATGTCACATTGACTGTTTACCATTTCCGTTCTCCGATATTGTCTACATGAACGAAGATAGACACGTGGGGTGTATTTCAACTTACAGATCGTGTCACACATTTCCTGGCTCGCGTGACGCCCCGTCGTGCAAGGGACAGATTCCGGTAGGTGGGGGAAGAGGACTTTTGTCCGGTCTGGAGTTCATGCGCCAATCTCTCCCTAATCCTCCTAAATGGGCTGTGGCCTGGCGCTTACTGGGCTGCGTTACCGACACGTAATTTTCCTCACGACGGCCGTTGTCTTTCTAGCGGCTGGTAGAAATAAAGTTCCGAATGTTGTGGCAGGAAGCACCAACTTTCAGAGGAGTTCTAGAAGCGTGAACAGGAACTAACTGGCGGAAATGCCTTAATTCTGATCTCCCTGCTACCTGGACTGAACAGAGATGTTTGATGCCCACGAGGTTGATGTGGCAAGTCGTAGGAGCTGCAAGACGGAATTAGTGTTTTAAAGCGTCTAACTAAAGTCAGGAGTGATCCTACGTGATTAACAAAGTTTCTTTTCAAATGGTTCAAATGGCTCTGAGCACTATGGGACTTAACATCTGAGGTCATCAGTCCCCTAGAACTTAGAACTACTTAAACCTAACTAACCTAAGGACAGCACACACATCCATGCCCGAGGCAGGATTCCAACCTGCGACCGTAGCGGTCGCGTGGTTCCAGACATGGGGAAATCTACAGATCGCCACCATGTGCTTGGTCAAGACGTATAGCGCATTCAGCAATTAGCCATTCCTCATGTGTCTGTCTTACGCAGTACGTGGCGATGTTTGTGCTTCAAACCACACAGTTTCAGTTGCTACGAGCCCTTCATGGTGGTGATTAAAAAAAAAAAATTGCAGAGTTTTGTAAATACGTTCTGGGCGCGGGAATGGATGACAAGACTGGCAAAGCTTTACAGACGCTCGAAATTTAGCGCGAACTTCAATACGAAAGGCTTTTGCTAGTTTGCACAACGAAACTCAGTTTCGAAGTCTGTCAGAAAACGCAAAGAGATTCTGGCCGTATTTGAAGCACATCGATCTCAGCGGCCAGGACACAATCAGTACCGTCACTGCGGGATAACGATGGGAAGGAAGTGACAGCGGTACTAAAGCGGAGTTAATGTGATTTTTCGAAATTTCTTCACCAAAGAAGACGAACTAAATATTCCAGAATTCGAATCAAGAACTGCTGAGAACACGAGTAACTTAGAAGTAGGTATCCTCGATGTAGAACGCTTAAGTAATTTAATGACGGCAAGACTTCCGGTCCAGATTGCATACCAGTTATGTTTCTTTGAGTGTACACTGATATAATATCTCTGTACTTAACAAATATATACAATTTTTGCGCTCGATAAATGGTCAGTACCTAGAGACTGGAAAGCTGCACAGGTCACACCAACACTCAAGAAAGAAAGTAGGAGTAATCCAATGAATTACAGATCCATGTCACTGTTGTCGATGCACAGCAGGATTTACGAACATATACTGCGTTCGAATATTGTGAATTACTTCGAGGAAAACGATATGTTACACACCGTCAGCACGGATTCAAAAAAATCGTTCTTGTGAAACACAACTAGCTCTTTATTCTCACGAAGTAATGAGTGCTAAGGACATGGGGTTTCAAATTGACTCCATATGTCTAGATTTGCAACAGACTTTTGATATCGTTCCTCACAAGACACTTCTAATCTAACTGCGTGCCTATGGGGTACCGTCTCACTTGAGCGACTAATTCGTGACTTCCTCTCAGAATGGTCACAGTTCGTGGTAATTCACGGAAAAACGTTGAGTAAAACAGAAGTGATTTCTGGCGGATCCCCAAGGAAGAGTTATACGACCAATTCTGTTCGTGATGTATATTAACGATTTGGGAGCAATCTGAGCAGCCGTAGGTGATGCTGTCACTCACAGTCAAGTAACGTCATCAGGAAATCAAAATCAATTGCAAAATGCTTTAGACAAGGTATCTGTATAGTGCGAAAAATGGCAATTGACGCTCTGATCGAGTTTTGCTGTGCAGTACAGGATACTTACCAGATAAGGATAGCGAAAATCGTTTTGTACTATCAGGAAATAGGGCAGAGACTGTCACGGATATGATACTCGATTTGGGGTTACAATAAGTAAAACAAAGGCGTTTTTCGTTGCAGCGAGAACTTTCAAGAAATTGCAATCTCCAACGTTCTCCTCCGAATGTGGAACTATTTTTCTTACATCCACCTACATAAGGAAAAATGATCATTATAACAAAATAAGAGAAATCAGAGTTCGCATGGTGAGATTTAAGAGTTCGTTTTTCGCCCGCGCTATTCGCGAGTGGAACGTTATAGAAATAGCGCGAAAGTGGTTCGCTGAGCCCTCCGCTAGGCGTTTAAGTACAAAGTGCAGAACAGTCATGTAGATGAAGATGGAAATAATAGTTTTCCCCGTTTACTGTTCAGTAATGAGGCCACATGACAATTAAGTGGAAAAACTAACCGCTACAACGCAAGAATGTAGCGAACACAGCAGCCATATACTTAAGTCGAGCATGAGAGGGACTCTCCAAAGCTTCTAGTATTTTCCGCCATTTTTCGGGAAAAGATTTATGGACCGTTCTTTTTTTCCTTGAAGAAGGTTAAAGGAGTCACGTAGTTGGATATGTTGCAGATTTGACTTTTTCCGTGATGGAAAGTTGATGTGCTATGTCCTGCTATTGTGCACGCCGTAAGCAGCACAGAAGGATCGGTATCGCATACATCTACTTCTTTTTGCCGTATGTGAGACGTATGCATATAATTACCCGGTATCCACACGACCACATGGGGCCTCAAAGGGGCCTGAAGCTTAACTGTTGAAGCGACGCTGAATGCTCTCCAGTATATGGAAAGAATGGTCAACACAGTTGTCATAATTTTCGTGACCTGGGTGCCGAATGGCATATTCCAGCAGTCGTTGACTATAGTACGGTCCACGAACGATGGCGCTTCGCGCATGTCGAGGCACGGACGAGGATTGCATTGTTGACGATTCCAAGCGACAGTTGCGGCACCCGCATGCGCGTGCTTTCTGCTTGAAGAGAGCGTATATCCTGCAAATTATATCTCTCGCTTGCTTATGCGAAATGTATCACTCACCACCACCATGAGCTATGACAACTCGCAACACATTGAATAAAAATTCACTAAACAACTCGCTACGATCATGTTTAATGCTCGCATTAGCTACGGCATTCGGAGCAGACCGCTCAGAACGCTACTGAACGCTCATTGGCTGTCGGAGAACGCGTGACGTAGGTGCGCAGAACAAGCCTAAACTCGTCCGCCATTGTTCGTGACTCCAACCATAGCCTGTCCCTGTCACTCATTTGTCACTCTCAGAGCGTGTGTGCGATACGACATGAAAACGTATCGTTCACGAAGCGTTTATTAACAAAGCTGTCTCAGTTGCAGCATATATGTTTAGCGACTATTTTCGAACCAACTGGTTCATTTTCAAGCCTGGCCTACTGAGCCTGCACTGAAAGTGCCTGAGTCTAATAACAAACATCGACATGGCAATACATGTTTTATGAAATGATCACAGATGACTGTCACAGTCAACATGTGACTACGTAGCAAGTCGGGAATCAATTCGGTTGCCCTAAGCTTCATGGTCTACTCGCTAAATAGGCATATGCTGATAGTGATAGAAACCTGCAGTTACTTTATAAACCATGTACTGCCATATTGATGCTTGTTATCAAGATCAGGCACTGTGAGGATAAAGCCTCAGGAGTCCAGGCTTGAGAATGAACAAGATGCTTCTGAACTAGTCGCCAAACGAACACTACCGGTCAAAAGTTTTCGATCATCCATGATAAAAACTATATACTTTATTTCGATATGCAAACACGTCATCCAAACTAAACAGACCAACAAAATATTTTCCTGTCTATCATTAAGTAAAATACAGTATGCTTTAGATTTTAGCCTCTTCAAAGTATCCGCTCTTTGCCCTCAGAACACCCGCACGAATGTTGGCATTCAGGAGATAAGATTTTGTACTGTTTTTGCAGATATAGCAGTCCAATATGGCTGTACATTATCCCATAAATCGTCAACATTAGATTATCTCAATTTTATGCCCCCCTCCCTCTCCCCCCTCAGGACTTCAATGGAATTTAAGTCAGGTGAATGACGTGGCCAGATTAAATACTTCAGATTCGCACAAGTCAGGAGGATGTTTGGGATCATTGTCCTGGTGCATAACAAACCCACGACAAGTAAATCTCTAGCCAGATGGAACCTCATTATTGATCGGTATCCTGTGATGACCTTCCTTCTTTCATGTTCCATTGTCACTAGATCATAGGCAAGACATCGCCAGACCATGCTCGACCTTCCCCGTGCTTCACCGTTGGCGTCACACACTGATTTCTCATACGTTTTCCACGAATTCGACGAACAAGCATTCGTCCGTGAATAACATCATTGCTGCATATTCCACTTTTTATGTTGCTGCGCCCCTTGCAATCTTTTCACCTTATTTTGTTTGCGCAATAAAGGACTTTTGGCCGCTATTCATCCCTTTAAATCCTGTTCACGAAGACAGCGTTCCACTGTTGAGATAGTGATTGGAGCCGCTCGCATACTGCTTACTTCCTCGCGAATTTCAGGTGCAGTACTAGTCCTCTGACGATTACTCTGCACACACATGAACTGATTTTCCCTGTGTGATGTTCCAGATCGCGAAACACTTGCACTGGCACCAGTTTTCTTGAACCGCTGCAATGTATACACCAGTATAGGTTGGGCTACGCCAATTTCTGTTGCTACTGTCCTACTTGAGTGGTGTTCCTGGTGCGGAACTACAGTTTCAGTACGTTTTTCAATTCCAGTCTTCTCCTTTCGCTCTATTAGGAAGTTACATGGCACGAACCTGATAAGGTATACATACACATTACTAGGTGGACGCAGTGACCTGTAAACGAATGCGAACTCATTGCTAAACAGACAGCTGAAGAAACGGGAGCTATTGGAATAGAACCGTCTTAGGTAAAGGCACGTCAGTGTTTTCAGTGTTGTTATGAATACTCATCATCGACCGTGTGGGGTAGCTGCGCGGTCTGGGGCGCCTTATTACGGTCCGGGCGGCTGCCGCCGTTGGACGTTCGAGTCCTCCCTCGGCATGGGTGTGTGTGTGTTGTTAGGTTAAGTAGTGTGTAGGCTTAGGGACCGATGACCCTAGCAGTTTGGTCCCATAAGACCTCACCACAAATTACCAAATTAGGCTACTCATCAGCGCCAGTATATATACTCGTCTTATTACCAGAATGGAGATGTGATGGAAATATTCAAAATCCCTTTTTCAACCACAATTCCATAGCTGAGATAGGTGATCGAAAACTTTTGACCGGTAGTGCATGTATTGTAACTGTGATGCATTTATTAACAAACGCTTCATGAGATATTAGAAAGGTTGCTGATCCAGTGCCAACGAAATGTTGAAAATTAAAAAAACGTATACCTTCATACAAATATTTACAATTTGTACAGAAACCAGATGGCAGTTACAAGAGTCAAGAGGAGCGGAAGGGAAGCAGTGATTGAAAAGGGAGTGAGACAGGGTTGTAGGCTATCCCAGATGTTATTCATTCTCGATGTTGAGCAAGCAGTAAAGGAAAGAAAAGGAAAATTTGGAGTAGGAATTAAAATCAACGAAGAAGAAATAAAAATTTTGAGGTTTGTCGACGACATTGTAATTCTGTCAGAGACAGCAAGGGACCTGGAAGAGCAGTTGAACGGAATGGATAGTGTGTTGAAAGGAGCATACAAGATGAACATCAACAAAAGCAAAACGAGGATGATGGAATGTAGCCGAATTAAATCAGGTGACGCTGAAGGAATTATATTAGGAAATGAGACACTGAAAGTAGTAGATGAGTTTTGCTATCCAGAGAGCAAAATAACTGATGATAGTCTAAGTAAGAGGATATAAAATGTAGAGTGGCGCTGACAAGGAAAGCGTTTCTGAAGAAGGTAAATTTGCTAACATCAAGTATAGATTTAAGTGTCAGGAAGTCTTTTCTCAAAGTATTTGTATGGAATATAGCCATATATGCCAGGGAAACATGAAGACAAGAAGAGAATAGAAACTTTCGAAATATCGTGGTACGGAAGAATGCTGACTGTTAGATGAGTAGATCATGTAACTAATGAGGAGGTACTGAATAGAATTGGGGAGAAGAGGAATTTGTGGCACAACCTGACTAAAGGAAGGGCTCGGTTAGTAGGACACGTTCTGAGGCATCAAGGAATCATGAATTTAGTATTGGAGGGAAGAGTGGAGGGTAAAAATCATAGAGGGAGACAAAGAGATGAATACACCAAGCAGATTCAGAAGGATGTAGGTTGTAGTACTTACTCGGAGACGATGAACCGTCCACAGGGTAGAGTAGCATGGAGAGCTGCATTAAACCAGTCTCTGGACTGAAGACAACAACAACAACAACAACAACAACATACTTTCATACCAGCTTCCAGGCAGCAGTTTTCACGAACGACACAGCATGTGTCTCAAAAACGGCGAGGAATTCCTCTAGATGACACTCCGTTGCTGTTTTCTTCCATTCCATAATGCATACAAGGGAATAGTCGTGTTTCTGGGGTCACACCTCATTCCCATGTTGATGGTGGACTTCAGTTCTGAATAGAATGAAAGTTTAACCGTGTAATACGCGATGTGTGATGAACATCTCTACACAGTTTGATAAACAGCAGAGTAGTTCCTCAGGGTGTAACACTGTCCATTTCCGCCAGTGTGTACTGTAAGGTGGCGTGGTCTCTTGACCTTCATTTCTTACATAGCCCGTCCTCACAATCGTATTCTGCACAACAAGACGATTCATTCGAACCCAAACTCGATAAGGTAGAGTCAATTTTGTATGAATTCATGGAAGAGATATGCAAATATAATAAGTAAATCACATGTGCACACCGAGGTTGAAAAAGTCGAGGCTGGTATACACAACACGACGGCAACAGGAATTTTTGTTCTAAAGAGGAAACCAGCCTGCTGGGAGGCCTGACCCTTCAGAGGGGTGGGTAGGCGTACACCTATTTTGGCTGGAACGACCGCCCAGAGAGAGGACAGCTTTTGCCAGAGCGGAAGGATAACAACTCCCGTGTTCGACTTAAAAGCAAATTTCGCTACATTGTGTGGGAGCGCACAGAAGACGCATTTTTTGACAGACCAACCGCGTAGTTACAGAGTTCTCACAGGAGGACAGTATACGCCTAACGGAGATGCTACATCTTTCCGCATTGGTCGACTCAAACGAAACATCATCATCTGGTTTAAAAGAGCAGCGCTGATTGGCGCAATATTTTTGATGCAAAGAGCCAAGAGGAGTGAGGGAAGACAGCGAATGATATACCCTTGCAACTTTTCCAGAAAAAGGGGCCATTCCGTTGTCGCTCTTGGAGCAGGAACACGTAACGAGAGCGAGTGCGCTCGTACGTGTACGCAAAGAGCGAGGAACTAAGTCTCTCCTCAGTACTTCACTGGGAGAGCATCTCTGTCGTTAGCGAACCGGAGTGATACTCTATATTGAGTCGCTCGCGATTAAGCATTGTTCACTGTGTTGGTCGCCACACGTATTGTGCAGTGTGAACACGGACAGAGTACTAGTTAAACGCCTGTGAGCGAATATTGAGTGGCTTTGCGGTGGACTGGTTATCTGACTGGTGTACCACGCCAATAATTAGACTAGGGGTGGATAGGAGTCCTTGACTTCATCAAGGCGTAGGGAGAGTTCGATTGGCCAAGGTCAATCCAGACAGCAAGAGATAGTTGTGTTATTTGTCAGCAGCGAGCGACGCAGGCAGCAGTCGTCGCAGCTCACAGTATTGTGCGCTACAGCGTATGTGAGCCCCACCTGTCCTCCATAACAGTACACTCCATTAATTTCTCATGCAACAGCCTTGACAGTACCTAGAAAAGTTATTCAAGTGGCGTAGGCGCGGCTCTGAGCCATTCTGCCGGGTAAATAACATTCTTAAAGAAAAGGGAGAAAAGAACCTTTCCATACTTTGTAAAATAATAGCATTCCTATCCATAAGAGGCAATCTACTATTACGAAAAGAACTCGGAAATTTATTAATTTACAAGAAAAAGTTTCACTTGATTTCTCAGATTTTTTTTTGCAATAAATAATATTTTTCGTTCGTTTAATGTTTTTCTTACACTAACTAGCAATACTCCAGTACCCAAGTAATCCACTAGTTACGTAAGAATGTAGAATATTTTTGTGTCTTTTCCTTGCAGCGGACGACTCCAGAAGATATTTGTTGTTGAATGTTTTTCAAGCAGTTCTTATTGGTACATTAGGAGCGTCTGTCTGACTTCTGTAGTAGTGTGAGGTGGAAATTGTTTTTTTGCAGGAGCCAAAGGGTACTTGTTGGATCAATTCATTGCGCAACTTGACAAAATAAAACCCACACGCTCACAGTACAAACCCCAGCCTGCGAGGTGGTCGGCAGGGGGTGTATTACAGATGGCAGTCCCCACGAACCAGAGCGTCCTGCAATGAGCGGCAGGTCCCGGCGACCTGCCGGCTTGCGCAAGGCCGGCCAGATGCTCCTGCTTGCGCCTTTCGGCACGCACGGCCGCCACGTAACGTTACGGCTCGCGTTGCCCAGACCGCACGTAACGGCTACCACTCTCCGCCAGCGAAAGGTCGCCTCCGGCGCTGCGCCCGGCCGCCTGCCGGACGCCCACACGCTCTCCGGAAACCTGTGGCCCACGCCGAGTCGCGCTATCTGGGCCGCTGCTACCTGGCCACTTACTTCCCGGCACCTCTTACCTTAGTACGTTTAATTTATTACGAGGGTACATCCCACAATAAGGGGAAGTCGTTAATTACTTGCTTTGCATAAGTTCTTAACGGTGAATGGCATCGCAATTTGTTCATTTACGAGTGAAGGTACAGTTGTTAATGTGTCTGTACTGTTCTACTTTGCTCTTTTATCTGCACTACGCCTTCACAGGGCTGCCATCACCAAGATATGCCTTTATACTTCGTCGCGTTTACACGGTAAACGGTTCTTATAACGAATCTTATATACAGGGTGTCCCAGCTATCTTGTCCACCCAAATATCTCTGGAACAATAACAGCTGTTGGAAAACGACTTTCATCGATATCAATGTAGGGCTGGGGCCCATGAATTTACATATTTTGAAACATTCTAAAACGAAAGCATATGTGTTTTTTAACACAAACTTATGTTTTTTTAAATGGATCTCCTATATTTTTTCTTCAGCAATCCATAGCATGACAAAGCACATACACAATGGCGTTGATTGCATCGCAATATTCCCATTACATTCCGAGATATTAAGACGCGAAGTTGACGCTTGAAACACCCGACATGCGCCGCTAGCGCACGTCCTGAGGCTCAGGCGTGAACCCCATGCTGCCCGTAATCGCGATGTGATTGACATGTGTAATCACACCTCCATACTTATCAAGAGGTCCGAAACAACGGTAAAACTTTTAGTCCACTTGCTCGTTTCACTAAAACCACCAACATGAATTTTACTATTACGAGTGAATGATTAACTGTCACTTGCGCTAGATCTACAGTAAAGTAAAGTTTTAACGTTGAACGGCATTACCTTTTTAGTAACGGATTAACGATAAGCGAAGTTAACTTTGTGACTAACGTTGCGGCACACAGATATGTTACAGAACCGCATCACCCCTAGCCTATGGGATAAATACCTGCTGGAATGTACGACGTTAATGCAGGATGGCAGCAGACCGAATTGTTCATTTCGGACCTCTTGATAAGTATGGAAGTGTGATTACGGGCAGCATGGAGTTCACGCCTGAGCCTCAGGACGTGCGCTAGCAGCGCATGTCGGGTGTTTCAAGCGTCAACTTCGCGTCTTAATATCTCGGGATGTAATGGGAATATTGCGATGCAATCAACGCCATTGTGTATGTGCTTTGTCATGCTATGGATTGCTGAAGAAAAAATATAGGAGGTCCATTTAAAAAAACATAAGTTTGTGTTAAAAAACACATATGCTTTCGTTTTAAAATGTTTCCAAATATGTACATTCATGGGCCCCAGCCCTACTTTGATACCGGTGAAAGTCGTTTTCCAATAGCTGTTATTGTTCCAGAGATATTTTTGGTGGACGAGATAGCTGGGACACCCTGTATTATACAATGGAAATGAAATGAGCGTTCGGCGTTGCCGGCCGGAGTGACCGTGCGGTTCTAGGCGCTACAGTCTGGAACCGCGTGACCGCTACGGTCGCAGGTTCGAATCCTGCCTCGGGCATGGATGTGTGTGATGTCCTTAGGTTAGTTAGGTTTAAGTAGTTCTAAGTTCTAGGGGACTGATGACCACAGTAGTTAAGTCTCATAGTGCTCAGAGCCATTTGAACCATTTTTTCGTTCGGCGTCATTGGCCGGGAGGCTCCTTACGCAGCAGGTCCGGCCGCCTTGGCGCAGGTCTTAATGTAATCGACGCCACATTGCGCGACCTGCGCGCCGGATGGGGATGAATTGATGATGAAGACAACAGAACACACAGTCCCTGAGCGGAGAAAATCCCCGACCCAGCCGGGAATCGAACCCGGGCCCGTAGGACGGCAATCCGTCATTCTGACCACTTTTTTTAAAAAAATTTCATTTTGTTCGCTTTATTTCGTTTAATCTGCTCGGGGCGGACGTCGTAAGACATCCATTTAAGTTCGTTGTTGATCTGTCAACTCAATTTTTTTATTACAGAGGACACATTACCCTCTGACCGAGCACGCTGAGCTACCGTGTCGGCACCACTCAGCTATCGGGGCGGACATATTATACAGTGATACTAACACAGTGGTCCACTGCAATGGAGAGCTCTTAACGGTCACTTCTTTGGCGTTTTTAAATCTGTTCTGAGGCTGCAAATACACGCGGGGCACAGTACCAGTAGGGAGTGTCTTGTGGAGTGGACTGGATGACTTTGCAGCCTCAGGAGCGATTTACAAACGCCACAGAAGCGACATTAACAGATGCCCACTGCAGTGGACACGGCGCACCACAGGGCTAAGCAAAGACGTGAGTGCAGCAACCTTGAGATCCGATATTAATAATTTTCAACGATTTTTTTCTTCAATTACAGACTAATATATCGGTCTCTAGCATTCTCATTGTGGTAGTAGATGGATGGACCTGTGCGTTCTACCGCTTGACGACATTAATATTGTGAAGAAGCGTTTATCGCCCTTCAGAGTTATTGTACAAAAGTATTATTTATTAATAAAAAATACGACGGATCACAGCCTAAACGAAATTCTGTAGCCCTAAAGGTTTGACATCAGCAAAGAGCAGATCCCTGACTGGATGTTTTCTGTCAAACAGAAAGCGACGCCAACGAGACAAGAGGTAAAACTTTAATTGATTTCCACCATAGTCCGATTGGCTTCATGCAGTACAGGAATCCAGACCCCGAAACAACGAGGAGCATGAGACTCCGTTACCAACCACAAGGCCCTCCATATCGGTCAACGTCATTCTCAATCGTCGTTGGACAAAATTTCCAAATGGTGTAATGAATGGCAGCTCTTTTTAATTACAGCTGAATTTAAGCTAATGGCCACAAGAAATAGAAGGAATGAAAAAAGGAAGATAAAGGTTTAACGTCTCGTCGACGACGAGTTCATTAGAGACAGAGCAGCAACTCGGATTAGGGAAGGACGGGTAGTGAAATCACCGTGCCCTTTGAAAGGAAGCACTCCGGCATTTGATTTATTGATTTACAGAAATTACGGAAAATGTAAATTTGGATGGTCGGAAGGGGATTTGAAACGCCAACCTCCCGAAAGCGAGTCCAGCGTGCCAAACACTGCCCTACGCCGTTCAGTAAAGAGAAAGGAATAGGATGAGCAACGTGAGGTCAGCGGTATTTGGGGTTTAAATATTTATGTGCAAGAACCTGTATGACCTTCTCGTATAGCTAAACGCACAGTGCGCTTTGTTTTCGGGACAGGGAGGTGAGCCACACCCGCTTCGAATCAGCGCTACTGATCGGCCAGCCTTGAGTGTGGTTTTTGCGTGGTTTCCCATGCTCTCTTAGCCAAATGTTGGCTGGTCCGCAATCTCTGACTCAAAGAGAAACGATACACAAACAATTAAAGTCAGATAAACACACAGAAAAAGTTTTCACGACTCACAGAAAGACAACGCACATCACTTCCTGTTTCCATAAGTTAACTAACTCTTTAGCAACGGAAATTGGAACAATTTTAAGGTGCTTGATGACTCATAACTTGTTTCACGACTATTGTCTTGCGCTTATTTGAATACAATGAGCCATTTTTTACAAACTGGTCTAGCTTGTACTTTAATTACGGTTTTGATTTAATAATTTGGAATTTGCTGGATATTTGTATGTCTGAAAATGTGATTCAAACCTGCTCAAACCTGTGCGCAACGGTCTAATATTAATTGTCGAAGCTTGTACAGGTTTCAATATGGCAAGTTTAATGAACTGCCGAGTTCTATGTGGGATGTTCTGTATATTTTGATCTATGAAGTAATTTAAGTCACTCGCCATTTCTGATTATTTCTCTTTATCTGTTGTCATTAACGCTGCCGATGAGCACTTAGTGCAGTTGAAACCAGTCGACTTATACGAGGGTTGGAACTTTAATAGTGGCAACTATTTATTTACAGCTCGTACAAAATAGATACGTGTTTCAAAGTTTTACTGACCTTCAATGTAGTCACCACCATTGTGTATAACACGTTGCAGCGATGTGGAAGTCGTAGGATACTCTTACCAGTGCCAGTTGTGTTGACAGTTCGATCGGCGTCGTCTATTGTCCGACGAATTTGTAGCAGTTCTGAAGAGAATGCCGTGAAGTGTTTCCTTCAGTGTAGAAATCGAGTTGAACTCACGAGGGCTTAAGTCAGGGGGATGCAGTAGGTGGTATAGCACTTAGCAGCCCCATCAGTCAAACAAATAAGTAACAGCTTGCACTGTACGTGCTTGAGCATTGTCCTGCAAAATGCTGCTCAGGTCCTGCGGAAAGTGACACCACTTCTGTCTCTAAGCTGGTCGTAGGTTGTGTTCCAAAAATGAACAGCATCGGATGATATAGGTATTTTAATGAAAAGTTTTATGAATCCTAAGAAAATGTAATTCACCCACTACCCCAGCGAAGTGTGTCACTCACTTTCCCTGAGAAGTGTGGTGGGACCGCTATTATTTTCTACACAATTAAATGACCTAGCGGACACGGTGAGCAGCAGTTGCCGGTTGTTGGCTGATGATGCTGTGGCGTACGGTAAGTGTCAAAGTTGAGTGACAGCAGGAAGGCACAAGACGACTTAGACAAAATTTCCAGTTGGTGTGATGAATGGCAGCTAGCTCTAAATGTAGAAAAATATAAGTTAATGCGGATGAGTAGTAAAAACAGCATTACCAGTGTCCTGAGTGACAGTCACGTTGTTTAAATATCTGGGTGTAACGTAGGAAAGCGATATGAAATGGGACGAGTATGTGAGGATTCTGGTAGGGAAGGGGAATGGTCGAGTCGGTTTACTGGGGGAATTTTACGAAAGTAAGGTTCACCTGTAAAGGAGATCGCATATAGGACGTTAGCACGACCCGTTCTCTAGTGTTTGGGATCCGTACCATGTCGGATTGAAGGAAGATATCGAGGCAGTTCAGAGGCTGGCTGCTATCTTTGTAACCGGTAGATTGGAACAACACTCAAGCGTTACGCAAGGCTCAAATGGGAGCCCCTGGGGAGGGGGGGGGGGGGGGGGGAGGCGACCCTCTGTTCTAGCTACACTACTGAGAAAATTTAGAGAACCGGAATTTGAAGCTGACTGCAGAACGATTCTAGTGCCACCCAACATACATATCCCCTGAAGACCACTAAGATACGATACGAGGAATTAGGGGTTATGAGGAGACATATAGATAGTCGTCTTCCCCTCGCTCTAGCTGCGAGTGGAACAGGAAAAGAAATTATTAATAGTGGTATAGGGCACACTTCTTCACGCATCTAATGGTGATGGAGTGTGGATATAGATGTAGATGTAGAAGTAGCTTATAAAACACTTGTTCGAGCGGTTCTTGGTAACTGATTATCGGGTTGGATTGACGGAAGATACACAGAAGATCCACCGTAGAGCGGCGCGTTCCGTCACTGCATCGTTCAGTAAGTGCCTGAGCGTTACGGAGATGCTCGTTAATGTCCAGTGGTAGACGCTAAAACAGAGGCGCTTCCATCACAGGTTTGCTGTTGAAATCCCGAGAGTGTAAATTCTTTGAAGAGACGGGAGACAGTTGATTTCCCACACATACAGTGTCTCATGAAAAGTATCTGGACACTGCGTCGTTATGACAACTTTATGTTTGCTGCGAACACTTTCAGTGAGGTTGGCTGTGGAGGAGCCCTTCCTTCCTCGAGAATATAGGGACATTGAACACTGGGTTCTGGAGCAAAGTAGACGTTCTAACTCATCCCAAAGGCGTTCCACTAGATTCGAGGTCATGACTTTTGACAGTCCAGTTCATTTCATTTCAGGAACGTCACTGTCGACAACGCATTGCCCTTCAGATGCTCCTTTATGAAAGGATGCAGAGTCGTGTTGACACATATCGTTATTGTCTCCAAACAGCTCGTCTGCTATACGCAGTACGCATTTAGCCTTTTCTAAAACGCAATAAGGAGGCCAGACACTAAGCACGAGAAACACCGTCATACCGTAACACCATCTCCTGCGTACTTCACTGTGGGCACTACACATGGTAGGCAACGAGCTCCGGGCATTACCCAAAACCAAAGCCTTTCATCGGAAAGCCACAGGGTATGGCGTGATTTATACTCCAAACAATTCGTTTTCAGTAATACGCCGCTTTCCAATGGAGTCGCTCTTTACACAACGTCAAGCGTCGCTTAGGACTGTAGACTGGAGAAATGTGTGACTTATGAGGAACTTCGACCATTGGACGCCATTATTTTTAACTCCCCAACCACAGGCTAGCTGGACTCCTGATGGCACTGTGGAACTCACGACTGATTCCTTTCACTGACTTCGCTTGATTCTTTACAACCACCGTCCGATCCCTGTACATGGCGTCTATCTTGTCTCGGTTCAGCTGTGGTTGTTCGTTAGCGTTAAAACTTCACAGTCATACAACTGACAGTCGTCTTGGGCAGCTTAAGAAGCGTTGAAATGTACCTGATGGCTCTGCATCTACATCTACTTGGATACTCTGCAAATCACATTCAAGTGCCTGGCAGAGGGTTCACAATTCTCTATTATTCCAATCTCGTATAGCGCGCGGAAAGAATGAACACCTCTATCTTTCCGTACGATCTCTGATTCCCCTTATTTTGTCGTGGTGATCGTTCCTCCCTATGTAGGTCGTGTCAACAAAATGTTTTCGCAATCGGAGGAGAAAGTTGGTGATTGGAATTTCGTGAGAAGATTCCGTCGCAAAGAAAAACGCCTTACTTTTAATGATTTCCAGCCCAAATCCTGTATCATTTCAGTGACACTCTCTCCCATTTTTCGCGATAATACAAAACGTGCTGCCTTTCTTTGAACTTTTTCGATGTACT
The DNA here is from genome assembly GCF_023864345.2 of Schistocerca serialis cubense. Classification (NCBI taxonomy): domain Eukaryota; kingdom Metazoa; phylum Arthropoda; class Insecta; order Orthoptera; family Acrididae; genus Schistocerca; species Schistocerca serialis. The sequence continues at coordinate 437,378,055 of NC_064645.1, read as the reverse complement.
CCGTCAGTCCTGTCTGGTAAGGATCGCACAACGCGCAGCAGTATTCTAAAAGATGACGGACAAGCGTAGTGTAGGCAGTCACCTTAGTAGGCCTGTCACATTTCCTAAGTGTCCTGCCAATAAATCGCAGTCTTTGGTTAGCCTTCCCCACAACATTTTCTATGTGTTCCTTCCAATTTAAGTTGTTCGTAGTTGTAATACCTAGGTATTTAGTTGAATTTACGGCTTTTAGATTAGACTGATTAATCGTGTAACCGAAGTTTAACGAGTTCCTTTTAGCACTCATGTGGATGACCTCACACTTTTCGTTATTTAGGGTCAACTGCCACTTTTCGCCGCATTCAGATATCTTTTATAAATCGTTTTGCAATTTGTTTTGATTTTCTGGTGACTTTATTAGTCTACAAACGACAGCGTCATCTGCAAACAACCTAAGACGGCTGCTCAGATTGTCTCCCAAATCGTTTATATAGATAAGGAACAGAAAAGGGCCTATAACACTACCTTGGGGGAACGCCAGAAATCACTTCTGTTTTACCCGATGCCTTTCCGTCAATTACTACGAACTGTGACCTCTCTGACAGGAAATCACAAATCCAGTCAGATATTTGAGACGACATTCCATAAGCACGTCATTTCACTACGAGCCGCTTGTGTGGTACAGTGTCAAAAGCCTTCCGGAAATCCAGAAATACGGAATCGATCTGAAATCCCTTGTCAATAGCACTCAACACTTCATATGAATAAAGAGCTACTTGTATTTCACGGGAACGATGTTTTCTAAACCTATGTTGACTGTGTGTCAATAGACCGTTTTCTTCGAGGTAATTCATAATGTTCGAACACAATATATGTTCTAAAATCCTGCTGCATATCGACGTTAATGATATGGGCCTGTAATTTAGTGAATTACTCCTACGTATTTTAGTAATCGCCAAAGCGATACGGAGATGATAGATAAACTCCAGTGGAAGACTCTGCAGGAGAGACGCTCAGTAGCTCGGTACGGGCTTTTGTTGAAGTTTCGAGAGCATACCTTCACCGAAGAGTCAAGCAGTATATTGCTCCCTCTCCGCGAAGAGACCATGAGGACAAAATCAGAGAGATTAGAGCCCACAGAGAGGCATAGCGACAATCTTTCTTTCCACTAACAATACGAGACTGGAATACAATGGAGAACCGATAGAGGTACACCATCAGGTGGCTTGCGGAGTATATATGTAAACGTACTACCTTTCTTGAATATTAGTGTGATCTGTGCAACTTTCCAGTCTTTGGGTACGTACCTTTCGTCGAGCGATCGGTTGTACATGATTGTTAAGTATGGAGCCAATGCATCAGCATACTCTGAAAGGAACCTAATTGGTATACAGTATGGACCAGAAGACTTGCTTTTATTAAGTGATTTTAGTTGCTTCACTACTCCGAGGATATTTACTTCTACGTTACTCATGTTGGCGGCTGTTCTCGATTCGAATTCTGGAATATTTACTTCGTCTCCTTTTGTGAAGGCATTTCGAAAGGCGGTGTTTAGTAACTCTGCTTTGGCAGCACTGTCTTCGATAGCATCTCCACTGCTATCGCGCAGAGAAGGCATTGATTATTTCTTGCCGCTAGCATACTTCACATACGACGAGAATCTCTTTGGATTTTATGCCAGGTTTCGAGGCAATCTGTGACATCCAATGGCTAGTCCACGTTCGGAGACACTGAGCATTCCTGACCGAGCCACTTTGCTGTGACCCATCTAGTCCTACACTGGTGGTTCCACTCTCGTGACGTTTACCGGTCGGTTCTGCATTAAAAATCCATGTCCGGAAGCTTTTGGTGTCGACGTCACTCTTCTGTAGTGTGCCTCCAGTGTCTACTCTGGTGCGCCACTCAGCTCGGCGACTGCAGACGGCTGGCGCGCTGGACTCCAGATTGCGGAGCCTTTTCCTGCGCGGGCCGCGTCCTTCTCGGAGCCCACGCTGCCGCCAAAGTCACCGCTCCGTGGCGCCGACATTGAGGCGGCCCACGCGGCTTGTCCGCTCCCCACGGCACACAAACAGAGCTCACTCGTGCGACGCCCGGCACGGCAAACAACAGCGGTCACTCCGTGTCCTATCCCTGTCCACTACCACACGCCTGTGGCTGCCAGCACGACTACTTGTGGTATAAAACAGAAGTGTGTCGTGTGACACTTCACGGGCCACAAAACGTGGATGAAGTTACCCGATTTGTTGGTGTACCAGCGTGTCTACAAATAATCGTGTAACACTAGCTGCTATGTAACACGCCGTAAAAGCAATGGTCGTAAAAAAATCTTTACTGGCAGAAACCGGAGAGGAGTGTCATGAGCTGTCAGCGACAATCGCTTTCAAACTTGACGGGAATAGCCTTAGTTAATGGATGCGGGTCCATGTCAAGTAGCTCCTGAGTGAACATTGTGAAGCGAAATGCATACAAAGGACGTTTGGAGTCAAAGACCGTTGTTCACATCGGTACATAGAGCTGGGCGGCTTCAGTGTCGCAAATAACACCAACTGTCAGTAGCTTGCTGCAGGCGTGTAATGTTGTCTGCAGAGTCTCGATTTTGCAAGGCGTCGAGCGCGCCGACATCATAATGAGATGGGACGCTCATCAAAAACCACACAGAAATTAAAAGACGCACCAAATCAACAATTTTGATGATATGGCAATGAAATTTTGTACCATGCTTTACACAAAATTAACAAATTTACTGTTAAGTTCGTTGGATTATATAAACACTGAAGAGCCAAAGAAAATGGTACGTCTGCCTAATATCGTGTACGGCTCCTGAGAGCACGCCGAAGTGCCGCAACACGTCGTGGTATGGACTCAACTCATGTCTCAAGTAGTGCTACATATCGTCAAAAATATTCATATCTGCGAAGTCTGCTGAACAGCGGAAGTGTTTAAACTCAGAAGAGTGTATCTGGGGCTACTATGTAACAATTCTGGAAGTGTGGGGTGCCGCATTGCCATGCTGGAATTGCCCGAACCCGTCTCAATGCACAATGGACACGAATGGATGCAGGTGATCAGGCAGGATGCTCATGAATCCATGAACCCTGCATGTCAGCACGGGACTGTTCAAGCTTGTAGAGGCTCTGAAATGGTGTGGGGCGTGTGCAGTTGGAGTGATATAGGTACGTCTAGATACGACTATGACAGGTGACATGTACGTAAGCATCCTGCCTGATCACCTGCATGCATTCATGTCAACTGCGCATTCCGCACTACTTCAGACATTAGTTGAGTGCATGTCACGTCGTGTTGTGGCATTTCTGCGCGCTCGCGGGGGTCCTACACGATATTAGGCAGGTGTGCCAGATCTTTTGGCTCTTCAGTGTATTTCCAGGGGGCAGAGTATCCTCTCATAAGCCCTGCGGCTATTTCCGCTGTCTTGTGGACGCAGGTGCTCTAGGAACTACAAGGGTAAACCGTGGAAGGCCTCTATAATTACGCAAACCTGAGATGAAGGAACGTGAGCTATATTTAGCGGACGAAAACCCTGTCGGCAGAGCGACGCATTTCCATGGTCGGACGTCACGTTGAACACGTCCTACGAATGAGCCGTCACAACTAAGGAAATATGCGTTTCCGGGCACAAGTTTATTACACATGGTAGTCTTATTTCGATGAGCACATCAGCGTTTCAAGTTTGGTAGTTAAAGAAAAAAATACTTCTCATCTTATAGGAATGCGTTAGATGCGCCTGTTTCCCGCTAGAGGTCATAGATATCGCGCTACTAGGTTTGGTTTGGCCTAATATTCTGACTGGACAAAACTACGTCGCACTCCTCCGTAATGCTGGGAAATTTCCTGCCGACAGCACGAGAACGAGTTTTTCAGTTCCAACCACTATTTTTTGACATTGGTCTTCTCGACCATACGGCCATTTTATGACATTTATTTTCCAAAGTGATGCAATATGGAAGATGAGTGGATTACATTAAAAACATGTATACGAGCAACATCGATGCGATGAAAACTCCAGAAGCTGCTTTGATATAGCATTATGTATCAAGTGGATGATGAGGATGACGATATGATTTCCGACGGTCTCATGGGCGTTATACTTATAATCTTAACCAACTTATAGGAATAATTTACACACTAACATCAGGTGATGCGCAAGAAAAGAATCCAGAAGTCCACCTTAGTTTTTCCGAACGACTAGGAATGCGTACACATTGAACGGTCTGTCCTCTCCGTATGGAGAATCTCATGTATATATATATACTACTGGCCACTAAAACTGCTACACCACGAAGATGACGTGCTACAGACGCGAAATTTAACCGACAGGAAGAAGATGCTGTGATATGCAAATGATTAGCTTTTCAGAGCATTCATACAAGGTTGGCGCCGGTGGCGATACCTACAACGTGCTGACATGACGAACGTTTCCAACCGATTTTTTTACACAAACAGCAGTTGACCGGCGTTGCTGGTGAAACGTTGTTGTGACGCCTCGTGTAAGGAGGAGAAATGCGTACCATCACGTTTCCGACTTTGATAAAGGTCGGATTGCAGCCTATCGCGATTGCGGTTTATCGTATCGCGACATTGCTGCTCGCGTTAGTCGAGATCCAGTGACTGTTAGCAGAATATGGAATCGTTGGGTTCAGGAGGGTAATACGGAACGCCGTGCTGGATCTCAAAGGTCTCGTATCACTAGCAGTAGAGATGACAGGCATCATATCCGCATGGCTGCAAAGGATCGTGCGGCCACGTCTCGATCCCTGAGTCAGCAGATGGGGACGTTTGCAAGACAACAACAATCTGCACGAACAGTTAGACGACGTTTGCAGCAGCATTGACTATCAGCTCGGAGACCATGGTTGCGGTTACCCTTGACCCTGCATTACAGACAGGAGAGCCTCCGATGGTGTACTCAACGACGAATCTGGGTGCACGAATGGCAAAACGTCATTTTTTCGGATGAATCCAGGTTCTGTTTACAGCATTATGATGGTCGCATCCGTGTTTGGCGACATCGCGGTGAACGCACATTGGAAGCGTGTATTCGCCATCCCCATACTGGCGTATCACCCGGCGTGATGGTATGGGGTGCCATTGGTTACACGTCTCAGTCACCTCTTGTTCGCATTGACGGCACTTTGAACAGTGGACGTTACATTTCAAATGTGTTACGACCCGTGGCTCTACCCTTCATTCGATCCCTGCGAAACCCAACATTTCAGCAGGATAAAGCACGACCGCATGTTGCAGGTCCTGTACGGGCCTTTCTGGATACAGAAAATGTTCGAATGCTGCCCTGGCCAGTACATTCTCCAGATCTCTCACCAATTGAAAACGTCTGGTCAATGGCGGCCGAGCAACTGGCTCGTCACAATACGCCAGTCACTACTCTTGGTGAACTGTGGTATCGTGTTGAAGCTGCATGGGCAGCTGTACCTGTACATGCCATCCAAGCTCTGTTTGACTTAATGGCCAGGCGTATCATTGCCGTTATTACGGCCAGAGGTGATTGTTAGCAGCGCGGTTCCGGACTGAAGCGGCTAGAACCGCTCGGCCACAACGGCCGGCTATATATATAAATCTGAAGAACGGGACAGCCGGTGAGAGGGAGAGACGCTGTGGACGTGGCGAGCCTGAGACAACGGCGCGTATGATGGATGGCCCACCGTTACAGGCAGCAGCACGAGGCTCGTATTAACGCCGGCTGGTGGCGGTGTCGGCGTCGTTGACGTGACCCCATGCTGGGCCGTTTCAGTGTGTGTAAACAACAGCCGTCGCCATAAATTTTAACAGTCATCGCGGCTTTCTTTAATTTACACTGCACTATTCAACTGGTGCCCATCTCATTACACACAACCACTGGTGACATGTGTTCACAACTCATTTCGCTGAAATATTGAAAGATAATCATTTTCCACCCTTGATTTATGCATACAGGTTGTTAAATTTTAATACAACCACTGACTGAAGTATGCAGTTTCACCTTTCTCTGTAATTTAGATGTAAGGTAAAGCTGTAACCACTTTATTAGGCATTGTGCTTCCTCCGATCTTTGCATTGACTTACCCAGCCAATTTCGGGGGGGGGGGGGGGGGGGGGAGGGGGGGACGTACGGTGCAAGTTGCCATTTTTCACAGAGACTGTCATTTCCAGAGCGGAAATAAACGTTAACTGCCAAGGAAGATTCTAGGGTCAAGTGAGCATTGAGTTTCGCACTTTCGAAATTCTGCTCTGACGTCTGCTTAGCAACCAAGCCACACCGATGCGTCGTACAGTACCTAAATTCTGGCGCTATTATCATCGATTAGCCTAAAATTAACTTTGATCAAATTCCAGAAACAAATACTTTTATTGAAACAATCATTTTGCAAGTTCGGTAGACAACTGGCAGCTGTTTCAGTGTGTAATTTGCAGATACCCTCAAATTTTTATGCACTGAGAGACTACATTTTTTTTAAATTTAACAAGGACTTTTTAAACGACATTCGACAACTCCAGAAAAGGTTAGCAATGCCTAGAACAGTTGACGATACTTGTGTAGGGTAGATAAGTAAAGGGGAGATAAGTATATAATTCTTCGTTACAGCTGGGCACACATTTAATATATTTATCACTTCTTTTTTACTAAATGTTTGAGTGTATGCATTCACAAGCATAGCCTGTCTCCTCTATTCAAGAGCAACGCAATGGCATAAAAAAGAGCACCGTTCTCCAAGAAATCGCAGTTGCTGCATTAGCCCAGTAAATAAAAAGAAGTTACATATACTATGCCAACGACACAGCAAAATACCTGCAATATTTTCCATAATCTGAACCAATTATGCGATATTTGGATGTGGACTGTTCTGTGCAACAAACGGTCTCTTCGTTTTTCCGTCTCCCGAGAAGATCGTGAGAAAGGTTGGCGCAGCATGTCCAATGTGATGTTCGAACCCCAGGGGCACAATATGCTGAACTAGTTGTACAATTGATACTGACAAGTGAAATATGTAAAATTGCGTAGGAAGTGAAATAGATGCAGCATTGGACGTGATTGTATACACAATGTGATCAAAAGTATCCGAACACCTGGATAAAAATGACTTACAATTTCGTGGCGTCCTCCATCGGTACTGCTGGAATTGAATATGGTGTTGGCCCACCCTTAGCATTGATGACGGCTTCCACTCTCGCAGGCATACGTTCAATCAGGTGTGGAAGGTATCTTGGGGAATGGCAGCCCATTCCTCACGCAGTGCTGCACTGAGGAGAGGTATCAACGTCGCTCGGTGAGGCCTGGAACGATGTCGGCTTTCCAAAACATCCCAAAGGTGTTCTATGGGATTCAGGTCAGGACTCTGTGCTGTCAGTCCATTACAGGGATGTTATTGTCGTGTTACCACTCCGCCATAGGCCGTGTGCATTATGAACAGGTGCTCGATCGTGTTGAAAGATGTAATCGTCATCCCCCAATTTCTCTTGAACAGTGGGAAGCAAGAAAGTGCTTAAAATATCAATGTACGCCTGTGCTGTGATAGTGCCTCGCAAAACAACAAGGGGTGCAAGCCAGCTTCTTGAAAAACACGATCACACCATAACACCACCGCCACCGAATTTTTCTGTTGACACTACTCACGCTGCCAGATGACGGACGTTCACCGGGCATTCGCCCATCCTGCTATCGGTTCGCGACGTTGTTAACCGTGATACGTCACTCCATACAACGTTTTTCCACTGTTCAATCGTCCAATGTTTCGCTCCTTACACGAAGCGAGGCGTCGTTTGGCATTTACCGGCGTGATGTGTGGCTTATGAGCAACCAATCGACCATGAAATCCAAGTTTTCTCAGCTCCCTCCTATCTGTCACTGAAAACTGACGCACGCTATGGTGGGCGGTGCATACGTCGTGCACGGTACGGAGGCCTATATAGGACGTCGATTTGCAGCCTTGGCATCAGTTCTCAGCGGGACTCAGCATCAGAAGCAGCGCTCCCCTGAAGATGGCGAACAGTTGGATTGCCGAAATATGGAATCGGATCGATTTTAGGATCTGGCATGAAACCTAAAGAGGCTTTAAGATAGCCTACGAAGACACACACGAAAGTTTTATCTCACAACTGATGACAACGGCGGCTGAGTCCCTTGCAGGCGCAGCCAGCGTCAGCTATTTTTCTTAAGTTTGAGTTTCTTGAGGGTTCTGACATAGAGAAAGCTATTTGCACTTCATAGAGAATGTACTTAACTCATTAGATAATAAATTACAGCCTACTGGCATTTTTTGTGACCTGTCAAAAGTCTTTGACTGTGTGAACCATAGCGTTCTCGTAAGTAAATTAGAATGCTATGGTGTCACCGGCAATGCTGCGAAATGGTTGGACTCTTATCTAACTAACTGGAAACAAAGGGTGTCGTTGCGAAATACCTGTGCAGTAAGCTGTCAGTCTTCATCTGATTGGGAGTTAATTACATGTTGTGTTCCTCAAGGTTCCATCTTGGATCCGTTGCTTTTTCTTGTGTACATTAATGACCTGGCGTCTGTTACATTGCTAGATGCTAAGTTTGTTTTGTTTTCAGATGATACAAACATTGCAATATGTAACAAGTCAAGTACAGATTTAGAAATAGCTGCTAATCAAATTTTCGCTGACATTAATAAATGGTTTAAAGCTAATTCAGTGTCACTAAATTAAAAAAAAAGTAAAAAAAAAAAGCAGTGTGTGCAGTCCAGAACCTGTAAGAGATTTCCTTCCAGCATGTGTGTAACATATGAAGACATGTAGATTGAAGAGGTTAACAGTATTAAATTTCTGGGATTACAACTTGATAATAAATTCAGTTGGGAAGGGCATACCACAGGATTGTGTAAGCGCCTAAACAAGTCTGTATTTGCAATGAGAATGATGTCAGATGTAGGAGGTATAAATATAAAAAACTTGCATACTTCACTTACTTTCATCCTATTGTGTCATACGGCATCATATTCTGAGGTAACTCATCAAACCGAGCAAAAGTTTTTAGCGTGCGAAGGCGTGTAATAACAATAATTTTTGGTTTAAATTCAAGAACATCGTGTAGAAACCTGTTGAAGGAAGTTTGTATTCTAACCAATGCTTCTCAATATATTTATTCCTTAATGAAATCTGTTGCAAGTAATATTTCTCTATTTACAAGCAATAGCTCAATACGTAGTAACAATACCAGGAATAAGAAGGATCTACACAGACACCTAAAATCACTTCCCTTGGTCCAAAAAGAGATCCAGTATTCAGTAACTCACATTTTCAATACATTGCCTGCAACCATTAAAAGCTTGGTTTCCGATAAAGCACAGTTTAAGCAGAGTTTGAAATACTTTTTGATAGGCTACTCCTTCTACTCCATAGATGAATATCTTAACAGAGACTGTTAAGCCAGCTTAAGTAACAATATCTGTTAGATTTCAGTTTTGTCAACACTTGGTCACAACAGTCAAGATCAGGTATTTTGTGTATGATAAATTTATTAATAGTACATAATAATGTTCTGAGAGCGTGTTAATTCTGTAAATATTAGCTGTTCCAGTTTACTTTAATGTATTCACTTATTTCGACAATCTCCTAACAAATGACCGGGGCAGTAAACGTTATATTCGAATGTTTTATGACTTTTGTGTTATACTTTCTGGCATGATCCATATCCACGAGAATCATCTCATTTTTGGGTCTATGGAACGAAAACTGATCTAATCTAATCTATTTAATTTTATCCATGTTTTGCAGCTTAAAACGTGACTGTATTCAATACACTGGAGGTATGAATTAAAAAACTCCTTCAGTCACAACTTTTCGTGTTTTATTAAATACACGATGCATTTGGGACCCTGTGGGTCCATCATCAGGTGTAATTTGTCTTATAGATATTTTATTTCTTCTCTTGAATGAGGTGAAACGCATATTTCTGTCACGAAAAGGTTTAATGTTAGGTTATGATTCGTAAGTCAAACGCGGAAAATATGTGCAAAATAGTGGAAAAAGATGAACAGTGTAAACTTAGCACATAATCCAAGAAGAGCGTTTCTAACGTTTTAGCACCAGCAAACATTCTTTTCCCCGTCGTTTTCGTACATGTCACTTGATTCAAAATGCTTCGAATGGCTCTAAGCGCTATGGGACTTAACATCTGAGGTGATCAGTCCCCTAGAACTTAGAACTACTTAAGCCTAACTAACCCAAGGACATCACACACATCCATGCCCGAGGCAGGATTCGAACCTGCGACCGTAGCGGTCGTGCAGTTCCAGACTGAAGCGCCTAGAACCGCACGGCCACTCCGGCCGGCCGTTATTTCCTGCATATGTCAATTGTTTAATAGTTATATCTTTAGCACTACGAATAAATTCATCTTTGACAAGACCACGTACAGAAACATAAGTGAAGTGTTTACAAACATGTGTGTGTGTGCAAATGTGCCTCTTGAATGAAGTGACACGTACGAAAACGACGGAGAAAAATTGTTTGCTGGTGCTAAAACGTTAAAAACTCTTTTCTTGGATTATGTGGTAATTTTACACTGTTCATTCTTTCCACTATTTTGCACATATTTTCCGCGTTTGACTTACGAAATTCATAACCTAACATTAAACCTTTTCGTGACAGGAATACGAGTTTGCCGGCCGGAGTGGCCGTGCGGTTCTAGGCACAGACTGGAGCCGAGCGACCGCTACGGTCGCAGGTTCGAATCCTGAGTCGGGCATGGATGTGTGTGCTGTCCTTAGGTTAGTTAGGTTTTATTAGTTCTAAGTTCTAGGCTGCTGATGACCTCAGAAGTTAAGTCGCATAGTGCTCAGAGCCATTTGAACCAGTACGCTTTTCACCTCATTCAAGAGAAGAAATGAAATATGTATTAAGACAAATTACACCTGATGATGGACCCACAGGGTCCGAAATGCATCGTGTATTCAATAAAACACGAAAAGTTGTGACTGAAGGCGTTTTTTGGTTCACACCTCCACTGTAGTCTAATCTAGAGCGCTGGTGGCGTCGCTCACCTGTCGGAGTTGTCGCTGTGGTGGCGCCTCCTGGGCGGCGAGACGGGCGCCGGCTCGGCCGGCTGCGGCTCGTGCTGCTTGCCGCCCTCGGGCTGCGCCCTGCTCTTGTGGCGCTTTCGCTCCAGCGAGTGGAACGCGGCGGAGATAGGGTCCCTGCGCGGACGCTCCGAGGACCGTTCGCTCTGGCTGCGCTTGAGCTTCGAGCCGCCGCGGGCCCCGGTCGCTCCTGAAACCACCACCGGCAGCCGGTCAGCGCGCGTCAGTACAGGGGAGGCAGCTGGCGCGTGGCCCTCTGCTGACATCATCTTCTCTCGACGGGGATACCGAAAACGACGATCGTGTGAAACCCGGCTCGCTCTATTCGTCCACGACATCCAGAAAGCAGTTGACACCGACACTCGTGTGCATGTCACGCTTTTTGACTTTCTGAAGGCGTTCGATACAGTTCCTCACTGCCGCCAAATGAACAAAACATGAAACCTACAGGATGTCAGATCACGGCATGTCATTCTATACTGAGTCGTCCGGCGTAAAAGTAACATCGAGCGTGCGACAAGACAAGGAGGAACAGTACTTCACTGCGCGATAACAACGGTGAAGTCACTGATGACAGTGCCACTAATGCAGAGTTATTAAACTCGGTTTTCCGAAACTCCTTCGCAAAATAAGACGAAGTAAATATAAACCTTTGAACATAGCTGCTAAGGTTCAGTGACTGTGTCAGAATTATATTGGAACAAATAAGCCCTCGCTCACAAATATTAACTCAAAACTGACCTGGTTTCGACGCTACTATGAGCGTCGTCTTCAGAATTAGACTAACTGTTCTAAAACATATTAGGTACGTAGTACATTAATAAAATTAAAGCCAGCCGCGGTGGTCTAGCGGTTCTACGCGCTCAGTCCGGAACCGCGGGACTGCTACGGTCGCAGGTTCGAATCCTGCCTCGGGCATGGATGCGTGTGATGTCCTTAGGTTAGTTAGGTTTAAGTAGTTCTAAGTTCTAGGGGACTGATGACCACAGATGTTAAGTCCCATAGTGCTCAGAGCCAAGTTTTAGCCAATAAAATTAAAGTTTGTACTGACTCGAAAAAATGCAGTACTTACAAGTCACATATTAAAAAAGTTCTAAGCCGGAAAGGCTTGCAAGCCTTGTTCACAGTACGAGCAGCCCTTAGCGGCTCGCTATCTCACAACTGTTCATGACGTCGCCTTTCCGGCTTAGAACTTTTTTAATATGTGACTTGTAAGTACTCCATCTTCTCGAGTCAGTACAAACTTTAATTTTATTAATGTACTATATACCTAATATGTTTTAGAACAGTTAGTCTAAGTCTGAAGACGACGCTCATAGTAGCGTCGAAACCTGGTCAGTTTTGATAATATTTGTGAGCGAGGGCTTGTTTGTTCCAATATAACGAAGTAAATATTCCTGAATTCCAATCAAGAACAACTGCCAAGATGAGAAACATAGAAGCAGATATCCTGGTGTAGCAAAGCAGCTTAAATCACTTAATAATGGCAAGGCTTCCAGTCCAGTTGTATACCAGTCAGGTTCCTCTCAGAGTATGCTCATAAAATAGCTCCATATTTAGCAGTTATATACAACCACTCGCTCACAGAAAGATACGTACCTAAAGACTGGAAAATTGCTCAAGTCACACCAATACACAAAAAGGGAATTAGGAGTAATCCGCTGAATTTCAGGACTATATCACTAACGTTGCTAGAGAAGAATGCTGCAGATTAAATGGATAGATCACATAACTAATGATAAAGTATTGAATAGAATTGGAGAGCAGTTTGTGGCACAACTTGACAAAAAGAAGGGACCGGTTAGTAGGAAATGTTCTGAGGCATCAAGGGATCACAAATTTAGCATTGGAGAGCAGCGTGGAGGGTTAAAATCGCAGAGGGAGACCAAGAGATGAATACACTGAACAGATTCAGAAGGATGTAGGTTGCAGTAAGTACTGGGAGATGAAGAAGCTTGCACATGATAGGGTAGCATGGAGAGCTGCATCAAACCAGTCTCAGGACTGAAGACCACAACAACAACAACATCACTAACGTCGATTTGCAGTAGGGATTTGGAACATATACTGTATTCGAACATTATGAAGTACCTCGAAGAAAACGATTTATTGGCACATAGTCAGCACGGTTTCGGAAAATATCGTTCTTGTGAAACACAACTAGCTCTTTATACTCATGAAGTAATAAGGGCTATCGACAGGATATGTCAAATTGATTCCATATTTTTAAATTTCCAGAAGGCTTTCGACACCGTACCCCACAATCGTCTCCTAACCCAACTGCGTGCCTATCGAATATCGCCTCAGCTGTGCCACTGCATTCGTGACTTCCTGTCAGAAAGGTCACAGTTCGTAGTAATAGACGGAAAGTCATCGAGTAAAACAGAAGTAATATCCAGCGTTCCCCAAGGAAGTTTTATAGGCCCTCTATTGTTCCTGATCTATATTAACGACATAAGAGACAATCTGAGTAGCTGTCTCAGATTGTTTGCAGATGAGGCTGTCATTTACCGTCTTGTAAAGTCATCAGATGATCAAAACGACTTGCAAAATGATTTAGATATCTGTATGGTGCGAAAAGTGGCAATTGACCCTGAATAAGGAAAAGTCTGAACTTATTCACATGAGAACTAAAAGAAATCAGCTACATTTCGATTACGCGATAAGTTACACAAATCGGAAGGCTGTAAATTCAACTAAATACTAGGCATTACAATTACAAATACCCTAAATTGGGGCCGGCCGGTGCGGCCGTGCGATTCTAGGCGCTTCAGTCTGGAACCGCGTGACCGCTACGGTCGCAGGTTCGAATCCTGCCTCGGGTATGGATGCGTGTGATGTCCTTAGGTTAGTTAGGTTTAAGTAGTTCTAAGTTCTAGGCGACTGATGACCTCAGAAGTTAAGTCGCATAGTGCTCAGCGCCATTTGAACCCTAAATTGGAACGATCACATAGATAATATTGTGGGTAGAGCAAACCAAAGACTGCGATTCGTTGGCAGAACACTTAGAAGGTGCAACAGGTCTACTAAAGAGACTGCTAACACCACGCTTGTTCGCCCTATTCTGGAGTATTCATGTGCTGTGTGGGATCCGCATCAGGTGGGACTGACGGATGACATCGAAAAAGTACAAAGGAGGTAAGCTCGTTTTGCATTATCGCGAAATAGGGGAGATAGTGTCACAGACATGATACGTGAATTGGACTGGCAATCATTAAAACAAAGGCGTTTTCCGTTACGACGGGATCTTCTCATGAAATTTCAATCACTAGTTTTCTCCTCCGATTGCAAAAATACTCTGTTGGCACCCACCTACATAGGGAGAAATGATCATCACGATAAAATAAGAGAAATCAGGGCTCGCACAGAAAAATTTAAGTGCTCGTTTTCCCCGCGTGCCTTATCAGAGTGGAACGGTAGAGAGACAGCTTGAAGGTGGTTCATTGAACTCTCTGCGAGGCACTTTATTGTGAATAGCAGAGTAATCACGGAGATGTAGAGTTTTCACAATACACGTAAATGACCTAGTAGGTGAAGACGGAAGTTACACGAGGCTTTTCGCCGATGATGCTGTTGTACAGAGAGAAGTCGCAACGCTGGGAAATTATAGCGAAATGCAATAAGACTCGGCGAGGATCAACGCTTCGTGCAGGCAGCGGCAATTTCAACAAAAAAAAAAAAAAAAAAAAAAAAAAAAAAAAAAAAAAGTGGAGCAAATACCGGGTGGATGTGTAGCCCAGCTACACACAGAGGTCCAATATGGGCCACAACTGTCGTAAGGCAGCGAAACTTCGTAGATGATTTAGCGTGCAGCCGTTTTTGGATGGAAAAAAAATTCGTTCCAATTTCGGCCTGCAGATGCACATCGGGCGCTGTGCACTGTTTGTAAGACGCTATGACATCCACGCTGTCATTCGACTAGCCGTAATCGTTAATAATAAAATCAATATTATGCCTTTCTCCCTTGCTTTGACCTTTTCTGTCCATATCCCTTTCCTAATCCATTAATATCGAAATAATTTTATACGTCTTTTATGCGTTTACAGTGCCAGATGTCCACCTGGCATGTCCGAAAGAACAGACACCGTTTTTGATCCAACAGCCACTATAAAAATGGTGGTCTTCTTAGTAGTTGTGGATAAGTCGAGAATTTGGATCTGACTGAAGGCGTGCTAGGGTAGTCTGTGCAGTAGCAGTAAATGACCCCTCTGTCTGGATGGGTCAGTGGTTAGAGTATCTCCCTAGCAAGCAAGAGATCCGGTTTCGAATACCGCTCCAGCACCAACTTTTAACTTTCCTCATTGATTTAAATCAATGCCCGCTTGCAGACAATATCTGTCATTGCTACGTGTCTTGGAACTTTTTTCCAGCGTAAATCGGTTGCACATTAGCGCCTCAGCATATCTAACAAGTTTCGCAGTCATACGATAATTCTAGCCCACACTGAACCCCTGTGTGTAGCTTCAGCTTCCATCATTGTCCTAGCACCACTTCAATCATACCCACGCAGTACAGAGACAGAAAGAACCTTTATTGTGTGATTAAGGGATTGCAGGACAGTTACTGGAAGCAGTTACTTCCATAACATATCGAGGAGTGGGCGTCTGGAGCTATCTAAAGTGGAATTACCACATAAAATTAATTGCGGGCAAGGAAGATGCCAGACTGAGATTCATCGGAACAACCCTCAAAAGTGTAGTCCGTCAACAAAGGAATTAACTTACGAAACACTCGTTCGACCAATAGTTCAATATCTCCCGTCCGTTTGGCATCTGTGCCAGATAGGATTGATAGAGGAAATAGAGAAGATCCAAGGAAGAGCAGCACGTTTCTTCACAGGTTTATTTATAAAGCGAGAAAGTGTCATGGAGGTGTTCAGCCAAGTCCAGGGCAGATGCGGCAAGAGGGGCGTTCTCCATTATGGTATGGCATACTTTTGAAATTCCAAGAATATACGTTCCTGGAAGACTCAACTTGTTTATTGCTTGCTCCTGTGCGTAGCTTGCGAAAAGACTATCGAGATAAAAGGAGATTGATACGGTGAAGCTTACCAGTAACTGGTCTTCTCTCGTACCACACGCGATTGGAACAGCAAGGGGCTGAAGTGATACTGGTACATGAAGTACCCCCCGCCACAGACGGTAAGGAGGCTTGTGAAGTATATATAGATGCAGATGTGGATCGTCTTTGGTGGCTTGCTCCATTATCAAGCCTTCTTTCTCTTTAAAGACAGAGACTAGCCGTCGTACTGTCGAGCTTACACATGAAGGGGATAGCTTTTAATATCTAAAGAGAAGACACAAACGTGTTCTGTCTCGGGTATGTGCCGGACAATACGATGGCAACTTGCGACTTTAGATATGAAACTAATCGTGAAATAATTAATAAAGAAATAAAGCGAAGTTATGAAAGAGTAATTACAATAAATTTATGCACAACTTTTTTTCTAAAACAAGTCGTCGACGATAACGGTATCATCTGCCTACACATGATATTTTCAAGCAAGTCGTTAAGAGACGGCATGCAAAGTAGTTCCAATGTATTTCCCTTGGGACGCTCTCGAAGTTATGTGTGTCTTCGAACGTAAGTCTGCCAACCTATCTTCTTCGTAATAAAATTTAAAAAAACTGCTAGTCCTCGCACATAACTATTTGCCCGAATACGATTATACAAGCATTTTTTACAACCCTACACTAATCAGCGCACTAGCTTCATTCAAAACTTTTTCTGTATCATGCGAGAATGCGCTAAGATACATGAGTAACATTATCGGTAAACTTAAATTTCGCGTACATTTGACAGATCATATACTCTACACTTTATGGTTGTACATAGAGGAGGAAAAACACTTTTGCCGGAGATCGCACCTCAACATTTTTATGACAAGTCGCTGTCAACTGCTCTCCTCTCGCGGTAAGGAGAGCGCTGTCTGCACAAACTATGTTTCTCCACTTACGTCTGTTTAATTCCGACGCCTGTCTTGGTGTTTCTGCGACAGTTACACAACCGGTACTCCAGGAGTATACGAGCTATAAACTGTGGTGTCACTGCCAGACACCACACTTGCTAGGTAGTAGCCTTTAAATCGGCCGCAGTCCGTTAGTATACGTCGGACCCGCGTGTCGCCACTATCAGTGATTGCAGACAGAGCGCCGCCACACGGCAGGTCTAGTCTAGAGAGACTTCCTAGCACTCGTCCCCAGTTGTACAGCCGACTTTGCTAGCGATGGTTCACTGTCTACATACGCTCTCTTTTGCCGAGACGACAGTTTAGCATAGCCTTCAGCTACGTCATTTGCTACGACCTAGGAAGGCGCCATATTCAGTTACTGCAACTAAGTACTTCAAGACTGTATTCTGAACAAATAATATTGTGAATCATGTACCGTCAAGAGCGACGGTCATCATAAATGGATTAAAGTTAAGTATCAACTAGCTACGTCCGCTTTCTGAATTCTAATTCCGTGTCATGTTCCAGACCTCACGTCAGTATAGTCCTTACCTACTCACGTCAGTCTGCGTGAGCTAAACGCGTGCATTTCGGCCTCCTCTAGCAACACGGTGTTGGCTCTCCTGCCAACCCAACATAAACAATACTCCAGTTCTCTTTCAATTCTCTGCTGCTCGCAAGTTTTTGAAATAGCCTGCGTCTACATGAGAATTTCCGGTATAGTGCAGCCGCAAAGCTACTGTATTACAGAAGTCCAACTTAAAATGGCTGGTTGTTACCTTTGAGAAGGCTTTGACTACAATTCTTTCCCCGTGACTGCAAGATTATTCTGAAATGTAACTGGAGCTTATTCGGTCAACGCAAGTGTGTCGAATTTCCGTGATCCATGAAGTGAAGCAGCTCACTTTCGTTGTCACCTACCCGATTAAAGCATTTTCTTTTCAAAGACAGTGCCTGGCATATACAGCTCTCAGAATTCGTGAAAAGGAACGTAAATTCTATGTTTAGCTGTGCAAGAGCTGTACCCAGAACTAAGAAGGAAAAAGCTCTCATGCTTCACTTCCGCTTGGTCATCATCGTCAGGGCAATGGAACGTGGCCGAAGACCTTTCCATGTAGAGTTTTTCTTGACTAAATAAAAATGAAATAGGTTGCATAAAAGCGGCTAGCATAATTTTCATACCAAGCTAAATAGTTAACGCTGTTGCGGGGCATCGAGACTGTCACATCCGCAAACTGACTCAGCTTTACAACCAATAAGCGCCGTGAGTGCAAGCACAAAGCTACAGAAGTACATAAATTAGGCTTAAAATGGCGGGTTGTTAGCCGTTTAAAGGCGTTTACTACGTTTCCCTACGAATCAGAGGTTTTATGAAGTATAGCTAGAGTTTCGTCCGCCTCCGTAGCGTAGCGGTAGTGTTACCACCTACCACACAGGGGGCCCGCGTTCGATTCCCGACAGGGCACTGGGTGTTGTGCGTCTTTTATCATCACTGACCCGCAACTCGCCGAAGTGGTACAAAAAAAAAAAGTGGCGTCAACTAAGAAGGACTTGCAATGCGGCGATCGAACTCCCCCGAATGGGGCCTCCCGGCCAACAGTGCCATAAGACCATTTAATTTTTTTTTAACTACAGCTTTTACAAGTTTTAGACCAAGGCAGCGCTGTCGAATTGCTGTGGAAAGAGTAGAAGGATACATTTTATGGTGACATCTACTTGTTTTAAGTAATTACATTGACGGGTATAAGTAGTGGCCAGAGTTCGTGGAAACGAACACAGATTCTACATTTAGCCGTGTATCGCCGCAAAAGTTCGTGACCTTCACTTCCACTTGATGGTCATTATAATTATGACAGGACTGTGCCTGACGTAAGATCATTAGATTATTTACATTTACCGGTATTACGATTTTTGTAAATGTTTGTAAAGTGGTGATCTGTTGAAGCATAGTGTTTATCTTGACGAAATAAAAAAATGAAATCATTTGCAAAAGGTAGGTATGAATAATTTTCAAACCGAAAGCAGCACTCAGCGCTGTTATGGAAACTCAACTCCGAGACATACGCACCCTGACCCAGCTTGATAACCAACAGGCCACCTGAGCGGTATCTAGACCTGTGTTCCTACTGTTTACCTGTGTGCAACCAAAACAACATTGCTTGTTTTCTCAGCTGACAGTCGGTTTAGATTCAAAAAGCATTGTGGTTCGGACGTAATTGTAGGAGGAACTGTGCTGTACTCCACGAACATGCCAGAAGATCCGCCACCCAGTGTGCTGAGGTGTGATTCAGATAAGCTACAGGGTGGGAAAACTACGGATTGACCATAAAGTTACGCTATAATAAAAAAAAAATCATCCTTGTGTCGTGATTGACAATTCGCAATTTTTCACAACACAACTTTTATTGATGTAAGTTCACAAGGTTGATGACTGGACATACAAACGGAAGGTAACAATAACGAAAAAAGTCTCCTAATTGAGGCAAACAAAAGTTCACTTCTTATTTTCCACAAAGGTTCGTGGTAACACACTCACACACTAGTAACAGTCCAATTCCGAGACGAATACGTAATCTTCGACGGTTGCAGTACACAAGGTCGGCATCCGGCGTGAACTTCGTGCCTGGTTCTAGCCCCTAAATAACTGTCTCCAGCCAATCAGATTTCGGCGTAGTGATACTCCCTGCAGGCCGTGGCTCGAGCTCCCCTGCAGGAAGTAGTGCTCGGAATGTCTGTTTCCATTATCTTGTGTGTAAGTAGCCGGTGTTTTTGGGTAAGCCTTTGGGCATAGACAACCTCGTCCTCTGTGGTGTTATACGGGCTGCCTTGGCTCCGGTGTAACACCTTGGAAACTATACTGAGGTGAAAAAAGTCATGCGGTGCCTCCTAATAATGTGTCGAACCTCCAATTGCCGGGCATAGTGCAGCAACTTGACGTAGCACGTCCTCAACAATTCGCTGGAAGTCCCTGCGGAAATATTAAGCCATGCTGCCTCTATAGCCGTTCATAATTGCGAAAGTGTTGACGGTGTATGATTTTGTGCAGGAACGGACCTCTCGATTACGTCCCACAAATTTTCGATGGAGTACATGCCGGGCGCTCGAACTGCCCAGAATGTACTTCAAACCAATCGCGAACGATTGCAGCCCGGTGACATTGCGCACTGTCATCCTAAAAAATTCCATCATTGTTTTGGAACATGAAGTCCATGAATGGCTACAGATGGCCTCCAAGTAGCAGAACATAATCATTTCCAGTCAATGATCGGTGCAGTTTGACCAGAGGACCCAGTCCATTCCACGTAAACTCAGCTCACACCATTATGCAGTCACCAGCAGCTTGCACGCTGCCTTGTTGACAACCTGGGTTCATGGCTACATGGGTCTGCACGAGACTCAAAACCCAACATCTGCTCTCACCAGCTAAAATCGGGACTCATTCGACCAGGCCACGGTTTTCCAGTCGTCTAGGGTCCAACAGATGTTTGGACAACATGGTTGTGGAGAGAAACAGCGATTAGTATGATTAAACAATAATTCAAAAACAGTCTTAATCGCATTTGTTACTATTATTATACCGCCAACTGGGTTCAACCCGACGTAGGGGTCATCTTCTGGGCGTTCACACCATTGGTCGACTGCTGGTTGTGTAGACAGGAGTGACACCACCAGCAGTCGACCAATGGTGTAAACGCCCAGAAGATGACCTCTACGTCGGGTTGAAACCGGTTGGCGGTATAATAATAGTAATTAATGCGATTAAGACTGTTTTTGAATTATTGATCCAACAGATGTGGTCACGATCCCAGGAGAGCCGCTGCAGCCGATGTCGTGCTGTTAGCAAAGGCACTGGAGTTGGTCGTCTGCTTCCATAGTCCATTAACACCAAATTTCGCTGCACTGTCCTAACAGATATGTTATTGGTACGTCCCACATTGATTTCTGTGGTTATTTCACGCAGTGTTGCTTGTCCGTTAGCACTGACAACTCTACGCAAACGCCTCTGCTCTCGGTCGTTAAGTGAAGGACGCCGGCCACCGCGTTGTTCGTAGCGACATGTGACTGAAATTTGTTATTCTCGACACACTCTTGACACTGTGGATCTCAGAATACTGAATTCCCTAACGATTTCCGAAATGGGATGTCCGACGCGACTAGCTCCAACTAACATTCCGCCTTGAAAGTCTGTTAAATCCCATCGTGCGGCCTTAGTCATGTCGGAAACCTTCTCACATGAAACGCCTTCGCCAATGCACTGGACTTTTATATCTTATGTATGCAATACTACCGCCATTCGTATATGTGCATATCGCTATCCCATGACGTTTGTCACCTCAGTGTGTAAACAGGTAAAGAATCGTTGTCTGTGATAAAACGTTTAGCAGTTCCGAAACTTCATTCTTTTTCCTTGCTTGCAGGTATGACTTGGAATGTATCGACATTACAACAGGCCAGGAGAAGATGCAATGTGTCATGTGGTATGTAGGAACCAAATCTATGGCAGTGAACCGTGGAATTATCGATGCCATTATGGGAAGGCACGACCCGGCAAAGACAAGCCTGATGAAATACTTCAAAATCTTTAAAGAAATGGGCAGCGTCAAAGACCTTCCTCGATGTGGACATACCCCAGTGTCTCAAACACGTGTTCACAGGGTGCAAGCTGCACTTCAACGCAGCTCCCCTGAAGTCAATTCGGCGTGGTTCGCGTGAAATGCAAGGAGGCAAGATCAACTGTCCATAAAGTGTTACATAAGATGATACGCCTTTCTGGGAACAGAGTGCAACGGTTCAAGCACTGCAGTCAAACAATGGCCCCCTGTGGTATGCATAACGTGTTCCACGCTGGCCTCCATAGATGCTGACAGTGACTACCTGAAAAGCAGCCTGTTTTCAAATGAACATTTCTGGATACGTGAATCGGCGTGACATTGGGATTCGGAACCCTGAAGGCCTCCACAACGCACATGATCACATCCGTGTCAGCCCGAAGCTTAATGTCTGGTACGGTCTAGTGCACGATATCGTGCTAGTTCTTTGCAGAGCAGGCCATAACGAGAAATATTTACCTGGACATGCTATAAAAGTTCTTGCTATCCCAGATCGAAGACCCGTCTTCCATCACCCTGCAACATGATGGTGCATCCCCACAATGGAATGAGAGAGGTGCTGATTAACCAATTTCCTGAGAGGTGGGTGATTGATTATGGTTCCATTGCATAAGCCCCATGTTCTCGCGACGTTACACAATTGTAATTCTTCCTGTAGCGTTCCGTCAAGCATCGCGTGTACACAACATTATTCAGTGACATTGCTACCCTTCGTGCACGAGTTAGTGAAGCGCTCAGAACTGTTGATGCTGCAATGGTCACCCAGACATGGGCGCAACTCGAATATCTCCTCGATATTCTGCGAGCGACACAATGAAATTCTGTTATAACAGAAAAAATATTTGAGAAATGATAGGAGTTTTGCAGCAAATCACGATCCTCCAACTCTAACAGTTTCCAAGTTATCATTTTCTGAGTTGATGGCGTGAATTTATGGGGACCCTGCAAAAATGGCCCGGAAAATATTTCATGTGAACCAAGATTGGTTGTGGACGTAAGTTGAGAAGCCTATCTTACGATACATGAAATATTTTCCGGCCACTTTTATTTCGCTCGCTGAATATGTTAGTAAATCACTATGCTCTGACACCCTTGAGACTTGTCACCAACCATGTAACGATTGATACGGGTGAAACAAACCTAATGGCATGCAGCGATGGAACGTTGTACAAAAAATTGTAGATTTAAACAAATTTATGCTTTATGCAAAGAGTTTGTTCTGAAATAGTTAATTGGAAAAGTTTATTTTATGTAAAGTACTGCACCATGTCTTGTAATTAAGTACAACTATTGTTTTAAAAAGAGGAAGTAGTCTCGAATCTAGAGCAAAGCTTCGGTTGTGGTTCTGACGCGGTTTGCATGTTAGCCAGAGGCACGATGAGGCGATGATATATTTCGGTAAGTGTAAAGTATCGCTGTATTTAGCCTAACGTTTCATGATCGTGTACTACAGGCTTAAGATGGATAAACTCAAAATAGATTTTCCTGTTGAGCTGTAACGTTGTTACATGAAGTTATGAAATATAAACTTTGCTGCGAGCACATATAAAATCAACAAAAACCTGCATTTGTCATTTTCTAAATAAGATTCTGCCTTTTTTTTAGAGAATAACTTTCAGCGAGCGCGCATTGAAGGAACTACAAGCATATTTGATATTTGGTAAACACAATTACAGCTATGTGAGTGCAGACAGACAGAGGTACAGGTAGAAGTGGAAGAAGTGAATATGTGGATGCGGGTGATGAGCCGTGCTTGTACAGCTCAAGGTTTCTGGTTTGAGTCCCTGTCCGGCAAACAGTTTTAGTGCACCTGGAAGTATATGGGTGATACACACCACTCCCCAAATCTTAAATCATTGCCGTTAAACGTGGTTATACGAGATTGACAGAAAATTTGTTACTGCTCTCAACATGTCATTTGAAAAAAAAATGTTTTAAGAAATACAACAACCAGACACTTTCTAAGATATATTTATTTATGCCAATAGGCGTCTCAGGCTATCACTCACCTTCAGTTGGCGTAATACATGTCCAGTCTGCAGTTGTACCAGTTAAAATATCGACAGAAATTTGGATGTTGCAGCTGGCCTGTGAAAATTAATTAGCTAAACAAAAACTGTTAATTTTCAGAGGCCAGCAGCACCCAAATTGCTGTCGATGTTTTAACTAAGTACAATGACGACCGAATATGTCTTAAGCCAGTTGAAGATGCGTGGAAGGCCGAAACGCGCATAAGCATAAATTAAAATACATAAAAAAGTGGCCGGTTGCTGTATTTCTTAAAATAATGTAATACACAGTCACGGATCTGAACAACAAATCAAATGGATAAATTATTGAAAACAAGTTGCATTTGAGAATCACCATGAGCTGCTGGTGAACTTAATCTTCATTAATAAAGGCATATTTCATTAGCAGTTACTGGCGGGTCTCAAATACAACTGTTTTCGAATATTTACAAGCTGTGGGAGCACAACCTGCATATATACGTATTTATTATAATTATTGAATGATATGTTAGTGTTTAGCAACTACATTATTCATCTGCAGTTATTTTCAGGCTTAACATTGAACTGTCTCCGGAGAAAGTAAACTCAGCCTTATATCCTTCATTCTTTGTCAGCCCTGACGAAAAAAAAGGTTTCCTTCAGCAATTCAGACTTTATCACATGTGTTTTTGCATTCATTTTCTTCGCAACACTTGCGTAGTGTACTACACTTGTTTTAGGATCTGCACGGTAATCAGTCATAAGGATCCCACACAACAGTGCCTTTCCCACTGATAACTTCGCCTTACCGGCCACCGCTAGCAGAGGTCGCTAACGCACGCCTGTGCGGCGGCGCTCGATTCGGGGGTCGCCGGTTCGAATCCTGGTGGTGGATGAAATTTTAACTGCCAGTACTTGGCCGTCAAGGGGAGAAGAGGTGGTGGCTTGAAGCTCCTGATCACCAGTCTCTTTCTCCCAATGACCTGGATTAAATTTCTGACCTCTCTGCAGTGTCTCATGACGTCTGTAAATGTGACACCGTTGATGGCGATCCTCCCGTCGGATGAGGATCTTTATCAGACAACGCACGAAGATACCACTACACTATATGCGTATCCATACCACGAACGATACAACTCTCACGTATCCGCGAGGAAGCGGGCCAATGCGCGCGGAGGAAGAAATCCCTTGCCAACAGGTGGGTGAAGCCATACCGTTTGCTGTGAATATCGACTGCGAGAGAGAAATGCTGCAGTTAGAAATATATTTCCATAATCGATATTGGAGTGTTCTTACGACTAATCAGAAGCGGTATTGGGAAATTCGTTTCCGGAAAATAGGATATGAAGAGCTTCAGGACAGAGGATTTTTGTTCGGACACGATCATGGTACTTAAGTAACTATGTGAAGTCTGCGATCACTCAATAAACTAGAATTTCGGACACAAAGATGTAAAAATCAATTTTGTGCCCTGGAGAAAATAGGTATGCAACTTAATGATCTAACTTATAAAAAAATGAATACATCACCTGCTCCGGTCGCAATGACTAAACCGTTAGTCAATGTAAAGCGGACTATTGTTACCCAAAAAAGACGACTATGGTAGTTACGACTACTAATATGTGTCGCTAGAGGTAGTTACTTCGGACCAAGGCAGGATGACCGCGGTTTCGCGGGACAGAAGACAACTCGACCTTGCGGAGAAGGGAAGGTCATCCAGTTCTCCGTGACCTTGAAGGCAACAGCGACTTCTGAGAAAGCTGTTTCTGCGTTAGTATGTGGGTCGGCATCGCGATTTGGTTCAGGTTCCAGGAAAGGTCGCAGATTGCCACTTACCTCACTCGTACTGCCACGGGGCTAAGCTGTGTGTGTCCTCTATGCACGAGAAGTGAGTAAGGCGTGGCCCGTTAGATGAACACTTTGCTCGCCTGCGACAACGTACCGCACCTGGCGGCATCATTTACGGCCTTTTCTAGGAGAAGGCAGCCTCACTGTTGCAGGATGTATCACAACTAACAGCGAAAGCTGACACGTCTGAAACTATACGATAATGGAAGAAAGAAGGTACAAGTGAACATAGTCCCTTAAACAAGCTGTTTGCGAGATAAGTGCCAATGTGTTGTTACGTGTCGTAGCTGACTTCTGTATGACATATTGTCCTCGTTAGTAGACAAGTATTTAAAATTTAAATTTTTCGATTATGTGCGCATCTATTTGGGTCAAATTTCAAAAAAATGGCTCTGAGCACTATGGGACTTAACTGCTGAGGTCATCAGTCCCCTGGACAAAACTACTTAAACCTAACTAACATAAGGACACCACACACACCCATGCCCGAGGCAGGATTCGAACTTGCGACAGTAGCGGTCGCGCGGTTCCAGACTGTACGCCTAGAACCGCTTGGCTACTCCGGCCGGCCGGTAAAATTTCACTCATGGCCGATTTTAACAATAAACGCATCACTGGTTCAGAAAGTTACATGTTACAGTTTAATATAAAATCGTAGCTTGTTAGGGAGATGTTCCACATGTCGTCCTCGCGTTGGGATGCAATACTGCTCTCACCTCTGCAGTGAGTTACGAATTCTTTCAACCACCGCGGATCGTCTCGTAAACCTTAACAAGACTGTACTGTTCACCGTGAAACTCAAACCACGATCTGCAATGGTCGATGGTCCCTGTCCGTCACTATATGAGGCCTGCCTGGTCTTGCTTCATCTGTGGTTGTTCCTTCGCGTTTCCACTTCACAGTCACATCATCAACAAGCGATTTGCGCAGCTTTATAAGAATTGAAGTGTACCTAATGGATAGAAGCTGCAGTAACCAATTATTATGTAACTACATCAGATAAATAATACCAATGAACAGTCCGCTTCGAAGTTACTCAGCTCACATAACCGACTCATTTGCTGTCAGTGAGGAGTCCGCCTCTTGTTAACATCTAGTGGTCAATTCAGCATTATATAGAGGTGTCCTGACACTTTTGATAATATACAGAGGGGTCCAAATAATGCATCTTTTGTTTAAAAGTCCATAACTGACAAACTAATTGACGGAGTTGTTTCATCTTTGGTAGTGTAATAATTTGTAGTCCCGGCAATCTCCACACAAGCGTTGTATTGCGTTGTTTTGTTTTGTCAGAGGACAGTCGCCAGATAGTAAGTGTTTTGTTCTTAGTTGCACCTAGTTACTCGAGTAAACATGGCTGGCGCAAGGCTTACATTCGATGAATCGAAGTCAGTTTTGAAGTGGTATTTTAAGTACGAAAACATTAATGAGGTTCAACGGCAATGGCGAAATGAGTATCAAACAGAGTCACCGACACGTTTAACGATTTGTCGCATTCGAGACGGCCAGCCGGGGCGGCCGAGCGGTTCTTGGCGCTACAGTCTGGAACCGCGCTACCACTACGGTCGCAGGTTAGAATCCTGCCTTGGGCATGGATATGACTGATGACCTCAGATGTTAAGTCCCATAGTGCTCAGAGCCATTTGAACCATTTTTTTGAACCATTGGAGACAAATTTGACGCCGAAGGCTGTGTTAAAGATGTACACAAACAACGATCTGGACGACCTGTAACAGTAATAAGTCCAGCTAACTCCCGTCGTATGTTACAACAATTCACCAGCTCACCGCAGAAGTCTGTGAGACAGTGGAGTGAGTCGCTCAAGTTGGCTGGCTCTAAGCACTATCGGACTTAACATCTGAGGTAATCAGTCCCCTAGACTTAGAACTACTTAAACCTAACTAACCTAAGGACATACACACATCCATGCCCGTGGCAGGATTCGAACCTGCGACCGTAGCAGCAGCGCGGTTCCCGACTGAAGCGCCTAGAACCGCTCGGTCACAGCGGCCGGCCCAGTCGCTCAAGTGTTCGGCGAATTTTGAAGACAGCAAAGTGGAAGTGCTACATCCCACGATTGCTACACGCAATGGACGAGGACGACCCAGATCGTAGAATGGAGTACTCAGAGTGGTTTACTAACATGGTGCGCAACGATGAAGAGTTTGCAGAGAGGAGTGTGTGGTCTGATGAGGCACAGTTCAAACTCAATGGTACAGTAAATCGCCACAATTGGATCTATTGGGCCACCGAAAATCCGAACGTCCATGTAGACAAAGCCGTGAATTTGCCAGGAGCAAATGTGTGGTGTGGTTTGCCTTACCGGGACTTGATTGGGCCATTCTTCTTTGATGGCACAGTTACCGGTGAGGTGTACCTTCAGAAGCTTGAGACATCCATTTTACCTGCCATCCGAGACTTGTATGGAGACGCAAGAGTTTACCTTCAACAAGATTGTGCCCCGGCCCACTACCAAAATCGTGTTAGGGCGTATCTCCACGAAAATCTACCAGGAAGATGGATAGGTCGTAGAGGTGCTGTGGAGTATCCACCACGTTCCCCAGACCTAACTCCTCTGGACTTTTACCTGTGGGGTACACTAAAGGACGTCGTTTATCGACAAAAGCCACGCACATTGGATGAACGTCGAGAAACCATCGTACATTCATATGCAAATATCCAACTGAACACGTTGCAGTCAGTAGTTCGTGCTGCAGTTCGGCGGCATCGTTTGTGTGTGGATGTTAATGGTGACCATTACGAACACCTACAGTGATTTTTTTAAGTTGGACTTTAAGCTACACTTGCACCAAAAATGAGACAACTCCGTCGATTAGCTTGCAACTTATGGACTTTTAAACATTGGATACATTTTTTTGGACCCCTCTGTAGTATAGCTCTCCCGGTGTATAACGGTTGTCCAGTTCCTGTAAAGGTACATTTTTTACGGATACGCATTCACCCTTGCGTTAGCAATAAATCAGAGCAGTTGGATGCACAACTTACGTTGTCCGGGTATCACTTTCACAGGTCAAAGCATTCACCCGATAATGAAAGAGTGGAAAACGTGCGTTTATCTAATGTCGGTGAGAAGCAGATGGACACTTACAAATTCCTTTAAACCTCGTGATTCAAACAAAGTGCTCCCATTATAATGTGCTATCAACGTAGAAGTCATTAGAATGTCAACAACTCAGCTGGTGAAGAAAGGGGAGGGAGAGAGGGAGGGAAGGAGAGGAGAGAGAGAGAGAGAGAGAGAGAGAGAGAGAGAGAGAGAGAGAGAGAGAGGTGGGTGTTAAGCAAACTGGAGCAGTTTGTTTTGAAGGAGTCATCAAGTCATCCACCTGGACTAATTTGAAGGTAGGAATGAAGCAAAATTAGTGTTCAACGTCACATCGACGATCAGATCATTAGAAACGGGACAGAAGCTCGGAGTGGGGAAGGGTATTGTCGGCCTTGTCCTCCACAAAGAAACTTTCCAGTATTTGCCTGAACGGCGCAGAAACCTAAATCTAAATGGACTGACAGCATTTTCAACCGCCGTCCTCCCGATTCGAACCAACTAAAAGGCGTGTCCAGTTTGGTAACCATTGCACCTCCGCTCTCGGTTTTTAATGATTGTGGGATTTATGAGAAACTCAATAAGAAACTGGAGTCTAAACTCCACTCCGCCTGGCCAAAACACCGGCCCTCAGCCAGTGTGCCACCTCGCTGAGAGACCGTCTTTCAAAATCGAAATGTCTTCTCAAGCACCTTCCTCTTATAACGCTATCACCACGATAGTCACAATCGTGGTTGATTTTCGCTGCGTTCAGTTGACGGGGAAATGAAAAGGCGATGAACAGTCGTTCACTTCCTGCAGCGTTAGAGGAAGAACTGCGATTTTGCTCGAAAGTTCCTCCCAGTACTTGTCTCGAACGAAATACGGGACAAACTGTACATGCGAGTGACTGACCTCGTTTTCGAGGGAAGAGAGTTCAGATAATACATCAACTTTTTGAATCTTCTTCGACTCCGTCACTGGCTAATGTTTATTCTTTTGCGTGAATTTCACCCCTCTATCTAGATACTAAAACGGGCGCTGTTACTACAGAATTACGCCAGTTATGATGTGAAAAGTAGTTTCCAAATTTTAAATATTAACTGCTCTCTTTCCACTCCCTGCTCCTGTGAAAATATAATCCGGATAAACTAGGTCTCCATTAATTACTCGAAGAAATACACCAAGCAGCCACTGTTTACAAAGCTTTATTAACTCCAAGGCGCGCTTCATGCCTCCGTCGATCTTCAAATGGCGTAACACATTTTCCTATTCATCAGTACTGAGTGTTTGACGATATGATTTTGAGCGCTACAACTTCCCAAGGGGAAAATGACAATTGCTTGAGCGGTAAAAGTGCACTTACGGTGTCAGCGGCTTTTGCGTTGTGTGTTGAAGCTGGTTTAACTGTCTGTGCGGTCAATGATAGGAAGTGAACGCAACGAATGATGAATCAGATGGCGGAACCAATGAGAAGATATTGTCCAATAAACGTCGTCACAATGTGGAGTGTATGAAATTACGTGGCGGTATAATATTGTGAAGAATGTGGTCGTATAAAACAGAATATTACGTAAAATTTGAACTGCACTCAATCACAACTCGGACATACTGAAAATACCACACAAAGTTTCCGAAACGAGGGCTATGCTACAAATCAAGCCATCACGACAGCCAGTTTTCTCATAGTCACATTCGTTGGCTTCGCCAACTCACAGCCCACACTGTAAAATTTCAATCTAACCTTCACCTCGGGCTATGTTACAAACCAGTTCGTTACCACAGCGTTTTCCTCCAATCACATTCGTTGGCCAGCTCGCAACCAAAGGACAACATTGGAATACGATGTCATATCCCAAGGTATCCAGTCATACTTCGAGAAACACCAAGAAATAAACAGAAAACCAGTAATCCATAAAAGCCAGATCAATAGTCGTTAATGTCGCGCCATCTATGTCGAGCCGGCCACTGTGACCGAGCGGTTCTAACGCTTCTGTGTGGAACCGCGCTGGTGCTACGGTCGCAGGTTCGAATCCTGCCTCGGCCGTGGATGTGAGTCATGTCCTTAGGTTAGTTAGGTTTAAGTAGTTCTAAGTCTAGGGGACTGATGATCTCAGATGTTAGGTCCCATAGTGCTCACAGCCATTTGAACCAGTTTTTATCTATGTCGAGAACAGAAGAAATGAATTCATATCTTCCGCTAAAACAAGTCACTAGATTCAGTGATTCTCATTGGCTACTGTATACTATCACCCGATTGGCTACGGCCAACGAAAACTGAATGCCACCAGCAGCACGCAGCGGCAGCGGAAGAGCCGCCGATGCCGTAAGCGCACTTTAATCCGTTTAGCCACCACGTGACATACTGAAGTTTTCGTGAATAGTTAGACGCCCTAACTTTTCTTCTGTAACTTGTTACTCCTGGTTTCGTATACACTGATCCAGTGCAGTATCCACCGTATTTCCGTGATTTCCCTTAATCGATTCAGGCAAATGCTGGGATGGTTCCTTTGAAAGGGCACGGCCAATTTCCTTCCTCATTCTTCCCTCATCCCCAAATCAACGAATCAACCAACCATCCGCCGTATGGCCCATTCATATGTTTGTTTATATTGGAAGATACACCAACAGTCAAGTTACAATCTTTTTTACTAAACTACTCCTGAAGTCAGTTGTGTTTATGTAATTAATACTGGCGACCTTGAAACTTGGCACATCTGTTTATCATACAGAGTGGGCCATATTAAGTCTATACACACAACTGACTTCAGAAATAGCTTCCAAATGTATAACAAAATTGTAACTGGACTGTGGGTATATCTTTCGACAGAAACGAGCATATGGTGAATGCTGTGCTCCATCAGTGAAGTTAAAAGTATGTGTGCTGTGCATATAAATGCGCATGTAGTTTTGCGTTGGGCAGCTGCAACGTTCACTGTGTCGACAAAAACTTAGTATTGATGAAGATATAAATTTATTGGTCCAAATGAATATGGATGAATACACGAAATGCGTCTTGGCATACATAAATCTATATAAAAAGTGGATGGATGCTGTATTTCTTAATTTAATACACCGACACGAAGCTCAACCACAATTATCTTATTTGCAGCCAGCTCAACAGTAATGTCAATTATGCCGACAAAAATGTAAGGACAACGCAGCAACCAGCACCGAGTGGAGAAAATCTCCGACCCGGCCGGGATCTGAACCCGGGCTCGCTCACTTACCAATCCGCCGCGCTGATCGCGCAGCTACCGAAGCGGACCGCCAGCGTCTTTAGTAAAGTAATATTAAGTCTCTACTCCCGACAAAGGGATACAGCACCTTACGTTACTGACTTTTATCTAATCCAAAAATATACAAGTTAACTAAAAATAGTGCAACAGCGTATCTGCCAAAGAAAAGATGATGGACGCTAGAGCAAGCAATGGTAAAAAATTCAGAACAGCAAGCATATACTAATAGCAGGAAATGCCATTATGTGAATTCTCACTACTGGTCGCATACCTAAGTTGTCCTTGTGTTGTTTCCCGGTCTAGGACGGGGAAAACGTCATGAGAAAGTCGCGATGTTTTGCACAACGAGTCCTTGCAGAAGGACGTGATGTATTTCGTCTGTGTTGGGGCGTACCCTCGGAAGCCTTGCTGCATTTCGTTCCTCCTTTGTACGAGAACAAGAAACATTCTTAGTCATTCTTCACAGTTTTGAACGAGAAACTTTCTGATTATCTAGCGAAAGAAGTAGTTTAATGTTACCATTTACTGTTTGTTTACCTCCACAACGCATTTAGAAGGTTTTAACGTCCACCATCAGTTGGATTAATGTGGATTGGTATGGTATGTATGTGTTATGTTACAATTCTGGATTAACTTGTGGCACAGTCTAGTAGAGAAATAAAAACATTATATCAGTACATGGCGTATAGTTTTGTTGAGGTTTTTGAGAGCATGAACCAAAATGTAAGTGTGTAAGTAAAATAAAAATACCTCCAGTGGTCATACGTTCCTTTCCCTGCCGTATTACATCACGCTTTGTAAGCATCGAGGGAAAGAGATGGCGTTTACAATCCAATAACTGCAAAGAACGTATAGCAAAAGAAAACACGATTTCGGAGAAAGTCACAAAGCATTGTGGAGATCTTTGGTTACGTAGATGAATAAAATGCAAGTATAAATATCTCCAGTGACATGTTACAAACAGTAAGTATAATAATTACGTCGCCAACAGTAGCATAATTTAAGTATAAAAAACAATTTACCTGTGTGTGTGTGTGTGTGTGTGTGTGTGAGTGTGTGTGTGTGTGTGCGCGCGCGCGCATGCTTCAGTGAATCTTTGGTTATATCGTCACCAGTCAACACTTACAAAAATATAACACCATCAGTCAGGTGCGTCTGAGGAGAAACGGCCATTTGAATCGAGCCGTACATTGGAAGAATATTACGAGAACTATTCGGAAAGTAAGGTCCGATAGATCGCGGAATGGAAACGACAATGACAATCGGATGAAGCTTTGCACAGATGTGTTGGGCGGTGTCTCTAGTATGCCTGTCGATTGTGTCACGTCGCTCTTTTCAGTTCTGAGCACACAGTGAGCACGTCAAGATGCCTAGAACAATAGCAGTCTCCAGTAGGAGGCACCACAAGAAAGGCGTTTTGCATCACGTAGTAGACTGTGAATGTAAAGTTGACCTCCATATCCTGATATTAAAATAGCCATAAACAGATAATGTATTGCAAAAAATGTCTAAGTGCAGAAACAAAGAAATACCTATCGGAGAAATAGGAGATGAAACAAGAACTGAACAGTTTAACATGCCACCGACATACAGAAAGCTAGAGAAGGAATCAACGTTGGTACCTTTGAGGGAGAAGCCCCGGCATTCACTTAGATTTCCTCTATTCCTTACTCAAGATCTGCAAAGACAGTAAGAGGTCCATGATTCTTGCCTCGGCCGGCCGGAGTGGCCGTGCGGTTCTAGGCGCTACAGTCTGGAACCGAGCGACCGCTACGGTCGCAGGTTCGAATCCTGCCTCGGGCATTGATGTGTGTGATGTCCTTAGGTCAGTTAGGTTTAATTAGTTCTAAGTTCTAGGCGACTGATGACCTCAGAAGTTAAGTCGCATAGTGCTCAGAGCCATTCTTGCCTCTTTATGAGTATTACTAATTCTCAACTAACTTCACAACCGATCGGACATTGAAATATCTGAAGAAACATATACACAGTAAAAAATACGGTGGTTCGTAATTACAAGGGGATTTACCTTCTGGATATAAAACTATATTTATCTTGAAGTGAATCTGGTTGGTTAGGCTTTCGCAATATTAGGAAAATAAATCTTTGTGTTCGTCATGATAAATTTTTATATCTTCCAGATATTTTTAGCATCGCAAAATTCTGTCACATATGTTGGCAAGATTTTGTTTCTACCGTAGTGATAAATAACGTTACTGTAATTTTATTTATTTGGATGGAAATATCTGCGACTGCGGCAATTCAAATGTACGTATACAGTAAAAAGTCACAAAATGTATGAAACAGTCAAAATCCTCGGTCTTCATACCACAATTAAGAGAAAAAAGCTTGATTTTCTAAAACAACATGAAATTTATCTGCATAAATTTAAACAGCCGTAAAAATCTTCTGAATGTCAAGGCTGAGCTCTAGAGCCACGACATTTTGAGTAATTTCGAAGGTACACATCTGCTAAATACAAACCATTCTGGATAAAGTGTAAAATTGCTAAATAGATCCATTCATACATGTGGTCTCTGTAGGCTAATATGTAACACTTTAATATCCTCTGTTGGTTGAACCCTTTAAATAAGGAGAGCAGTTTTGTCGTGCGCAACTTGCAATTTTGGTTTCTTGGCGCGTGGTGTTTGTATTGTGTAACGTCCATAAATTAAATGTTATAATTGTTGTTATTTAACATTGTCAAATCGGAAGACAAGCGATCTGTTATTTAAAATGTGTGGATAAAAATCCTACGTCAAGGTCGCTAAAATGGTTCAAATGGCTCTGAGTACTATGGGTCTTAACATCTGAGGTCATGAGTCCCCTAGAACTTAGAACTACTTAAACCTAACTGACCTAAGGATATCACACACATCCTTGCGCCAGGCAGGATTCGAACCTGTGACCGTAGCAGTCGCGTGGTTCCGGACTAAAGCACCTAAAACCGCTCGGCCACCGCAGCCGGCCAAGGTCGCTAAAACTCCTTAACTGATTACTAGTTCCAGCTCATTGATGAGCCATCTTTACATCGATAAAAAATATTACTTAATTACGTGATTCGTGGCTGATAAACACGCAATTAAATAATAATTTTTATTGATCTGAAGATCGCTCGTCAACAGTCTGAAACTAGTAATCAATAAAAGAGCTTTAGCTATCTTGACCCAGGATTTTTATCCACAAATTTC
This sequence comes from Schistocerca serialis cubense, assembly GCF_023864345.2. Lineage (NCBI taxonomy): Eukaryota > Metazoa > Arthropoda > Insecta > Orthoptera > Acrididae > Schistocerca > Schistocerca serialis. The sequence continues at coordinate 437,343,159 of NC_064645.1, read as the reverse complement.
AAAGGTCGTGATGTTACCATGTTACATTGTATCATTTATGTACTTATGGTGATTGTTTTCACTGTTACGCATGAAACAAATACTTTACTTCATAAAAATACATTTATTTATCGTAACATTCTTCGTTTGTACATCGGTTTTGCTATAACCAGATTCAAGAAACCACTTGTAAATGCACATGTTGATGCTATAAGAAAGAAAAGCAGCTGAACATGGATTTACTGTCTCCCACCAAGGTATAATGCGATATTTAAATAAACTTATTTTGTGATCTAAGGCGGTAAATTAATTTGGACCATCGACATGTTTGTGCAGCACAAGGCGGAGGTTTCACAACACATAAGTCAGCGTGAAGAACCAACGATTAGGTCGTGTTGCAAACTCATCTGCGGAATCGCGTCCACCTTAATGCCTTCTCCTTACGCGTCACTGCTCCCCTATTACCGGCACTGTGTCACGCCTCTTGCCTGCTAAAGGTAAACCTGTGCTTAGTCGCACGTATTAAGAACCTGCCGCGTGTCCCCTACCATCAAACAACACGCCCGTTGCAGAGGTGAGCTCATTACTCTGAATAAACGTCGGAGCATGAGAGAAATTACCCGTTAGAGCGAGTGAAGTTCGTCTCTTTTTCTGTCGTAATGACAGCTTGGCATTGCTCTGCTAATTAGAAAGATCTGAAATGCAGGCGTGTGCTTTTGCGCTGTTCGCAAACAGCCGTCCTGTCGTCTTAACAGTCGCGGGGGCAAAAACCAGACCAATTATCAGAGACGGTGGTTCAAAGGCGGCCGTAAAAATGCAATTAACGACATGCTGTTATTAATGATTGTGTCAAGGTTGGACAACAGTCAGCTCGTATTAATGCGAGAGGCACGAGGAGTAGCAACGCCTATCTGGTTACGTCTATCGGCGAAGACAGTTATTTTGAGCTAAGGAGATAAACTATGACAAACGATCCTTGAGTGGATGAATAACAAATAAGGCGTGCATCATAAGCCCAAGAATTGAAGGTGTCGGCGTAAGAAAATTCTAGCCCTCAGTTTAGTCAAGTAATCTGTTGTTTGTTCGAATCCACCACGTGCTGCAACAAGTAGGTCCCTGCGTACCTGTAGAAAGCATTGTCTGATATGCAGATTGCCTTGTTTATTGTATCTGTGTTCCTGACTTTGAATTTTGTAACACTTTTAGCACGCAGTAACTCAAAATACGCTCTTGCGGGTAAGTACTTCCTTCCGCCACCCCTACAAAAATTCTCAGAACTGGTGAGTAGTTACTTCTTTCTAAGCAGGTTATCTGATCAGATAATCGTCTGCGATAAGTTTAAGCTTTGAACTATTCGGATGGCTTAATTACAAGCGCATTTACTGTGAAAGGTAGAGATCCGGGTTCAAATCCCAGCGTAGGATATAGCTAGTCACGTATAACCATTCCATAAAGTGTTCTCAAGTCATTAACTCACAACAAACCTCCATAATTTCAAGTTTCATATCAGCGCACACTCCGCTGTAGAGCGAAAATTTCATTCAAGGAACATTCCCCAGGCTGTGGCTAAGCCATGTCTCCGCAATATCCTTTCTTCCAGGAGTGCTAGTTTTGCAAGGTTCGCAGGAGAACTTCTGTGAAGTTTGGAAGGTAGGAGACGAGGTACTGGCGGAATTAAAGCTGTGAGGACGGGGCGTGAGTCGTGCTTGGGTAGCTCAGTCGGTAGAGCACTTGCCCGCGAAAGGCAAAGGTCCCGAGTTCGAGTCTCGGTCCGGCACACAGTTTTAATCCGCCAGGAAGTTTCATATCAGCGCACACTCCGCTGTAGAGTGAAAATTTCATTCTAGAAACTCCATAATGTCCTCCGATTACTTCTGCTCACGCATGCATTCGTCGGACCATGGAGAGTCGGGCCCTCCAAACGACACAGGACGGCGTCGAATTGGTGCGCAGACCTCCGTGACATACTGATAATGTCTCTGCAGCTGAGATGTCTGCTGCACAGACCAACTATTTTAAGGGGTTTCATAGATGAACTGATGTCTAGAACGATCCCCTCTCCCGCCCCTCCTCGTATCTATCTGCCACGCTAGATTTAGAACAATATGACCGAAACGTGTAGAAGTCTATCTCATCACACATCTTTCCTCTTATTAGCAAAGTCATATCTTTTAGAAAGGCTGTAAGGGTGTACTGAATGAAATTCTTGTGGGCAGCTCCTGTAAGACGTGCTGAAACAACACAAGCACTAAGACAGTCAACTACAATTCCAGCCCATACATTAACATTAAACTGTTGTAGGCGTCTAACTGAATTATATCATGAGGATGCTCATCCACGTACAAAAGTTGTGTAAGTATATGTAGATGTACAGGGTGCGGCAGCGAAATTGACTGATTTGCAAGGTCAATGAAAAGAGCACGGTATCAAAGTGCGGGAGGCGCTTACTGACAAGACATCTTGACAGACAAAGGTTGTCTGTACTTCCCGCAACATACAGCGCAGCCTCTTCTGCTGGAAATATACTCCCACGTCGGGTGATATGAAGAGCCGTGTAGTTGCTGTATTGTGGTTGTTCAGTCCACTTCCAAGTTACCTTGACAGATTGTTTCCCAGTGGCACCTCCGTCGAAAGGAGAGTCCACAGCAGCCGCATCTTACATTGCCCAGCCCTGATTCTTGAGTTCATAGACCACGTCCAGTTTGCGTGACACCACGATAATCACATCGCCAAAGAGCACCTTCAGTATACAGCGGATATCTTCCCAGAATAACCCAGAGTTTTGCTTCACACCGCTACCGAGTGCACTGGATGCTGTCGAGGAACTCCATGTGGAGGGTGCATCCACCCTCGTTGCGGTCCGCAAACTTTACTGAAGCCCTCTCTTGCAGTAGCACCAGCAGACGCGCTCCTAACGAGTGGATACGGAGCTGTACCGTCAATGGTTCTCTCCTCACACAATTCGCGAATTGAACACTAAACGGGGGAAACGATATAGATATGTCAAGAATCCTCCGCCACACACCGCAAGGTGGGCTGAGAGGTACAAACGCAGATGACACGTGAAACGTGTTATGCATGCGGAGCCCGCCAGAGACGTGCAGACACTGGAATAATGCATCCGTGCCGCCAGTGACATCATTGGAGTGCAGGTTGGTGTACATGAACGAGTACGGCAGTACAAATTCTGCATGTGAGTCGATCCCTCGAGGATCGTAAGGCATGTTGGTGTGGGGAGAGGGTGGGAGGCAGTTACATGCCTCTTCTAGGCTACGTGGTAGGAATAAAATATCCTCTATTAAGGGAAAAATTCTGCTCCGGGCATTGTAATTTATTTGTTCTTCATATTGTCGAGAATCGTCCCAGCAGTTTGTCCCAATTGTTCAAAAACACTCTGAAGATGTACCTTTTCAGTTATACTCCATGATGTGGCACAATGGATAAGACGGTGGACAAATGATAATAAAATCTTCTGATCAAAACTTCGGCAGTTTTGTACAACTCCGAACGGCTTAAACCTGTTACAGATATTAGAAGTGGCGCTGCACCAAGGGCTAATCATCTTCAAGTCTTCCTGCACTCGGTAAGAATTTCCTTACAATGTAACCTCTGTGTACAGCTGCATTGTGAGCTTACGGCATCTGGGAAACAAAATGTTGTCTCCAAGGTCGTGCATGTACATGGTGGCTTTTCGTTATGTATGGGAAATGAAACTACATACGCATAATGATGAAAGGAATCGAAAAACTTACCTACCGTTTTTCACACACACCAGTACTTACTGAGCTCTTGCTGCTTTTCTGAAGCTCACATACAAGTCAGCAGAACATTAAACTAACAGTATCATGGAAAGGATAGACTGCCATTCACACCAGAGATGACATATTAAGTCGGCGAGAGGCACAACGAAAAAGCAGCTGCACGTTGAGGAAAGGAAAACACATACACATTCACACAAGCAAGCACGCATGAGATTTCCGGGTGCTCCGTCTAGAATGCAACTGCTTGCTTGTGTAAATGTGCGTTTGCTTTCTTTTGTGAAGAAGGACTTGGTCGAAAGCACAACGTGTAACAGTCTTTCCGTTGTGGCTGTCTAAAATTCATCATCTCGTCTTTGCAGTGAGTAGCAATCTATCGTTACCATAATATTGTTAGTATTCCAGACCGGACTTTCCAATGTTTTAACATTAAACCAACAAACTCACACGTACAGAGACCAAATTATGCAGATTTAGTGCCAGTCCAAACGAAATACGTTGATCACACAATAAACGAACAGTTCCAGTCAGAAAGCAACTGAAAGAGGGTTGCAATTTTGGAACCACCATACTCGCTCCAGGATTGACCGGTACAGTCTCGTTGAGCCATTGCATCATACTTTTCCTTGTACGTAGCCGCTTCATACGCTCATCAAAAGTATCTGGACATCTGTTACTGGACGTTAGTATCGGATGTGCCTTTATGACGGCTTAAACTCTGCTGGTGACACTGCCAGTGCGCTGTCTCAACGTCTATGGAGGATTGGTAGTCCATTCTTCCTCCAGAATCGAAGCTCGAGAAGGTAGTGATAGTGGACACTGGGGTCTGGACCGAAGTTGACGTCCTGACTCATCCCAAAGCTGCTGTATTGGACTCAGATTAGGACTGTGGACTGGCCAGTAAATTTCTGGAACATTATTGTCCACAGACCATGGAGCTTTATGACAGGGTGCATTATGATGCTGATATGAAGAACCATCATCTCCGGAATGTTCCTCTGCTGTACGCTGTACACAATGCTGTGAATTGTGTTCATATCCTCCAAAATTTAGCATTTCCTTAACTGCAATAAGGGGTCGCACCCTAACAGCGAGAAACATCCCCATAATGTAACACCGCCACCTCCATACTTCAATGTTGGCACTACACGTGATACCGGGTAACGTACTCCAGGCATTCACTGCCCCAAACCCTTCTATCGGATTGCCATCGAGTACAGGGTGATTCGTCGTTCCAAACCACTCTTTTCCAGTCTTCCACTGTCCAATGGCGTCGCTTTTTACGTCACCTTAAGTGTGTCACTTAGCACTGACTACAGAACTGTTCGGCTATTGTACCCCATTCTGGGCGTTACCCAGAGCAGCCCACATACTTTTGATCAGCTAGTGTACGTCATCCAGGATGATGAATTACATACAGAAATTATTGACGATGGTACTGTTGACATTGTATTCCCTGGACACGTTGAATGTATTCCGCGCCCTCCACGAATTGCTCTCCTGTGCCAACCTCTTCGTCTCAGAGTAGCATTTGCAACCTAAGTCCTCCACTGTTTGCTGGATGTATTCCAGTCTCTGTCTTCTTTTACAGTTTTTGGTCTGTCTGGTTCCTCTAGTACCATGGAAGTCATTCCCTCATGTCTTAACAGATGTCCTATCATCCTGTCGCTTCTCCTTGTTAGTGTTTTCCATACATTCCTTTCTTCGCCGATTCTGAGGAGAATTTCCTTATTCCTTGCCTTACCAGTCCAACTGAGTTTAAACGTTCTTCTGTGGCAGCACATCTCAAATTCTTCGATTCTCTTGTGTTCCGGGTTTCTCATAGTCCAACTTTCACTACCACACAATGCTGTGCTTCAAACGTACACTCATGCTCATAAATCAAGGATAATGCTGATACATGGTGAAACAACGCTCCGGTGGTCGGTTTGCGCGTTTAAATCACCTAGGGGTATGACCATGTGCTGCATTTGACCTGCGGTCGTCACACGGTGGCGCTGGCAGCAGTCCACATACTCGGAGGTGTGTTGATGCATGTCACAGTACGGTGCAGCGAGTAAGTGTGCAGGCGTTTTCAGATGTTCTAATGGTGACTGTGTGTTGAAAATGGCTCAAAGAACACATATTGATGACGTTATGAGGGGTAGAATACTAGGGCGACTGGAAGCTGGTCAGACACAGCAGGTCGTAGCACGGGCCCTCCGTGGGCCACAAAGTGTGACCTCAAGATTATGGCAACGATTCCAGCAGACAGGAAACGTGTCCAGGCGCTACAGTACGGGACGTCCACAGTGTACAACACCACAAGAAGACGGATATCTCACCATCAGTGCCCGCAGACGGCCACGGAGTACTGCATGTAGCCTTGCTCGGGACCTTACCGCAGCCACTGGAACAGTTGTCTCTAGACACGCAGTCTACAGACGACTGAATAGACATGGTTTATTCGCCTGGAGACCTGCAAGGTGCATTCCACTGACCGCTGGTCACAGGAGAGGCTCTAAAGCCTGGTGTCAAGAACACAGTACAAGGTTATTGGAACAGTGGTCCCAGGTTATGGTCACGGACGAGTCCAGGTATAGTCTGAACAGGGATTCTCGCCGGGTTTTCATCTGGCGTGAACCAGGAACCAGATACCAACCCCTTAATGTCCTTGAAAGGGACCTGTATGAAGGTTGTGGTTTAATGGTGTGGGGTAGGATTATGATTGGTTCATGTACAGCCCAGCATCTCTTTGACAGAGGAACTGTAACAGATCAGGTGTTTCGGGACGTCATTTTACAGCAATATGTCCGCCTGTTCAGGGGTGCAGTGGGTCCCACCTTCCTCCTTATGGATGATAACGCACGGCCCCACCGAGCTGCCATCGTGGAGGAGTACCTTGAAACAGAAGATATCAGGTGAATGGAGTGGCCTGCCTGTTCTCCAGACCTAAACCCCATCGAGCACGTCTGGGATGCTGTCGGTCGACGTATCGCTGCACGTCTTCAAACCCTTACGACGCTTCAGGAGCTCCGGCCGGCACGGGTGCAAGAATGGGAGGCTATACCTCAGCAGCAACTCGACCACCTGATCCAGAGTATGCCAACCAGTTGTGCGGCCTGTGTACGTGTGCATGGTGATCATATCCCATATTGATGTCGGGGTACATGCTTAGGAAACAGTGGCGTTTTGTAGCTCATGTGTTTCGGGACGGTTTTCTCAACCAATACTGTGGACTTACAGACCTGTGTCGTGTCTGTTCCCTATGTGCCTATGCTATCAGCTGCAGTTTTGTGTAGTGTCACGTTGTGTGGCACCACATTCTTCAATTATCCTTGATTTATGAGCATGAGTGTATATTCTCAGTAATTTCTTCCTCAAGTTAAGTCGTATGTTTGCTACTAGTAGGCGTCTCTTGGCCAGGAATGCATTTTTCGCAAGTGCTAGCCTGGTTTTGATGCCCTCCTTGTTCCGTCCGTCATGGTTGGTTGTTTGGTTGGTTGGTCGATTCGCAGTAGGAGACCAAACAGCGAGGTGAACATTAGATTAGGGTTCCTTTCGAAGGAACCGTCCCGGTATTTGCCTCACGCGATTCTAGCGAAATGATGGAAAACCTAAATCAGGATGGCCGGGCGCGGGTTTGGAAACGACTTCCTCCCGAATGCGAGTACAGAGTTCTAACCACTGCACCACCTCGCTCGATCGTCCTTCATAGGTTATTTTGCTGCCTACGTAGCAGAATTGCTTACCTTCATCTACTTCGTGATCACCAGTCCTGAAATTAAGTTTCTCACTGTTCTCATTTCTGCTACTTGTCATTACCTTCGTCCTGCTTCGATTTAGTCTCAGTGCACATTCTGCACTTATTAGACTGTTCATTCCATTCGGTAGATCTTCACTTTCACTGAGGACAGCAACGTCATCAGTGAATTTTGTTATTGATATGTTGCCATAACTGTTTTTTATTCCAGCCTTTTTACATACTGGTATTCTGATCTGAAGATCGGAAGACAACCGAACTCAATGAAAAACACATACACGTTTGTGACAAAGCAGTGTTTCTCTTCTCTGCGACGACGTTGCAACTCATAGAACCTAGAGAGTTATGACGAACACATACAGTTCCCTACTCCCCACTGTGGGTCCAACACTGAACCTTGTGGAACACCAGTTAGGGTTTTTGCGGTGGGATGGCGAGGGCCGCAGAAAACCCAGGCGAGTACCGTGCGGCACGGCAGCACCCACACAAGCGCAAGGCTGGATTACTCACCCACGTCCTGGGACCCGGCAGCGCGGTTTCGACCCCAGAGCCGGAGAAAGCCGGCAGCCTCGGCGGCGAGGCGTGGGCGCCGTTACTCCTGTTTGGGCGGCCGCTGCGAGAGCGAAACTGAGCGCCGAAAGCAGCTGGAGCCTCCAGCCGGCCGGCTCCGGACAACCTGTTTTCCTTCACGCCATATGGAGCGCCGCCGCCAGCGTCGCTTTTCCTTTTTCCCACCACGTGTTTTCCGATCCCGGCTGTCATAACTGGAACTCGCGAGCGCCCACTCTGTGTCGCAGGTTGGACACAGCTGCGATTTCTACGCGACTGTCCCGTCTTTCCGTCGCCGCTTGCACTCGGGGAAAGGGCGTGCTCTGTCACTCTCTGCATTCTGTATAGAGGTCTTTCAGTAACTTCCAGGGAGACTAAAATACAGTGTGTTTCAAAAAGGACTTTGCAACTTTAAAAATTCATACAAACTTATTGAAAGAAGACAGAGCTGCATTTGGTTTTATTTTGTAGGGAAACACATCAATTTTTTTTACCTATGTGGCTTCCGTTGGTTATCCTTCACGCATCCCATCGGAAGTCAATTTCTTCCCAAACTCGCTGTAACGTTGCAGGTGTAACTTGCTCACTGACGGCGTAAATTCTTGCTTCAGGTAGAGAAGCCGGGACAGGAGGTACAAACACGATATCCTTGATGAATCACCGTAAAAAAATCGAGTGATAATTTTTTCATAATGCGGGGCCACAGTCATAATACATTTCTTTAAAGTCAGTACCGCCATTAGACTGTTGTTTATTTACAGTGTTACATTAACGCTTACACTATCGTGATTTCGGCTTCAAAGTGTCATTGTCAAGTGTTGCCACCTCAGGTAATTTATAACATTTAAAAAACTTGATAATGGCACTTTGAAGCCGAAATCATGATTGTGTAAGTGTTAATGTAACACTGTAAATAAACAACAGTCTAATGGCGGTACTGACTTAAGGAAATCGAGTGGTGTCAGGTCTGGGGACCGTGGGGGCCATCCTTGAGCTGGAAATTGGTCACTGAGAAAATCCCAGAAGACATCCAGGTGGTGCACCATCTTGCTTGAAGTAAAAATTTCGTTCTTTGTCATCCTCATCGGTCTGTGGCATCAAAAATTCTTGTAAAATATCCAGGTACACTATTTGTAAGTAGGCTGTTTAGGTTTTTATGTTGGTAATGCCACGTAGTGCTCTGTATGAAAATCGCTGAGTGCGCTGTGTACAGTGTGTGGCTGTTTGGCATTGTTGGAATATTCGCTTGTGTAGTGTTGGGCAGTTGGATGTGATAAGCGCGTCGCGTTGGCAGTTGGAGGTGAGTCTCTAGCAGTGGTGTATGTGAAGAGAGAGATGCCAGAGTTTTGAGAGCGGACGATCTGGACGTGTATCCGTCAGGAAAAGGAAATTTGTAAGACTGGATGTCATGAACTGATATAATATATATTATGACTATTGAACGCTATTAAGGTAATTACATTGTTTGTTCTCTATCAAAATCTTTCATTTGCTAACTATGCCTATCAGTAGTTAGTTCCTTCAGTAGTTATAATTTTTTATTTAGCTGGCAGTATTGGCGCTCGCTGTATTGCAGTAGTTCGAGTAACGAAGATTTTTGTGAGGTAAGTGATTCATGAAACGTATAGGTTATTGTTAGTCAGGGCCATTCTTTTGTAGGGATTATTGCTATTGCGCTTAAAATATTGTGTGTCAGTTTAGTGATGATCAGAATAAGTAAAGAGAGAACTGTCTGAGTAGGTTGAGTTTTACTCAGCTGTTTCTGTATCAAATAACGTAAGAGTTTTTCCAGCATTGTCGTTCATAATTTTTCAAAGGGGACGTTTCATATTCCGTTGATGGTTCTCTCACGGGAAAAAATCGGACTGTACACTTTGTTCTTGCTCAATGCATAAAAAACATTCAGGTTAGGGCTATCACGAACATATTGCAATATTTGATGTGGATTTTCACTGCCCCAAATCCTACAGTTACGTGTGTTAACCTTGCCACTTAAGTGAAAAGTCGACTCGTCAGAAAAGATGATTTTGTCCAAGAAATGTTCATCCTCATGTAATTGATTTAACATATCCGCACAGAAGTTCTTGCGAGCAATTTTATTAGTGTATTTTATTGCTTGTACGATCATCAATCTGTACAGTTTCAAATGCAAAGATTGCTCACCACACGCCAAAGAGTCGTATGTGGGATTTGCAGTTCACGAGATGCATGCCGGGTCGATTTCGTCGGGCTGCTGACAAAACGTTTCTCACTCGCTCAACTACGTCGTCAGATGTGTCTGGACGACCTGATGAATTCCCATGCCTTACCGAGCACCCTGTTTCTACGAAACATTTATCTCAATCATAAATGGTAGGCCTACAAGGAGGAACTTTAGCGTACTTGGTACGGAAATTACGCTGAACTGTTGTCGCCGATTTCGAGTCCTTAAACCAAAACACACAGCTAGCATGCTCGGGTCCAGTGAAGGCAGCCATCGTTAACGCAACTGCCGCTAGCGCTCCTTACGGTGCGAATCGGCACAAGCGAACTACGCGAGATGATGATGTTTGGTTTGTGGGGCGCTCAACTGCGCGGTTATCAGAGCCCGTACAGTTTCCCAACCTTTGTTCAGTCCAACCTCGCCACTTTCATGAATGATGATGAAATGATGAGGACAACACAAACATCTAGTCATCTCGAGGCAGGTGAAAATCCCTGCCCCCGCCGGGAATCCTACCCGCCCACGCGAGACAAAACGTGATGTATTTCCCTACAAATTGACACTATAATTACCTCGGTAGGTACTGTGAATTAATTTATAAGAATTTTCAAAGTTGCAAAGTCCTTTTTGAAACACCATGTATTTATTTGAAGACAGTGACGATTTACACTGCTGGCCAGTAAATCAATACACAGTATATCCCTCACCCAGGCACAAAGTATTCACTGCACGAGAGAAAGTAACTAGATTTATGGGTGGGTTTCACTCACGTACATCTTGCAGGCACCTGTTTAAGCAGCTGAGAATACTAACCACAGCCTCACTGTACATTTATTAAAGTATGAAATTTGGTTTCAACAATCCATTTGAGTTTGAGAGTAACATTGATACAAACAAGTACAATACTAGATGCAAAAATATTCTGCTTTACCCTTTAATGAATCTAACTTCGGCATGGTAAGGGATGAAATATTCACCCATAAGACTGGCAGTCTAACCATATAAATAAAATGTTTGACAGATGGCTGAAGTGTTTTAAAGTGTAGATTAAAGATATTTCTGCTTAACAACTTCTGTATGATAGAGAAATTCTCTATACAGGGTGATTCAGCTGCTCCTACCAATGGGTTTTATGCAACCCACAACGCCTTCAAATATTACGCGCAATAATTTCATATTCTCTCGCTCGCTAAGTGCAAAAGTTATTACACCTACAGAAAAAATGAACAGGACCCTTTTTGTACGAATTTAATGTAGTGGGGGGCACCGTTTTCGATTTAGTCAAGGAAAAGGCATTTGAAGGTTAGTTTTGTAGGTTTTTCTTAAGTAATTCGGAAACACTGGCCATTAGAATTGCTACACCACGTGCTACAGACGCGAAATTTAACCGACGGGAAGAAGATGCTGTGATATGCAAATGATTAGCTTTCCAGAACATTCACATAACGTTGGCGCCGGTGGAGACACCTACAACGTGCTGACATGAGGAAAGTTTCCAACCGATTTCTCATACACAAACAGCAGTTGACCGGCGTTGTCTGGTGAAACGTTGATGTGATGCCTCGTGTAAGGAGGAGAAATGCATACCATTACGTTTCCGACTTTGACAAAGGTCGGATTGTAGCCTATCGCAATTGGGGTTAATCGTATCGCCACATGGCTGCTCGCGTTGGTCAAGATCCAATGACTGTTAGCAGAATATGGAATCGGTGGGTTCAGGAGGTAATACGGAACGCCGTGATGGATCCCAATGGCCTCGTATCACTAGTAGTCGAGATGACACGCATGTTATCCGCATGGCTGTAACGGATCGTGCAACCACGTCTCGATCGCTGAGTCAACAGATGGAGACGTTTGCAAGACAACAACCATCTGCACGAACAGTTCGACGACGTTTGCAGCAGCATTGACTATCAGCTCGGAGACCATGACTGCGGTTACCATTGACGCTGCATCACAGACAGGAGCGCCTGCGATGGTGTACTCAACAACGAACCTGGGTGCACGAATGGGAAAACGTCATTTTTTCGGATGAATCCAGGTTGTGTTTACAGCATCATGATGGTCGCATCCGTGTATGGCGACATCGCGGTGAACGCACATTGGAAGCGTGTATTCGCCATCGCCATACTGGCGTATCATCCGGCGTGATGGTATGGGGTGCCATTGGTTACATCTCTCGGTCACCTCTTGTTCGCATTATCGGCACTTTGAACAGTGGACGCTACATTTCAGATGTGTGACGACCCGTGGCTCTACTTCATTCGATCCCTGCGAAACCCTACATTTCAGCAGGATAATGCACGACGGTATGTTGCAAGTCCTATACGGGCCTTTCTGGATACAGAAAATGTTCGACTGCTGCGCTGGCCAGCATATTCTCCATATCTTTCACCAACTGAAAACGTCTGGTCAATGGTGGTCGAGCAACTGGCTCGTCACAATATGCCAGTCACTACTCTTGATGAACTGCGGTATCGTGTTGAAGCTGCATCGGCAGCTGTACCTGTAGACGCCATCCGAGCTCTGTTTGACTCAATGCCCCGGCGTATCAAGGCCGTTATTACGTCCAGAGGTGGTTGTTCTGGGTACTGATTTCTCAGGGTCTATGCACCCAAATTGCGTGAAAGTGTAATCACATGTCAGTTCTAGTATAATATATTTGTCCAATGAATACCCGTTTATCAACTGCATTTCTTCCTGGTGTAGCAATTTTAATGGCCAGTAGTGTATATAGTGGTCAAAAACAGTCTGAAACGCTTGTAAGTGTATTACATGGGAGGTTGCGTTGAGAACTAATTGCTGAGAAAAACATTTGACATGCTGTGCCGGTTCCGAGTTAATTACCACTGAAGATAGCCAATCAGGCCGTTGCGCCCTCAAATTCAAGCTACCCGCTTGTGTCGTCAAGTATGTTCTTCGTTTGGTTTCCTAAAACCAAACACGAGAGAAATACAAGGATTAGACATGGGACGGTAGTTAGATGGAATCCGAGTTAAAGACTGAGCAGTCTCGTGCACTATCATCTACACCATGAGAAGGACTGATATTAACTGTGTCTGTCAGGCTGATTGAATCTGCACGCGCATCGGTCTTATCGGTAACTTAATTAACTCGAACAAGGCGTAACGTCTCGAATTTTTTTCTTAACAATTATTGCTCAGCACAACCTATCCTGCAACACCCTTACACGCCTTTCAGACTTTCTGACTACCCTGCATAAACAAATGCGTAAATGTGTATATGTATGTGTGTGTGTGTGTGTGTGTGTGTGTGTGAGAGAGAGAGAGAGAGAGAGAGAGAGCGAGGGGGGGAGGGTATGTTAATCAAATGGTTCAAATAGCTCTAAGCACTATGGGACTTAACATCTGAGGTCATGAGTCCCCTGGACTTAGAACTACTTAAACCTAACCAACCTAAGGACATCACACACATCCATGCCCGAGACAGGATTCGAACCTGGGACAGTAGCAGCAGCGCGGTACCGGACTGAAGCGCGTAGAACGGCTCGGCCACAGAGGCCGGCTATGTTAATCCTGTTAGGTATCATTTGTCAGTTCTTTTATAGCAATAATGTGTGTGTTGTTGCAGGATGATGTTAGGCAGATCGTTACCGAGTGTTTGTGTTCATTTACCATGATTTTGTCTTCAGAAAGTGCCCTTTGTATGTAATAGTGTTCTGAATTTAATTTTCGGTTCAGCCTATTTTTATAATTCACAATATTGTGCCTATTTTTCAGTGTTTAGTGGGCGTTAGTTCTCATCTTATAGTATTTGGAGCTTGAGCAGCCACTCTCATAGAGCTTTCATATGTCCTGTGTTCCTCGCTCTGAAATCTCTGCATGTTTGTCCTACATACTGGATTTGGCGAGCCACATCTTGAGCAGCAAGTCTTCCTTCCGGGTAGAGAATGAAACGTAAAAAAGAAATATTTACCACCTTCATAGAGAATGTTTTCTTATGGTTAGCGCCAGAACAGCTGGCCTCGTTACCCGTTATCGCTTAATGCCAGCTGCCTATAACTACTGATAGGGTCCAAGAGTCGGATTTCCAGGCGCACGTACGCACACACACACACACACACACACACACACACACACACACACACACAAGTCGTTCTACTGAAATATGTGTCGAACGCCCGTGAACTCCATCATGCCGTTCTTCAAATTTACATAATCTCGCGATACGTTACGCAAAAAAGATTCATCCCTCTCAGAGCCCAAAAACACTGCAGTCACGTTCCTGTCAGCTTAGGATTCTGTCTCGAATCTCTTGTATCGAGAAGTAGTCTGATTGCACCGCTGCATTTTCTGCTCTTCTGTCGCCAGCTCGAAGTGACAATTACGAAAACGTATGTTCACGCTTAATCCGAATAATAGCAGCCTGGAAGAGGACGTGTCGGACGCAGACATTCGAGACTGTGACTTATGTAGCCGTACGTCTTATACAACAATAGCCAGCAGTGGCAGCTCTATACCGACCACGAGAATGCCTAGACGGGTCCACGTATGTTGCACAGAGAGTAAAGTATTTATGAACTCCAGGCTAAAAGTATTCAGCCCACAGTGGGCAGGAAAATTTAGTAACAGTACAGAGCAGTGCGCCTGTTAAACGTTACGCTCAACATTCTTAGCGAGAGTCGAGTTAAGCCGAAGACGATTCTACGGCATGAGACTAATTGTGTCTTATATTCCTCTTCGTGCTAACCTTAACTGGTTAACAATCTATCTTCCCCTCACTGTTTCACTTTGCTGCTTTATTTATAACCAGCGGTCTACCCCAGCCTCACACGTGTAACTGTCAGAACCTATGGCACAGCGGGAATAACTTTTTGTAACGTCTCGAATTTTTTTCTTAACAATTATTGCTCAGCACAACCTACCCTGCAATACCCTTACACGCCTTTCAGACTTTCTGACTACCCTGCATAAACAAATGCGTAAATGTGTATATGTATGTGTGTGTGTGTGAGGGAGGGAGAGAGAGAGAGAGAGAGAGAGAGAGAGAGAGAGGGGAGGGGATATGTTAATCAAATGGTTCAAATAGCTCTAAGCACTATGGGACTTAACATCTGAGGTCATCAGTCCCCTAGAACTTAGAACTACTTAAACCTAACTAACCTAAAGACATCACACACATCCATGCCCGAGGCAGGAGTCGAACCTGCGACTGTAGCAATCGCACGGTTCCGGACTAAAGTGCCTAGAACCGCTCGGCCACCGCGGCCGGCCATTAGTGTGTACTTTTTTATTTACATTAGTTACAGTTAACTGCAAGTAACATCATTGACAAAATGAATGTACCATTTGTACGGCGAACAAGGTTCTGACACACCCTAAGTTTTGAATCACGTCACAGGCATCTACAATTCTGGCAATTCCATCTCCGTGTCCACTGGGGTCACATACACAAGTGACTGTGGATATCCCCATCGGAAATAATGAGGGGGATTCAGGTCAGGCGACCTTGCAAGCCATGGATTAAGACCTCCCCTTCCAATTCAGCGACCAGGAAATGCTGTACCGGTATTGCTACATGGTGTTGTACTATGCGTCTGTGAATAGCACTGAGTAATGAATGGGTCTGTCGTTGATTCACAGTACGTTCTGTCATGGGACAATGTAAATACAACAGAGCCACCTTATGGACAAGTAAAGTAAACAAAACCTACATCATGACTTCCTGGTAATCAGGTTCGTCCTCCTTGTTTCCTTGTAGGAAATAAAGAATGTACATGTAAATAAACAGCACATTAGTGTAAACTTGTACGGTACGCATGTTAGTTGTGAATAAACTGGAAAACAATAGTGCTAGACAAAGCGGTGGAGAAGTCTACTTCCGTATCGCCGTAAGCTGGCTTCTCCGGCACCAGGTTCCCTGCCTAAAATTGTTCAGTGGACATTCTCTATGTCCTGTTACATTTTTCCACGCTCTTACGTAAACAACCTGTATATGTAAAAGTTCCTTGTGAATCTATCAGCGAAAACTATGTCAAAAACTCTACTGTAGCCCGTGAACTTAGCCTTGACATACAGACAGGAAAACGCGGCTTTTATAATACGAACAGATTATGATTCTAAGTAGTTGTTTACAATTTTGTTTACCTCCGAATTGGTTTTGGTGGTTCTTCTAGTTGGTGGGTCCACGATTTATTTCTCCTAGATAGTTGTCTGACGTGACGGACTGAACGTCGTGAGTTATTAATGTTGTTGTGACAAAGTCAGGCATTTTTACATTTACTAAAATGTACAATTGCATTAAGAGATAGTTGCCACTTTGTGCACCATATTTCCTGCTTCCCCTGATATATTACGGTATAGGAAGAGTTTCATCAGATTACAGTTCCTCATACGTAAGTGTACCGAGACTTCAATTAATAGTTTCCGCTACGCTAAGTCATTAATGCATAACATGGACAGTAATGGTCCGATCATGCTGCCGTGAGACACACCAGAATATTTGGTTTTTATTATAATCCTTAAACGCCTGAATCTACATCAGACTCCGCAAGCCACGAGACGGTGTGTGACGGAGAGTGCTTCTGGTACAACTAATTGACCCCCCCCATTCCCTCTTCCACTCGCGAATGGTGCGTTTTGTTCAAATGGCTCTGAGCACTATGGGACTTAACATCTACGGTCATCAGTCCCCTAGAACTTAGAACTACTTAAACCTAACTAACCTAAGGACATCACACAACACCCAGTCATCACGAGGCAGAGAAAATCCCTGACCCCGCCAGGAATCGAACCCGGGAACCCGGGCGTGGGAAGCGAGAACGCTACCGCACGACCACGAGCTGCGGACGGTGCGTTTTGTCGTTAAGTTCTAACTTCTGTAATTTTCTCGTAGTGGTTATTTTGTGAGAGATATGTGGGAGGAAGTAATATCTTGTCCGACTCTTCCCAGAAAGTGCTCTCTACATATTTCAATAGTACACCTCTCCGCGATGCACAACGCCTCTCTTGTAACGTCTCCCAATAGAATTTACTGACCGTCTCAGTAACGCTCTCGCGCCGATTAAACGATGCAGTGACAAAATGCGCCGCTCTTCGTTGGATCTTCTGTATCTCTTCTATCAGTCCTACCTGGTAAGGATCCCAGATGGATGAGCAGTACTCAAGAATCGGTCACACAAGCGCTTTGTATGACAGTACCTTGTGGATGGATTACGTTCCCTTAAGATTCTTATCTGCTTTTCCTGCTATTTGCTTTATGTTGTCATTGTATTTAAGGTCGCTCTGGATAGTTACTTCTAGATATTCTACGGTATAGACTGTTTTGAGGAATTCGTCATCAATAGCGTAGTTGTGCATTAGTGGATTTCTTTTTCTATGTATGCACAATATGTTACATTTATTTACGTTCAGGGTCAATTGCCAGAGCCTTCACCATTCATCAGTCCTTCACCATTCTGGAAATAGATACTGTCTGAATCGAAACATTTTTGAAAATCTGGAAAGACCGAGCTGGATTTCGTATGGTCGGCATGGTCGGAACCTTTGAAGGTCTCCATGGAGAATATTATTTACTTTCAAGTAGGTCACTGTGCTCTAATCCAGAATATATATTAGAAACTGGCTACAGATGGAGATGAGTATTGCAGAGGAATATTTTTGTGGATCAATGTCGCTGAACACACAAATGAAGGTCGCTGGAATGGTAGCCGACACGGAGATGGACAGTGGAAGCAGTGTGGGGTTGGAAGTGTGGGAGAGCCAGCGGATGACTGTGTCTTTGCGGGGTCTAAGGGGAAATACGGGCCCCGCAACGAACATGTGACGTCACACTAACCGCCTTGTACGACGTACATCACGAACGCTCGGCTACGTCCTGGTCCAGGCGGGAAATCAGTACGGCAGTGAAAAGTCACCCTATGAAGTCCTTACCTTTGCCATATGTTACCGGTAGCGTATGTGTCTATTTAAACGCGCAGCTACTAAACATTCATTTTTGGAACACAACCTACGACCAGCTTAGAGACAGAAGTGATGACACTTTCTGCAGGATCTGACCATCATTTTGTATGACAATGCTCCAGCACGTACAGTGCAAGCTGTTACTGATTTGTTTGACTGATGGGGCTGCTAAATGCTATACCACCTACTGCACTCCCCTGACTTAAGCCCTCGTGAGTTCAACTCGATTTCTAAACTGAAGGAAACACTTCACGGCATTCGCTTCAGAACTGCTACAAATTCGTCGGGAAATAGACCGCGCCGCTCGAACTGTCAACACAACTGGCACTGTTAAGAGAATCCTACGACTTCCACATCGCTGGCAACGGGTTATACACGATGCTGGTGACTTCTTTGAAGGTCAGTAAAACTTTAAAACACGTATCTATTCTGTACGAGCTGTAAATAAATAGTTGCCGCTATTAAAGTTCCAGCCCTCGTAGTAACTCGCTTCGTGCTGGACACGGTCGCACGACCTGCAGTGTCACGTGCTGTGACGCAGGCGCCGCTGTCTGTCGCTCTCGTGGCCCCCGTGTGCTTCCTAATGAGGTACGAGGCCTGGTGTGCTCAGACTCTTAGCGGGCGCCGTTTGAGGAAGTGTGAGCGTCCGAGCAGTCGCTACTGTTTGTACGTCCTGTTCGAGGCCTCCGAACCCGCTGAGTAGTCGTAGACCTCTGAAGTCGTGCGAAATCCCGCCTGGCCTTCAGGCGGACTGGCTTGGCCTTCAGAGCAGTCAGGCGTAATTATCTCTCAGTTTTCGTTAAGAACTCGATTCATTGTGGTCTGCATGCGGTGTAGGATGTTTACCGGAGCAGAGGCTATTTGTTCTCCGTAACTTCTGTCAATGAAACTGCCCCCTGTGCACACTCTGTGTGTAGCCAAGAGGGTTCGCGTAGGAGGAGCCGTGTATTGACTTACTGGCCGTTGCAGGAGAGCGCTGGCCCACGTTCTCTCTTGTGTGGGCGGTAATCGGCGAACTAGGACATGCTTTGTACCTCTGTATTTCCATCTATACTCCGCAAGCCATCTTACGGTGAGTGGCGGAGCGTACTTTGTGTACCGGATTTCGAATGCAGTCAGCAGGTACTAGTTCGGTGACGTAGTGCCATTTAGCTGAGGTGTATCGAATTGGTTGTCTGTCCCTCCGGTACCTAGGGGTCAGTGAGTGGCTGTCTCTCTAAATAAATCAGTAAGTGGATCGAAATAGCATATCCAGACACTCTGGGATGATAATGGCATTGAAACAGAGGATGACACGCGTAAAGCTGAAATACTAAACACCTTTTTCCAAAGCTGTTTCACAGAGGAAGACCGCACTGCAGTTCCTTCTGTAAATCCTCGCACAAACGAAAAAATGGTTGACATCGAAATAAGTGTCCAAGGAATAGAAAAGCAACAGAAATCACTCAACAGAGGGAAGTCCACTGGATCTGACGGGATACCAATTCGATTCTACACACAGTACGCGAAAGAACTTGCCCCCCTTCTAACAGCCGTGTACCGCAAGTCTCTAGAGGAACGGAAGGTTCCAAATGATTGGAAACGAGCACAGGTAGTTACAGTTTTCAAGAAGGGTCGTCGAGCAGATGCGCAAAACTATAGGAATATATATCTCTGACATCGATCTGTTGTAGAATTTTAGAACATGTTTTTTGATAGTGTATCATTCATTTCTGGAAATCCAGAATCTACTCTGTAGGAATCAACATGGATTCCGGAAACAGCGATCGTGTGAGACCCAACGCTTTATGTTCATGAGAAACAGAAAATATTAAATACAGGCTCCCAGGTAGATGCCATTTTCCTTGACTTCCGGAAGGCGTTCGATACAGTTCCGCACTGTCACCTGATAAACAAAGTAAGAGCCTAGGGAATAGCAGACCAGGCAGTATTAGAAAATTGCAGCGAAATGCAGGAAGATCTGCAGCGCATAGGCACTTGGTGCAGGGAGTGGCAACTGACCCTTAACATAGACAAATGTAATGTATTGCGAATACATAGAAAGAAGGATCCTTTGTTGTATAATTATATGATAGCGGAACAAACACTGGTAGCAGTTACTTCTGCAAAATATCTGGTAGTATGCGTACGGAACGATTTGAAGTGGAATGATCATATAAAATTAATTGTTGGTAAGGCGGGTGCCAGGTTGAGATTCATTGGGAGAGTGCTTAGAAAATGTAGTCCATCAACAAAGGAGGTGGCTTACAAAACATTCGTTCGACCTATACTTGAGTATTGCTCATCAGTGTGGGATCCGTACCAGGTCGGGTTGACAGAGGAGATAGAGAAGATCCAGAGAGGAGCGGCGCGTTTCGTCACAGGGTTATTTGGTAAGCGTGATAGCGTTACGGAGATGTTTAGCAAAGTGGAAGACTCTGCAAGAGAGGCACTCTGCGTCGCGGTGTAGCTTGCTGTCCAGGTTTCGAGAGGGTGCGTTTCTGGATGAGGTAACGAATATATTGCGTCCCCCTACTTATACCTCCCGAGGAGATCACGAATGTAAAGTTAGAGGGATTCGAGCGCGCACGGAAGCTTTCAGACAGTCGTTCTTCCCGCGAACCATATGCGACTGGAACAAGAAAGGGAGGTAATGACAGTGGCATGTAAAGTGCCCTCCGCCACACACCGTTGGGTGGCTTACGGAGTATAAATTTAGATATAGATGTAGAAGATTTTAAAAGTTTAGAACAAGGTTGCGTGGGTGCCACCGAGGGTTTTGCCGAGCTTGGGGTGGGGTTTGTAACACCGAAAATGCAGGATGCATGGCACCTGCTACCGATATGTAAATTTTTTTGCCGGATTGTATGTAAATATTTGTAATTTAAATGCCTTCTTTTAATAATTAAGGACATTCCTTCACTGTTTGTGTGAATTTAGGTAGAAGTCTGTTGACATTTCATTGTATTTATCTGTGTCTTACTGTGAAACTTATAAGCTCTGGGAAAAAAACCAAAGGAATTGTTATTTGCAACGACTCGCAACGACAATAGGAGTGCTTGTGCGTTGAAAAATCTTTGGGTAGAGAGTTGTTGTGCGGATCGCGTGGAGAGAGAGAGAGACAGGTTCCAGTGCTTGTAGTGTGCGAAAGTGTGGTGTTAACGATCTCGTAGTAGAGACTACCATTTTCGGCGGCATCATGTACGATCGCCGGCCAGATGTCTAGAAGGAGTAAGGACAGTGGACGGGCGGAAGATGCTGTATTAATTACGATTGCCCGTTCCTGTAATTAGCCATGCTCCACAAGATGCTACCGTCTTCAACAACAGCTGCAGTTCCAGCAACACAGATTCGTCGTCGGCTCAGAGTTTCGTCGTATGCACAGCACTGAAGTAAAACTGTTCATAGGTAGAAAGTATTAACGGCTAACCCAGCAGTACAACTCAATGTGAGTTGATTGATAAAATGTATTTAAATAAGAATCAGTTAAACTTAGGGGGATTGTGTCCTCATTGTTACCAAGCAGTGCCCTTGTTCCTTTTTTTCCTTATATGCTAACGAGTGTCATAAGAAACAAATTGCATACTTACAGCCAATTTATTAATGAATAATTTCACTTTTAAGAATTTTAGCCTCAGTCTACTTTCAATAATTCTTTACAACACAGGCTTCAGTTTATGAGTAAAGTAAAGCAATTTCATTTTTCAAGTTTGAGAATCAATCACTGGAAATAATCCAAATCTAAAGAAATGCACAAATTAAGAGTGCAGAAGTTTTATTTATTTTACATGTAGCTTGGAGCACATGGCTGTTTGATTTGGTACGTATTCTATTACGTATTTCTGTTGAAGTCAGTAAAAAAAGGCTCAGTTGTTCAGACAATAATTTGAAATCCAATTTGCGAAATAAGTAACTGCAAAGTGAAAAGTGCTTGCTTGTTTCTCTAAATTTATTGGATGACGTTACGTTGAGGTCACTGAAAGTCATTGTTCACGTAACGAAGTTCAATGCTAACATACAGTTTAATTGCATATTTTCAAATCATTACTCGATTGTTTTTTTTTTTTTTCAAAATTTTATGACAAACATAACGTAAGAGTGACTTCCCAGTTTTCTTTATCATTACATGCCCACTTAAAATTAGTGTCCAAAATAGTGACAACCTTCAGTTGCCACGTCAGTGTTTAATAATACATGTTCTTCTTTCCCATCATCTTGTACAGGATTTTTGATGTAAGTTGCCCTAAAGGGCTGGCGACTGTTAATTATTTCCTTTTCGTTGATTAGTGTAACTTTTGGATTTATTATCAATGGTACCCCTTTCCTGTCCAGTGTTGGTCGTGAGTGTATGCACAAAATAACTTTCAATTTTCCAAATTATAACCCTGTTCGGTTTAATTACTTTTCATTTTTAGTAGACTTTTCCATCAGAAGGGTCTGTTGTACACTTTCCTCCTACATATCGGTATTATTTCTTCGGGAAAGCAGGATAGGCCGATTAGTAAGGGGGAGGTTACAATATGTCATAGGGGAACCCCTTCCCGTGTTTTATTCAGTCACGTGTCACTGTGATGCCGCCCCCCCGCCCCTATCATCACGTCACAGGACAGAGAGAAACAGGAGTGCTGAAAAGGCATAAACATCCTTTGGTGCTTTGGATCACGTTCAAATTTCGTTGAATGGTCTTTAACGGTTTCTGGTGGTTCCACTCTGTACGTCAGAGCAAAACGTGTACGGCAGAGCAAAAACTGGCCGAGCTACATTCCAGATGGCTGCGATCATGTTTATTGCGATTGTAGACACACAATGTCCTTAGGGCAGGGCTGAATCGTCCAGGAGGTGCGAGCAGTGTCCAAGGTTGTCAAGGAAGTCTTCCTGTTGGTCATCGCACTGCGAACTGTCGTTTTCCACAGCGAAACGTGTGGGAATGAATGCCCCAAGGGAAGGGTTTGGTTTCATTGCTGCCTTTTATGCCACCCCTGAGACCTTTTCGTGCCGATTCTGAGCGGCGGTCTGTCTGAAATGTTTTTCTCGGCCACCTATAAGATAACGCGTGATTTCAACCCTGGAAGTTGTGGTTCGATGTCCACCGCAGAGGTGTCAAGAGAAGGGGTGAAATATGGGTAACAGGAGGTATGACGACTTTTGCATCGTACGAAACGTCCACGGTTGCGTTGACCAGAATTGTGGTGAAATCTGATGCTAACGTGACATCATTAACCCACTTTACACCTCACACGAACTTCAGGGCTGTGGCCTTTTTTCCACTTGAACCGACTGCTTGCTGTTTGGAGCGTTTCCGAGCCAGAGGGTGACGTCGCAGCGCGCGCACCGTGCATATGAGAGAGCGGTTTATTGGTTGACTCTTCTAGGAACGTCCACTCGGGGGACTTCAACAGCAGACCGCACCGTGATGCAGAGTGCCTCTCTTGCAGCGTTTGCCACTCTGTCCGTGACGCTTTCGCGCAAGCTAAACAAACCTATGCTGCTCCTCTTTGGATGTTCTCTATTTCGTTTGTCAATCTTATCTTGCCCGCGAATGGCAAAGGTCCCGAGTTCGAGTCCCGGTCCGGATACAATTTTAATCTGCCAGTAAGTTTCATATCAGAGCACGCTTCGCTGCAGAGTGAAGATCTCATTCCGAAAGCGTATTTTTGGAAAATAACGGAAAAAAGGAAAAATAATCCTTTCCAGCGGTAGTCCTATGCGTAAATTAAATTTATGCAAAGTTTATATCTTGTAATCAGGATAGTCTTTTTGGATCACCGTGTATT
Organism: Schistocerca serialis cubense; assembly: GCF_023864345.2. Lineage (NCBI taxonomy): Eukaryota > Metazoa > Arthropoda > Insecta > Orthoptera > Acrididae > Schistocerca > Schistocerca serialis. The sequence goes on along the minus strand of NC_064645.1, from coordinate 437,319,253 downwards.
TCATATCGGAAGACGATGACTGTCGACAAATGGGATCAAATTTTTAGGACCACCCTGTGTTTCGCGTCGGCAGTCGATGACCGTCGAGTAATTGGATGAATCGTCTTTGAACATGTCAGTAGACGTTGAGCCTCAAGCAATCGGATGAATCTTTTTGGGGCACCCTGTGTTTCATGTCGAGAAATCGGATGACTCGTTTTGCAACACCTTGTGTTTCATGTCGCTAGACGCTGACCCTCAAGAAATCGGATGAATCTGCTTTGAAACACCCTGCGGTTCACTTCAACAGTAGTTGTGTCTCAAGAAATCGGATGCGTCTGTTCGGAACACCATGTCTTTAACGTCAGCTAACGTCGAGTTTCGAGGAATCGTATGAACCTTTTAGGAAAATCCTATGTTTCACGTCATAAGGCGCTGAACCTCGAGCAATATGCTGAATCTTTTTTCGAACAACCAGTGTTTCATGTCAGCAGGGTTTAACCTCGACCAGTGGGTTGAATCTTTCCTGGGACACCCTGTGTTTCATGTCATCAGATGTTGATCTCGTGAAATCGTCTGAGTCTTTCTGGAACACACTGTCTTTCATGTCGATAGACCTCGTGCCTCATAAAATACACTCCTGGAAATTGAAATAAGAACACCGTGAATTCATTGTCCCAGGAAGGGGAAACTTTATTGACACATTCCTGGGGTCAGATACATCACATGATCACACTGACAGAACCACAGGCACATAGACACAGGCAACAGAGCATGCACAATGTCGGCACTAGTACAGTGTATATCCACCTTTCGCAGCAATGCCGGCTGCTATTCTCCCATGGAGACGATCGTAGAGATGCTGGATGTAGTCCTGTGGAACGGCTTGCCATGCCATTTCCACCTGGCGCCTCAGTTGGACCAGCGTTCGTGCTGGACGTGCAGACCGCGTGAGACGACGCTTCATCCAGTCCCAAACATGCTCAATGGGGGACAGATCCGGAGATCTTGCTGGCCAGGGTAGTTGACTTACACCTTCTAGAGCACGTTGGGTGGCACGGGATACATGCGGACGTGCATTGTCCTGTTGGAACAGCAAGTTCCCTTGCCGGTCTAGGAATGGTAGAACGATGGGTTCGATGACGGTTTGGATGTACCGTGCACTATTCAGTGTCCCCTCGACGATCACCAGTGGTGTACGGCCAGTGTAGGAGATCGCTCCCCACACCATGATGCCGGGTGTTGGCCCTGTGTGCCTCGGTCGTATGCAGTCCTGATTGTGGCGCTCACCTGCACGGCGCCAAACGCGCATACGACCATCATTGGCACCAAGGCAGAAGCGACTCTCATCGCTGAAGACGACACGTCTCCATTCGTCCCTCCATTCACGCCTGTCGCTACACCACTGGAGGCGGGCTGCACGATGTTGGGGCGTGAGCGGAAGACGGCCTAACGGTGTGCGGGACCGTAGCCCAGCTTCATGGAGACGGTTGCGAATGGTCCTCGCCGATACCCCAGGAGCAACAGTGTCCCTAATTTGCTGGGAAGTGGCGGTGCGGTCCCCTACGGCATTGCGTAGGATCCTACGGTCTTGGCGTGCATCCGTGCGTCGCTGCGGTCCGGTCCCAGGTCGACGGGGACGTGCACCTTCCGCCGACCACTGGCGACAACATCGATGTACTGTGGAGACCTCACGCCCCACGTGTTGAGCAATTCGGCGGTACGTCCACCCGGCCTCCCGCATGCCCACTATACGCCCTCGCTCAAAGTCCGTCAACTGCACATACGGTTCACGTCCACGCTGTCGCGGCATGCTACTAGTGTTAAAGACTGCAATGGAGCTCCGTATGCCACGGCAAACTGGCTGACACTGACGGCGGCGGTGCACAAATGCTGCGCAGCTAGCGCCATTCGACGGCCAACACGGCGGTTCCTGGTGTGTCCGCTGTGCCGTGCGTGTGATCATTGCTTGTACAGCCCTCTCGCAGTGTCCGGAGCAAGTATGGTGGGTCTGACACACCGGTGTCAATGTGTTCTTTTTTCCATTTCCAGGAGTGTAGAATTGATGTTTTCAAAATGTAAGGAGGGTTTGGGCCTTATGAAATCCAATTAATCGTATTGAAACTTCCTTTATTTTACAGAATGTCAAATCAGACACCTTTCAGCCGTCCAGTTCCCAGACTGTTATTTTATTTGGCCACCTGCCAATGGAGGTTGAAATACTTTTGAATGCATTACGGGAACAGCAGTGATCAATGTTTTATAAATAATTACTATTAAAAACAGTCTTGGTCACGATTTATTTAACAAGGTGACCGGTTTCGACCACTACTGTGGTCATCTTCAGACCATTGAGTAGGAACGTCTTTCTGTTGGAGAATCACTACTAATGATGGCTGCATCAAGCATAAATCTACAGATGCCGGACTGGCCCCTATTTTGACCGGAACCGAGGTTGGACTCTTCGTACACATCGGTCAGGGGGCCTAAAGATGGCTTAGTGAATCACCGAAACTGGTAGCCAAATCAAATAACAGTCTGGAAATTAGACGGCTGAAAGGTGTTTGATCTGGCATTCTGTACTGAAGAGCGAGTCCCACAACAGTCTCTGAAAAGATGGACATACAGAGTCGTCTATTCCATGTCAGTAGACCTAGAGCAGGGGTCACCAAACTTTTTAGTTGGCGGGCCACATTGACTCCTCCACGAAGTCACAAGGACCAAGATCTACCTAGTGGGATTAAAGCACCCTAGCGCTCCATGATCACCGTAATGTAAGGCTAAAGGAAAGATGAAATCGCAAAAATCTAAGGTTGTGGGAATAGCTATTACTGAAACGAACTTCGATTTTTATTTAATTACATAATTTTTATTGGTGAGCGTACCTGACCGAAATTCTGGCGTATTTTATTATGGCGAATTTCACCGACAAAAAAGTATGTCACTGCACATTCTTCACGAAAGCGTCCTGCAAAGTTAACGAAATCTCAAAATCATTGTTAGTAACACTATTACTGCAAGACGTAATAGAGGTAGAGTATGTCAACGCATTGTTATTTCAAGCAGCGCAACAATAAATTTAGTTATGTAGTCTTGTAGCGAGTAGCAGAGCCAATGTCGCGGCGTATTGGTCGCGATAGGCCACCAAACTCAATTGTTGTCAGTATAGGTACCACCTCAAATATTTGGCGGGCCGGATACCGGGGATGTCCGGCCAGCTAACGCGGGCCGGTTTGCTGGCTCTCGCGGGCCGGCTTCGGCCGCGGGCCGTAGTTTGGAGACCCCTGACCTAGAGGCTCGAGAAATTCAACTAGTACTACGGAACCACTGTGCCAGTAGATGACAGAGTGCTGGCCAGTTAGTGCCGCTCACCTGCTGCCTCCTTGCGCCGCTTGGGCCTCTCGGGCTCTGCGGAGAGGTCAGTGAGGCTGGCGGAGAGCGGCTGCGCGGGTCCGCCGCCGTCTGCGGCGAGCCCCCTGGCCCTGCGGCCGCGGCCGGGCAGGCGCAGCGAGCGGAAGCCGTCGCCGAGGTCTACGCTGGCCGAGCAGTGCACGGCGTCCGCCTGCTGGAGCGCGCGCCGCGCCTCGGCCGCGCCCTCGCGACGCGACAGTCGACGCCGCACGGGCAGCCGCAAGCTGCCGCCCTCGCCAGGGACGCGCGGCGCCGCGACGGTGCCTGCAACGAGGGGGGGGCGCTGCTCAGCCGACTACTCTGGTGTCCGGAAATTTTCCGAGGTCGCATTTATTTTGCCACAAAACGGCATAAGCAAGTGATACTGAAGTAGAAACAATGTAAAGAATACAGAACATAAACAACTGCAACTTTTATTTATTTATTGTCTTTTTTGCATATGGTCACCAACTGGTGCCTTTTGCAAACGTCATAGCATTTTTATAAAATTTTTGTACAAACAGTAGGAATTTGCAATTCACATTGCAATGGTACTTGAATTACGTAACCATTACGGCACCTCAACTCAACCTCTCGATACCAGTAATATCCTACTGTGTGTCTGTAAAGTACTTGACATATTTCTGAGACAACATTCAGATTTGATTTCATTAATGTAGAAGTACTTTGATTCATCGATATGTTTATATTGCAATGATATTATTCTTATGTATATTCTTTCTTTTGTCACTATGATCTTTGACGTACTTGTAACTCGATTTTTGGGCGCGTAAGCGATTATTAGTTAGTAGTTAGAGAGTCGGACCTTGAGAAAGTCAAGTCTTGGACGTCATGTTGGAAAGACGCATAACGTAGTCAGCTTATAAAATGTGAACTTGAACAGTGAGGAAGATGTTTTCAAGTATGTTTTCCATTATGGAGTGATGTTTTCTGTGTTACGTTATATTGCAGCAAAAGTAATAAAAAAGAAGTGTAACTTAAATTCGGAGTGCTGATTAATTTTTTACATCACCATTGTCCCGCAAAGGTTTAATATTCAAGAATGGTTTGTGAAACACATCTATAAAACTTTTGAATATCGCATGATAAAACCTAGGCCTCTTTGCATCCGAGCTTGGAATCATCACCACCTAGATTTTCGTCGATTGAGCCATGATTTTACAACGAGACTAGCGTGGGAAACACGAAAAGATGAGTGCCTAGTTTATTCATTATTACATGAAATGACTTTATTAACTGTGCTCTAATGACACCTGCTACATAATAACTTTGTTGTTGCCCGAAGATGCAGTATTTAGTAGCGTGAGCAACACCATAATTATTATTAAATTTTGACCTTTGTTGTGGTAGGGTTGTTAGAACATTTACAAGAAGCCACTTAAGGGTGACACACTTGGCAATATATGGTAAAGTACTTCATAATGCAACATACAGTTGTTACATAGTATAGGTATCTGAATTTACAGCATGTTGTTACAAAAATAATATATATTAAAATCACCTCAGAATAGTACATCGTATAGATAGAAGAGTTAGGCCTACATTTAAGAATAGCTACATTTTAATATCAGTATTCATTCAGTGAGTACAAACATTTGAGAGTTAAGAATGATTTTAATTCCCTTTTGAATACTTTACCTCTGTGGCATCTTATAGCACTTGTCTGTTTATTAAACCATATCTTGCCTTTTATCCAAGGACTATGATCTGTTGTCTTTAGTTCTGTTTCTGAAGAAGCAATCTTTTTGTCTTGTGTTATGGGTATTCACGTCAGAGCACTTAGCTTCATTATTTTTATGGTCCACAAAGAATGTTATCACTTTGTACTGATACAAAGAGTATACTGTTAGATATTTATGTTGTACAAAGGTTTCCCCACATGAATCTCTGTATCCTAGTCGATGCATGGTCCTGATTGCTCTTTTCTGCCGTGTTAGGATTCTGTTCATGTGTCTATCAGCAGCACATCCCCATAACTCTACTCCATAATTAATATATGCAAATATAGTCCCATAATAAGCAGGTTTTAATGTTTGTCCAGAGACTTATTTTGATAGTTTGCTAATTAAGTGCAGTGAACTGCTGATTTTATTGCATACAACATTGGTATGTTCTACCCATCTAAGATTTTCGTCTAGGTACATCCTCAAAAATTTACATTTGTCGGTGTCTACTTTTTCAGATGCCACTTATATTATCAATACAGATTTGGTGTGAAATACCAAGTTTAAATGGTAATAGCCGGGATTTGCTAATATTGACTTTTAGACCTTGATCATGGAAGTAAGTGGTTGTTTGACTTAAGCCATAAGTTGCAGCCAATGTCAAGTCATTAGTTTGTTTGCAAAAGAACAAAAGTGAGGTATCATCTGCATAACTTACTAGTTGGGAGTGCAGAGGTGCCTCTAAATCATTAATGTAGACCACGAAAAGGAAAGGGCCCAATACGGAGCCCTAAGGTGCACCTTGTTTTACTGTTTCATAGCTGGATTGGAAATGTTTGATCTGACCATTAATTTCATAACTCAGCTTTGTACACTGCCTATGATTGGTTAGATAAGTGATCAGCTTGCAAAAATGTAGATTCTGACAACTGTTGGTTGGTTGGTTTGGGGAAGGAGACCAGACAGCGAGGTCATCGGTCTCATTGGATTAGGGAAGGACGGGGAAGGAAGTCGGCCGTGCCCTTTGAAGGGAACCATCCCGGCATTTGCCTGGAGCGATTTAGGGAAATCACGGAAAACCTAAATCAGGATGGCCGGACGCGGGATTGAACCGTCGTCCTCTGACAACTGTTAACGTGCTCAATATGGGGTGCGACCACCTCTGACACCAATACAGGCCTGACAAAGACGGGACATGCTGTGAATGACGCCATGAATCTCAGATTGAGGCAATAACGCCCATTCGTCCTGCAGAGCTGCTGACAAGTCTTGGAGAGTGGTTGGTGGATGCTGACGTGGTGCAGCCCGTCTCCCTAGTGCATCCCAGACACGCTCTATGGGTTTCACAGCGGGAGAGCGAGCAGGTCATGCCATGCTTCCAATACCTTCCGTTTCCAAGAAAACATCAACTACCACTGCTTTAGCCGGTCAAGCATTATCGTCCACCAGTACGAAGTCTGGCCCAGAGCACCTCGTAACAACTGCACGTGAGGTCCCAAGATGGCATTACGATACCTGACAGCAATTAAACCCTGGCGAATCACCTGTGCAGTTTGATAAAGAGATGTTCGAGTCGTCAGCATAAACCGTGCCCACACAATTAGGCATCGTCCTCGATATCGGTCTCTTCACACAACGTATGGGTCCAGAAATCGTGCTACACGTGCCCTCCAGATGCGAATCCGCTGAGAATCACTCTCCAGACCAAATCGGGACCTATCTGCGAAAAAAACATTGGCCAACCGTTCGGCCGCCCAGGTGGCATGTTGACGGCTCCACTCTAGACAGGCCACAGGTAAAGAGACAGCAGGTCTCCAACAACAAAGGCCACTCTGCTGAAGTATTCTGTTCAGCGTTTGCCTTGATACGACACGTCCAGGGGGTGCTGTGAGGTTAGATGCCAGTTGAAGTGCAGTACTGACACTGTACCGTCGTGCCCTTACAGCCAAATAACGGTCCTAGTCTCAGGGATACAGTTTCGGTCTCTATAAACTGTTGCCTCATCCGAGAAACAACAGAACGATTCACATTAAGCCATCGGACCACATCAGTTTGCCACTCTGCTGCTTCCATTCTTCCTACGGCCCTCCACAGCAGAGACTCTGTAGGTGTGTGCTCTATGCCACACTGCACCGTCTCTGATTCTGCACCCAGCGATTGTGGATGTGGGACTACCATGCAAACACTACCGCGCTTGATAACTGCCCTGACGTCATTGCTGGCGTGGTTGTCCGTTGATCGGAATGCCATCTTCCTTGCACAACATGATCGTAACGACATCTGTTGACAGTTTGTATGATCATATCGTGAGTTCCAAACAGGACGAGCTTGTTGCTTTTATTTTGGACCACAGCGTACATTACATTTAAGCCAAATGATAGTAGAGTCCCGAAAGCTGTATCAGGCAAGGTACAAGCAGTCAACAAGAATGGGTTTAATCCTTTGGAGAACAACAGCCACTGTCTTCAGAAGGCACTTTTGGAACCAGGGAGCAACGGTTCAAAAGTTCAAATGGCTCTGAGCACTATGGGACTTAACTTAGAACTACTTAAACCTAACTAACCTAAGAACATCACACACATCCATGCCCGAGGCAGGATTCGAACCTGCGACCGTAGCGGTCGCGCGGTTCCAAACTGTATCGCCTAGGACCGCTCGGCCACTCCGGCCGGTAGCTATGGTTCAGATATTGGGAAGTCCTAGAGAAGCACTTCCATAACAAACGGAGTCGGTTAAGAGCCACAAAATTACTTCTCAATGGAAAACAAAACAAAAAAAGAGAGAGAGAGAGATAAAACAACCTATGAATATGCCGAGTACAACAGTACTAACAAAGGGAGGCCACGGCGTTGGGATCACGGAGTTACTTCAAACTTTGTGGATCTTCAATATGCCGTTAAAAGAACGTAAGTAGTAAGCTGCACTACACTGGCAATTCTGAAAAAATCGCAAGAGAAGTTTTACGCGTCTCTTATATAAATGATGTTCCTGTGCGAAGATCCCGGCTGCAAGAAGTCATTGTGGTCAGGCGATTAGCGTTAATGCGTTGCTAGAAGATCATGGACGAGGCGAAGTCCTCGCGCGTTGACTCCTGCTCACTCTGCCTGCGCGCTCCATCTGCCGGCAGGCGATGCCTGCAACTCTTATCACACCTCCGCACCTTCTCCCTCTTTATCTACGGCCTCACACCTCTTAGCTTACTTTTAGTACTATTGTTATTATTTCTCTCCACATCTTGTTAATAAAGGCTTTTGCACGCCTTGTTACAGTGTAATCTCTTATGTTGGTTCCGCCGAATGGATGGCCATCCTGTTGTATTTATGCTTGCACAAATAAAGATGTTTTGCTTCCTTAACCCGTTGCCTGCATAAAAAGGTTCGAATCCTGCCAAAACGTATTATTAAATCTTTTTTTTCATCACTGGTCAGATTGTTTAATTTATGACATTTGAGTGGTAATATAACGAAAAAAAAAAACCACGTGCATTTTCATGAAGTTGTAGTGAATTTCGTGTGTTATTTGACTATTTACTATTTGTCATTAAATTTTCAGGGACGGGGGACAAGCTTGGAAAGCCCAAGCCAAACCACGATAGATAATGATGCGAATGACGTTATTCACAATCAGTAATACAGTAAGTCACAATTTTGCCAGACCAAAAGAGTGATATAAATTACTTATTGAACGTGCTCTCGGCCTCACACGTTGCAAGACGGTATTTGACATACAGACGTGGAAAACTTAAATTGAAATTTCATGCAAATAAATGTGTATTGTTTTCATTATGTTACCCTTCAAATGTCATATAATTTAAATAATGTGACCAGTAATGAAAAAATTAATCAATAAGTTTGAACGGGAGTCGAACCGTCGCCTCATAACGCGATCGTTTTACGAAGTTTGAACGCTAACTACTTGCCCTCAATGAAGTTTGCCGTCCAGCCCCTACGCACAGGTACATAGCCTGCATAATAGATTGAGTTGGGTTGTTTGGGGAAGGAGACCAGACATCGAGGTCATCGGTCTCATCGAATTAGGGAAGGACGGGGAAGGAAGTCGGCCGTGCCCTTTCAAAGGAACCATCCCGGCATGTGCCTGGAGCGATTTAGGGAAATCAAGGAAAACCTAAATCAGGATGGCCGGACGCGGGATTGAACCGTCGTCCTCCAGATTGCGAGTCCAGTGCGCTAGCCACTGCGTCACCTCGCTCGGTTTACATAATAGACGCGGAAAACTTCTCTTGCGGTTTTCTCGGAATTGCCAGGATAGTGCGCATTATATTGTTTCAGTGGCCTGCTACAGGTGTATAAAGTTTGAAGTAAATCTGTGAGCCCAATGTCTTTGTTTCCCTTGTAAGATCTCGTCTGTAATCCCGAAACTCCGCACGCTGCAAACAATTCAATTGAATTTTGTATCATTTTTAACGTTTGTATTTATACTCTTCAACGAAACAACGTAAGAACATCAAAAAATGGTTCAAATGGCTCTTAACACTATGGGACTTAACATCTGATACGGTCGCAGGTTCGAATCCTGCCTTGGGCATGGATGTGTGTGATGTCCTTAGGTTAGTTAGGTTTAAGTAGTTCTAAGTTCTAGGGGACTGATGACCACAGCAGTTGAGTCCCATAGTGCTCGGAGCCATTAACTTAACATCTGAGGTCATCAGTCCCCTAGAACTTAAAACTACTTAAACCTAACTAAGGACATTACACACATCCATGCCCGAGGCAGGATTCGAACCTGAGACCGTAGCGGTCGCGCAGTTCCAGACTGAAGCGCCTAGAACCGCTCGGCCACACCGGCCGGCCGTACAGAATTACTGTTGTGTTTTGTCACTAGCTATTTATCATTGTGGAAGAGCCTTAGCCAAAGAAAGTTAATACACACATCGAAAAAAGTTTTGCATCACCCCAGTTCCCAGAACTCCTGAAGGTAGACGTTGGTTGTAGATACTGTATCACAGACACAGTCCCTTTGACCAGAGATGTTGCTATACCAGTCCAAAGATGAAAACAACCATGCATGAGCAGCGTCTATTAGAGGGAGGGGGTCCGACAGCTATCAGGAAGGAGGAAAACGGCTTGTGTTTTCTGTAGTTCAACCATGCCTAGACGGTCAATACCACGGTTCGCTACTTTGTGCCAGGAAGGGCTCTCAACAAAGGAAGTGTCCAGGCGTCTCGAAGTGAACCAAAGCGACGTCGTTCGGACATGGAGGAGATACAGAGAGGCAGGAAGTGTCTATGACATGGCTAGCTCAGACTGCCAAAGGGCTACTACTGCAGTGGATGACCGCTACCTACGGATTACGGCTCGGAGGAACACTGACAGCAACGCCACCATGATGAATAATGCTTTTCGTGCAGCCACAGGACATCGTGTTACGACTCAAACTGTGTGCAGTTGGCTGCATGATGCGCACCTTCACTCCCGACGTCCATGGCGAGGTCCATCCTTGCAACCACGACAACATGCAGCGCGGTACAGATGGGCCCAGCAACATGCTGAATGGACCGCTCAGGATTGGCATCACGTTCTCTTCACCGATGTGTGTCGCATATCCCTTCAACCAGACAACCGTCGGAGACGTGTTTGGAGGCAACCCGCTCAAGCTGAACGCCTTACACACACTGTCCAGCGAGTGCAGCAAGGTGGAGGTTCCCTCCTGTTTTGGGGCGGCATTATATGGGGCCGACGTACGCCGCTGGTGGTCATGGAAGGCGCCGTAACGGCTATACGATACGTGAATGCCATCCTCCGACCGATAGTGCAACCATATCGGCAGCATATTGGAAAGGCATTCGTCTTCATGGACTACTATTCGCGCCCCCATCGTGCACATCTTGTGAATGACTTCCTTCAGGATAACGACATCGCTCGACTAGAATGGCCAGCACGTTCTCCAGACATGAACCCTATCAAACATGCCTGGGACAGATTGGAAAGGGCTGTTTAGGAAATACGTGACCCACCAACCAGTCTGAGGGATCCTTGCCGAATGGCCGTTGAGGAGTCGGACAATCTGGACCAACAGTATCTTGATGAACTTGTGGATAGTATGCCACGACGTATCAGGCATGCATCATTGGAAGAGGGCGTGCTACTGGCTATTAGAGGTACCTGTGTGCTCAGCAATCTGGACCACCACCTCTGAAGGTCTCACTGTATGGTTGTACAACATGCAACGTGTGGTTTTCATGAGCAATAAAAGGGGCGAAAATGATGTTTATGTTGGTCTCTATTCCAATTTTCCCTACAGGTTCCGGAACACTCGGAACCGAGGTTGAACCGTAAGTTTACTTTCAAAATCTTACTACTTACAAATTTACTTTATTTACTAGCGATTCATCAAGAACATTAACACATTTAATCACACTAGGTGAGCGTGGAAGTAGTTGCCAGGAAGTAACTGATGGAAAATGAAACTACTTTTAACAAATGTGAATTTTATTCCTAAAAGCTTTTTCAAAAACAGATTTAAATTTATAAGCAGAAAAGCACCCTCGAAGTATAAAGTTACAATTTTATGTAGAGGCAGAAAGAACAACATTAACAGTAAGAGCCTTCGGGCTGAGAAGCTTGCTTGCTCCCTTTCAACACGGCCGTAGTCATGACCGCTAACAACAACCTCTGAAAGAGTACACTGGTGCAAATCTGCAACACACCAGATTACTTTAAACTAAAATTTTTTAAGAACTCAGTCAAACACGTAAACTATGCACCCAATAAGAGGGATGGAAATGGTACAACACTCAAATTATTTGCCGCCGAAAGTGCAATTTTTTTAGAGGCCTCTTACGGTGGAAGAGTGGCAACCTTGTAACCTAAAATGACTATTTAAATAAAACCCATAAAATGCAGATTTACATAAAATGCACAACATGCTCTACATTACACATATACCACATCGCAAGATGATAGGCAAGATAATAACATATTTCAAGAATTCGGCCTTTAAGCAATAAATTCGTTAACACCGAATCCGACAAATATGATGCAGCTATTAACACATGGCAGATTGATAGGGAGGGGGGGGGGGGTTACTAAACAACCCGAATCGCAGATTGCTCTAAACCTCTCCAATTCCACAAGGGAAAAACGAATCACCCAATTGACAAATAACCACCTTCCTGCGTGTGGGCAAACTGAGAAGAATGGTGGGACGACCCCCAAACAAAGCGGCTAACTTCTAATAAACTGCGATTTCTGGCGCAGCACCCCCAACGCTCTCCCGAACCGTTCGCTGCCAGTCGCTTCCACGGACGCAGGAAGGCGCGCCGATCTCCGATCTCACAGCGTCGCAGCTCACCCCCGCCAGCCCGATGTCGTGGTTTCGCTCCTGTTGCTCTCGTGTGAACCGCGAAGACACTACCCCTCTCTATACGGCGCTGCCCACTGGACTCACGTAGGGACCTCACATGCGCCGACGCTCAAGGCGGACAAGTCATCTTGTGTCTCCGTGCGCGACCGACCATCCGACCGATCCAACCGCCGATGACCGTTGTCCGAGCAACTCGAGGAGACTGGCGGCCTAACGCGCAGACTCAGATGCAGCAACTCAGCCCCGACCGGGCGACCACTAGCTGATTTCTGTTACTGGCGGAGTGGCAAGACTCCCATTTTCTGGCTTTAAAGTTTGATCCAAACGGCAGACATACTAGCACTCCGACGACAGACAGACACTAACTGCCGCACAAATGCAAACGAGAGACAGACCAGCAACTGGTGACGCGAGACTGACCTAGCCTCACTCCGACTGACTCCCTTCCGAGGTTTTTTTTTCCCTTTATTGAGTTTCGATTCCCCCTAAAGGGGGCGGGCTGGCAGCAGCTTATTACACCGCTCTTCAGCCTCCCTTCCGAGCTGATAGTGCCCCGTAAGTGCACGTGAACAGACAACCTTTCCGCTTTCCCACCAGAGGGAGACACCAAAGCTGCGATTACCACAGCGGCGCCACCGCCAGAAACGGAGGGCGACTGCTTCACACAACGCGCTGCGGCACGCTCTTCAAAGCAGCAATTTTTTACCACGGCTCAGAGGTGATCCATAACTTTTTTGATGTGTGTATAACAGTTTACAAATTTGTGAAGCTATGCAGAAAATAGATTTGTTGCCAATCAAAGATTCGTAATGCAGGCAATATATGATCATCTACAGAGTGCTACAAAACGATAGAGCCAGACTTAGAGGAGTTGTAGAGGGTGCCGTGAGGAACAAACTGAGGACAGGAACCCGTGTCCGGAAACGTCATCCAACAACGCTGCAGAGCGGCGAAGACATATGCGCGGCGCCTGCCGATAGGCCACCCCTTCTACAGCAAAGGCTGACGGAGCGGAGGCGGCACGTCTCGCAATGTTGTTCGTTGGTCAGTGATCGCGACTGACTGCCACGATCTCTAGTGGAGAAGATGGAGCTAGCTGCTTCGTACAGAGGCTTTGTCTCTTGTGACCCCAACGCTCTAATGTCTCAGTGGCTGATGATGTCGGACGCGCATTTCCATCCGCAGTTTATTCTTTTCCTTTATACCGGGAAACACTGGCGATTTTACTGTTCAAGGAGAAACATTGTGACGTATCAATGGAGTAGTGGTTCTGGGGTTTATTGAAACTCCAATGAACGAAGTTTCATGCTTTTATTAAAAACAAATATTTAAACAGAAATCTCAAGAGGTGAACCCCGCGCTAACCTCACAAGAGAATTGACAAAACAATTTAATTACAGAATGTTTTTTAAATGCGAATTTTAAGATCAATGAGCAGGGAAAACTAGAATTTAAACTTTCATTCCTCTTTTACTTTTAAGGGTGTAGGATGTTAAACGGGCCGACTGGGAGCAGGAGAAGTACCACGGACATTTTAAATTTTTAAAAAAAATGCTGTAAGCACTATGGAACTTAACATCTGAGATCATCAGTCCCCTAGACTTAGAACTACTTAAACCTAACCAACCTGAGGACATCACATACATCCATGCCCGAGGCAGGATTCGAACCTGTGACCATAGCAGCAGCGCATTTTAATTTCCACTGTCTATGCTTTTACAAATAAATTCATAAAACTTTGTCAGCATGACGAGGGAGGATTCAGGATTAACATTGTCTACGCAGCAGCTAGCTCCATCTTCTCCACAGCCGCGAGTGGCAGTCAGTCGCGATCGCTGAACAACAAAGCGTCGTTGGATGACTTTTCCGCAAACGGTTCCTATCCTCAATTTGTTCCTCACGACATCCTCTACAACTCCTCTTGGTCTGTCTATATCGTATTGTAACATCCTGTGTGTGTGTGTGTGTGTGTGTGTGTGTGTGTGTGTGTTTGTTTCCTTCTAATAAAGTTTGTTCTCTGTAGTCAAATAAAGGAAATTAATAACTCCATGTTACTGTTTTTCTTCCTCATGCCACGTAAAATCGTTTCACTCACATTGAACATTTTTACAAGCGTTTAGGCACTTGACCATCACATCAAGTTTCGAAAATGGTTGAGCGTTTACATGGGAGCGAATATCGAGTGCGGAAAAGGAAGTCCTGTAGCGACATTTCCAAAATCCTTATTTAAATGTTTGCGCGACCGGCTATAAGCTTTATTGGGAATTCTATTTACAACAACCGGATTTGGAAGTGCTGTGAAAACGCAGTAAATGTGTGGACACTCAGTTGTAGCCACATGGCACTAGAGTAAAGAGCAGCCAGGTTATTACTACAGCATCTGACACTCCCACAGAACTAACATCTTAACATATGTTGTTAGTGCTTATCACGTAGTGTCCGCGCCCGCCACTAGAATAACGTGGCGTACACGCACAGCTGTGGCGAGGCAGAGGGTGAGCTCTGTGTGACGTGAACTGGTCTTGGTGTCGAGGACATTACTGTGATTACACCTGAAGACACTGGGACTGGGCAGAGAGCGCGGCTTGGGTGCTGGCAGGTTGGGCGGGAAAAAAAGGGCGAAGGTCCGCCGGACTGCAAAATATGACCGTCTCGAACTCCGACCGCCGCGAGAAAATACAAGTCGACGATGCACCGTGTTTAATCTTATTGAAAAAATCAGATCACCCCTCCGCTACCACAGTGCCTATTCATTGAGTATTTAGTACGCTATGAGTTCGATTTAGCATTATATACGACATACTCCACAAAAAGGTGCGCTACAGTCGTGGCTGAAGCAATGATTTGCTCTGAAGATGGTTTATGTGTTCTGATCTTGGCGGTGAAAAATAACAAGAGCGTATACTCAACGGTCAGCAAGGCTGTGAATGAGCACTCTTACAGCTGTACGCCTATGACGCGCCTATCGTCTAGCAGAAACCACTTCTCTGTCCTTCACAACTGTAGTGATAATTCGCTATTTTCACGTGTTGACATTAATGTGTATACAGGGTTATTACAAATGATTGAAGCGATTTCACAGCTCTACAATAACTTTATTATTTGAGATATTTTCACAATGCTTTGCACTCACATACAAAAACCCAAAAAGTTTTCTTAGGCATTCACAAATGTTCGATATGTGCCCCTTTAGTGATTCGGCAGACATCAAGGCGATAATCAAGTTCCTCCCACACTCGGCGCAACATTTTCCCATCAATGAGTCCGAAAGCATCGTTGATGCGAGCTCGCAGTTCTGGCACGTTTCTTGGTAGAGGAGGTTTAAAACACTGAATCTTTCACATAACCCCACAGAAAGAAATCGCATGGGGTTAAGTCGGGAGGGCGTGGACGCCGTGACATGAATTGCTGATCATGATCTCCACCACGACCGATCCATCGGTTTTCCAATCTCCTGTTTAAGAAATGCCGAACGTCATGATGGAAGTGCGGTGGAGCACCATCCTGTTGAAAGATGAAGTCGGCGCTGTCGGTCTCCAGTTGTGGCATGAGCCAATTTTCCAGCATGTTCAGATACACGTGTCCTGTAACGTTTTTTTTCGCAGAAGAAAAAGGGGCCGTAAACTTTAAACCGTGAGATTGCACAAAACACGTTAACTTTTGGTGAATTGCGAATTTGCTGCACGAATGCGTGAGGATTCTCTACCGCCCAGATTCGCACATTTTGTCTGTTCGCTTCACCATTAAGAGAAAATGTTGCTTCATCACTGAAAACAAGTTTCGCACTGAACGTATCCTCTTCCATGAGCTGTTGCAACCACGCCGAAAATTCAAAGCTTTTGACTTTGTCATTGGGTGTCAGGGCTTGTAGCAATTGTGAACGGTAAGGCTTCTGCTTTAGCCTTTTCCGTAAGATTTTCCAAACCGTCGCCTGCGGTACGTTTAGCTCCGTGCTTGCTTTATTCGTCGACTTCTGCGGGCCACGCGTGAAACTTGCCCGCACGGGTTCAACCGTTTCTTCGCTCACTGCAGGCCGACCCGTTGATTTCCCCTTACAGAGGCATCCAGAAGCTTTAATCTGCGCATACCATCGCCGAGTGAGGTTAGCATTTGGTGGATCTTTGTTGAACTTCGTCCTGAAGTGTCGTTGCACCGTTATGACTGACTGATGTGAGTGCATTTCAAGCACGACATACGCTTTCTCTGCTCCTGTCGCCATTTTGTCTCACTGCGCTCTCGAGCGCTCTGGGGCAGAAACCTGAAGTGCGGCTTTAGCCGAACAAAACTTTATGACTTTTTCTACATATCTGTAGTGTGTCGTGACCATATGTCAATGAATGGAACTACAGTGAATTTATGGTTCAAATGGTTCAAATGGCTCTGAGCACTATGGGACTCAACTGCTGAGGTCATTAGTCCCCTAGAACTTAGAACTAGTTAAACCTAACTAACCTAAGGACATCACAAACATCCATGCCCGAGGCAGGATTCGAACCTGCGACCGTAGCGGTCTTGCGGTTCCAGACTGCAGCGTCTTTAACCGCACGGCCACTTCGGCCGGCTACAGTGAATTTATGAAATCGCTTCAATCATTTGTAATAGCCCTGTACAGGTCTCGACGCAAATTGAAAAATGCACCCTTTTCAGAGTAAAAGCTTCCCCCCCCCCCCCCCCCACTATGTGTCTGTGCTTTAACACACACATGTGTTGCCACCCTATTATCCTCGAAACGCTATCTATCGACAGAATGAACCTGTCGCTAGATGTTGGAGGATAGACTGAAGATTCACAGCAGACACTGTGTAATACTTATAGATGGGGCACTTGGCCATAATGTAACGTTTCCTTACTGTGCAGCGTATTTACAGACTGGAATCTTTCACTTTTCAGTAGAAAGTCCCCGGAAACGAATCCATTTTGTAAATGATACAGGTGAAGCGTCTGACTTACACGAAGACACTTACTACCCTGGCCTCTGAGTGACGGGTTGAGATGGTTAAAACACGGGCGTCGTGATCCAAAGGAGCGAGGTTCAAATCCCCGCCTGGCTATCCTGAAGTAGATTTTACGTGATTCCTATAAATCACCACATACAAATGCGCGGTTGATACTTACACAGGTTCACAGCTGGATTTATTTCCAGTTCTCGTCCAATCTGTGGGCGTACGAATGTCCAGAGACCCTACCGACTACTGTCTCCCTGGTAGTGGCAGCGCGCGAACACACGTTTCAGACCGACAGGCAGATGTGGTCTGGTAATATCTTGCAAGGAAATAAAAACAATAAATAAATAAATAAAAATTGGACGGTGTTATTTACCGTGGTATAGCTGGGAAGATAAACTGACGAAGACGGAGCCTTTTTGAAACTGACCGTAGTATCGGGTATAATAAGAACTGAGAATAAAATTATCCTCGATGTTATCTAAGGACTAGTCCTGACGACATGTCGCCCCATTGACTTGGTGAAATGACGAAAACCTAAATTTGGAGCGCCTAGGAAGGTAGTAAACCCAATTGTTCCGTACTAGTAGGGCCATCCCTCTTTCACACAAAAAATGAGAAGCCTTTTAACTGCGTACCGACATCGGTTTCCATCGTAGAGGGTGGCAGCCAGTCAAGGAATATTTTAGAGAATTGGTTTAAAAATTTTTATTTCAAAAACCCCAGAGAAATCTTTACAAGTTTTCTCCCAGAGAAACTTTCACTGTGCCGCCTTCGTGACACAAGTTGCCTGGCTTTCAGAACAGAGGCAGCTCTGTCCAGTTAAAGCCGCTAACAAGAGACGCCTTGCCCTCTGCTGAAATCGCTAGCGAATTCGCGGCATCGGTTTTAGCCAACAGCGTGCGTGATGCAGGTCACATGTGTGGACGCTGTAGGATTCTTCACTGCAGAACACAGTTGCTTTTCCCTCTTGTGATCCGAAGCTCGAGCAGAACAGACGTCTTTCTTGGGAGGCAGAGCCTCCGGCTCTGCGCCCCGTGACCGGCCACCAACATAAATTAACCTGAACCACCTCCCCTTCCGTTGCCCACTTATTTAGTTGTTCTTCCTCCTAGAGTGGCCTACACCTGGTAACTTCCGACCCTAGGCAAGCCCCTTATATTCTGTACACCGAAATATATTCTCTTTATCTGACTTAATTTCCTGTTCTGTCATTTAACGGCATCCCTGCATGCCCACTTACAACTCCTGACCGCTGACCTCCTGTACATTGCCGTCGTAAGCCGGATGCAGCAACCGTCTCCACTTTTCCCTGCACGTGTACACTGTGGCATATGTGATTTTCAAAACTAAAAACATCGAGGATAGCCGATTAAAAACACACTCATGATAGATACTGAATTGTCGTAAATACAAAACTACGTCCAAAAGTAAATATCGTTACTTTCCTTTGGTACCAATTTCGTTTTCTCGATTTTTATTCCCAACTCGTTAGGTATTGCAAACATAGATTCTAGTTTCATAATAGTGCTCAATATCAAAAATGTTATATGTCCACCATTTCCATAACACAGCTCTACAAAATAAAATTTTTTTTTCGTTGCCAGGGAAGTTTGAACGAAAATGGGATATTGTTATGATACTCATTCCGAGTATATTTGTACTTTTTCCAAATTGGCTCTGGTTTTTGAGATATAGGTTATTTGTGGAAATGAGAGTTTCATGTGGATAATATCGACTGCAGGGTCCATATATGGTGTAATGTATTTGCTACCTGTTTTTTAACTAGTGATATTGTACTATCTTTATTAAACAATTGTGCTCAGGGAGTGCATCTGTGTGGTTGAGGATTACATCATGCAAACACCACACTGTCAGCATGTGTTCAGTCCTGTTGTGCGGTGTGTGTGTTGAAGATATTGAGGGTTGTGCAGATTTGAATTCGGCGGTACTCGACATTCATTTGTTGGCCGAGGTAATCCCCGCAACAGCCGATAGGTAGCGTTCAGTGTAAACAAGAAAAATGGCGATGGTCGAAAGTCACACACATGTGCAGTGCAGCTTCAAGGAGATAGAACCTTTTCATCGTGACGTAGCAAATAAGAGGTGAGTATTCATTTCACACAAAACAATTAATGATGTTTGTTGGATGTGATTGACATGCAAATACAAGAAAGTTCTGCATAATATGTAGTATTTGTGCAATTTTGTTTTAGGAAAACATGAGTTCTTCACGCCGTCATTGGGTGAACCATCCAGATGAGTTCTGCTACATTTGTGGTGAATACGTTCTTCAAAAGAACAGGAAGAATATCACTCCTTTTGTGAAGGAAGCGTATCTGGCATATTTCGGAATTAAACTTGGAGATCAAGTCAAGGCGTGGGCACCCCATAAAGTTTGTAAATTCTGTGTGGAGTGCTTACGGCAGTGGACAAAACGAAAAAGGAAAAGCTTAAACTTCGGAGTGCCTATGGTATGGCGAGAGCAGAAGAACCATACAGATGATTGCTATTTTTGCATTGTTAATGTGAAAGGTTTTAATAGGTTCAAAAAACGAAAGCGGGAATATCCCGATTTGGAGTCAGCAAGAAGACCGGTGGTGCACAGCAACGATGTTCCTGTACCAACCTTCACAACATTATCCACGCTAACGTCATCAGATGACGATGTGCACGGCGAGGAATGTACAAGTAGTGGTTCGGAATACGAAGGACGTGAGACACAACCCCAGCAGTTCGACCAGAAGGAGCTCAGTGACTTGATACGAGAACTCAATCTTTCAAAGCAAGCATCAGAACTCTTAGCATCCAGGCTTAAGGAAAAGAACTGTCTTCATCCAAGTGTTAAAATAACAGCTTACCGGACGAGAGAAGAAAACCTTCTTCCATACTTCAACCAAGAAGAGGTTATAGTGTATTGCAGCAATATACCTGGACTTTTACTTGAATTGGGGCTGCCGGAATATAGACCAGAGGACTGGCGTCTCTTCATAGACAGTTCCACTAGAAGTTTAAAATGTGTTCTCCTACACAATGGCAATCGTTACGCATCTATTCCAATTGCCTACTCAACAAAACTTTGTGAAGCATATGCTAACATCAAGATGGTTCTGCAGAAAATTCAGTATATGCAGCACCAGTGGTTGATTTGTGTTGATTTGAAAATGGTGAACTTCTTGCTTGGACAACAAAGTGGATACACAAAGCACCCATGTTTTATCTGCATGTGGGATAGCAGGGCAAAGCACGAACATTGGAAGCAGAAAACATGGCCTCCAAGGGAACATATGGCTGTTGGTGAAGCAAACATCATTAATGAACCTCTGGTTAGTAGGGACAAGATTGTTCTTCCACCATTACATATTAAGTTAGGACTAATGAAGCAATTCACCAAATCTTTAGACAGAAATGGTAATTGCTTCACATACATCTGCAATCCGTTCCCTGGACTCAGTAGTGAAAAACTTAAGGCAGGAATATTTGATGGTCCTCAAATTCGCAGGCTCATCAACGATACCAATTTTACAAAAATGGTTCAAATGGCTCTGAGCACTATGGGACTCAACTGCTGAGGTCATTAGTCCCCTAGAACTTAGAACTAGTTAAACCTAACTAACCTAAGGACATCACAAACATCCATGCCCGAGGCAGGATTCGAACCTGCGACCGTAGCGGTCTTGCGGTTCCAGACTGCAGCGCCTTTAACCAATTTAACAAGTGTCATGACTGTCACTGAAGCATCGGCCTGGAACAGTTTTGTCGCTGTTGTAAAATGTTTTTTGGGCAATCATAAAGCTCCCAATTACGAGGAACTGGTCAAAAACATGCTCACTAACTTTCAAAACTTAGGAGCTAACATGAGCATAAAATTGCACTTCCTTCACAGCCACTTGGATCGATTTCCTCGTAATCTAGGTGATTTCAGTGAGAAACAAGGAGAGCGGTTCCATCAAGATATGAAAGGAATAGAGGAAAGATATAAAGGAAGATGGGACAGGCATATGATGGCAGATTATTGCTGGAATCTGCAACGTGACTGTTCTGAAGAGACCTATAAAAGGAAAGCGTGCAGGAAGCGGTTCGTCATGGACGGAAAATGATATACTTACAGAGAAACTTTTCAATTATGTTTTATACGTGGACAAATGCCTATCAGGTTTTCATAGAAGCTATTTATAAAGATTATTTTCTTTTTTCATTGTAGTTTGTAGCGCTCGAGTTCAGTATTAGCAATTTTTTCTAATTTTTTGAATAAATCATGCATTATCTCAAAAACTAGAGCCAAACTGCATAAATGGTTGCTATATTCGTCCTCAGCACCACTAACCCATCCTAAAGCCACTCAAATATCCTTGGCAAGAATATGAGTGTTGACCAGTGTAATCACTTCCATCTTGACCAGGATGTTATCCAGTTACCAATGGAAGAGCTTTCTAGGTAGTTTCTATATAATTATCGGATCATTATGATTGGTAGTTGCAAGATATCGAATGGGGTTTATAACTAGTCCGTCCATGTCACCTAGAGACATGACTCTTCGTGTCATCATACTTGGACGCTACATTTGGGCAGTTTTCCAAATAGTGAATTAAAACTCACTAAGCCGGCCGGAGTGGCCGAGCGGTTCTAGGCGCTACAGTCTGGAACCGCGCGACCGCTACGGTAGCAGGTTCGAATCCTGCTTCGGGCGTGGCTGTGTGTGATGTCCTTAGGTTAGTTAGGTTTAAGTAGTTGTAAGTTCTAGGGGACTGATGACCTCAGAAGTTAAGTCCCATAGTGTTCAGAGCCAAAACTCACTAACATCATTTTGACAGGTACCACATATATCAAAAAGTGGACACTCTACTCATATGTCTTCGACGTTTTTTCAAACAAACATTAACAGTACTGCCATGAAGAATAGCACCGAGAGAGCGTTGCAAGACAGGGGCGTCAGTGGGATCGTTGTCGTCGAACCGTTCATGGACAACCAATCTCATACCTTCCCATTCATACAGAAAATTTGTTCAGATTAACCTAAAGGCTTCAGTGAAGTTATATATCACTATCGGATCAGATATCGAGATAGTACACAGTCAGTGGGATCGTTGTCGTCGAACCGTTCATGGACAACCAATCTCGTACCTTCCGATTCATACAGAAAGTTTGTTCAGATTAACGTAAAGGCTACAGTGAAGTTATATATCACTATCGGATCAGATATCGAGATAGTACAGCCTCCGATGAGTCACGTATGGTAATCAGAAGTGACGAAACGTTATTGCTTCTTCTGCAGAGCGGAATGGCGAGTTAGTATTGGCTAGTCTAAAGGCAGAACATCCATTGCTCTCGATCGTAGCTCTCCCAACGCGAATTTATTAGTGGACACTGACGCTGAAGACCTCAGCTAACAGCCACATTAATATTAAGAGTTGGTTGTCGTCTGAAATTGTGTGAACTGCGAGCGCCAGTCGGGTTGCAGTTCTTTAACTGAGTCTCGTGGCAGTGCTCGTTAGCACGCAGCTCGGCCGGTAGGGACCATTACGTGGTACAAGTAGTCCCTCGTTAGCGCAAATGCCGTAGCGCTCCGGCGCTGTTAGTAAAGACTTCGATTCTGTTTTGCAGATGCCGCTACCGACGTCCGTCCGATTATCCCTATGGAGATGTGCCATTAATTCCGTTGAGTCGCTGCATATGAAGATGACTCAGCGAATTTAACAGCGTCGCGACGCCAAACGATTACAGATGTGCGGCCATATTAAATCACCACGTGGCAGCTGATGAGGTACTTGGCAGCGTCGAGATTAATTACGTATTTCCTAGATACTTTCGCAATAAATAAGAGCAGAGTAGCATTCGACTATATAAAATCAGTATCTCCTTCGGATGTTGTGCTGGAAAGACACACATAAGTCACAGAAGAGGATGAGAAAATAGTACTAAATGATCAAGGAGTGTTAAAGCTTCGTTTCTCTGTAGAAGGTATACAGTACAATGGTACTAAGCCCAGGTGTTCAGAGGAGATAAAAAGAAACATATGCTTTACGTGACAGATGTCACAGTTGCACTATTTCCCCGCTTGGGGTCCATGAAGGTTTTCACCTTAGGGATGTTTAGAGATACTGCTCTAACTTCCGCGTGGTGAATATTGTTTTAGATATGTTTATCAAAACATTGTCCTACTTGCCATATTAAACCTGTGTACCGGAAGGGCACTCGAAGTCAGGCCCTTTGCCTTTTGTGAGTAAGTTCTCTAACAAATGAGCTACGCATGCATGACAGACGACCCCTCCCCTCACAAGCTTATTTACACCTGTATCTCATCGCCTACCTTCCAACAAACAGAATTTCTTTTGCGTAAGTTTCAGGACTTTTAGTGCTGGAAGATAGGATATTGCAGAAACATGGCTTAGCCATATGTAGGGTGATGAAACTGCTCCTATCGACAGGTTTTATGCAACCCACAACTCCTTCAAAAACCATGAGCAAGATTTTCACATTCATCAGGTTACCTTCCATTCAGAAGGCTGTTGCACGCAGCGACTATTATATTGACTTGTGAATAATAGAGTTCAGTTACCAGTCGTCCTTTCTAAATTTTATTGGCAGATCTAGATTTCAGCAAGAAACTAACCATTCTCAATGCACTATCATTTTTGATCAATGCATGTAATGCCTGTTGGTCGGGCTTCATCCACAGTTCATTGAGCATTATTCAATGAACTGTGGATGAAGCCTGACCAACAGGCATTACATGCATTGATCAAAAACGATAGTGCATTGAGAGTGGTTAGTTTCTAGCTGAAATCTAGATCTGCCAATAAAATTTAGAAAGGACGACTGATAGCTGAACTCTATTATTTAAAAGTCAAATTTTCGTATTCTCTCACTCGCTGTGTGCGAACTATTAGCCCTGAAGAAAAAATGAACAGGAATTTTTGTAGGAAATGTAATGTTAAATTATGTACTGCGGTACGTTTCTGCTAGAGGCCACGTTTAGAGTGTTATTCAAGAAAAGAAGGTAACCTTTCAAAGTTTTTCTTGAATAATTCGAGAACTCCAGCCTCTAGCGTAAAAGCAGCCCAGTGCAAAATTTAATTACATTAAATTTCCTACAAAAAGGTGGTATTAATTTTTTCCTGTAGGACTAATAGATTGCGCATAGCGAGAGAAGGAATATCAAAATCATGCACATGGTATTTAATAGTGCTGCCGAGACATTTTCATTTGTCAGTGGCAGAAGATGAAAAAGAAAACAAGTTATTCATTCACTCTTATCTGGTAGCACTAGTATTGAACAGACTCGTACTTATACCTGATTTCGCTCAAAATGAACGCAAACTCGTATCATAACTGCGCTGTCTACATTTTTCATAACCATGAAGGGCGTTTAACAAGTAATGTAACATATTTTTTTCTGGGAGCAGACTGGTTTTGTTCAGCATTCAAGTACACTGTATTATTGCCCACTCTTTTGGCTACAAAACCCTATTTTTCAACATAATGCGATGGCCTTACACCACCTTACCTACAGGTCCTCTATGTCCACATGGTACCTCTCTACTGACGATGTCGGAGCCAATCAGTAACCTCTCCATCATCCACCTACTGCTTTCCAGGGTGTGCATCCTTCATTGGGCCAAAGAAAAGCAAGGGAAGGTGGTGCGGGACCCAGGCTGTAGAGTAACTGGGAAACGGCAGTCCAGTGAAGTTTGCTGGGCTCCTCTCGGATGCGCAGGCCTTGCGTTCTCATGGAGAAGTGCGTTTGCATTTCTGTGGTGACGAGTACGCTGAAGTCCTTCTTCAGTTTCATGAGGATAACAAAATACACTCCAGAGTTGATCGCTGCACCATGGATTGCCTTTTGTTTCCGGTTAGAAGCGATGAAGCCGTGTTCATGGCGAGCAACGATGTTCGACAAAAATTGGTCACGATGAGCCTCGTAACGCGCAAGCAATTCCGCACAGATGCTCTTTATGGTCTTTTGTTAGGCGGCGAGGAATCCAGTCTGCATACGCATCTGAGTGCCCCAAATAGAGGACTAGTGTATGTGGACGAGTGTGTCAGCACTACCAACAGAGACGTCCACTTGAGCAGCGAGGTGTTTGACTGTGATCCGTCCATCACCTAGAATGAGAGTGTCTGCACGTTCCAACACTGCAGGAGTCACGGCTGTGTGCAGCCGGCCGGCACGCAGGATATCGGACAGGTCTGCGCGATGCGACAGACGCCTCGCCAACGACTCACCGTGCTTTTGCTCCCTGACAGGCCTCCGTAGACATTCCTCATGACGAGCTCTGCTTGGAACGCACCTCCGTCACAGGCGCGATTCTGAGTGCTACACAGCGCCGCCAC
Source organism: Schistocerca serialis cubense (assembly GCF_023864345.2). Lineage (NCBI taxonomy): Eukaryota > Metazoa > Arthropoda > Insecta > Orthoptera > Acrididae > Schistocerca > Schistocerca serialis. The sequence continues at coordinate 437,293,599 of NC_064645.1, read as the reverse complement.
GTATCGGAACTTCACGACACTATAGGGGCTGAAGTGGGAATATTCCGCAACTTCCCACAGCATATTCGGTACTTATTTCATCCGAAACTGGCCGAGAAACATACATGTTGCATTACTTATTCAATGCTCCTCGAGGACATTCATTTCAGTAGTCACTCCAAACTGACCGAAAAAAAACCACGAAAACATAAATATTTTTGTAGATACCGAGCCGTGGAGCCGTGCACCGATTCGTATCGGTAAATGGTAGTACGATAGAGACATTGTTGCCCCATTACTTGCTGGCGGATTCCGCAGTGTCCCCGCAAGTACACTACTGGCCATTAAAATTGCTACACCAGGAAGAAATGCAGATGATAAACGCATATTCATTGGACAAATATATTATTTTAGAACTGACATGTGATTACACTTTCACGCAATTTGGGTGCATAGATCCCGTGAAATCAGAACCCAGAACAACCACCTCTGGCCGTAATAACGGCCTTGATACGCTTGGGCATTGAGTCAAACACAGCTTGGATGGCGTGTACAGGTACAGCTGCCCATGCAGCTTCAACACGATACCACAGTTCATCAAGAGTAGTGACTGGCGTATTGTGACGAGCCACTTGCTCGGCCATCATTGACAAGACGTTTTCAATTGGTAAGAGATCTGGAGAATGTGCTGGCCAGGGCAGCAGTCGAACATTTTCTTTATCCAGAAAGGCCCGTACAGAACCTGCAACATGCGGTCGTGCATCATCCTGCTGAAATGTAGGGTTTCGCAGGGATCGAATGAAGGGTAGAGCCACGGGTCGTAACACATCTGAAATGTAACGTCCACTGTTCAAAGTGCCGTCAACGCGAACAAGAGGTGACCGAGACGTGTAACCAGTGGCACCCCATACCATCACGCCGGATGATACGCGAGTATGGCGATGACGAATACACGCTTCCAACGTGTGTTCACCGCGATGTCGCCAAACACGGATGCGACTATCATGATGCTGTAAACAGAACCTGGATTCATCCGAAAAAATAACGTTTTGCCATTCGTGCACCCAGATTCGTCGTTGAGTACACCATCGCAGGCGCTCCTGTCTGTGATGCAGCGTCAAGGGTAACTGCAGCCACGGTCTCCGAGCTGATAGTCCATACTGCTGCAAACAGCCATGCAGATAAGATGCCTGTCATCTCGACTGCTAGTGATACGAAGCCGTTGGGATCCAGCACGGCGTTCCGTATTACCCTGCTGAACTCACCGATTCCATATTCTGCTAACAGTCATTGGATCTCGAACACCACGAGCAGCAATGTCGCGATACGATAAACCGCAATCGCGATAGGCTACAATCCGACCTTTATCAAAGTCGGAAACGCATTTCTCCTCCTTACACGAGGCACACAACAATGTTTCACCAGGCAACGCCGGTAAACTGCTGTTTGTGTATGAGAAATCGGTTGGAAACTTTCCTCATGTCAGCACGTTGTAGGGGTCGCTACTGGCGCCAACCTTGTGTGAATGCTCTGCAAAGCTAATCATTTGCATATCACAGCATCTTCTTCCTGTCGGTTAAATTTCGAGTCTGTAGCACGTCATCTTCGTGGTGTAGCAATTTTAATGGCCAGTCGTGTACATAACGTCGAGTGCTCCGGCACCAAGTCTGTCTGTCTGTGTCGGTTCGTACGCTGGTAGCGTTGACTAGCTTTCACCTCTGGAGCAGTGTCCTGTGCTTTGACCGATTGCAACCACTGTACATGTCCCCTGTGAGCCGGGTTTGGCTAAAATGAAGCTGTGTAGCGTTTAGTCGTTTAGCCGTATGTGGCGCGCGGCCAGTCGCCGGAAATCTGCAGTCAAGCAGGCCTCACACGCTTTGTCTAGAGTTCCGGAGGCATGTCGTTGGGCGCTCGATGTGCACTGTGGTGACTGCTGAAGAGTATTTATTTTCAACGAACCCACTGTAGGAATTTCACCAACATACTTGAGTCCTAATGAATCTGGTGAGTTTGAGCTTGTCAGACTTTTGTTTAACGTGAATTAGTCGCTAATGGCAGTGCTTTGGAGAAGTGAAGTAAAAGTAATGGCGACTTTAACATATGTCCCTTTCTTATGTGGTGGATGTTTTAATATCTGCTTCTGCAGAAGTTTATAGGTTTGTTTACGGAGAAGGGCCCAGTCTTCCTTTCGTATGAATTCTTCTCTGAATACCTAACTTTTAAAACGCATAATGATTTACGCGTTTAATTATGGGTTCAAATGGCTCTGAGCACTATGGGACTTAACATCTGAGGTCATAAGTCCCCTAGAACTTAGAAATACTTAAACCTAACTAACCTAAGGACATTACACACATCGATGCCCGGGGCAGGATTCGAACCTGCGACCTTAACGGTCACGCAGTTCCAGACTGTAGCGCCTAGAACCGCTCGACCACCCCGGCCAGCTTAATTATGGGCCGGATGTTGTTTAAGCTCTAATTATTTTGGGCTCGAATTTTCATTCACGTAGGTAATCAATTGGGTGTATTCTCCATGGTGTAATCATGAACATTATTTGTGTAACTGTGCTCTCTTGTGTGTAGTAAATTGGGCTTCCAGCGTGGCTTTTCGTAGCTGAACTATTAAAAGCCAGATATGAATCAGCTATCAAGTATTGCTCGGTCTTCTTCCTACGGAGATTGTTTTGAACATTTTTCTTGTTGCACGTGAATTTTGAAGCTTGTAAAACTGCAATTTTTTAAAGTTGACCGGAATGATTGTTTCTTAAATTATGCCAAATTTCCTCTGTTAATACCTCTGGGAATAAAAGAAAAATTGTGATAGATTTTATATTTTATGGCCAGGTCCTCCAGTTCTGTGTTCCATGCATTGCTAAAATTTTAGGATCGTTAGAGTATCTAGCATGTGCTTTCAGTGAGCTTCTGCCAAGTGTAACATCAATAAAGTAGCTAGCGCATATCATACCAACAAAAGAAGGGGTATGCGCTTTAACTGGCTGCAGGTCTACTCCCAGTTACCTCTGAGACTATGCGAAACGACGATATTTGCTATGGTTGCCGAATATACCGGGTGTTTACCCTAAGAGTCGTCGGGCGCATTTTCTTTATCATTTCCGCAGACATCAGCGATTTCGTTTTTGCAGTGCGCAGCTGTTGTCACCACAAACAAATATTGCTCATCACGTCTTTCATGCGACGACCAGTGTCAACGGAAAACGTCTCACTGGTTCCTGTTAAAATAAAATGATTTTTACAGCAGAATTTTACGTGAACATTTGATAGAGCGGTACCGGGTTAGTCTAGTGCGATATTCGTCTTATCGAGTTGTATTAAGGGGGGAGGCAGTAATAAAACACAGAGGATGATCAGCACTCCAACAGTGGCCGAGTAGCGCTGCTGCATGGCGGAAGCAATCAGCGCGGGTCAGGGCGGCGCTGTCGCTACTGCGTGATTAAATGTCCCTGTTAGCACACACCGATAAAATCAGTATCGCATTGGACTAAATTGGGACCACTTTATCGAATGGCCACGTCAAACTGCGCTTTAAAAATAATTTTTTCTATAAAGAGAAACAAATTTAGGCTTTCCGTTTACACTGGCCGTTGCATGAAAGATTGTATGAACAGTACTTGTTTGGCCTGTTACCAGACGCGCAGTGAAAACACGACATTGAAAATATCTCCCGAAACACCAAAGAAAGTGTGCCTGATGACTCTTAGGAAGGACAACAAAGTGTGTACAGCTACCAGAGTGTCTGTATTTAACTGTGTCTGTGTAGTTCGATGTCCATCAACATGCATGCATGCTTCCATTAAGTAATACAACCCAGTACGCTGTCCTCCACGGCGGGTATTCATCAGTGACCGGGGTATCGTCAGATTGCCCAGGGAAATGTGAGAGGACCGCTGTTATTCTTTACATACGTAAATGACCCGACGGACAGGATGGACAGCAATCTGCGGCTGTTTGCTTTTGACGCTTTGCTTTCCGGCAGGTGTCGTATTGAGTGACTGTACGAGGACACCAGATGTCTTAGACCACATTTCAGTTTGGTGTGATGAATGGCAGCCTGCTTTAAATGTAGAAACAAGTACGTTAATGAAGGTGAGTAGGAAAAACAATCCTCTGATGTTCACATGAAGTATTATTGCTGAGCTGCTTAGGAAAGTTACAGCGATTAAGTATCTAGGCGTAACGCTGCAAAGCGATGTTAATTGTAACAGCCGGCCGGAGTGGCCGAGCGGTTCTAGGCGCTACAGTCTGGAACTTCGCGACCGCTACGGTCTCAGGTCCGAATCCTGCCTCGGGCATGGATGTGTGTGATGTCCTTAGGTTAGTTAGGTTTAAGTAGTTCTAAGTTCTAGGAGACTGATGACCACAGCAGTTAAGTCCCATAGTGCTCAGAGCCATTTGAACCATTTTTAATTGTAACAATCACGTGAGGACGGTAGTATATGCGAATGGCCGACTTCGGTTTTTGGGAGAAATTTAGGAAAAATGTAGCTCATCTACCATACTGGAGATGGCGCATAGAACACTTGTGCTGTCCATTGTTGAGTACATCTCGAGTTTTTGGGATCGGCAGCAGGTTGGATAATATAAAGACATCGAAGCAATTCAGAGGCATGCTGCTAAATTTGTTACCGGTAGGTTTGATCAACACTCAAGTAACTTAAACAGGAATCCATGGAGGGAAGACGACGTGTTTTCCGCGAAACGCTATTTAGAAAATTTAGAGAATCGGCATGTGAAGCTGACTGCTGAACGATTTTAGTGTCCCCAACGGACATATCGCGTAAGCATCGCGGAGATATGAGAAATTAGGGCTCATACCGAAGAATATACTGTGGATAGGCTTTTTCCCTCATCTGTCTGCGAGTGGAATAGGAAAGGAAACGAGTATTAATGGTTCAAGGTCCCCTTCTTCATGAACCATACGGTGGCTTGCAGAGTATGTAGCTAGATGTAGATCTCCTCGATAGCCTTCTAGGACGATCATCAGGCATTAGACCAATCCTATGCGTGTCAATAAAGAGCACGCGGAATCCACTGATCCAAGTTCCACAGCAAGCGTTACCTCTGTCGCGGGGTACAGTGCTCGGGAATTTGTACTGTTGTCCGTAATGTAGACTTACGCTGGTTGCCAAATTAATCGTGTGGGGACGTCTGAATCGAAACAGCCCTCCCAGTTGCCTCGGAAATGGCAGCGCACATTTCTCACGCACTCCCTTCGAGGTCAGTGCGAGCCGTAATTTGTATGTAGTGGTCATCTGCTACTGTTGTTGGTGCGGGGACCACTACGAGACAGATCTTCAATGTTTCGTGTCTACTATAGTGGTTGAACGATCAAGTAACATGGCTGCAGTGGACGCCAGTTGGGAGAGGCGACTCCCCGTGCTGGCAATCCCTTCCTACCATAAGGCGACAATGCGCGATCTGTCTAAGCTTGAAATGACCGTCGTAGGCACATTTGCGGGTTGAACAGCGTACAATGGACGTACTGTGCAGTTCAAGGCTTCACACTGTGCGCTCTAGTTAACTGTACTAACAATACTGATTTACATTCCTCCAGCCGGCCGAAGTGGCCGTGCGGTTAAAGGTGCTGCAGTCTGGAACCGCAAGACCGCTACGGTCACAGGTTCGAATCGTGCCTCGGGCATGGATGTTTGTGATGTCCTTAGGTTTGTTAGGTTTAACTAGTTCTAAGTTCTAGGGGACTAATGACCTCAGCAGTTGAGTCCCATAGTACTCAGAGCCATTTGAACATTCCTCCATTTCGCATAAACAGATTTAAGACGAAGGGAAAAAAACACGAAATCTGCAATCCTGAGAGTGATGAAAACATTTTTTTTTCAGTATTTACATGGACAGACTCAATGGACAGACATATGAAGAGTGGAAATTTCAAATGCTCTAGGAAACATTTTCTCATACAATGCGTTTTCAGTGCCGTGTTCTCTTTATGTCCCTTGACTTGTTACCAGTGTCAAATCATGTAGAAAATATTTCGGACATTCATTACTAGACAGCGGATAGTCTACAAGCCATGGTATGAAGAGATAGCACACAAGTTTTTTTGTGAGTGGTTACAGCTCTTTGAGCTGCGGCAGAGATCTTACAGTTATAGTGAAGAGGAGGTCTTTGTTCAGCAAGATTTACACGACACCACTGAGTCAGCTGAAGCTATGAAGCCTTTCCTTGTAATTCCAATGCACAAAACTCACTTCTTTGATTATAAAGACGCTGCTGAAACATTTTTCTCAATGCAAACGAGTATGATCTACAAGCGCAGTATGGTTAAAGTGTCTCATACTCATCCATCGAAAATGCCTATGAAAAATTTTTATTCCGAAAAAGAAGACTGGAAAAATGTCAATGTATTCAAATGAAGAAGGTCCATGACTGAAGTATTTCATCTGGACGACCAACCAAGTGTATAAGTCGCAAAACGGGAAGACCTGGATAAGATGTTGCCATTTCTTCCTCAACCCGCACAAGAAGCTTTAGAGTCAATAGTGTAACATCTGGTCCCAAGAAGTATAAGAGAAAGGAGGCAGTACTAAGATATTTATTTCCTGAATTTAATTTAGTTATCCTCTTGTAAGAAATTGAATACGTGCGAGAACTGGTTTGTGGACTGCAATTGAAATATCGCTGCAGTACTTCTCTGCTCTTGTATTACCACAAACAAAATTTAATGCCTCCGTATTAATGGCACTTAAAATTTTTCTTATAGGTAGTTAGAACCCGTCAATTGCCTGGTACAGTAAATAAAACGTACTTAATAAATTATTTATTTTCTTATTTTTTATTTTGCTGTGATGAGGTGATCAACGTAATTCAGTGGTATCAGAGAACTATGTCATTTTTTTCGATACAAATAAGTTCCGTTCAAAAAGAGATGCATCGTTTTTTGATTCTCTTTTCAGACATGAAATTTGTCAGACGTTTGACATACCCTTTCTGGATACGAAAAAAATATTTTCCGAGACACTGAAAATGGGCGCTTGTCTACTGCAACCCAGTTACGAGCTACAAATAAGCAATAACAAATTAAAAACCACTAGCTGAACTAATTATAGCACTTTCTTAACGTCTTCTCCCAGATATTTCACTGGGATAAGTCACAGAGGATTTAGAATTCTGGGAAGTCTTTATCGTGCCATTCCTACTGTGTAGGGATACTTCAGGGCATTTAAGAGGGCTCTTAATCTTGCTGAGAGTTCCCATTGTCCTCTTGGAAAATAACCACATAAGCTACCATGTTGTACTCTAATTCAAGTAGGTCAAGAATGTCTTCTTCGCCTGGAACTGCGTTTTTACGTCACACTTCCATTCGTACTACATTGTGGCTACGCCACGAAGGCATTCGTGAAGTAGCGCTGATTTTCCCTTCTTTCCCTTTATATATGGAAAGCTGTCTGATTTACGGTACTTCTGGTAAACTTTTCTTCCTGACTTAAGTGCCCACTATATTTATTTCACAATAGTCCCAGAATCTAAAAATTGCATAATCCCTGAAAATGATGTAGTGTCGGTGCTGATATGCATCGAGTTTCTCGTTCCGCTTCATTGTTCCTCATTAAGAAGGCTGAACGGCGAAAGCTGCGACCTCGGCGGAGGCAATTGTACTACGCTGGGGCGCGCACTTGCTGCTGCATTCACTCGGAGAGCCGGACCGGGGCAAGAGGTGATGGAATTCCAGCGTTTACAGGCGCAGGTTCATGAGAACGGTGTAAGTGCCCGCTCGTACTCCGCCTCTCGATCGGTATTTTCGCAACAAAATACACGCTCACGGAATATCAGACCAGGTGTGCGGTTAGATTAAAGACCTCGAAGTGAATAGCTCTCTCTCTCTGTGTCATTCAGAATGGGCAGTTATCATCAGCAGCCGAAGGAGCTTAAGGTGACGGAGCATTGAAAATGGGGTACATCTGATATCATCGAAAATCTATTCTCTGATGCTACAAGTGAACAACAGAGGTGTCCACCTATAAACCACGTTTTTGTAACATTATTTTGAGACACAGCATAGGATTATCCATTGGAACAACCACATGAGTTTAGTAGTGGGAGATACCAATTATATAGCAATATACACTGGAAGAATGGTAAGGATATTCCACTCATTTACAAAGGAGGTGGCTAGTGAAACTCTTCACGGACGAAAGGAAGATAGGAATATTGGGTTTAACGTTCAGCCGACGATGCTGTCATTAGAGACAGCGAATCCGCTGGAATCGGGAAGGAGGGAAAGATAATCTGCCGCGCTCCTTTCAAGATATCGTCCGAGAACTTGCTTTAAGCGGTTTATGAAAACCAGAGAACGCAATTCTGGATGTCCTGATGGGTACTTGAACCGCCATCCTATTGAATGTCAGTCCAGTATCGTAACTACTGCATCATCTCGCATGTTTGCCACTACTACTGGGCAAACGGAACTCGCGTTCGAACGAGCTCGAGGTTTCCCGATACACCGCAGCGCCCGATACGATATCGACCCTTTTGGAACAAGCAAGTGACGTTCGACACCTGCAGCACGAGTGTAAGGAATACGGGAGATACGACGAACAAGTCGCAAGAAGCTACGACTCTGCTTAAAATCCGACAATTTCGCGAAACACTGTAGTAAGTAGCATCAAATCTTACCACTTCATAAACCCCTGTTGTATTTGCTCAAATATGCAACAAGAGCTCTCATGCAGTACCGGTACGCATGGAGGGATTAAATAATGCTGGTTTTTAAGCAAAGGTAACAGCAAAGCCGAAAATGTTGCCCTCCAAAAAATATTATTTTGGTGAAACAAGTGCAATATTTTATTTGTTTATGAGAAACTGTAATGATTTACCAAATGGCTTGCAGATTGGCATTATAATTCCTGTTCAGATATTAGAATATCAGGTAAAAACAAAACCTGCATTTAATTAGTTTGAAAACAAGATGGCAACATTCAGATGAGAAAAGGAAGAAAATTAATCGAGGACTACATGCCTAAGAATCGAAATTTATAGTGATAAACTGCCTGTAATTGCTACCGCGAGAATAAATTGCAGCGGCCTTGGAGATAGTACCATCAGACGTCACTAGATCACCGGACGAGCGAAAGCTCCAGAGGACTGAATCATGATTATGAAAGGCCAACGGCCTTGCCGCAGTGGTAACACCGGTTCCCGTCAGATCACCGAAGTTAAGCGCTGTCGGGGTGGGCTAGCACATGGATGGGTGACCATCCAGTCTGCCGAGCGCTGTTGGCAAGGGGGGTGTTCTCAGCCCTTGTGAGGCAAACTGAGGAGCTACTTCATTGTGAAGTACAGTCCCGGTCTCGGAAACTGACATACGGGCGGGAGAGCAGTGTGGTGATCGCATGCCCCTCCATATCCGCATCCAGTGACGCCTGTGGGCTGAGGATGACATGGCGCTGATCGGTACCATTGCGCCTTCATGGCCTGGTCGGAAGGAGTTTAGTTTTATGATTATGAATGAAAACAAATCAGTTTTCGGCTGTTACGCCATCATCAGTTACAAAGATAAATGTGTGTGATAGTGAAATTCTTTTACGATCCAAGATTTTAAACTAGTGCATATATAGATTGTCTCGGCTTCCAAAGATGACAATTGTTAATGTTTGATTAGGACTAAAACTAGACCGATTATTTAAGTGAAAACGCGATGTAAGATTATTTAACGTAGATAAAATATATGGCACATTGAGTAATAAACTGTGTAACAAATCAGAACAATTTTCCTGACCAGAAAATAAACTGAACAACAAACTCCGGTAGCACATTCCAAGGAAATTGCATAACAAATAACAATTTCTTTAACAGATTCTATATTAAAAGGAAATAATACATATTAGTGAGATCAAGCACGTAAGTGAAGCAGCTGTGATTATACAAAGTAAACTTTTTAACAGGGCATGTGAAACTACAGTAACTGAAATAAAGGAAAAAATGGGGCATGTGAGTACGAGGGGTAAATTGAAACACAGCCTCCATGGGATTAGAAGTAGTATTTGCAGTTAGAAGTAGCGAGTACGGGAACTGTGTCTGGTCATTCTAGTTTTAGTCCTAAATCGAACACTGACAACTGTCATTTTTGGAAACTAGAGGCTCTGTAGATGCACGAGTTAAACGTCTTAGATCCTATAAAAATTTCACTGACCAACACATTTACCTTGTACCTGATGATGGCGCAACAGCTGAAAACAGCTTTGTAAAAGATTGGATTGGATTGTTTTGGGGAAGAGACCAAACAGCGAGGTCATCGGTCTCATCAGATTAGGGAAGGACGGGGAAGGAAGTCGGCCGTGCCCTTTCAAAGGAACCATCCCAGCATTTGCCTGGAGCGATTTATGGAAATCACGGAAGACCTAAATCTGGATGGCCGGAGACGGGATTGAACCGTCGTCCTCCCGAATGCGAGTCCAGTGTGCTAACCACTGCGCTACCTCGCTCGGTTTTGTAAAAGAGGTAATAAATATTAGAGAATATTACACCAGTGTCGTTGTGGTTTCATTCATAACGTGTAAGATATTCTACAAAGAACCGTCAGAGCAGTCAATCAATGAATTACGATTGCAATCTTTTATTTATTAGTTGCCTTTGTTACGTATTACCAGCACCATAAAAGAAATTTCACTCCGTGTTTCACAATCACTTTTATTTTTAAATTGCGGGCCGATCGGAAGATCTAGCTGAACTCGTGCTATCGATCTGTGAAGTAAACTGCTCCAACGGTTCGAGTCATGCTGAAGAACAGCATTCGTTTACTCAGACAGTTTGGTAAGTGTTAGCTGATATGTAGACTCGAGAAATCCCGAAACTGTATATTTAAAAATATATATATTTATAAAAAAGCTACACCAATTAAAACACAAATAACTAACAAAAGAAAGTTTAAAATAAACATAAATAAATCATAAAGTATCAATACTACCATTCTCAGCTGCAGATTTGCACAAATAATTACTAGTTTCTATAATTTAGTGATCATCTTCAGAACTGATTAATCAAGAATTGTAATGCGTAGAAAGTTATTATGACTTTCATAATTCCTGATTAATCAGATCTGAAGACGATGGAAACTAGTAATCATTTACAACACGTTTCAACCAAGACTGCTGAAATAAATAGTTTCTTAAGTATTGTTTCTCCGCCATTGACCGTTCCCAAGTTGAAACAACAGAAGATTTTAGAGCGTCCGGAGAAGAGCTGAATTATTCCACAACTAGTAAAAGATGAATTTAGTCAACGCAATAGCGAAGCAGAGACGCTATAAATACAAGTGGAAGACTCTCCAATGAGGACATTGTACATCAACGAGAGGCTTTGTTTTGACAATTCAAGAGCGGAAGTTTCAAGTTCGGCCAACAAACACAGTCATTTTTCACAGTGGCATTGGGCGTGCTATCAGATCGTGGTGGTACATTTAGAAAAATTTGGAACAATAAGGAGAGGTGCCAACTGCCACTCTTCACACACATCATCGACACGGTGGCTTCTAGAGTACAGGCGTAAGTGTAGTAATTAATTTTTTCCTAATCTTTCTATGACGGATGATTGCTCGCGTCTTACGTCAGACATACCTGAGCTAGAATGTACGTGGTTTGTGTGCGTATATTTCTGGAGAACAGACCTTTCGTCTTAGGTCACTGAGTTGATCTGCACCTGAACGCACACGCAAAATAAAACTTGCTTTCAATACCACTGGGCTTTCACTGTGCGTGGTCCTACTGGAGATGTCATGCCCTTGCCGCCTTCCGATCTCTGAACTATCTTGCCCTGCCTTTTGTATGAGGAACAGTTCACAGCGGTCCTCGAACCCCTATGTGTCTTGGCATTTTTCACATACATACATAGTGCCGGAGGTGAAAGGAGAAGCGGTAATTGAAAAATCTTTCCGGCCATTGAACCCTAATACCTTAGATTTATAGCCTGATACAGACGCAGTTAGCCGCCGCGCCACAGTTGTATACAGGGGACGAAAGTGAAGGGAATTCACGACTGAATGGAAAAATATTAGCTGAGATTGTCCATACCTAAATATAGAAAACGTCTGATAGAATGAGGTCTTGCCTTTCCACTATCAAAGATGAAGACCTAATGGTAATAATAATAATAATAATGAGTGTGTGGGATTGGTGGCCGGGAGACCCCTCGCGGGGCGGTTCGTCCGCCACTCCACAAGTTCTTTAACGCCACTACGGCGACTTGCGAGTGAATGAGGATGAAATGATGATGAGAGAGACACGCAACACCCAGTCATCTCGAGGCAGAGAAAATCCCTGACCCCGCCGGGAATCGAACCCGGGACCCCGCGCGCGGGAAGCGAGAACGCTACCGCAAGACCACGAGCCGCGGACAAGACCTAATGGTGAGTGACTAATTTGGTTATCCTGGCGATAAGTTATTATTCCGTCTGTAATTGTTGCATTCGAAGGAAAGGGTCATGAATAGCCATAAGTTATATTTTTGCCAAGGATGAAATGGGAGGAAAGTTATGATTACACTATCAAAATCTTTGGTGACAGACCTCCTTCTCTTAGTTCGTTACAAAAAATCTAGCCACTTTAATATTTGACATTTGTCCAAGAAAAATGAAGAGCGTGCGATTAAGTCCATCTACGAACAGACTCCACAAGTCAACATACGGTTCATGAAGGACAGTACATAGTTTTTCTGTCAGTCACTCCCTTTGTTTATTCCATTCGCAAATAAAGTGAGGGTGCATCCACTGTCTATAAGCTTCTGTGTTATGCCTGATTTCTCATGTCTTTTCTTCGTTGTCCTTAACTAAGATGTATGTTGGTGGCGGAAGGATAGTTCTGCAGTCGGTCGCAAATGCTGGTCTTCTAAACTTTCTCAGCAGTGTTTCGCAGAAAGAACGTCTTCTTCCTTCGCAGGATTCCCATTTTAGTGCACGGAGCATTTCCGGAGTACTCGACAGTTGATCTAACCTACAGGTAACAAACGTCCGCCCAGGCGGGAATCCCACGCACTCGAGCAGTACTCACGAATGGGGCGCACAAGTGTTCTGTACGCTGTCTCCTTTGTAGATGTCTCCCAGTACACCTAAGTCTACCATTCGCTTATCCCACAAACGACCTTGTGCGCTGATTCCATTATATGTCTCTTTGAAGCATTACGCCTAGCTTTCTAGTCTACGATACTGTGACAAGCAGCACACCACTAAGTCTGCATAAGAACATTACAGATTGTTTTTTCGATTCATCTTCATTAAGGTAATTTTCCTACATGTAGAGCAAGCCGACAGTCATCACATTACATAGATATTCTATCCGTCATCCTGTACCTTCCTACATCACTCAGTGACGACATACAGCGTTATTATAAAACAGTCGCAGATTGGTGCTCATTTTCTCCATCAGATCGTTTATGTAGCCTTTATAGGCAAGGAAAGGAGTCCTAACCCATTTCCCCGGCGGAGTCCTGACGATTTTATATTCGAGGAACACTCGCAGTCCATGACAACATACTGGATTCTATCAATTAAAATGTCTGCGATTCAATCGCACCAGAGAAACTATTCCATATTACTGGGCCTCCGTTACGAGTCTGCAGTGTTGCATCGCGTCAAACAGTTCCAGGAACTCTAGGAAAATGGAACCTGTCTGTTGCCCTTCTTCCATAGCCCGCAGGGTATCGTGCCACGCAGTCACAGTATGTTTATTCCAGAACGACAAAATATTACGGACACATGTGTTTTATGGTTACTGACAGCATCAGGTCAGCTGTCTGTCAGGTGCTTGACTACGGCATTGTCCCATCCTCAATAAGGCGGATGACTGGGGACAGAAGCAACATTCTTCATTACACGAATAACTAACTGGGGACGCTACGTACAAGCAAGTGAGGTTGTATGAACCATGGATCCAGCAAAGCATTACAGAGACCAGTCTGACACAGAGTCCATCTGCACCCAAATAAGTCGTGTACTCAAGCACCAGAGAACAACGGAACTGCTACCACTTTAAAACATCTTAAGGGAAACAGAGTTCGGTGACATTTTGAAAATCGAAGTAAGTGTCTAATACACAGCCGAGGAAAGAGAATTCCCCTTTATTGGTTGAAGAAGGGGAGAAGTTCTGAAGTAAAACAGAAGCTTTCTTAGAAACGATACGAAGTCGTCCTGTTGAATGACATACGTAACTAAAATGTTAAAGAAAGACTGTCACATCGTACTAACGTCCTTGAATGATTCAAGTGCTGTTACCTATTTCAAATAATTCAACCGCGTCAGCTGATTTTGTTTGCCGGTGCTGAAACCCATACAAGTTTTCTCCAGATTGACCAGTTGCTCTGACTTACTTCCTGTAATGAAACAAGTCGAGTTAACTGAGTGTTATTAAGTCTGCACCAATTTCTTCGAAACTTTCCCTTTTCCCACGCACAGAAAGATAATTTCTTAGTTCGCCTACGATTTGGTAAGTGGGAACTGTGACAGTCTAAGAGTCTAGGCAGGCCAGCGTGGGACGGAGAAATGTTGGACCCAGAATTGAGCAGCAGAAGGAATTAAAGATGGAAAACAGCACGACGTGCAGAGAATGTTACGGAAGGACTTACATACTGCCTGAGTAACTAACAGGTAAATATTAAAAAATTGCCAGAATCGAAAAAGTTAACGGGTTAGGAAATACTTGCAAACCCACGAAATATATGAAGAAACTCGCGAAGGATGAAAAGACGACGAAAATGTGAAGAAAAAGCTCGGGTTGAAATGAGGTGATACATGAGAGCATGCATTAACTCTTCGTGGGAACCGATCCAGAATTCACCTTGTGAAACAGGGGACAACAGGAGAACTACAGTATCTATGATCGGAGGTGGTTCGAGCCTCGCTGCATCCTAACGCCAGTGCAGTGTCTGAACAACTGTACTCGGTAACTGCAATGATTGCGTGTTCCCGCATATTCTGAAAGCTATCGATTCGGGACCTCACCGACGTTTATTGAAGAAATTAGGACGTTCAGTTTTAGTCAGGTTTATGACAAGGTTGGAAACTTCCTGAAAGAAAGCAGCACGCTATCCGAGTAGGACATCATCAACAGCAACAAAAGTAATTCGGGGCATTATTCATGGTTTATTACCAGCTGGTATATCAGACTTTTCGCAAATGATGTGATTATCTACAAAGAAAAGAGGTCTGGTGGAAATCATAGTTATATATCTGAAGAAAAAGGCAACTTGGTGCACACAATCATAAATGAGAGAAGAGTTAAGTTATGTATGTCCTAACATGGATACATGATAGCCTCTGACATCACAAATATTTGACCAGGAGTTGAGTAAGTCATGTCATACAAGTTTGTCCTTGAAGACAATGCGAATGGTAGCTTATCATTCATTAGTGACATACATATTGGTAAAATGCAGTTCACATACGAGAAGGATTCCCCGTAGACAGTTACACGACTTTTAGTGGACGCCTGCAGGATGACCTGCTTGTGTAGCTCATCGCGCAGTGTGGTAGCTTGCGAGACGGGGAGGTGAGTCACATCACTATCGAATCTGTCGGTCGATTAGTGATGGCTGTCAGGTACACCGTTTAGCTGATGCTGGTTTTATGTGGTTTTCCAGGTCCGTTTAGGGCTGGTCTCCAACCACTGCCTCGAAAAATACAATGTACAAACAGTTTAAATATAAAGTACTATACAGAACAATGTTTGAAACACTCACAGATGGCGCACAGGATCTTCGCACCCAAAGTTTAGCTAACGTTTGTGGCAATAGGAAGGGCATCCGGCCACAAAGTAAAAAAAGAAAAAAATGCCAAATCACGAAAAATAGCTGACTCCGCACGACAGAAAATGGCAGAGGAGAGAGAGAGAGAGAGAGAGAGAGAGAGAGAGAGAGAGAGAGAGAGAAAGAGAAAGTCTGTCGAATCCACAGCAGCTGGGACTGTTTTTCACTAAATGCAGCAGCCATCTTGCACAAAACTTTCTGGTAGTTAACACTGAAAACTTACGATACACCTTTAACCGACACTCGTCCAATACCACCTTGCACACTTTCTCCAACAAGTTACCTTTCATTAGGAATGTGGGTGCACTCAGCTACTGTGATATGACTTTCAAATGATAGAGGACACAACCAGTCTTCCTTTTCTTTCAGGTTTTATTAGGCAGATCTAGACATCGGCTAGTGTCTAGCCATTATCAATGCAATATTTCATAGTATCAATGCATGTCCTAATACGTCAGTCCCCTAATGTTCGGAATCTTGAGTCTTGAACGAACTGTGACAGAAGCCCGAACAACAAGGGGCTAACGCACTGCCGGCCGGGGTGGCCGAGCGGTTCTAGGCGCTACAGTCTTGAGGTTCGAATCCTGCCTCGGGCATGGATGTGTGTGGTGTCCTCAGGTCAGTAAGGTTTAAGTAGTTCTAAGTTCTAGGGGACTGATGACCTCAGAAGTTAAGTCCCATAGTGCTCAGAGCCGTTAGAACCATTTTGAACTGACACACTAGAACATGCATTGAAACTATGAAACAGTGCATTGGTAATGGCTAGGAACTAGCCGAAATCTAGATTTGCTCAATAAAATCTGAAAGAAAAGGACGACTGATTGCTGCGCACTATCATCTGAAACACTTTCTCAAAGTTTTCATCTGTCGCTACACTTTTGGGACGTCTTTCACATAGACCATCTTCCCATTATCGTTAAATGTTGACAATGAAAGCATCATCAACTTTGGACGAATTCACACAAGCTAGAAACCGCTTCAAAACAATGAACATTATTCGAGTTTACCCACTGACTAAATAAAAAGTCGTGTAAACAGTAACAATCCCGCAAATAAGGCTGACACCCGACTTACATTTTGCAACATATACCAAAGTTTCAAAACTAAAATTTCTTTGACACAGTGGTGCACCTATGTATCCCTGGATGCGCGTTCTGGCATTAGCGAGTAAAGCGATATCTTTTGAAGACTTTGAATCCAAACTGACAGATGCATTAACAGATTGAGTGTCTATTACTCCAACAATTAACTTCGTCCAAACCAATCTGTGTGCGTTTCGTCTAAAGCTCCTTCAGGCACGTCACAAACACAACATCATATGACAAGGGGACAATTAGTTGGTTGGCTGGTTCATTTGGGGGAAGGGGACCAAACAGCGAGGTCATTGGTCCCATTGGATTAGGGAAGGCTGGGGAAGGAAGTCGGCTGTGCCCTTTCAAAGGAACCACCCCGCATTTGCCTGAAGCGGTTTAGGGAAATCACGGAAAACGTAAATCAAGATAGCCGGACGGGTTTTTATCCGTCGTCCTTCCGAATGCGAGTTCAGTGTGCTAACCACTGCGCCACCTCGCTCGGTGGGGTAATTAATCAATATGCTTCAAAATATATGAGAGTCGCTTTGCATCTTACTCTGACATAGAAGCAGCATTGCAAGAATACGAGATAAAAGATAGAAGCCAGAAATAATTTTCTTCGCAAGATCACTGGTAGCACTGGGGCTCTCGGTCACAAACCATGAGAACGACGACACTAGCAACTCGGTACAGTGCTGCAGATTATGCCTGCCCAGTCTGGTACAAATCTACCCACGCAAACTTAGTTGTAAATGCGCCAGACGAAACATGTAGGCTTAGTGCAAGTTGTTTGAAACGTACCCCACCAGCTCGCAGGTACAGACCCACCAGATATTAGTTATGAAGTAGCTTCCAGTGCGGGCAGGCCCATCAAGAAACGGCTCCATTACACGAGCACATCCCAGAAGCCCTAAGGTTGACATCCAGAAGAATTTTCCTCGAGATCAATTTAGTCTTGCAAACAGCAGCAACTGCGCCAAGGAAAAATCGTGGATTTTTCGATTTGAGAAAAAGTTTACCTGCCCTTTTCATTCGGGAAACCTCGCACTTGGGCATGAACTGAATATGATGATGTGCAAATCACTCAGTCATCCTCGGTCTAGAGTTGGAACACCCAGGAGTAATCTCCAGAAATGGCAGTTCCCCGTGGATACCACCAACAGTGACTGCAGAGAATCAGATAACATGGGGCGCCGCCTGGATTGTCAACTGTATTCTGCACGTTGCATAGAAGAGGATCTTCTGCTTGCGACTCCGAGCGCAACTGAAGTGCTTAAATTTTCTTTCGTATGCTTTTCATGTAATAACCAGTCGTTTGTGATGCGAATAAATAATACCCGTAGTGTTCAGCTTTTACGCAGAGATAGGCTCTCATCTCTACACCGCTAATTTAAAGAGTCGCATTTCCGTTCGTCGGACGGCCGTAACTGGGGACTTCGGACCACCTGCTTTGCTCGGTTGCCGGCCCCCGGCCTTTGTCTGTTTAATGAGCTGTGCTCGGAATCACCAACGCCGACGGCAGCGGCAGAAGGCGGTATATTCCGCGTAATGCGAGCGGGGACGAGAGAGCGGCAGCTCCTGGAAAGCGGCCAGTAAATCCCACTCGGCAATTACTCGCGTGGGCGCAGCTGCGGATTTCTCGCTTACGCAAGGGACGCGTTTTACACGTTGCAAAACCGCGGCTGCCCCCACAGTCACACCAACACTCGCCAGATTTAAGGAACAATCACTGCAGCAAGTCAGGTGTAAGAGACTCATACGAGCGCTTTTTTTTTTCTCAACTTTCGAACGGGGTCGGAATGGAAACCACTCCGAAAATCAAAAATGTTTTGAGTGCAACATTTAGCTACGCCTTCCGGCTACCTCTCTACGTAGCCACCGCTCCGAGTTAGACATTTGTCGTAACGCGGAGTCATCAGTCTTCTCTCTGCTTCGATGGCAAATTTTTCACCTCAGTTTAGCATTTGCAACCTACGTACTCAATTATTTGCTGGGCATATTCCAGTCTCTGTTCCCCTCTACAGTTTTTACCCTCTACAGCTCCCTCTGGTATTATGGAAGTTATTCCGTTTTGTCTTAACAGATCTGCTACCACCTCGTCCGTTCTTATTGCCATTGTTTTTCTCGCCGGTTCCGCGGAGAATCTCCTCATTCCTTATCTTAACAGTCCACCTAATTTTAAACATTCTTCTGTAACACCATATCTCAAATGCTTCGATTCTCTTCTTTTCTGGTCCTCCCACAGCCCATGTTTCACTACCATATCATGTTAGGCTCCAAACGTACATTCTCAGAAATTTCTTCCTCAAATTAAGTTCAAATGGCTCTGAGCACTATGGGACTTAACAGCTGAGGTCATCAGCCCCCTAGAACTTAGAACGACTTAAACCTAACTAACCTAAGGATATCACACACGTCCATCCCCGAAGCAGGATTCGAACCTGCGACCATAGCGGTCGCGCGATTCCAGACTGAAGCACCTAGAACCGCTCGGCCACTCCGGCAGGCTCAAATTAAGTCCTATGTTTGATACTAGTAGACTTCTCTTGGCTAGGAATGTCCTTTTTGCAAGTTAGCCGGCCGGAGTGGCCGTGCGGTTCTAGGCGCTACATTCTGGAGCCGAGCGACCGCTACCGTCGCAGGTTCGAATCCTACCTCGGGCATGGATGTTTGTGATGTCCTTAGGTTAGTTAGGTTTAATTAGTTCTAAGTTCTAGGCGACTGATGACATCAGAAGTTAAGTTGCATAGTGTTCAGAGCCATTTGAAACATTTTTTCAATTTATAGTCTGCTTTTGGTGTCGTCCTTGCTCCAACCGTCATGGGTTATTTTATTGCCTAGGTACCACAATTCCTTAACTTCTTCTACTTCGTGATCACCAATCCTGATGTTAAGTTTCTAGCTGTTCTCATTTCTGTTACTTCTCATTTTCATCTTTTTTCGATTTACTCTCAATCCATATTCTGTACTCATTAGAGTGTTCCTTTCGTTGAATAGATACTGTAATTCTTCTTCACTTCTGCGGAGGATAGCAATGTCATCACCGATTCTTATCATTGGTATCCTTCCACCTTGAATTTTAATTCCACTCCTGAAAATTTTTTCCGTCATTGCTTCTTCTACGTATAGATTGAACAGTAGGGGAGAAAGACTACATCCCTGTCTTACACCCTTACTAATCTGAGCAAATCGTTCTTCGTCTCCCACTCCTATTGTTCGCTCTTGGTCCTTGATCGTGGTACCAGCTTCCAAATATACAGCCATCTCTGCTTTCCGCCTATTCTCTGCACTGGTCCGCAGCTCGTTATCTGCCCCTAAATTCTGTCCATATAGCCTGCCGTGGATGTGAGCGAAGAGATAAAAATCAGAGGGAGCCAAGTCCGGGCTCTATGATGGGTGATCAAGCACTTCCCATCGAAATCGCTGCAGAAGTGTGTTCGTTGCACCTGCAGTATGAGGCCGAGAATTGTTATCAAGAAGGAAACACGTGACAATTTGTTGCTCCTGATGAAGCTCCCGACTACCAACAGAACGAGATCACTTTTAACATGAATGAAACCTAAGGAGAGTTATGGATTATCATCAACAAATGCCCCCCATGGCTGCACAAAATAAGCTAACGAAAATAAAGGTCAGACTTTAAGACTTTATTTTTCACAGACTACAAAAATTTATTAACACCGCATTTAAGTCACTGGACAAACGATCGCCCAAGCGATAGATGGAAAACCACAGTGCAGTTGTTGCTTGTCTGCAGGATAATGGTGACGATACCACAGAAACGATCATTCTGTGAGATACAATACATAAAATGTGAATTTTAGGGCATTCCTCCATCATTTTAATGGACAATGGCCTTGCCATAAAAACGGTGAATTGTATGAGAATTCTGTAAAAATTTAATTCCATGCACAAATGGTAAAGAATGGTTTGTCCACGTGCATTGGATGCAACTGCAGGAAACCCACAACCAGGGTGAACACTGAATTTCACATTCTTCAAGAAATCGCGTGTTATAGAACACCAGCTTCAAATAAAACTGCAACTGTTGGAGGTATTAGAACCTACTTACTACGCTAAAAAGATATGACGGGTAGTCAAAGTTTTAAGTGTCACGTCGAAAAAATTAAGCTCTGTCTTAATTTTTTGTTTGTCTGCAGGTAGACGTATGTACAGTTTTAGTTAACACTGAAATCCCAACGCCACAGTACCATAGCACACCCAAAGAGTAGCGAAAACGGAACTGATCATCATCAGTATCGTCATTTTTTGTGCGTTTGTCCCGCATCGGCGCAGGTTTGGCATGTTATTTATGCATGTAACTTAACAGGTGGCTGGATGCCCTTCTTGGCACCACCCTGTTTCTCCTCAGACAGAATATGTGCACTCCAACTGTCTGTGTGTAGTGTTATCCATGTGGAAGTGAGGGAAACATGTCTAAATGTTTGCTAAGCACGTAACTGGAAGACTTGGGTGCCAATCCGGCATTCACCTCGTGGGACGTAGAAAACCGCCTAAAAACCACATATGCGCTGGCTGGCACACCAACCCTCGCCGTTAATCCGCCAGGCTGATTCGATTAGGGAAAGTGCACATCCGCATCACGGAAGCGGTGCTTCAGCGCCCACTGCTATCCAGATTGGATGAAAACAGAATGGATCAGTCCATTGATAAAGTGGAGTGTCGTACAATCAGCAGTTTTCCACATCTGAAGAGAAATAACGCTGCAACAATCCATGCTGTGTTGGTGAAAGCATACAGCAAGAGTGTGCCAGAATATGACGCAGTGACTACCTGGCACAGTATCTACCTGTGTGGTCAGACAAGTCTGAGTGACGGAGAACTAAGAGACAGACCATCTGTCTGTGAGGAACCGGAAGTCACTAGAGAAGCGTACGTGTTTGTGC
This sequence comes from Schistocerca serialis cubense, assembly GCF_023864345.2. Classification (NCBI taxonomy): domain Eukaryota; kingdom Metazoa; phylum Arthropoda; class Insecta; order Orthoptera; family Acrididae; genus Schistocerca; species Schistocerca serialis. Next base: position 437,271,873 of record NC_064645.1, on the reverse strand, counting down.
TCGGAGACCGACATATCAAAGTCGAGGCTATACTGGAAAAAGTGGATATCAATCATGGATTGGTTTTCAACATCTTGCACTACATTCTGAACATGACAAAGATCGCTCCCCGCTGTGGTCCACGATTGCTCCCACCCATTCAGAAAGCTCGCCGAACCGACGCGACAGCAGAAATGTTACAGTTGTGTCAGGCCAGTCCGGATGTCTTACTTACGAGCCTAATCACCATAGACGAGTGCTGGGTGTATGGCCATGACAATAACAAAGCAGTGGAAACGTGTCGATTCCCCACCGCCGGAAGAGCTGACGGCCTAACGATCGTCAGGCGAGGTGATATTGAATGATTTTCGAGACTGCCATAGCGTGGTACCAACAGATTATGCTCGGAGCATATTACCGAAATCTCCTGACGGGGTTACAGCAGGTTGTCAAGACGAAACGTCGAGGGAGCTGTGCAAGGGGGCTGCTTTTGCTCCACGACAATGCACCCCCCCCCCCCCCCCCCCCCCCGACTCTACACAGGACACTGTCCCACGTGCCGTTTCTTTGGGCTATCAAATACTCTATCCTCCCCTCCCCTCCATCGATTTCTCTTGGCATGGCACCCAATAAATTTTCCCTCTTTGCACTGATGGAGAAACCACTGAGTGGCAGAAGGCGAAGAGGCAATTTTTGAGATGCAATGCTTATCGAACAGCAGAAGTGCAGACTTCTACAATCAACGTCTTCATCAACTCATCCACCGTTGGAAACAATGCGTCAGGTTGCAGGGTGCATATGTGTTGAAGGAATAATACTAACAACGAGTTTCAAGTTCGAAACTTGGAATTTTCGAGATGAAAATTAAAAAGAAGGTAGAATTTGCCACTTTTGTGTTATTAATTTTATTTGTTCACTAGTTTCAGCGTTCTGAGCCATTGTCGAATGATATTGTGATTCTGAACAAAGTAGAATACAGTTGTTACCTCGACGAATAGAAAAGTAGTGATTTGAATGTACACGTATTTTAAATATATTTACCAGTAAAAAACTATGCTTTACATGTCGAAATTCTTTAAATTTGTTTTCTCTGTTCGTGTTGGTTCACAAATACTGTTTTGTTGGTTTGACAGCTTGACATTAACAAAGGTATACTGATCAAAGACTAAAGCTAAGCGTGGGATAAATGGAATAGTGATTTGAAACACTATGGCTATATAGTTGTGTGTGTAGTTGAGGAAAGTTGAAAAAGAAATAAGAAATAAGAAATAAACAGCATGGAAAATAAAATGCACAGGTTTTGGAAGTTAAGCAAAAATCAGATGCAAATGAAAGTAATCCGGAAAGAAAGGAAGCCATACAAAAAACTAAATTCGTAGTTCTGCCCTCTTATGGAAACATTTCCAATAAAATACCCAAAACTTTTACAAATACAAATATCTAAACAGGATTCCGAACAATAATAGTTATATCATGAGAGAGACCACCAACACAACAGAACCATTTAATAAGTCAGGGATATGCAGAACTGGATGTGACGATTTTGTCAAAGACATCGGCAAAGTAGTGGAAACTTTCAGACACATTTTAAAGAGCACACGAAATCGAACGATAACAGTACAAATGCCTTTGCACTACATGTCCTCAGCAACAAACATACATCAAAACACGTTAACAGTAAGCCCCAAATTTTGCTTTTTGTTAAGAAAGGGAAGCAAAGGAATATCCTGAAGAAACTGAAATTTTCAGTCCTTTAAAAGTCAACCCGATATGCTTCTTAAGGCGCAAACAGATCTTCAGAACAAAAAGTTCCTCGATAACTTCAGTCACAATCTGCTGATGACCAATCAGAAATCATCTACACAATAAAATGTAGTTTAAAATTTAATCTCATCGCGCCATGTATCTGAACAATTTTTTATTTTGTTTCCATTCTTTCATTTTTGATACTACTTGGTTTCTACAATGTTGACTGGAATAATCTCTTTCAAATTCTGAAGGTGGCAGGGGTAAAATACAGGGAGCGAAAGGCTATTTACAATTTGCACAGAAACCAGATGGCAGTTATAAGAGTCAAGGGGCATGAAAGGGAAGCAGTGGTTGGGAAAGGAGTGAGACGGGGTTGTAGCCTCTCCCCAATGTTATTCAATCTGTATATTGAGCAAGCAATAAAGGAAACAAAAGAAAAGTTCGGAGTAGGTATTAAAATCCATGGAGAAGAAATAAAAACTTTGAGGTTTGCCGATGACATTGTAATTCTGTCAGAGACAGCAAAGGACTTGGAAGACAGTTGAACGGAGTGGATAGTGTCTTGAAAGGAGGATATAAGATGAACATCAACAAAAGCAAAACGAGAATAATGGAATGTAGTCGAATTAAGTCGGGTGATGCTGAGGGAATTAGATTAGGAAATTAGACATTTAAATTAGTAAAGGAGTTTTGCTATTTGGGGAGCAAAATAACTGATGATGGTCGAAGTAGGGAGGATATAAAATGTAGACTGGCTATGGCAAGGAAAGCGTTTCTGAAGAAGAGAAATTTGTAAACACCAAGTATAGATTTAAGTGTCAGGAAGTCGTTTCTGAAAGTATTTGTATGAAGTGTAGCCATGTATGGAAGTGAAACATGGACGATAAATAGTTTGGACAAGAAGAGAATAGAAGCCTTTGAAATGTGGTGCTACAGAAGAATGCTGAAGATTAGATGGGTAGATCACGTAACCAATGAGGAAGTATTGAATAGGATTGGGGAGAAGAGGAGTTTGTGGCACAACTTGACAAGAAGAAGGGATCGGTTGGTAGGACATGTTCTGAGGCATCAAGGGATCACCAATTTAGTATTGGAGGGCAGCGTGGAGGGTAAAAATCGTAGAGGGAGACCAAGAGATGAATGCACTAAACAGATTCAGAAGGATGTAGGCTGCAGTACGTATTGGGAGATGAAGAAGCTTGCACAGGATAGAGTAGCATGGAGAGCTGCATCAAACCAGTCTCAGGACTGAAGACCACAACAACAACAACTATTTTTTAACTTTCCTCAACTAGACACATAAATATAGGCTCATAATCTTTGAAATTATCATTCCATTAATTTAGTGCTTAGCTTTACTCTTTGATCAATATAGTACACTTTGTAAATGTTAATCTGTCAAACCAACAACACAGCTTTTGTAAACCAAAACGAATAGAGAACACAAATTTAAAGACGCTGACATTTAAATATGTAAGGCATAGTTTTCGATTGCAGCTAAATATATTTAAAATACGTTAACATTCACATCACTACATTTCTCTTCATGAAAGTAATATAGACAAAGGACAAGTAAAGAAGAAAACTCGGCAGGGGTGCACTGCTCGATGTGTTTTCGAGGTACGGGGTAGGCAGGGCGGTGAGAATCTCCTGTAGTCTCTCAATCTTCACAATATTCTTTAAACTTCCTTCTACTTAAATAATTATCTTGCAAGGTTCGACTTTCATGTAGACGGCAGTTTATTTTGGTTTATTAATTGCACAAAAAAGGCTGCAGAAGAACAACGAATAAAGTAGTACCCAAATGAAAATAAGTGGCCTATCCACTTTAGCATCTGGATGCTGAAGCAGTGGCTTAGAGGCCAGGGGGGAAACACGACACACCATGACCCAGAAGGCGTCGGGTATGATGCAAGCAGCACGTGGGAACACGTAGTCCGTCGGCCTGGAAGGTTCGCTTTAGACGTTCCCGAATATTCACACGACTAACTGATAGAGCCTCACTTTATATGGCTCTGGAAAGAAACAGATCAACAAATCACAGGCTGAAGTTTCGCTCTTGTGTAGCGAAACTTCAGCCCGTGATTTGGTCATCTATTTCATTCCACAACCATATAAAGTGAATAAGTCATGCTAACTGCCAGTAAATTAGCCTTTACACAAATTTTATCGCGTTTAATTTTGACAAAATTGGTTTATATAACCGAATTTACATAGTTTGACGATGACTTGTGTACTGTTGTTGTTGTGGTCTTCAGTCCTGAGACTGGTTTGATGCAGCTCTCCATGCTACTCTATCCTGTGCAAGCTTCTTCATCTCTCAGTACCTACTGCAGCCTACATCCTTCTGTATCTGCTTAGTGTATTCATCTCTTGGTAATTGTGTACTACTCAAGTCTAATGATTATTGACACTTTTAACACTTGAAAATGGGCTAAGACCGAAATCTAGATTGTGGAATAAAAGCTGTTATACAGTCAAATGGCGGTTATATCATTCAAAAAATTTTATATGACTTTCGCTCCACACCAATGAAGAGGCATGTGTTCATCTGAAATTTTTTGTTCGGAATCACCAATATTATCACCCCTCAAAGCGTGTACCTTTCCTCCTGACTCACCCTGTATTCCGAGCTTGTACTCTGACTCTGATGATTTCCATGTCGACGGGAGGTTAAACCCTAATCATCCTTTTGTTCCTTCCTTCTTTTCTTTATTGCTTTCGTAATTACACATTGACACGTCAAATAACACAAACCTACAAAATTTCTTCTTCTTCTTCTTTCTTTATTGTTTTATACAATAACCACCTGAGGGCATTTAATAACTGACAATCTTATTTCACTCGTATGAAGTTCCATGGAGTCCATCATTAGACATAAATAACTAACAGGGCTAGGAATTAGCATTGTTAACAAATAATTAGTTATTACGATAAGGACAGACGATCTTTTTTTTAGGCGTGAGTTGACTGGTGTGCGCCAGTGGAGTCCACAAATTATTGCGATTGCTGAGGCTCGATGCCTTGAACGTGTTGGAATTTAGAGATGAATGCCTTTCTCTTGAAAATTACTTCCGATGTGGAATTAGATTTTTGGCTGTCGGGCAAGGCTCGTAACTCTTGCAGGTGGGTAACTTCCAATTTAATGGCTGCATTACACAGTGTGGTCTGCCGACTGCTGTGACGGGAAGTAGTATTCAGGTCTGCCAGTTCTAAAGTATTATCTACGGAACACTAGCGATTTGAAACTTCGACTCTGTGAAGCCGTGCAGGTTAACACTTTCTTCCAATTTATGCTGTATGACGTCGTGGAAGTCTGAACTCTGGCTACCATTTTTTTAAAGAGTGACCAGTTAAAACCTGGCAAAGTTTCGGCCTCTAGTCATCTCAGAGGCCACCCAGAATCCGTGCCATTCATAGGAAGCCTGTTTCGTTACAGTATCTGCGCCACGCCTTCTTTAGCGGCATTCATACATCTGGCTGAGCGTCTTGCGGCTTTACTGGTGTTCCGTGCAGACACATACACATTTTTAACAAGATCAGTGTCTCAAAGTGGCGACTCTTGCGAGCAAATAATAAAGGACTAACCGTCAGTCGTGCCCCACTGTCCGTATAACAGAATGTAAGGGCTTCATATTTGGATGTGGTGCGGCGTAGATCCTTAGTCCATGGCGCTATATTCATGTGCGGTACCGTCAGAGGAGGCGGGTTTCTTGAAGCACGTGATCAATGGCTCCGTCCGTCGGTCATAACTAATGTCATGGGCAGAGTGAGGATTGAATACTAGTTCTCAAAACTCACGTCATATGCACGAGAGGACATCTTATTTCAGGATAATGCAAGTTTCGCTTCGTGAGTAAATTTACAAGCAGTTTCTGTACCTACATCTGCGTAGAGCACTGCATGGGTCGTAGCAGAGGGTACTTTCAATTCTATCACATAGGTTTCGTATAGTTCCACTCGCGTATGGAGCGAAGGAAGTATGCCTATATGTCTCACTTCACGTTGCAATTAGTCTATTCCTGTCTTGCGTCCCATACGGGAGCGAAATTAAGACAGTTTTAGCATTTTCTTAAATTCCTCACTTTCTTGAACTTTTTAACAAGGCTTACGGGGGATTATTGTCGTCTATTTTCAAGAGTATGCCAGTTCAGATTGTCAGCACGTAAGTGACGCCCTTCCACGGGCCAAACAAACCTGTGACTACTAGTGCTGTCCGAACCACACACCATACAATCGCCGTTATATGGTTTGAGAACTCACGTTTAATGATACCTTTTTTATTTTACAATCGCAAACTTTCAGCCATGTTAGTGTTCGCTGTTAATTATGATACACGACAGACAGTCGGGGGGGGGGGGGGGGGGGGGGGATGGGGTAGAGGGTAGAGGGTAGAGGGGAGAGGGGAGAGAGAGAGAGAGAGAGAGAGAGGAAATTACAAATACAAACATCACAGTTAGGTTAAAAGCTCTGCATTCGTGTCGGCTTTTCAGTCTGGGATTTAGATGATTTTATACCTTAGGCCAAGAACGCTTTTTCATCTTTTTCCCTTTTCTCCTTAAAAAATACATACGTATTCAAATGTCTGACAAAATCGTACACACTGATTTCTAGAATTTCACTCTTCATTTTGCCACTGGCGCACTGTTCCCTGCGCTCCTATAGGAGTACCTACAACACTATCCCGATATTCGTTATTTTATTTCAGTTGAAATTTGTTTAGGTTGCGGGGAAAGGTATCTGTACCGTTAGGTACAGGCTCTTCTGTTCCTTGACATGAACAAAATGACTGAATTCTCCTTCCGGTTTTACTTGTCCATCGAGTTATTTATTTAGCTCTGTTTCCCTACTCTGCGTTGTCTTCCCTCCGCTTCTTCGACGTTCCCATTTTCGAGATGGCTGGTCACACTCCTCTTCATATTAATAGGTGGTATTCTTAGAAATACGTAACTGCATTTTGTTTTAAATCCCGCCTACACTAACATCATCAAATAGGTGGCTAACACTGTTGACTAAAGATGGGGACGGAAGTTAATTAGGGGACCATTCAAGGAACCATGCTGGCATTCGGTCCATGCAATTAAAAAAACTCACGATACCCAAGTATTTCCACGTCTGTGGTATATCTTTATCGAAATTTCATCTAGTTGCGAGCTCATTTACAATAATTTCAGTGCAGAGGAGATGAAGTGTATAAATATATGATGGGTACTGGGTGTGTCTAACGTTACTGAACTTTTTAGATCGCAACAGAGCATGCCCAGAAGACGTAAATGTGCAGCATATCGTCATCTTTAGGATTCTAAATGTTGAATCGGAGGCTTTATGGGATTGGAACATCTTACATACTGTACAGACAAATGGCTGTAGTACAATGAATGTAGAACGAGTGTTGATGACATGGACTTCGAGCAACAGTACGGAAAGAAGAGGAGTCACAGGTCCTCCGGGTGGATTACACCGCGTTAATATCGTGGGATCGTTCGATTGGCTGTGACAGATAGACGGATGACAACTACTGAAATCCCAAGAGAGCTTACAGCTAGTGTCACCGAACCGTCGATAACAGGATATTCGGAGCTGGGTTGAGACCCTGAGTTTACATGCGTCGCTTACCCCTGACAACAGACCACAGACAACAGACACTTGCACGGTGTAGAGCCACAGTGACACGTCGTGGTGTTCAGTGTAGAGTCGCGCTTCTGATTGTGGCCGTCAGATCGGCGCCAGCGTGGCTGTGGACAGCCTTGCGTAAGGCTGCAGGAGGCGGTGACTCCAGAGACCTCTTATCTTCTCCACTCCAACCATGATGTGGGGAACTACTGGATATGACAACAGGAGTGATTTGGTACTTTTTGAGGGGGGCTGAATGGAAGGCAAAAGAGGTGAAAACTGTTGATATGCCTGTCATGTCAAGAACACCAAATGTTATACTGTAGCAAGGTATTCCTAGACCTTACACTGCAGTACATACAACAAACGCTTGGAGGAGTACATGGATGCTTGCTGGGCTGGCCTGACAGACAATGTCTGGGATGCCATAGCAAGCGTCAAGAAAGCAAATCTTCTTGAATCTTAACAGCATGTGCTGCGGCTTTTCAACAAATTATTCATGCTGACATTCCGAGGCTGTTTGCTTCTACGCCACAACACATACAATAGTGTACCCGTATCCTGTGTGGTGGAAAATGCGCTTAAAACGTTGCTGAAGAAGATGGATGCAACTACTGCTGAAGCCCTAAGAAACATGCGTGGAGACATCCTGCACAGGCTACGTCAAAAGATCTGTATGTCTGGAAATTGGCCAGACCAGTGGTGCCACTCCATTTTTATACCACTGTTCAAGAAAGGTTCTCCATTTGACTGTGCCTTTATCAGTAAAGTTTTGCTCACTATACTGAATGGCTGAAGACCTTCTTACTTCCACAAATATCAGACGAATAAAGTGAGTTTAACCCAGTCAAGGGACCCCGTGAGCAGATCTAAACATCCAGCAGCTCATAGAGACGGCAAGGGTTTATAATGTCAGGCTGTTCACGTCTCATTGTGGGTTACAAGAAAGCTTTCGACAAGGTGAAATGGTCAAAGCTATGGAGTATCCTCAACGAGATGGATACGCCGAGACGCCTGCTATAACTGATGTGGCAATTGTATTTTCCGAACACAGCGACAGCGAGAATCAATAACACCTTCTCAGACATCTTTTCTACTAACGCCGGCATTCTATCCACGCTGTTGTTCAGTTCATGTAGTATGCACATTATAAGGGATGTTCTTGAAGGTATGGTTGTATGTGGCAGAAAAATTAACAATCTCAGGAACTCAGACGACTATCTGACATTTGAAGACGATCATTTACTGGAAATCATCATGGGAAGGTTGTCTTGAAGTCAACAAAACAAACAGCAAAATGATGATTGTAGATCACCGTAATGACAACAGACCTGAGATCACAAAACTGCTTGTTACGAGGTCGTCAGTCGCTTCGAGTATTTAGGATCTGTTGTCACTGATGCCAGAGATTGCGAACGTGAGATCGAGAGGCGCAATTAGATTGAGAGAAATGCTACAGTAAAACTCGCTCGCATCTGGATGGACACCTCCATCACAGCTAAGAGAAAACTCACTCTCCTCCGATCTTCCCTATGTTGACTTATGCAGCAGAAACCTGGACGATGAAGACGGCAAATCGTCACAGCGTTGATGCCCTGGAAACGTGGTGCTATTATTTCGAATACTGTGGACAGCACATCGAACCAATGCTGAGCCAGCAAATGAGACAGTCGAGTTTTGTCAATCAGAATCAGTTACAATATTTTGGTCTGATTCCCAGAAGGCAAGAGGCAATGGAAAGATCAATGTTAGCGGGAAAAGTCGACAGCTGAAGACCTAGAGGACGTGCACCATTACTGTGGACCGATCAGATGAAGAGATTGATCAGATGAAGAGATGGGCTTGCAGAGCTTCGTGGAGGCAGGTCGTCAAGGGGCTTACCACGTGATTCCACTACAGCACTCCACTACTGCGGACGGTTAGACCAAAAACAGAGAGAGAGAGAGAGAGAGAGAGAGAGAGAGAGAGAGAGACTAGCGGTAAGAGGTTGGGGGAGGAGGGACCTTGTGGGGTCACACTTCATACTTGTATTGATAATGTTATTGTTGTTGTTGTGGTCTTCAGTCCGAAGACGTCTCTCCATGCTACTCTATCCTGTGCAAGCCTCTTAATCTCCGAATATCTACTAAAACCTACATTTTTCTGAATCTGCTTACTGTATTCACCTCTTGGTCTCCCTCTACGATTTGTACTCCCCATCTGCCCTCAAATACTAAACTGGCGATCCCATGATGTTTCAGGATGTCTCCCGTCAACGGATCCCTTCTTTTGTGCCACAAATCTCGTGTCTCCTCAATTCTACTCACTACTGCTCATTAGTTACATGATCGATCCATCTAATCTTCAGTATTATCCTATAGCACCACGTTTCGAAAGATTCTATTCCCTTTTTATCTAAGCCGTTTATCGTCCATGTTTCACTTACATACAGGGCTACACTCCAGAAAAGACTTCCTAGCACTTAAATCTATATTCGATGTTAACAGATTTCTCTTCTTCAGAAATGCTTTTCTTGCCATTGCCAGTCTAAATTTTATACCCTCTCCACCTCGGCTATCATCAGTTATTTTGCTGCCCAAATGACAAAACTCGTCTACTACTTTAAGTGTCTCATTTCCTAATCTAATACCCTCAGCATCACCTGATTTAATTTAACTAATTCCATTATCCTTGTTTTGCTTTTGTTGATGTTCATCTTGTATATTATTTTCAAAACACTGTCCGTTCCGTTCAGCTGCTCTTCCAAGTCCTTCGCTGTTTCGTACAGAATTATAATGTCATCGGCAAACCTCAAAGTTTTTATTTCTTCTCCATGGATTTTAATTCATACTCCAAACTTTTCTTTGGTTTCCTTTGCTGCTCGCTCAGTGTACAGATTGAATAACATCGCGGATAGGCTACAACCCTGTCTGACTCCCTTCTCAACTACTGCTTCTCTTTGACGCCCCTCGACTCTGTCGTCTGGTTTCTGTACAAGTGGTAAATAAAAAAAAAAAAATGGTTCAAATGGCTCTGAGCACTATGTGACTTAACTTCTGAGGTCATCAGTCGCCTAGAACTTAGAACTAATTAAACCTAACTAATCTAAGGACAGCACACACATCCATGCCCGAGGCAGGATTCTAACCTGCGACTGTAGCGCCTAGAACCGCACGGCCACTCCGGCCGGCAAGTGGTAAATAGCCAGTCGCTCCCTGTTTTTTACCCCTACTACCTTCAGAACTTCAAAGAGAGTACCCTCAACATTGTCAAATGCTTTCTCTACGTCTACGATATCTGTTTGGAATGGAACGATAGTTATTATGTGATGATCTCCACAAAGTATGATATACGTAAAACTGACTTTTGCTTCACGGTCCGTCGTGTACGTTTCACCCCGCACACGCGTTTCTCTCGCTCGATGCGCCGTGTGAGTCCGGCCTCCGCGGCTGGTGGAGTCAGAGCTCTGTCGGCCTCGCCGCCCACGGCGCCGCCCCCGGGCAGCGCGCCCCCGGCGGCCTTGGCTCTCGGACGCCGCCCAGCACTCGCCCGCTGGCCCACGCGCCGCCCAGCAAAACACCGCCGATCGCATCCTGCCGGCTCCGCCTCTCACACACCGCTTCGTATCTTCCATCAGTTCCCAAGCAACGGCTGATTGACGCTTTGGCACTATAATACCTATCCCTGCCGTCACTCACTGCGTAGCCACCTGTCATTTCCAAGTCTCTTTGCGTGATATGCAGTCGGCTGCGACGTTTCTCACCATTCTCTTGACGTCAAACTTCACCTGCCTGTTGATTTCTTGTTATACATACAGATTTATCTCTAATGGATTAATACATCTCTCTCTCTCTCTTCTCTCTTACCTTATTGTCTTCACTGTATTATAAATTCCTCCACAATCGTCTCTGTTTCATCGTCACTAGATCACTCATCCTGCATATGATGGGAGAAGCTGTTCGCACAGGCGACTTGCTCGCGAGGCGCAGGAGAGAGACGGGCCGCGGCGCCTACGTCACGAAGGTAGGCCTGCGCTCGCTCAGCTCGGCGGACAAAATACTTCCCTAAACATGTTAACTCGCAACTGGGCGTGTGCGTAGTAACGAGAATTGCATATTCTACTGGAATCTGCTATTATGAGCTCTTACTGATTAACCGTGCCTCTCGGCTTGTTTATAGCATTTAGTTCAAAATGGTTCAAATGGCTCTAAGCACTACGGGACTTAACATCTGAGGTCATCAGTCCCCTAGAACTTAGAACTACTTAAACCTAACTAACCTAAGGACATCACACACATCCATGCCCGAGGCAGGATTCGAACCTGCGACCGTAGCGGTCGCGCGTTTCGAGACTCAAGCGCCTAGAACCGCTCGGCCACCCGGCCGGCGATAAGACGGTGGCAGGTTAACAGTAAATGGCCAGTTAGGACCGGAACATGGAACAGTAAGATCAAGACCTAAGCCTATGAAGTGATACCTTTGATTTTAATTACACGGAAAGTTGTTTTGACTTTCGTATATGCAGGCTCAGTCTTTCCAACGACCAATTCTTCGTGGATTACGTAATTCTCGTGATGGCTATTTCGCTTTTCCTTCCCAGTACTTCCTGTTTGCTTCATTCCTGAGTGACTTACGCAGGATGAACATCAATAAAACCGACAAACTGCAGGGCCGGTTTCCTGACTGGAAATGGAGGAAAAAAGGTCCTATGAACAGCTGTCCGGAAATGGACGTGACAACAAATCGTCCCGTAACACAGTACAGAGCTGCATCAATCCACGTCACGACAGATCTTCAAAGTGTCCTCCACGGGTTTTCAGGTGATAGGGATAGTAGCGGTCGTCTTGCAGAAAACACATAATCGTGCTTACACTGTGTTGGCAGGTCACTTGCTTGGAGCTTGTACTAGGATTCGTCTGAATATCCTGTAGAACCCGGCCCACCAAATCTGGCGGACGCACAGTCCGCCTTCTCCCTGCACGTTAGTCTCTCTGCAAGGACCCATGACCACACAAACGCCCAAAAAGGGCTTGAAATGTTAAAAAATGGTTCAAATGGCTCTGAGCACTATGGGACTTAACTTTTAAGGTCATAAGTCCCTTAGAGCTTAGAACTACTTAAACCTAACTAACCTAAGGACAACACACACCCATGCCCGAGGCAGGATTCGAGCCTGCGACCGCAGCGGTTGCGCGGTTCAAGATTGTAGCGCCTAGAACCGCTCGGCCACCCCGGGCGGCGCTTGAAATGTTGTGCGATGTGGTTGGTGTGTGTGAGGGTACTTGTTTTGGTATAGACGTGCTGCCTCTCGGTAGTTTCCATCCGCTTGGCTGTACACAAACATCATCTAGTCTTGTTTCCGTCACGAATACCGGACCATTCTGCTGCGTCGATCACACAGCCTGCAACAGACAAGGAAGACATGACACGTGGTCTGAGGAACACTCATTCGTCAGCTCCATCTACCGTGGCAACGATGTATTTCCGGACACATGTTCATAGGGCCTTTTTTCCTCAATTTCCAGTCAAGAATCCATAGCTGCGTTTGTCGGTTGTATTAATGTTCACTTGGTAAATGTGCTCCTGGGTTCAGCTTAAACTCCGTATCTGAGTGCGGAAGCTCTGTCTCACCGTGCTGGAATCATCTCGTACCTCCAGACCGTTTCCAAGAACTCTTCCTCCTCTTGCGACTAGAGAATAAATTACATAATTGTTAACTACCAAGGAGTATTCACTATTTTTTAAAAATTTCATTATTTTCTGTATTACAACACTGAATGAGTTATGTAAATTATATAGGCGCCCACTCACAAGGGAAACACCACATTGTACCCTCTTCAGATTTAGTGGTAAGATCGCCCAGTGGACAGCCCGTCAAAAACTAACCACAAATCAAGCATGAAAACAGGAATAAGGTGTACTGAACTGCGAAAAAAAGAAAAAGAAAAACAGCGAATGGTCCTCTTAACAAGTGTAATATCGAGACGAACAGAACAGCCGCGGTGTTGTGGTTAAGTGGTCACTGAGTTGGGCTATAAACCGAACGAGCCGTGTTCAAAAATCCCTCGTGCCATTTATTTTATTTAATTTTTTCACAACATTATGAACTGTCTGTTCGGTCATTGGCAGTTGCTAGCTATACTTTGGTTGTAGAATATGAGTCATGTGGTAAGAATACGTCACCGTCGCAAGTAAGTGTGATGAAGCCCGCCCGGTTAGCCGTACGATCTAACGCACGGTTTTGCGGGTGCGAACGACCGCCTGGTCCCCGGTGCGAATTCGCCCGGCGGACTTGTGTCGAGGTCCGGTGAGCCGGCCAGTCTGTGGATGGTTTTTAGGCGGTTTTCCATCTGCCTCGGCGAATGCGGGCTGGTTATCCTTATTAGGCCTCAGCTACACTATGTCGGCGATTGCTGCGCAAACAAGTTCTCCGCGTACGCGTACACCACCATTACTCTACCACGCAAACATAGGGTTTATACTCGTCTGGTGTGAGACGTTCCCTGGGGGGGGGGGGGGGGCGGCAATTGGGGACCGAATAGCACAATAACCCGGAAAGAGTGGTTCGGTGTGAGGTGGTGGAGGGGTGAAGTGGACTGCGGTAGTCGTCGTGGGGTTGTGGACCACTGCGGCTGCGGCGGGGACGGAGCCTCTCCGTCGTTTCTAGGCCCCCGGTTAACATACAATACAATACAAGTGTGATGAATAATGAGAGCAGGCGAGATACCATATAGAAGTTTCACATAAATGAAAACAATACATAAACGGATGACAACTATGTTACATCGAAGGAATTCAGGAGCCAACAATCCCAAAACGGGACGCAACTTCAAAAATGTTAAAAACATATGTTTCGACAGAACACAGAGAAACTGTGTGATTGTGAAACTGTTGCGTTCATTTGTTGCAGCTTATGTGACAAACTACTATGTTTTCATAATTTCCTTGGAAGTGGTCACAATCACATTCATACGAACACCGAAATCGAGCAAGGAGGCACATCTCACTCGCCAGGCGTACAAAGTAGGTGCGTCGGGAAGAGACTCTTATCATGTGACACACGTACTGTCATTAATGCCGTGTATGACATACCAGACGTCTTTCCCGGTGGAAGATTCGCTTGACTTATCGCCTTGTCATCGAACGCTTGCGGTTCCCATTCGGAACCCACTTCCTTTCTGCTGCTAATAGAGTAGATGTACAGAATCAACTGTCATTTTAGGTCCCTTCCCTACACTTCGCTGGTGCAAACGGAAGTTACACCACTACACAGACAGCCGAACAACGTAACCACTTACCCACGACGCCATTGCATTTCCTGGTTGCTCCGTATTGTACACTACTGGCCATTAAAATTGCTACACCACGAAGATGACGTGCTACAGACGCAAAATTTAACCGACAGGAAGAAGATGCTGGGATATGCAAATGATTAGCTTTTCAGAGCATTCACACAAGGTTGGCGCCGGTGGCGACACCTACAACGTGCTGACATGACGAAAGTTTCCAGCCGATTTCTCATACACAAACAGCAGTTGACCGGCGTTGCCTGGTGAAACGTTGTTGTGATGCCTCGAGTAAGGAGGAGAAATGTGTACCATCACGTTTCCGAATTTGATAAAGGTCGGATTGTAGCCTATCGCGACTGCGGTTTATCGTATCGCGACAATGCTGCTCGCGTTGGTCGAGATCCAATGACTGTTGGCAGAATATGGAATCGGTGAGTTCAGGAGGGTAATACGGAACGCCGTGCTGGATCCCAACGGCCTCGTATCACTAGCAGTCGAGATGACAGGCATCTTATCTGCATGGCTGTAACGGATCGTGCAGCCACATCTCGATCCCTGAGTCAAAAGATGGGGACGTTTGCAAGACAATAACCACCTGCACGAACAGTTCGACGAAGTTTGCAGCAGCATGGTCTATCCGCTCGGAGATCATGGCTGCGATTACCCATGACGCTGCATCACAGACATGAGCGCCTGCGATAGTGTACTCAACGATGAACCTGGGTGCACGAATGGCAAAACGTCACTTTTTCGGATGAATCCAGGTTCTGTTTACAGCATCACGATGGTAGCATCCGTTTTTGGCGACATCGCGGTGAACGCACATTGGAAGCTTGTATTCGTCATTGCCATACTGGCGTATCACCCGGCTTGACGGTATTGGGTGTCATTGGTTACTTGTCTCGGTCACCTCTTGTTCGCATTGACGGACTTTGAACAGTGGACGTTACATTTCAGATGTGTTAGTACCCGTGGCTCTACCCATCTTTCGATCCCTGCGAAACCCTACATTTCAGCAGGATAAAGCACGACCGCATGTTGCGGGTCCTGTACGGGCCTTTCTCGATATAGAAAATGTTCGACTGCTGCCCTGGCCAGTACATTCTCCAGATCTCTCACCAACTGAAAACGTCTGGTCAATGCTGGCCGAGCAACTGGCTCGTCACAATACGCCAGTCACTACTCTTGATGAACTGTGGCATCGTGTTGAAGCTGCGTGGGCAGCTGTACTTGTACACGCCATCCAAGCTCTGTTTGACTCAGTGCCCAGGCGTATCAAGGCCGTTATTACGGCCAGAGGTGATTGTTCTGGGTACTGATTTCTCAGGATCTATGCACCCAAATTGCGTGAAAATGTAATCACATGTCAGTTCTAGTATTATATATTTGTCCAATGAATACCCGTTTATCATCTGCATTTCTTCTTGGTGTAGCAATTTTAATGGCCAGTAGTGTACTTGTTGCTCTTGGACCGCACCCTGATACAATTTTGCGCTGTTTTTTTCACAGTGCCTTACACCTTCTTCCTGTTTTCATGCTTGCCCTCTTTTCAGTTTTTGACCACTAAATCTGAGGGGGTGCGACGGCGAGTTTCCCCTGTCAGTGTACCGGCATAGCGCCGACTGCGCGACATCGTTTGCTGTTTGGAAGGTTAGGACAGTGGCTGTCGGCAAACTGAGATTGTTAGTCGGTGCGCGAAGCGTTCGCAGAAGGCCGCGTGCGCCGCGGACGAGACTGCCAGGCTGACTGCGGCGCTGTGCGGTACTCACTGATGCGCTTCACGTGCACGTCCCTGTTGAAGGAGACGCGCGGCCGTTGGGAGGCGTCAGACCGCTGCGAGTCTGACCGGCACACATCAGGCATGCCTCACGCCGCCACCATCTGCAACAGCAAACAGACACTGTGTCAGCGCCGGGATCCGCGCACACCTCTCAACTACAACTTCGTACAGCTACCGAGTGGCTACAATTACCCCTCAGTGGTCCACTGTGGGCCGTAATTATCGCGAGGCAGCGAAACTTGTTGGATATTATAATGTGTTGATGCACAACCGATTTACGCTGGAAAAAAATTAGTTCCAATTCCGTATTACGTAATGGTGTTCTGAGATTTTTGATTAAGGAGTGTAGGACGTCAAACGGGCCGACTTGGAGCAGGAGAGGCACCAGAGGACATTTTAATTCCAACTGTCCATACTTTTACCAATAAATTCATAAAACTTTGTCAGCATGACCAGGGAGGATTCAGGATTCACACTAATAACAGTGGAAGTTCAAACACATAAGAGAATAATTTTTTTTTTGCTTGTGTAATTTCAGCATTTTCTTTCACTTACTATTGGCTGCATTTGTTGCTATGGGTACACTTTTCTTCATAAGTAAGAGAGATTGTTCGATGAATTTTGCACAGCATACAAACCATACTTACAGGTGTATGAAACTCTAGAATTTTCCAAACGTATTAAAAACTGTGGTAAAAAATGAAGTAATTAACTTTAAGAGCTGAGTTGTTTTCTAAACATGAGGTTTAAAATGCAACAGTTCATTCATTTTTCATAAATTAAATAAATTCTAGAGTTACTTATACCTGTAAGTATGGTGTGTGTGCTGTGCAAAATTCATCGAAGAATCTCTCTTACTTACGAAGAAAAGTGTACCTATGGCAACAAATGCAGCCAGTAGTAAATGAAAAAAATGATGAAATTTCACACGTAAAAAAATTATTTTGTTATGTTTCTGAACTTCCACTACTATGAGCGTGAATCCTGGATCCCTGCTGGTCATGCTGACAAAGTTTTACGAATTTATTTGTAAAAGTATAGACAGTGGGAATTAAAATGTCCTGTGGTGCCTGTCTTGTTCCAAGTCGGGCCGCTTGACGTCCTACCCCCCTTAAATAATGTATGTCTCATCTCTAACACGCGTGCTTCTGACTTAAGGGGAGGCGAAAGGCAAAGGGGCTAAAAAAATCGATTTTTAGGTTTTTGCATATTTGAAATGTCCATCATCTCCTGCGTAAAACAGTTTTTGTTTTATATAAATACAACACCTTTTCACGCCATGCACGGATAATGCACAGGCTTCTTTTATTCCTTGTACGGTATTTCCTGCTTCTATTTCTAAATTAGAATCCATTGGCCATATTCAGAAGAGAATGGGGTCAAGGTTGAGAAGATTTTTAAAAGGAAAGTAAAAAAAATAGTACTGGAACATGGTAAGAAAGTAGGTGGTAAAGGTCGTCTGACAAATGTTGAAACAGATAGGTCACAGAATTATTATGGCTTGGCCATTAGAAGGAAGCCTGGAAATTTAGAAAACATGAAAAAAACTGTGTGGTCCACCTTTTTCCATGAGCTTTCCACAAATGAAATTGCCCGAATGATCATGAAACTTGATGCAATTACAAGACAATTGCACTGTATGACCACAAACATTGTTTACCTGGAGCAGTAATGAATGAAATTAAATCTATATTTAGAGAAATTTGTAAAGACATTTTGTTGAAGGAAAGTCTTCATCGGAAACCGCAAAACGTAAATGAATGTGTGAAGTTTATCATTTGGATCCGGTTATAGAAAATTGTATTTGTTCAGATTACAGCCCTCAATTCTGATGTTTATGACTCTATTTTATGCTTCAGTGGTGGTGTAACAAGAAAACTGAGTGTTTTGGAAGTGCTGGGCATAAAATCTAGTGGAACTACTACAAAATCGTTAGTGAAAATAGGTAAAGAGAGAATCCGTGAAGCAGACATTGCAAATTTAAAATGCACAAAAGAAGCTAGACAGAAAAGAAGAGGGAGTAAGAGAAGAAAAGAAGATCAGTATGATTCAGATGATGCTCAGTACGGTGCAGAAAAATATTAGTGGTGAGTGCTTTTCGTCAATAAGTACACTAAAATTGTTATACTAAAATTGTAATATTGTATTTTAAATTGATTTTTCTCAATATTACAAATGTTTAAATGTATTTGAAATCTTATGTGACTTAAGTGCTAAGGTCATCAGTCCCTAAGCTTACACACTACTTAACCTAAATTATCCTAAGGACAAACACACACACCCATGCCCGAGGGAGGAGTCGAACCTCCGCCGTGACCAGCCGCACAGTCCATGACTGCAGCCCCTCAGACCGCCCGGCTAATCCCGCGCGGCTCAAAACTACAAAAAAATGGTTCAAATGGCTCTGAGCACTATGGGCCTTAACATCTGAGGTCATCAGTCCCCTAGAACTTAGAACTACTTAAACCTAACTAACCTAAGGACATCACACGCAACCATGCCCGAGGCAGGATTCGAACCTGCGACGGTAGCGGTCGCGCGGTTCCAGACTGAAGCGCCTAGAACCGCTCGGCCACATCGGCCGGCTACAATCAATAAAAATTTCACTAATTTAACATAGTTCTTTTGAAAAGTATCTATGCGATGGGTGGAATAGCATTGGCAGAATAGGAATAAAAACTGGCTTCTGTCTCCTCTTAAGATTAATTCGATTGCCAAAGGGCTAACTGTCCACAAGCAGATTATGAAAAGCGCGAGAACTGTTTCAATAAAGGCGCAGTGTCGGTTGCTGCGACGGATCTTCGCTGCGCTGCACAGTTACACGGTTGAATTGCCCTATTCTAGTTTGTTTTATATTACACAGCTTAGAGGCGCGCTGTTCTAACAAGTGCGTGTCTCGTGACATCCCTACTCCCTCTCTTACAACTGTTTGTATGACTCATATGCGGCAGGTTTCGCTAAACTGTGTGGGGGGCTGCTAGTCTCTTTAAACCCGTATTTTTTCCACGGTCAGCTCCTAATTCATAATTATACCCCAGTAACAGCCTTCGTGTACTGAACGCATCTTGTGACGTATGGCACGTGAATTACTGGTGTAAGGGGGTGTTGCGGTTAAGAAAAAACCGTCAGGATCTTTCTTAGGGAGTTGCTACCGGAAAGAGTTCCTTCTTACTTATGAGCCGGTGCCAGCGCCTTTTCTCTCGGCAGCCTTGTTATTCATGAAAAATAAAAAAAACTACATGGATTTTGCAATGGATGCCGATAAACTATCGTACGAAACAAACTGGCCATATAAAAGTTGTATTTATTTGGCACAATTTCCTGCGCTCCTGTCTATAAAATTTCAGTCGGTGGCAATAGCGTTCCTCCTACAACACGCAACCCTCCAAACGCTAATTAACTAAAGGTGTGCCGGCTCAGTCGTCACCCGCTGCGATACTTCTACCGCGCCTCATATTGAGGCGCTGTGGTGATTCTAAATGTGGCACCTCATCAGTTAGTTACACGTTCCATAGGTCGTTTGAATGTTTTTTTTATCGGAATGATGTGGAACGAGTCAGTTACAGGATTTGTATATATGATTAGGGTTAACGTTAATGGACACATTATTATTTTTAGTCCTACTCCCGCAACTACTCTTAATTATTTTTCTTTTTTTCTATTTTTTTTTATCACTGGCTGTCAATTTCAAGTAGAAATTCGTCAGTAGAACAGAAGCAGTTGTCCAGGAGAAATGATTTCAAATCAGATTTAAACTTACTTCGCTACTGTCAGATATTTTACGTTATTGAGGAAATGGTCAATAATTTTTGTTGCTGGATACTGGGCTCCTTTTTCAGCCTCTGACAGCTTTAACTATAAGTAATAAAGGTCATTTTTCCGTCTAGCGTTGTAGGTATAGACATCAATGATCTTCTCACATTGTGATGAATTATGTATGACAAATTTCACTAGCGAAAGTAAATGTATTGTGATGCCACAGTTGAAACGCATAGCTCCTTGAAGAGGTACCTACATGACATCTGTGGGTGAACACCATATACTCGTATTATTCTTACTGTTCGCTTTTGTGCAATAAATACTTTCTTTAGTGATAAATTACCTCAGAAAATTATTTCGTAAGACATTGTTGAGTGGAAATATTAAAAAATGTCAGGAAGCTGAACGTTAGTTTCTGAGATTAGCAACTATATAAATAGTATAAGTAGCTGAACTCAGTTGTTTGAGAAGCTCAGCAATATGCTTCCTCCAGTTCACGTACACCCAAAATTGTGTAGCATTCTACCTTATTTACTGACCCCTGCTCATGTTCTGCATTACTTGACCCAAAAAAGAAGCCGCCTGCCGTGGAGTTTTCTTCCACCACCGGCTTTCATCCTCTAACGACCATTAACGGAACCCACCCTACCGGGGCACACAGTTTCCACGCCCTGGACGAGCTTGGTTTCTTGGTTTCTGTGTCGCCAACGTCGGCAGCCACTATCGAGTGATCCAGTGCTTTAAGGTTGTCCCTTCGGGGGTGCGAATCATGGAATACCGCGTTGAATGCTCAGGAAGTGCTTGGTTGCCTTGATTATCATGAACAAACGCTCTGGTTATGATTCAGAAAACCGTTGGTCAGGCAACTTGAGTTTCGTTAAGATTTTATGAGTGCCGTGACTCCAGTCTTGCTGGTTTGCTGAATTTCATAGGAGCTCAATTATGGGACAAGTCATGAGCAATATTGTACAGCTTTTAGTAACTGCGTTGAAAAATGTGCACTTACATATTTGTCTATGTAAAAATTTGTTTAATAGATGTTTGATACACTTCATGTCAAGGCTGTATCTTCCATGCATGGATAACTTGGAACTGATAGAAAATAAGTGTTAAATATATTTATTGGTTTATTATGATGCCTTTTCTGAAACTATTGCTCTTGCATTATGTATTTGCTGAGAAAACTGTGGAGGTGTATCAATTTAATTCTTTGTATGTTGTTCTAAATTGTGATTGGATGAGAGTTCGTGAATACTTTTATTTTTGAAGGAAAGTTTTTAAAGCAACAAAATTGTAATTGATTTTGAAGAAAAGTATCACCTCTCTCTATCTAACTTTTCCACCCACTTATAATGTACCTAGGAGTATAATTAGATCTGACACTGATGTGCAGCATTTTACTGATGCGCGCACTTGGTATTTGCAATGCAATGAATAACCATTATAAGTAACGTATAAAGCTCTACCTGGCACGGATGTGTTATCAGGGTTGTGTCAGAGAAACGTTGTACGTACTTCAGACTTCAAATAACAGATTGTACAAGGGCATGCATGTTCGAGGGGTCGTTTCGTGTTACGAACGTCAGTCATTTTAATTAACAGTGATATACTAATGTTCACTTATTACTGTGTACTGGCGGTTTGCCACGTGCCCTTTTCCGCCGCAGCGTAATCAAAGTTCTTTCTCACGCCATTTGATCCAAATCGTGGCTCTTGCGTGTGAATGGAGAGTCATTCTGCTAACAAGCCATCGAACTAATTTTCTTTAATAATAGTGTATGTATTGCCACTAAGATTCTACTTGTGATTCCAGACAAAGTGAACCGGATGGAATAAAGTTAAGGAAGGCTGTTACTTGAATAGTGTTTCAAAACAATTTTTCCGATTTCACAATACTGTATCTTCTACACGAATTATGAAAGAAACGTGAGGAAATTTTAACTATCACACTGACAAGGTGGTGATTCACGTGGTAGGAGTCTCCTTCATGCAACTAGGTCGCCCCCTCGCTAGTTCATTACCTAATGTGCGTCGAGTCATTTCAACAGGTACGGTTTAATGGTGACAGAGATTTCCGTCGACAGTACTGCACCGCCGAGATTGGCTGATCCACGGTAAGTGGAACTGCGCTCTACCAAATCTACGGTCTTGTGGTTTTGGTACACTAGGTAAATAACGTAGTAAATGGTAGGATTAGACGCAGTATTGGTTGCACTAGTAGGGAAAGAAACATAAATGTATGTGTAAGAGAGAAACTGTGGGCCGATGACTTCTCCCTGATTGTTCAAAAAATGGTTCAAATGGCTCTGAGCACTATGGGACTCAACTGCTGTGGTCATAAGTCCCCTAGAACTTAGAACTACTTAAACCTAACTAACCTAAGGACAGCACACAACACCCAGCCATCACGAGGCAGAGAAAATCCCTGACCCCGCCGGGAATCGAACCCGGGAACCCGGGCGTGGGAAGCGAGAACGCTACCGCACGACCACGAGATGCGGGCCCCTGATTGTTGTTTGTTTGTCTGTCTGGCTGTTTCTTTTGTACATAATTAAAACCGCACTGCATTCAGTGTTAATCCACTACCAATATATACATATATAGCTTTTATTTAGTACTCAACAGAACGGACTCCATAATGATCAGACGCAAGAGTTTCCCATTATTATTGATAAGTGCGAAAATTTTTTGCGAATAACAGAAACATTTTTATGTAAGTTCGATTGATGTGCTTAAACGATGGTTGGTACAGTTTTGTTATGCGTTATTTTTATTTTAGCTTATTGTTGAGGAAGTTGTGTTTTCTAGCGCTATAAGATTAATCTGTATTGTTTTGTTTACTTTTACTACAATGTACCTCTGCTTCATTTTATGAATCTACGATTTTCAAATAAGGCCTGAATTAAACAGTTTCAAATGGTTCAAAAGGCTCTGAGCACTATGGGACTTAACATCTGAGGTCATCAGTCCCCTAGAACTTAGAACTACTTAAACCTAATTAACCTAAGGACATCACACACATCCATGCCCGAGGCAGGATTCGAACCTGCGACCGTAGGGGTCGCACGGTTCCAGCCTGAAGCGCCTAGAAGCGCTCGGCCACAACGGCCGGCAACAGTTTACATTTGCTATAAATACTGTTTACTTTTAAATAACAAACAGGAGGATTACCATGTAGAACAAAAACGTTCTGTAGGTTACCTGACCCTTTATATATTCTCAATCAACTTCTAGATGGTCGACCGCTTCCGATTTTTGGGGGAACCTAGAAAGACACTGACCGCATACGCAAAGAAACCGAACATTATGAGGTAACACCAGATAAGTATGCGACACTCTTAACATGGGTATTATCTTAACTGACCAAAGCTACTTGGAAAACTACGGTATTCTACGCTTACTTATGGCAGTCTACAATAGCCTCCGGTAGTTTTACAACTCTACACAAAAGTGAATGAATTGGCTCCTGACATTCTTGCAAATGTAGAGCACTAAGTTGACTTTCGTCTGGATGTTTGTACTGCGTCCAGTGGAGGGCACACTGAACATGTGTGAAAGATAAACGAAAACTTGGATCTCACGCTAAGTCGTGAAAAGTACCCCACAGTTGTATGCGCATTCATGTAAAGGATATGTCGTTGTAACATCGTACAGTTATTTACAAAATAAAAACTTAAGTTACAATTCATCCAAAATTTTTGTCTTTATTTAGTAAAAGAGATTCTGTTGTGAAATTATTTGAATCTTTGTGAAACACACTGCGTAATAGAGATATCAAACGATGTAACACTGTAGGATGTGAATTGGCAACCAAGCAATATCCCAGTCAAGTTTAACGTCATACATCTGTAATGCACGGAGATCCACAGCTACTGTGATAGCTGTTGCTGTTAACCTGCTCACGACACACTTCCAAGAAAGTCGCATAGTAAGAGAATACGAACTTCTCCTTTTCAGGAATACTGCATCTGTCGGCTCGTAAAAGGCGACCATTACTGAATGCAACCCAGATAAACCGATTTCTGCAGTGAACGAAACACTTACGAACAAGATGTCAGTGCCACCTCACATGAAACGCATTTCATGAGCTACACGATGCAAACGTCACATCTGGAAGGTATGCACTGCAATGTAACGTGAGAGCGTAGTCTGCGAGAGGGAAAATTTCGATTCCTTTGGAGAAACTGCTGGATTTACCTGTCGCTGATGAAGAACACTAGATCCCAGCATCTTTGAAAGCAGGTAAGCAGGCCGTTTTAGATCGCTAACGGCTGTACTAGTGGGATGTTCTATAGCTGTGGTAGCACAGGTGTACGGTCGATGACTGTCAACACGAATCAACTACTAGCGGCCGCTACAGCCGTGAGCGCCGCAAGCACGGTGACACAGGCGTACCTGGCGTCCAGAAGCAACACAAGCGCTCGCCTTCGGACACCGCTTCTGCTGCGAGCGCTCTGATTTACTGGCCGGGGTGGTTCGGACAGAGGCGCGCCTGTACCGCCCGGGAACAAGGCCGGACAATAACGCTAATGGGCATGCATAATTCACCAGCCTCGCGACGGCCGCTCGGGCACTGCGCGTCTGTTTGGGCTCAACGAAGCCTTAGCACTGCTCTCAACAATTTCACTTCAAGGGCTGGCTTTTTAACTCGTACATTTACACAGAGCGGCATACAGCAGGAAGTGTTTGGCTCCACGTCGTTTACCGACCAATGGTGCGCGATGGTTAAGGCTCGAAACTCTCATCCCAGAAATTCTGGGTTTCAAATTTCTGTCCGATTGTGTACACCAGAGGTTATCAACCTTACTTAGACCATTACCCCTGAGTAAAATCAGAAATTAGCTAGTACCCTCGCTATTCCCCCCGTCCCGCAATCTGTTGTTCGCCGGCCGCGGTGGCCGAGCGGCTCTAGGCGCTTCAGTCGGGAACCGCGCGACTGCTACGAACTGCAGGTTCGAATCCTGCCTCGGGCATGGATGTGTGTGATGTCCTTAGGTTAGTTAGGTTTAAGTAGTTCTAAGTTCTAGGGGACTGATGACCACAGATGTTAAGTCCCGTAGTGCTCAGAGCCATTTGAACCATTTGAACCTAATTAAACTGTAGAAAGAAAGACTTTTCTTGGAACGCTTTTATTTTCAAATTGATGAAAGATGACTGATATTTACTTTGTGTGTGTGTGTGTGTGTATGTATGTGTATGTGTGTTAGAATCAATGACGAAGGAATTCTTGGTGCATTGCAAGTGCTACCCGCAACTCCTTGTCAGAAGGGGAAGCTAACTATACACAGTCAGGGTACATACTTATTACAAAACATGTTTCCTCTCCGTCGCGGCACTTACTTGAGCTGCGCACTACAATCCACTTACACTCTAGGTCCAAAGGAACTGGTATAGGCATGCATATTCAAGGACAGAGATACGTAAACAGGTAGGATACGCCGCTGCGGCCGGCAATGCCTATATAAGACAAGTGTCTGGCGCAGTTCTTAGATGTGTTAATGCTACTACAATGGCGGGTTATCAAGATTTAAGTGAGTTTGAACGTGGTGTTGTAGTCGGAGCACGAGCGGTGGGACACAGCATCTGCAAGGTGGCGATGAAGTGGGGATTTTCCCGTACGACCATTTCACGGGTGTATCGTGAATAACAGGAATCTGGTTGTTGTTGTGGTCTTCAGTCCTGAGACTGGTTTGATGCAGCTGTCCATACTACTCTATCCTGTGCAAGCTCCTTCATCTCCCAGTAACAACTGCAACCTACATCCTTCTCAATCTGCTTAGTATATTCATCTCTTGGTCTCCCTCTACGATTTTTACCCTCCACGCTGCCCTCCAATACTAAATTGGTGATCCCTTGATGCCTCATAACATGTCCTACAAACCGATCCCTTCTTCTAGTCAAGTTGTGCCACAAACTCCTCCCCAATCCTATTCAATACCTCCTCATTAGTTATGTGATCTACCCATCTAATCTTCAGCATTCTTCTGTAGCACCACATTTCAAAACCCTCTATTCTCTTCTTGTCCAAACTATTTATCGCCCATGTTTCACTTCCATACATGGCTACACTCCATACAATTACTTTCAGAAACGACTTCCTGACACTTAAATCTATACTCGATGTTAACAAATTTCTCTTCTTCACAAACGCTTTCCTTGCCATTGCCAGTCTACTTTTTATATCTACTTCGACCATCATCAGTTATTTTGCTCCCCAAATAGCAAAACTCCTTTACTACTTTAAGTGCCTCATTTCTTAATCTAATTACCTCAGCATCAGCCGACTTCATTCGACTACATTCCATTATCCTCGATTTGCTTTTGTTGATGTTCATCTTATACCCTCCTTTCAAGACACTGTCCATTCCGTTCAACTGCTCTTCCAAGTTCTTTGCTGTCTCTGACAGAATTACAATGTCATCGGCGAAACTCAAAGTTTTTATTTCTTCTCCATGGATTTTAGTATCTACTCCGAATTTTTCTTTTGTTTTCTTCACTGCTTGCTCAATATACAGATTGAATAACATCGGGGAGAGGCTACAACTCTGTCTCACTCCCTTTCCAACCGCTGCTTCCCTTTCATACCCCTCGACTCATATAACTGCCATCTGGTTTCTGTACAAATTGTAAATAGCCTTTCGCTCCCTGTATTTTACCACTGCCACCTTTCGAATTTGAAAGAGAGTATTCCAGTCAACATTGGCAAAAGCTTTTTCTAAGTCAACAAATGCTAGAAACGTAGGTTTGGCTTTCCTTAATCTATTTAAGATAAGTCGTAGGGTAAGTATTGCCTCACGTGTTCCAATATTTCTACGGAATCCAAACTGATCTTCCCCGAGGTCGGCGTCTATTAGTTTTTCCATTCAACTGTAAAGAATTCGCGTTAGTATTTTGCAGCCGTGACTTATTAAACTGGTAGTTCGGTAATTTTCACATCTGTCAACACCTGCTTTCTTTAGGATTGTAATTATTATATTCTTCTTGAAGTCTGAGGGTATTTCGCCTGTCTCATATATCTTGCTCATCAGATGGTAGAGTTTTGTCAGGACTGGCTCTCCCAAGGCTGTCAGTAGTTCTAATGGAATGTTGTCTACTCCCGGGGCCTTGTTTCGACTCAGGTCTTTCAGTGCTCTGTCAAACTCTTCACGCAGTATCATATCTCCCATTTCATCTACATCCTCTTCCATTTCCATAATATTGTCCTCAATTACATCGCCCTTTTATAGACCCTCTATATACTCCTTCCACCTTTCTGCTTTCCCTTCTTTGCTTAGAACTGGGATCCCATCTGAGCTCTTGATATTCATACAAGTGGTTCTCTTTTCTCCAAAGGTCCCTTTAATTTTCCTGTAGGCAGTATCTATCTTACCCCTGGTGAGACAAGCCTCTACATCCTTACATTTATCCTCTAGCCATCCCTGCTTAGCCATTTTGCACTTCCTGTCGATCTCATTTTTGAGACTTTTGTATTCCTTTTTGCCTGCTTCATTTACTGCATTTTTATATTTTCTCCTTTCATCAGTTAAGTTCAATATTTCTTCTATTACCCAAGTATTTCTAGCAGCCCTCGTGTTTTTATCTACTTGATCCTCTGCTGCCTTCACTACTTCATCCCTCAGAGCTACCCATTTTGTTTCTAGTTTATTTCTTTCCCCCATTCCTGTCAATTGTTCCCTTATGCTCTCAGTGAAACTCTGTACAACCTCTGGTTCTTTCAGTTTATCCAGGTCCCATCTACTTAAACTCCCACCGTTTTGCGGTTTCTTCAGTTTTAATCTACAGTTCATAAGTAAAACATCAAATCTCCGACATAGCTGCGGACGGTGAAAGATCCAGCAAGAAGGGGACCAACGACAACTGAAGAGAATCGTTCAACGTGACAGAAGTGCAACCCGTCCGAAAATTGATGCAGATTTCAATGCTGGGCCATTAACAAGTGCCAGTGTGAGAACTATTCAACCAAACATCGTCGATATGGGGTTTCGGAGCCGAAGGCCCACTCGTGTACCCTTGATGACTGCACGACACAAAGCTTTACTCCTCGCCTGGGCCCGTCAACACCGACAATGGACAGTTGATGACTGGAGACGTGTTGCCTGGCCGGATGAGTCTCGTTTCAAATTGTATCGAGCGGATGGGCGTGTCCATAGACCATTCATGTCAGCTGGGGACTATTCAAGCTGGTGGAGGCTCTGTAATGGTGTGAGGCGTGTGCAGTTGGAGTGATATGGGAGCCCTGATACGTCGAGATACGACTCTGAGATGACACGTGCGTAAGCATCCTGTCTGATCACATGCATCCATTAATGTCCATTGTGCATTCCGACGGCCTTGGGCAATTCCAGCAGGACAGTTCGACACCCCACGAGTCCAGAATTGCTACAGAGTGGCTCTAGTTTAAACATATCCGCTGGGCACCAAACTCAACAAACTCCCCAGATATGAGTATTATTGAGCACATCGGGATGCCTTGCAACGTGCTGTTCAGAATAGATATCTACCCCCCCCCCCCCTCCCCCTCCCCCCGTACTCTTACGTATTTATCGACAGCCCTGCAGTATTCCGATGTCAATTTCCTCCACCACTGGCTCAAATGTCTCTGAGCACTATGGGACTCAACTGCTGAGGTCATTAGTCCCCTAGAACTTAGAACTAGTTAAACCTAACTAACCTAAGGACATCACAAACATCCATGCCCGAGGCAGGATTCGAACCTGCGACCGTAGCGGTCTTGCGGTTCCAGACTGCAGCGCCTTTAACCGCACGGCCACTTCGGCCGGCTCCTCCACCACTACTTGAGACCTTAGTAATGATATGTTCTTACAGGTATAGGTAGAAGTACTGATTGTCCATCTGCCTACAGACCTGTAAGAACACATGGTAACGTAAATTGCCCCAAGTCTGCGTACGTCACAATAAATGCCTTCGCCTACTGGTAAAGTCTCTTGGCTACATAATTTACAGCGGGTGCATGGTGAATACTTAGGTTATGCAAATATTTTGCCCTTTGTAATCCTGTTATAATGTTATGTAGACAAGAGCCTTTACCAGTGGGCAAATACATTTATTCTAACGTACGCTGAATGTAATCTGGCCGCTGTCTTAAGTCATTTCATGTAATGGTCCTGGTTTTTATATCTACACTCCTGGAAATTGAAATAAGAACACCGTGAATTCATTGTCCCAGGAAGGGGAAACTTTATTGACACATTCCTGGGGTCAGATACATCACATGATCACACTGACAGAACCACAGGCACATAGACACAGGCAACAGAGCATGCACAATGTCGGCACTAGTACAGTGTATATCCACCTTTCGCAGCAATGCAGGCTGCTATTCTCCCATGGAGACGATCGTAGAGATGCTGGATGTAGTCCTGTGGAACGGCTTGCCATGCCATTTCCACCTGGCGCCTCAGTTGGACCAGCGTTCGTGCTGGACGTGCAGACCGCGTGAGACGACGCTTCATCCAGTCCCAAACATGCTCAATGGGGGACAGATCCGGAGATCTTGCTGGCCAGGGTAGTTGACTTACACCTTCTAGAGCACGTTGGGTGGCGCGGGATACATGCGGACGTGCATTGTCCTGTTGGAACAGCAAGTTCCCTTGCCGGTCTAGGAATGGTAGAACGATGGGTTCGATGACGGTTTGGATGTACCGTGCACTATTCAGTGTCCCCTCGACGATCACCAGTGGTGTACGGCCAGTGTAGGAGATCGCTCCCCACACCATGATGCCGGGTGTTGGCCCTGTGTGCCTCGGTCGTATGCAGTCCTGATTGTGGCGCTCACCTGCACGGCGCCAAACACGCATACGACCATCATTGGCACCAAGGCAGAAGCGACTCTCATCGCTGAAGACGACACGTCTCCATTCGTCCCTCCATTCACGCCTGTCGCGACACCACTGGAGGCGGGCTGCACGATGTTGGGGCGTGAGCGGAAGACGGCCTAACGGTGTGCGGGACCGTAGCCCAGCTTCATGGAGACGGTTGCGAATGGTCCTCGCCGATACCCCAGGAGCAACAGTGTCCCTAATTTGCTGGGAAGTGGCGGTGCGGTCCCCTACGGCACTGCGTAGGATCCTACGGTCTTGGCGTGCATCCGTGCGTCGCTGCGGTCCGGTCCCAGGTCGACGGGCACGTGCACCTTCCGCCGACCACTGGCGACAACATCGATGTACTGTGGAGACCTCACGCCCCACGTGTTGAGCAATTCGGCGGTACGTCCACCCGGCCTCCCGCATGCCCACTATACGCCCTCGCTCAAAGTCCGTCAACTGCACATACGGTTCACGTCCACGCTGTCGCGGCATGCTACCAGTGTTAAAGACTGCGATGGAGCTCCGTATGCCACGGCAAACTGGCTGACACTGACGGCGGCGGTGCACAAATGCTGCGCAGCTAGCGCCATTCGACGGCCAACACCGCGGTTCCTGGTGTGTCCGCTGTGCCGTGCGTGTGATCATTGCTTGTACAGCCCTCTCGCAGTGTCCGGAGCAAGTATGGTGGGTCTGACACACCGGTGTCAATGTGTTCTTTTTTCCATTTCCAGGAGTGTATTTTCTATATGACACGAGTCACACGTCTTCATCTTCTGTTATTTACCACCATATGATGTAACAAGGATCACCCCTTCTGAAGAAGATATTTTTAGAAATATCGAAACCTAGGTCAAGGGCTAAATAAACCTTTGGACTGCAACTGGTTGGCTGATTTTTTCAACCTCTTCGAATTTTGATAAGGTAAATGCACTGAAGATGGCTATTTATAGCCTAAATCTAGGTTTTCAAGAATAATTAAAACTAACGGGATTGTGACTGACTGCTGTGTGCCTCTCCTTTTTTATAGTCTGCGGCCGCTGTGGACAACGGTTCCTGTTGGAATCAAAGTTGGTGGAGAACAGTGTCAAACTAGTCCTTTAGCTGAGGACCACAACTACGGCAGCTGAGACAGTGCTACACTGGAAGCCTGTAGTCAACAAACAGCGGCTCGCGGTTATCAATCGTATTTTATAACATTAAGCACGTAGCAACTAACAGCCGAATCCAAAACTGCCAACTAACGTCAAGAGTTTCTTAAGAGTGCAGTTTTCTTGTGTTCCGATGTAATGACAAGTGCCGGCACGAAGGTGAAGAACGCTAGAGGATAGGAGGCTGTGAGACGACGCCAGCCATTCGCCCGCTGACTAGGACCGCACCACGACAGGAGCGGCCTCTACAAGAAGAGAATGTAAGCGCCGCTCCTGCCAGATTCGGCCGGACAGTAGAAGACGGACACTGGTAGACTAGAAGAGCTGTTACTTGTGATCCATATCCATTACTTGCATTAACATTCTACATAGCAAACGACATTGATTATTTGCATGTCACCAATAGCCTGCGACACGACATTGTAAACCAAGTTAAGTATTGCCAATCTACTTTATTGTAATAAAAACCATTAATGTGATTTGCTTGAATTGTTGTGTAACTATCGGAGAAAGCAGCATCCTTTTATCACCCTATAAGAGACGAGTGGGTGGAACCCCACATTTAGGTCAGTAATAAAAAAAAAATAATTACAGACAAAGTAATATTTTCAGATATCGTTAAAATTTTAATTGACGTTGGTGAATTCGGTCGTGAGCAAGGAAAAGATGGTCGCTTACCACAGAGGGACGAGTGTTCGCAGCGCCGCCACTGCTGCGTTAGAAGATGTGGGAGAGGAAATATTTTACTGCTTGTCTTTCCGTGCTCACAAGTCACGGGCGTGCGCGACTCGTACAGATCAGCTGCTACGGTATAATTTTTTACACAGAAATAATAAAGAATCGTGAGAGATTGGTGACAAATTCGGCACTTATTTGTAGCAAGAAACATTAAATAAATTAACGCTGTTGTATTACAATGCGGTAATGTCTTCTTTTTAAGGAAAAATGGATATAGAGTAATAAAATTCAGTTACAAGCAACGACAATAGAATTTATTAATGACAAAAGCAGAATTCATAGTGGAAGTTCTTGTTAAAGTACCAACCAAATATCTCAGAACATATACATGTATTTTTTCGAGAAAATATGTACTTGCAACAAATAAGAGAATATGTGCAACGCAGTAAATGCTGTCTTTTTACTTTATCCTTTGTATCTTTTTTTTTAAAATGCCAAGTAACATAGAACATTATTTTTCTCGTCCAATAATTCTAACTTTTTCCCTGTTGGAATAAGTTTCACTGAAACGCTTTTATCTATTTACGCTCTTATTGATACACAAGGTAGATTTTTCTCTATGTAAAATGTAAGTACTTTTTCCTTTCGGTTATTTCGTCTCTCTTGTAGGAAAACACTAGTATGGAAAAATACCAGGACCTTGCGCAACTTTTAAATGTGCCACGAAAACAAAGCAAACAACATAATAAAGGTAAAAAGACACGAAAGCAGAAAATCCATTTCTATAATAGGAGTGAGCTCGACTAGAAAAGGTTATAATTTCTAATGTTTGCAGACGCCGCCATAGTCCATTGTCTCTGTGCATGCGCAGTGTGCAGTATACTCGGAAATTTAGAACTCCACATTCGGCACAATCTATAGGCCATATACTTCATAGACAGATTAGCGACGCGATTGGTTGGTGATTTACACGCAGACAGGGAAAAAGCACGTATTTTGAGTAGTCGATTTTGACCAGAAACTGGCTCGTGTAAAACGGGCTTCAAGCGCAGATCTAACACGTGATTTCAATCGGACATGTCGGCCACTCAGTCTCTCACTCTCTCTCTCTCTCTCTGTGTGTGTGTGTGTGTGTGTGTGTGTGTGTGTGTGTCGGCTCCCGGCAACAAGAAGCTGGGGCACCGTAACAGCCGGTTAAAAGGCGGCGCTCTTTTGTTCGCGGTTTTGCAGCCGGGCGCCTTCACGGGGCTTACAGCGTTTCATTGTTTGCTGGCGGCGCGCAATCTGCAATAGTCTGCCCGACATTCCGCAGACGCCTGCGCTTGCGTCACAGTAGACGGAACCGCCTTCTGGTTCTCCCAACAGCCGGGGGGCACATCGACAGGTGAGTTGTTGAGGTACTGTTACCGGAGAACGATAGTTACAGTGGTTGTGGCCTTAGGCCACTCAGCTGCACTATCATGAGCACGCTTATTGAAGTAATTTCACACAATCGTGGTTGAAACTGTCTCGTTCGATTTATCTCATCTGTTCAGGAAGCTAAATTCTGTGCCTGCGGTTAAACAGCGGTGATTTGTGTATCCAGTAGCAAAAAAAAATTTTACAGCTGTCCTATTAGGCAGCTTTCGAGTCACTGTGGGATTATTTTCAGACCGTGTGTATTTAGTTGCTGTAGGATTGTAAACTTACTGAAAATACACAAGGGCGTACCCAGTGAGAGGCAAGAGAAAAGCAAAGTTCCCTCCAATCCGTAAATTTTTTTAAAGAAACTCTTTAGACATAATAGTTACTGAGTACGATGAAGTCGCTGAAAGATCTACGTTTCTATGGCAACCCTTCGCTGTTGTCGCAGCTACGTAGATGATTACTGCTTTCCCTTGCGGCCGTTTCGGCTTTCCAGTTGAAAGCTGGCAACATTGCTCCCAGGTGCCTGGAATATTTCGCCAAAATTGTACCCAGAGTGAGTTATCGCGAAGTCTCAAAAGTGTCTCGCAGTTCGCCGCTGTTTTCCTTAGAACTGAAAATAAATAATATTTCTAGGTTCTAGCTCCACCTGTGGCAATGTACCTTTATTTCGCGATATCTTTTCTTGTGTTACTAGTCAATGACAAAAAAACTACTGAAATAACGAAAAAACGATGATTGTTTTAACAACTAGTGAGATCTCTTTCTACAAACAGCAGTTGGCCTCTGATTTACCTGCTACCACAATAGTGACGTCACAGTGAAGACATGGCGGGAGGACAGAGCATCAAAATATTTCAAGGGAAAAAATTAAAAACTGTTCTGTAATATCCTCAAGCGTTTACGAGTACTGTCAAAAGTTGTAGAATGCTATAGGAAGTTGTCGAGTGTTTTCAAATGTTCTTGAATGTTGCTGTTGTTGTTGTGGTCTTCAGTCCTGAGACTGGTTTGATGCAGCTCTCCATACTACTCTATCCTGTGCAAGCTTCTTCATCTCCCAGTAACTACTGCAAACTACATCCTTCTCAATCTGCTTAGTATATTCATCTCTTGGTCTCCCTCTACGATTTTGCCCTCCACGCTGCCCTCCAATACTAAATTGGTGATCCCTTGGTGCCTCAGAACATGTCCTACCAACCGATCCCTTCTTCTAGTCAAGTTGTGCCACAAACTCCTCTTCTCCCCAATCCTATTCAATACCTCCTCATTAGTTATGTGATCTACCCATCTAATCTTCAGCATTCTTCTGTAGCACCACATTTCGAAAGCTTCTATTCTCTTCTTGTCTAAACTATTTTTCGTCCATGTTTCACTTCCATACATGGCTACACACCATAGAAATACTTTCAGAAACGATTTCCTGACACTGAAATCTATACTCGATGTTAACAAATTTCTCTTCTTCACAAACGCTTTCCTTGCCATTGCCAGTCTACTTTTTATATCTACTTCGACCATCATCAGTTATTTTGCTCCCCAAATAGCAAAACTCCTTTACTACTTTAAGTGCCTCATTTCTTAATCTAATTACCTCAGCATCAGCCGACTTAATTCGACTACATTCCATTATCCTCGTATTGCTTTTGTTGATGTTCATCTTATAGCCTCCTTTCAAGACACTGTCCATTCCGTTCAACTGCTCTTCCAAGTTCTTTGCTGTCTCTGACAGAATTTCAATGTCATCGGCGAAACTCAAAGTTTTTATTTCTTCTCCATGGATTTTAGTATCTACTCCGAATTTTTCTTTTGTTTCCTTCACTGCTTGCTCAATATACAGATTGAATAACATCGGGGAGAGGCTACAACCCTGTCTCACTCCCTTCCCAACCGCTGCTTCCCTTTCATACCCCTCGACTCATATAACTGCCATCTGGTTTCTGTACAAATTGTAAATAGCCTTTTGCTCCCTGTATTTTACCACTGCCACCTTTAGAATTTGAAAGAGAGTGTTCCAGTCAACATTGTCAAAAGCTTTTTATAAGTCAACAAATGCTAGAATCGTAGGCTTGGCTATCCTTAATCTATTTTCTAAGATAAGTCGTAGGGTCAGTATTGCCTCACGTGTTCCAATATTTCTACGGAATCCAAACTGATCTTCCCCGAGGTCGGCTTCTACCAGTTTTTCCATTCAACTGTAAAGAATTCGCGTTAGTATTTTGCAGCTGTGACTTATTAAACTGATAGTTCGGTAATTTTCACATCTGTCAACACCTGCTTTCTTTGGCATGGGAATTATTATATTCTTCTTGACGTCTGAGGGTATTTCGCCTGTCTCATACATCTTGCTCACTAGATGGTAGCGTTTTTTCAGGACTGGCTCTCCCAAGGCTGTCAGTAGTTCTAATGGAATGTTGTCTACTCCCGAGGCCTCGTTTCGACTCAGGTTTTTCAGTGCTCTGTTAAACTCTTCACGCAGTACCATATCTCCCATTTCATCTTCATCTACATCCTCTTCCCTTTCCATAATAGTGTCCTCAAGTACATCGCCCTTGTATAGACCCTCTATATACTCCTTCCACCTTTCTGCTTCCCCTTTTTTGCTTAGAACTGGGTTTCCATCTGAGCTCTTGATATTCATACAAGTGGCTCTGTTTTCTCCAAAGGTCTCTTTAATTTTCCTGTAGGCAGTATCTATCTTACCCCTTGTGAGATAAGCCTCTACATCCTTACATTTGTCCTCTAGCCATCCCTGATTAGCAATTTTGCACTTCCTGTCGATCTCATTTTTGAGACGTTTATATTCCTTTTTGCCTGCTTCATTTACTCCATTTTTATATTTTCTCCTTTCATCAATTAAATTCAATATTTCTTCTGTTACCCAAGGATTTCTACTAGCCCTTGTCTTTTTACCTACTTGATCCTCTGCTGCTTTCACTACTTCATCCCTCAGAGCTACCCATTCTGTTTCTACTTTATTTCTTTCCCCCCATTCCTGTCAATTGTTCCCTTATGCTCTCAGTGAAACTCTGTACAACCTCTGGTTTAGTCAGTTTATCCAGGTCCCATCTCCTTAAATTCCCACCTTTTTGCAGTTTCTTCAGTTTTAATGTACAGTTCATAACCAATAGATTGTGGTCAGAGGCCACATCTGCCCCTGAAAATGTCTTACAATTTAAAACCTGGTTCCTAAATCTCTGCCTTACCATTATATAATCTATCTGATACCTTCTAGTATCTCCAGGGTTCTTCCATGTATACAGCCTTCTTTTATGATTCTTGAACCAAGTGTTAACTATGATTCAGCTCTGTGCAAAATTCAACCAGACGGCTTCCTCTTTCATTTCTCACCCCCAGTCCATATTCTAGAATACAATTTGGAAACGGTGCATATCACATTGTTCCGCACTCCGAAAAAATAGTTTTAACCGACGGGTTGTCCAACGTAGTAAAGACAGGGAACAGTTCATGGAAATAGTGTATCCGCTTATAGACAGAAATTGAACAAACAATGGGTGCGTGAGCGAAGAGTTTTAATAAAAGAATGACGTAGTTCAACAAACAAATCACCATATCCAGAGCTGATACCAGGGAAAGAAAGAATTTTTTAATCCATTATACAGTGATGAGCCAAGATGAAAGAGTTTTAACTTCCCAATACAATTTCTGGAATCGCTCAGTCATCCCGGTATGCCCTTCAAAACTTTCAAAATATCATCATAGGAGCGTAAATGTTAATCTAAAAAGGAAAGAGGCGAATCGTATTTCATATCACGGATTCCACTCGTTTCAGCTAACTTACCACAGAGCTTTGAAAGGTTTCAATTAGCGTACTGTCAACAAAACACAAAGGCAAACACTCCAATTATCGAAGAGTTACTTTAAAGGAATCGTGTTTCTCGCTCGGACAGCTATATGTACAATGTTCTCGTATTGGACAATCAACCAAAAACAAGCCACCAAATGTATACACACATCAGAAAAAAAAAGTTTTGCATCACCGCGGTCCCGAGAGATCCGGAACCTGTACAGAAAATTGGATCAACATAAACATCATTTCTGCCCTTTTTACTGCTCATGAAAACCACTCTTTGCATGTTGTACCACCATACAGTGAGAACTTCAGTGATGGTGATCCAGATTTCTGTATACACCGGTACCTCTAACACCCAGCAACACGTCCTCTTGCATTGATGCATGCCTATATTCGTCGTGGCATACTGTACACAAAGTAAATCAAGGCACTGTTGGTCCAGATTGTCCCACTCCTCAACGGCGATTCGGCGTAGATCCCTCAGAGTGGTTGGTGGGTCACGTCGTCCATAAACAGCCCTTTTCAGTCTATACCGCATGTTCGACAGCTTTCATGTCTGGAGAACATGCTGGCCACTCTATTCGAGCGATGTCTTTATCCTGAAGGAAGTCATGCACAAGATGTGCACGATGGGGACGCGAGTTGTCGTCCATGAAGACGAATGCCTCACCAATATGCTGCCGATATGTCTGCGCTATCGGTCGGAGGATGGCATTCATGTATCGTACAGCCGTTACGGCGCCTTCCGTGACCACCAGCGGCGTACGTCGGCCCCACATAATGCCACCCCAACACAGCAGGGAACCTCCACCTTCCTGCACTCGCTGGACAGTGTGTCTAAGGCGTTCAGCCTGACTGGGTTGCCTGCAAACATGTCTCCGACGATTGTCTGGTTAAAGGTATATGTGACAATCACCGGTGAAGAGAACGTGATGCAAATCCCGAGCGGTCCATTCGGCATGCTGTGTAGTGGTTGCAAATATGGACCTCGCCATGTAGACTACGTTGCACAGTTTGAGTCGTAACAAGACGAAAGCATTATTCAACATGGTGGCGTTGCTGTCGAAGTTCCCCTGGGCCACAATCTGTAGGTAGCGTTCATCCACTGCAGTAGTAGCCCTTGGGCGGCCTGAGCGAGCCATGTCAAAGACAGTTTCTGTCTCTCTGTATCTTCTCCATGTCCGAACAACAACGCTTTGGTTCGCCTGGACACTTCCCTTGTTGAGAGCCCTTCCTGGCACAAAGTAATAATGCAGACGCGATCGAACCGCGGTACTGACGTCCAGGCATGGTTGAACAACATACAACACGAGCCGCGTACCTCCTTCCTGGTGGAATGACTGGAACTTGTTGGCTGTCGGACTCCCTATGTCGAATAGGTGTTGCTCATGCATGGTTGTTTACATCTTTGGGCGGTTTTACTGACAGCTCTGAACAGTCAAAGGGACTGTGTCTGTTATACAGTATCAAAAATCAACGTCTATCTTCATGAGTTCTGGGAACCGGGTGACGAAAAACTTTTTTTGGTGTGTGTAGCAATATATTACGACAATACACTTTGATAAATTAAGTGCTCTATAAATGCGACTAAACAGACATTTTTTTCTACTTACGACAACAAACGGAAAAAAGCGTTGCGGACCTTTTCAGCTAGTTAAAAATGAAAGAAAACCCTATGTGGAGCCTGCCTTTTCTTCTGGTCCGTCTTCTTACATGGCGGTCAGACGCTAGATCTTCTCCATCAACAGCCATAAGAAATCCGCTGATGGATAAATGATGCGTTTAGACGTCTACATTCGTTATGGTTTTCACCTATACTTATTGACGTAACATGGCTGAATTACTCTCACAACACACTGAGGTGATAAAAGTCATGGGATAGCTCCTAATACCGTGTGGGACCTCCTTTCGCGCAGTGCAGCAATTCGATGTGGCATGGACTTAGCAAGTCGTTGGAACTTCCCTGCAGAAATAATGAGGTATGCTACCTCTATAGCCGTCCATAATTGAAAAAGTGCTGCCAGTGCAGGATTATGTGAAAAACTGTGGCCTGTCCAGATGAGTCCCGATTTCA
This sequence comes from Schistocerca serialis cubense, assembly GCF_023864345.2. Lineage (NCBI taxonomy): Eukaryota > Metazoa > Arthropoda > Insecta > Orthoptera > Acrididae > Schistocerca > Schistocerca serialis. The sequence continues at coordinate 437,232,783 of NC_064645.1, read as the reverse complement.
CATGGTAAGAGCTGATGGTAGGGTTCGAGTGAGGAGCAAACCGTACGAAGCCATAGACTCAAGTTGTCAACAAGGTGTCCCACAAATGTTCGATCGAATTCATGTCGGGCGATCTGAGTGGCCAAACCATTCTCTCCAGTTGTCCATAATGTTCTTCAAACCAATCACGAACGATTGTGGCCCCGTGACATGACATCGTTGTTTGCGTTTGGTCTCCAAGTAACCGAAAATAACCATTTCCGATCAATGATCGGTTCTCTTGGACCAGACGACCCAGTCCATTGCATGCCTCGTTGGCAACTTGGGTCCATGGCTTCATGGGGTCTGCCCCACAATCGAACCTTATCATCAGCTCTTTCTATCTGTAATCAGGACTGGTATCACCAGGCCACGGTTTTACAGTCGTCTAGGGTACAACCGATATGGTCACGAATCCTGGAGATGCGCTGGAGGCGATGTCGTGTTGTTAGCGAAGATACTCCCGTCGGTTGTCTGCTGCCATAGCTCATTAACGCCACATTTCGCAGCACTATTCTAACGGATACGTTCGTCGTACGTTCCACATTCATTTCTGCGCTTATTTCAGGCAGTGTTGCTTGTATGTTAGCACTGACAACTCTATTCAAACGCCGCTGCTCTCGGTCGTTAACACTCCGCCGGCCGGCGACGCCACAGTGGTGTCGTGCGCGAAACAGCGATCAACTGCCGGCGACACCACAGTGGTGTCGTGAGCATAGTATCGCGCAGTGGCCGGCGACAGCACTTTAGTATCTTTTGCATACTGTTGGTGTTTTGTTTAGGTGACAATAAGTTACACACATCAACAAGTCTTTTTGTTTTTATAAGTACTTGTGCCCTTTCATCATGGTAGACGAAAGAGACGATACGATTATTTACGATGAATGCTTGGAGCAAAACTTGCGAGGTTTCCACTACATCGCGTACATCTCATCATGATCCGGTAGAAAGACCAGCTAATAGGCCTACGTGTTTCCGAAACGAATAAACGTAAACGAAGAAACTGCCATGTAGCTCCAAAAACAAAAAAAAAAAACAACAAATTTAATGTACAAGTGTTGTGGAGTTGCGTTACATCTTGGAGACTGTTTTGCTGCATATCGTATGAAAGAGAAATACTAAATACCAAAGACAACGCAAATAAACAAGTACATGAAAAAACAAATTTTGTATTTATTTACGTATGAAAGTAGGGGAACAAGTTTGAGAACTTATGAGAACTAACGATGAGATTAGTGAAACATAACAATTTATTATCTCCCGATAATGTCTAGAACGGCCGGTGACAAGCCAAGTAATCCGAATTAGCATTGCCGGGCACCAAGCGAATAAATGTGTACGAGACGTGCGGACGGCAAAGCGTTAAGTGAAGGCCGTCGCCCATTGCGTTGTCCGTGGTGAAAGGTAATGCCTGAAATTCGGTATTCTCGAGGAACTATTAACACTCTGAACCTCGGATCCAACTACCTGTTAATCCCCTTCGCGCGGTCGTAGCTACGTCGGAACACTTCCCACGCGAAGGCTCCACCAATGGTCTACCCTTCTATGCCTTGTGTAGGCGACACTACCACCATCTCTATATGTGCCTGTCGTATCCAACCACTTTTGTCACCTGTGTCAGACAATCGCATGGTGATGGCCAGTGCGGTACCATTATTGTTAAAGAAAATCGAAATGTCCTTTTGAGGTGCTGATAACTTCGTGTAGCTCTTTTCCTCACTTCCTCTGGTGAGTAATACGCTAAGTCTACACACACAGAACTGCACTGCAGAACAGACGTCCGTTTGCAGATGCGGTGACAGAATCTCCGCTGCTTGAGTAAAGACCAGCCAGCCCGCCATCGTTCCATCCCTCCCACGCTGGCCGCGGCCATATTAATCGTGATGTCAAACGGTAATTGGCCCGATGCAGCTGTCCGTGGGCCGCCGCGCCGAGACACGGCTCAGCGCGAAATATTGGCCCCGCCACGGCGGCGGGTTCCCGTTAAGGGTACGCGGCGCGGCGGCTGAGACGTGTCTGTGATGGATGGAGCGCGCCCGGGTACAAGGCTGTGACGTCACGGCACGTCCAGCGCCGCACACGCGCGCTGCCGTGGTAATGGCTGCAGGGTCTCTCTAGGCTAAGGCCAAGGTCCGGCTCGACATTCACCCGTCTCTGTACCGTTCACGGATGCAACACAGATTGAGCGGTCGCATACCGTATAAGGCGACTTAAAAGAGCGTTAACTTCGTTCAGTGCCAGCTTCAGTCTGTCAATGAAGAGAGTGGGAGGGACGGTTCTCTATTGCTCGCGCAAGTGCTTAATGGACTGGTATGCTAAACTTAAACTGCCAAGTAAAGGAGCCCGATTATTGGACCATGCATACAAAAAAGTGCTACAGCATAAAAAAAATTTATTTTTGATTCAACCACTTACTTGGTGTAACGCCGTCTCTTCGAGGATACATATTTATTTCATGAAATAGGTCAAATTATGACCAGGTGGTGGTGGTGGTGTGGTATGTAGATGGTGTTTCAGAAGTGATGGTCAATAATTAACGCATGCAAAATACACTACTGGACATTAAAATTGCTACACCACGAAGACGACGTGCTACAGACGCGAAATTTAACCGACAGGGAGAAGATGCTGTGATACGCAAATGATTAGCTTTTCAGAGCATTCACAGATGGTTGGAGCCGGTGGCGACACCTGCTACGTTCTGACATTAGGAAAGTTTCCAACCGATTTCTCATACACAAACAGCAGTTGACGGGCGTTACCTGATGAAACGTTGTTGTGAGGTCTCGTGACGGGGGAGAAATGCGTACCATCACGTTTCCGACTTTGATAAAGGTCGGATTGTAGCCTATCGCGATTGCGATTTATCGTATCGCGACACTGCTGCTCACGTTGGTCGAGATCCAATGACTGTTAGCAGAATAAGGAATCAGTGGGTTTAGGAGGGTAATACGGAACGCCATGCTGGATCCCCAACGGCCTCGTATCACTAGCAATCGAGATGACAGGCATATTATCCGCATGGCTGTAACGGATCGTGCAGCCACGTCTCGATCCCTGAGTCAACAGATGGGGCGTTTGCAAGACAACCACCATCTGCACGAACAGTTCGACGACGTTTGCAGCAGCATGGACTATCAGCTCGGAGACCATGACTACGGTTACCCTTGACGCTGCATCACAGACAGGAGCGCCTGCGATGGTGTACTCGACGACGAACCTGGGTGCACGATTGGCAGAGCGTCATTTTTTCGGATGAATCCAGGTTCTGTTTACAGCATCATGATGGTCGCATCCGTGTTTGGCGTCATCGCGGTGAACACACATTGGAGGAGTGTATTTGTCATCGCCATACTGACGTATCACCCGGCGTGATGGTATGGGGTGCCATTGGTTACACGTCTCGGTCAGCTCTTGTTCGCATTGACGGCACTTTGAAAAGTGGACGTTATATTTCAGATGTGTTACGACCCGTGGCTCTACCCATCATTCGATCCCTGCGAAACCCTACATTTCAGCAGGATAATGCACGCCCGCATGTTTCAGGTCCTGTACGGGCCTTTCTGGTTACAGGAAACGTTCGACTGCTGCCCTGGCCAGCACATTCTCCAGATTTCTTCCCAACTGAAAACGTCTGGTCAATGGTGGCCGAGCACCTGGCTCGTCACAATACGCCAGTCAGTACTCTTGATGAACTGTGGTATCGTGTTGAAGCTGCATGGGAAGCTGTACTTGTACACGCCATTCAAGCTCTGACTCAATGCCCAGGCGTATCAAGGCCGTTATTACGGCCAGAGGTGGTTGTTCTGGGTAGTGATTTCTCAGGATCTATGCGCCCAAATTGCGTGAGAATGTAATCACATCTCATTTCTAGTATAATATATTTGTCGATGAATACCAGTTTTCATCTGCATTTCATCTTGGTGTAGCAATTTTAATGGCCAGTAGTGTATTTATGTCATGACATAGGTCAAGTGATGACCAGGCGCCGATGGTGGTGGTGGTGGATGTGGTATGTACATGGTGTTTCAGAAGTGATGGTCAATAATTGACACAGGCAAAATACAGGCCAAAAGTAGCTAAAACGCTCCAATAAAAATGGGTCCACAAATCAACCCTTGTCGAGACACATCACGTGTTCCGTTGCCGTTCTTTAGCGTCTAGGAACACATGGCATCTCTAAACGTTAGAGTATGTGTTCGAAATGTTGTGCTTCAGTCTGAATGCAACACTGAACTCATCTCTGAAATTAGTTGCGAATTCACTCAGGCAGTCGTGGGGAATTCTGTAAATGCTGGAAGGCTGCTTCAATACGCAAACGTAATTCCTCAGGAGCGTTGACCTCGGGGGCGTAGACCAGGCTTTTGACATGACCCCACACACGGAAATCCACTGGATTTGTTTTCGGAGACTTTGGAGGCCATGGTAGAGGCCCTCCTCTACCTATCCAATGTTGACCCTACGTCCGAGTTAGAAGCTGGCGCACTTGTAAATAAAAATGTGTTGGAGCACCGTCATGCATGAACCACACGTTCAGGCGTCGGTTCGGTGAAACATCATCATGTACACCTGGAAGTATAGACCGCAGAAACCGCATGTACTGCTGTCTCTGTGGTAGGAAGTGTGGTCCGGTTATGCGGTATCCGAACAGTCCTGCCCAGAAGTTCAACGAATAACGCTGCTGATGCCGTGATACATGTGTTGCATTAGGATTGACATCGGACTCAGTGTGACAGTCATGGTAGTTAAAAATAACGTCACGGGTAAATCTAGCTTCATACGTGGACAGAATAATGCTTACAAACAGGAAATTCAGGGTACACTGTTGTTGCATCCATTGGCAGAAATTCTCTGTAGGAGGGAAGTCTGCATTGTTGAGGGCTTACTGTAGATGATATGGACAGAGTACTTGCCGGTTTAAACTCCGCCACACACTGCTATGACTCAGGACACGCTCTTGGGTTGCAGTCCTCCTTGTTGAAGTACTATGACATTCGTGAACAATGTGTAACACCCATTCCTCAACGTCGGGTGTTATGGATGTGGGTCGAGCTTCTCGTACATGGTGTGTGAAACTCCCTATTGCTCTGAGGCGCTAGAATAACCGGCTAAGTGTATGCCTGTCGCGGAGAGAAAAAGTTTCTTCATACAATCGTACAGGTCAGTGGCACTACCATTCGCTTTTCGATACATAAAGTGCATGTTAGCGTGCTCTTCATTGGTGTAATCTCTGTCCATGGTGCTTTCACGTTCGTATCTCATTGAGAGACCCGTACGGCACATGGCACGGAAGGGGAACGGGAAGTAGTTGCGCATGCGTAAACAAACAGATAATCGATTCCAAACCTTGAGATAACAAAGTAAATACCGCGTTATCCAAGGGTGTTTACAGTTGGTTCCCAACTTGAATTAATGCGATACCTCGACCACGGTTTATTTGCTGATCCATGTTTATTGGAGCTTTTTAATTACTTCTGGCCTGCACTTATGATACACCCTGTGTAGGGCGCTCAACAGCGACGTTATCAACACCCGTACTCACCTCAACAATATGTAAATGTGAGAAGTACGCAACAAAATGTAATGTAGAAAATGTTAGCAGTAACCATCCTGGGATTCTCACCCTGTCACACAAAACAGCAAAAGACGGATGCCTCAAGACAGTGTGTGTGTAAATACATAGAGTACAACCACACAACATCTAAAAGAATAGAGCGAGGAAACGAGCAGACATAACAAAGAATCTTAAATTGCCGAAGAATATTAAAACGATAGCAGAAACTAATTTATTTAGCAGACAATTGAGGAACACATGTTAAACAATTGGAAACGTTTATTTAGATAATACAAAGGAAGAGTTGGTTATAATAAAACATAAATGAATAATAAAACGATCTAACACTGCCATAGTCCGTTGTTGGCATTCAGCATGCACTTTTCTTATTCTTTTAACAGCTGGATACTATCGGCCCTGATATCACATACCTACCATCGACAGTGCCAGCTAAAACAAAACTACTCCACATTAAATGCAAGATATATCAGACAGGTGAAACACCTTAGACGTCTCGATGAAGGTAACTCCTACTTGAAAGAAGGCAAGTTCTGTTAAGTGTGAATATTACAGAACCACTAGTTTAGTAATTCATGATTGCAAAATGCTGACACCACACTTGTACGGCAAAACAGAAAACCTGTTAGGGGCCTAGCTCGGGGAAGATCAGTTTGGGGTCTGAAAAAATCTAGAAACACGAGGGGCAATATTTACCCTACGACTTATCTTAGAAGATGGGTTTAAAAAAAAGGCAAACCTAGGTTTATAACGTTTATATAGCGAAATCTATTTACAGTGTGGACAGGAATTCCCTATTCGAAATCTGAAGGTAGCAATGATGAAATATATGGGGCTAAAAGTTGCACAGAGCCAGACATGAAAGGGAAGCAATAGTTAAGTTGAAAGTGAGACAGTGCTACAGCTTATCGCCGATGTTGTTCAATCTGTACATTGAGCAACCAATAAAGGGAACAAAGGAGAAATTCGAAGAGGGATTAAAAATTCAGTAAGAAGAAACAAACTCTGACGTTGTCTGATGACACTGCACTTTTGTCAGCGATGCAATCACTTGGAAGATGAGTTAAGAGAGTATATATCGTCGTGAAAAGAAGTTTATGCGACGAATATAAAAAAAATAAAACAACGGTATTGAAATGTGGCTGAGTGGTGGGGGGAAGGGGGAGAATTAAATCAGGTGGTGCAGAAAGAATTAGACCAGGAAATGAGACGCTAAAAGGAGAAGAAGAATTTTGCTATTTGGGCAGCAAAGTAGATGATTATAGCAGACGTAGAGATGACATAAAATAGAGACTAATAATAACAAGTAAGATATTTCTGAAAAGAGAAATTTGTAATATCGAATATAAACTTAAATGTTAGGAAGTCTTTTTAGAAGGTCTTCGTCTGAAGTACAGCTTTGTACAGAAGTGAAACGTAGACGTTGCAGAGAAGAGAAGCTTTTCAAATACGAGCGTTGACAAACATTAAATGGATTAAGCAAATAACTAATAAGGAGGTCCCGCATGGAACTGGGGAAAAAGGAGATTTACGCACAACTTGTTTAACATTTTGATTATCAATCGCGTCAAGTGAGGGGTAGATTGCTTCCTCTTCCGGTTGGACTTCTCTCTTTGCCGCCTGCTCGTCGCGTAGTACGCCGTTCACCGAGCAGGTCGCAACGAGGAGTCCCATTTTCAGAATTAAAAAAAAAAAAAATCTGCTTTGAGGTCGGCCGCTGACCTATTGTAACAGTACCTCTCCAGCCTCACATATGAGAACATGTTCGGTATTAAGTAGCAAAGTTTTCTACACCAGTAACCAACGTACTTAAAAGCTTACTGAATTTAACACCAAACTAAATCAACAGTTATATGGTTCTATGCGAAATATTGGCGTGAAAGCATTGTAGAGGGTAATGTGTCTTGGCTGTTGTAACGTACGTATACTCGTACGTAAGTTCGTGAAACTTCTGGTATATTTTTAATTGGAAATGGTCTTAAAATGAAGCCAGTTGTGTTTTTTTTCCTGTAAGTAAGAGAAATTGTATATTTTTTATTATTTATTTAAGTTTTTAAACAGCAACATGTACAAACTAGTGTTAGCTCACACAGCAACCACCAAACAGGTCGATCGGCAAATAGGTAGCCACTTCCATCTGAATAGTACATACCTTACCTATTTTTAGTATTAAAAGGAAAGCAACTGTTAAAGTTCTGCAAAATTATATTTATTTTCTCACGAATCGGCTTGCAGCTTCTCAGGCCATCCCCAAGTCACAACTGAATGTCGCAAACACAGATAAACACGACGTGCGACTTAGACAGACGTTATTTGTACAGAAGATACAAAAATGACTGAGTGTTTACGCAGGAAAACATTACATTTTTCACACAGGAATAATTAGACTGACTGAAAAGGGGAAATGAACAAAGTCTTACGTGGGGAGCAGGGTAGAATTAACAACAAACGAGAAATAAAGTGAATTTGCAGTTTGAATCTGGTATTTCTAACGAACACTTGATTTAAGAAACAGGAAAATGGAAACCGAGTCTGATCGTTTAACACTAAACTGCCATTCTGTGTCATGTCTTTGTTGATTTATAGTATTTTCAGTAGGATTATCCTCCTGATTTTTTTTTAGCAAAAAGTAAAACTTCACGTTCTACATCATATGAATGGTTTTCTGCTAAAGGTTAATCAGCACAGCTTGAATCTTCCTTCCTTAATATCCAGCTTCTCTCATGTTCACGTAGCCTAATTTCCACAGCTCTACCTGACTGATCAATATTTCAAGTTTCATTGTAAACCCTCTGCTCCACTGCGCATTGTCGCACCTAGTTAGTTGGCGCCTGCAGATAGGCAGCCCAACGATCAAGTCTGCGAAGCGGGTTCCCGTCGCGCCTTGCCGCACAATTAGCGTCTCTGAATTGCACGAACATATTGACGTTTTGCCACGTCGAAAACATTGTCCGTTTAGAGCACCTGCAATGAGACGTAAAAAGTGGAAGAGATGCTTTATCCACCGACGTGTGTTTGTTTTCCGTATGGCATGTAGTTTCTGTGCAGCCGTCTTCTGAATCACTGGTGGTACTTAAAAATAACCCTGTTGTCCCCTTCCCCCTTGATTCTGAAAAGAATTTGTAGTGAAAGGGTTCAGTACTGTTGTAGAGCAGCGATGGCCTAAACATTTTAATTTACATGTTCACTTAGTAAATATTGTCTTGAAGTAAAAAACTTCAATAATGCCTGTAGTTGTTTCATAAATAATTCAAAATTACCGAATAGAGCACAGTATATTGTAGCTTCCCAAGAATTTTTACCTCTGTAACACAATATTCGAAATGCTGCTCACTACAAATTCTAAGAATATCAATGTTTTTAGATCTACATGCCTTCTTAACATTACTGGTACTTCCGCCTTTAACTTGATTTTTTGATTCGTGCTCTCAGAATAACTATAAATTGTAGCGTTGTGCCCACACATAAGTGACCACTGTTCCGTTGCATCTGGACTTCCGCATGCGCCTCTGCTGCTGACGCTGTGGGGCAGCGCCACTGTGGCGCCTCCTAAAGAAGCCGTGGAGCGACAACGCGGTGTCTCCTCCACCACCAGCTGGAAACCTGCAGCGACCATCCCCGCTGAAGCCCCAGTTGGACATCTTAGTTTCTGCGGGTTCAGTATCGTCAACGGCGGCGCCTACGATAGGGTGGTCCCCGCTCGGGGTTGTGAACCCTGGTGTACCTCGTCGCATGCGTAGAATTGCTGGGTGGCTCTGGTCATGACTCAGGAAGTCGTTAGTGTGGCTGGCCAAAGGCAAGTTGGCTGTGCTAAGTATATGACTGTGATGGCTCCAGCCTTATCAGTCGCTATATATAATCGGAGCTAAGTTTAATCGAAAGTTATTATAAATTATATTGGTCGTGTACGTAAATGTGGGTGGTTGTTTCAGTAAAGGTTTTTTTTTACCTTATTAAGGCTTCATATCATTCACGTGACAACAGTATTTTTACATGCAGGGATAATCGGGGATCTATAAACTTGTTTGTTGAACTTAACTATCGTGTCTTTCACAAATTTTTGTAGGTGCATTTTGTAACTGCTGAGCAAGTTCGTCAAGTAAATCCTTTTCACTGTTTTAAAATTATGTTATCTTTAAACTGAACGAAGGTTTGAATATTATTTTCTTTTAATAGGAATTTTATTGTTTTGAAGAAAAGTTTCAAAACACCTCAACCTAGCCCCTCTACTAACTTTTTCTGTGAAAAACGTAAAGCCGCGGCTTAACGTGGGCATAGCGAAACGCTACGAAACTACACAACCAAGCTTGCATAGCTCTAGCGTGCTGAAACGTTTGTCCTATGTGCCTTCAGAGCAGCCTATGCTTGTTGGAGTTAACTCCCTGCCAATATGTTTTTCTTTTTACTTTATGGTACACAGTTTTTCCAAATATAATTTTATGTAAAATTATAGAAAATGTGGGGCTTCTATTTTATACTCATAATTGGTTTGTATATTTGTAAATAAGCTTTGCAGCTTATTTTGCTACAAACTACAAACATAAATCTAGACTCAGCCTTGCCACACCTACGTCCCCCTTCGCCCCGCTCCTTTCGAACCTCTCCTTCCCCTTTATATAATCTTATCCACTTCCTTCCCGCACTCTTTTCCTTTTCCCCCTTTTCCTTTCCCTTATCCCCCATTCCCCTCTTCCCTTATCCTGGTACTTTCCTAGTAATTGTACCGATTTCTTAGATTCTATTGTTTATATAATTACAGTTTATTTTATTTAATTATTTCTGTAAATGATGCTACTGTTGTAGCTCTGTTTATGCACAACATAGACTGGTCCATTTTTATTTCAAAAAATGAAAAATGATTAGGCTTGGGGATATGATTTAATGGGACATTTTTTTAACTTTTTTAAAACATTTGCTGTTTATACTCATATTTGGCGTCTTTGCCACAAGTGTGCTACGAATTGGCAACGCGATTGCGGTTTATCGTATCGTGACATTGCTGCTCGCGTTGGTCGACATCCAATGACTGTTAGCAGAATATGGAATCGGTGGGTTCACGAGGGTAATATGGAACGCCGTGATGGATCCCAACGGCCTCGTATCACTGGCACTCGAGATGACAGGCATCTTATCCGCATGGCTGTAACGGATCGTGCAGCCACGTCTCGGTCCCTGAGTCAACAGATGGGGACGTTTGCAAGACAACAACCATCTGCACGAACAGTTAGACGACGTTTGCAGCAGCATGGACTATCAGCTCGGAGACCATGGCTGCTATTAACCTTGACGCTGCATCACAGACAGGAGCGCCTGCGATGGTGTACTCAACGACGAACCAGGGTGCACGAATGGCAAAACGTCAATTTTTCGGATGAATCCAGGTTCTGTTTACAGCATCATGATGGTCACATCCGTGTTTGGCGACAACGCGATGAACGCACATTGGAAGCGAGTATTCGTCATCGCCATACTGGCGTATCACCCGACGTGATGGTATGGGGTGCCACTAGTAACACGTCTCGGTCACTTCTTGTTGGCATTGACGGCACTTTGAACAGTGGACGTTATATTTCAGATGTGTTACGACCCGTGGCTCTACCCATCATTCGATCACTGCGAAACCCTACATTTCAGTAGGATAATGCACGTCCTGTATGGGCCTTTCTGGATACAGGAAACGTTAGACTGCTGCCCTGGCCAGCACATTCTTTAAATCTCTCCCCAACTGAAAACGTCTGGTCAATGGTGGCCGAGTAACTGGCTCGTCACAATACTCCAGTCACTACTCTTGATGAACTGTGGTATCGTGTTGAATCTGCATGGACAGCTGTACCTGTACACGCCATCCAAGCTCTTTTGACTCAATGCCCAGGCGTATCAATGCTGTTATTACGGCCAGAGGTGATTGTTCTGGGTACTGATTTCTCAGAATGTATGCATCCAGTTTGCGTGAAAATGTAATCACATGTCAGTTCTAATATAATATATTTGTCCAATGAATATCCGTTTATGATTTGCATTTCTTCTTGGTGTAGCAATTTTAATGGCCAGTAGTGTAGTAAAACGTGTCGCAACCAGACAGCCGTGCTGCCACAGACGACTGATTCGTAACATGCCTACCGTCAAATCGCTTGGGAATTGCGAGCGATCAGCGATCAGTCGCTGTCATACGCCCACACACCTGCGGCGTGAGGACAGATGGCTCCACCTGGCGACGAGCAGATTTCGGCTGGGAGGTCCCGGAGCTGCGCGGTTCAGCGACCCGCCCAGCCAGCTGACGGCGCGGTCGTCGCCCGGCGCACACGGCGCGACTTTCGCGGCCCGCTACGTCACTGTGATGTCACAGCGCCGCTCCGTGCAGCGACGCCAGCCGGCCGGCCAGCCTTACAAGGTTGTGCGAGGCGAGGCGAGACGCAGCGAGTCCCGGCGCCATTCCTAGGCGCGCTCCACTGGCGTTCGGCGCCCTACCCTATTCGTATTCAGGTAATGGAGACTGTGTCTTCTGCGATGGATATTCGGAAAGTAAGGTCCGATCTCGAAATGGAAATTGCAGTGAAAATAAAAAAATGTTTTATTTGCAACAGTTTGCTACACCTTACAGCGACTTCTCAACACAGTCGTCACTACGACTCTGACATTTGTCGTAGCGTTGTTCCAACTTTCCCATACCCTCGTCACAGAAGGCAGCCGCCTATGCTTTCCGCGAATTGTCTACGCTAGCCTGCAGCTCGTTGCCGGTGCCAAAATATTGTCTCGATAGCCAGCGGCTCATGTGAGCAGAGAGGACAATCACGGGGAGCCCAGCTGTATGGTGCGTGATCAAACACTGAAGAGCCGCTGCAGTGTGAGGTTGAGAACTGTCATGAAGAAGGAACTGCATGACAGGTACGTTACGTGGTGTTGCATGAAATCAGGCGAAACCTATCAGCTGCCCCCCCCCCTCCCCCGTACTTGGCGGGACACACTACTGTTCTAGCCATCTTTACATGCTCACTGTGTGCTCATAACTGAAAATAGCGACGTGACGCGATGTACGGACATACTGGGGACACTGCTCATAACATCTGTGCAAAGCTTCGTCGAATTTGCACGATCGTTTCCATTTCCCGACCTATTGGATCTTACTTTGGGAGTAGTTCTCATAGATGTCACAGTTTCCTGTCAACACCCAACGAGCTGAGGCCTCATCGAGTCAGTTACTCTTCAAACTGCAAATGAATTGCAAAAATAAACTAATCTGCAACTACATGACTGTTTTGCAATTCACACTTAAGTGCGTGGCAGAGGGTTCATCGAACCACTTTCAAGCTATGTCTCTACTGTTCCACTCTCAAACAGTGCGCGTGAAAACCCAACACTTAAATCTTTCCGTGCTAGCTCTGATTTCTCTTACTGTATTAAGATCCTGATTTCTCCCTATGTGAGTGGGTGTCAATAAAATACTTTCCCATTCAGAGGCAAAAGTTTATTGAAATTTCGTGAAGATCTCGCCGCAAAGAAAAACGCCTTTGTTTTAATGATTGCCTCCTAAACTCGTGTGACATACTCTGGACATTTTCTCCCCTATTTCGCGGAAATATAAAACGAGACACCCTCCTTTGAACTTTTTCGATGTCCTCCGTCTATCGTATCTTGTACGGACACCATACCGGGCAGCAGTACTCCAAAAGACTACGTCACCTGCCTCGAGATGACTGGCTGTTTGTGTTGTCCTCATGATTTCATCATCATTCACTCACGTGACAAGATTGGACTGGGACAAGGTTGGGAATTTGTACAGGTGCTGATAACCGCGCAGTTGAGCGCCCAACAATCCAAACATCATCATCATCATCATCATCCAAAAGACTACGACGAGCGTCTAGTGGCCTAAGAAGCATAAAACAAAACGAGCACTATTAACTGTCTAAGACGCCGATAGCCAAAAGACGGACAGAAAAAGAGGATTTTTCATAAAGATCAGTTCAACATAATGTAAAGTTGAACGTACGAAAGAAGTAATCCTGGTTTTACATTCAGTAACTGAAGGAGAATAAAGAAAATGATACAATTTTCATAGTGTTTTTGAATCTTGAGAATGAAAATGATGATTTGGAGTAAGGTATTTGGTGAGAATGGGGATAAAGTGCGTGGATGTGTGAGTAATTCAGAACACCTACAAAAACCAAACGGGAGTAATAAAAATGAAAGAATATGATACTGTGTTCGTGTGAAGCATGCTGAGCTGCTGGTTGGCGTAATACATGAGTTACAACGTTCTGAAGTCTGCAGATATACCTTCACACGTGTTGAGACTTAGCTTCCGTTGTTCAAACAATTTATAAAAAACTGCTGTGCCTGGTCTGCAGACGAGCTTTCATGTTCAGTCTTCTGTCTGTACTTGACTGGAGCACAAACTTTACCGTGAATTCTGTATTCAGTTGAGTTATTAGTCAATTCAAACCATAACTGCAATCAGCAGGAGTATTTTGAACCCTTTGCATGTCTTTGCAACTCTCAAGTATGTCATGCTGGCGAGATTTTCCAGACAAAGTTTGATGTGACTGTTATATTTCATGTTCTTGTGTGAACGGGAGCCAGGATTTTAGTGTGAGGTTCGCATCCTAATTTCAGGGGGCCTGTGTACAAGAGAAATCACATATACACTCAAAAATATGTTGAGAAAATTTTAGACGTAATCGTGATGTCGAAATTGCTCAAATATTCATTCATTCCCACGTTCTTTTCGTTGTGCATCGTCTGCACCTCGTTATTTTGAAAATGTTTACAAACGGTGCTCAGCTAGCATTAACAGTTATTTCCTGGGTCAAAATTTTATATAAAAATGGACATATTTTCAAGGCAATTACGGAAGTCTGTCTCATGCACTCAGCCAGTTCAAAAACGAAAGAGGCTTTAAAGGGGAGAAACTGAAAGGATATATAAAGAACAGAACACGAGAAACTAAGGTTCTAGAGTGTCGGGTGATGCATGTATATAGAGACGGCAAGAGAAGGGTGCCATACGAAGAGACGATGGAGCCATGTAGTTGAAAGATCTATGACACAAACATTACCGGAAAGTGGAGTCAGCACACCCTGACAGTGTCACCTACGGCCTGTACGCTGTTTGTAACGTCACTGCACTTGTATGTATATGGTCTCATACTCGTGCCTGTCCATGCACGCAACACGCCGGGGGCAGAAACTTGCGGCAGCGCGAACTTGCCTCTCTGCGCAGGCGCCGTGACGGAACCTCGGACAGCAGCCGTCATAGAGCCGTGATTCACACCGCAGGCGTGACGTCACACTCTGGTCTACTGAAAGGCGACGGCGTCATCCTCGGGCGCTCCCCTGCCATCAGAAGTGGAGATGACGGTACGCAGAACGGCTGCTCCCAGTTTACAGGATTTCCAGGGTAGAAAGGAGGAACTTTGCCTCAATACTTCACTCACGATTTTGTCACACTTCTTTTTTGTACAAGACACATCAAATACGTTTATGTCAATTCCTAGGAAGTTGTATGTATGCGCAATTAGTCATTCCTACGTTGTGCATCATGGGTTATTTAGAAAAGAATGATATCTTCTTAACACGACTGGATAGCGACGTCCGGAGCCGCGCTGCTGCTACGGTCGCACGTTCGAATCCTGACTCGGACATGGATGTGTGTGATGTACTTAGGTTAGTTAGGTTTCAGTAGTTCTAAGTCTAGGAGACTGATGACCTCAGATGTTAAGTCCCATAGTGCTTAGAGTCATCTGAACCATTTGGATAGCGACTGGAAACTGTCCTGCTCCAAAAATTCACCACATTCTGTTTTAGAACTTTGAAATGAAAACTATGGTGTCGGAGGAGTCACCTTTCGACAGTCCAGGGCGACTTTCAGAATAGATCAAAATTTCACATATGTGAACATTTCTGTCCTGTTATGGTAAATATGTTATTCCAGGGTAGTATGGCAAAACTTTCAATGTGTTGAATCACAGCTTACTATTCCTGAATTTGCAACCATCCTCGTGAAATAAGTTAGTTAGCTATGTAGTTCATCCATAGATCCCTTTGCAGTTACACCGAACACATAACAAGAAAGTACAATTAAAACCTGACAAATGTGAAGACAAATAATTCCTTTCAGATCTAGTTAATTTCAAAACTAATGTTACGAATACATTAAGTATTCGCACGTCATCACGACTCACTAGACTCGGTATACTCACAGTGCAACTTACACACACACACACACACACACACACACACACACACACGCGCGCAAACACACACACCAAACACAGATCTCAGAGCCATGACTAGTTCCCAGCATTTCCATTACATTCTTTCCAGAATTTCATTTGTCTGTCTGAGAAGTTAAATCAAAATCCCTCCACACTGAAGATAATGACCTCAGAAAGACGAAATAAGGTCAGCATTTTCCATCACAGATCATACAACTTTTCAATAAATCCAGATATTTTTATTGAAACACAGAATTTTTTTTATTTAAACATTCCGGAACCGCGGGAGCCAATCGGTGGTTAGTGCGTAACGTCCCGCCGACAACGAGGTCATTAGAGACGGAGCACAAGCTCGGGTTAGGGAAGGATTGGGAAGGAAATCGGCCGTGCCCTTTCAAAGGAACCATCCCGGCATTTGCCTGAAACGATTTAGGGAAATCACGGAAAACATAAATCAGGAAGGCCGGAGCCGGACTGAACCGTCGTCCGCGGGAGGCAACCGCAACATCATCTGAGAGTAAGAATGAATTTACTCAGGCTGCAATTAAATAACCTTCAGTTTAAACATGATCGCTTTCGCATCCTCTCCTGCGAAAGGAGAGTTTCTGTAAAGTTTGGAAGGTAGGAGACGAGGTACTGGCGGCAGTAAAGCTGTGAGGACGGGGCGTGAGTCGTGCTTGGGTAGCTCAGACGTTAGCGCAATTGCGCGCGAAAGGCAAAGTTCCCGATTTCGAGTCTCGGTCCGGCACACAGTTTTAATCTGTCAGGAAGTTTCATATCAGCGCACACTCCGCTGCTGAGTGAAAATCTCATTCTGGGAACAGTCAGAATATAATTTCCAGTAGCAATAACACAGAGGACTGCGGAGTGGAAGAAATAAGAGGAAAAAAAGGACGAATGAAGGGCAATAGGAAAGTAATCTCGGAAGTGGAAAATAGAAGAAGATGAATGCTTGGTTCTAAAGGCAGCCAAAATCAAAAGAGGGAGAAGCACTGTACATCTTCACCTGCACAATGGCAACTCGAAGCATAGGCTATTAACTATTTTCTGTTTACTTGTGCCAAGTCCTGCAATATTGTAGAATGGACCAAATTTCCCGTTCGAACTGTTGTTCACCACGATCGCGATTTCGACACCTTGCTTTGAGTCATCAGTCTTCTGACTGGTTTTATGCCGCCCGCCACGAATTCCTGTCCTGTGTCAACCTCTTCATCTCAGATTAGCACATGCACCCAACGTCATCAATAATTTGTTGAATATAATCCAGTCTCCATCTTCCCCTAAAGGCTTTACTCTCTACCGCTCCCTCAAGTACTGTAAGCTATTCCTTCATGTCTCAACACACCCTGTCTCAGCTGTTCAAAAAACTGGATATTATGTGCGCAGATAAAACTGATTCAATAGCTACGTTCTTCTACATAAATTGAAGATTCCTGTCTTATTATGCGCGTGGACACCAGGGCAGTTGTCCCTTTGAAAGGAACAAAGCACTGTCGCACTACATTGTGATTTATCACTTCAGAATGACATAACAGGGCGCAATTGCGATCGTGGTGTATAAATACGTTTAAGGTGATAGATACAATTATCGTACAATAAAGTTACGGTACATTCGAATTTTTGTTCCAAAGAAAATATAAAAGATTAATTCCCTGCAATTTATTGTGTACGTAAGTATGCATACAGGCAACGAGAAGCACAGACTTTGGATAAATAGCTAATGCCCAAATACCTTAGTTAACAGTTAAAGTTTAACCCTGCAACAATGCTGATATTCATGGTTTCCTCGATAACTTAGTATGTAACAAACTTTTTGCATTTATTGTCATTAGGCTTTTATACATATGTAGGATCATCAACTCACTCCGTGTGGAAACCTTTTTGTAATAAATTTAGTTCCTTAACCACATTTTGTACAGTATTTACACCCATTAAATATTCATAACTTGAAAAGTTTTCTATCTTCAGCAGAAATTGTAGTGTATATTTTAGACTATCATATCGTCTGAAAACTGTAAGATGATTCGAGCATTGGGGAAAAAGTTACGACGACAGCCATTTTCTAAATATACAAACTGAGCAGATTCAAAGATCGAAAAATGCTTTGCTGCATCTTAGGATGACTTTTGGGAACTAAAACTGCCCAGGCGTATAGTATACGTCTTGCTCTTCTCTCTTCCTTGTTTCATTTTGTTGTTTCAGCCTCTTTCTTGTACCATCAAACGTTCATTTCTGAGGAAGAGGATGTGGAACAAAAATGGAAAAAATTCAGAAACATCGTCCAGTACGCCTTAGATAAGTTCGTACCGACTAAGGTCCAAAGCGAGGGGAAAGATCCACCGTGGTATAACAATCATGTACGAAAGGTACTACGGAAACAAAGAAAGCTTCATCATAGGTTTAAGAGTAGTCGAATCATAGCTGATAAGGAAAAGCTGAACGAAGCGAAAAAGAGCGTAAAGAGAGCAATGAGAGAACCATTCAACGAATTCGAACATAAAACATTGGCAAACAATCTAAACAAGAACGCTAAAAAGTTTTGGTCATATGTAAAATCGGTAAGCGGATCTAAATCCCCTATTCAGTCACTCGTTGACCACGATGGCACCGAAACAGAGGACGACCGAAGAAAGGCAGAAATACTGAATTCAGTGTTCCGAAACTGTTTCACTGCGGAAAATCGTAACACGGTCCCTGACTTCAGCCGTCGCACGGACGCCAAAATGGAAAATATTGAAATAAACGATATCGGAATTGAAAAACAACTGCTATCACTTAGTAGCGGAAAAGCATCCGGACCAGACGAGATACCCTTAAGATTCTACAGTGATTATGCTAAAGAACTTGCCCCCTTTCTATCAGCAATTTATCGTAGATCGCTGGAAGAACGTAAAGTACCTAGCGACTGGAAGAAAGCGCAGGTCGTTCCCATTTTCAAGAAGGGTCATAAATCAGATGCGAATAATTATAGGCCTATTTCGCTTACGTCAATCTGTTGTAGAATAATGGAACATGTTTTGTGTTCTCGTATTATGACGTTCTCAGATAATACAAATCTCCTTCATCATAACCAACATGGATTCCGCAAACAGAGATCATGTGAAACTCAGCTCGCCCTATTTGCCCAAGAAATTCACAGTGCCGTAGACACTGGCGAGCAGATTGATGCCGTATTCCTGGACTTCAGGAAGGCATTTGATACGGTTCCGCACTTACGTTTAGTGAAAAAAATACGAGCTTACGGAATATCGGACCAGGTTTGTGATTGGATTCAGGATTTCCTAGAAGAAAGAACACAACATGTCATTCTTAACGGTTCAAAATCTGCAGATGTAGAGGTAATTTCGGGAGTACCGCAGGGAAGCGTGATAGGACCTTTATTGTTTACAATATACATAAATGACTTAGTTGACAACATCGGTAGCTCCGTGAGGCTATTTGCAGATGACACGGTTGTCTACAAGAAAGTAGCAACATCAGAAGACTCGTACGTACTCCAGGAGGACCTGCAGAGGATTAATGCATGGTGCGACAGCTGGCAGCTTTCCCTAAACGTAGATAAATGTAATATAATGCGCATACATAGGGGCAGAAATCCATTCCAGTACGATTATGCCATAGGTGGTAAATCATTGGAAGCGGTAACGACCGTAAAATACTTAGGAGTTACTATCCGGAGCGATCTGAAGTGGAATGATCACATAAAACAAATAGTGGGAAAAGCAGGCGCCAGGTTGAGATTCATAGGAAGAATTCTAAGAAAATGTGACTCATCGACGAAAGAAGTAGCTTACAAAACGCTTGTTCGTCCGATTCTTGAGTATTGCTCATCAGTATGGGACCCTTACCAGGTTGGATTAATAGAAGAGATAGACATGACCCAGCGAAAAGCAGCGCGATTCGTCATGGGGACATTTAGTCAGCGCGAGAGCGTTACGGAGATGCTGAACAAGCTCCAGTGGCGGACACTTCAAGAAAGGCGTTACGCAATACGGAGAGGTTTATTATCGAAATTACGAGAGAGCACATTCCGGGAAGAGATGGGCAACATATTACTACCGCCCACATATATCTCGCGTAATGATCACAACGAAAAGATCCGAGAAATTAGAGCAAATACGGAGACTTACAAGCAGTCGTTCTTCCCACGCACAATTCGTGAATGGAACAGGGAAGGGGGGATCAGATAGTGGTACAATAAGTACCCTCCGCCACACACCGTAAGGTGGCTCGCGGAGTATAGATGTAGATGTAGATGTGTAGATGTACTCCTTGCTACCTTCGTGGGACATTCTGCCCTGTTTTTGGAAGTGTTCATTCTTAACATATTTTCTGGCACAGGTAGTCTTCGTCACTCAACAACTTTTCATCTGACAACCGTTCTATCATTAAAAGTAATTACAGCATCGGAAATTCCTGACTACATTATTCTTCTTCCAAATAAGTCAGTCTTAGGAGAGGAATGAGTCATTAGAATTTTGAGTGAATTCATCCACAAATCTTTTAAGCAAATTTGGACCACGAAGGTCATGAAAAATTCGTTTTATTGCTCCCATCACTATGACTGGGAGGTTGTTTTTGTGTTTAAATTTAGCCATGGTCATCTCAGGTAGTGCTATCTGCTATTAGCATCAACTATGAGCACTTTTAAGACGAAGTGTATACATTGGCTTGTCACACGAAGAATTTTCGTTGAACCACGTAGCCCAGACACCCCTTTTCATGCCTTCAACAGACGAATTATCAACCCTAATTCTGATTGCATTGCCATAATAACTGGTTAGTATTGCTATGACACTACCTGTAAAGCGACGTTTGCCCTAAGTCCCTTTTCCATCTGATAACGTATTACTTTACAGCCAAAACCTAGGAAACCAGTGTGTAACTGCACTTATCTACTATATTCACAAAGAAGCCACCTTTTATGTTATTAAAGATTAAATCTATATTATAAATCACATTTCCAGTATTTGCTGTGGTTTTCATAGGGAAATTGATTTTCACTTTTGTCATCAAAAAATCTGATGCTCGTTATGTTAATTAGCATTCCCCAGCAAATTACTACGTCGAAATTACCATGAAATCCAGACCATTAGCTGCTCACAGGCGTTGATAAAAATCATCGAGGGCAGTTGAAAATGTGTGCCTCGACCGGGACTTGAACCCGGGATGTCCTGCTTACATGGCAGACGCTCTATTCGCCTAAGCCATCGAGGACGAAGAGGATAGTACGACTGCAGCGACTTATCTCTTGGACGCTCCCCGTGAGACCCACATTTCCAATTTACTGTTCACACACTGCATTTGTAGTGTCCCTGCCAACTATACTCATTACTCGTGGCAGTCAATCTACCGATTCCCGTAAGAGTTGGAGCAATGTGAGTCCATCCGCACTGAGGAAGATCATTGGCCGGTAAGCCTTATCTATATAAAGATGGTATCTATTCTTTCGGCCATGTCCTAAAGAACAGATACCATCTTCTTCATATACATAATTACTATGTTTGTTTCCATGAAAGCATGATTTTTTTATTTCATAGGATGCTTTGTGCTTTTCCATTTTTAAATGAAAAAGAGTCACCTCAGCAACAGCACTAAGGCAGCTACAGAAATTCGTCTCCCCACTCAACAGCACAGCACAATCCAAGCAACAAAGAGTTCTAAGGCGAAAAAGTAAAAGACACGTTTGAATTCTAAGAAGAAAAATTAAAAGACTGAACATTGTCTCACACGTATGAGAAATTTCCAGTGCCGTTCTGCGACAGAGCAGTATGAGAAATACTCGGAAAACTAAAATGAACAGTCAGAAAACTAGCAGTCAGGAAGTAACGGATAATGAGGGCATGGAACGTTCAAATGTCACACGCGCACACGAACATGTATATTTCTCTGTAACTCTGCAACCAATATTGACTTTATTATGGTTACATGACATGATCTATAATTTTGTTTTGCTGTCTTCTTTTGCTAACCAATTTGTTTGCCAAGATCGCTACGTTAACACAGGTATTGGATTACTAGTTTTGGCAATATGTATTGCCATTCTCAGATCTATAAAATTGGACAGTGGTAGTTACATCATTCAAGCCTTACACCACTCTGTGACATGAGGACTATACAATGTGCATAAAAAGTCGAGACGTTACAATTGCCAGGTGTTCTATCATAAACTTTGCGTGCATAATGGCACGAAAAAGACAGATACATGTCACACTTTGTCACATTTTGCTGCTTCTATCTGACAGGTCAGTTACTCTGTCGCAGCCAACATGGATTTCTACTACGAAGTCGCAAAATGTGGCATCTACGTGTCCTGTTCGCACTCAGAGTTCTTCATACTTTCTAATAGAACACATGGGATGTCACTGTAATTCCTCGACAGTTTTATACATATAGTGTAGTCCTCACTGTGACAGAACGGTGTAAGCATCGTATGATGTAACTACCGCTGCCCGGTTATATGGATCTGAGGATGGCAATACATGTTGCCGAAACTACTAATCTAGTAATTGTGTTAACATAGCGATCTTGGCAAGTAAACTGGTTTTCAAAAAAACAGTCCAATATATTACTGACTTTGTTTGAAATCTTCGCTTGTGAAGAGCTAAAGGAACTGAGGATTCTTTGTGACTAATTTTGAAAAATGCATTTTCTAAACACAGATGACTGTATCTATCTTCGTAATAACAGTCCAGTATGGAAATGATGTGGCTCCTAAAACGCGCTAGGGAAATCGCGAGAAATGTGTTCGTCAAGGGAATGTGAGAGCGCTTTTGTTTGTTAGAACAGAAGCGTCCTTTACAGGGATAGCGGTACTGGCGATTCCGGAATAGGATTTCGAAAGAGACGGGTGTAGCGGAGTGGAGCCTGATGGCAAACCGAGGCGCTGAATGTCGAAACGATGCGTCTCTGTGAAAGGCCAGCTGATCCATATAGGGCGAGTAGCGAGGAAGCGGCGACGTCCCGGCATTCGCCCACTTGCCGTGCGAGGCGAGCGTGACGTGTCTCCAGCACTGCGCGTGGGGTGGTCTCGGCTGGCTCTCCAACTCGTGTGGGAGGGCAGTCACTTTGTATTTCACCACTAAAGCTGCCGAGTTTTTTCAGACGAAATGATAAACAGTGGTAGGTATGAGACGCTAACAGGTTAAAACTGTTCTGACACCACGACGCGCCGAACGGGCCTTACATGCCGGGCGTTACTGGTTTGGAACTTCATGGCAGGTTCCCAGTCCAAGTCCCGGTCGGGCACTGACATCTAATAAGCGCACACTTGGCTGCAGAGTGAAAGCTCATTCTGGACTAGCGGTTATGATTTGATTCCTACAAAAGTTTCATTGGTTACGTTCCTCAGATTGAGATCACAACAGTCTGACAGAATTACTGTAATGCAGAATTTGAATATCTTTTTTCTCTGCTCACTCTTTTTCTTTGCACCTTTAAATTTAGCTTAAGGACGTGTCTCGAAGCTCTTATTTAGGCTGTGCTATAACTTTTGACTTGGACCTGATATTGAAAATAAAATACGCAAATTCCAAGCTGTCTGTGGTACCATTAGCAGAACACTGGACCACAAAGTACGAAAAGAAGCCGTCATGAAATAATGGCGTTTCCTATCTTATCCCATGGAAGCGAAAGCTGCGCTAAAAAAATAAAAAAAAAGTTAAAATAGAAGAGATGAGGTACCGAAAGACAAAGGGCTGCACAAGAATAGATATGAATAGACACGAATATATCAGGACAGAATTAAATATTTTCAGCGTGAATGACAAATTCAAAAATATCTTGAAGATTGGAAACAACACCTCATGAGAACGCCAGGTCACAGAATTCCTCTGAAGATCTTGAAACAAGCCGAATGGGGAAAAGAGATATTTGAAGATCTCGAAAAAAATGAGAATAATTTTGTCTGTGAGTTCGGAACAGACAACAGCCTGATCCTTGAAATGATGATGAGGTCCTTTAAATTTCGGTATAAGATAGGGAAAAAATATTGGGGAACTGTGAGCAGGACTCGCGCAATGTGGGTTCCGACCAAACTTAGTTACCAGAATGAGATTTTCACTCTCCAGCGGAGTGTACGCTGATATGAAAATTCCTGGCAGATTAAAACTGTGTGCTGGATCGAGACTCTAGCTCGGGACCTTCGCTTTTCGCGGGCAAGTGCTCTACCGACTGAGCTACCCAAGCATGACTCACAGCTTCAATCCCTGCCAGTACCTCGTCTCCCACCTTCCAAATTTCACAGAAGCTCTCCTGCAACCTTTGCAGAACTAGCACTCCTGGAAGAAAGGATACTCCAGATACATGGCTTTGCCACAGCCTGGGGATATTTTCAGAATGAGATTTTTACTCTGCAAGTTTTGCAGGAGATCTTCTATGAAGTCTGGAAGGTAGGAGACGAGGTAATGGCAGAAGTACAGCTGTGAGGACGGGTCGTGAGTCGTGCTTGGGTACCGCAGTTGAGCCGCCACGGTAGCTCGGCGTGTTCAGTCAGGGGTTATCTTCACAAACAATTACATTAAACCAACAATAGTTGCATTCATAAACGACACTAGCCGCCCACAACTTGATGTCTCGAATGATCTTCATATACTGCATAAAATTGACGAGGGACACCAAATGGACTTGTATGAAGAATTACACATTTTCATTCATGGTAAAGTACACTGTAACAAGCTGCTAAATGATAAGCTAGAAAATAACAACATAAACGTCTTCAAAAATTTCTTCAGTACTGATCGCTTACTTTAGTAAAAATGTCCTAACCAAATAATCGTATTATTTAATATGTGTCTTGGCTATAGTACACCTTTGTAGAAAAGGTTTCATCTTCATTGTATGTGCTATCTTAGCAACTGAAGTAGGTTTATCTTAGCATTTAACAGTGTTCAATGATGCAAACGCCTGAGCGTTACAGTGTTAAGTTCTTATGTATTTGTTAGTGCGCCAAGCAACTGAATTTCCAGCAAAAATTTATGTAAATACACTAATGAAATGGTTTAAACATAGAACCCACTTCAGATACACACTAAAATAAATACTTCTATACATAACCTCACTGGCACAACCAGCAAATCAACCCCATCGCACTTCAGATAAATGTAACGTATATATAACTGAAATGCACCTGATGACGGTAGCATGCAGCCGAAACGCGTTGTGCTAATTAAATATTAGTAAGCAGTAGAAATTATTTCATAAATTGTATTAAAGTCACAGACTTCAGACATTTCCATGTAGAGCCTAACAAAAATAAATTGAAATGTTGGAACTACTTTCGCAACCTGCACGCATTAATAAAGCCGTGAGTCACTACAACGTTATTCTCGTAGTTAATGTAATGCTAATGAAGATCGTACATGATACGTTGAAGGCAGCCGGAACCAGAGAAACAGCCGAAGCTCCTTTTAAGTCGCGCTGCGTCAACCGCTTGCACACAAACGTAAGATCAGTTTTTACGTTCCTGAAAACGAACGTGTTAGATTATCATGTTACAAGTATATGCTTTCAGACATTGTGAATGAATTTCGTACTGTGACACTTAGGACGACACAAACGGATCTGCTTGTACGACGTAACGCACAGATTGACAGTTCGCGAGGCATGAAGATTAAACAGACCCGAACTACAAGAATTAATGAAACTTCCTGGCAGATTAAAACTGTGTGCCCGACCGAGACTCGAACTCGGGACCTTTGCCTTTCGCGGACAAGAGCTCTACCATCTGAGCTACCGAAGCACGACTCACGCCCGGTACTCACAGTTTTACTTCTGCCAGTATCTCGTCTCCTACCTTCCAAACTTTACAGAAGCTCTTCTGCGAACCTTGTTAATGTTTAATGTCCAGTTGACAGTGTGAGCGTTACAAGCGGAACGTTGTAAATGTTAGCGCGATGAACGACTGTTAGACGCAATAACTTACAAACGTTATGGATCGGGGCTACTAAAATTGATGGCAAACATACACCACCTGATCAAAAGTATGCACACACCTATTAGTAGACAATAATGTGGGATATGTTCACCCTTCGCCTTTATGACGGCTTGCACTCTGCTGGGGACACACTAAATGAGGCGTCTGGATGTCTGTGAAGGAACGGCAGCCCACTCTTCCTCAATAACGGAAACCAGAGAACATAGTGATGTTGGACATTTGGATGCGGAGCGAAACTGACGTTCTAACTCATCCCGAAGGTCTCCCGTTGGCTTCAGGTTGGAAGTCTGAGCAGCCCTTCCCGTTTCAGTCCATTCACAGATGCTGCTTTATGACAAGGTAAAATTTCGTGCTGAAACAACCATCATCTCCGAAATGTTCCTCAGTAAACTATGCTGTAAAATGTATTTGTATTCTTCCACATCAAACGTTTTCTTAAGTGCTTTAATTGCATTACAGTCTAACCCTGAAAAAATCTCCATACCGTAATGCAGCCTCCTCCGTATTCACGGTTGGCCCACGCATGATAGCAGACAACGTACTCCAGGCATTCGCCAAACGCAAACCCTTCCGTCGCATAGACACACAGAAGACAACGTGATTCGTCTTTCCAGATCACTCTGTTGTGGTCATCCACTGTCCAGTGGCATCGACCCATTCTGGCATTACTGGTTCTCTACTGACAACACGATACTCCCGGCTTCCTTTTATAATGGTTTTACCGTTCTCGAGATCTAGTGGTCAATTCTGCATTACATAGGGTGCCCGGATACTTTTGATTACAAAGTGTAGAACTGGTTTAACAACTGTAACAGAAGCTGGCGATGCTTAGCGAGGATTACGTACATTTGAAACAGACTTTCCCAAATAAGGCTGAAGGAACGTCAGGATGTGACTCCCGGCTTCCTTTTATAATGGTTTTACCGTTCTCGAGATCTAGTGGTCAATTCTGCATTACATAGGATGCCCGGATACTTTTGATTACAAAGTGTAGAACTGGTTTAACAACTGTAACAGAAGCTGGCGATGCTTAGCGAGGATTACGTACATTTGAAACAGACTTTCCCAAATAAGGCTGAAGGAACGTCAGGATGTGACTCCCGGCTTCCTTTTATAATGGTTTTACTGTTCTCGAGATCTAGTGGTCAATTCTGCATTACATAGGATGCCCGGATACTTTTGATTACAAAGTGTAGAACTGGTTTAACAACTGTAACAGAAGCTGGCGATGCTTAGCGAGGATTACGTACATTTGAAACAGACTTTCCCAAATAAGGCTGAAGGAACGTCAGGATGTGACTGGTCCAGTGAAGTCAGACGCTATACTCAACGGTTATTTTGGTGCATACGATGCAAGATGCTACAAAATCTTTCACTTGACTGCTCATCAATGCAGACAACTTCTTGGAATTACCTGCAGTATAACTATAACTTGTAAGAAGTCAGAACTTAATAGTACAGAGCCAATGTGCGAGAAATATTTATGTATTTTGTATCTTAAGCACATGTGTATAATGAAATATTTAGTAGAATACGAGTTAACAATTGTACTATGTTGATATATTGGGTGTCTAAAATCATTCATTTAAAAAGAAAACAGGGATGCAACTCTAGATTATATCGCACAAGGAATGTCCAGGAGTGAGATCATGGTCGTTTTGAAGGAAACGTTACACCATTTGACTGGAAGATCTTAGAAGGAAAACAAAAGCCATATAAGTATGACCAGCTGCGGATCTGAACTGTTGCAGCGCATCGGTTGGTGGCTGGATTGAATTGTGTCGGAACCAAAAGTTTAGATTAGTACTTCGTTCACCCTGGGTGTCGGACCTAGGAGCTTTCGCACAACCGTTTTTCTCTAGTCGCTCTAAGACACAAACCTTGAAAACACAAAATGACGTTAGGAAAACATCTTGGCATGAAGGTAGATGACAGGTAACGAATCAACACAGTTCGCGTCGTACCCTCCGAGACACGATAGCACAAACAAAAATAGACTCACAGTTTTGGTTACGTCCTGTGATATGTGAATTTTTGTCAAGTAGTAATGCTTTTACTTACACGTGTAATAAATATGTTGTTGTTGTTGTGCTCTTCAGTCCTGAGACTGGTTTGACGCAGCTCTCCATGCTACTCTATCCTGTGCAAGCTTCTTCATCTCCTAGTACTTACTGCAACCTACATCCTTCTGAATCTGCTTAGTGTATTCATCTTTTGGTCTACCTCTACGATTTTTACCCTCCACGCTGCCCTCCAATGCTAAATTTGTGATCCCTTGATGCCTCAGAACATGTCCTACTAACCAGTCCCTTCTTCTTGTCAAGTTGTGCCACACTGGCGAGCCTCAAAGTTTTTATTTCTTCTCCATGGATTTTAATACCTACTCCGAATTTTTCTTTTGATTCCTTTACTGCTTGCTCAATATACGAGCACAGATTGAATAACACCGGGGAGAGGCTACAACCCTGTCTCACTCCCTTCCCAACCGCTGCTTCCCTTTCATGCCCCTCGACTCTTATAACTACCACCTGGTTTCTGTACAAATTGTAAATAGCCCTTCGCTCCCTGTATTTTGCCCCTGCCACCTTTAGAATTTGAAAGAGAGTATTCCAGTCAACACTGTCAAAAGCTTTCTCTAAGTCTACACATGCTAGAAACCTAGGTTTGCCTTTCCTTAATCTTTCTTCTAAGATAAGTCGTAGGGGCAGTATTGCCTCACGTGTTCCAACATTTCTACGGAATCCAAACTGATCTTCCCTGAGGTCGGCATCTACCAGTTTTTCCATTCGTCTGTAAAGAATTCGCGTTAGTATTTTGCAGCTGTGACTTATTAAACTCATAGTTCGGTAATTTTCACATCTGTCAACACCTGCTTTCTTTGGGATTGGAATTATTATATTCTTCTTGAAGTCTGAGGGTATTTTGCCTGTGTCATACATATTGCTCACCAGATGGTAGAGTTTTGTCAGGACTGGCTCTCCCAAGACCGTAAATAGTTCCAATGGAATGTTGTTTACTCCCGGGGCCTTGTTTCGACACAGGTCTTTCAGTGCCCTGTAAAACTCTTCACGCAGTATCGGATCTCCCATTTCATCTTCATCTACATCCTCTTCCATTTCCATAATATTGTCCTTAAGTACATGGCCCTTGTATAGACCCTCTATATACTCCTTCCACCTTTCTGCTTTCCCTTCTTTGCTTAGAACTGGGTTTCCATCTGAGCTCTTGATATTCATACAAGTGGCTCTGTTTTCTACAAAGGTCTCTTTAATTTTCCTGTAGGCAGTATCTATCTTACCCCTAATCAGATAAGCGTCTACATCCTTACATTTGTCCTCTAGCCATCCCTGCTTAGCCATTTTGCGCTTCCTGTCGATCTCATTTTTGAGACGTTTGTATTCCTTTTTGCCTGCTTCATTTTCTGCGTTTTTATATTTTCTCCTGTCATCAATTAAATTCAATATTTCTTCTGTTACGCAAGGATTTCTACTAGCCCTCGTCTTTTGATCTACTTGATCCTCTGCTGCCTTCACTAATTCATCCCTCATTCTTTCCCCCATTCCTCTCAATTGTTCCCGTATGCTCTCCCTGAAACTCTGTACAACCTCTGGTTTAGTCAGTTTACCCAGGTCCCATCTCCTTAAATTCCTACCTTCTTGCAGATTCTTCAGTTTCAATCTACAGTTCTTAACCAATAGAGTCCACATCTGAGCCTGGAAATGTCTTACAATTTGAAACCTGGTTCCTAAATCTTTGTCTTACCATTATGTAGTCCATCTGATACCTTCTAGTATCTCCAGGATTCTTCCATGTATACAACCTTCTTTTATGTTTCTTGAGCCAAGTGTTAGCTAGTAAATATGTACTTCCTCTGAAATATCACAATATCCGTTTCTTCCTTTCCACTGATATTATCATTTTCACTTTCCAACAGTTCATAATGAAGGAGGAATTATAGGGAGGTAGAAGGCTTTGTCAAATGTTCCTTGAGTTTTTCTATTTCGGAGCCTACGCTGTCAAATGCAGGCATCAATTCCGTGTGGTCTATCGAATATTTCCCTCCTCTTTCTTCATTCCAGCTTCTTGATATCGTGACATCTCAACTTTCAATTTATATCGACAGCGTTCGAAATCTGAACTGTTGTGAATAAAGCAAGTGTTTCGAAAGTGTGGTTTACGTTCGTCAGCATCAATCTTATTACAACTGTGAGACCTGGTCGTCAAGGAAAGGCAGGATTCGGTTACGACTGTAATCAGTTACTATTAGTTGTCTTTTACAGTTACACACAATTTATTTTAAATCAGTAATTCAAGACTCAACAATAAATAAAAATACCACACGTCATTATGAAGGTTAAACAAGTGTAAATAATAGTGTTTTCAGTGAGTTACAATTTAGCAAATCATCATTAAATACAGATACAAGAGATAATGTTTTAAAAGCAAGCTACAGTGATCTGGGCAGAAGGCCTTACACGCCAGGAATGGCAATAAATTAAGAATTGTTTAAAACTCTTTGCAACTTACAAATACAGGTATTGGAATATTAAAGGCAAGTCGCCACAAACACAGCAGACGGCATCAGACGCCAGGAATGGCAGTAAATAAGGTTTTAAAGGCTTACTGCGTAAATAGAAATACCAGATTAGAATTTTAAGGCAAGCGACCACAATCACGGCTGAAGGCCTTACACGCTAGGAAGGGCAATAACATAAAAAAATTTTGAAACCTGCTGTAGCAAACCTGCTGTAGCAAAAGCTAATTAAAAAAAACAAAACAAGCAACTGATCCAGACGGTGCTCCAGGAATCGACCTCTGAAAAGGTCCCAGCCACACACACTTTCGCGAGCTATGAGATAGGCGACCAAGAGTTGCATTCACTTCACAAGATGGTAAGTCAGACTAGTGACAGTCTAACGAATGACCAATGATAATCTTGCTGAAGCTACCTGACGTCCGATAAACCAAAAGCAAGGAATGGAACAACACGCTAAAGCCGGAACCGGCGGTCTGCACTACGTCCAGAATACTGTGTTTAGAGCGCCTAGAACGAGAAAGAAATCACTACCACCAGAGTAGAATCACAAACGGCCTACAATCAAGAAAGCTGTCAAAACTACACGACTTACCGGACAGCAGCGGCAAGGTGACGAAATGTACACTGCCATTACATACCCTAACCCCCAAGGCAGGTAACTGGGGGGTTAGCGGCCACCAGGCATGAAAAATTACCGCTGGTTGAACTTAACAAATTGTAACAAGTTGAACGCAGTAAGTAGTAATGAGGAAAGCTAATCAGATACGACTTCCTCAAGCACTCCACTCGCTGCTCTTCGCCTCGGCGACACTCCGAGCAGAAACACGAACCCAAGTCACTGGAGAATCGCGAGATATCACAATGCTGGAGGTTTCTCTACTTGGATTGAAATGCACTCATCTTAAGGCTTGCTGGATCCAGTTTACGACGAGGTCGTGCACCCTCGTGACCACAGGCCTTGCATCTGGCAGTCCATGCGTGCCGACAGCGGTCCCGGCGTGTTCTTCCACTGCGCGGATCTGGCTTCTCCTGAGTCCCCAACTGAACTGGTACACTCACACAACCCGAAAAAACAACGTCGCCACCCCAAAAATAGGGCAACAGTTACTACATATCGATAACCGCCGCTGCTGCCACTAGCAGACAGGCAACGCTTGCTAAACGGTGTGGTGCCAGTCAACAGGATAAAAAGACAAACAATCGCAACCATGCCAACTAAACGATACCGTTTGGCCTTCAACAGAGGGCGGAAACCTACAAACAGCACCAATGCAAACCGCAGCACGGCTCAAACTGTTGAAATGTGTCACTTAATATTTTTGTCGTTTTTATTCACTGACTGAATTTCATTGGCCGCTTGTTTAAAATTAAAACGTGCACATCGCAGCATAAATTCAATGGTGGTCGACGACTCCTCTCAGTAGACAAGCCATCTGCTAATGTTTCAGTTGTTCACGGGATTCCTTCGGTGGGAATTTAGCGTTGGTTCCTCTTATTGCAATTTCGTTGGCACGACTGGCGTTTACGAGTGCACGGTACTCCCCAGGTAAGTTGCAAGGAGAATGGAAGCGTCTGAGATGTTTTGCTACATGAGAATGTCGAGAATTGGGTGGACTGATACGATAAGGAAAGAGGATGTTCTCCACAGAATCGGCAAAGGAAGGAATGTACGGAAAAAAACTGACAAGAAGAAAGGACAAGGCGATAGTACATGTGTTAAGACATCAAGGATTAACATCCGTGCTGCTATAGGGAATCGTAGAGGGCAAAACCTGTAGGGGAGCACAGAGATCGGAATACATCCAACAAATAATGGGGGATGTTGTGCTCAAGTGCTACACTGAAATGAAGAGGTTAGTGCAAGACTGAAATTCGTGGCGGGCCGCATGCAACCAGTCAGAAGCCCGATGGTTCAAAAAAATGTAGCTGGACTTTCTAGTTCTTGATAATGACTTCCATTTAGTGTTCAGTTAGTGTTAGTAGGAATAAACTGAACTGAATTGAAATTGTTCTGCTCTCGACGACCTTGGCTTTGTTTCCGGGTTTCGCTTTCGTATCTGAAGCAGACAAAAACCACACTATCGTCGAATTGGAGCAAAGCTTGTTAACCACTGACACTCCGTAATTTAACTGGTAGTTGTAGTTGCAACTAAATCACAGAGATGTAGGGGGCGAGAAAATCACGACTAACTGTTCCTGTATCTACAATCTTCGCAGTGTATGGCGTCCGAGTGACTGAGTGGTCCTTGTAATTTTGTGTAAATAGGCAGCGTGTCACGGCCAGGAAGGTAGAATCATTCAGCAGAGCCTCGTTTCCTCTGTCGATAGATTCCGCATGTAAAGCTCTGGGAAATGGCCGTTGATGGCTGCTATTGGCTCCGTGACGCACGCGCATTATACACGCCGCGCACGGCCCCGGGGTCTGGACGCGGGCGCGCAGCTGCCAGGCCCGGAGCGTCTCATTCACGTCCCGGCAGTGCGGCCGGACTTGCGCCGCGATTAACGTTATTGGCGGGAGACAATGGCCCGGCCGCGGTTCGCATGTCGGATTGCGGAGGGCGATTATGCAAATGCCGGCATCGCGTGCTGGGAGCCATCGGGCGCGTGCTGTGGCTGGGCTATGGCCGCTGCTTCCCGTGGCCGGCGCAACCTTTACAGCCGCTGCCCAGCCGGCTGGCAGGGCTCGCCACTTCGTCTTCCACGCCGTGCAGCATCTGGCTCACCGAAAATGCTGAAATGAAGCTGTCAACAGCGCATCAGCGACTGCAGAATTACTGCAATTTTTTTTCCCAAGGTTGGATTTAGACAACTAGGATCCGCCATCTGACAAATTCTGTGCTGGCCGTAGTGTTCCACTCACAAGGAGAACACGGCAAGTGTCATACCCTGATTTCTCAGAAACTTCGCTCGGTGGAAGACGAGTCAAAATAAGCGAACAAGTGTCTCGGTTTATCTGTAGATACTCGACCGTTTCTGAGAAAACGGTAGTCAAAGTTTTCGAGGTACTTTATATGCCTTTTAGTGGGTAAACGGTTCAACCGAATCGGAGCACAGCTGCTAGTGTCCCCGGTTTCACAAGTTTGCGTCCCGTGCTTGAAACCCGATTGTTATTATTTTTTAATTTTTGTTTTTCATTTATCTAGCCGTGACAGTAGAAAATTACTACACTTATAACAAACAGTCCTGATGGAGGAACATCCGCAACTGAGCATTATATCAGAGTTTGAAAACACCGCTACAGCTGTAAGGTTCTTTTATTTAGAACTCGACCGGTTTCGGGCTCCTATACGCCCTTCATCAAGTGTTTTACTGAAAATGGCTATTTTACGCTCATTATCAGGTGTTATACTGAAAATATCTGTTTTCAGTATAACGCTTGATGAAGGGCGTATAAGAGCCCGAAACCGATCGTGTTATAAATGAAAGAACCTTACAACTGTAGCAGTATTTTCAACCTCTGTTACTACACGAATGTTTGCCAATGTATGCAGCAATAACGTTGTCTTTATTCGCCCACTAATTGTATGTGTGGTAAATAAATAATAAATAAATGAATGGAAAAATAATTTGAAACTGTTTTCGGTGAAATTCCTGTAGCGTATCTTGATTCATTATCCAGAGGAATGCACCAAATCTTCCCAAAGAAAGGACACGAGAATAAAATGCAAATATTAATAACTGACATAAGAATGAAACATAAGACTATACATATATATCATACACATATATGTATTATAATAAATGTTTGACACTTATTCTGAAACCCAATTATAATTTGACAATCAATACAATCCCCTTGTTTACTCTAAAGTGATAACAAACATTCGTGTAGTAGCCTTCTATGGGCATGGGTGTCGTCGTTGAGTGACTGTAGTAGGATACAAGATGACTTTGACAAAGTTTGTAGTTCGTGTGATGATGAATAGCTTGCCCTAAATGGAGAAAAAGGTATGTTAATGCAGATAAGTAGGAAAAACAATCTCGTAATGTTAGAATACAGCACTGCTGTTTCACACAGTAACGTCGATTAAATATCAAGGCGTAAAATTGGAAAGCGAAATTAAATGGAACCAGAGCTGAAGGACGACAGTAGGGAAGAGTAATGGTCGACTTCGGTTCATTGGGAATATTTTAGGAAACTGTGGCTCATTTGCAAAGGAGACCGCGTATAGAACACCAGTGCCATCCACTCTTGAGTACTGCTCGAGTGTCTGGGATGCCGTCCCCCCCCCCCCCCCCCCCCCCGCCGTCCCCCCCTCCCCCCCACCAGGTCGGATTAAAGAAAGACATCGAAGCAGTTCAGAGGCAGGCAGCTAAATTTGTTACTGGGTTCAATCAAGACGCAAGTACCACGGAGTTGCTTCGTGAACTCAAATGGGAATCCCTTGACGGAAGACGACGTCCTCTTCGCGGAACGCTACTGAAAATTTAGAATATCGGTGTGTGAAGGTGACTGAAGAATGATTCTACTGCCGCAAACGCACATTTAGCGTAAGGACCACGAACATAAGA
Organism: Schistocerca serialis cubense; assembly: GCF_023864345.2. NCBI lineage: Eukaryota > Metazoa > Arthropoda > Insecta > Orthoptera > Acrididae > Schistocerca > Schistocerca serialis. The sequence goes on along the minus strand of NC_064645.1, from coordinate 437,197,997 downwards.
TAAATTAGGACTCGTATGGAAGTGTAGTGACAGTCGTTTTTCCCTCGCTCTGTTCGCGATTGGAAAAGATAAGGAAATGACTAGTGGTGATATGAGAAACCCTCCACAAGAAACACATGGTGGCTTGTGGAATAAGCATGTAGATGTAGATGTAGAATCATGACCTATCAAGACTGAAGCTGATCGTCCCGTGACGCTGACCGGGATGGCCGAGCGGTTCTAGGCGCTACAGTCTGGAACGGCACAACCGCTACGGTCGCAGGTTCGAATGCTGCCTCGGGTTAGTTAGGTTTAAGTAGTTCTAAGTTCTGGGGGACTGATGACCTCAGAAGTCCCATAGTGCTCAGAGCCATTTGAACCATTTGAACGTCCCGCGACTTTGTTGCTCGCATTAGCCCGGATCCCACGATTGCCATGCGAATGTGGAACTTGCTAGTCGAATGTTAATGTATTTACCCACTCGCCGCAAAAGTGAAATAAAGCATTTATTTCAAATAAAAAGCAGCCTCATGTAGACAAATGATTTATCTGAACAAACTATTAATGCTCACTTAGTGGACGCGTTTGTGAAAATGTAACCCGGGACTGTAATTCAGGAGTGTGTTTGTTGCTATCAAATACAATCGTTCACTCGACGAAAGATCCATGCCCAAAGACTAGAAAGTTGCACAGGTCACACCAGTATTCAAGAAAGGTAGTAGGAGTAATCCATTAAATTACAGGCCCATATCATTAACGTCGATATGCAGCAGGATTCTGGAAGATATATTGTGTCTGAACATAATGAATTGTCTCACAGAGAACGATCTATTGACACACAGTCAACATGGGTTTAGAAAATATCGTTCCTGTGAAACGCAACTGGCTCTTTACTCAAACGAAGTGTTGAGTGCTACTGGCAATGAATTTCAAATTGATTACGTATTTATAGATTTCCAGAAGGCTTTTGACACTGTACCACACAAGCGGCTTGTAGTGAAATTGCATTCTTATGGAATATCGTCTCAGTTATATGACTGGATTCATGATTTACTGTCGGAGAGGTAACAGTTCATAGTAACTGACGGAATGTCGTCGAGTAAAACGGAAGTTATTTCTGGCGTTCCACAAGGTAGTGTTATAGGCCTACTGCCGTTCCTGATCTATGTAAACGATTTAGGATACAATCTGAGTAGCCATCTCAGGATGTTTGCAGATGATGCTGTGTTTATCATCTAGTAAAGTCATCGGGACGTTCAAAACAAATTGCAAAAAAATTTAGAAAAGGTATCTGTATGGTGTAAAAATTGGCAGTTGATACTAAATGATGAAAATTATGACGTCATCCACAGGAGTGCTGAAAGGAATCCGTTAAACTTCGGTTACACGATAAATCAATCAAATTTAAAGCCTTTAAACTTAACTAAACACCTAGGAATCACAATTACGAGTGACTTAAATTGAAAAAAAAAACACATAGAAAATGTTGTGGGGAAGGCGAACCTAAGTCTGCGTTTTATTGGCAAGACACTTATAAAATGTACGAGTTACAGATCTACTAAGGAGACTGTCTACACTACGCTTGTCCGTCCTCTTTTAGAATACTGTTGCGTGGTGTGGGATCCTTATCAGATAGGATTGACGGAGTACATCGAAAAAGTTCAAAGAAGGGCAGCACGTTTTGTATTATCGAGAAATAGGGGAGGGAGGGTCACTGATATGATACAGGATTTGGGTTGGACATCACTAAAACAAAAGCGTTTTCCGTTGCGGCGGAATCTTCTCACGAAATTTTAATCTCCAACTTTCTCCTCCGAATGTGAAAATATTTTGTTGACGCCAACATACATAGGGAGAAACGAACATCATAATAAAATAAGGGGAATTACAGCTCGCGCGGAAAAATGTACGTGTTCGTTTTTCCACGCGCTGCTAGCGATTGGAATAGTAGGGAATTATTGTGAAGGTGGTTCGATGAACCTCCTGCCAAGTACTAAAGCGTGATTTGTAGAGTATCCATGTAGAGGTAGATGATGTAGATGAAGCTGCTGGGATGTGGACCCTACCTGGTTGCTTCTCTCCCCTCTCCCCCCTCTCCCTCCTCGTTCCCCCTTCTCTGTGTTCCTGCACAGCGGAACAAGATACACCCATCTGTAGGAGTTCTGTTCTGCTCATGACAAACAGGCTGATACTGCTCTGAACGAGGCAGGGCACATTTTTTAACAGGATGTCTGCGACTAGCTCCAGTCGACATGCTCTACTTCCTTATTGGTACGACGAGCTTAGGCATCACGCAAAAGGGCAGCGGATGAAATCGGGAAGAAAAACGGCGTCAGGCAATCGTTGTTCGCTATGGTGAAACCCAGCCGCCTCAATCAAGAACGGTCCTCCTCCGGACACCGGAACATGTTACTCCATCTCCTAGATCACACTGAGAACAGTGGGTCGGAGCATGTCACGGAAGAAATTGGTCTATACATGATTAAAGGCAGTGAACCGGTTGAGGACAGAATACACGTTTTGCAAGGAGAACATCAAGCTACGGCGATACATCACAGGCAATGAACTATGTACCTGTGGTAAACAGCTATACACACAACACTTTCCTGTTAACTGTGGACGATCTGTTCACAGCTCACCAGGAAATTATACAGACTACAGAATTTCGAGCTACACGGTCATCGTGATCTCTTTTGATTGGATATATGCCTACGTGTACTGCTGCATGGTATACTTCTTGAATCTCACACAGTAAAAGTCACCATGAATCAACGTAATCCTACGTTACCATCGGGCATTGTCATGACAGTGGTGGTGGTGGTGGTGATGCAGTGCTATTCGTAATGATAAATAATGATGATGATTACGGTCATGCAGGTGATGTGTTGCTGCTACTGCTGCTGATATGATCATGCAGGTAATGACAATGACGATGGAGACGACGATTATGATGGTGATGGTAACGGCAATGGCGTAATTTGGGGCCTAAATATCGATATATTTGGTTTCCACACTGAAATGTTGCGACTGTAAGTAGCTCTGTGATGTATCTCTCAGAATATATACACTCCTGGAAATTGAAATAAGAACACCGTGAATTCATTGTCCCAGGAAGGGGAAACTTTATTGACACATTCCTGGGGTCAGATACATCACATGATCACACTGACAGAACCACAGGCACATAGACACAGGCAACAGAGCATGCACAATGTCGGCACTAGTACAGTGTATATCCACCTTTCGCAGCAATGCAGGCTGCTATTCTCCCATGGAGACGATCGTAGAGATGCTGGATGTAGTCCTGTGGAACGGCTTGCCATGCCATTTCCACCTGGCGCCTTAGTTGGACCAGCGTTCGTGCTGGACGTGCAGACCGCGTGAGACGACGCTTCATCCAGTCCCAAACATGCTCAATGGGGGACAGATCCGGAGATCTTGCTGGCCAGGGTAGTTGACTTACACCTTCTAGAGCACGTTGGGTGGCACGGGATACATGCGGACGTGCATTGTCCTGTTGGAACAGCAAGTTCCCTTGCCGGTCTAGGAATGGTAGAACGATGGGTTCGATGACGGTTTGGATGTACCGTGCACTATTCAGTGTCCCCTGGACGATCACCAGTGGTGTACGGCCAGTGTAGGAGATCGCTCCCCACACCATGATGCCGGGTGTTGGCCCTGTGTGCCTCGGTCGTATGCAGTCCTGATTGTGGCGCTCACCTGCACGGCGCCAAACACGCATACGACCATCATTGGCACCAAGGCAGAAGCGACTCTCATCGCTGAAGACGACACGTCTCCATTCGTCCCTCCATTCACGCCTGTCGCGACACCACTGCAGGCGGGCTGCACGATGTTGGGGCGTGAGCGGAAGACGGCCTAACGGTGTGCGGGACCGTAGCCCAGCTTCATGGAGACGGTTGCGAATGGTCCTCGCCGATACCCCAGGAGCAACAGTGTCCCTAATTTGCTGGGAAGTGGCGGTGCGGTCCCCTACGGCACTGCGTAGGATCCTACGGTCTTGGCGTGCATCCGTGCGTCGCTGCGGTCCGGTCCCAGGTCGACGGGCACGTGCAGCTTCCGCCGACCACTGGCGACAACATCGATGTACTGTGGAGACCTCACGCCCCACGTGTTGAGCAATTCGGCGGTACGTCCACCCGGCCTCCCGCATGCCCACTATTCGCCCTCGCTCAAAGTCCGTCAACTGCACATACGGTTCACGTCCACGCTGTCGCGGCATGCTACCAGTGTTAAAGACTGCGATGGAGCTCCGTATGCCACGGCAAACTGGCTGACACTGACGGCGGCGGTGCACAAATGCTGCGCAGCTAGCGCCATTCGACGGCCAACACCGCGGTTCCTGGTGTGTCCGCTGTGCCGTGCGTGTGATCATTGCTTGTACAGCCCTCTCGCAGTGTCCGGAGCAAGTATGGTGGGTCTGACACACCGGTGTCAATGTGTTCTTTTTTCCATTTCCAGGAGTGTAGAAAAACATTTTTTAGACCCTCTGCCATACAGTTCGATCTCCACTGCATGGTACGAATAAGTGCATGTTTAGAGTTTGGGAAGTATGAGAGAGGTGATAGAAGCGGAATTTCTTGCAGAGACATGGGATGGGCTGTCTTAGTTAGATGGGAAGAGGATTCCGAGCAAAAATTTCTCAGTTCGAGCTCTACTTTTAACGACAGGGAGGTTTCATAGGACGAATAGTCACAACATATTGTTTAGTTCGCTTGATGTAGTACGAATTCATAAGTGAATAGATCTGTGTAAGATGGAAGGATGTGGAACAAGGCACGGCTGGTGCCTTGACTCATGTGGCTGGTGCAGGTGTGCGGTGGTCTGACGACAACGCGCAGTGCTGCCGTCTGTGGGAGCTGTCCGAGTGGCAAGGTGAGCCCTTCCTGTTATAACAGAAGGCCGCGCCGCACTCCAGCACAGCACGTTTCGCAACGCTACGGTCACACGGCAGCCGCGCCGACCTCGCCGTAATCCGCTCCTTACCGTACCAAACCATGCAGCGCTTTGTTTACGGAGCTACTTTGCAGCACTTCCTGTGTATCACTACCATTCTGCATCTACAGCGACACTCCGCAAGCCACGGTGCGGTGCGTGGCGGAGTGTACCCTGTACCGCTACAATCATTTCCTTTCCTGTTCTACTCGCAAAGAGAGCGAGGGGAAAAATGACTATCTATATGCCTCCGTATGAGCCCTAATTTCTCGTTTCTTATGTTCGTGGTTCTTACGTGCAATGTATGTTGGCGGCCGTAGAATCGTTCGGCAGTCAGCTTCAATTTCCTCAACAGTGTTTCTCGAAAAGAACGTCGCCTTTCATCCAGGGATTCCCATTTCAGTCCCCGAAGCACCTCCGAAACACTTACGTGTTGTCCGAACCCTCCGGAAACAAATCTATCACCCGCCTCTGAATTGCTTCGACGTCTTCCTTCAACCCGGCCTGGTACAGATCCTAAACACTCGAGCAGTAGTCAAGAATAGATCGCACCAGTGTCCTAAATGCAGTCTCCTTTACAGGTGAATCACTCTTTCCTAAAATTCTCCCAATAAACCAAAGTCCACTATTTGACTTCCCTACCACAGTTCTCACATGCTCTTTCTATCTCATATCACTTTATAACGTTAGACCCAGATATATAAACAACTAGACTGTCTCAAGCAGGACACTAATAATAATACTCCGAACATCACTAATTTGTTCTTCCTACTCATCCACATTAACTTATATTTTTCCACGTTTACAAATGGTTCAAATGGCTCTGAGCACTATGGGACTTAACTTCTGAGGTCATCAGTCGCCTAGAACTTAGAACTAATTAAACCTTACTAACCTAAGGACATCACACACATCCATGCCCGAGGCAGGATTCGAACCTGCGACCGTAGCGGACGCTCGGCTCCAGACTGTAGCGCCTAGAACTGCACGGCCACTCCGGCCGGCTTAATCATTATCATTGTGTATATTTTTCTTTACGACGACCGAACGGAATGAAAAACCGAACTGGGTAACTTAGTGGTGAGCGTGTACTCTGATTGGACTTTATATCGACGTAGGAACCTTCTCAGCATCTGAAGCTGTAACAAACACAGAGTTAGGCACAAACTATTTACCTTTTCGTTCCCTCATCACACTATGGTCAGTCTGTTATACTGAAGAGTGACAGTAGGAGACTGAGAGGACACTCGTCAAACAGGCACACGACTATGCACGTTATCTCAGTGATGCGTGTACCTCGGGAGTCAGTTATCCGGACAAGCTGTCTACAAGCACTGCGAAATACGACAGCAGACATATAAGGCAAATGAACCGCTTGTATTTAAAAAATAGTCCAACAATCTGCCAATTTACAACACTGTAATTAATATAGGACTAAACCGACAGCCGGCTGTGGTGGCCGAGCGGTTCTAGGCACTTCAGTCCGGAACCGCGCGACTGGTACGGTCGCAGGTTCGAATCCTGCCTCGGGCATGGATGTGCGTGATGTCCTTAGGTTAGTTAGGTTTAAGTAGTTCTAAGTTCTAGGGGACTGATGACCTCAGAAGTTAAGTCCCATAGTGCTCAGAGCCATTTGAACCATTTGAACTAAACCGACACAGTAGGAGGAGGTATCCGTTGTCACTAGTGTCACAGTCACCAAGCTAAATCCCAAGACGAAATTTTAGTGAGCTAAGGAACGTCCCAACGTGACGGAGGGGAACTCATTATCAGTCCCGTGAGCATTTCATTGGATAACGTTCGAGGCAGAGGAGCAGGTGAGATAAACGGCTGGATGTGGAAAGGAAGTGAGCGCAGTCCGATATGCTGCAACAAGTGTGGGAACAAATTGACTACCGTTGGGATGATTGCCGCATCGCATATGGTAGTAACATCGAACCAAAATGACACTTGACACTTATATGTGAAGCTTGAGGTTGTTTGCTACCAAATGACACATCTACCGATTCTGTAAGTTACCTCAATAAATTTGTGCACTGATGAAATAATGGTTCAAATGGCTCTGAGCGCTATGGGACTTAACTTCTGAGGTCATCAGTCCCCTAGAACTTAAAACAACTTAAACCTAACTAACCTAAGGACATCACACACATCCATGCCCGAGGCAGGATTCGAACCTGCGACCGTATCAGCAGCGCGGTTCCGGACTGAAGCGCCTAGAACCGCTCGGCCACAGCGGCCGGCTACAGGTCATGTAATTAGCGTAAATAACGGGCCGCCGATTTGCATATGCGGTGATGGCGTCCGATAGCGACCAGATGGGTTCCATAGGATTTACATCGGGTGAATTCGGTCGCCGAGACATCAACGCGAGTTCACTATTATGCTCCTCAGACCACTGTAGCACGGATTGGGGTCCGAGACACGGCCAGTTATGCTGCTGAAAGACGACATCGCCGTCGGAGAAGACACCAAGCATGAAGCCATGCAGGTGGTTCGCAGCTGTCAGCTTGTCTTGGATTACTACCGCAGGACCCATGCAAGCTCAGGGGAATGCCTCTCATAGCACAATAAGCTACCACCAGCCTGCGTCCGTGGTCCCCTGCACGATTCGAGCCGCCGTTCACCTCGATGACGGCGTTTGTGGAGACGACCATCCACCTAGTATAGCAAAAAATGTGATTATCCGAAGAGCCGACACGTTTTCATTGGACGACGGTCAAATCCCGATCGTGCCGTGCCCACTGCAATCATAACTGACGATGTCGTTGGGCTGACGTTTGAGCACATAGGGGTGGTCTGCAGCAGTGCTCCATGTTGAACTACGGACAATGAACGGCGTGCTCCAAAACACTTTTGTGTCCACCAGCATTGTGACCCTTCGGCAGAGATGCCACAGGTCACCATCTATCCTACTTTACAGAGCAGACAAGCCTCCTAACTCCTTCGTTCTGTGGAGTCTTGGACGGCCAATCATTTAGCGCCTAGTGGTAGTTCACTGACGCACGCCTTTTCGTAGATACTCACGACAGTAGCACGTGAACATTCGACTAGCTTCGCCGTTCACAGGCGCTGCGCAATAATAATCAGCTCTTTGTCAGAGTCACTTATCTGAACGGATTTCCCCATTTGCACCCCATATCTTCGCAAGAGTGATCCCTCGTCCGTGTGTGCTCCGGTAAACATACCTTAGTTACCACGTCACGTGTCCGCAACGTCACCAGGCGGCATCCAACGTCAAGGTGGGCAGTGATCATAATTTTTTATCATTCCAAAGTTGTTAAGTCCTTTTTGACACAACCTGCATTGATTTATCGCGAGCACACGAATAACTTCGTTTGCTCCAAAATGGCTTTGAGCACTATGGGACTTAACATCTGAGGTCATCAGTCCCTTAGAACTACTTAAACCTAACTAACCTAAGGACATCAAACACATCCATGCCCGAGGCAGGATTCGAACCTGCGACCGTAGCAGTCGCGCGGTTCCAGTCCGAAGCGCCTAGAACCGCTCGGCCACAGCGGCCGGCAACTTCGTATGCATTCCGTGCTAACAAATACCTCGATATGGGTGTAGCATAAAATGTATCGCGCTGGTTTATGAAATTAGTGTGCGGCCACTGATCTTCAAATTCTCTAAGAACACAGAGAACCGTGGAAGGTAGTATGCGAAGTGTCCTTGCCGGTGGTTCCATTCTGTTTGCTGCAACTGTTTACTACAACGAGCAGGTCACTCACACAACGGTCTGCAGCAGCAGGAATTCCGTGTGGGTACCGGCCGGGTCGCGTAAGGTGGCGCGCGGCAGGTTCTGAGTTGGGAAAGCGCAGCCGGCACCGCCCACGCCGGGGTTTCGCGAGCAGCCGGTGGGCGGCGTTGGGCGGCGGCCGCCCCACGCCCCGCGTCGGCACGCCATGTCACAGCGCAGCGCAACCTAGGCAGACGAGGTACGCCAAACCGTTGGCTGTGCGGCTGACTGCCTCGCCGCTTCCGGAGTGTGTAGCCGAACTGCTCCAAGTAGACTTGGAAATTGGGAAAGCAATCAAATGGAAGTACGGAGGGTGTTTGGAACTGAGGGCAATTTGAAATAGGTAATAAAAGATCGAATATTACAACTATGGCAGAATAGATGGGACAGTTCAAGCACAGGCTGGAGGACATATGAGTTTCTCCCTAACATCAGGGAGAGATTAAAAGTGAGATTTACTAACCCGTCGAGTGGATTGATACATTATCTGACTGCATTGGTCCGTATGCTAGGTATCTATACAAAATTAAAAAAAAAGATTAATGGTAGCTCCGTCTTCGGCAGTGTGTGCACACCAGAACACACATTGTGGGACTGCGCGCTCTGTGAAGATGCGGCGGGTAATGGACGTCAAGTATTAAGGATGCTTTGGGAAAAGCAGCACTAAGGAGCGAGTTGACCTGGTACATCTTGAACGATACTGCAGCCGCACTATCCAGGAAGACCAAGGAAGACTTCACGAGGCAATCACCATAAGTCGGCATGCTGCCATCCACATCATTACGAAGTGTCCTATTCATGATCTATGGAACAAGTACTAATCTAATCTAATCTAATCTAATCGGACTGGACGACATACTCTGCAGATGGAGAGAAGATGACTCAGTTTGGCGACCGCCGAATGAAATAGTTTCCCAAGAATCTAAACTGTATTGGTACAAGTGATCGTAGAAGTGTGGACTTTAAGACGTAACAGTGATGGATGGCATTACTCGCTTCAATGAAAACGCTACTGACGTGCTGCCCGACGCCCAAGGAATCCACCAGACAATGGCTGTTGACCGGGGTAGTATGAGGGCGGATCCAGTAGCGGAAACAACCATCTACGAGTTAAATGCACCAAAACAATAAACAGAGAACATATTCTGTAGAGTTTGTAATAGTATTAGTTGTTGAGAGGTTGGTTAAGGGCTTTGTTGTAGTTTTTCAGTGCAGAACTAGTTGTAGTCTTAAGTACTAGAAATAAATAATTAATATACAAGGTGTTTCCCTAACAGCGTGCAAAAATTTAACAGAACACAGAGAATGCTCCACTGAACAATTTGAGGTAGCGAACCTGGGGTCGGAGAAGCCAGCTTAAGTAGGTAATAGGAATAAAATCAGATCATTGTGCACTTTTTTGCTTACATCAATTACAGTTAACTGCAAATACCATCACTGACACGATGAACGTACCATTGGTATTGTATCTTACAAAATGTTCTGAAAATGAAGGCCATCAACCTCAATGTAAGCACGACATCAACGAACAAGATTCTGACGCACCCTGAAAAATATCCCTGTCGTGTTTCGAATCACATCACAGGCAGCTACAATTCTGGCAACTAATTCCATCTCCGTACCCGCTGGAGTCTCATACACAAGTGACTTTAGAGATCTCCATAGGAAATAATCAAGGAGATTCAGGTCAGGCCATGGAATAGGATCTCCCCTTCCAATCCAGCGACCAGCAAATACAGCACTGAGATGGTTACGGACATCCACATTGAAGCGAGGCGGTGCACCGTCATGTTATATCCACATCCTCTCGCGAATCGCCAAGGGTACATTCTCCAACAACGCAGGCAGCGCTCTTTTAGCGAATATCTAGCTCAGGGTGCCGGCCGCGGTGGCCCAGCGGTTCTAGGAACTTCAGTCCGGAACCGCGTGACTGCTACGGTCGCAGGTTCGAATCCTGCCTCGGGTATGGATGTATCTGATGTCCTTAGGTTAGTTAGGTTTAAGTAGTTCTGAGTCTAGGGGACTGATGACCTCAGATGTTAAGTCCCATAGTGCTCAGAGCCATTTGAACCATCTTGCTCAGATGGCCATCCAGACGGCCAGGCAGAAGATCTGGCCCAATGAGAGTGTCGCCTACAATGCCCGCCCAGACATTCACAACAAAACGTGCTTGATGGTGTGAGTCTACTACAGTGTGAGGGTTTTCCTCATCCTACACATGGCTATTCCTGCTGTTCGAAATACCATCACTATCAAATGAGGCCTCGTCAGTAAACAGCACGAGTTGGAGGAAATATGTCGATCAATCCACTGTTGGAGCAACCACTGACACAATGCGACCCTTGGTGCAAAGTCAGTCACAGGCATTGCATGGTCTCTTTGTGGGTGATATATGTGTAATTGTTGCTCGTGGAATACTCGCCAGACGCTAGTATTTGCAGCCTCCATTTCATGTGCAATACGACAAGTACTTGCAGTGGGGTCTGCTGCAACACGGTCCAGCACCTACTCTTCAAAGTCGGGTGAGCGAGGGTCCTCATGCTGGCAGGTCCCTCGTTTCTTCTTTCCAACGGTCCAGTCTCCCACATTCGTCGATCGAGAGAAATAAACACCCGTCGTAACGGTTGATGCTTAAGTGCAGGTGCAACGTAATTTCCCATACACAAGGTGCGTGTCAGTTGAATTTTGCGAAACTGTAGCGATGCTGGTCCATCATATTGTACTGTACGTCTCAGAATAGCACATAGCAATGAATAAGTCTGTTGTTGATTCGTAGCACGTTCTGTCATGGGACACTGTAAATTCGAAACAACAGAGCCACCTTATGGACAAGTAAAGTAAACAAAAGCTGCATCATGACTTCCTAGTAATCAGGCTCGTCCTCGTTCTCTCCTTGCAGGCAATGAAGAATGTATATGTAAACAAACAGAATAGTACGCGTGAACTTACACGTGTGTTATTTGTAAATAAGCTGGAAAACAGTAATGCTAGACAAACAGATAGACAAGTTTACTTCCATATCTGCTTAAGCTGGGTTCACCGTCGCCAGGTTCGCTAGCACAAATTGTTCAGTGGAGCATTCTCAATGTCCTGTTAAATTTTTGCATGCTCTTACCGTAACACCCTTTTACTATCCAAGGAAATGCGATTTGCATGGCCTATTTTTTTTTTTGAGATGACAGGCTGTAATTATGAAACATAAATGAAAAATTAAAAAAAAATGTCCAAACTCGCTCCATGGCGTCACCGCAGCTGCTATGAAATGTACCGGCTGCCGAACACGCGAGTGCTACAGTTGTAACGAGCAGTCAGCCGCCACGCAGACCTGTAGAACCCTGCGCAATCAGTACAAATGATCAAAGTTTCCATGTAACAAGCAGATAGACCGCTCTGCGTCTTGCTGCTTATTATACAGCGTGGAAAAAACAACCTGATCACATGGTCAAAGCAGGACTGTACCCAGACAAGCATTGTATTATTCAATAAACAGATTCTACGACACTGGCAAGTCTTCAACACTCCTAAACGTTTGAAGTAGTACATTCTTACACTGAGGTGGAGCTGTGTTGGAGCGACGTAATGGTTTCGCCGTAACGCTGTAGTGAAGGCCATAGCAAAGGCAGATAAGTGCGAGAACTACCGCAGAATCAGTTTAACAGCCCATGTATCCAGGCTGCTTAAAAGAATAATATACAGAAGAATGGAAAAGAAAATTGAGGATCTTTTAGGAAAGGTAAAGGCACCAGAGAGGCAGTTATGAAATTCCGGTTGATACTGAAAGCAAGAATGAAGGAAAAATCAAGACACATTCATAGGATTTGTCAACCTGGAAAAAGCGTTCGACAGTGTAATACGGTGCAAGGTGTTCGCAGCTCTAAGAAAAATAGGGATAAGTTATAGGGAAATACGCGTAAAACACAATACGTACAAGAGTCAAGAGGGAACAATAAAAGTGGGAGACGAAGAGCGAAGTTCTAGGATTGAAAAGGATGTAAGACTTGGATGTAGTATTTCGATCCTAATGTTCAATCTATATATTGAAGAAGCTATGACAGAAAGAAAAGGAAGTTTCAAGAGTGGAATAAAAATTCACGATGAAAGGCAATCAGTGAAAGATTCGCCGATGACATTGCCACCCTCAGTGAAGGTGAAGAAGTAGTACAGGATTCAGGATCTGCTGAATGGGATGAACAGTTTAATGAGTACAGAATATGGATTGAGAGTAAATCGAAGAAAGACGAAAGTAATGTGAAGTAGCAGAAATGAGAATTGCAAGAAACTTAACATCAAAATTTTTGATCACGAAGAAGATGACATTTAGGAATTCTGCTACTTGGGAAGCAAAATAACTCATATGAACGAGGCAAGGAGGGCATAACAAGCAGACTATCACAGAAAAACAGCTCATTTCTGACTAAGAGAAGTCCATCTGTATCAAACATAGGCTTTAATTTGAGGAAGAAATTTCTGAGAATGTGTGTTTGGAGCACAGCATTGTATGGCGGTGAGACATGGACTGTGGGGAAACCGGAGCAGGAGAAAACGAAACCTTTGAGATGTGGCGCTACTGAAGAATGTTGAAAATTAGGTGGATTTATAAGGTGAGGAATGAGAAGATTCTCCACAACAGTGCATTTACAACTTCAGGTCGTTAGCAAAATTTTGGTCCATTCGGTGACCCCTACCTTGCACTGACCTTGACCTTCAGTTTCTTTCTCTCTACTCTGTTTTTAAGTCAGATGCTTTTCATCTTTCGTGAGTGGCTGAAATCTTTAAATTTTCTTTTATTCTTCTTTTTACAATAGCATTCAACTATGGACGTGGAAAAATTCCCTGTCTCGAATCCTACGTAAATGGAATAAGTGTTACAGTTTTTATTCCTCTCGTTGTTTCGACTTTGTTTTTACCTGTGATGAGTTTGTGCAAAGACTGACAACTTGCTACAAATGTTAAGAAATGTAAAATCGTGCACAACACAAAAAGCAAAATCGAAGTATCCTGTGATGCAATATCAGTGGCTCGCAACTGGAATCAGTCGACTCAAATAAATACCAAGATCTATCAAACTGTGGTGATATGAACTGGAATCATATCGTAGGTAAAGCAGGCAGGAGACTTGGATTCAGTAGCAGGATAGTAGGAAAATCGAATTAGTTCAAAGGCGACTGGTTTCGAGACAGTCTAGTGGCACACGCTAAAATACTGCTTTAGAGTATGTCAGCCATAACAAATAGGCCTAACAGTGCTACTGAATGTGTGCAAAGAAGCGCAGTGCGAATTGCCGCAGGTTTGTATGACTCATAGGTCGGCATCATGAAAATGCTGGAAAACCTGAACTAGTAGACGCCTGAAGACAGGCGTAAACTATACGGCGTAAATTTCAAGACTGAGTATTAAGTGAGGAATCTAGGGGTGTACTAGTGTCTCCTACGTATCGCGTCTGCGAGGACTGTGAAATCGAGAGAAAATTAACTACAGTCTGCGCAGAACATTTAAGCAGTCATTTGTCCCCGCTAGATAGTGTATCGAACATGAACACCTAATACTGTGCGGCACCGTGGTTTGCAGAGTATTAATGTATATGTGGCCGTAGATAAGCACAGGCGGAAAATCGCTACACTTTCAACCAGCTTGTGCACACTCACGTTACAGCTACCCATTATTCAGCTATTTATACAGTCACTGCGGAAAATAGCGGCTGTAATAGACTTGCGGCGATACAAACGTCGTTATATTTTCACTGTAGAGCAATATACAGAGCAAGCAAACCGCGAATTGAGTAAGAGCAGGGTCATTTCTCGAGGCCTACACAAAGCGAGATGACGCAGAGTGTTGAAATGGCATTCCGTGAATGAATGACGCTGTTATTACACATGTGCTAGATCGGCTGGCTGCTGTGGCTATTCGCGAAAACTGCTGACAATTGACACTCGGACCCATCACTTGCTTACAGACGCGGGGACTTCGTTCCGGAATGTGACTGAGGCTGGAATAAGTGCACAGCGGGAAATACCGCAGTAGCGGCATAGTAGGTGCAATAAACTGATATACACTACTGGCCATTAAAATTACTACACCCCGGAGATGACGTGCTACAGACGCGACATTTAACCGACAGCCTCGTATCACTAGCAGTCGAGATGACAGGCATCTTATCCGCATGGCTGTAACGGATCGTGCAGCCACTTCTCGATCCCTGAGTCAACAAATGGGGACGTCAGCAAGACAACAACCATCTGCATGAACAGTTTGACGACGTTTGCAGCAGCATGGACTATCAGCTCGGAGACCATGGCTGCGGTTACCCTTGACGCTGCACCACAGACAGGAGCGCCTGCTATGGTGTACTCAGCGACGAACCTGGGTGCACGAATGGCAAAACGTCATTTTTTGGGATGAATCCAGGTTTACAGCATCATGATGGTCGCATCAGTGTTTGGCGACATCGTGGTGAACGCACATTGGAAGCGTGTATTCGTTATCGTCATACTGGCGTATCACCCGGCGTGATGGTATGGGGTGCCATTGGTTACACGCCTTGGTCACCTCTTGTTCCCACTGGTGGCACTTTGAACAGTGGTCGTTACATTTCAGATGTATTACGACCCGTGGCTCTACCCTTCATTCGATCCCTGCGAAACCCTACATTTCAGCAGGATAAAGCACGACCGCATGTTGCAGGTCCTGTACGGGCCTTTCTGGATACAGAAAATGTTCGACTGCTGCCCTGGCCAGCACATTCTCCAGATCTCTCACCAATTGAAGACGTCTGGTCAATGGTGGCCGAGCAACTGGCTCGTCACAATACGCCAGTCACTGCTCTTGATGAACTGTGGTATCGTGTTGAAGCTGCATGGGCAGCTGTACCTGTACACGCCATCCAAGCTCTGTTTGACTCAATGCCCAGGCGTATCAAGACTGTTATTACGACCAGAGGTGGTTGTTCTGGGTACTGATTTCTCAGGATCTATGCACCCAAACTGCGTGAAAATGTAATCACATGCCAGTTCTAGTATAATATATTTGTCTAATGAATATCCGATTCTCATCTGATTTTTTCCTTGGTGTAGCATTTTTAATGGCCAATAGTGTATTTGCGTTCAAACTGTGCAATGGCTGCTTGTCGTTAACTGCCATCTTCTGGAGTTCAGAAGCAATTACCGACGAATGCCATCGATCTGAAAGCTAGGGAACAGTTACTCCTATACTTCGAGATGTTATTGATACTTCTGCTTGCTCAGTCCAACGTAATTACACATATAAAATTCGAATACACAGATTTATTAAATATAACTAAGTAGTGTATCAAAATTTGAATTATGTGACTACCTTTCTTTCATTATTCTTGATTAAATGAAACATTTATTTAAAAGAACCTCTCGATACATGGGATTGTACAAAAGGTCTGCCAGGGCGCTTCTTAAATAGAACTCAAATATTGGTTCCTGACGATAACCCAGAATCCATAATAGTGAATTTTCTATGATCTATGTTGTTTTACAAGGAGAATTAATTTGTATACAGTGGCTGATAAAGAGTTCCTGAAAATAACTATCCTGTAGGTACACTTTTGTATTATTTTATTTCACGGTTTGCTACTGGTTTCGGGATCGCAGCCTCATCTGCAAGCCCTCACTTTCGTTCTGACCAGCCAATCAGTCGTGTTGTACATGGGATCATCACTTCGCAGTTCATCTAAGAGGCTGAGACCTTTAATCTAACTGAGGGTAGCACGAGATATTGGCTGATGCGAACGAGAATGAGCGGTTCTGAATGAGGCTGCAGCCGCGGAGCTACTAGCAGACAAAGAAATAAAATAATACAAACGCCTAGCTGTGGGACAGCTATTTAAAAAAAAAAACAAAAAAAAAAACACCTAAACAGGAATGCAGTTTCTTTCCACATCCAGAAAAAAAAAAAACTAAACAGGAATGCGTTCAGTTTCTTTCCACATCCAGCCGTTTATCTCACCTGCTCCTCTGCGGATTCGATTTCTCAGGTAGGCTAAATTGTTTGGCACGGGAGGAACACAGACGCAGTCTTTAATGGAATGCCAAAGAAAGAGATCCAGTGGTGTCAAATGGTTCAAATGGCTCTGAGCACTATGCGACTTAACTTCTGAGGTCATCAGTCGCCTAGAACTTAGAACTAATTAAACCTAACTAACCTAAGGATATCACACACATCCATGCCCGAGGCAGGATTCGAGCCTGCGACCGTAGCGGACGCTCGGTTCCAGACTGTAGCGCCCAGAACCGCACGGCCACTCTGGCCGGCCCAGTTGTGTCAAGTCGGGAGCTAGGGTGCCATGTGATTCGCCCCTCACGGCCAGTTCACTGACCTGCGAAGCGATTATCAAGGAAACCTCGAGTTTAGTGATGAAATGAGGTGGTGCAACGTCTTGCTGTTAGTAAACCATCCCAGCTCCCTCACCTTCATCGATCTGTGGAATTAAAAAGTTTTCTAAAAATGGCTCTGAGCACTATGGGACTTAACTTCTGAGGTCATCAGTCCCCTAGAGCTACTTAAACTTAACTAACATAAGGACATCACACACATCCATGCCCGAGGCAGGATTCGAACCTGCGATTGTAGCGGTCACGCGGTTCCAGACTGAAGCGCCTACAACCGCTCGGCCACCCCCGCCGGCAAAAGTTTTCAAACACATCCAGATAGCCAACAGCTGTGACAGTTTTCCCCATGAAGAAAAAGAGCTGTACACTTTCAATTTGCTAAGTGAGAAACAAATGTGTGCTAGATTAAAAAGTTTTAATATAGATCCCTACTGTAGAGAGCTACTACTTCTGAATGATATATTTTAAATGGCGATTAAGAGGATGACACACGCGTGTAATAAACAGAGTCAACGACTCTCACATCGTTCATACATAACATGTGTGTTTTTGTAAAATACCTTCTGAAGAAGACAGTTTTAAAACTGTCGAAACAATCGTCAAGGTTGAATAAACTTGTATTTTGCAAATGGCTGGTTGTTATCTCCAATCCATTGAAGCATTTTCAGATTACATCAAATTACAGAATGAGACAAATATTTACATGCATCGCAAGTCAAATAAGTTACGGGATACAGATATTACAAACGCCACGGTAGTTGTGTGTCTGGGTAGGCAGCACCTCGCACAGGACGGAAAGCTTTCCCACATTCTCCACAGCGTTCAGTGAAGAGATTGGACTCAGTCAGTGTAACACGGATTCACGCCACGGCCGTTAGTTGCAATCTGTTCTGTTGCACACCATTTTCCTTACTGCTGCCATAAACCTACTGCGACACGCACTGGAGTTGGCTGACCCCTCCCTAGGGAAGAACCCGACGTTCGAAACTGCCTGGCTTGCGAGTGCCGCACGGCCCGCAGGCTTGCCAACCTAATGAGCGGCTGGACCGTCCTCCTCAAGTTACACTTTTATTGGACGTGCTTTTACTACACGTGCTGCGTGTTGGTATCCTGGTCGACTGCGAGCTTTCAGCTAACGAGGTTATTTGTCCCTGACCTTCGGAATGACTTGCCCGCTTATTACCGTGTTGGATCAGTACAACGACGTTGGATGAGGTAGGCTTTCAAGAGCGTTACGTGTCAGAGATAAGCATTTGCTGATATGTGGCGATTATTCTTAAAACACTCAGCGTGGGCTACTCAGTGGACTAATTATCCCTTCAGCAGAAATTTTTATTTGCTACTGCTGAACAACCAATGTAATTACAGAGTTTGTGCCAAAATAACATGAGTTCCATTCAAGAGTGGCGTCAAATACCGGTTGGACCGTCCTCGCCTTCGACCCATATACAAATACTGCCCAGTGGGGTACAATACTGTTTTCTTGCAAAATTCCTAGTTCAGTTCCTGAAGAAGTAAAAAAGCAAGGCACTGCTAGTTTTTTTGTTGTTTTCAAGAAAACGATTGTTCGGCAGTATTCCTATCCGACAAATTTCACGACCAAAGAAGACCTTGTTTAAGCAGCACATTAGCCTAACCAATTTTTGAAATACCGAAGAGGAGAGTTATCGTAATGCAATGCACGAGCTCCGCATTATATAAACACCCACTCTTCTAACAGATTTTTTTGTTCTTAAGATTTGTTTTCTTCTTACTGTGACTGCAACATCGATTAAAAAACGATGAGACGTCCCAAACTCTGCAGAACCTCTGCCGTCGTTCACAGTCTTGTGTGTCCTGGTTTTTCGTCGGAACACATGACATACAGTGGGTGAACAAATATATGGGAACACAATACGTTATCGTGCCTAATACAGTGTGCGAAAACCTCTGGCATTCAAAACATCTCCCAGTCGTTTCTGACGGTAAATAAACGTCCTGTTTGGTTTTCAAAGGTATCTTATAACACTCTTTCTGAGAAATAGTGACAGTGCAGACAACTATGATGGAGGTGGATATCGATCATGCAACCTTCTCTCCAAAAGTAGAATACGAAGGCTCAATAATATTGAGATCTGGTGCCTATAGTGGCCAGGAAAGACGTGACAGTTTATCCTCGTGCTCACAAAACCAGTTCTAGATGATGCCAGCTGTGGTAGGAGGAGCCTTATGGTGTTCAAACATAACACCAGCATTGAGGAACAAATATTGCACCATGGAATGAATCTGATCAGCCAAAATGGTCACACAGTCCCTGGCAGTAATGCGGCCTTTCTGAGTAGCCACGTGGCCCATGGAATTCCACTGTGTGGCTGCCCTGATCATCACCGAACCCCCGCCGTGTGTCACTCTTGGGACGTAAAGTCGACCAGAAGTCGGAAGCAGTGTACAATAAGACTCGTCCGACCACGCGACTTTCTTCCATTGCTCCAGAGTCAAGGTTTTATGATCCCGGCTCCATGTTTTCCTTTTACGGGCATTTGCATCACCGATGAGTGATTTTGGAATTCCAGCTCGTCCTGGAATTTTCTGCTTATGGAGCTCCCTTCGTGTTTTTTTTTGTGCTGACAGAGTTCGCCAGTTCGACATTCAATTCTGTAGGTTTCGTCCTCTTCATTCTTCGTCACAGTTCTCTTCAACGAGAATCTATCACGAACATTCAACACACACTTTCGCCCTTTTTGCGTGTTAGCGGATGATGTTTTTCCGCTTTTCCTTTATGTGGTATAAATCTTCGATACCGTGCCTCTTGAAACACCAAGCACTTCGCCTACCTTGGCCTTGGGTACGGAAACACCTACCATACGAACAGCACAGTTTGCGAACAGTGGAACTCACTTAGCTCCGGCATAAAACACTCACAACTACAGAGGACACTGTTCTGACCACGATAGACACTTGCAACGTATTGAGGACGCTGCGCAGGTGCCGTTTGTGGATAACTGTAACAGAGCAGCTTACTGCGTTAGCTAACATCTGCATTTATGTTCAAGGATGCTTCTCTCGCCGTGTTTCCATACTTTTGTTCGCCTTGTAATGGTTCTTTATTTACGTGATCATTACGGCACTCCAACCCCAGTTCTCGATGCCAGTAATATCGAACTACTTTTCTGCGAAGTAACAGACATATTTTTGTGACAATATTAAAATGGCTCTGAGCACTATGCGACATAACTTCTGAGGTCATCAGTCGCCTAAAACTTAGAACTAATTAAACCTAACTAACCTAAGGACATCACACACATCCATGCCCGAGGCAGGATTCGAACCTGCGACCGTAGCGGTCGCTTGGTTCCAGACTGTAGCGCCCAGAACCGCACGGCCACTCCGGCCGGCTTGTGACAATATTCACATTTGGTTTTATTAATGTATAGGTACTCCGATGTATCGATATATTACAGTGATATGGTTCTTGTGTGTATTCATTTCTGTGAGACTGTGATAATATTTGACTTACTTGTAACCGTTTTGGAGTAAATGCGCACAGAGCAGTCTTTGTTTCAATTTGCAGAAGTTAAGTTGTTATTCCGCTTAGTAAAAGAACAGTCAAGTTTTGTGCTTGGTTAAAGTGGAAATTAAACATATGAAGATTGATACAAAACTGTTTTCTTGATGATGTCACAATTAAGAAGAAGTATATGGGAATTTACAAGAAATTTATTAACAATGTGGATTGTGAACACCAAGTCAAAAGTTATTTCTACCATGCCATCGTTCTGATCTGGGATTGTTTGAACATTAAGAATTTCCTGAAAAACGCATTTGTTAGGTCTTCAAATATTGCTAAAATACAGATCTGGACCTTCTAGCAGTCAAAGTGGAATCACCCTAGAATCAACAAGACGACGAAATCTACGTGGGAATCCATTCAAGATAAGTGCCAAATTAATGACTTTTTTACAGTGACCTCATTATTTCCATTCTGACGATACCATCCACAGTCAATATCTTAGTTGTTGCCCGATAAAGCGAACATATGCTGCGTCAGCAACATTACTAATCTGATTTCTAATCTACTTTGCAAGTGGTGGTATTGTTAGAATTTGGGTGCTCTTGCCGGGATAGGCAGCACCGAGTATTTGAAGACTAATTATAAATGTGTTACAGGAAATGAGTGCTGTGATTTTGTTATAAAAGTACAAGTCAGCAATTAAAAATCTAATAATCAAGAATCAAACAGGACGCAACGAAATGACGAAAACGGACGCAAAGTCAACAATACGACAGAGGAGATAAAGGATTTTCGACGGAGAAGACATCGACAGTGAGATAAGTGACCACAATTTTATGTTTTTTTTGTTTTTTTGTTTGTTATTAACTTTCAGAAACTTTAATTATCTAAACAAGTATTGCATTGTTATCAATAACGGAAAAAGTTGAAGTAGGGAAAGAAACCATGGAAGATGAACACAAAGTAGACAAAATAGATTTGATTTTTGATCTTATAAATAAACAGAACGAACTTATAAAGCCTGAAATTGACGAAAAACTGGGGGAAAATCTAGACAAGGAATTAAATGTCATTAAGTCATCAATAATAGATGAGGTTAAAAACATGTTGGAAGATAAAGGCTATAGAATCCAGGGTAGAGAGAGTAGAAAAGAAAATAGGTGTCACTGAAAATGTATTTATTGCAGAAAACAGTAACAGAGTCAGGGAAATACAAAAACTTCAAAATGAAAATAGATCACTAGAAGCAAAATTAGATGATTTGAAAACAAACAATGTTAACACAATCAGTAGTGTTGAGAAAAAAGTTAATAGCTTAGAATCACATCTTACTAATAAAGTAGATACACTAAAAACCAAAATAAGTGAAGATAATGTTGTCAACAAAAATTTGTACAGTAATGGACCAGTGTGGTCAAACCTGTTAGTGAAAAGTTTTCCTTGTCATGATTTACACCCAGTCGATTTTCTGCATCATTGTAAAGACAACTTCGTGTCAGGCATGTCCGATAATTCGAAAATTAAGTTTGTCAAAAAATTTCTTGAAGGAGAGGCTCTATCCTGGGCAAACCAAAATTCGATAAGTGGGAGACCTTTGCAAATTTTGAAAAAAGTTTTTTAAACAAATTTTGGTCGGAATCAGAACAGGGGAGGATAAAATCTGAATTATTAAATGGACCTATTTTTAGAGGGAGAGTAGGCACCATGAAATCATTTTGTAAAGAGCAATTAAGAAAACTGATACACTTAGGTAAACCTTTTGATGAAATGACTCAAATAGATGCACTCAAAAAAAGGTTACCTGAAAAATTACAATGGGATTTAGTTCATGGACCTGATGATTCTTTGGAACAATTTTTAAAATATGTTGACAAATTAGACAGGGCTTTGGAAAGAGGGAGTTTGCAAAATTTTAATAATGGTGAACACCAACAGAGGGGGGGGGGGGGGTGGTGGTATTCAAATAGGTATGGAGAAAGAAGGGAACTTGAAACATGTTACCTGGTCGGTCGAGTCTCGTATCAAATTGTACCGAGCGGATAGAGGTGTACGGGTATGGAGACAACCTCATGCAAGCATGGACCCTGCATGTCAACAGGGGCTGTTCAAGCTGGTGGAGGCTCTGTAATGGTGTGAAGTCTGTGCAATTGGTATGGGACCCTTGATAGGTCTAGATATGACTTTTACATGTGACACGTATGTAAGCATAATGTCTGATCTCCTGCATCCATTCATGTCCATTGTTCATCCCGACGGACTTGGGCAATTCCAGCAGGACAATGCGACATCACACACGTCCAGAATGGCTACAGAGTGCCTCCAGGAACACTCTTCTGAGTTTAAACACTTCCGACGCCCACCAAACTCACCAGACGTGAACATCATTGAGCATATCTGGGATGCCTTGCAACGTGGTGTTCAGAAGAGATCTCCACCCCATATTAATCCTACGGATCTATGGACAGCCCTGCCTGATTCAAGATGTCAATTCCCTCCAGCACGATTTCATACATTAGCTGAGTCCACGCCACTTCGTGTTGCGGCACTTCTGCGTGCTCGCCGGGGCCCTACACGACATTAAACAGGTGTACCAGTTTCTTTGGCTCTTCGGTGTATTATCGGGGACGAGTGTCATTGCTTGTGAACGACAGTCGGTTTCCAAATCGACAGGAATTGCTGTTGTACGCAAATTCAGGAGCGTTTTGCATGTGATCTTCAATGGCCCAAACACAGAAACTGAACAGCAACTGACTTGAGGCCTACAGTCTGGTCCGACGAGACACAATTTTGTCTGTTTTCAGACGATGTGAGGACTCCATGGAAACGACGCCCCAAAGAATGGTTTAACCCTCAGTGTGCGGAGGGAGCAGTTAAGACGGTTCTGAGGTGTTTGAGTGGTGTTTTGCGTACTATTACGTGGGTTCACTCATTCCGGTTACCGGTGACTGAATGTTGCGCTTTTTTCTACATCTTCCGCATGAGTATGCTGTGGACGCTCTCGCTCTCCAGTATATCAACAACCCGTGCTCGCAGGACTGCATGCATTCGTCGTTGACGGTTATTCAGCCATTCTATAGTCCTCGACTCGGCCGCTGAATCACCATATTCGTGTCCCACACGAAATGTCTGGTACTGTTTGACCGCAATTTGGTAGTTCTTTGGGATCTTATCGCCAATCAATGCCGACAATCGGATACGGCATATCTCAAGATACTTGTATCTACAAGTATCTCTTCCTCGGCGAATTGAGATGTTAAATGCGGAATCAGCACCAGCATTTAACATTTGACGATGCCAATATGGCTGCAGTACATTAGGACTTTGTTTTTATGAAACAGATCTGATGATGGTCATTAAAGGCCGAAACCGGTAATCTGTTAACAAAAAGTTTGTGACCATAGACGTAAATTAAAGGAAAGTTATTGTATATACGGGTCACAGTTTTTTCGCGACAGTGTCGCAGCTTCTGGGACAATATGTAAAACCGAATAGCAACAGTGAACTACCAGTAGAAAATGACAATCGATACGTAAATCCATAAGAACCGGCATATCAACATGCAAAACAAAATCGCTACAAACTTATGCACCAACCAAATGGATATAGAGGCGGTGTTGCACAATATTAGCATGATGGCTCCTAGGGGGACTAATTATTTGTCCTCAGCAAAAAATGTTCAAATGTGTGTGAAATCTTATGGGACTTAACTGCTAAGGTCATCAGTCCCTAAGCTTACACACTACTTAATCTAAATTATCCTAAGGACAAACACACACACCCATGCCCGAGGGAGGACTCGAACCTCTGCCAGGCCCAGCCGCACAGGCCATGACTGCAGTGCCTTAGTGCGCTCGGCTAATCCCGCGCGGCTGTCCTCTGCATCTATGATATACGCCGCTCTGTAGTAAAGTGGCCCCAGCTGAAGAAGAAGTGGTACTTGGATCAGCCTATCTTAGTTTGAAATGTGACAACTGGAGGTCTTGGGGGGGGGGGGGGGGGGGGACCACGGCCGTTCACTACTGTAAGAAAATGAAACGCCTACAGCCATCCTTATGATCTTATTGATTGTGTAGCTACCAGTTGATGGTTGTAGTGCTGACATCAAAATTTACAGGTAGTCTGCGTAAACCAGTTATGTTGGCCACTGCTGCGGTGTATATATGGGTAACCCCTTCAGCGTCAACTACGTCCTGAAAATGGCGCACTGAAGCGCCGAAACTGGTAGCTACACAATAAATAAGACCATAAGGACGGCTGGAGGCGTTTGATTTTCTTGTAATTGTCAGTATGGTCTCTGCGCAGTCGTTGTCACCGGCCGTTCACTGAGGTGTCACAAGAGCGGCGTGAAATCCAGCGAATTACGCCGGCACCCTTCAGCAGGGCACGGTCTCCCGTTCCGGTATTGTCGCCGCAGGCGCGGCGCAGGGAATGGGAGCAGTGAGGGGCGGAAAAAACGCTCCGAAAGTGTTTGTGGCGCGGCGCGGCGCGGCGCAGGTTGTGGTACAAAGCGCACGGGTCTCGCTCCAGTAAGCAGCCAACAGCCGCCGCGTGCGCGGCCTAGCCTCGCCGGCCTGGCGCAACAGCCACTCCCGAGGGCAGGGGAGGCGGACACAGCTGGGATCACCACCTGTTGCGTACCCACTGGGCGGAGTCCGCACCCGCCGACACTACACCGGGCACAGCTCGTCATAGGCTGCCGCCAGTGGTCTGCCGACTTCTGGGAAACATGTGACGATTCTTTCGCTTAGTAAACATTGAGGGGTTGGGCGAATATATGGAAACACCACGAGAAATGAGTGCTTGAATATCAATACAGGAGCTACCCAAGCCTGCAGGTAGTGCTGTTGTATTTCATCACAAACGGCATCTGAGTAAAGTCCTCAATACATTGCAAGTATCAGTCGTGCTCAGACAAATGTTCTGTGTCTAATTTTATCCATTATTTGTAGTGTTTCTTATATGACTGTATTCAAATGGTTCAAATGGCTCTGAGCACTATGGGGCTTAACATCTGAGGTTATCAGTCCCCTAGAACTTAGAACTACTTAAAGCTAACTAACCTAAGGACATCACACACATCCATGCCCGAGGCAGGATTCGAACCTGTGACCGTAGCGGTCGCGCGGTTCCAGACTGAAGCGCCTAGAACCGCTCGGCCACAAGCTGCCGGCCATGACTGTATTACTTTCGTAATAACAAAGAACAACAATAACAAAATATTAATATTAAAATTGTCTTCTCTACAAACAATAAGCTTGGACATCACTTACCTCACACAGTAAACATAAACACTCCAATAACAGAACAAAGTAGAGTATATGAATTACAGTGTAGCAACTGACCTGCAGTTTATGTAGGCAAAACAGGAAGAACTTTCCATACACGTTTCAAAGAACACACTGAAACTTTAACACCTAACCACTTTGACAAATCTGCAATAGCCAACCACATGTACCTTAACGAAAACAGACTAAGCGACATCCATAACAGCTTAATTGTGCTCCACACAGAAAAGAGTGGTAAAAAAAATTGACCTGCTAGAGCAATTAGAAATAATGTTACATAAAGAAAAAGCTTCTGAAAACTTGAATGAACAAACACAGTTTAGCAGTCACAAGTTTTTCAGTAATTTTAAAAGTTTTTTTTTCCCATAGTAACAAGTATTTAATAATGTAACCATTTCATAAAATACAGGCTCATTTACCACATTCAGAAATATTTGTATTATAATGCACATCTATGTAAATAATAATGTAACACCTTGTAAATAATATCTGTGTATTTGTAAAAATGTTGCATTTTCACTGTCGAAATTCTTTGACTTGTTTTGAATTGTGTTCGAAAATGTGCTGTGTCAAACTGTTTCTGCAAATCTGCTGTTTTATAGAAAGAGTGTATTTCTACATAAGCATTCTCCACACCTACTACTCGGAACAGTAAGTTACTTTTCGATTTGTCATAGTTTTATAAACTTATATTTCAGAATTTGGCATTTTGTAATATAACAACGTGATCTTGCCAGCTCCAGAAGTAAACGAAATGTAAAGTTGATGTAGACTGTCAAGTCACCTGAAGATTAGCCTTCAGGGCTTACAATACGACGTGCATTTTAATAAAAATCACGATTTTGGCTGAAGGCGATTGTTTATTGTTATTACGAATATTCTGTGTAGTTGTGAGTACGGTATTTCGGAGATAGATGAAGTCGGACGTGGGGAAATTGTTGGTGCTCATACGGTGGTGTCGCGTCTATAGTTTCCAGCGAGCGGATCAGGATGGAAGCTAGACGCTAAATCCATTAATGAGGTGGCTCGTCCAACTCGAAGTCCTGGTGCTGGAAAACAAGCTGGAAATTCTTTGCACATTGGGAACCCGGTGGGATAAAGGACGTATACTTCTGATGAAATAACTGAGACCACTGTCGAACCCTAAGAGGCACAAACACATTGAATGTAAGTTGTGCAATCCTGCACGTACCCTGTGCAGTCAAGTGCCACGAGAAACTAAGTCCCGTTCCGAGGGCAGAGTAACACAGGTCCAGCGTCTGAGGCAACTGTCGAAGGAATCTCCCAGCAACACCAGCGGCCCTGCTTATATAGGCTCGTCTGATGCAACCCCCGCGATCACGCGCGTCTCCCGTGTTTTGTCGTCCTTCCAGAACATTCTGTCGTAGCTGGTCACGTTGCTCCAGCGTCCTATACCACAAAAACGCAACCTCTTCTGCTTCTCAGCGTCCTGACTGACGTTAGGTTGCTTTCCTACAGGTTCATCTAATGCAATGTTATGCATTTCTACTCTCATCCGCGACCCATTCGCGACAGTGGGTGCTTCCGTAGAAAAGCTCGCCAAAGTATTAAATTTTTGAAGAGGCACCGTATCGAAGATTTGTACTGAATACGAGGGAATGGGGATTGAGATGCCAAGTCTCTGCGTAGGCAGAACACAGACAGCTGACAGCTCTACGAATCACCGAAAGGCGGCGATCCGAGGTTGGTCGGCTGGCGAAAACTGCCCGATACGATGCGGGTGAAGTACCAGCGGCCAATTGAATTGCTCGCTGACTATTTTCAGCGACCGCCTTGGTAGCTGGGCGGTTAGCATTGCTGACTGTGAATCGAAAGGGCCTGGACTCGATTCCCAGCCGAGTCGGAGGTTTTCTCCATTTGCGGACTGGATGTTATGTTATCCTCACGTTCGCATTGTCATAATTGACATTCTACTCCTGAGATGGCTGTATGGGCAACAGTCCATGAAAACTATTTGGTACTACGTGACGTGGTGGAAGCAAATAGCTCCATGCGAGCTACACGTCCTTGGAGCGACGCCGCTGCTGTCTGCTGGTGAGGTGCGCCCGGAACCGAAGCGATGGCGTCCGGAATTGTTCTTGTGGTGTCACCGCCAGACACCACACTTGCTAGGTGGTAGCTTAAATCGGCCACGGTCCATTTTGTACATGTCGGACCCGCGTGTCGCCACTGTGTGATCGCAGACCGAGCGCCACCACAAGGCAGGTCTCGAGATACGATATAGCACTCGACCCCAGATGTACGACGACTTTGCTAGCGACTACACTGACGAAGCCTTTCTCTCATTTGCCGAGAGACAGTTAGAATAGCCTTCAGCTAAGTCCATGGCTACGACCTAGCAAGGCGCCATTAACCGTATCTGAAGATAGTCTTATTTGTATTATCAAGAGCGATGTACCACAAGGATAGAATAAAGTTAAGTATCGAGGAGCTGCATACTTTTCTTATTAGAATTCACTACTTATCCTGTTCCAGAATTCACGCCCGTCTGCGTTAGATAGCGTGCATTTAGGCCGCCTCTATCTACAAGGTGTTGGCACATTTGCCAACACATCAGTTCTCCGTAACATGGCTTGTTCTTGTTGTTGCCATATTAGTGGACCGCAATATTATTGCACCTCGGTCGGCTTGTCATGAGTTTTTACCGAGATATTGCACGACGAAACACAGACCCACTTGATAATGTATCGACAACGGTCTTGCATCAAACACTGTGCGATGTGTCTTTCTTAGGCACTATTGCACTTGTTTACTTAACGTCGCCGACTGTTTCTGATAACAGTCAAGGAAGGCCAAGTGCAATACTATC
This sequence comes from Schistocerca serialis cubense, assembly GCF_023864345.2. Taxonomy (NCBI): domain Eukaryota; kingdom Metazoa; phylum Arthropoda; class Insecta; order Orthoptera; family Acrididae; genus Schistocerca; species Schistocerca serialis. Next base: position 437,169,358 of record NC_064645.1, on the reverse strand, counting down.
GTGAACAGGTGGTACTGACACACATTTTTTTACCTGCGTTGTCTTGCCCTCCCCCCCCCCCCTCCCCCATCCCCCCTGCTCTGGTGCGTAGGCAACTCATGGCACAGTACCGACATGCTGGTGTGCCTGACATAGCAAAAGAGACATCGATAAAGGGCACAAACTCGCAAGAAGCAACTAGGAAATGGAAGAGCTGATACGCCGTTCGTATTCTATGTTATGTTGTGGAAAGTGAGTGAATGATGGTGAGTAGGTGACACGTGCGGGACGTCCACGACATTTGTCTGCTCTTTAAACCAGGAAAGGCGGTGGTCTGTGGCAGGTTTGGCGACAGAGTACAATACCTACACAGACACGAATGCTTTGCAACACACCATTCAGAGCACATCCCTGAATATGGGGCGCCGTAGCAGACGACCCCTACATGTCTCCGTGGCAACTAAGATTATAGTGGGCATGGGGTGGGCGAAACTAGACCTCGAATCAGTGGAGACTTATCACCTCGTTAGGTGAATCATATTTCTTTTTTACGCCAGCTCGATGGTTGTCAGGACATGCCATCATCCTGGCAAACGGCACCGTGGACGAAGGCCAGTGAGGATAGTAACTGAGGATTTCACCAGGGCTTCCGTGCAAGCTGTGGCAGTAACTGCAGGCACCACGACAACTGTGGTTCAGGTGAACAATGTTGTGGACCAAATGCATCCCTTCATGCCTGATATCTTACCCAAAGGCAATGGTATCTTTCTGCCGGATAGCTGTCTATCACAATGCCAGAATCGTGCACAGTGATCTGAGGAGCATGATCGTGAGCTCATGGTGAGTTTTGGCCTGATTTGAACTCTGTGGAACGTATCTAGCTCCGCCTCACAAAGCGCCAGCCCGTAATATACGGAAAATATGTACCACAGGTGGACCGGCAGAAAATTAAGCACACGTCATAATGTTCACTCTGAAGATGTTTGAACTTTACAACCGAAAAATTTGAAGGAGAAGCGGAATTTGTGCGGCTGCACACCCGAAATTCAATGGAGCTGTCATTGCGCCGCGAAATCTTGAATAATATTTGGCTTGTCGGTATATGTTGTGTATGTGTAGAAACTTATGTAAGAAGCCAAGGGCGTAGCCAGAGAAGGGTAACTGCTTTGTCGCCCTTCTCCTCCCAATGTCCTGTCACGTTGCCACTTGGGTGCTTGCTGTACCGATAGGAACAGTTTGAAGAAATCCAGAATATGTCGTGAATATTAACAAATAGCAAGTGTATTCAGACCTATTTTCCTTAAAACTCAAAACCTATCTCATTATTCTTCGATGTTCTCCTTGCAACACAAAATGCGAAACCTATCGAAGCTCAAAAGGCATCCAGAGTCGTTGTGCCCTAGTTTCGTTTTCTTTAATCGTGACTGAGCCGTGGTAAAAAACTGCTGTTTTGAAGAGCGCGCCGCAGCGCATAGTGTGAAGCAGTCGCCCTCCGTTTTTGGCGGTGGCGCCGCTGTGGCAGTCACAGCTTTGGTGTCTCCCTCTGGTGGGAAAGGGGAAAGGTTGCCTCTTCACGTGCATTTAAGGGGCGCTATGAGCTCGCGAGTCAGTCAGTCTGGGTCAGTCTCTCGTCCCCAGCTTGCTAGTCTGTCTCTCGTCCGCATTTGTTAGGCAGTTAGTGTCTGCCTGTCGTTCGGAGTGCTAGTATGTCTGTCGCTCGGATCAGCCATTAAAGCCGGCAAAATGGGAGTCTTTCCACTCCGCCAGTAAGAGAGCTCAGCGAGTGGTTGCCCGGTCAGGGCTTAGCTCCAGCATCTGAGTCTGCGCGTTAGGCCGCCAGTCTGCTCGAGTTTGCTCAGGCAATGCTCATTGGCGGTTGGATCGATCGGTTGATCGGTCGCGCACTGAGACACAAGATGACGTGTCTGTCTTGAGCGTCGGCGCATGTGAGGTCGCCACGTGAGTCCAGTGGGCCGCGGCGTATAGCGAGGGGTAGTGACTTCGTGCTCGACACGAGAGCAACAGGAGTCAACCCACGACATCAGTCTGGCCGGTGCGAGCTGCGACGCCGTGAGACGGGAGATCGGCGCGCCTTCCTGCGTCCGTTGAAGCGGCTGGCAGCGCGCGGTTCAGGAGAGCGATTTAGGGATGCTGCGCCAGTTAAGTGATTGGTGATATGTTGTTTGATTTACTCTTGTTAAATTCTACTTGTTTTCTTGGTGAGGTCACCAGCCGTATTGCTTTGGGGTCCTCCCACCATTCTTATCCGTTTGCCCACACGCGGGAAGGTGGTTGTTTGTAAATTGGGTGGTCCGTTTTTCCCTTGTGGAGTAGGGGCGGGTTAGAGCAATCTGCTGTTCGGGTTGTTCGGTGATCTCCCTGTGAATCTACCGTACGTTAGTAGCTGCCTCTGTCATGTTTGTCGGATTTGGTGTGTTAATGAATTTATTGCTTGGAGTGTAATGGCCTAGTATCTGAAATATGTTTTAATATTTGGAAACTTTGATATTATTGCCTATGACGTTGAGAGGCGGTATCTGTGTACTGTAAAGCATCTTAACTATTGTTAGGCCAACGTTGTAGAATTTTATATAAGATTGCATTTCATGGGCTTTTATTTAAATGATCATTTTAGTATATAAAGTTGCCACCCTTTCACCGTAAGACTTTTCTTAGAAGTTAAAATCAAGTTGCTCCTTCGGTGGCAAGGTTAATATTTTAATTGTTAGTGTTTTGTACCATTTCCATCCCTCCTACGGGGGGGTGCATAGTTTGTGTGCTTATGTAAATTGTTAAAACTCTTAGTTTAAAGTAATCTGGTGTGTTGCAGATTTGCACCAGTGTAGTCTTTCAGAGGCTGAGCTGTCGTAACTACGGCCATGTCAAAAGGGAGCGGCAACGTTCTCTGCCCGAAAGCTCATACAGTCAAAACTTGTTTCTTTCTGCCTATGACTAAATTGTAACTTTGATATTTAGAGGGTGCTTTCTGATTATAATTTTAAATCTGTTTCTTTAAAAAATGCTTTTAGGCACTATTAAAGTGAACAAAATTACCATTTGTTAAAAGGAATTTGGTTATGATTTCATCAGTTACTCCCTGGCAACTACTCCCATGCTTACATAGTGTGATTAAATGTGTTAATGTTCTTGATGAATCGCTAGTAAATAAAATAAATTCTTAAGAATATTCTTTGAAAATAAATAACGGTTCAGTGATAAATTCGATGTCAAATTTAAAAAAATGCGAATATAAAAATTGTAACTGTGAGACTGTAAAATGATAAAAAAATGTTCTGTGACTAGGGCCTCCCGCCGGGTAGATCGTTCGCCGGATGCAAGTCTTTCTATTTGACGCCATTTCGGCGACTTGCGCGTCGTTGGGGATGAAATGATGATGATTAGGACAACACAACACCCAGTAACTGAGCGGAGAAATTCTCCGATCCAGCCGGGAATCGAACGCAGGTCCTTAGGATTGATATTCTATCGCGCTGACCACTCAGCTACCGGGGGCGGACTATAGAATGATGTATGAAAACGTCGTATGAACGGTAATCTCTCCATTAAGTACATTGTAGCTAACAGGTAGTACTGCACTAATATGGTGATTAATAAACACCGTTTCACAATAGTTTTGAATTTAATTGTGTAACAAATTGTGCTGCTTTTACTCCACTACCTGTCCTTTCGCAATCCTGTCGTTCCTACTTAATTTTGATCCTGAGTAGGCTCTCAGTAATACCTGTTGTTTTCGTCGTCATTAGCACAAGGTATCATTAAACCGTTCAGTCATACGTTGGCTGCCGCGAAAACTTCGTGTGCCTTTAACACAGTCCGAGATGTAAAACATAACGTAATGCACTTGATGAGGAAGACGGAGCGTAGTGCACGGTATGAGCCTGTCTCTTGACCGGCTACAGGCATGACGCTGCTCGCCGCCTCCTTGAACTCTGCTCTGCCCACGACACGCCAGCCCGGCCGGCCGCCTGTTGACACACGGCTGCCTCTCCATTTCCAGTTCCAGCTCCAGCGCTGGAAGCGTTCCAGCGGCGGCTGCGACGGCCGCCCACGGACGCCAACCCCGGACCTCGCCCACCAGAGCGCCGGCAGGCGGGTCGCTTTCTCCCTGCAGCGTGTCCGCGGAAATGTGCGTGCCGGCTCCGCAATTACCGGCACCGACCCCAGGCGTGGGCCCGCAGCCCGGACAGCTGCTTACGTAACGCTTCTAGACTCACCCTCCCCCACACGCGACGTTACCACTCCGGACTGTTCTGTTACACACGCAGCATGCCCCATCATTAGGTTGTTAGCCGGAGAAAATAATATATAGGGTGTTATTTAGCGCCACTTAACTACGCCGAAGCGAGAACTCGTTCCAGCCGAGGGAAGACGGACGGACTGCATCCAGCTAACCGCTGCCGAAGTTGCTATTTCTACGTTACCCTAACCAATATATTACTCCATCGGGATAATATTCAGTCGTCAGTTGCAAATATATTTTCATTATGCTTTAAGGTTTTCGACAAATAAATGAGCCGAAACAAGGCCCCAGCAGTAGACAACATTCCATTAGAACTACTGACGGCCTTGGGAGAGCCAGTCCTGACAAAACTCTACCATCTGGTGAGCAAGATGTATGAGACAGGCGAAGTACCCTCAGACTTCAAGAAGAATATAATAATTCCAATCCCAAAGAAAGCAGGTGTTGAAAGATGTGAAAATTACCGAACTATCAGTTTCATAAGTCATAGCTGCAAGTCATGCATAGAGTAGCATGGAGAGCTGCATCAAACCAGTCTCAGGACTGAAGACCACAACAACAACAACAGCTGCAAAATACTAACGCGAATTCTTTACAGACGAATGGAAAAACAGGTAGAAGCCGACTTCGGGGAAGATCAGTTTGGATTCCGTAGAAATATTGGAACACGTGAGGCAATATTGACCTTGCGACTTACCTTAGAAGAAAGATTAAGGAAAGGCAAACCTACGTTTCTAGCATTTGTAGACTTAGAGAAAGCTTTTGACAATGTTGACTGGAATACTCTCTTTCAAATTCTACAGGTGGCAGGGGTACAATACAGGGAGCGAAAGGCTATTTACAATTTGTACAGAAGCCAGATGGCAGTTATAAGAGTCGAGGGGCATGAAAGGGAAGCACTGGTTGGGAAGGGAGTGAGACAGGGTTGTAGCCTCTCCCCGATGTTATTCAATCTGTATATTGAGCGAGCAATAAAGGAAACAAAAGAAAAATTTGGAGTAGGAATTAAAATCCATGGAGAAGAAATAAAAACTTTGAGGTTCGCCGATGACATTGTAATTCTGTCAGAGACAGAAAAGGACTTGGAAGAGCGGTTGAACGGAATGGACAATGTCTTGAAAGGAGGATAGAAGATGAACAACAAAAGCAAAACGAGGATAATGGAATGTAGTCGAACTAAATCGGGCGATGCTGCGGGAATTAGATGAGGAAATGAGACGCTTAAAGTAGTAAATGAGTTTTGCTATTTGGGGAGCAAAATAACTGATGATGGTCGAAGTAGAGAGGATATAAAATGTAGACTGGCAATGGCAAGCGTTTCTGGGGAAGAGAAATTTGTTAACATCGAGTATAGATTTAAGTGTCAGGAAATCGTTTCTGAAAGGATTTGTAGCCATGTATGGAAGTGAAACATGGACGATAAATAGCTTAGACAAGAAGAGAATAGAAGCTTTCGAAATGTTGTGCTACAGAAGAATGCTGAAGATTAGATGGGTAGATCACATAACTAATGATGAGGTATTGAATAGAATTGGGGAGAAGAGGAGTTTGTGGCACAACTTGACTAGAAGAAGGGATCGGTTTGTAGGACATGTTCTGAGGCATCAAGGGATCACCAATTTAGTATTGGAGGGCAGCGTGGAGGGTAAAAATCGTAGAGGGAGACCAAGAGATGAATACACTAAACAGATTCAGAAGGATATAGGTTGCAGTAGGTACTGGCAGATGAAGAAGCTTACACAGGATAGTGTAGCTTGGAGAGCTGCATCAAACCACTCTCTGGACTGAAGACCACAACAACAACAACAACATGTGATTATTGTAAACAAATATTGACAATGTACAGTAACTGAATCCCATCTATTTATCTGTTGCGCTAGCAGCACGGAACATATGTTGAAGCATATATAAAATTATAGCCAAGATCTATAAAGAAGTTATATATAATACGTTTGGAGAAAAAACATGATACATAGTCACTGTTAATTGTCAATCTGTGTTTACAATAATCACATACAATATGTACATTTCTGAACGTACCTTGGCTCTATAGTTCTATGAAGGAGCCATTGACATTTGCTAAACCAATGCTAAGTAAGTTTCTTTGTTATATTTCTTTGCTGCACATAAATGTATAGTTAGGTCTAAAGATTTATAATATCCCTAGATTTCTAGGCTTTTGAAGATGACATATTAATTTGTCGAAACCATGACGCATAATGGAAATATCTTTGCAACTGACGGCTGAATTTTATCCTGAAGGAGTAATAAATTGGTTAGGGTAACGTAGAAATAGCAATTTAGGCAGTGGTTCGCGCCCAAGACCACGCGGCTACGCCGCGCGGCTTGGAGGCAGTCATGAACAGGGTGGACAGTGACACTATGGCACCAGGTGTCCCCTCCGTTACGCCACAGTGTATGACCTTCTGTCCATCCAGTGCAAGTAAAGCAATATAATTAATAGCGAAAACTGATGTGGATACAAGTATATGATAGTAGGAGACAAAAGGTTCCAGTAAATGTAGGTCTGCAAACAGCAGTTTGTGGGGACTGTGAGTGTATGGCTGTGGGCCACTAGTGACAGTGGTGATAATGGATGTCCTGTTTAGCACAGTTTCCATTTACTAGGCTATAATTGTTCCCATATTCTATGGTTGAGGACTGTAATACACGTATAATGGGGCAGTGGCACATTTAATTGCTGATCTAAGATGCCATCTAATGCACGAATGTGATTCAGTGTGGGTAGGTGAAGAGGGTCTCAGCCTTGACCTTCAAGCTCATCTGATACACCTCTGACTTTTCTGTCTAGGTTCATCTCAAAACGTGAAGTCTACAGCACTCCCATTGATAACGTTGAGGAGTTGCAGCAAGAAATTGCTCAGTTTTTAAAGCTTTGTGACAATTCCGGGAGTGCTCGAAATAATTCGTAACTAAATGCAGATACGAGTGCAGTATTGCATCCAAATGCCAGGACGAGACGTGCAACACCTCCTTTAAGAGGTACGAGGGTGCAGTAAATTGTTACATGTAACGAACAGATGCAGTAATATATTTCTTTGTGAAGGTACACCATGAGTGAAATTTGAGCGTAATTATAAGGGGCCTTAAACGAAAAATTTACATTTCACGTACATTTGTATTAATTAGGGCGATATTTCGTGTTGACGTCAGTGGCGGCTCATAACCACACATCTGCAAATACCTCGCAAACCGCTCGGCAGCGGATCTCTGTTTACTGCAACGTTTTTCCTTCCATTGCTTTCGCTCTTGTTAGTTTTCGCTGTTAATGTTTTCTGCAGTGTAGAGCCTTCTTCACTGTCCACAACAGCTAGAATCGTGTATCAATCTTTATTCATCCCAAATGCTGGTCAATTCCTAAAGAGGTAACGAATCAATACCGCATTTTCCAACACTGACCAAAATAGTACGAAAATATTTAAATCTGTCGAATTTGTTCGTCAAAACCACCTTGGACATTTCTCGTGGAGTGTTGGTGAGAGAATTTTGATACTGCGACATTGCATCAATATGCTCACTTCAAGTGGTTTCGTGAATCTTAACAGATACCTCTCACTGGAATTTGTTACAGGAGCCTCAAAAAACTGTAGCATATCAGTCCACTACGCTTAACCATCGGAAGCAGACAGTTTTTATTGCGCATTTTTCAGTAGTTTTCTCCATACATAAGCGCCTCCAGCAAGGAAAGGACAAAAATGGACTTATCGGTCCACGTTGCGTGTTTAAAGTGGTCGGTACTCCAGGTTTGCTAAACCTTCCACAACTGAACCTTCTTTTTTATGCAGCTCTTCGAAATTTTTCCGTTGACACTCTGTTCCATGGACGCTTATTAAAGCCAGGATTCACTTTAGAGGCACTATTTTAATTTTTAGATGTGGCAATTCCTTCCTATTGTATTCAGTAACTTTAATTTTTTTCACCATTGTGGAACTTTTTGCACTACGTGTAATTTTTTACAATCTCTGTATGCTGTACGCAGATGACCTTAATAGAGTTGCGACCGTTGTCACGTATACATCGATCATTGAGGCACTCACGATTTGACAAAACTCTATGTGTATAATATCTGACTTTCCTGTAAAAATGAGTCTCCAACATACCTGAATTTAGTCAAAGGCTTTTTCTAAATATATGAGGCTATAATACACATATAACGACATACTAGGGAGGTGTCCTCGGGACGAGCAACGAAAGTTGCCACCACGTAGTGTGTGTGTGTGTGTTGCCATTCATGGAGCCATAACAATTTATTGACGGGACGGTAATAAACACAAATATGCCTTCTCTCGGAAACTAGCTGCCACGTTTGTGCAAAAAGTAAGGACATTCTTATAAACTCTTGGTACAAGTAACAGTTTCAAATAAAGCTCATTCAAGGAGCTGGGATGAATACTTCTCCGGAGTAAATGTGTAAAAGAATCATCTCCCTAAAGCATCTCTTGCAAGGAACAGAACTCAGATTGCACCAGGCTGAATACATAGTGCATGAAGAACTGCGGCCATTATAAAAAGATATGCAAACGGCTTCGCCTCGAGGAGCTCTGTTCTTGCACCTTATCTCAGGCTGCAGATCCGCGAAACGTGGCGCCGCTTATTAAGAGTCGGCGGCAAACTGGTCCGTACGGTGTATGCGAAAACAGCGTCACAGGCGTACGTACACGGAGCGGCCGCTATCAGATGCTTTCCTACCCGCGCGTTGAAGTCTCCCGGCGAGCAGGGCTGATATACGATCTCGTCGCTGGCCGCTCGGCTGCTGGTCTGTGGCACGCCTAAGTAATGTCAATTAACGAGCCATCTAAAACGTGTAACAGCTTCTGCAGAGCCTGCGACGTCACGGTACCTTCCCGCGAAACCACTCCACTAATGAGATCCATCAGATATGTTACTCCTAACGTTTATCTTCTAGCCAGAGTCGACGTCAACATACGTTCTTGCTAATTATAACTATCAGTTTACCCGGCAATGTAACGGCAATGGAACGTCAGGCAGATGTAATCACAAGTCTTGATCTCTGAAAGTTTCGTACAAAATACACCGAAAGACCAAAAGTTATGGGACGGCACTACGATATGAGTACATTACCGGCTGGAGAAATGTATGCGGAATGTTTATCTCCGTACAGTCCTGACAGAAATGAGTTCCTGATAGCCCACATTCAGATCGATGGCGATCTGATTACGGCGTTTAGGCCTCTTGATCTCTGATAGTTTCGTACAAAATACAACGAAAGACGAAAAGTTATGGGACGGCACTATGATACGAGTACATTGCCGGCTGGGGAAACGTATGCGTTATGTTTATCTCCGTACAGTCCTGATAGAAATGGGTTCCTGATACCCCACATTCAGATCTATGGCGATCTGACTACGGCGTTCAGGCGCGTGTCTCAGCGATACCGACTTTAGAAACCAGAATTCTTGTGTTATCTCCGATATTCTATGAGCCAAATGTCTTGCACCGATTATCATCCCGCGTTCAAAGTTAACTAACGAAATACTGCCATGTTCATTACACAAGTGTCCTTATCAGATTGCTCGGATATCGTGTCAACACAGGCACCTTACGCAGTATCTAGCCCAACATTTAGACGTCATATACGGTACATCTTCAAATATGACAGCTCTTCAAGTGACTTTTGACCATTTAATTTATTTCTAGTAGCGCTACAAATTTTAAATTCGTTCCGTGCTAAAGTTGTCACTAATGAAGGGATAAATTATCAATCGTAATTCCATGCAATTTTCGTTTTTTTTGTAAGCTGCTTAACGTAATTAACAGTAGGTAATTTGTAATGGAATAAAGAATTGGTGATGTATAATAACGGAGCTTTCTTATTTTTATTTCGCGCTTTCTCGACACGTTGTTTCGTATTATAAATGTATTTAACCGATTCATTCGGAAAGTCGAAACGCTATATAAACAGCATCGGAGAAGAAGCTACAGATGAAAAATTCAAGTATTAATTAATAAATTACAATTATTTTGGAATCCTGAAAGTACAGTGAGATATTTGTGTAATTGTAAAAAGTTCCGTCAGATTGCGTTGCTAGATAAGGTCAGATAAAAGCTGGGTGTAACCGGGTGTAAATTCAATGCTGAGGTTCTGACATAAACTTTGGGCACTGCACAAATCAGATTCTTGTCGGATGCCGTAGATGAGTGATGGAAGAGCGCAGAGGTTGCTGCCGTAGGGTGATGCTCCAGCCTGGACGCTGAAATGCCGAGAAACAGGTGAAGCATGGTTAGCGACGAGTTGTGGACCCGGAGTAGCTGATAGCTTCGTAAATATTTCATCCTTCCTCTTTTGGAGAATAGTTAAATTATGAGGTAATTTAGAATTATTGTTTTAGCTCACGTGAGTGTCCGGTTTGTTCTTTCAGAAGGACTTGGCTCCTAAATGGTCCTTCCTGTTATTAACCTGCGAAGATTTAATTAGCATAGCTGTAGCTTGCCTCCCTCCCTTTGTCTTGTACTTGCTCTATATCTTCCTTACACTTAGTTGCGAATGCGTACGGGATAATTAGATGAAGTAACTTTCCATTCTTTTATTGTCACATTATATGTCAATTGGTCAAAAGAATGTTAATACGTGTTGCAATCTGCAATGCCTCTTTAAAGTTGCCCGTTTCCCCATCCCACATAGCACAAATTAGAAAGGTATCGGTTGCATGCAAAGCTCTAATAGCCGTCTTCCTAAGGCAGTATCGTGTTAGCGTTACCTTGAGTCGGTATACATTAAGATCTGTCTCTGAATTTCAAGGGTTAAATAATTCGTTTTCTGTGGATAGAATCCAGCGCTTATGGTTGACGAACGACTCAAAATTATAACAAAAACAGCTGGGATGTCTGATGAAGGAAGACACTGATATACCCATATAGGCCAGGAACGATCAGCTGTTAATTATTCACTTTTGTCAGTTACAATCCCCAAACGTTATCATTACCACCATTAACCATAAAAAATCAACAAGTACCTTTCACATTCTTGCTATTAAGGCCCCTGTATGAGGTACCCAACATAAATTTTGTTTGTCCCATCTTGGGTTGAAGTATCTCCCATAAAGTTTTGTCTCATCTGTTCAGTAATGTGGAAGGAACATTACTGTATTTCGAGCCGTCTGTGCTGAAAATAAAAGAAACAACGAAGAGGAAAAAGCAGTCGTTAATATGGTCAGTCATTGGCATAAGTCTCGGGAAAAAGAGCTGCTTGTTTTTGTTCCGGACCCTTTCAACGAGTCTTAAATTACCTGCCTAATTTTACAGACAGTTTCGTTAACGAGATGCTCGAATAAGCATTAAGGACACAGATAAACGTCCGTGTCGTAAACGGGGAACTTCAACGCCACACATTCGGCATCAGCACTCCTGTTCCCTTCCCTCCTTTCCAAAACAAGCAGGCAGGCAGAGTGCACTCATCACCTTTTAAGGCGAGGCTGATGGAACGCCTGTATACGTCGTACTCAGTGTCTTCGTTTTTGTGTCTCTGTCGTCTTGTCTCAAGGTCTGGCGGACTATCATGTTACAACTGTTTGCACTTTGCTGATGAGAATGAATTTCATGCTTTAAGAGCCATAAAAGAGGGGGAAAAAATGGTTCAAATGGCTCTGAGCACTATGGGACTTAACAGCTATGGTCATCAGTCCCCTAGAACTTAGAACTACTTAAACCTAACTAACCTAAGGACATCACACAACACCCAGTCATCACGAGGCAGAGAAAATCCCTGACCCCGCCGGGAATCGAACCCGGGAACCCGGGCGAGGGAAGCGATAACGCTACCGCACGACCACGAGCTGCGGACAAAAGAGGACACAAACTGTTTCGAAACATAAATATTTACCAAATAATGAAATATTTTGTGTAAGCTGGAGCGTTTAGAAACGCTGCAGAAAAGGCCGATATCCTCATGCGCAGGTTGCAGATGTAACGTATAACTACGTTGGCGCCCAAGAGTAAAGCGACAAACGTAAATGTTGCAAAGTTGCGTTTATATTGCCGCAAAGCAGTATAAACAGGCGATATTAAAGTAGAAACACTGTAAATAATACAGAACGTAAAGAACTGCAACATGTATAACGATGCTTCGTTTATTCCAGTTAAACGGATTTGTAAACACATTCCGATAACTGGTTAATGTGCTCAGTAAGGGATGACCACCTCTGGCAGCAATACAGATCTGGCGACGACGGGGCACGATGTGAATATCAATCTCATGTTGAGGCAATAACACCCATTCTTACTGCAGAGCTGCTCGCAAGTCTTGGAGAATGGTTGGTGGAAACTGACGTGATGCAGCCAGCCTCCTTAGTGCATCCCAGACATGCTCTGTGGGATTCAAATCGAGAGAGCGAGCAGGTCACACCATGCGTGCAATATAATGCGTTTCCCAGAAAACATCAACCAACTGTGGTCTATGAGATCGAGCATTATCATCCGTAAGTACGAAGTCTGGGTCCACAGCACCTTGAACCAACCGCACTTGAGTTCCCAAGATCTCGTCACGAAACCAGACTGCAGGTAAACGTTGCTGACTCATCCTTACAATTACACGAAGACGTGTTCGAGTGGTCAACATAATCTCTGCCCACAGCAGTATGCATCTTCCTTGATGCTGTTCTCTTTCCACAATTTCTGGGTCCTAAAATCGTGTTCTACGATCTATCCAGATGCGAATCCGTCGAGAATCACTCTCTAGATCAAATCGGGACTCATCTGTGAAAAGAACATTGGCCCACTGTTAGACCATCCAGGTGGAATCTTCACGAGGCCACTCTAGATGCTCCCTTCTATAAAGACATGTCAGAGGTACACATACAGCTGAAACCTCCTGTACATTGTTGGACTTGGTCAGATGCCAGTTGCTGTGGTGTGCTCAGGTGGTGCCGTCATGCTCTGGTAGCCAAATAACAGTCCTCTTTCTGATATCACAATTGGTTGGCCATGCCTTGGTCTTTGGAACACAGTTTCGGTCTCTCTAAACTGCGGGCATACAGTTTGTGTGATTCTGTTATGAATTAGCCACAGGACGGGGAAAAAGCGGTGTGTTGCTTTAATTTTGGAGACCAGTGTATATGAAGACGAAAATACGCCATTTTGGCCACCGAGGGACCAATCGGGACCGACCGATTGCTGTGTCACCCTCAGCCAATGGTGTCACGTGGATGCTGTGTGAATGGAGACGCGTGACCTCAGCACACCGGCTCTCCCGGCCGTTTTCGGCTGTGCAGACCTTGCAGCCGCTGCTCCCTAATCAAGTAGCTCCTCAGTTGGCATTGTGAGGCTGAATAGACCCCACTCCAGTCCCCCAAACAAAGAAAAATCCCTGGCAGTACTGAGAATCATACCCAGGTCCTCCGCATGGCAGTCAGGCACGTAGACCACTCAGTTACAGAGATATACATAAAAAAGAAAGTAAAACGACCCAGAATCAAGTTAAAAGAAGTTAATCACCAGTGATTGATAAACCGGTGTTGTTGTTGTGGTCTTCAGTCCTGAGACTGGTTTGATGCAGCTCTCCATACAGCTCTATCCTGTGCAAGCTGCTTCATCTCCCAGTACGTACTGCAGCCCACATACTTCTGAATCTGCTTAGTGTATTCATCTTTTGGTCTCCCTCTACAATTTTTACCCTCCACGCTGCCCTCCAATACTAAATTGGTGATCCCTTGATGCCTCAGAACATGTCCTACCAACCGATCCCTTCTTCTAGACAAGTTGTGCCACAAACTCCTCTTCTCCCCAATTCTATTCAATACCTCCTCTCAGTCTGGAACCGTGCGACCGCTACGGTCGCAGGTTCGAATCCTGCCTCGGGCATGGATGTGTGTGATGTCCTTAGGTTAGTTTTGTTTAAGTAGTTCTAAATTCTAGGGGACTGATGACCTCAGCTGTTAAGTCCCATAGTGCTCAGAGCCATTTGAACGAGCCAATACCTCCTCATTAGCTATGTGATCTACCCATCTAATGTTCAGCAATCTTCTGTAGCAGATAAACCGGTAACTAACATATTTTTCAACCAGCAAATGGACACCAATTTCGTTTTTCTTGGTGTTATAGAAATGCCCAGCGTGACAAATATAATAATATGTCTGGTAAAAACCGCAGAGATTTTTACATTAAAAAGCAGACAAAATTAGTATTTTTCTATAGTTCTTGTGGCGAGTTGTACCATTTAAATACTCAGATGTTTGTAACACTCATATCGCAAACTGGTGGTGAACCTGTTTGGATCGCCGAGGTAAGTCACGCTGAAATACGTTGTAAGTACGAGTATTTATATTACGAGTAATCAGGACTACAGTTTCCTACAGACACTGAAATAAATTAATGGTGAGGGTTGAAAATCTTTACCAGACCAGGAGCCGAACCAGGATGCTCTGTTTCTCTGAAACGGCTCCCTTAACCGCCCAGGTCATTCAGACACGGCTCTCGTCCAACACAAATTGTCAACATGTCACGTGCAAGCAGCACTCCCATCCATTAGCCCAGTGCTCGTAGCATTATCTAAATCCCGCAGGGGTGCGGAAGATATTGCATCCGAAATGAAAATACCTAGAGCCGTTCTCGCTTGCGGTACAGAAGCCGTATGGAACTTTGACAAATCAGGACTTCAGCCGCCTAAGGCAGTGAAATAAATTAATGCTGAAGACTGGAAATGTCCGACAGAACAGCGAGGTCGGCTCCAGGTACTTTCAGTACGGATGCACCGTATCTTCCGAACCCCCGCCGACTACGAGCAGTGGAGCAAATGGATGGGAACCCTACTTGCGTGTGACAGGTTGAGAACTTCGGTTGTACAGGAACCGTATCCGGATGGCCAAAAGCCGGCACAATAGCTCTCATGGTGTTCGTCAGAGAGGTGGCTACACTCTGTCATATATATATATATATATATATATATATATATATATATATAAACAGAGCAAAGTGGGCAACGATGAACCTGAACGGGTGTCATGCGACATCTGCTTCGACCAAATGCAACGAAAGAAATTGAAAAAGAAGGGATGGGGCTGTTAAGGCAACCGTCCTAGAAAAGCGGAGGATTCGGAATCTATCACAGGATCGGCACAAATTATCAACTTCCACCACTCATTTATTTCAGTGCGTGTAGGCGGCTGACGTCCTGATTTCTCGTAATACAATGTCTTTCTCGGCGGCTGATAAGGTCTCATTCAGAAGGAACGACCCAAAATAAGAAATGCATCCCGTTCCCTGCATTTAGAACTAGTATTCGACATTTTCACTATACTGAAATTTCGTAGCATGTTAATGCATTTGATTTTCTATTATTTTTTAATAGTACTTGATACGTAATAACTGTTGCACCTTCGTAAGATGTGGGGTTAGTATAATAAAACTCTTCCTTATGCACCTCTCTAAGCAAGCGAGATGCAGTGAGCTTTCTTACAGGGCGATTGTGTTTAACTGACTCACTATCATAGCTGCTTTCAGACAGCCGGTGGACTTTGCTGGTACGTGAGTTGGCAGCGTGCCGCTAACTAGCTCTTCCCAGAGCCAGCATTTCCCGTGCCTGTTCCGGGAATCTTGCCTTGTTGCTGAACATTCCCCTGACAGTACTTGGCCGGATAGTGTGACGCAAACCGCATGTAACTGCATTTCTTCAGCCGTCGTGGTACTTGGGCGATATATATGAACGACTTATTCTTCCAGGACAAGTCTAATTAAGCCTACTCTATACGAACAGTCCGTTTCTCTCCCGCCTTGACATTGTTCAGCAGTTCTGCTGCGTTTTAGTTCTAATGAAAGAAATCCATGATAGACCACACAGCTGTTTTTTGGAGCTTCTCTCTATCTATGGCGTATTATATTTTGTTGGTGTCACACGACACCGCCTCAGAGATGACAACAACGGCCTTATTAATACCAATGTTTATGACTCTCAAACGATATTAGTAACTGTAATTTCCGGAGAAAGTCCTCGACACACTGAAGGCGCATTTTGTATCTATTCTTCCTGAAATGTCGTGAGAAGCTGTTCCTCATTTTCCTCGAGAGTTGCCTTGGGACATAACAGACGATCTAGCTCATCCCAGAGAAGTTCGATACGGTTCCGGTAGGGGCATTCACAGTCAATCCAGCAAACTCACCTAGTGTCCTGTGAAATACGATGAAACGGCGCTTGTTTTGTTGACAGCTGCATTATCCGGTTGATATAAAAAGTGACTGATAGCAAACTGTTGGCACGGTATGAAATTTCTGCAATCATATGGTGACACTTTCTTGGGTTGTAAGTGTCAACATAGTCTTGATGTATCGCTCCAAAGAATTTCCTGTTCGTTACGATCTGGTGAAGTCTCATAAACACTTCACCTGACGATGATGAGTAGAAACCTTGTTGCAGCTTTATTTCAAGACGACACCGCCGCTCAGTGACAACCCGTGAAGACTCCATCAGTGAAATTCGCCGAGAAACCAAGCATGCCGACCGTTGTGACCGAGTGGTTCTAGGCGCTTCAGTCCGGAACCGCGCTGCTGCTACGGTCGCAGGTTCGAATCCTACCTTGGACATGGACGTGTGTGATGTCCTTAGGTTAGTTAGATTTAAGTAGTTCTAAGTATAGGGGACTGATGACCTCAGATGTTAAGTCCCATAGTACTCAGAGCCATTTGAACCATTTGAAACCAAGCATTTCATATAATGCGATAGCTTTTCTTGATAAATTCATACGTTCAATTTTCCATCCATCTAATCAAATGGTTCGAGTCGAAGTCAAGCGAAGCAGCCCCTGTATACGACTGTAATATCGTGCAACCTCCACCACTTTCACTGCCACCAAAAGACAATCAGGTGAATACAGAACGCCACGCATCCGTCCCGTATACACGCGCCCATCTGCCTGCGACATCATCGACTGCAACTCATCGTTCATGCTGCTGCTCCACATATCAATGGTGTCTGACAAGGGAACGGTCCAATGCGACGTGTTGAAACCTGGCCCGGATATTTTTATACGAGATGAGTACAGCTAAGGAAGTATAATGTCAAAATTTTAGCTTTCAAGACGCGCTATAGGTATCTGAAAAAAGTGTTGAAAACTGCCAAATTCGTAGCCCGCCAGGCGGATGGAGGAACGTACAACCCCACCGAAGCTGGGGTATACTGCGCATACACAACACGGCCTGCGCATGTATTTGATTGACGGACCATCGGTAAACAGCACAATGTGATCGTAATTGTAAAGCGAATTTCGATATGCGCTAACAGTGGAGGTAAAACTGATTCAATATTCATTTTGTTTTCTTCGTATATGCCTGCTAAAAGCATCTCTCTGTTTCTTGCACCTTTCGTTAGAAACTGTGTGAACTTAAGAAAAAATAGGTAATAGCTGAATTGTGTTTCGAAGTATGATTGTTGTTCCTATAAGTGTCCAGAACAAGAATATATTACAAGCCCAAAGAAAACACATACAGTAATAGCTTTCAGTGACAAAGAATAGATTGTGAATTTTTGGTTAAACGAAGGAGGGAGAAACGGCTAAAATTAAACATAGTGTAAAGCTGGCTTAGTTTCGTAAAACCTGAACTTGAACAGTGCAAACGGAAAAAAGGGCGGTACGAAGTAAAAAAATATACACCAAAGTGAAATTCGCAAAAGTGTGAAAGAAAAACTATTCGAAAGACTTAGAATTGCTTGTGAGAGATGCTGCACAATTATCGAGGGAGTTGTGGGAGACGGCGTTCTCCGAATTGCAAGTGACATAAAAATTGTTGGTTTCTAAACTTTTTCGATCTAATTAAGCAGAAATCATGCAGAATAGGACGTCGCAAAATTAAGAAGTTTACTTCAAGTCAGTGTGTAGAGAAGATGTCAGAGAAATACGTGGCTGGCGTGAAGACAACACCTACTTTTATTGGATGTGAAGCCGATCAGTCACATTTTGTGAAAGAACTGCATGTAAATCGCACTGTATCATTTCGGGGTGAGAAAACTGAGCCGGTTGTGCAATTGATGAAGGCCACGACACACTCGTGTACAATAACGCGACTGGTAAGCGTGAGTGAATTTCTGTCTCTGCTGCTTTATAGCTATCGTTAGGAAGCTCAAGGCAAATTAAGACCACAAATATAAATAAACGATTGTTTAAACGAAAAAATCTTGTAACGGACGTAGCAAAATAGGAAAAAATGGTAAAAAAATAATTTTAAACATTTTATCTGAAACTCCTCCTTACCAGTTGCATAAAAATATTCGTCATTTTTGTTGGACATTTGGCCTAGTGGGGAAAGGTGGGCGGGAGCTTGAGGAAGGACATCCGGCCACCAAATGTAAGTGTCAAGACCGATGTGCAACAAAGTCGACCTTCCACAGAGAAAGCAAACAATAAGAAGAAGAAGGAGGAGACGAAGAAAAACAAAACTAAATTAGGAACGAGCAATGTGACTGTCTATCCAAATACGACACATGATTCGTCGTGTTTATATCCCATCGTCCATCATGCAAACAGTTAGCAACAACAGCAAGCAACGGAAAAAAAACGCGGACACCGTAAGTGCAGTTTTATTACTCTCTCTCCCTTTACTTAATGTCTATGGCCTATTGAGGCAATGATTGGTTTCAGTATTTCTTTGTCGTTTCCACATAAAGCCAGCGTTAACTATGGTACTAGGGCATGCAGCTCTTCTGAAAACCCTAACAGGCTGTCCGAACTTCCGAGCCAATTCAGTCACAGGTTTTCCGCACTCAGTTTTCTGACTCAATGTGACTGAAAAAATGTTTGAGATTTTTCCTGCTTTTTTACGTCTGCAAAGCGCAATTCACGGGTTAGTAACTTTCTTGCTTGTTCCTATTCAAGTACCGCATCCCACACGTGTTGCTCGGTGTTCTGGATGGAGGTGGGTGGGGGTGACGTGACAGCGGCTGCCAATATTTCATGGCTACGAGACAATGAAGCTATTAATTTCCCCCTACTAATCGACATTATTGCTATCTTGAATGCCGCCGCCTCATTCGGAAACAAGTTTTTCATTCCTCGGCGCAATTAGCGTCCGAGAAGGGTTTGATTAAATGGCTGTTTAAGTGACCGGGGGTTGTGCTGCTATTGGCCGTTTCCCAAGGGGTCAGCGGATATTTATTGCCCTTCCCGGCTGACACCAGAGGTCTTAGGTAAACACAACGCAAGCTCACCGCAGCGCTAACGCCCCAATATATTGCTTATAAAAATCAATCATTGCTTCTATATTGTAGCCTATTTGTTATTATTATGCACTTTTGGTAGCATACATATTTTTGTCGAAGTCTGACTGAAGAGTTAAAGAGAGTAATTTTATGCGACCTCTTTGCAACTGAGGAAGAGGCAACTTCAATGGATTATGTCGCAAAGGTTCCGATACCTAATTCTACTGCATATATTCTAACCAAAATGTAGACCGTTGTGTCTGAGTTACACTAGAAAACGTTATTCTTTCTACCTTTGTGCTCCGAAAAAAAAAGATACCTAATTACTTTTCATTATAGAAAACGTTATTCTTTCCACGTTCAATCTACCTTTGTGCTCCGAAAAAAAAATCTATTTACTTTTCGTTTAACTGGCTTGTTTGTGTTGGTGGCTGTGAAGGCCTCTACACAAAATTTCATGAAGCTATCGTTATGGTAGTTAATTTAAATTTTGAATCCTCCTACCTCCTTTAACCGTAATTTTCATACCTTTTAGCGCTCATGACTTTCTGCAACCACTATGAATAAATCGTTTCCAAAATAGTATGAAGAACTGTAAAACACAGACACTTCGTTAGCCAATTACAAAGCGTGTTTCGACCATGGAGTAAAAATATCTATGAAGTGAGCATTCGGATGCGCAGAACGAGAAATCTGTCCTCAACTTCTCCAACGCTTCAAGTCACGTGGTACTGGGACGGCTCATGTTAGTCCGTATAGCGCTTAGCGTATTTTGAGTGTTATCACTTCGCTAGAGCAGATAGATCACCTTCAGAGGTTTCCTGAAACTTTGTATATGCGTTTTATAGACATCTTAACCATTTCATGCCTGGAACTGAAATAGTTTTGAAGCTGTGAAGAGCAAGGGTATTGTGCTTTTTCGCCACAGTATCATAGCTCAGTTTTACTTTACTTACGATTTTTCGGGTGCGACAAAAGAAGTGACAGCCAACAATTCCCTTTTAGGTTTTCTATTGCACTTATCCATGTTGTCGAATTTCAATTCTTATTAATCACGTCACAATGACACTGTATCGGGCGCCGATGCATCACAGAAAGAGGTGCAAAAACGCATTTGTGGCAATGAAAGTGTTACTGTAAAAAAGCAATTTACACCGCCTGATTTAGTTATTTGACACTTTGTTCATATTTCGGAATACTAGAACACAAAAATTATATAATGTAGGAAACTGTCTCATACAGAAGTAGTTAGATAGACAAAAGGGTTTGAGGACCTGAATAAACTAGAGGAAATTAATCACACTGTGTTATATAAACTTTATCTGCAGATGAAGAAAGCACGGATACGTAAACATTTCTCTCGTAAACAGATTGAAAAAAAAAATCGTATACAATACATTATAATACCGCGTCTCGATATTTTCAAACATATACAGCGCCTCACATCAATATCATATTCACTATTAGAGATTTGTTGTACGTAACTATGAAAAGTAACTGGTCTTTCTTTCACGTACTTCTCTTTACATCCGTAGCAACAACAATACTGCGCCATGGCTGTTATTACTACTAAAAAATTTAGAAATATGAAAACAGGCGAATACGTGTAAAGTTTCGCTGTTACCATAAATTGCGGACAAGCAGGGACGTCCCAGTACCATGTGACTAGCCCAGTTTGATGTTGAGAAAATGTGTAGTAGGCTATGCTCACTCCATAGATATTTATACTCTATGGTTTCGACCAATATCTAACCAGTGCACGCAGTTCTAAGGAGAGACAACAAGTGAAAAGGCTGGCGCCATCGAGTGGGGAGTACACCAAATATTTGTAACTACTCACTTCTTCCTCAGAGGACAAATTATCCGAAATGAAATGTACATGCTAATAGTTCGTTAAAGAATGTTTCATTGTTTCGAATCTAGTGGCTGACTGTGATGAAAATTGTTGACAGTGGAACGAATCGTAACATTGAAGTTACTGTTAATCACTGTTAAGCCGCACCGTAAATAACTTTACGACAGAAACTACAGTTCCACTAGAGCTTACAACTTTATTGACGTACCGCATGAAATAAATGTCTTCTTTTTCGAATTGCGAAGGCATCATGACAAAGCGTTGTCCTCGTCATCGATAAAAATTAGTCTAAAAGTCAGTAAGGATATTGGTTCCGTACAGTCAGGAGCGAAGAATAAGATTAATGAAAACAACAGCTATTTACCGCAGTGAGAACCTCAGAAAAAGGCTAAGTTATTAGGAACGTCGGTTTAACTGTCATGATTATTACAGTTGGAGGAAAAGCCTAAATTTTATTATATTATTAATACATATTTAATACGTCTCTTCGTCGAGGCTGTTAATTTCAGTAAAACGTGTTAGAAATGTGCATATATTTCCTTAGTTATTTTATCACAGGTAGTACCAACAAAGAGAAAGGATTTTCTTTTTATAAAGCAAGAAAACATAAGGTGGTGGCGCTTACCTCAGCTTTTACGCAACATCAAGATATGCGCGGGCCCACACAATGGATACTTGGTGACTCCGGAGAGAAGGTAGGATATGAGGCCGCACCCAACATGTCCAGCGGGTGTACGAGAATTGTGTTCTGACGTTTTCGCTGCCTTTTGGGTTCTGGAGTGTAAAAGCGCATGTCACTATCTGTTTCAGATCTTCACTGACGTCAGCATATTTATAATCACCCCTTCTTTGAAAATTTCTTTGTGGCTGAATAGGACTTTGTCATCCAGTTAGGTTTAAAATACGCTCCAAAAGAAGGGGAAACAGCAAATAACTAAGTTGCTGTATAAACAATTAGTTCAGAACAGTTCATTTCGAATTCGTTTTTCAAACTAATTTACACGATTTGTGGTGTAGTAAGCTCTTATGCTTCCTGGACTGTTTCCCTGCAAAAAGTAAAAATTGCCTCAAGACAATGCATTTCCACTCCCACACTTGATCTGTCCCTCTATCGATATCCGGCTTGTCTTCTTCCCAAATTGGCATTTATATTGACAAAATGTCGCTAAACTTGTAAGAGTGGGATTACATTTCGGAAGCAATCTATCTTATTCACGGTGGACATTTCAGAACACGTGACTGTGTGTTAACTGAATATAGCTCCAGATAACTGAAGTTGCATTATCTGACGATAAGCCTGACGAAGGATCGAGAACCAGTTTAATGAAATAAATGTTTGACAAGTGAGTGGAGCGGTTGTCCGAATTGATATACAGCCAGTACCTGAGCCGAATCAACAATATTCCAAAAGACCTAGATCGTGTTGTCTACTATGGCGTGCCGCATCCACCTCGTTGGATGTCAAACAGGGAGCACACTAAGCACAGTGCATCTTTCTTCCTAATTATTCACGCTATCTTATAGCAAGACATCTACAAATCTACGTTAACACATGCGCTTCGAAAGGCACGGTTTGTTGCATCGTGGAGGGTACACAGTGCACCAGTGATATTTTCTCCATCATTGTTTCATTAGCAGATAGTCTGTACCCCTTCACACAAACCCAAAATTCTCCAATTTTTGAGTCGTGGTGATTAGATGAGATGTATGTAAGAGGACGTAGTACAATTTAGAAAGTACGTTGGTCGCAATTCTGAGTATCGCTCTCTGCTAGGTGCATCGTCATTCTTGTAAAGGCTCCCATTGTAGTTGGTTGAGTGTTTCTGTGCCACTCTCACGTTGATTAAACAAATTGGTGACGAATCGTGCAGCTATTCTTTGAACCTCTTTTATCGCTTCCAGTGTAACGTTCTCAGATGAACAATCCATACTAATATTATAAGTGGTAAAGTAAAAACTCTGTCTGTTACCTTTTTATAACTAAAAGATGAACGAATTTGATAAAATTTGATGTGGAGATAGCTTGAACCGTAGGGTAAAACATAAGGTACCTACCTCTACTTTAAAAAAAGAAAAGAAAAGAGAGAGACAGAGAGAGATAGAGACAAAGAATGAGTGAGTGAGTGAGAGAGAGAGAGAGAGAGAGAGAGAGAGAGAATGGATCCGTAAGATGGCGAAGTGGGAAATGGAACATCTTCCTTAACATGAGTGAACATAAACCATGTTAGCGAATTATTAAATTTGCTGCATAATGTGCACGTTGTTTAATGTATTGCTACTTCAGTCTTCAATAGCACGATACATAAATACGCATCGCTTCCCACAACCATCCCCCCTCCCTTCCCCCCCCCTCCCCACCCCCCGAACATGCACTGCTAGGCTGATGTAGCACGTGACACTGCGTCGTGCACGCATCGGGGTAGTTGGGAACAGAGGGTGTACACATAACGGGTTATGCTTGGTCCGAACAGGCAGACACGTGCAGCCAGCTAACGTTATTGCATGTACAGTAGCTTACTCACTCACAGTCATTCACCATAACAAAGCTACTAATACGCGAGTGCAGCTGCAGTAAGAGGTAGTTCTCAATAATTTGTGAAGAAGGGTTTCACAAGCGATCTCTTTCATGTGTGAATAGCACTTGCTAAGTATTCTTCTTCGTCCGCAGCTCGTGGTCGTCCGGTAGCGTTCCCGCTTCCCACGCCCGGGTTCCCGGGTTCGATTCCCGGCGGAGTCAGGGATTTTCTCTGCCTCGTGATGACTGGGTGTTATGTGATGTCCTTAGGTTAGTTAGGTTTAAGTAGTTCTAAGTTCTAGGGGACTGATGACCATAGATGTTAAGTCCCATAGTGCTCAGAGCCATTTGATCCAAGTATTCTTCCAATAATTACCTGTTTGTAATCTTCCTTTCCCCACACCTAGATTGACATGGTCATTCCACAGTAAATAACATTTGACAGAAGCTCCAAGTCACCTGAAAGCTGCGACTGTTTGCTCTATAGCGTCGTCAAACGAAATCTACTTTCTTTTTTGTATGCTGAGGCCCAATACATTACATTTCGTTACGTGTAGAATCAGTTGCCAAACTTTACACCAGCCACCTATCATCCACAAATCTCAATGCATTTCGTAATAAGTATCATATGTCTCTCTCTACACCACTGTGTCGTCTGCAATGAACCTCACAGAGCTACAGACGTTAACCAACAGGAAATTAGACAGAGGGAACCTGAACCCCACAGACAAAATTTCGAAGGCTATTCAGTGAAATTTTCTGAGAATTTTTGTACAAGGGATCCTTGATCCCGGTGCTTCGTTACAGAGTGATAATGTAATTATTATTTCGCGTCAATACTGCAGTTACCCCTTTTCTTGCAAATGCAGCCATCACAACAGTGAAGAAGACTAATCAGCAATCACTAAAACGTATAGCACAAAACACAGAGTAAGGAAGCAACCCTCAGATGTGAAAGTACTGTGACGTAGTTGCAGTCGCTGTGGAGACAAGCATAGTTTCGCTGTGCTGTTTTTCTGTTGCGGTGACCCCATACAACACGATGAATACCGCGAAACACTTTATGAGCAGACCTTCCATACTACCTCGTGTCACTGCTAATATACAATTAACTCTGCCGGAAACATAAATCCGATACAGAACTGAGCGGTAGTGAATGTACGCTTGAAGTATCTGGACAACAGCGATAATGTCGATGGTATATGCTGTGTCTCTTGTTTAGAAACAAATTTGTGCCATTCACTCTTCTGCCACGCGTTTTTTTTTTCCCAGCAGCATTAGTTGTACGTCAAAAATGACACACAGCAGTACAGATTCGTTTACTGAATTAGAGTTGCCTGTCATTAACCTCCTGTATAGGTTGAAAGGATGCGGTGGGAGGCCGGCACCAAGACGCTGTGCTGAAGTGTTCACACAGCGCCGACAACCACGTCACAGAACTTTTGGTTCCAAGGATTGTTCCATTCCTCTGTGTTCCGTGTTGTGCGTTTTGGTGATTGTTTATTACAGGTTTGTGAAGATTTGAAAAGATTTTCAGAAACCACTAACAGTCACAAAATTTGTTGACTACTAAATTGTTTATTTGGCGACGTGTTTGGAGGTGATACCTCATCATGAAGCTATGGTGGCATTACGGAAACATTTAACATAAGTGTAGGAGGGGCGTTTGGAAAGTCCGTGCAAAGTCCGAGAGATGGCACCATCGGCGTCATGTTTAGTTAGTAGCAGCACCTTTGGAGTCTCAGGAGACTAAAGAGAAGCTTGATAAACATTACGGCGACTCTACACCTTCGATTAGAACAGTTTATAAGTGGTTTCAAAATTTTCGGAGTGGCCACATGGGCACAAGTGATCCTGAACCTTCTGGACGCCCTGTGGAGGTTACGACTCCAGAAATCATTGATAAAATCCATGATATGGTAATGGATGACAGAAGAGTTAAGGTGAGTGAGATTGCTAGTGCTGTGGGCGTCTCGAATGAACGGGTACATAATATTTTGCATAAACATTTGGACATGAGAAAGCTATCCGAAAGATGGATTCCGCGATTGCTCAAGCTTGACCAAAACGGGAATCGTGTGAAGTGTTGCAAGGATGGTTTGTAGCTGTTCAGGAAGAATACGCAGGACTTTAAGCGTCGTTTCATCACTGTGGATGAAACATGGATACATTACTATACTCCTAAGACAAAGCAACAATCAAAAAAATGGGTTACAAAGGGAGAATCTGCACCAAAAAAGGCGAAGACCATTCCTTCGGTCGTAAAAGTCATGGCAACTGTCTTTTGGGATTCGCAAGGGATAATCCTCATCGACTAGCTGGAAAAGGGTTAAACTATTGCAGGCGAATATTTTTCATCATTATTGGACCGTTTTAAAACCGAGCTGCAAGAAAAATGCTGGCGATTGGACCGCAAAAAAGTCCTTTTCCATCACGACAGTGCACCAGCACACACCTCAGCAGTTGTGGGTCGCCAAATTAATGGAAATAGGATTCCAACTCGTTTCACATCCCCCCTATTCTCCAGACTTGGCTCCCTCTGACTACTGCTTGTTCCCCAATTTGAAGAAATGGCTGGCGGGACAAAGATTTTATTCAAACGAGGAGGTGACTGCAGCAACTAATAGCTATTTTGCAGACTTGGACAATTACTATTATTCGGAAGGGATCAACAAACTAGAACAGCGTTGGACGAAGTGTATAAGTCTAAAAGGAGACTATGTCGAAAAATAAAAATGGTTTACCCCCAAAACGTAAGTAGTTTTTATTTTTACACGAAATTTTCAAACGACCCTCGTATACAGTTTTTTTGCATGACTGTTGTGATCATCCTGCGGAAACAGAGAGGATGATAACGTAGTACGAGGCGATGTTACGTTGTATTTTGGTCTGCTGTTCACACGAAAATTATTTTGTAAGCATTTTCGTGTGAATAGCGGACCAATATACAAAGTGACATCGCCTCATACTAGGATATCCTCTCTCTCCACAAGATGATGACAACAGTCGCGTACAGTTATGTAAAGTAACTTTAATATCTGCACAGACTTACGTTATGTTTTTGTAATACCACTATAGCCTGATGATGACGTATCACCCCTAAACATGTCGCTAAATAAATAATTTAGCAGTCAACAAATTTTGTGACTGGTAACGGTATCTGAAAACATTTTCATATTTTTGAAACAGTCATGGTCGATTAATGGTCAATATGGTTTCAAATTATTTGTGGCGGCTGTTTATAGATAAAAAAGGTAATTACGGTTGCAAACCAAATGAATCAGTTGCATTATTACTCTTTTACGAGGCACTGGAGACCGCGAGTTCCTCACATCAAAATATTGAGAAAAATTCCCTGAGCAACCTGCCAGATTTTACGGTGGTATCACGCTTCACTCTTCATATACTGAAGTACCCAGAAGACATGGATGGATGTAACTTCGTACAGGCACACGCCATCGGCGGATATGTGAAAGAAGAGAGCGGACACCAGGATTCATTAGTGTCGTTCGTGCTTAGTGTCGTTACCAGGCCTGGTAGGTTATGCGTATAAGGGGCGTGAACAGCGTCACATGTTGAGTGATCAATGCAAAGGGCACACAGAGACGCGAAGTAATGGCCGCTATCGACAGGGGATCTCAAGTTGATTCCGTATTTCTAGATTTCCGGAAATCTTTTGACACCGTTCCCCACAAGCGGCTTCTAATCAAGCTGCGGGCCTATGGGGTATCGTCTCAGTTGTGCGACTGGATTCGTGATTTCCTGTAAGTAAGGTCGCAGTTCGTAGTAATAGACGGCAAATCATCGAGTATAACTGAAGTGTTATCGGGTGTTCCCCAGGGAAGCGTCCTGGGACCTCTGCTGTTCTTGATCTATATAAATGACCTGGGTGACAATCTGAGCAGTTCTCTTAGGTTGTTCGCAGATGACGCTGTAATTTACCGTCTAGTAAGGTCATCCGAAGACCAGTATTAGTTGCAAAGCGATTTAGAAAAGATTGCTGTATGGTGTGGCAGGTGGCAGTTGACGCTAAATAACGAAAAGTGTGAGGTGATCCACATAAGTTCCAAAAGAGATCCGTTGGAATTCGATTACTCGATAAATAGTACAATTCTCAAGGCTGTCAATTCAACTAAATATCTGGGTATAAAAATTACGAGCAACTTCAGTTGGAAAGACCACATAGATAATATTGTGGGGAAGGCGAGCCAAAGGTTGCGTTTCATTGACAAGACACTTAGAAGATGCAACAAGTCCACTAAAGAGACAGCTTACACTACACTCATTCGTCCTCTGTTAGAATATTGTTGCGCGGTGTGGGATCCTTACCAGGTGGGATTGACGGAGGACATCGAAAGGGTGCAAAAAAGGGCAGCTCGTTTTGTATTATCACGTGATAGGGGAGAGAGTGTGGCAGATATGATACGCGAGTTGGGATGGAAGTCATTAAAGCAAAGACGTTTTTCGTCGCGGCGAGATCTATTTACGAAATTTCAGTCACCAACTTTCTCTTCCGAATGCGAAAATATTTTGTTGAGCCCAACCTACATAGGCAGGAATGATCATCAAAATAAAATAAGAGAAATCAGAGCTCGAACAGAAAGGTTTAGGTGTTCGTTTTTCCCGCGTGCTGTTCTGGAGTGGAATGGTAGGAAGATAGTATGATTGTGGTTCGATGAACCCTCTGCCAAGCACTTAAATGTGAATTGCAGAGTAATCATGTAGATGTAGATGTAGATGTAGACGTACTCGTGCGAGACAGCGTGATCTGCCCTGACAGAGTTTGAAAGGGGTCCCGTAGCAGGTTTTCATTTGGCCTGCTAGTCTAATAGTGCAGTATACAGATTTGTGGGGAATTCGAATGTGACAGAGGTCCAATACTGGAATGCACGGGAATGTGAGGGTAGGCCACTCGTCGTCAAAGCTCCTGTCGACCATATCTGACCACCGCAACGGAGGGTCGCGGAACTGTGGACCAAGCACGTCGCCACCCCTTCAGAACTGTGACTGCCATCCGGCACTACCTGCAACATTCTGTCTCATCCCGCACCATTGGTCGAAGACTAACAGCAACCGGGCTAGGGCACTACCGTCCCATTCGTAGCCTGCCGTTAGCAGAACAATACAAACGACTGTCTTTGAAGGGGCTCAGTGACCACAGAGTACAGGCTGCTGATGAATGGCGTCACACTGTGTTCAGCTATGGGTCGTGGTTTTGCACTACCCTTGGGGTGTGGCGACAACCTGGGAAGAGGTTTTAGAGAGACACAGCAGTGTTACTATAGGCGTCACGGTATGGTTGTGTAAGACCTCAAGTCACGCCCGGTAGTGACTGACGGAATTCTAACGGCACAACAGTACGTCACAGTATCCTCACGTGTTAACGCTGTTGCGACAGCATCGTGCTGCCATTTTTCAAGACAATGGTCAATTACATATGACAAATGTCTCGATGAACTGAAACTTCCTGGCAGATTAAAACTGTGTGCCGGACCGAGATTCGAACTCGGGACCTTTGCCTTTCGCGGGCAAGTGCTCTACCATCTGAGCTACCCAAGCACTTCTCACGACCCGTCCTCAGACCTTAAATTCTGCCAGTACCTCTTCTCCTACCACACAGAAGCTCTTCATCGAACCTCTATAGGGCACTTGCCCTCGAAAGGCAAAGGTCCCGAGTTCGAGTCTCGGTCCGACACACAGTTTTAATCTGCCAGGAAGTTTCATATCAGCGCACACTCCGCTGCAGAGTGAAAATCTCATTCTTCTCTATTAACTGTCTGCGTGATACTGAAGTACTCCCGTGGCCAGGAAGATCCGCACATTTGTCCCCGACAGAATATGTGTGGGTCCCCGATCGGACGTCAGCTCTGTCCTAAGATATCAGGAAATCAAGGACCAGTTATAGGAGTTGTGGACCAGCTTGGCAGGAGAGGATGCAACGCCTATATGACACCCTTCGCAAACGGATCAGTGCATGCGTCCAAGTCACAGGAGGTGCAACATTGTACTGACAAGCGGGTTTATACTGCCTAGTTCCTTGTAAATTTGTCTCGATATTGTGAACACTGAAATAGCATCAAATATCCTCTCAAGCCGTTAAGTTTCATTTCCTTTGCTCCTTCCATGCTGAGTGCTTCACTTTTTTGTCGCACAGTGTATACAGTGGACGGCAGCGGCTCTATCGCCCTACCCTGAGGCCTACCGGACTCAACATTAGCTTCTGACAATGCCTCCGCATAATGAAGCTCCGATTTACATCCGAGGTGCCGGATCGGCCTTGAGCTCGTCCTTGGGGGCGGCCGCAGGACGTCCGGTGGTTGTCCCTGTGCTGGGCTCAGGTATGGTATGCTGAGCCGTGCCAAGAACGCAGGAGCACTCGTGGCTATTAACTCTCTGGCCGTGTGCGGTTGTAGCAAACCACCTGGAGTCCATCATCAGATTAGCTCGATCTCCGTCTCGTTCTAACGGCGCGAGGTGGCGCATTCGTTAGGGCACTGAAGTACTGCGCGAGAGACGTGGTTCGAACGCCAGTTATTATATGCTGGCTTCTGGGTATACCAGTACAGTCAGTCCAAATCTCGCTCAATGCTCCTAATTTTGACTTGGTATTCTGTCAGTGCTGAACGACTTTGGCAAATTCTGGAACGGCCGCAACTAGAAGGAAGCGGTAGATTTCTTGACCTCTACAACTTTCTCTGAGCTAATGTTAGTCTTCTTGCCATCACTGTTCTAATAATAATTAAAAAAGAGCGACGCACCACGAAAGAATTATCTGAACGGCCTAAGGAGACAGAAACCGGTAGCTACGATATACATATACAGACTAGCAAATGACTACATTTTCAGAAAAATTGGGTGACTTACTCAAGAGAAATAGCTTCACAAATTGGGAATGTCAATAAAGCGATGTACCACTACTGGCTCTAATGTCATGCAGGCAGTTATTCGGCATGACATTGACCGATAAAGTTGTTGGACATCCTCCTGAGGGATATTGTGCCAAATTCTGTCCAATTGGCACGTTGGATAGTCTAAATCTCCGAAATGGTTGGTGGACCCTGCTCATAATGTTCTAAACGTTTCAATTGGGCAGATATCCGGCGGCCTTGAAGGCAAGCTGGAGGACAAGCAGTAGTAAGTCTCGCATTATCTTGTGGTAATGTATGCTCAGGATGGCTTGCCACGAAGGACACCGAAACGCGGCGTGAAATATCGTCAACGTACGTCTATGCTGTAAGGGTCCTGCGGATGAGAACGAAAGGGTACCTGCTATGATTAGGGACAGATGACCTCAGCAGCTTGGTCCCATAAGACCTCACCACAAATTTTTACCTACTATGAAATGAAACAGCACCGAATACCATCACTCCTGTTGTCGGGCAGTATGGCAGACGACAGTCAGGTTGGTATCCCACCGCTGTCCGGGGTGTCTCCACACGTGTCTTTGCTGGTCATCGCAGCTCAGTTTCTAAGCGGGACTCATCACTCAAGACAGTTCTACACCAGTCAATGGGATTCCAGGCCGAAGGTGTGTATGGAGACGCGGTGGACTGCGGTGGGATACCGACCTGTCTGTCGTCCTCCATACGACCTGATAGTCAGATGTTTTTGGGTGCCATTTCGTTTCAAAGCAGGTCCCTTTAGTTGTCATCTGTGGCACTCTTTCAGCATAGTGGTACGTCGACGCTATTCCATGTTCCGTTTGTTGCCCTTCGTGACTAGCCATTCTGGCTTCCATACCGGCATTTATTTATCTGTACATGTCCATAACATCTACCGATTTAGGTAGGATGATTTCTTCGTGATACGTTTTTCTTTTTTCGTCTTAGAGTGTATTTTTCGAAGTGGTGCTAAGCTTCAGTCCTATACTATCATACTTCTTTTACCCTCTGTTACTTTTCCACTCAACAAGAAACTGCTTAAAGAAGAGAATGAATGCCACACTCTGAGTCTTCCAGGTTTTTAGCCAAATGAGCCTGTCTTAGTAGTAAAGATTGTGGTGGCATAAGCTGTCGCCAGCACATCGGTCGGCAAAGATGTAGCAAGAAGACCGACAGTAGGTGCTGGATCAAGCGCGCCTGTCAGGAGAGAGGCCAAAGACAGACTCGCAAGCAACACACCGCAAATATTTAGATCACCACTGCAGACCGGAGTCTCAGTCTTAGTCAGTCTCAGTCACATTCGCTCAATCACTGACTCACCAACTCGCACTGCAGTCTGGCGTCTGTCATTCTTCATAGCGGGACTTGTACTTCACCAGCAGTGAGGCTAACGTGGACTAATATTGAAGAGCTTGTTCCACAAACATGGACGCTGTTAAAGTTAAGTAACAGCTGTCTGTTTATTGAAGAGCCTCAAGCACTGGTTTAAAAAAAATGTTCAAATGTGTGTGAAATCTTATGGGACTTAACTGCTAAGGTCATCAGCCCCTAAGCTTACACACTACTTAACCTAAATTATCCTAAGGACAAACACACACACACACACACACACACACACACACACACACACACACACACACATACCCGAGGGAGTACTCGAACCTCCACCAGCACCAGCCGCACAGTCTATGACTGCAGCGCCTTATGTAAATAAAGAACTCTGTTAATCCATGCGTGCAGTTGTGTTGTAGAAAGAGGATATCGGCCACCAAACAACATCCTCTCCCTTGATTCCTATGGTACAAGAGTCAACAAAAATATTTCGTCGACATACCTCGCTGACACCATTAAGGTTTACTAGTGTACTGTCATGTCGCAGGAGATGTTCATCCCTTTATACCTGCTCGTACCCCGTACCACTCACCCCGATGTGGTCGAGCCGGCGGTGCTCAGTCATGCCGTCTGCGCCAAGGTCCGAACCCGTGATCGCGTTTCGTGGGCGTCTGCGATCGTTCTCGGCCGGATTAGTTGTGTCCAACGAAGGTCCGCCTTCATTTTTCACAGTCGCAGACTCTATTCCTTGCGTGCAAATGCCGCTGCTTCTTCAGTGATTTGAGCATGATCTCTCATGCCTTGCTGAATTGGTAGCCAACGTCCTTATTGGTCAACTTTTCTATCCAGCTTGATTTCTATGGCTTCCTTATAGATAGTTACCCAGCAGCTGAGAGTCTGTGCTAGGATTTCCATGGACTGAAGGAAGGAAGGAACGAAGATTACAGTTTAACGTCTCTTCGATGGACCACAATTTCACATTAGTAATGGGCTGAGTGAATGGAGTGGACTGCAGGTATTTTGCTATGATGGGAACGAGTGTTTTTACTGTGCTGTTCAGATGACAGCGTTTAGTTCGAGGAGGGGAGGGGATACAGAGAGAGAGAGAGAGAGAGAGAGAGAGAGAGAGAGAGAGAGAGAGAGAGAGAGGAGGGACTGAAAGGTTGTTAAGAAGTTAAAGCAGATTAGATGTGGAAAGGTCTACGCTTATATCCACGTAGCCAGGGTAACTGTGCATAAGAACGTGGAATGTGATGAGAATGATGAATTTCACAGCTACGTCAAAGGCAGGTGCTCATCACCAGCTCCAAGCGCAGTGAATTTTACTGAAAAAGACCTCGCACTGAAACATAGCTGTAATCAACAACCCACACAAAGAGCCATTTTACAATTTTCTTTTTCATGCCCAGAGAGAAGAGCCTTTCATATTTGTAAGATTATGCCTGGTCGTTGCTGTCATATCATTATGCCAGTCGTTTCTTGGAACTTTCAGAGCAAGCAGTATCCTTCTCAACTAGGTTTATGTGGTGAGGGCGCAGGGTTTCGATATTACATCCACTGAAACGGTTCCGCCCCGTACCGGGTAAAAACTAGAAATAGATAATAATCTAGACGCACTTTGTCTATAAAAAGCTGGAACGGAGCCGGAGAGCTGCTAAGTGGAACATTACTGAGGCATCTGCAGCAATAACTCTTGAACTCGCGTTAGAGCTACGGAAAGATTTCCAATTAACATGTGACTTTTTGCGAGGCGTCTGCTCTTTCAGTAGAGACTAGCGCACGTATAAGAGTATTAATCTGCGGCTCGTAGTTTCTCATCAGTGTGTTGCTATTAGACGGCTCATTAAGTATTGCGGCAGAAGGCAAATGCTTGCGCACGCGGTAGCGGTGCAACGGTTT
This sequence comes from Schistocerca serialis cubense, assembly GCF_023864345.2. Taxonomy (NCBI): domain Eukaryota; kingdom Metazoa; phylum Arthropoda; class Insecta; order Orthoptera; family Acrididae; genus Schistocerca; species Schistocerca serialis. The sequence goes on along the minus strand of NC_064645.1, from coordinate 437,135,476 downwards.
CGGAAGGAGAAAGAGTGCGGAGAAGCGTACGGCCTTGCCTTTTGCTTACGCTCTACTCTTCTGATAAAGCAGTTACAACCAGTAGCTGATGACGTTCGCACTATTATTAGTTACGCCGTTTCACGGCAAACTGATGGCGACGAACCCCTAGCCTGAAGTTTTTTTTAAATATCTCCAGGTTACCATTACATCGTGCTTCCATTCCTTCAAAGCAATACCAATTCAAAGTGTCCATTTTGTGTTGGTACCAGTGCCGAGAGCTGTGGCGGAGTGTTTTGCAGTCGAGACCAAACCACTGCCTGGCCGTCGTGAAAGGTGATTTCCGTTTATTCTCCAAAGAGAAATATCGGAATGCGCTCTTTAAGAAAAGTACAGCTGAAATACACTATCTAATATAAATATCCGGAACCTATTAGTGGACATGAATATTGGGTACGTATACCCTTCTCCAAAGACAGATTGAACTCGGGTGGGGACACTGTAAATGAAGTTTCTGAATGTCTATGTAGGAATGGTAGCCCATTCTTCCTCAAGAACCGAAACCCGAGAAGGTAGTGATGTTGGACGCTGGGGTCTGGACCGAGGTCCATAGTCTCATCCCAAGCGTACCACCATTTGGTTCGGGTCGGGACTCTGGGCAGCCAAATCCATTTCAGGAATTAAATCAAGGCCCTACGCTACCGACAGGCGTTGATATACATCAACGGGGACAGTTGAATTTGTGTGTCCCGACCAGGATTCGATCTCCTGTTTACATGGCAGACGCTCTATCCATCTTTTTTTTTCTCTTTCTTTTTCGGTGTTGTTCGTTGCGTTTGGTCTGGGCGGATATCACATGACATCCGTTCAAGTTGATCGTTGATTCCTTTACACAGTTTTTTTTTATTACAGAGGGCCACCACCTCTTTGACCGAACACTCTGAGCTACCGTGCCGACATCCATCTGAGCCACCGAGGGCACAGAGGATAGTGCGACTGCAGGGACTTATCCCTTGCACGCTCACCGTGAGACCCACATTCCCAACTCAATGTCCACACTCTACATTCGTAGTGTCCCTGCCCATTACCCTCATTACTCGCGGTAGACATTCTTAACGAGTCCCGTAAGAGTTGGGGCAATACGTGTGCATCCGCACAGAAGAAGAAGGTCAATGGCCGGTTAGACTTAACTATATGAAGATGGTATCTTTTCTATCGGACATATCCGAAAGAACAGATACCATCTTCATATTCTAATACTAATGGTGTCTCACATAGAACAATGGCAATGGAGAAAATTTGGTCATTTCCAAAAGTTGTGCAAATAATCACTGCTAGTATCAGATGTGTTGTGATAAGCGAGTATACCATTGGAAAGGAAATGTTAATCAGAAATTTATGGGAAGAAAGGGTTAATCCAACCGACAAAAACGTAGAGCTGTCCTTATTTTAAAATACATAATTAGGTAATTTTAGTAGAAAACTAAGGTGTACCAAGAAAATTAGTACCATGGTCAGCAAAATGTCAATGGATCATGCTTCTCGAGCTATATCAAATGATATAGGCTACCTACTATAGGCTACCTTAACTAGTCGTCACATACGGTACACAGTATCGAGTTATACATTTCTAGATATGTATGTTTTTGATATAGTTGCTGACTAGCTGTATTTACATTCTGAGCGCACTACATGTAATACAATGAAAAATCCTTTCAGAATACCATCTTGTATGACTGTCTGTGCGCACACTTGGACACTTGTGACGGTACTGCAAACACCCGTGTGTTTGCGGATACCTATTTCCGGGTGATGTACACTGACGACAGTACTATTGATATCTGTGCATGGTACGTTTCTTTTGTTTTATACAACTTGCGAAGATGATGTAGCTATATCTGTTGCGCACTTGAGAACGAGGAAAGCATTTAACTCGCCAGTAGTGCTTAATAAAGTTCTGTTTTAAAATAACCTCCTGGTGGAGACTGTATCCTCCAAATTTATCGAGCTGTGGCGCCCAGCCAGGAGACGTCAGTTTATTTGTTTATTCAAACGAGCGAGTACAAGAGATTCAGGCTCACTATCAAATATTCCATATTGATGTTGAACGTCTCAATACCGATCGTGGTCTTGTGAATAAATAGGAAAAAAATCCTACGTGGCTGCGGAATAAGAATAATAATCGAAAGTAGCAGTCCAGTTCACTGTAAAGATCTGTTCAAAATACTGCGGATTTTAAATACGCCACGTGAGTACACTTACCAGTCAGTTACACGCATCAAATGTAATATTGATAATTACTGCACAAACAGCTCCAGCGATAAACGTGGAACAAGATCTAGACTGAACTCACGTTCACCAAGAAGGAATGAACGTAAAACTCAAAAGCATTTTCTAACAATGGATAAAATTGTACAATAAATTGTCCAATGAGATTAAACAGATTACTAAAACTAACTTATTCAAAATAACAGTTAAAAAGGACCTGTTAGGCAATACATTCTATGAAGTTCAGGATTACTAAGATAACACGTAGTAGGGCTTCTGTAAAAAATCAATCAGTAATAATAATAAACATAATCATTTCATGTAATGCTTTCACACTACGTCTTGTTTCTCCTTTTGCCCTTTCTTTTTTTCTTTTCTGGGGGACTTTACTCCGAAATATGTTTAATGTCTAATCCTGACATCTTATTTTCTTTCTGAGCTCAACATGTCGCTCATTACAGAGGTACTGACTCAATTTTTGAAGCTGTACATAAAATGGCAAATAGACATCGTCGCTATGATCCTTACGCCAGCTGCTTGTGTGTGTAGCGAAAAATGAATGGATAGTGCAGTACTAATCATTCTATATTATTTAATAATTTCTTTGCAAAATGGTATTATACACTAGGTACAAACCGAAGGAGGTAGCACTGGTTGGATGTTGCAATCTTCATTCATCTAACCAGATCTATGTTTTCTGTGGTTTCTCTAAATTACTTCAGCCATTTGTCAGGATGGTTCCTAATAAAAGGCCATGACCGACTACCTATCCCATTCTTGTAAAACTAGACCTATACGTGTATCATGAAATGCCAAATTTCCTTGTAAAAATGTCCAGAGTGAATAAAACAACAACTACTACTTGAGATCTGAGTTTCTCCTGGCGTATACAATTTTCAGTTGCAGTTTGTGTTGAAAATCGCGGGGTGTGCTCCCGCCGAAATATCGGCGGTTGCTGTTAATATTACCTGGCTGAATTCCCGTAGGTTGTTTGAAAACTACTACTTATTCAATGAATTCTTGTCTCATTCACTTGTACCATGCAGTCTGGTCCCACACCGTTTTCTCCGTTGTTACGTTATCGGTGTTAAGGCAGATTTACCTCAGATAGTGTAGAGAGAGACGGACGCGGCGCCAGACCAAGTGCATCTCCGTCCGGTAGCCCGATATTTACGGAAACGTGGGGAGGGAGACAGAGCAGCGGCTGGCGTGAGGTGCGGCGCGCCTGCCGAGTAGGCAGCCAGTCGCACGCGAAAGGTGATCGGTCTGCGGTCGCCTTGCGGAGACACACGACACAGCACAGCATAGTACGGCTGTGTCGCAACCTGCCCCAGCCGCAGTGCAGCCTGCTTGTCTGTCTGCCTCAGGCAGCAGACGCTAACCTTACAGTGGAGTTCGCCGACACGCTCTGAGAGACGATTCGTCACCCACAGAGGATCAATTTCTGTAAAGTAACATGTCCTCTTTAATCAGATGTGAGCCGTGGCGGGACTGGCACCAGCGCTATCTTTGGTTAGACACTATCGATTCCCTCTGGCAGAAGTTTATCTTTGGAGTCTGGGCCGGCTCAGGATATAGCCGGCAGTATGGAGTGGAAAGGAACAACAACTCCAAGCCAAGGCATGCTCCCGCATCTGTCTCCTCAAACTCCTCTCCGGCCGAACTTGGTGTCTTGACCCCTCTACCATCCTCCATACCTATAAATCCCTCATTCGCCCTATCCTTTGCTACGCCCACACTGCCTGGATCTCCGCTCCCCCTACCTTTTACAAATCGCTTCAGATCCTGGAATGCCATGCTCTTCGCCTCGCCTATCACATCCGTCTCCCCTCCCCCACGTGGATCCTGTACGACCTAATTCCCTTCCCCCACCTCCTCCTTTTCCTCGAACGGATACGGATCCTCTAGACCTCCCGCAAACTCGATCCTCCTCGCCTGCTGGTCTCTCCCATCCTCTCCCACCCCCGTCCGCTGCTGCGCCTGTACTTCCACGTCCCACCTGCTCTCCATCACTCCACTCTCGACACCCTCTCCCAAGGTGGCTTCCGCCAGCTCCCCCTCCCTAATGATGCCCTCCTCCCCTCCATCTACCCCTCCTACCAACTTTGGTCCTCCGTCCCTCTTCCTGTGTTTGTTTCCTTTGGGCACCCTCTCTCCCTTCTCTCCCCCATCCCTCCTTCCTCCCTTTCTCCCCACTCCTCCCCCGGGCTTCCCCTACCCCCGTCCCTCTACTCCTCCTCCCGCCTCCTTTGCAATTGGCATCTTTGCTCTCCCCTCTCCCTCTCCCTCCCCTTCACCCCTCTTCCCCTCTTGGCAGGTCCCCGGACTCACACACGTTACGCGGACATTCGCACGCTGGAGATTATCGCCATCAGTTTTCTCGTGTGTGTGCCGTCGTGTTTGTGTTAGTGTTCACCGTCACACTCCAACGTTCGCCTGTGCCGTCGAATCATCAGTGTTTGTGAGCCGTGCCAACGTGTTTCAGCGTAATTTTCATCGAGTGTGGACGGCTCCGTGTTTTGTATTTTTGTGTGTCTACTGTTTTTTACCCGTCACTCTATCTATTCTGTATCTTCTTAATGTTTTTTCTCATTGGAAAATCGAAGGCTGAAGAGCAGCGTACGATGCTGCTGCCAGCCTACCTATGTATCTGTATAGGTATGAAAATTACAATAAAGGGAAAAAAAAGAACAACAACATTGGGCCCGGCACGCGGAAGTGCGCGTATTAGCGAGACGTTGGAGAGACGACAGCGAGCACGGTGTGCCTGAGCACGGGCGGCAGTTAGCGCTTGATCGTACTGGGGTCAGTAACAGCGGGCCTCCGCTGTGGCTTCTTGGCATGTGCTCGCTTCCGTGAAGGAACACGCTGTTACTATCGGACTAAGCAACGTCTGGTGTCTTCGCCACATCTATCAAACAGCTGGCATCAAATTAAGTAAGTTAAGTCCTACCAACGATTAGTGAAATATAATGATGATTGCTCTTGAGGCAGCAAAGCGTTGCAAGGACTGTGATGTGATATTTCATGCCTCTTATTAAGTGTGTGCTTCGCTCCTTAATAGTATTGTTCTTACTTCAGCTGGCAAGTGTCTAAAACGTTGATACATGTGCGCAGCCTTACCGAACGATCTATATTCCGTGTCTAAAGATTGCCGTGTGGTACCTTATAGGCCCACATAAGGTGCTCCATGTGATGCTTGGGTTTTAATGAGCCAGTTCCGTTTGCATCATTCGTGTACGTGGTTCTGCTTAAAGGAATGAAATCAGTTTTATTATTGTCAATTTTAACGAAGTAGTTTTCTGTATAAGTTTGAGTACTAAGGTGAAGAAAGGGTTGTTTGGTTCCCTGCTGTCGCTTCTGATTTATGTTTCAGAGATCGGAAGCAGTGGGCCACCGAAGTGCAGAGCCTCCCCTTTTAAATTACTAGCGGGCGTACGGGCGGTGGACTTCGTCTGAGCTCGCGTGTGCTGTTTGGTTCCGATTTCGGTGTTCTGAACGGGATGGAAGTACAAACGAAGTCCACATCTTAATTCGAAGATAAGTACTCAGTCGGCTCCACCGTTCGTGGCCAACTCGCGGCCTCACAATCTCGGGCCTCAGTCATTGTACAAGCTGAAGTTTTCTAAAACTTGTGGTGGCTCTGCAAGGTTGCCCGGGTTAAATGTTTTAAATATTTGTCTTAAGAATTTTGAGGGATTTCTAGAAGAATGTGTCTTAATTGACACCGTTTTCCAAAATTGCGGTGCAATTCAACCTTAGTGGCGCATGCCAACTTTGATGGGGAAATTATTGGGTTATTATTGATCAAACTGTCAATAACCTTGTAAAGTTGTTTGGTAATATCTCGCCCTGGAAGGGGCGGTTTTCAATCTACGTAGAAATAATAATTGATTTCCTGGTTATTTGATGTAAAGTTTATTTTAAATGATTCACTTGGCCCGAGTGGCGGTTTTTTAAATGTTTGCAAAGAGATTAATTTGCTTGTGGTTTCACATAACAAGCAGTTTGTAAAATTGGCCTGAGTGGCAGGTTTTTAAATGTTTTTAGAGAGATTAATTCATTTGTGGTTTTATATAACAAGCAGTTTGTAAAGTTTGCCTGAATGATGTTTCTTAAAGAAATTATTATCTGATTTATGATTGTAATTCTCTTAATGATTTATCTGTGATGCAAATAAATGTGTTGAAATGAAATGGTCACTGTATGGGTCAAGTCCTTCCACTCCCTTTATATTAAAGGTTATGGAAATTGCGGTTCAGAATAGAAATAACGTATCAAGATGGTCACGACACTTGTGCAAGAGACGTATGGACGTTTCTGAGTGTCAATTGAATACGAATTGTATTTTAACATAGATGTGTTGAAAAAATATGTACAATGTAGTTGTAATTAAACTTTCGATACTTGAGAGTGCCCCAACGGAAAACGAGTGATCGTAGGACAATGAACTTTTTGGAAACACTTGTAAGCAGTTTGCGAGCAGTCGTAATTCCACGTGCACTAAAAACGCGAAAGTCGTAGTATCCATTAAGGGGAACAACCTCTTCAGAAATATCGTTTCGCACATGTTTGATCGAAGTTAAAAGTTTGTCGCTACTCCCAACTACTGAAAGGTAATGCCTCGAATTTTTTCTGAAAGCTCTTGAAGTTTTTTAAATAAAACAAACATTATTAGCATTCTACAACCTCATTCTTCATGTCTACATATTTGCAGCCCTCTGCCGTTAGAGAGCTCCGAACTGTAGCGTGTAACATGGTGGCGTGTAGCGTGTCTATGTCGGTCCGTGTGAAAAAGCGTGCTGTAACTTCTCAGATAACTGAAAGCAGGAATTGGAAGAGTTCGTACACAAACGGAGCGTGGCGCCGAAACACGTCTAGCCGCTCTAATACGAGGGTCACTCCAAAAGAAATGCACACTATTTTTTTAAAAATCCATCTTTAATTCTATACGTTTGAAAGTTTTACAGTGTGTAGATACATCCTTTAGGAACAATATTTTCATTTCTCCACATAATTTCCATCCCTCTCAACTGAGTTACGCCATCTTGGAACCAGTGTCTGTATACCCGTACGGTAAAATTCTGGACCAACCTGTTGGAGCCACTATTTGGCAGCGTGCACAGGGCAGTCATCATCTTCAAACCTTGTTCCACGAAGAGAGTCTTTCAGTTTCGCGAAGAGATGATAGTCACATGGAGCCAGGTCAGGACTGTAAGGCGGGTGTTTCAGTGTTGTCCATCCGAGTTTTGTGATTGCATCCATGGTTTTTGGACTGACATGTGGCCGTGCATTGTCGTGCAACAGCAAATCATCCTGCTTTTGCCGATGTGGTCGAACACAACTCAATCGAGCTTGAAGTTTCTTCAGTGTCGTCACATATGCATCAGAATTTATGGTGGTTCCACTTGGCATGATGTCCACAAGCAAGAGTCCTTCGGAATCGAAAACCACCGTAGCCATAACTTTTCCAGCAGAAGGTGTGATTATGAATTTTTTTCTTGGGTGAATTTGCATGATGCCTCTCCACTGATTGCCTCTTTGGCTCTGGTGAAAAATGATGGAGCCATGTTTCATCACCTGTCACAATTCTTCCAAGAAATTAATCTCCACCATTCTTGTACTGTTCCAAAAGTTCGCTGCATACCGTTTCTCTTGTTTCTTTGTTAGCCACTGTCAACATCCTGGGAACCCACCTGGCACAAACCTTTTTTAACGCCAACACTTTCAGTACTCTGTAAAGACTTCCTTCCGCTATCCCAACGTAGCGTGACAATTCGTTCACTGTGATGCGTCTGTCAGCAGTCACCAATTCGTTAACTCTCTGCACATTGTCTGGAATGTGTGCAGTACGAGGCTTTCCGCTGCGAGGACAATCCGCAATATTGCCGTGCACGCTTTCATTATGTAACCTGCTTAACTGTACTGCGATCGACAGCAGCATCTCCATCCACCTTTTTCAACCTCTTGTGGATGTTTCCCACTGTCTCGTTTCCACAGCACAGGAACTATGACAGCACGTTGCTTTTGACGGAAGTGTAGCGGCCATCTTGAAGACATGCTGTGGCGGCGCCACTCGCGGGAACAGGTTGAACTAGGTTTGAAAACATGCGGGAAGGATGTATCTACACACGATAAAACCTTCACACATGTGGAATGAATTCTGTATTTTTACAAAAATAGAGTGCATTTCATTTGGAGTGACCTTCGTATATTCCAAGATTGGAACTTTTACGTTGAAAAAACCGCACTACCATTCACTCCGATCGACACAAGGATAGCTTGGCCGGCAGTTTATACAAACAGCGGAGGACTGCATCTTCACTGCCGGTCAGCACCTCTTCTTCCGCCTAGGGGGCAGCAGCCGAGTCTTCTAGCAGCTGCGTCACCACGACCCGGCATGGTCTGATACACCCCGCGTGACGTCATGAGGACCACAGGGACCGCAATTTGCGGCCATGCAATCATCTCCACTCATGGAAATGGGAGACCGTGGTGGCATCCCCAGGCCGTGGCAAACTTTAACGTCGTTCACGTCAAACATCTCCAAAGAAAATTGCGGCATTATCATCAAAACAGCCTGTAGGTAGCTGGTTTTGTACGATGACATCAGCAGGGTGCTTTAAGCGAAAGCATGGCTACAGCCGCAGAAAAACTGTTATGAGGACAGCGTACGTCAGATACAGAGCACAGAGAAAAAACACAAGAAAGGGAGAGAGAGAGGGGGCGAGGGAGAAAGAGGAGGAGTGAGGGGGGAGGGAGGGAGACAGGGGGAGGGAGGGAAGGAAGGAGGAAGGAAGGAAGGGGAGGCGCACACAGACACACACACACACACGCACACACACACACACACACACACACACACACACACACACACACACACAGAGAGAGAGAGAGAGAGAGAGAGAGAGCGAGAGAGAGAGAGAGATGAAACTGTGCACCTCTACAAGCTGTTCCTATTCTCTTCTTGTCTGAACTGTTTATCGTGTCGACAACAGCAGCTTTTGAAATGTGGTATTACGGAATAATGCTGAACACTGAATGGTTAGGTCGAGTTACTGATGATGTAATGAATCGATTTGGACAGAAATAACTTAATGACACAACTTGACTTAAAGAAGCGGTAAGTTGATAGGGTGTATCGAGATATATTAAGGAAAAGATAATAAGGTGGAAGATAAAAATTGGGAGGGACACAAAGGCTTGTATACCTCGTACGTTAGGTTCAAATGAATTCAATACGCAGTAGCTATGCAAATAAGAAAATACTTGCACAGGATAGACTAGCGCTGTGAGCTGTAACAAAACAGTGATCGGAGTGACAACAACAAAAACAAAAAGATAGTCCTTCAAATACGACAGACTCTTTCATTGTGTTCTGTGTCAGATAGCACATCAACGAATCTAAGATTCCCTGGCCGATGGATGGCGCGCTCTTGTCACGTCCGTTGGGCAGCGACGTGGCCAGACGTTGTTCCAGCGTATTTGTGGCTATGAGGATGGACGAAAAAAAAACCATGAATAGATGAGGGAGTTCTCGGCTGGAAAAGTTAATAATAAACAGTATGAAACCACGAGCACATTGAGCAGCTGCCAGCGTTATGGTCTGTGAGAAGTATTGTCGGGCTTCCTAGAGCCTCTATGACGTTGTTTAGCAATTGACGTGAAGAATCCATCTGAAAAGGTGACGTTCGTCAGTGCAGGACGATTTGTCTTCTCTGTGCAATGTAGGAACTTCGTAGGAAAGCAATATAGCTGTATGATTTGAAGGAAATCCAGAGTTCTCCTCTTCTACTTCGTCATCTTCTTCGCCTTTTCCCGTTGCACTGCGGTGTTGCCATATTATTTCGATTCTGGTAAGATCTCTTCAAGTATTTGCGTGAAGCGTAAATGAGGCGGAAAGAGAGTATCAGCCAGGCATTTACCTAGATGAGTGCGGAAAAATAACTAAAATCCATACTCAGGCTGGTCGGTTCACCATCCTTCGCCGCCAGTCCGCGAGGTGAATTCCATCCGGGGCACGCTCGACACTTTGTGTTCCGGAAGCGGCGCTTCAGCGTCCTCGGGCCATTTTAAGGAAATTCAAAATCAATTACACGATATACAATCTTGGTGTGCTGAATAGCGGTTCTCTCTACAAAATAATATCGACAGCAAAGAGAAAGAGCTCGATGGTATCCGATTACGAGATTAACAGAAAGTTTCTGGAGACTGTCACAGAGTATAATTAAGACCGCCGGACGAAAAATTAGCCTCTCCCAACACATATCACGCTAATAACATATAACACGGCCTCTATCCTTGATAATGACGAGGAAGAGAGTCCACAAATTTCTAACTAGATGAAGCCACTCATTCACCTTTAAATCCCGTAGAGCTACCAAATTGAAGGGGGGGGGGGGGGATGATTACCGCAAACAGTCTCAGAAAGTGTCGAAATTGTCTATAGGATTAACAGTGTGTGATTTAGAGGACCAGTGAAAGTGCGATAGGGTGCCTGAATGTTCATCAAACCAGGAATTTGCGCCTGCTATCCGGTGAATACTGCTGTTTTCAGCATGAAAGATGGGGGTACTCACAGCATATTCACCAGGAAGATGGAGAAGGAAGGACAGCGGTTGATCAACGAGGATGTTGAAATAAACATCCTGCATCATGTCCACGGTACCATGAATGAGTGGGCCCAAGTCATAGCTACTTCCAGTTTCTGCCTTGTTTTGCACATTGAAGTCGTGCAACTTTATGTATTGCGAGGTAAAGGACCAGGGAGCTACTTTAAGGTGATGACCAACATTCTGTCTGTTGAGCTTAAGTAGCGGTAATATTACGAAGCGGTATGAAATGGGACTAACACAAAATCACTAGCACGGAAGACTTAAACTTTTCTGGAAGGTGCTGTCTAACTGTAGTGCACGTGTAAAAGAAACCGCATACTAGACATTAGTTCGAAAAAATCTTAAGCTTTTCTGTAGAGTTTGGAATCCTTCTGCATTAGGAGTAGTAGCAGGTGTCGAACCAATTCAGAGACGCTCTACTAATATCTTAACAGGTCAGTAAAGGCCATACGAAAGTCTTACAGCAATTCTCAGGGGTCTCGAAATCTGCTACCATGGCGTCTACGAAGTGCGAAGTTATTCACACGAAAATCTGTCGGAGTTTAAAAAACGGGTATTCAAAGAAGTCTTAGCGACCACTTTACTAAATCCCCACTACCCTGTACTACAACAATGTCTCACGTACAGAATATAAGAAGAAGATGAGATCAGGACACTTGCCAACACATGCAGTAGGCCATTTTGTCCTCGCTTCGTAACTCGTTGATGACGGTACGATGTAACCACTGTCAAGCACTTCAATATGACTTGCGGAAAATGTAAATAGCTTCAGTTACGACATAAAGTCGCGCAAGAGGCTTGTGGCATTGTGCTGGTTGCATATTCGTCCGCAACGTCTCCTATCCTGACACTGCAGTAGTTTCACTTTAGCTTTTATTATTTTTTGTTCGTGGTGCATTATCTATCAAATCCCACAGTGGCTGTCCCCATTGAACTTTACTTATCGGTTAAAAATATCAGCATTCTTTCATTAACCTTTGTACATGCATATACTCTGACAACTTTAAGATATTTCAGTGTTTTGTAAATTTTTGATAGTGTACCTCCCTTCTTCTATCTCTCCGTTCCGGCACATGCACAATTCGTAGTTCGGAAAACTCTTACCACTGACTTCTTTCAACTTCGTACACAAATAAAATCCATTTGTTTCTTCGGTAATGTTGTATTCGACAGTGGTGTATGTTATTGGTCTTACCTTTATCGTCGATTGGTTTGTGACTGTCCCAACATGTTCCCTCCTTTTCTCCCTTCACCCTCTTTCCATCATGAATCACTTGGGTAATTGATGTACTATTGTTTTCAATTTTCCGTTTAAGTGTTTGTTCCTACTACTTTTATATTTTTTCTAATACAATCTTTGTTATTAATTTGTGCATCTAGTTCTCATGCAAGTTTCCAATGCCACTACAATAATACCAACTTTCCACTTGGTAGTGAGTTTTTGCAACGGCAGCCCGCCATCAGCTGAGCACGAATGTCAAGAACGTTATAATGTGACGCAATACAATGCATTAAGGCGTTTTGCAACGTATGTAAACTTAACTGTCAATGTTTCAAAGTATTTTTGCTCTTCATGTGACGTATGCATAGTGATCATATTTTCATCAAAATTATGTTAATTTTGGCAGATGCTCTGACAATGGACTATACCCGAAACGCGTCAGCGGATATAATTTTTAACAAGAGATCTGTTGATTTTAGCGACCTAATGAAGAAGTGATGTACGACGTGCTGCAATATTTATAGATCCAAACAGCTGTTTCCAATAAGGTATTAGTTGGAGCACGTGGTGCTTCGACATATAGGACTACGATACTGTATTGCGTTAGCGCCACTTAACGTACCAGTGGGCAGCACTCAGTTGTTTTATCCACTGTCGAATCGGAGGACTGAGACCCGGCGCGTGGTTGACGCCTCAGCCGTTGAGCACGTTAGAAAGTGGGAACAACCCGTACCACTGGGCTAAAGACGCCAACACCAATTAGTTCCGCCTCTTTGCTGCGAGTTCTGAAAGTCTTGGGTTAAACACCTTTTCCACGCAGATTCCTGACCCGTGTCGTGGGAAAGGCCATCGACATTTCTACCAACTGCGAAAGAGTCTATTTTTATCAAGCTTACTGCAGCACTTCTATTCTACAGAGTACCGTGTTGAATTAAATTGTCTCGAAAGGAGGAGCAGAAACACGTCACTTATCTCCGTGGCATTAAATTTTTGTTTCAACTAGAACCTGGTTTGGAAAGTACCGTTAATTACTTTGCGCCATCAGTAACGTCAATAATGCGGGCGTGTGTGGTCGCTTTCTTATTGTAGCGTCGCAGAAATATTCGATCTGCTTTTCTCAGTTATTTCATCACAGTCGGTTGGGCCCCATCGTAGTCCGGAAATTCTTTCCACTCACTTCTTCTTTCAACTTCGTAAACAAATAAAATCCATTTGGCGGGAAATCAGGACTGTGCGATGGATTTAATAATCTTTCAATAGGAATCAACGAAAAAAGTTTATAGTGGTACTGGCAATTCTGGTTATTAATAATTCAGAATCCCTTTACAACAAAAAGAAGTTAGACACGGGAATGGACTCCCACTGCTCGTGTTCAGAGGAATAATGGGAAAGTTTGCTTGAAGTGGCGTGAGATATTTGGAAAGAGAATCCTGTTAAAGAAAGTAAGAATTCCGAAGGAGCATAGTCGAACGGAGTAAAAGTACACTGCCTAAGATGGCGGCGTATGCTTCCTGCTCTTGTCAGCTTGAACTCTGTTTCTTTGCCAGTGCACATGCAGTACCGTGACGTGACCAAAGATCAAATACGGGAAATTCCTGCCAACTTTTAGATCGCCTTTGCATCGTCTAGGCTACAGGGTAGTAAGACTGTTAGTGAAGCAACTTAATGTGCTGTAAGAAGTTACAGAAGAGAAAGACTTGCATATACCTTTGAAAGGGCAAACCTTTGTCAAATATCATGTTAAATATGTGTTTTGTAACTAAATGTGAACCTCTGCCGGCCGCGGTGGCCGTGCGGTTCTAGGCACTTCAGTCCGGAACCGCGTGACTGCTACAGTCGCAGGTTCGAATCCTGCCTCGGGCATGGATGTGTGTGATGTCCTTAGGTTAGTTAGGTTTAAGTAGTTCTAAGTTCTAGGGGACTGATGACCTCAGATGTTGAGTCCCATAGTGCTCAGAGCCATTTGAACCATTTGTAAGTAAATGAATCCAGTCAAATGCACTAGGTAATGAAGACTTAACAGATATAGCCGGAAAAAATGAAATATCATGCCAGACCATTCAAGAGCTACACGAAAATATTGTTCTCTGCCAACATCAAAATTAACCGTAACAGGACAACCAAAAACATCGATCCCTGTGTGCAGCTAAATGTGTGATTATTCTCAGTGAAGCGTTCGCTTGCTGAACTAGAATGGGAAGACAGAAGCATCATCTAAGTCGCTATTCTTCGTACAGGTAACAAAAACGCTATACACACGAGATAATGCCATCAAAATTGAACACGAGAACACGATTTTAATTTACTACAGCGGAGCCTGACTATAATAGAAGCAACTTTACCCGTTTCGATGTGAGGCACAAAAACAGTTACTAGGAATATACGTATTTCATAAAACGTATTAAAATGGAACATATGACCAGAACCATTCAGAAGAGCTGTCATGAGTTTCGGGAGCTCCCGAGATGGCGCATGACCAACTGGTGTGAAATGGCATCAGGATAGCCGTGCCAGCCTCACTGTATGAACGATGACAGTTCAAAGGGAACGAATTGTACTATGCTACATTAAGCTTATAGTGTTCCCTAGAAGGCCGATCAGCAACACCAAAGTTCACCTAAAATTAGATTTTTCGCCAATAACTATGATTCATTTGCTGAAACGCAATTACAAGTTCTCTGAAAACACGAAAGGGGCTTTTTCTGTTATCTAAGAATCCAGGGATGAGAACGACAACGGCGTATGTAACAAACCCGCTAAATACTTCACAATCAATTACAGCTCAATGAAAGAAACGGAAAAAACAATTTCAGAATGTTGAATAAGTGTACGTCGTTTTCTGAATTTGATACGAGTCGGAAAGGTCTAAATCTTTCTGCTCAAGGTGTAGCGCTCTAGGAAAAGACAACAAATTCACAATTAGTAGACGTGACTTTTAAAAAAATTATTTGTTGGAAAGAAAAAATCGTAAATAATAATATGTCAGCTCACTTTTGACTTTCACCACTGCTGACGAGGCTGCATCCGCGACGAACAGTCCAGTATTACCTGAAGTTGACTCACCTGCAGGAGAAAGAGAAACATAATTATAGAATAGCTAAGAATGTGACAATGTGCGCTGCTAGGAACAAAAGTGACCATTAATCCAGGACTGAGTTTCTGCTCTCGCGAGCAGTTAAACAAGAGCTCTATAGGCCGTCAATTCATTGTGCTTAAACCAATCTCCACAATTTCGATAAAATTTTTGGTGTTGTTCACTGCTACTATAAAATATCCATTCGTTATTGTCAGATATCGGCGGGACGTTATTTAGTACAGCATTTTACGGCAATTTTCCCCTGGCTCGTCGTTCTTCACTCAATGATCAACATCGGACCACGGAGCGGTACCAACGCTAACAGTCGTTGTAAAGAAAGGAATTACCTGCTTCCCGAGACGACTGAAAAGGAAATATATAAAAGCTCCACACTTCTTCCAGCCACTTTTATCGTGAAACCCATTCTCTCTGCGACGGCCGAAAGTATGGTAAATCTGTAGAAAAATGCAAAACATTTCGTTGCGAATTCTCTCGGAACGAGTCAAGCGGAGTAACACTGTCAAAAAGTAATTCCTGTGCCGTAATACTACCTGACGCGACGAACAAAATGTAATGTGAAGGAAACCAGCGAACGGGGCGTTCTGTAGTGGGATGCCGGAACGCCAAAGTCTAAAGTCGTGGCCACACGGAATATCTCGCGCTCCTGGAAAGGTTGTGAAAGTGAAAACGCGGATCGCGCCTGCAGATCGGCAGTAAAAGTCCTTTGCGCAGCCGCCGACCGGCCGTAAAGAAGCGGGTTTACGGGCACTTCGCACCTCTGCGGGTAACAGAGCGAATACGACAGGCGCTTCTCATCGGCCAGCAAGGGTCAGGTGCTGCCGCTGCCGCAGCGCTTCGCGGCGGATCGCGGCGTCTTCCGCGGGCTCTCGCCAGCTGCGCGAAGGACTCAGGGGCGACTTTATATTGCATTCTCAAGTTCTCCCTTGACAGACGAGCACTTTCTGTGTAATTATACAGTTTGAACACTGATAAAACCGACAAACTGCAGAGACGGATTCCTGACTGGGAATGGAGGAAGAATCGCGTTGACGAATCAAAGTTTCTCCAAGCTCGTGCCGTGTCTATAGCCCACAGATGACGATTATGCAGACTGATGATGCCAGTTCTGTTCAAGGTTGCTTCTTCAGTAAAGAAGACTACTGACAGAATTCCCATAATTGTGATGGTCTGCTGCAAAAACCATCGACAAAGTCCTTCCCATAGAGGGAAATCCGCTGCTGATAATCCCTGCACTCGTTGCAAAAAAAATGTTCAAATGTGTGTGAAATCTTATGGGACTTAACTGCTAAGGTCATCAGTCCCTAAGCTTACACACTACTTAACCTAAATTATCCTAAGGACAAATACAAACACCCATGCCCGAGGGAGGACTCGAACCTCCGCCGGGACCAGCCGCGCCGTCCTTGACTGCAGCGCCTGAGACCGCTCGGCTAATCCCGCGCGGCCACTCGTTGCACATGATAGTGATAGTAGCGGTTGTTATGGAGAATACGCAGCATGCACACGATCGTACTTTGGCTTACACCATGTTGGCCGGTGTAGCGCCCCTTTTTTCTATCCCGACTTCCGTATCTTACATGAAAGTAGGAATGTTAATTTATCTATACATTGACTGGTATTGAGGGGTTTTGTTTTATCCCGGGTAGTTCTTAAATTAACCCCAGTGAGTCACTACACGTATTGTCTTCCCAGTTCTGAAGGAAAAAACCATAAGTAAATTAATTTCAATAGATTCTCATTCACTTGTTTTAGTTACTAGTCTGCAGTTTATTCTTGGTGAAAATCACGTAACCTAATTATTTGTGAACCTAAATCGAAGTAAAGATCAAGACGAATAGTCAGATTCAAATCAACACGTTATTTTATTTAACGATAATTATTAATAAATCAGTTCATTCACACGATCGCATTCAAAGGGGTTCTTTGAATAAGTATCTAATCTGGAATCCCGTCAATATCAGAGATACTAAACAATGTTCTGTCACTTTCGATAAAAAGATTGTTCCCGTTTAATATCCATAAACTGTCACGAACTATGATTACTAGTCGCGTGAAGTAAAGCTTTTCCACTATCACAATACAAAGTTCGAATCTGTCCAAAAATCGTTAATTCCGTAAAATATTTAAATCTTCACACGAAATGACGTTAAAGTCAGAGAGATTATTGATCACCTCCCCGTTCCTCTAACAAGACAAAAGTTCTAATTCTGATCTGAAATTAATGCTTCCCAAAAAACAATCTCGTCGCGATTTATTCTTGCGCCCTGGTTTAATAAAGCTCCTATTGTTGCTTCCTAAAGCTGTACGTCCTAATTGACTTCGATCAGACTAGAGGATAGAGACTGAAGTATCATAATTGCATTGTATGTCTATTTATATTTTAGTAAACGCTATCTTTCGTGTTCAAGACCTACGTTCTGTGACTATAATATTGATTTTCTCATACATAAGAATAACTAATAATTTAACCATTTCTATCGTTTTTTCCCCCTCCCATGCTTCCAAAATTTATGATTAAAATTCTTTTCTTTTTCTATTATTTTTCTACTATAGATTTCCCTCTATTTGCCTCGTATTTCTATTTCGTAAATTACTACTTGTGGAGGGGCTTGGGGGCTAATTTGGGAGCTATTTTGGTTTATTAACACCGAGAGGCGTTGTAGGTGTTACACGGGCCACTTGCTTGGAGCTTGTACTAGGTTTCGTCTCAATATCCTGTAGAACACGGAACTCCGTCTCTGGCGTACGCACAGACCGCCGTCTCCCTGGAAGTTCGTCTGCCTGAAAGGGCCCATGATCAGGCAAACGCCCAAAAAGGGCTTGAAAAGTTGCGTGATGTGGCTGGCATATGTAAAGGTACTTGTTTTGGTATAGCCGTACTGCCTCTCGACCGTTTCCATGTGCTTGGTCGTACACAAACAGCATCTCGGATTGTTCGATTACCGGAACATTCTTCTGCTTAGAGTACCCTGCGTCAATCACACAGCCTGCAACACACAAGTAACACACGGCACGTGGTCAGAGGCACTGTCATTCGTCGGCGCCATCTATTGTGGCAATGCTGCATCTCCGGACACATGTTCATAGGACTTTTTTTCCGCCATTTTCAGTCAGCAATCCGTTCTGCAGTTTGTCGGTTTTATTAGTGTTCACCCTGTATTTTTTTATAACGCTATCGTGCATTTCGTACTCTGGCTGGGGTACTGTCGGATTGAACTACTGCACAGAAACTTCCAGTACAGGATTACTCAGATACTTAGGGTCAAAATTATACAGATGATAGAGCCTCATAAAAGGAGTGCTTTGGGCTAAGAAACTAACAATCGGGTATTAATATTTAATACTATCATAACATAAACAACTTAAAGCACAATATTCTTATTATTACAGAACATACAACACCACCTTACGCACCACTCCCGCAGTGACTATGAAGACAGAATTAGACTATTTAAGGCACGTATAAAGATTTCTGAGCAAGCATTCTCCATATAATCCATATGCGAATGAAACGAGAGGAAATGCTAAAAATCTATACAGTGGGAAGTTTCGTCTGCCATGCACTTCACAGCAGTTTGCCGTGTGTGTGGGTGTCTTTTTTTTTTTACATTTGTGCTGAATTGCTACCAGCTGGGTGGATGGACTTCCTGTGTGGCGAGGGGAAGGGTAATTGTTCACTTTATGTGCACTTGATGAGGAATGTAGGCTCTGGGTCTTTTAGGCCTTATGTTGTGTTGGTTTTTCTGGTCTGATGTTATTGGGGAACTTCTACGATGGCCCTTGGCACTCTGACCCAGTGTTAGGGCTATTGATCCTGTGTGCTTGTGATGTCTAGATGTAGGTCTGCCAAGCTGGTTGTCACTCACGCTGGTTGTCACTCACTCATAGAATCCTATGGTTGTTCTACGTGAGGGGCAACCAGTCTATCAGGCCAGAGAGGATCTTTGCTCGGTACAGTTTGAGTTGCATGTGCTTGCATTTTGGAGCTGACTAACAAAGGGTGTAACTGGTGAATTAGGTGCAAGATTTTCACCCTCTCATCCTAGATGTGATGTTTAAACAAAATCTTGCTGTCCAAGATGACTCCCAGATATCTGAAGTGGCCTCTCCACGTAATAGCCGTGTCGTGTAGTGTTACTTGACTCCTAGATCCGGTCGATGGCATGTGAACATAAGTGCTCGAGTTTTGTCTGCGTTGCGAGTGACAGCATTAGCCTTCGCCCAGTCTTCTGTTAACGCAAGTTGGCATTGAAGGTGCCTAACAACAGTGACTACTCGTCGGCTACCAGTAAACAGACCGGTGTCAACAGCAAACTGGCCGAGGACAGCGTACGGCAGCATCGGTAAATCACTGACGTAAATGACGGACACTGCCGGAGACAATAGAGATCCCTGCGGGATACCGTGTGTAAAGATAAAATCTGATTGGTCAGACTGCGTCACATTCAGTTTCAAACAAAGTACTCCAAAACGCGCCACTTCGATCCCCCTGCTGGGATCGCCTTCAGGAGTCTTCTTATGTCTCCGCGTGGTTCAACACTTTCGAAAATCAGTTTCGCGTCTACTTACAAAAGGCTAATTCCTGAGCCTTTTCGAATAAGTAGAGTTATTGGGTAAAACACTTACGACCAACGTTAACTATGACTCTTCCATATATTGGGTCTTCAGATGGAGCTCAATTTATAATGTTAGCAAAAGAAACGAGGATCCTTCCTCTCATTCTGTAGCGTTACCATTTGTTAGTAGAATAACCAGGCGCGTGCGCAAAATCCATCGAAAAGATGTAACAGCGATTACATTTTTCGTCAGCACAAATGACTTTTTCAACCTACAACTGATGTGGTTGATCGCCATCACACTGCAATAGTTTATGAAATGACGCGTAGCTGACGCAAAGTATATACACAGCTATTCATAAGTACCTTTGGGGTTTCAGATGGCGACTGCACGAAAACTACAAAACGTATAGAGACAAGACACATATCAATGGACAGAACGCCCTTCAACGTCTAGCTTCGTAATACGCACCGTGCCGTAGTTGCAGAGAGCACCTCTGGGTGGGGAAGGGCAAGCACTTCCTGATCTTGCATCAAATTAGTTTGCACCAGATAGGCAACCCAACCACCAGATTTCCAAGGCGGGCTGCTGTCGTTGCGCCTTCCCGGGCAGGAGCAACAGTAACAGCGATTTCAATGCCTTGCAAGCAAATATTGAAATTTGCCATGTCCAAACGTTGCCCATACTGAATACGTGTGGTGTGAGGTAAAAACTCGCACAAATGCTCTATCCCAGGCTTCCCACTGGTGTTCCGCGGGAAGTTATTAACTGCTCCGCGAAAAACTGTTGATAAAATGTCCTTTTTTTCGACCTCTTGACGATACCATTTTTTTTTTTTTTACGAATCTTGTTATGATTTCTGTGTTACTATTTTTGATTTAAAACTGAAGTACTCACCGAATAAATTTTTTTCCTCATTTTTTAAATGTTATTATCTTCAAAACAAAGTGTTACTTCGAAGTATCTGCATTCTCAAAGTGTTCCTCAGAAGAAAATTTTGGACACCCATACTCTATCCACTGATGTATGTCTATTTGCTATGCATCTTGTAGCTTTCGTGGAGTATTCTTCTGAAACTACAGAACGCAGTGATGATCGTGAATGCCACACACGCTTAATGTAAAGTGTGAAATACCAGACCAGGAAGAGCGAGCCCGGTATATATATCAATAACGTAGGATGTGACTACATAGCATGGCACCCAAGGAACATTATCAGGAAGTCATTTCGACGACAGAAAGGCATATATGTAGTGTGGAAAAATACAAAAGGTGTTGTCGAAGGAAAATTCTCAGAAAATGCGATAAAGACTTGTTACCTGGAAAATTTACTTCAAAACATAAGAAATTATTTGCTCCACATCAAATTTGGAGCCATCCCTCAGCCATCAATTTCAAATATATTGGAGACGTTATACTGCTTATATGAGTATATAATGACGACTTACAAAGGCCTAAGCCGACCGATACTGGCCAAACGGTTCTAGGCGCTTCAGTCTGGAACTCTGCGGCCGCTACGGTCGCAGGTTCGAATCCTGCCTCGGCCATGGATGTGTGTGGTGTCCTCAGGTTAGTTAGGTTTAAGTAGTTCTGAGTTCTAGGGGACTGATGACCTCAGATGTTAAGTCCCATAGAGCTCAGAGCCATACAAAGGCCTAAAGACAAGCGTTAGATAAACAGAATAAAAAATAGTAATTTGTAACTTGGAGCTGTGAAATTACAACATAATGTTCTTGCCAAAAACACATAGAAGGCGCAAGATGATGAGAACAGATAAAGAAAGATCAATATATTAGTTTCACTGAAAGGAAATGAATGTTCAAATGGTTCAAATGGCTCTGAGCCCTATGGGACTTAATATCTTAGGTCATCAGTCCCCTAGAACTTAGAACTACTTAATCCTAACTAACCTAAGGACATCACACACATCCATGCCCGAGGCAGGATTCGAACCTGCGACAGCAGCAGTCCCGCGGTTCCGGACTGCAGCGCCTAGAACCGCACGGCGACACCGGCCGGCGGAAATGAATGTAGTCAATGTAGACGGAACTATTGAAGATCCAATGACATGGAATACATTCATAAAGGCTGAACATGCAGTGACTAATGAAAATTTGTGTCAGACCAGCATTCGATCCCGATCTTCTAATACTGGCGAGAAACAGCTTCAAGCATTACACCATCCTAACACCCCTACATGTCTGACTCAAAGAATCAGTGTCACGAATTATTCCCCCTATTACATACATCTAAATACTGCAAGTGTAGTTTCCCCATCGGAATGCATCTTTTTTGGTTTCATATTCATTGAACCAATTCACTTCAGTTAATCTAATTCAATCCTCAGATACACTTTGGGCGATGTAAGCCGTTGGCCTAACCTAATCAGTTACCCAGTGGTCCTGTTAGCACATACGCAGTGGAAGAGAGTCTCTGTAGTGTTCGGAAACCATAGGTCACCATCAGTGACAATAAAAGTTTGAGTGAGGCCTCGATGCGTCCTTTGGTAGGCTGCTGGCTAAGGCAACTGTTCGCGATAAGTTGGAGATTTGGATTCCAGTCCTGTGCAGCAACAATTTTCATTTGCCACGACATACTGGGGTGATATTCAGATGAGAACATCTTTGTTTTTTTATAGTAAGGGGCCACCCTGTTTTAACGCTTTGCTTAGATTGTGGTAAAATAGTTTGTACACACTTAATGAACGATAACAAATATTTACGCACTGGAAGGTGCAGATACTACTGAGAAACTTTTTTTCGCTTGTCTTGTGATAAATGCGGTACTGATCAATTTCTTCTGGGTGATCCCCATGGCCTCAACAGATTTTGAGGAGGAAATTATTCCACCAGGCTGCGTGTTAAATTATTTTCGTTGCACTACTAGTCTTGGGCACTGCCCATTCTTAAGTGCTTCTACAAAAACATAAAAACACACCATAACAAATGAAGGGAGCTAAAACGTTACACAAACATAGTAATTACCTACAGTAATAGATTTTTATACATCGTCACAGAATCACATTACTGTTACTATAGATAATTACTAAGTTTGTGTAACACCACATCACTGTAGTTGTACGTCTTTCATATTTTAACCCACTTCTTTTATTATGGGGTATTATATTTTTCAAGTGAACTCGAGAATAGACATTTCACGAAAGTAGTAACGACAATAAAATAATTTAAAAGACATCCTGGTGGAATAATGTCCTTGCTCAAGACACTGCTTCATGAAAACTGTGTCGCACTGTTTCTATAGATGTGTTACCAGCCACTTTACACTCATTTGCATTCCGTTCATCCAGTAAAATAAGTGTAATTTATCCATATTTTCCTTTCTGTTTATAATTTTGGGAGATTCAGCTCGTGGATCATCTTAAAGAAAAGGTCACGCTATCATTTAAAAAAATCATAATTTCGAAATTATTACAGACTGACAATCGCGGCTTCATGTTGAATGTTTGGAGTTTCTCTTTTGTCGTTTGTTGCAGATTTTACTTGAAGTGCATCAAATTAGCGACAGACCAGGAGAAGGCGCAATGTGACATCTGGTACGCAGAACTCAGATCTGTGACAACACTACCCACGCCATTATGGGAGGGCACGACCGGAAAAACAACCACAGTGAGGTGGTTAAAACACTTTAAAGAGATGGACAGTGTCAAGTAAATTCCTTAAATGGACGTCAACCAGTGTCTACATCACGCGTTGACAGTGAGCAAGCTGCATTTCAACGCAGTCCCCAGACGGTAATTCATCGTGCATCACACGAAATGCAGGAAGCAACTGTCTATAAAGTATTACATAAGTGGTTACTCCTTTTTGCGTACAAAGTGCAAATGGTCCAAGCACTGCATGCAAAAGATGGTCCTCTGCGGTATGCAGTCGCATTTTCCTCAGAAGCTGACAATGACTACCTAAAAAAGCGCCCCTTTTTTATATAGATGAAGCCACTTTCCACATTTCTGGACATGTGCATCGCCACAGCGATAGGATTGGGGCTCCTCAGACCCATAGCCCGAAGCTTATTGCTTGATGTAGCGTAATGCACGATAGGCTGATAGAGTTTTCTTCGCAAAAAAACCATAAAGCGATATTTTTATCTGGAAATACTCGAATAATTCCTGGTACCGCATACCGAAGAGCAGGGGCCGTCCATCATCTTCCAGCATATTGGTGCATCCCCGCGCTGGACTTTGAATGTGCGGAATGTGCCGAATGACACATTTCCTGAGAGAAATATGGGTCGTGATGATCCCACCGCATGGACCCTGCGCTCTCCCAATATCGCACCATTGGACTTCTTTTTGTGTGGGGTTACGTCAAGGATCACGCGTACGCAACACCACTCAACTAACTTTCGTGCACGAATCAGTAAAGCAATCAGAACTGTTGATGCTGCAGTGCTGACCTGCACGTGGGCACAACTCCAATTTCGTCTTGTCCTACGAGCGACGAGTGGAGCAAACAATGAAAATCCGACATAACAGAAAAGAAGATAGTTTGAGGACTACTGAACGTTCTGCAACAAATCACGATGCTTTGTCTCTAATAGTTTCCAAATCAAAATTTTTTGAAATTACAGCGGGACTTTAACGACATCCTGTATAGCAGCTTGAATGGTCGTAATTTTCACTTCCTGTAAATGAATTTCTGCAAGCGATAAATTATCTAAATCAATTAATTTCATTACTGCACTTTATCAGTTTCAACGAGACTCACATAATACTACGACTTAAGGAATCCGTAAGTAAAAAATTTACTACCTAATACTGAAACTTTATTTGCTGTATTAAGCAATATACACCAAAAAATAAAAACTCCCTTGACTTTAACGCTGTCTCCGTGACCTCTAAATGAAGCAGTAATTTCGTAGAAGACTCGCTGCAGCGAGCTAAATACTGAAGACTGACAGGCATCGAGGTGATCGTGTGCGGTCAGTGTGACGCTGGAGCAGCGACCAGCTCTGCGGCCTTGACCCGGTCTGCAGGCAGAGCGCCGTGCAGCGCTGTATGTTGTTTTGTGACATTTGCGGCGCCATCGCCAGGCCAATCCGCTCTCCTTGACTCCACGTCAGGCGCGAACAATGCGCAGCTAGCGGCCTGCACCCATTAGCGGTCGCGGTGCCAATTAAAACGTCGCCGCCATCTGCAGCCAGCACCTCGTGTCAGGGACGCTTTTGTCGTAATTATCTGGCGCAGCCGCTGCTATGTGTGACAGGCTAAAGGTAAATGAATAATCAAGAACTGCCACCCGGAAATGGATCGCCAAAGAGCAATCTGCGCCCACTGCAGTATTTATCATTAATTACATAACTTCGTCTGAGAGGAAGTACTTCTGGAATGGAATCAGAGTAGAGAGTAAACGTGATGGCTGAAAGCACAACTGCGACAGACAGTGTTTTTAGTACAGAAATTGACTTATTTTTGTGATGTAGTCCTCTTGTAGGGCATCATATGTTCGTGAATATTTTTCCAATGACACGATTTCATTCTCGAAATGTGGTGGTGGAAGGTGTGTAAAACACCACGTTACCGTACGTCTAACCTCTTCTCTGAACATAAAATGTTATCGTACCACTCGGGATACACGGGATAATTGGAAAACAGAGACCAATCTGATAAATTCTGTAGGTGTTGCAACAATTCACATCCAAATCCTTCAGTTTACGCATCGATGTGGTACAGAAGATTTGGTTTGTGTTCGTCAGTTATTATTCTACCCTTTGCAAGAACACTATTATAATAATCTCTTTTCCATCTCAGTTTAAAACTGGTCATAATATTTCTGGAAAGTGAGATCCATCACCTGTTTTGGTGCAGGGCCGTAAGTTTCGAGCCCTTTCTTCCTTGATGCGATATTGTGAACACACACTTGATCTATGGAAATTAATCGGCAAAATAGCCCAAAAATTATTTAGAAATTCGTATTCACGTTTCCTTTGGCGTATCTTTTATTAAAAGCGATATTATCTTTACTGTTAGTGGTTAACGTAAAATGTACCAATCTCTTTTTCCATTGGACATATACCTACAGTTATTTTTTTAACAGCCTGTACTATATAGTGTACTGTCTTCTATGTTTTTGTCTGTCGTTACAGTTTTGCGATGAACTTCATAGGGATCTTTTGAAAGAGAAGTACGGACGCATTTCATTGCAATTAAGCATTTTGTTAACTGTTAAAAATGAGGCATGCTGGTTTTAAACGTTTACCAACTTGGACAAATTTCTGTTTGTGGAAAACCACCTAAAACAATAATTTTCATGACATCACATCACATTGAAATTTGTCTTAATGCTTTCCACAAAAAGCTTCATCGACATTAGGGCCATTTTTGCGGCAAACCGAGAAAGTTTATCTTTTCCCTCGAGATAAAGTTACGGTTTTGTCCAGAATTTAGCTGAAAGTTTTACATTTATACGCAGGCAGTCACGTGTCAACTTTAGACTTAATTTGGCTGTTTATATGGTTTTCTAGACTGAAGAGATTCACAAATTACACGTGGAAGTGGACGCACATAGTCTGAAATGCATCGTGCAATTACATTTATAATACACGAGTCATACTCGAGAACAGTATCTGCAACATGGGAAAAAAATCAAAATATACATTTTAATTAAGATTAATACATCACAATGGCTTTGCCATAAAATGTTAATAATATTACAGCATTAATATAAATTATAATATGACCAGAATCTTCAGCTTAATCAATCGCAGTGAAAATGCCTGCAATGGAATATGAATTTGGCAGCGAAAAAACATACATTCCCTTTTAAACTCCACACTATTACCCACAAGGTATCTTGTACGCTGTGGAAGATTGCTGACTAAAAGTCTGATTATGGGTCTGTACTTCTGTTAAACCCTAAAAAACTTTCAATACATTGTTTAGAAATAAAATACCGAGTGTCCCTTTCAAACCTCGCACATTTCAAAGGACCAGGAAAAAGAAAACTACAGTAGACATGATAATGAAATTACACCATGCACTAGGGTATCTCAAAGAATCTATTTAATAATCATCAGCACGACCCCACATGAAGTGTTGCAACCGCATCAATGATACGATGACTTAACATAGGAATACCGTCCACTTTGGTCGCACATACGCGGTTCTTGATAATGGAATGTAGTCAAATTAAATCGGGTGATGCTGAGGGGATTAGATTAGGAAATGAAACACTTAATGTAGTAAAGGAGTTTTGCTATTTAGGGAGTAAAATAACTGATGATGGTCGAAGTAGAGAGGATATAAAATGTAGACTGGCAATGGCAAGGAAATCGTTTCTGAAGAAGAGAAATTTGTTAACATCGAGTATAGATTTAAGTGTCAGGAAGTCGTTTCTGAAACTATTTGTATGGAGTGTAGCCATGTATGGAAGTGAAACATGGACGATAACCAGTTTGGACAAGAAGAGAATAGAAGCTTTCGAAATGTGGTGCTACAGAAGAATGCTGAAGATAAGGTGGGTAGATCACGTAACTAATGAGGAGGTATTGAATAGGATTGGGGAGAAGAGGAGTTTGTGGCACAACTTGACTAGAAGAAGGGATCGGTTGGTAGGACATGTTCTGAGGCATCAAGGGATCACCAATTTAGTATTGGAGGGCAGCGTGGAGGGTAAAAATTATAGAGGGAGACCAAGAGATCAATAAACTAAGCAGATTCAGAAGGATGCAGGCTGCAGTAGGTACTGGGAGATGAAGAAGCTTGCACAGGACAGAGTAGCACGGAGAGCTGCATCAAACCAGTCTCAGGACTGAAGCTTGTTCTCAACAGATAAGTAAGATTCTCAGCCACCTGTGTAATAGCTCTCTGGACCAGGGCATTTTCCCTGATATACTGAAATATGCTATTGTTATACCTTTGCATAAAAAGGGGGATAGATCTGATGTCAACAATTACCGTCCAATCTCCCTTCTAACAGCTTTATCCAAAATTTTTGAGAAAGTAATGTATTCAAGAGTAGCTTCACATATCTGTAAAAATGAAGTACTAACAAAATGTCAGTTTGGTTTCCAGAAAGGTTTTTCAACAGAAAATGCTATATATGCTTTCACCAGTCAAATTTTGAATGATCTGAATAAACGAACACCACCCATTGGAATTTTTTGTGATCTCTCAAAGGCTTTTGATTGTGTAAATCATGAAATTCTGCTAGACAAGCTCAAGTATTGTGGCATGAGTGGGACGGTGCACAAATGGTTTAATTCGTACCTAACTGGAAGAGTGCAGAAAGTTGAAATAAGTAGTTCTCGTAACATGCAAAAATCGGCACATTCCTCAAACTGGGGAACTATCAAGAATGGGGTTCCACAAGGGTCAGTCTTGGGTCCTTTGTTGTTCTTATTATATATTAATGACTTACCATTCTATATTCATGAAGAGGCAAAGTTAGTTCTCTTTGCTGATGATACAAGTATAGTAATCACACCTGAGAAACAAGAATTAACTGATGAAATTGTCAATACTGTCTTTCAGAAAATTACTAAGTGGTTCCTTGTAAACGGACTCTCACTGAATTTTGATAAGACACAGTACATACAGTTCCGCACAGTGAATGGTATGACGCCATTAGTAAATATAGACCTTAATCAGAAGCATATAGCTAAGGTAGAATATTCCAAATTTTTAGGTATGTCCATTGATGAGAGATTAAATTGGAAGAAACACATTGATGATCTGCTGAAACGTTTGAGTTCAACTACTTATGCAATAAGGGTCATTGCAAATTTTGGTGATAAACATCTTAGTAAATTAGCTTACTACGCCTATTTTCACTCATTGCTTTCATATGGCATCATATTTTGGGGTAATTCATCACTGAGGAATAAAGTATTTATTGCACAAAAGCGTGTAATCAGAATAATAGCTGGAGTCCACCCAAGATCATCCTGCAGACATTTATTTAAGGATCTAGGGATATTCACAGTAGCTTCTCAGTATATATACTCTCTTATGAAATTTGTTATTAACAACCAAACCCAATTCAAAAGTAATAGCAGTGTGCATAACTACAATACTAGGAGAAAGGACGATCTTCACTATGCAAGATTAAATCTAACTTTGGCACAGAAAGGGGTGAATTATACTGGCACTAAAGTCTTTGGTCACTTACCAAATAGTATCAAAAGTCTGACAGATAACCAACAAGTATTTAAGAAGAAATTAAAAGAATTTCTGAATGACAACTCCTTCTACTCCATAGAGGAATTTTTAGATATAAATTAAGAAAAAAAAGAAAAAAAAGAAAACAAAAATATAAAAACAAAATTTAAAAAAATAAAAATAAAAATAAAAAATAAAGAAAAACAAAAAAACACAAAAAATAAAGTTGTTATATTAACTTAAGTATGTTGTTAAATTATCCTAATTATGTCATGTATTGGAAAATTCCACTCGTTCCACATCATTACGAAATATCGTATTCATGATCCATGGAACTAGTATTAATCTAATCTAATCTAATCTGAAGACCACAACAACAACAACGCGCTTCTTCACGAACCCTCACAAGAAAAAGTCCAGTGAGGTAATGTCGGGGGATCACGGTGCCAAGGCACTGTCCTCCACGTCCGATCCAACGATTAGCAAATTTCGTATTCAGGAATTTGCGAACAGTCCTTGACCAATGCGGCCGAACTACATCTTATTGAAAGATGATTTTGGGTTACAAATCTTGTATCTGTGGCTATACAAACAGCTCCAGTATGTCCACATACACTGACCCACTCACTGTGTTCTCTGCAAAGAAGAATAATGCAACAATCCTGCCACGCATTAGCCCACACCAAACATTCAGTTTAGGGCTACCATATTCAATAATAACGTGCGTTTGTTGCGAACGGCAAATTCTAAGATTATGTCGATTAACCGTTCCTTGTACATGAAAGGTTGCCTTATCTGGGAATCAGCATGTTACCAGGAAGCTGGGATTCATGTCAATACGCTGCAGCATATCCGCAGCAAATTGTTGTCGGTACGGTTTGTCGCTTGGCAATATATGTAGCAGAATCCAGAAGCTACAGTAAGTAAGCATACAAACTAAGACACTGGTGAGCTCTACGATGCCATGTTGCTCTGGTTACGTTAAGTTGCCTAGATGGCTGCCGAGAAACGCTTATCTGACATCCTCAGGCCGTCCGGAGTAGCCGAGCGGTTCTAGGCGGTTCAGTCTGGAACTGCGCGACCGCTACGGGCGCAGGTTCGAATCCTGCATCGGGCATAGATGTGTGTGATGTCCTTAGGTTAGTTAGGTTTAAGTAGTTCTAAGTTCTAGGGGACTGATGACCTCAGAAGATAAGTCCCATAGTGCTCAGAGCCATTTTTTTGACATCCTCCACCGCCTCTTCCGAAACACTACGAGGTGCACCTCCAGAACGTTTCAGAACACTTCCATTTGCCAGAAACTTACGATACCTTTCCTTAATTGTTTTCGCATCAAGTTGATCGCATCCATAAAACCTACGATAGTTTCTTTGCATAGTAATCGGCTATTTTGTTTCTGCAAACCATACTACTGCTTGCTGTGGAGTCGCCATTTTCACTTCATGCGACCATACTGCACTCTGGCGACAACAGTTGGTACATCTGACATTGGAATATGAATTCTTTGAGTTGGTGCATTTTCATTAGCATGTCTACAGTAGTTTCTTTTGCTGGAGCTTCGAAACGTGGGAGATTTAAAACGAAAACTCAAACTGGAGATTTTAAGGTTGTCTTCCTGCAGCCACATTTCACTGTGGACTCCCGCCGCCCCGACCTGTCTCGACGCTCGCAGACGGCGTTCCCAGCAGCGCTGGCGACTGTGCGATTTTTGCGGCCGGTCGCGGTGATGTCAGCCGGGACACGGCGCATTGTTTGAACAGGTCGCCGCCAAGGCCACGGCGCTTTGCTCTGCTCTGTATGCCGGCCGCGTCGCGCGGCGCGGCCGGTCGGCCCCTGCAGGCGACGTGAGGCCGCAACCCGCGCAACACCCGCCTGCCCTAGACACCGCTGCCCAGTGAACTGTCACAGAGGCAGGGAGGAACGTTTCATCTCCCTTAGGGGAATTTTAAGTGGTCGTGTTGTATTTTGTTACGTGTCCTGCCTTTATTCACGTATGACTGGCTGTTCCTTTTGTACTGGTTGCGCCCCTGAGAGGTGGCAGGGCGTTGGCACTTTACGGCGTGCGTATGTTTTGCGTGCCTAGAGCAGGGTCATCTGCTCTCAGAGGTGTGCACATTCCACTTTAAACCTGCCGGTGCTTGCCTGTTAGCCAGGCAGGCAAGATGCCGCACGTTATCAGCAGAACGGACAGACTGCTTTATGCCCATCCAAGACAAGCTATGCCCAACCCAAGAAGGCTAAAGGAGTCTTACTTGCCCCCTCGTCTTCCCACTGTGTTAAGCTATGAAGCTGTTTATTCTGTACGCTTTCATTGCAGTGTTGTGAGAAGGGTTAGGAAGTTGATTAATATACGAAAGCATCACAAGACGAGGCTCAATGAAACATATGTTCCTTTCGGGTCATCCTAGGCTAGGGATTTTATTTGTCCTTTTTTTCCTTTTCAGCGTATTTCGGGCTTACTTATTTATTTCTCTTATCTTCCTTTTCACTTCTCTGAAACTTCACTCTCTGGCTATTCTCAGATCGAACCGTCATCAGGACACCTCTAATACGTGTTTTCTGTAGTAATCAGAACCATCTCTGAAAGTCGAAATCCTTTACACCTAACAACCTGAAGACGTCTTGTTGTATTGCAACGCCAACTAAAGTAACGTTTTGGAAGTCTAGTTCCTGCAACATTAGTCTGTTCCAGCCAAATATGACTCCAGTTGCACCAGTTTTAATTACTTTTCCCAGGATGTGTACAGCTGGTTCACAGAATCCATTTTAAGCAGCCAAAATCGTTCATTTTAAATTCCCCAAACGCATTTAAGCAAACACGAACTTCGTGTTTCATATTATGTTAATCTAAAAAGTGCATGTCTTCCCATTACGTTCCGTAACATCAGAATTTCGTTTTTAATAATGGCCGAGCGAAAAGTGCCAGTTGGCTATAAATAATAAAAAAAGCTGCGAGGTTCTCCACATGAGTACTAAGAAGCCCGATAAAATTAGATTGTGTGATAAATCACACAAATTTAGAAGTCTTCAGTTCAAACAAATACCTATGGATTCGGATTGCGAACAATTTAAATTTGATCCACCGCACAGAAAATGTTGTGGACAAGGCGAACCAAAGACAACATTTTATTGGCAGAAACTTAGAAGTTGCAATAAGTCTACTAAAGAGAGTGCGAATGTTACATTTGCCCGTCCTCTTCTGGAGTAATGCTGCGCGCTATGTGATCCTTACCATGTAGGCTCGATGGAGGACATCGAAAAATTTCAAAGAAGGGCAGGTCGTTTTGTCTTATTTGGAAATAGGGGAGGCATATATGATACGCGAGTAAGGGTGGCAATCATTACAACAAAGCCTTTTTTTCGTTGCAGCGAGCTCTTTAAACGAAATTTAAATCACTAACTTTCCCCTCTAAATTCGAAAATATTTTGTTGATTCCCGGGTACATAGGGAAAAATTACCGTTTTCAAAAATGACGAGAATCAGAGCTCGCATGGGAAGGTATGTGCGTTCATCTTTGTCGACGTACTATTCAAGAATTGGATGGACGAGACACAGTCTGAAGCGCTTATAGGTGAACTGCGGAGTAGTCTGGAAAATGTAAAAAGTGCTCTTCCATTTGATGTTCGAAATGACGATTCATTCTTTGGCATGAGACTGTATGCTATAATATCCAGGCAATTACCTAAAAGATCTTAGAAAAATATAATTTGATAAAGTATCATTTGTTACTTTACCGTGTTACCGCGTCAGTTGAATTAGGTCCGCGTGGGGATATGAGGATAGCATTACGTAGAGTTCAAATGAAAATTTTCGGATATTATGTTGTAATAAAACTCTGTTTATTTTTACAGCTTATCGTCATTGGATATTAATCAAACAGTGGTGAAGGTTTACAAAATGTTTGGTCTCGATTTCTAACAGTTAAGAAATGGACAACTGAATTCAAACTTGGACATACTTCGGTCACAGGTAATTCACATGAAAGATGTTTCAAACTACAGACACCCATGAAAACATCATGAGGTGCACAATATGGTATTATACAGTCGATAATACAAGATGCGAAACGATTTCACGTTTCTAAGAAAAATAATGGCTGTGAGAAGAGATGAAAAACGAGAAAAAGAGAGGTGATAACTAAGATGGGTTGTGGAGGAGAGGGCCACTGTAAAAGACGACAGATCCTAACTCTAAACTTTGTTATAAAATGGCAGCGTGCGATTACGGAATAGCTCATAGACGATGATGAGATATGGAACTGTACTTTCTGCCCCAGAGAGAAAAAGAAGGTAGCAACTTATTTTATTGTTGATGACAATATTGATATCAGGCTTCCCAACGGCATGAAAATCGGCACCCTTGCAGAGTATGAGAATAAAGTCTTTTCTCGTAATGACTCTTCTTGAGACATCGGACCACGGACACACATTGTAGACTTGAAGACTGGCAGACTGATGACCTCATTGTTTAGCCCTTAGGCCCCAGCCAACCAACCTTGAAAGATAGACAATGACAACAGAGACATTGGTTGTTTATTAGTATATTAAAATAGATACTAAAAATTCACACATGGAAGCATACGTGGCTGCACGCTCATTCATAGCCCTTCCACAGTGATGTCGCCATCTTCTCTCAACTGTGTCTATCGATTTGTCGTCTGCCGAATGAGCCGCGAGCAATAAGGATTACTCTTTACTCGAATTCTTGCCAAACACTTTTAGTTTTCCTCGTTGAGCAAAGCATCTTGTAATGTTATGTGAGCCTCACTGCCCCCTTTTTTTAACTAATTTGTGTCTGATTTTACTCTGAGAAGCTCAGTAATGAATGTAAATACCGTAAATGTAAATCTGATTCAAAAAGTACTTTAAGTGACGTGAAGTGAAGCTGGACACCAACAAACTCTTTGGCGCGCAATCCCCGCAACGATAGTAGTTGTGAATCTTTCAGTATGGACTCTAAAAAAAAGAAAAAGAAAGACAGTTGATTTATTAAAAGAAAAGAGAACTGTTAATCTGTATCTTGTGGAAAGAGGACGTTTTGCTAGGCCGTCGCTCAGAACGTACTGTTACATTTAATGAAAATTGATATTTTAGTGATAAAACCGAGTAAAGTATGGTTAAGAGTTGCCAAACATTTATGTATACAAATTCTCTGGAGTGAAGAATAGAAATATCTTGTTTTAGGAAAAGGAGGTGAACTTCATTGTCGTCGCCGTCTATCAATCGACATAATTGTAGGTGTAGAAAGTTCACTAAAATACAGGAAAAGAAATGCATTCTCTATAGTTTTCATTCAATAAGTAACAACCTCTCATAATTTCTGAATTACAGTAATTGGATTATGTTCTTGTACAATAGTATGGTGCTGAACTCACCTGACCAACTTTGATGTAGCAGTACGTGTAGTTTGAAGGAAGTTTGTGTGCCAAGCAATCTCCTTTTCTCACGAAAAACAGACTGCTGTTTGATCTTATTTACTTACGACAGTGGTCTCTTAGGTACGAAAAGCTACGAAAACTTGGGCTAAAGTAACTAACAGAGTCGTATTTTAAACCTTAAAGAACAATAACTTACTCCAAATTGTAATACGTCACCAACTGGTGCAGAAGCTGATTATTCAAGGAGGCAGCAACGAGAATTCAGGTACCAGTTACGACTTAAAGTAAAAATCTCAAACAAAAATCTCTCTCTCTCTCCAAACACATACATAAATATTCATATTATTAAGATACAATTTTTTAATGTCTCATACCGCTTTTGTTCAGTCTTGTAATGTCACTACAGCAAAGGCTCTTAGTGTGAGATGGCTGACTACGGATATTTTTCTTTAGAAGATTCCACATCAGTTCTATGGGGCACGGGTCTGTGTGGTTCAGAAGCAGTCAGAGAGGGACAAAACTGTTTTGTTAATAGAATGACAGGACAATGTTGGAGCTCCTTAGCGAATTAGATCTGGCTCACAATTTACGGCCAGCCAGAGCTAGTATTGACGTTTGGCGACTTGGAAGGTTGTTACGTGGAAAAAGACTACACATTTTGGAAGTAGCTTTGAGATATCAAGTTTGGTTATCAAGTATCTACTCTAAAGAATAAGAAGCAAAGGGCACACAGTAAACAGATCCAAAACTAGCAAGGAAACTTTCTTTTTTTCTATCCAAACAACAAGCATGCACAACTTTTTTCCTACAGTACTACTTGCACACTATCTCTTCGCCTAGATTTATTCACAGACTAATGTACTGCACATGACTCCACTTTTCGTCTTACCGTCACTGTTCACTTTTATTTTGGTGCTTCATTTTTTTCGTAAAAATTTCTCAGAAACAATTTCTTGTTGTTCACACATTACGAATGGTTCATTCTGGCACAATTTAAAACCGACTCCCACAGATGCAAATTTTTTTCTCAAAGTTTCCTTGCTAGTTTTGGATCTAGTTTCTGCACGACAAAAGCCGTGAAGTTGTTTCCTCGACTGTAAATAATATTACCGAAATTGATGCCTAATAACACAGTTATCCGTATTGTCAACGTTTACTATGTGCCCTTTGCTTCTTATTCTTTAGAGTAGATACTTGATAACCAAACAATTCGAAATCGCGTCTCTCCTACCAAAATTTGCACTCCACTGACGTGGTCTACTTTTCTTGCACGTTCGTCGCTTTCTCCGTCGAAACTGTCAATCCTTTCTCCTCCTCATGGCCACTACATTTAATGGCGTCAACAGTAAGCCGTCGCTCCTGCACACGAAGACACTTTCCGCGGATCTTCCAGTGATTGCACTGCAAAATAACAATGTTCTCTGTTTTGAATAACATGACTGTACCTAGCCACGTCTACACACTAGTTCACACTACGACCAGGTCTACGATTCGCTTTGCAGAGTGATGCCGTATGTGAACGGCAGCACGTGGTTGCCGTGCTGCACTTTTTCTTGAGTAGGCTAATCACAGTTTTTTTCCGTTTTTCCACATAAATAAATTTTGTAAAACTCATAGATTTTTTTTCGTTTCGTCTAAGCAACTATAGACACAACTGTGGCATTGTGAGTGAGAATTTATGATGAAATTAGTGTAAGAGAATAAGTTTGGAATAGTGCCATGCTATTTTTTCACTTGTTTCACTTTGCCGTAACTGTCCACTCCACAGTGGAGTAACGTACTAGAGTATGGTAACAGTATACCAACTGCAACTATAATATGTGCTAGAAATTTACTATTTCTTATGCTGTTTTTGTTTGTATTTCTTGTCCTGGATTCTAGTGCCCTTTCCTAATTTTCCCATTGGTTCCTTTCGTTAATATTGATTAGAAGGAGGAAGGATAAAGAAAGACCAGGATTTAACGACCTATCGACATCGAGGTCATTACAGACGTAGCACGAGATCGGACTGTATCAACGATGGGAAAGGAAATCGACTATTTCCTTTCACAGAACAAACCCGGTATTTGCATGGAGAAATTTATGGAACTCA
The DNA here is from genome assembly GCF_023864345.2 of Schistocerca serialis cubense. Lineage (NCBI taxonomy): Eukaryota > Metazoa > Arthropoda > Insecta > Orthoptera > Acrididae > Schistocerca > Schistocerca serialis. The sequence goes on along the minus strand of NC_064645.1, from coordinate 437,099,154 downwards.
TGTAAAACCTGAATCTGGATGGCTCGACGCGGATTTGAACAGTCGTCCTCACGAATGGAAGCACAGTGTCCTAACCACTACGCCAACTCGTTCGGTTTCGTGAGAAGTACCCTCCGCCATGCACTATACAGGGACTTTCAGAGCGACTACAAATGTCTTCGGAAAAAATTTCAATAGCTGATTTCTTTAATTCTAATAAAATGTTCCCCTGCACTTTGAAACATTTACGCCAACTATCACGCCACGTAGTTCCTCATACAAGCACTGTGGTGTGTGTTTCACCATGTCCAGTAGAGTCTGACATCAGGCATTGCAGAAACCTCTGATTTAACACGACATCCACACTAAATACACTGCTACCCATAAAATCTGCAAAATTAGGATGGATAACAAATAACGAAATTTTACTTATGTGCGTATACAATATGGTAGGAAGGTTGTGTACAGGATGCGAACTTCATTGCACAGTGTTGTCACTCTAAAACGCACCCACGTACTCACGCTTGAATTACTCGTTTCGCAAACATCGGGATCCGTGTAGTTACTAGGAAACAGCAAAAAAGAAAGTGTGCTGTCACCTCGGAAAGGAACGACGACTCCAATGTGGCTGGGAATGGAGTGGAACTAAGCTTGGATGAACAATACAGGTAAGTCATTCCATGTTACTGAAACTCTACGCCAGAGCTCATCAACTGTAGTGTTAGACATACAAGTCAGTTAAGGAAGTGCATGGAAGCGAAGTCGAAACTGCTGCATGAAAAATGTCAAGAAATCGAAAAAGAAAGGATTGTCGGAAGGTCTGACTCAGCTTATAGAGAAATCAAAACAGCCTTGGATGAAATTAAAAGCAAGGTCGGTAATATTAAGAGTGCAACGGGAATTCCACTGTTAAATGCAGAGAAGAGAGCCGATATGTGGAAAGAATTCACTGTGGGCCACTATGAGGGGGAGGACTTAGCTGATGATGTGTTAGAAGAAGAAGCAAGGGTCAATAGGGAAGAGATAGGGGATACAGTATTAGATTCAGAATACAGAGAGCTTTGAAAGACTTAAAATGATATAGGTCGAAACGAATAGATTATATTCCGTCAGAATATTTGCTTTGGTGTGCAGAACGCAAGACAATGGCGATATACAATCAGACTTTCGGAAAAATATCATCCACACAATTCCGAAGATTGCAAATGCCGACAAGTGCGAAAATTATCGCACAGTCACGTTAACAGTTCCTGCATCCAAGTTGCAGACAAAAATAACACACGATAGTGGAAGCGAGACGCGTTCATAGGATTTGGCGACCTGGAAAAAATGCCCAAAAGTGTAAAATGGTACAAGATTTTCAAAATTCTGAGGAAAAGAGCTGCAAACTATAGGAAAGGCGAGTAATACACAATATGTACAAGAAGCAAGAGGGAATAATAAGAATGGAAGACCAAGAACGAAGCGCTCGCATTAAAAAGGGTGTAGACTTTCACTCCTACTGTTCAGTCTATACATCGAAGAAAATAAAAGGAAGGTTCCAGAGAGGAATTAAAATTCAAAGTGACAGGATATCAGAGACTCGCCGATGACATTGCTACCTCGAGTGAAAGTGAAGAAGAATTACAGGATATGTTGAAAGGAATGAACAGTCTATCGAGTACAGAATATGGATTGAGAGTAAATCGAAGAAAGACGAAAATAATGAGACGCAGCAGAAATGAAAACACCGAGAAGCTTATCATCATAGCTGGGATTACGAAGTACGGGAAGTTAAGGAATTTTTCTACCTAGACAGCAAAATAAGTCATGACGGACGGAGTAATGAGGGCACAAAAAGCAGACTGGCACAGGCAAAAACGGCATACCTGGCCAAGAGAAGTCTACTGGGATCAAACATAGGTCTTAGTTTGAGGAGGAAATATCTGAGAACGTACGTTTACAGCACAGCGTTGTATGGCAGTGAGACATTGACTGTAGGAAAAACGGAACAGAAGAGCATGGAAGTATTTGAGATGTGGTACTAAAGAGAAATGTTGAATATTTGGTGGACTAATAAAGTGAGGAATATGAATGTGTGCCACAGAACCGGAAAGGGAAGGAATATACGGAAAACTGAGAGAAGGAGAAGGGACAGGATGATGGGAGAGTTGTTAAGACATCAGGGAATAACTTACATGATAGTAAGGGAGCTGTAGAGGACAAAAACTATAGCGGAAGATAGAGATTGGGATACATCCAGCAAATGCACTAAAGAGCCAAAGAAACTGGTCCACCTGCCTGATATCCTGTAGGGGCCCCGCGAGCACACAAAAGGCCGCAGCACGACGTGGTATAGACTCGACTAATGTCTGAAGTAGTGCTGGAGAGAGTTGACACCATGAGTCCTGCATGGCTGATCACAAATCCGTAAGAGTACGTTGCCAAGTCATCCTAGATATGCTCAATAATGTTCAAATGTAGGGAGTTTGGTGCTCAGCGGAAGTATCTGAACTCGGAAGAGTGTTCCTGGAGCCACTCTGTAGCAGTTCTAGACGTGTGGAGCGTCACATTGTCCTGCCGGAATTGCCCAAGTCCGTCGGAATGCACAATGGACATGAGTGGATGCAGGTGATCAGACAGGATGCTCATGTACGTGTGACCTGTCAGAGTCGTATCTAGAGGTATCAAGGGTCCCATATCACTCCCACTGCACCCGCCCCACAACATGACAGAGCGTCCACCAGCTTGAACAGTCCCCTGCTGACATTCAGGGTCCATGGATTCATGAGGTTGTCTCCATACCCGTGCACGTCCATCCGCTCGATACAATTTGAAACGACACTGGTCCGACCAGGCAACATGTTCCCAGTCATCAACAGTCCAATGTCGGTGTTGACGGGCCCAGGCGAGGCGTAAAGCTTTGTGTCATGCAGTGATGAAGGGTACACGAGTGAGCCTTCGGCTCCGAAAGCCTTTATCGATGATGTTTCGTTGAATGGTTCGCACGCTGACACTTGATGATGGCTCAGCGCTGAAATCTGCAGAAATTTGCGGAAGGGTTGCAGTTCTGTCACGTTGAACTATTCTCTTCAGTCGTCGTTGGTCCCGTTCTTTCAATACCTTTTTCGGGCCGCAGCGATGTCGGAGATTTGATGTTTTACCGGAGTTCTGATATTCACTCGTGAAATGGTCGTACGGGAAAATCCCCACTTCATCGCTACCTCGGAGATGACGTGTCCGATCGCTCGTGCGCCGACTATAACACCACGGCCTGTAACACCACAGCTTTTATGCTGTATGGATTCATTTTGCTTTATTTAATGTTACATTGTTGATCGCCTGTGAATGTGTTCAAATCGATAGCATAAAATTGTGTATTCTTTTCTTTGTCAAACCTTTGATGTCGTGATTTGATTCTATGCAAAGTAGTGTATCTGCAATTTGTATTCTTTGTCCCATTTGGAGGGAACAGAACTTATTGTATGTAATTGTAATTTTGTGTGAATAATTTTTTGTAGAAGTGTCAATATGTGAAAATGTTCTGTTTTATTTAATGTATTTGTTTGCTGTTATGTAAATTGCTGATCCTCACTTAGGGTTCTTAGTTAGTTTGTATGTAAATGATGTAGTGGTTCCCCTCTGGAACGGAAATGCGTAGCGCGCGCAAATTGTGGTTGGCCTAGGTGGAAAAGGTGGAACTGATAGTCAGTCGGGGACGAGCAGTCAGTCGGAGACGAGCCACTAGTCGGGAAGGAGCTACCAGTCTGTGCACTGTCAATGTAAAGGTGCATATCATGCTGATTCAGAGAGAGGCTTTCACTGCTTCTTTCCAATGCCTCGGATGGGTGGATAAATAGCTGGATCTATTCTGGAATTTGTATGAATCATCGCCATGAAGATACGATAAAGTCCGGCAATTCTACCTGTAATTCCACCTACCAACATGCAGTTGCCACCACATTGCGCAATCACTGTAACGTAATACTATATTGATGTACAGTGAAGGATCAGCCTAATGGATGTGTTAGTGTGCTGAAATATAAGGTAATTCATATCGGAATTTATTTACCTACCTTGATTTTACTCCTCATCATAACACCTCTCAGGGTCCTCTCCGTTTGAAGTAAAGTGATTACCGAGTGTCCTTACTGAAAGTACGTTGAAGCCTAGAGCTTTGTTAAATAATGCCTCTTGAACTTATTAGAAAGATAGTTAAAGCTAATGTGGTAACAGAGTGAGTTAAAGCAAATGTTATTTGTCCAATAATAATTTTCCTATTGAAACTGTTATTTAAAGTGCTGTTACCAACTTCAAACTTTAGGCTGAGTCTTATAAAGTAAATGATCACGTTGTTGTCTGTAGTAAATTCTAAAAAGGAGAGTCAGTTCCTTGCAATTTTGTCAACATTGGGTTTCGTTGTAGTAAAAGTGAGAAAGCTGCAGTTGTGAAACGTTACATTCTCATGTATGCCAAGTGTTTGTCTCTCTTGTGTGCATATTAACTGTATAAAGACCACTCAGTTTGTGTAAACCCTGAAAGTGATAGTGTTTTTCTGTACCTGTTATAATTTTGAAAATAGTTCCTGCTGCTCTAACTGTTAGCTTCAATCTTAAAACATATGGGTGTTAGAGTTCATTGCACTCGCGTGTGCTAAGTCTAGGTTGTGTCTGTTGTGTTGTCCATTATAGTTACTTATACCTACTTTCATAAACGAGAATGTTAATCTTTCTCTTGCCTAATTAGGCTGGCGACCGTTTCCCTTATTCTATAAACAGTATTGCTAGGCAAAATTTTGTTTGTCACTATTCCAATATTAACGTAATTCTGACTTTCATTTCCGATAAGCCACTTCCATTAGGAACAATACGGTCAACTTAACAAAATTCCTCTCAGAGGGTAACACTGCTCTGTTGCTTTGTGCCATAGTTACTTTTACAAAATTGTTTTATGTTACAACCTGCTTCTGGCATTGAGGTTATGGTACAGTAGTTAGCAGACGGGGAGTGTTATAGGCCAAACTCAGTTAAATACTGATTACCTGCCATTGTAGCAGCAGTAACCGATATAAGAACTACTCCAGACACTTGCTGTCGCATAAAGGCGTTGCCGACCGCGGCGTTGAATCTTCTTGTTTACATATCTCTGTATTTGGATAAGCATGCCTATACCAGTTTCTTTGGCGCTTCAGTGTAATTCAGGACCTAGGCTACAAGTGCTACGCTGAGGTGAAGGAATTCGTGACAGACCGCATCAAACCACTCTGCAATTCCTCGGCAGATCAGATCAGATGGAAATGCCGTCCACGGTCGTGGCTCCGCCAGCGGGCCACCCGGCTGCTCAGTATTCATGGCCAGTGCCGGGCCCTAGACGGCTCGGGAAGAGCGTCCCGATTAGGATAATGAAATTCTCCGCTCGTTAACACTCGGACAGTTATTCCTCCTGCTTGTATATGGCCCGTCTGCATTGCGGAGCAAGGCATCACGCGGACGTACGGCTGTCATCCGGGAAGAGCTTCTTTACATAATATTTAATGGAGGAAAGTAACCAGAGCCCCCGTCCGAACCCAACACAACTATATTTAGATATTAGTGCGCAAGGCACTCACTAAGAGGAGCACAGTTTTGAACATGTGTAAATAAAGCTGCATTGTACCGTGGTTCACCTGTCAGTAAACTCGCGCTTCGCGAGTTAGTTAGAAATTTAAAATAATACTAATTGCATGGCAGTGAGACATTGACTGTAGGAAAAACGGAACAGAAGAGCATGGAAGTATTTGAAATGTGGTACTAAAGAGAAATGTTGAAAATTAGGTGGACTAATAAAGCGAGGAATAAGAATGTGTTCCGCAGAACCGGAGAGGAAAGGAATATGTTCTTCTGTCTCACAGGGTGAGACAGAAGAAAATTATGTGGAAGTCACGGCCAGTTAGAGGAAAGGAAACATATCTGAGTTTATAATTCAATATTAATAAATTAAAGTCCCTGCAAAAAATAACAAGAAATTAGCTGAAGGAATCTTTCGTGACTTCCAGTGTGGCACCAGCAGTCCAACTAGCCCAGTGACTATGCCTAGGGAGTTAAAAAGAATGAGTAGTCGAGCAGCTCCTCATAATCTACAAATTTCTGTAGTCAGTTTTAAGCGACGCTTGAGGTTTCAGGTTTGAGGTTTGGGCTCGCGAATGCGTGGAGAATGTTACGTGCCATCACGAGTAGTACCAGCTGCGAAGTACAGCGATGCTATGGCACGGCGGTGATTTCTATGGAGAGGATATAGTCCCCTTATTGCGCCAAGGGACGGTTATGTGCACGTTCCACAGCATTGCGAGCTGTGTACTGTGAAGGAACAGTCTGGAGGCGATAACAGCATTATATCCCGTCAGAAATCAGCATCTTTGAGGCAACGGTTTTTGGAGAATAAGATTCCGGAAACAGAGTAGCGTGCCCAGAGTCTCGACCTGAAGCCAATGGAACACCTCTTTGATGAGTGAGAAAGTTGGCTCCTGGCCCAGGCGTTCAACATCAGTAACTCCTCTAAATTAGGATCTCGAGGAAGAATGGACTGCCGTACCCCGCAGGGACAGTCAGACACATCACTGACAGTGTTCCAAGCACAGTATAAGCCGTCATAAAGACGAATGGTGGATATACCCATATCAATGTGCAGCAATTGGTGCCCAGATGCTTGTTATAAGATAAATTAAAGAGGTCAGTGCTTTGCTAGGCATGGCACTGTTGGAGGTGGAAATCTGTTGCCTTCCTCCGTCCCAGTCAAGTTACAGGGGGACGTACAGTTTAACGCAGATTCATAGCCTCAGTGTAACCTTGCATTTTTCGTAACAACAAACACTGCTAGAGGGGAAAGAAGTGGTGTGTGACACATGAGAATCCTAGGACTAACCAGGGATCGAATCCGAGGCACTTGGATTTTTAGTCTGGCACTTTACCACTATTTTTTCCCCTCACTTCCCTGATTATAAAGGAACCTACACAAAAACGGTGTATTTGCCAACCGTCCCTTTGATCCTAAAGAAATAAATATCTGCGCCACTTCAGGCATTGGCCTTTAACCACGCCTATCCCAGTAGTTCTATCAAAATAAAGGAGGAAAGGAAAGGGGGGGGGGCGCAGAGAAATAATTTTTCTCCCCCTAGTGGAGTGAGGCTGTGAAGCTGCCCAGAGCCGTGGAGAAATCCATGCACGTCTTCTCGAAAATAAAGGGGGAATACCGTTGGGGATCATAACATGTAAAATCCAGAAATAGTGCATCAGATCTGATCAACTGATAATTGCAGATACATTAAAACTACGTGGCGGGTCGTAGAAAGCACTCCAAAGGTTGTTGGGAAAGTATTGTGCCGGATATCCATCATGTTGAAAGTACATCGCCATTCTGTCATGCAGTGAAACATCTTGTAGTAACATCGGTAGAACATTACGTAGGAAATCAGCATACATTGCACCATTTAGATTGCCATCGATAAAATGGGGGCCAATTATCCTGCCTCCCATAATGCCGCACCATACATTAACCCGCCAAGGTCGCTGATGTTCCATTTGTCGCAGCCATCGTGGATTTTCCGTTGCCCAATAGTGCATATTATGCCGGTTTACGTTACCGCTGTTGGTAAATGACGCTTCGTCGCTAAATAGAACGCGTGCAAAAAATCTGTTATCGTCCCGTAATTTCTCTTGTTCCCAGTGGCAGAAATGTACACGACGTTCAAAGTCGTCGCTCTGCAATTCCTGGTGCATAGAAATATGGTACGTGTGCAATCGATGTTGTAGCATTCTCATCGCGCAATTTGTCTGTTACTAATACGCGGATTAGCTGCGAAAGCAGCTAAAACACCTACTTGGGCATCATCATTTGTTGCAGGTCGTGGTTGACATGTTTCACATGTGGCTGAACATTTGCTGTTTCCTTAAATAACGTAACTATCCGTCGAACGGTCCAGACACGTGGATGATGTCGTCCAGGATACGGAGCATCATACATAGCACACGCCCGTTGGGCAATTTGATCACAATAACCATACATCAACACGATATCGACCTTTTCCGCAATTGGTAAACGGTCTATTTTAACACGGGTAATGTATCACGAAGCAAATACCGTCCGCACTGGCGGAATGTTACGTGATACCACGTACTTACACGTTTGTGACTATTACAGCGCCGTCTATCACAAAGCGAAAAAAGTGCTCCAACCAAAACATTCATATTTCTTTACGTACTACACGTACATGTAATAAAAAATGGGGGTTCCTACTAAAAAAAACCGCAGTTGATATCCGTTTGACCCATGCGGGCCAACCATAGCGCGATCTGGTTTCCTGCTTCAAGCTAGACGAGTTTCGTTCTTTGTAATTTTTTCGTTTTACGCTTATTTCGTGAGATATTTGGCCCGGTCACGGTCAATGGACCACCCTGTACATCAAACTCTTCAGAAAGACGTGCGTGACAAAAACGAACATATTTTTTTGAAAAATCGATTTTTTAAAAAAGTTGACGTCCTATCCTAAACGCTCGAGGGGGAGGAGCGGCACTATCAAGTAGATTAATCCGGGGCTGGCCACAGGTAATGTACGTAAGACAGATTATAGAGATTGTTGAATGTAGATGGAAACATTAGCACAAGACAGTAACAGATGGAGGACAGCAACCAATAGAATGACTGATGGCTTGAAAAGAACTTAAGACTGCGCTGCTGCTTGTAAAGTGTACAGCATTTCAACCACTGAGCATACGGACGGTATCTAACAACGTCTTCTGTGAGTAAACCGCCTGTCCGTACTTTCCCTGAGACTTTCTTCGCAGAGTGGAGCTCTGAGTGTGTCCGCATTATCCTCCATGGGTCGGTGGAATGAGGAGACTAGGGGGAACAAAGAAGGCTCGTTTTTCGCCTCGTTTCCCTATCCATTCCAGAACTGGCTTGGAGCGCCAGAAGCTCTGCTGTTTCCTAGGAGAGAGGGAAGCGAGATGAGGAGGAGACGCGGCGGCCGCCGTCGCCTGTAATTTGACGTCGGCGGCCCGTGCGACGGAGGGCTGGCTGACTCACCTCTGTGCAGTACCGCCCGCGCCACGGGCCTTTGTCTGAGCGCCGGCCGCCCATTAACGGTACGGTAGTAACCGGTCCGGTCTCGCCGCGCAGAAACAGAAACCGATACAGAAACACAATCCGCGTCCCCCTCCAGCCGCGATCCCGTGCCGGCAGGCGAGGCTCACACCCGTTAATCCGTCAACTGCGGACCCTCGCTAGCCAACACTTGCTTCTGATTGTGTTCAGCCACGTAGGGACTCCAGAAAAGAGCCATAAGAATAATAACCAAAAATACTAGTCGAGCTCATTGTAAAGATCTGTTCAGAACACTGGGGATCTTAACTGCCCCATGTGAATACATTTACCAGTCAGTTGTACACGTAAAAAATAACATTGGCAATTACTGCACAAACAGCTCTGTCATGCAACAAGAGATAGACTCAACTTACATTTACCAAGAAAAAATAAACATAAAACTCAAAAAAGCATTTTCTACCAAGGAATAAAACTGTACAATAAATTACCAAAAGAGATTAAAGAAATTGCCAAAATACACTTATTTAAAAAGGCAGCGGAAAAGTACCTGATATGCCATACATTTTATACATTGAAGAATTACTTAGCTGAAACAGAGTAGGGGTTTTATAAAAAATGTTATACAAATAAATAATAATAATAATGATTATAAAATATCCAACATTCCACATAACACCTTCACTTTATGTTTTCTCCCTTCTTTTTTTCCTTTCTAGAAATACTTACCCCCAAGCTATGCATAGCACAATACCAACACCTCTTTCTGAGCTCAACATCTCACTCGTTATGGAGGGATGCTCACTTAGTTTTTCAGGATAGCGAATGGGAAGTTGCGGTACAGAAAATGGCCCAGAGATCACCAGTGTGTGTGTGTGTGTGTGTGTGTGTGTGTGTGTGTGTGTGTATGTGTGTAGTGGTTAGAGTGTTATGAAACAATGTGTGTATAGTGTGTGCAGTGACTGATAGTGAGATATGAGTGAACAATGTGACATTACATTATTTAATAAGTTATTTGTAAAAAAGTATTGTATACCAGGAGTAAATCTAATGATTTTCTCTAACTAGAAGTCTATAAATATATGTGTATACGAATTAGCTTATTTTAAATTGATCTAAATTTGTAAATACTTTGACATGTCCTATATCCTTGTAAAAAGAGATCTACGGATGAATAAATCTACTACTACTACTACTACTACTACTAAAGAGCGGGGTGCCACAAGTTTCTGTTCTGGGTCCATTGCTTTTCTCTGAGTATCTCAATAACCTGCCACTAAAAGTGACAGATGACTTTCCTCTTATAGATGACAAGTGACGTTGCGAAAGGCGTGGAATGAATATAAATAACGTGGCTAACATAGTGGTTAGTAACACCAGCACATGGCTTTCAGACGACAGATTAACGCTTAACTGTATATACTCTGAAGCATCAAAGAAACTGGTAGAGGAATTCGTATTCAAATACAGAGATATATAACCAGGCACAATACGGCGCAGCGGTCGGCAACTCCTATATAATACAACAAGCGTCTGGTGCAGTTGTTTGAACGGCTATTGCTGTTACAATGGCAGGTTGTCAACTTTTAAGTGAGTTTGAACATGGTGTTAAAGTCGGCGCACTAGCGATGGAACACAGCATCTCCGAGGTAGCGATGAAGTGGGGATTTTCCCGTACGACCATTTCACCAGTGTTCCGTGAATATCAGGAATCCGGGAAGACATCAAATCTTCGACATTGCTGCGGCGGGAAAAAGATCCTGCAAGAACGAGACCAACGACGACTGAAGAGAACCTTTCAACGTGACAGAAGTGCAACCATTCCGCAAATTGTTGCAGATTTCAATCTTTGGCCATCGATATGGGCTTTCGGAGCCGAACGCCCACTTGTGTACCCTTGAAGACTGCACGATACAGCCGGCCGTGGTGGCCGAGAGGTTCTAGGCGCTTCAATCCGGAACCGCGCGACTGCTACGGTCGCAGGTTCGAATCCTGCCTCGGGCATGGATGTGTGTGATGTCCTTAGATTAGTTAGGTTTAAGTAGTTCTAAGTTATAGGGGACTGATGACCTCAGATGTTAAGTCCCGCAGTACTCAGAGCCACTTGAACTATTTGCACAACACTGAGCTTTACGCCTCGCCTTGGTCCGACAACACCGACACTGGACTATTGATGACTGGAAATATATTGCCTGGTCGGACAAGTCTAGTTTCAAATTGCATCGAGCGGATGGACGTGTACAGATATGGAGACAACCTCGTGAATCCATGGACCCTTCATGTCAGCAGGGGACTGTTCAAGCTGGTGGATGTTCTTTAATGGTGTGGCGCGTGTGCAGTTGGAGTGATATGGGATCCCTGATAGGTCTAGATGCGACTCTGACAGGTGACACGTACGTAAGCATTCTGTCTGATCACCTGCATCCATTCATGCCCATTGTGGAATCCGATAGACTTGGCCAATTACAGCGGGACAATGCGACACCCCACACGTCCATATTTGGTACAGAGTGGCTCCTGGAACGCTACTCCGAGTTTAAACACTTTCGCAGGTCACCAAACTCCCCAAACATGAACATTATTGAGCATATCTGGGATGCCTTGCGACGTGCTGTTCAAATGAGATCTCGACCCCTCGTACTCTTACAGATTTATAGACAGTCCTGCCGGTGTCAGTTCCCTCCAGCACTACTTCAGACATTAGTCGACTCCATGATACGTCGTGTTGCGGCACTTCTGCGTGTTGACGGGGGCCCTACACGATATTAGGCAGGCGTACCAGCTTCTTTGGCTCTTCAGTGTAATTGCAACCAAACCGTTATCAGCTGGGCATAAATTATGTCACGTTATTACTTTCGACATATTGTAAAGTGAACCTTTATTCAGTTTATATTGGCTGATCACTGTCAACAAATGGTGGATCGAGAGACACTGCTGCGGCAAAGATTTCCGGAGGAAGGAAACAGGCTGGTGAACCCGGGGACCACCACAAGCTACGCTCCAACATTGACGCTGCCATGTAAGTGCACGAAAGACTCTAAGCAGAACAATCTCCACCCATTGCTGCCCATATCTGTTGCATCACCCGTCAGACTGTATATCGACTCATTCAGTTTGTCTGTACGTTCGTTTACGAACCCGCTCGACTCCCTTCACGAAACGTTGTTCGGTTAATATGGAGTTTTTCCTACCATAACTAGAAAGTCTCATTGTGACTTGTAAAGTTTACGTGGTCAGCTCTTCCGACATCTTATAAACCTCCATCTAGTTACACGGGTTTTCCGAGACGGCACTGGGAAGTATTAGGAAAGCCGAATGGAAGGGATATGGATTTGTTGGAAGGTTTCTGGGCAAGTGCACTGCATTTGGAAAGGTAATCGCATACAAGACATTAGCGTGAGCAATAGAATATCGTTCCAGGATTTTCAGTGCCTTTGAAGTAGGCATGACAATAGACGTCAAACTAAGTCACAGACGCGCTGCTAGAATTGTAACAGGTGGTATTGTGATTACAAAACTGTAATAGACATGTTCGGAGAACTTCAATGGGAATCCTCCGAAGAAAAACGAAGTCATTCTCCCGAAATCCTGTTAGGTAAATTTAGAGAATCCATGGAAGCTCTGCTGCCACCATCATACAGACCATTTAGGGACCATCAGAATTAGAAAGCCGATTTAAATAGGACAGAAAACCGGTAACAGTGGTTCGAGGCAGCCTCCGTCATGCAAAATGTAGTGTGTATGTAGAAACAGATGATCGTTGCGCCAGAGCCACATAAGAAAAGAAGAATTTTTTCTATAAAGGAAGACCAGCGTCATTTTGCCATAGGAATATCCGGAATTGCCAAAATGGACCTTACTAGATCGATGCAAGGCAAGTCGGCAGCACTGTCATTAGAGTAGCGTTTGGTTTACTGTTGAGTTAACCAGTGCTCTGGTTGCCGGCTGTCACTGAGCATGTTTGCTGTTATTCTGTCTTAGAAAGTACATTGCTTGACAAGTGCTAAGGAACAACTGACACTTGCTACGGAACAACAGCCAATTGCTGCGGAACAACCGACCAATGATAGGACAAGGAAATGTAGAGGGCGTGACGTGTTACTGCAGCGAAGCCTGTGCACGAACACACTGTATGCATTTGACAGTTCGACGAAGATTGCTTCGAAAAGGGTCTGCATGGTGCGGCAACGTGTCTGCAAGACATCATTTGAATGCTTACGATCATGGACGAGCAGTCGGTCGGCACGAAGCTGGTCGAAGTGTTACTACTGTGGCTGCAGTAATGGGTGTATCCGAAACTGTTATCTCACGATTAAAAATGGCCGCCGAAGATGGAAATTCCGTGCAAAAGGGATGCTGGTGGTCATGGACGGACCACTAAATCGCAAGAAGGCCGATATGTAGCAATAATTTTAATGTATACGTGCATTCCCTTCACGTGTTTAAGCCAAGTATTACGCACATTTATGCGATCGGGAATGCTCAGTAGCAGCCAGGCTACATGTACATTTGACAATTAAATGTCAGCAAGGACCATTAGTGATGGAATCATAGGAGGCAATGTTGTGTAACCATAGTAGGGACAAGATCAGACTATTCGGGAGAAGGATCTTACAATCTGAGGCAGTGTTCCGAGACAAACTTCCATCACAATGTCCTAATCGTGTGTTTGCTGAGACCATTGATTTTTTTAATGGCGGTGTTGGTAGCTTCAATACCTCACCGTACTTTATTAACAAAGTTCTGTATTTACTTTAGTAGCCCGTTTATTGATGTTCTTTAATTTTTTTAAACTGTTGCATTGCTATAAATTACTTGATTGCCGTTAGCGGCGTGTTTTGAAAGGCTGTTATTGCCGTACTGCTAGCTTCTGTGTTTTTTTTAAAGACATTTTTAAATTGTGGTATTGCTATAAATTACTTGATTGCCGTTAGCGGCGTGTTTTGAAAGGCTGTTATTGCCGTACTGTTAGCTTCTGTGTTTTTTTTTTAAAAAAGAAACTTTAAACTGTTGTATTGCTATAAATGATTGGATTGCCGTTTTTAAAAGAAATTTTTAAACTGTTGCATTGCTGTAAATGACTTGATTGCCGTTAGCGGCGTGTTTTGAATGGTTGTTGATTGCCGTACTGCTACTTCTACTTTTTTAAAAAAAAGATTTTCTTAAGAATTGTTGTATTGCTATAAATGATTTGACTGCCGTTAGCGGCGTGTTTAAAAGGTTGTTTATTGCCGTACTGCTAGTTTCTGTAAGATATGAATAAAACATTTGTGTGTGAAAATCTCAACTCGACAGTAAACTACACTCCTGGAAATTGAAATAAGAACACCGTGAATTCATTGTCCCAGGAAGGGGAAACTTTATTGACACATTCCTGGGGTCAGATACATCACATGATCACACTGACAGAACCACAGGCACATAGACACAGGCAACAGAGCATGCACAATGTCGGCACTAGTACAGTGTATATCCACCTTTCGCAGCAATGCAGGCTGCTATTCTCCCATGCAGACGATCGTAGAGATGCTGGATGTAGTCCTGTGGAACGGCTTGCCATGCCATTTCCACCTAGCGCCTCAGTTGGAACAGCGTTCGTGCTGGAAGTGCAGACCGCGTGAGACGACGCTTCATCCAGTCCCAAACATGCTCAATGGGGGACAGATCCGGAGATCTTGCTGGCCAGGGTAGTTGACTTACACCTTCTAGAGCACGTTGGGTGGCACGGGATACATGCGGACGTGCATTGTCCTGTTGGAACAGCAAGTTCCCTTGCCGGTCTAGGAATGGTAGAACGATGGGTTCGATGACGGTTTGGATGTACCGTGCACTATTCAGTGTCCCCTCGACGATCACCAGTGGAGTACGGCCAGTGTAGGAGATCGCTCCCCACACCATGATGCCGGGTGTTGGCCCTGTGTGCCTCGGTCGTATGCAGTCCTGATTGTGGCGCTCACCTGCACGGCGCCAAACACGCATACGACCATCATTGACACCAAGGCAGAAGCGACTCTCATCGCTGAGGACGACACGTCTCCATTCGTCCCTCCATTCACGCCTGTCGCGACACCACTGGAGGCGGGCTGCACGTTGTTGGGGCGTGAGCGGAAGACGGCCTAACGGTGTGCGGGACCGTAGCCCAGCTTCACGGAGACGGTTGCGAATGGTCCTCGCCGATACCCCAGGAGCAACAGTGTCCCTAATTTGCTGGGAAGTGGCGGTGCGGTCCCCTACGGCACTGCGTAGGATCCTACGGTCTTGGCGTGCATCCGTGCGTCGCTGCGGTCCGGTCCCAGGACGACGGGCACGTGCACCTTCCGCCGACCACTGGCGACAACATCGATGTACTGTGGAGACCTCTCGCCCCACGTGTTGAGCAATTCGGCGGTACGTCCACCCGGCCTCCCGCATGCCCACTATACGCCCTCGCACAAAGCCCGTCAACTGCACATACGGTTCACGTCCACGCTGTCGCGGCATGCTACCAGTGTTAAAGACTGCGATGGAGCTCCGTATGCCACGGCAAACTGGCTGACACTGACGGCGGCGGTGTACAAATGCTGCGCAGCTAGCTCCATTCGACGGCCAACACCGCGGTTCCTGGAGTGTCCGCTGTGCCGTGCGTGTGATCATTGCTTGTACAGCCCTCTCGCAGTGTCCGGAGCAAGTATGGTGGGTCTGACACACCGGTGTCAATGTGTTCTTTTTTCCATTTCCAGGAGTGTATTAGAAATTTGGCCCCGTTTCCCAACTTGTGGTGTGGATTGTAGTAACCGTAACCACTGTGTGTGTCAGCTCAGTGACATTGCTGTTACCGTCGGGGAAGACAACAAACATGGAGGACTGCACGTGATCCGTAATTATGTTCACGTTGTCTACAGCTCTGATGGTTCCCTTGATACCTAACACCGGTCCCTTGAAAGTCCAGGTGAATAAGCCCCTTAGCACAATATTACCCAGTCAACCGGCGTCCGTTGGGCGGTGCATATATCGAGCAGCCGTATGCTGGGATGACGGCGTATACAGATTCGAGTGTAGAACTGCTGTATTAAGAATCGTGATTCGTCCGACAATGCGTGTGTTTCCATTGATCCACGATCTAACCTCGATGATTCCGTGACCCCTGCAATTTTGTCAGTGTTTTAGGATCAGCATGACAAGACGTTGAGGTGGTTTGTTGTGGAACCCCATGTTGAACAATGTGCACTGAACGGTATGCTCCCAAATGTGCCTCAACTATGTATTCTGTTGCCGGTATAGGCCACGGGTCGCAGCGTCTCCTGCTTTACAGACAGGGAATGCCTCCGACCTCCACGTTTTGTGCTGAGGTGCGGACGTCAAACATTTTGTCGGCTACTCGTGGTTTACCATCCTTCAACCAATTTCCATGCACGCACACGACAGCAGCACGCAAAAGGCCGACCAGCTTTGCCGTTTCCCAGAGGGTCGTTCCCAGGTGCGTGCCCAAAACAATCTACCCTTTGCAAAGTCGCTTATGTCAGTGAATTTACTCATATGCGACCCGTATCGTCGCTAGAGTGACACTACAGTCCTCTCTGCTCCGGATACACGGGGTTCCCTCCTAAGAGTTGTCAGGCTCATTTTCTGTGGCTTCTCGGCAGGTACACTACAGGCCATTAAAATTGTTACACCAAGAAGAAATGCAGATGATAAACGGGTATTCATTGGACAAATATATTATACTAGAACTACATGTGATTACATTTTCACGCAATTTGGATCCATAATTCCTGAGAAGTCAGTACCCAGAACAACCACCTCTGGGCGTAATAAAGGCCTTGATACGCCTGGCATTGAGTCCAACAGAGATTGGATGGGGTGTACAGGTACAGCTGCCCATGCAGCTTCAACATGATACCACAGTTCATCAAGAGTAGTGACTGACGTATTGTGACGAGCCAGTTGCTCGGCCACCATTGACCAGACGTTTTCAGTTGGTGAGAGATCTGGAGAATGTGCTGGCCAGGGCAGCAGTCGATCATTTTCTGTATCCAGAAAGGCCGGTACAGGACCTGCAACATGCGGTCATGCATTATCCTGCTGAAATGTAGGGTTTCGCAGGGTTAGAATGAAGGGTAGAGCCACGGGTCGTAACACATCTGAAATGTAATGTCCACTGTTCAAAGTGCCGTCAATGCGAACAACAGGTGACCGAGACGGGTAACCAATGGCAACCCATACCCACGCCCGGTGATACGTCAGTATAGCGATGACGAATACACGCTTCCAATGTGCGTTCACCGCGATGTCGCCAAACACGGATGCGACCATCATGATGCTGTAAACAGAACCTGGATTCATCCGAAAAAATGACTTTGCCATTCGTGCACCCAGGTTCGTCGTTGAGTACACCATAGCAGGCGCTCCTGTCTGTGATGCAGCGTCAAAGGTAACCGCAGCCATGGTCTCCGAGCTGATAGTCCATGCTGCTGCATACGTCGTCGAACTTTTCGTGCAGATTGTTGTTGTCTTGCAAACGTCCCCATCTGTTGACTCAGGGATCGAGACGCGGCCGCACGTTCCGTTACAGCCATGCGGATAAGATGCCTGTCATCTCGATTGCTAGTGATACGAGGCCGTTGGGATCCAGCATGGCGTTCCGTTTCAACCCTCCTGAACCCACCGATTCCATATTGTGCTAACAGTCATTGGATCTCGGCCAACGCGAGCAGCAATGTCGCGATACGATAAACCGCATTCGCGATAGGCTACAGTCCGACCTTTATCAAAGTCGGAAACGTGATCGTATGCCTCCTTACTCGAGGGATCACAACAACGTTTCACCAGGCAACGCCGGTCAACTGCTGTTTGTGTATGAGATATCGGTTGGAAGTTTTCCTCATGTCAGCACGTTGTAGGTGTCGCCAACGGCATCAACGTTGTGTGAATGCTCTGAAAAGCTAATCATTTGCATATCACAGCATCTTCTTCCTGTCGGTTAAATGTCGCGTCTGTAGCACGTCATTTTCGTGGTGTACCAATTTTAATGGCCAGTAGTCCATGATGTTAAGTTTCTTGTAAGTAATTCCACTTTTAATTCCATTTTTGTAATACAGAATCTTAATTTTTTAAGACAACAAAAAATTATTGAAAGTAAAAGCGTTATGAATCGAAAACGACGAAATGTTGGCTGGCGTGAAATCGGGTGGGGTCCCGAAGACTCTCGGCCCCGGAGCGACGCCATCGGCGAATCTGCCCTTGCCTGGATGTCCGGCATACTACGCAGTAACCGCATCT
Organism: Schistocerca serialis cubense; assembly: GCF_023864345.2. Lineage (NCBI taxonomy): Eukaryota > Metazoa > Arthropoda > Insecta > Orthoptera > Acrididae > Schistocerca > Schistocerca serialis. The sequence goes on along the minus strand of NC_064645.1, from coordinate 437,080,863 downwards.
GTACTTTGTACGGGAAGATTCAAATTTCCATCACTGAGATCACGTATTTATATCTAGTGTTGGCGATAATACAGCCCTACGGAGTCGTGTAATAATTTGTTTCCCGTTGCCGCCCAGGCCCGCGCCTTGCGACATGAATGGCACCTTCCCCGCCGTAAGAAGACCCTCCCGACCGGCGGCGGGCGCCATTCAACGTTCCAGGTATGCAGCGCACGGCCTCCGGGTCCTTCATTACCGGCGCTTCCCTGTACTCGTTTTGCTGCGCCTGCGCAGTGTGATAGCATCTGCCGGCTCCGACTGGTCCTCAAACAACTCGCGCCGCTGCCTCTGCCGGTACGCTTTTAGCTCGTCCGCTTTTCTTTCCTTTTATTTTCATAGCCTCGCCTCACCCTCCCCCCCCCCCTCCCCCCCCCTATCTCTAAAGCTGCTGCCTCCTAGTACTTGGCGCCGCTCAGACGGAGATCGTCCAGATAAGTCCTAATGCAGTCTTCTTGTTCTCCTTGCGAGCCTCTGCTTGCTTCTGCGGTCGTTCGAGCTGCCGCTGCCGCTTATACAGCCTCTTGATGGAGATTAAGAGATCATCTGTCAGGATTCCCCGAGCATGCTCGGATTACAAAATACTGAAACATGGCCTTCGCCTCCAGTGAAATTTTCATTTCCTTGTCGCTGCTCGTAGAAGCATACGCCTCCGAGTTAGATGACTGAGACAACCATTACTGTTCATGACTCACTTTCGGTCTCATGTACTTCGCATTTGTCAAGAGCCGGTCTGTGCTTAAAAGCCAGGAAACTACTTGTGGGCAATTTTAATATTAACTAACCATGATAAATAAGGAGTGGGATCAGTTTTCGCCAAAACGTGTCCATGGTTTCCAGAGAACAACTCCAGCTTCGGCTTACAACGCAAAGTGTAGAGCACACTCATCAGAATAAGAACAAACCAGAACAGATGTGAGAACTCGACAGATGTGAGAACTCGCCATACTGTTGGGGAAATGTAGCTTTATCTCAATGTGTGTGTGGCGCCTAAAGACAAAGCATATACCACGTTACACCAGAATGCTCTTTATGGTCATTTTCTGGCAAGCGAACCGACTTCTTAACAGGTCCAAGATCCACACGAATGCCTTCAAAATCTGACCTGTACTTTATGTAATTTTAGTATGTCTGCTTCAATACTCCGTTTCTCAAGTATTCTTTGCACCTTATATACAAGACCACATGTGATTTCCTGTGTCATATTCTAAATAAAAATAAATATTTGTACTAATGTCCTGTCGGCTCACTATGGAATATTCTAGAAACTAAGTGTGCAAAAATTAAGAGATTTTACTTCAAATGTTCGGGGGAAACCATTCAAGAGACGGTCGAGAATATATTTGTTAGAAATGAAACTTCCTGGCAGATTAAAACTGTGTGCCGGACCGAGACTCGAACTCCGGTGCAGAGTGAAAATCTCATTCTGGAAACATCCCCCAGGCTGTGGCTAAGCCATGTCTCCGCAATATCCTTTCTTTCAGGAGTGCTAGTTCTGCAAGGTTCGCAGGAGAGCTTCTGCAAAGTTTGGAAGGTAGGACGTAAAGCTGTAAGGACTGGGCGTGAGTCGTGCTTGAATAGCTCAGATGGTAGAGCACTTGCCCTCGGAAGGCAAAGGTCCCGAGTTCGAGTTTCGGTCCGGCACACAGTTTTAATCTGCCAGGAAGTTTCATATCAGCGCACACTCCGCTGCAGAGTGAAAATCTCATTCTGGAAACATCCCACATGCTGTGGCTAAGCCATGTCTCCGCGATATCCTTTCTTTCAGGAGTGATAGTTCTGCAAGGTTCGCAGGAGAGCTTCTGCAAAGTTTGGAAGGTAGGAGACGAGGTTCTGGCAGAAGTAAAGCTGTGAGGACGGGGAGTGAGTCGTGCTTGGGTAGCTCAGATAGGCCGGCAGAGAGCTGGTTGGCCTCTGTAGTAAAAAAACTGAGTGGAAGGATCACCAAACGAACTTTAACGGATGTCATGTGACGTCCGTAACGATCAAGATAAAAAAAAAAGAAAGAGAGAGAGATAGTAGAGCACTTGCCAGCGGAAGGCAAAGTCCCGAGTTCGAGTCTCGGTCCGGCACACAGTTTTAAGCTGCCAGGAAGTTTCATATCAGCGCACACTCCACTGCAGAGTGAATATCTCATTCTGTTTGTTAGAAATTTTTGCCGCGACTTGTACAGTCATCAGAGTTACAAAAGACCTGTACAACAAAAAATGCATTTCAGAATACAAAGAACTGAGGCAGTACAACACAGTAATCAAGCCAGAGTGTCTTCCGGAGGCTGCAACGTTCATTTCAAGTAGAAAGAGAGATACTGAGGAAATCCAAAGCAGGGAACGGAAGATATTACACTGACTAACGAACATACAGACTAACTTGTAAGAGCAAGTAAGAATATTCAGAAGTATATCAGTATTTATTCGGGCGTGAAAACAATGCATTCTATAACTTCTACGGGAATATTAGAAGAATGGAGCCAGCTGGCTTAGTTGGAATAGTTGTGGAAGCCTACGAAACTCACAACAGAGCTAAAACTGAGACAATAAAATGGATTGCAGCAGTAAAAGAAGACCTGTAAGAATTAGGGACAATGCAACAGGAAATAAATGATAGAAAATTTTGAGACATATATTTGAAGACTGGACAGTTGTCCAGACAGAGAAAAGTAGGATGCTGGAACTACGTGGCCTGTGAACGGGAAGTAAGCACATCCTAAGAGAATGAAGTTAATATAAAGAAAAGTAAAAGAAAATTAATCAACGTCTTTTGTTATTCATCGCGTGGCTCAGTAAGCCCAAAAATGAATAATGATCAAAAACATTTTCTATCGAGATGTTAGCAAGGAACTAGCCTTTTACTTGTGAATCCTGTAATAAATCGCTCTGTACGGACGTCAAACATTAAGGAAAACAGAATTAATGGGAGATAGTTCGGCAGCAGTAATCTTGCTTTGCGACTGAAACTAGCTCTGACAAATGACAGACCAAGGTCAGTGGCAGAATAGAATGGCTCCCAACACTTTGCTGGAAAAGTCAGTTTGTGTATTTGTGGTCCTGATTCAGTGATTCGGCGGATACCTGCGGCTCTGCTTAATTCACTTGAGCCGCATGGCAAGCAGGTTTCTTAATGGGGCCACGATCGGCTTCCTTTCCGAGTTTCGCCAGACTGGTTAAACTGTAACTACAGTAATGACCTTGCTACCGACGTAGCACTGAACTTTTAAAAACTGGTAGATGCCTTACGACACGGCATTCTCTCTCTTCGTTAGAAATCATACTCCGAGGCATAGCTATTAACGTGAAGGAATATGTCGCCTTTAGTCGATATTGAGAAGGAAACGAAATGAAACTTCACGGGTTACATCAGTGACTAAAAAATCGAGTCAACTTTGCAACGAACTTGGAAGTACGAGCACACTTATCTGTGAGTACTGTGTACTGGTTCGGTTGGAAAGGTCGTCATAAGTCCGTTGCATCGCATGCTGAGACAAGCTGGCTCACAGCTGTCTAACCTGATCCTTGACTATCCTATCTTGGATACTGGTTCACGGACGGAGTTTACGTTCGAACTGGTAACAAACATGTTTTGCCAGAGGCTGGTCAGGGGAAGTTTCTGCTCACGGAAGCACCTCAGAATCACGTAGACGGGCCACCAATACACGTGCCATGCGTGGATGAGCATTAACTTGTTGAAAAACGGCATTCTGATACTGTCGTATGAAAAGTAACATATGAGATCCGCGTGATGCACCGTTCTGCCGTCAGAATTCCCTCTAGCGCTACCAGCCGTGACCCCAGGCCTTAACTGATAACTTGCCACGCACTATGACGCCAGGAATAACACTGCTGTGACTCTCCAACACACTGGAAGAAAGTCAACTCTTCCCTGATCGCCGCTGTACTCGCTGACGTAGATAATCTGGAGTAGTGCACAACCGCGATTCGTAACTGAACACAATGTGACTGCTGTATCGGTAGTCGACGCCTTTACAGAGGCAGCTGTCTGCTGTTGTGCTAACGGCAGCCTATGCGTGGGACGGTAGTTGCCTCGTCCGCCTGCTGATAGTCTCCGAAATGGCACAGAATTTTGGTGAGAATCAATTAACTGGCCTCTGTAATGCTGTCATTTGATGTATAAAAATACGTTCTCGCGTAGCAGGCGCAGATAAGGAGAGGTTACGGTGTGCTTCGTCCTCAAAACGAGGATCCTTCCATGCGGTCAGCGCGTTCGAGAACATTTTTCAGCACAAACGAAGCATCATTTGGCACCTGCTTTCCTCGCCTCCTCATATATTAATTGCCGTTCTGGACCACTGCGCGAACTCTCTTCATGTGTAAGTGCAACCAAATTATGAGTGATTTCATGAAATTCTCTCTGTCATGGAGTAACCAAAAAAGAACAAAAATTAACGTCCTCTAGAGTGTCTTCCGTTACTTTTTATAGTAGTTTTTACTGTTAATATAGCAAACTTATCATTTGTGCTCGTATATCTCTACACGACAAAGATTGAAAGTAATATCACATCTATGGACAGAAACCTTCGATCATGACAAAACATTTGATATAACCGAAAATATAGGGTACTCAACAGGAAAATGACAGTTAAAATATCGATACACTGGTCAAAGAGGACGGACTTTCAAGACTGCGCCGTCTGGATTTTCTACGTGTACCAGTGTAGACGTTTTATTTGGTTTTTAAGTGTGGATTATACTACCATATATTGTATGTCAGTTCAGGTTTTAATTACAATGAAATGAAAACCCTTAGCTGCTTACAGGCGTTGACATACAGTACGTCGACGGGGACAGGTGAAAATATGTGCCCCGACTGGGACTAGAACCCGGGATCTCCTGCTTACATGGCAGACGCTCTGTCAATCTGAGCCACCGAGGACACAGAGGATAGTGCGAATGCAGGGATTTATCGCTGGCACGACTCCCGCGAAACCCACATTCTCAACGTATTGTCCTGCACTACATTCGTAGTGCCCCCGCCCATTATAATCATTACTCGCGGCCCGTTGTCGATTCCCGTAAGAGTTCGGGCACTGTTTGTGCATCCGCACAGAAGAAGAAGATGGTCAAGTGGCCGGTGAGCCTTAACTATATATATATATATATATATATATATATATATATATATATATATATATATATATATATATATATATATATATACTAAGATGGTATCTGTTCTTTCGGACACGTCCGAAAGAACAGATACCATCTTAGTATATATGTAGTTCAGGGTTTTATTGTCTGACGCTCCTTTTGTCATATAAGAATATTTTAATTAGTACATTTTAGTTATTGAATATACGATACTGGCTGCTCATGTACCCTAACATTACTTCACTCTACTGGCCTAATTTACTTTTACATGGTGGGGCAAAGAAAGGTGGCCCAGAGAGCAGAGTTCCAGGCTATAAAGTAACACAGTATGGGAAAGAAAATACAGCGGGTGTTGAAACGATAGGTATTCATCTATTGGTACTTTTGAGCCCTTGTCAGCAAGCTGCGGTAAGCAGATCGGAGCTGGACTGCTGGAATTGCTGCAATCTTATCCGAAATGTTCTGCTGCAGTTATCGAAGACTATGAAGGTTGTTGCGATGCACCTTAGACTTGAGGGCTCCCCACACAATATAGTAGTACACTGACAGATCAGGTGACTTGGGTGGACAGCTAGGGCCGCAACCCAACCGACTTCTACTAACAGCTCTGCAGGCGTGAAGATCGTGTAATTGTATTCCAAGGTTCGGCCGGTTGTATGGGCAGTTGCTCCATCCTGTTGGGAGTAACTGTAGGTCTTTTCCTCCTCCGTTATTGCTGCCACAAATGGTCCGGACCATAAACACAGGACTACGGTAGTCGTCGTGTGACTAGAGCCTCCCGTCGGGTGGACCGTTCGCCGGGTGCAAGTCTTTCGAGTTGACGCCACTTCGGCGATGGGGATGAAATGATGATGACTAGGACAACACAACATCTAGTCCCTGAGCGGAGAAAATCTCCGACCCAGCGGGGAATCGATCCCGGGCCCTTAGGATTGACATTCTGTCGCACTGACCACTCAGCTACCGGGGACGGGCAGGACTACAGTAATGGCTGACAAGAGGCGCTACAGTGGAAACCATCGTGTGACAAAGTCGTTTTCACTCGATTACCTCTCGCATTGAGTATGTGTTGCTATCGGATTCATGCGCCCTGCTCCGGCAGGCAGGATCGCTGGGAGGAATGTTGCCGAAAATCTGCGTGCTCGAGCAGAGGAGGGAGACCGTGTGGGCTGAGGTCAGGGTCCTCCGGCAACGCCCACGGCGGAGGCGGGCAAGGCAGCAACAGCGGCTTCAGGCTTGCCAGTTTCTGCAGTCCTGTCAGAGTATGGAGAGCGGAGGCAGCGTCGTTACAGCCGGCAGGGCCCCTTACAGTCACTGTAATCTCTACCTTTTCCTTCTACGAACTTGTCTTATTTAAGCGCCTTCGGGTATTACGTAATGTTAGGGGAGGATGAGAAGATCAGTGTTCAACGTCCCGTCGACAACAAGGTCATTAGAGACGGGGCACAAGCTCGGATTAGGGAAGGATGGAGAAGGAAAGTGGCTGTGCTCTTTCAGAGGAACAATCGAGTCATTTGCCTTGACCGATTTAGGGAAATCACAGAAAACCTATATCACTATGAGGGACGCGGGTTTGAACTGTCGTTCTCCCGAATGCGAGTTCAGTACGCTAACCACTGCGCTGCCCCGCTCTGTTCAGGCAATATTCCCCTCGCGAAGAAGACGCTATACAGAATGCCACACGAGGAATATCAACATTCAGGATATGACAGTGTTGTGTCTTCCTTTGCACGCAGTCTCTTTCTTTGGTGGATATAGGAGCGGGGAACACAAGCCGTTCATGTACAGAGAATTCAGATATCTATTCAACAGTAATATCAAATAGTAAAAATATTACATAAAATACATAGGAAAATGGCCAAGCAGGGATAGCTAGAGGACAAATGTAAGGATGTAGAGGCTTATCTCACGAGGGGTAAGATAGATACAGCCTACAGGAAAATTAAAGAGACCTTTGGAGAAAAGAGAACCACTTGCATCCATATCAAGAGCTCAGATGGAAACCCAGTTCTAAGAAAGAAGGGAAAGCAGAAAGGTGGAAGGAGTATATAGAAGGGGCGATGTTCTTGAGGACAATATTATGGAAATGGAAGAGGAGATAGATGAAGGTGAAACGGGAGATATGATACTGCGTGAAGAGTTTGACAGAGCACTGTAAGACATAAGTCGAAACGAGGCCCCTGGAGTAGACAACATTCCATTAGAACTACTGACAGCCTTGGGAGAGCCAGTCCTGACAAAACTCTACCATCTGGTGAGCCAGATGTATGAGACAGGCGAAATTCCCTCAGGCTTCAAGAAGAATATAATAATTCCAATCTCAAAGAAAGCAGGTGTTGACAGATGTGAAAATTACCGAACTATCACTTTAATAAGTCACAGCTGCAAAATACTAACGAGAATTCTTTACAGACGAAATGAAAAACTGGTAGAAGCCGACCTCGGGGAAGATCAGTTTGGATTCCGTAGAAATATTGAAACACGTGAGGCAATACTTGACCCTACGACTTATCTTAGAAGAAAGATTAAGGAAAGGCAAACCTGCGTTTCTAGCATTTGTAGACTTAGAGAAAGCTTTTGACAATGTTGACTGGAATACTCTTTCAAATCCTGAAGGTGGCAGGGGTAAAACACGGAGGGAAAGGCTATTTACAATTTGTACAGAAATCAGATGGCAGTTATAAGAGTCGAGGGGCATGAAAGGGAAGCAGTGGTTGGGAAGGGAGTGAGACAGGGTTGTAGCCTATCCCAGATGCTATTCAATCTGTATATTGAGCAAGCAGTAAAGGAAACAAAAGAAAAGTTCGGAGTAGGTATTAAAATCCATGGATATCCTTTCTTTCAGGAGTGCTAATTCTGCAAGGTTCGCAGGAGAGCTTCTGTAAAGTTTGGAAGATAGGAGACGAGATACTGGCAGAAGTAAAGCTGTGAGTACCGGGCGTGAGTCGTGCTTCGGTAGCTCAGATGGTAGAGCACTTGCCCGCGAAAGGCAAAGGTCCCGAGTTCGAGCCTCGGTCGGGCACACAGTTTTAATCTGCCAGGAAGTTTCAAGAAATAAAAACTTTGAGGTTCGTCGATGACATTGTAATTCTATCAGAGACAGCAAAGGACTTGGAAGAGCAGTTGAACGGAATGGACAGTGTCTTGAAACGAGGGTATAAGATGAACATCAACAAAAGCAAAACGAGGATAATGGAATGTAGTCGAATTAAGTCGGGTGATGCTGAGGGAATTAGATTAGGAAATGAGACACTTAAAGTAGTAAAGGAGTTATGCTATTTGGGGAGCAAAATAACTGATGATGGTCGAAGTAGAGAGGATATAAAATGTAGACTGGCAATGGCAAGGAAAGAGTTTCTGGAGAAGAGGAATTTGTTAACATCGAATATAGATTTAAGTATCAGGAAGTCGTTTCTGAAAGTATTCGTATGGGGTGTAGCCATGTATGGAAGTGAAACATGGACGATAAATAGTTTGGACAAGAAAATAGAAGGTTCCGAAATGTTGTGCTACAGAAGAATGCTGAAGATTAGATGGGTAGATCACATAACTAATGATGAGGTATTGAATAGAATTGGGGAGAAGAGGAGTTTGTGGCACAACTTGACTAGAAGAAGGGATCGGTTGGTAGCACATGTTCTGAGGCATCAAGGGATCACCAATTTAGTATTGGAGGGGAGCGCGGAGGGTAAAAATCGTAGAGGGAGACCAAGAGATGAATACACTAAGCAGATTCAGAAGTATGTGGGCTGCTGTACGTACTGGGAGATGAAGAAGCTTGCACAGGATAGAGTAGCATGGAGAGCTGCATCAAACCAGTCTCAGGACTGAAGACCACAATAACAACAACAACACATAACTTTGCTGCTGGACTAGCACCATCAATTGATAACAGTAGATCTGAATGAAGAACTGCGTGTTATTCAAGTGGCGAACACACAAAATGGGGTCAGTGAATGAACGTTCGAACTTCAGTACACCTGCCACACTGGAGCTCCGGAGAGGGGATGCTTGCATCTCACTGGGAGCGTCGTAATCGTTCGTGGCCATTGCCCTCGTATTGCGGTGGCGGCTGTAGGAAACGCGACGGTGTAACTGGCAGCGCGCGTATTTGGAAGTGCGGCTACGGGCAGCGGCCGATACCGCAGACAGGAACCATCATTCGATGCAAAAATGTTTGGTTAGCATGGTTTCCAAAATGCTTACCTTAAGAGCTATGAATACCGCTCCGTGAAACACATCTCTTGTATTTGATATGCGAAAGTTACTCCGACGAACATTATAGTACTGCGAAAAGTAATTACAAACAAAAGTCGGGCGACATTTTGTACTATAAAATGTGAAGATACACGAACAGCTCAGTTGTTATTGAATGAATAGACCTCATGGACAGATTCTGCCATATCACTCCGAGTTAACCGGTAAAAACGTCTTACTTTTAAGATACAGACAGCAGAAACAGCAAATAACTCAACCACTGTCCTGTATCCCGTAATAAACAGAAGACGGTAATTACACACAAACTCCTACTTCACCAGTCGATGTTGATGCCAGTAATGATGTGTGTCTGCGCCATGTGGGGACATGCCGTGCCTACGTATATTACGAATCACCTGACTGTCCTAACTATGCACTGTTAAATCTTCCATGACTTGTCAGAAACTGAACTAAGGCGACCATGTTTTTCACCTCAGATTACTTTTGAATCGTTAAAATTTGTATTCTGTAAATCATCTTGAGGTTGAAGATCTTCCTTCGGTGTTTGTTTACAAACGGATTCGTTTTTGAAGTGGGTCGGCCTGGAGCAAAACACAGTTTTATCTTATGTGAGGCGTCCGCTGTGGTCGAGCGCTTCTAGGCACTTCAGTCTGGAACCGCGCGACCGCTACGGTCACAGATTCGAATCCTGCCTCGGGCATGGATGTGTGTGATGTCCTTAGGTTAGTTAGGTTTAAGTAGTTCTGTTCTAGGTGACTGATGACCTCAGATGTTAAGTCCCATAGTGCTCAGAGCCATTTGAACCATTTTATATGGGTTGCTGAAGTTTCAGCAACATCAGTGGGCTTTTATTTTCTTGTTACATGTTGTGGTTTTTCCGGGTTTTCTTATTTTTATTTCATTTGTTTTCTTCCACGGTTTGTCATATTTTTCCGGTTTCTCCATTATCTTTACTGCGAAGATCTGCAATGTGTAACTTTTCACACAGTTACAAAGTGCAGGTCTTCATAGTGAAGATAATGGGAAAACCATAAAAATGTGACAAATTGTGAAAGAAAAAAAACATAAAAAACCCGAGGAAAGACAGAATGTGGTAACAACAAAATAAAACTTCAGCGAAACATGTCTCGGAAATGGAAGATAAAATTGTGCTTTACTCAAGGCGGACCCCTGTAAAAACAAACCTACTTGTAATCTGTTTTCGCCAACACGCAACTTCAATAATAGCGGCGATACAGACATCAATTTTTTTTAATGGATATTATTTTTTTGCCGCCAGAATAGGAGAGCTTGATGAGAAAAATTCAGTGACATATCTTTTTAAACAGCTTTCTTCCAAACCGAAGGATGGGGACAAGCAGTCCTATTCTGAGGTATCCTGCACGATCACCCGATCTGACGCCGATAGACTTCTTCCTCTGGGGTAAAGCATGTGCTCTGCAAGTAGATTCGAACGACCGCAGAGGACATCAGAGGGTGAATTACTGCTCCGTGTAAAGCGATTGCTCCAGATGTGTTGGCAGCAGTCAGCTCGTTATTGATGCAGAGTGTGCCAAAGTGTTGTGATGCAGATGGTTCTCACCTTGAACATAATTTTTTAAAAAGTTCACTAACAGAAATGTGTCGCTACATAATTTCGTAACTGTTTTTCGTTCAAATCTTAGGTTTCATTTATTTCTTGTATTATTTTATAGCACGATTTTTCATCGGTGTATAAACGGCACATCGTACGTAGAAAAAGGGAAGAAATAATTTGATTTTCATTTAAAATAATAACGGGTATCATGAAAACTCCAATAATTTTGGCTTGTGTGATCTCATGGATATCTGACGATTTGCTGAACGATGTAAAAAAAATTAACTGCCTCATTTTATTGCCAGCTGAACGGCTTTCCCACTGTAATTTTTCTTGAGTACCAAATATGGTTAAGCTTTTGCCAAGTCTAATGTACAAGCACGACACTGCATCATAACGGAATGCCGCAAGTTTGCTTGGAGGTAGCCCAAACTTCTGGATGGCGGGTTAATTAACGGTAACAACAACAGTACAAAAATCCCTATTCTTGAAGAATTTTAGAATTTCTTGTTAGATCTATAAAAGAGTAATATCACTAATTTTGTCTCATGGAGATCAACTACCCTGGCGGCAAAAATAGCTTATTTCCATTAAAAAAAAGAGTTGATACCTATATACTAATAATGAAGGTTAGATATCTCGTTGCTATTTGTTTCATGAGCCTCTCGTCACTGTTGGTCAAGGTGAAAACAGATTACAGATACCTTTAACAGGTCGAAAGTAACTTGAGGTGAAAAAGTTAGGAGCTTACCCTGTCTAATAACCTGAAACTCAAAACCATTTTGGAAGAGATTCATTACAAATCTGATAACATTCATATCAAACTACCTTAGTCAGCCAACAAACAGTTTTGTCAACTAACAATTTTGTCAACTATCCACATATGCAACCAGTAACTGACACAAAGCATAAATTTTCAAAATGAGTCTGACGAGCAGTACTACAATTATCTTTTGCAATTATATATTTATGTATACAGACAAGTTATTTAACACTGTAAACAATATTTTGTTTCTCCTCGTGGTAGTGAAGTATTTTACCCTTAATGAAGTATAAGATTCCTTATAAACATAGGTTATTTTCTTAATGTAATTAAGAATTAATCAAATTGTAAATACTTCGAAGCGAGTCTGATTTTTCTCCTGCTTTAATTGGCGCATTAACATGAAACGGTCCTATAAATAAACGGGCAGTCTTGGTAGCAGTGTTAACATTTTTTTATTACTTCCCAATGACTCGTAATAAAATCTTAACACTGCAACCAAGACTGTTGTTTCTTTATATCAGACATGCTGCTGTACCAAGGCCTGAATGAAAAAGTTTTATGGTACCATCTTTCCACATCCCAAAGGACACGCTCATATAAACGCAAATATCAGTGCTCCACTGTCGTGGACTATCTGGTAGCCGTAAATATGACATTTCTCTCGGGAGGCTCTTTGGTTGCGGCCGCCAACACAATCGAATTCTATTGCCCGTATTGCTCAAGAACTAATATTACTGTACCCACCCTATCTTGTGGCACACGGCTAGTTAGGAATTTAATTCTTTATAATATTATTACAATAAAAACGATCTTTAGATGTAAATGAATAAGGCAGCAGCATTTTCGTTGGCTGTGTTTAATATGGACATTGAATTCCCATCTCATGTAACTGTCGTTCCCGATAAGGTCTAAGTCTATTATATAATTTTAATTCTGAACTTTATTAATGACCGGCACAGCACATAACTATTCACATTCTCTAAAACAGGAGCAATTCAATAAAATTTCTCATTTTAGCATTTACTTTTATTACTGTAAATCATACAGGTGCCTTTCTAGTAATTCGGCTGTACTGTTCCAGAAACTAAGAAGGAGTGGAGTTTCCAAATAGTCGTAACTTACATCATTCTTTAGCCACTGGTGAGTCATATCATTGTTGGCAAAGACAACATTCCGCGCCACCAATTTCTCTGAATCGTTACGCACTCTCTGATCAACAACGGGGGTAATGCTAATTTCCAAATATTTCGTAAGATATATGTTATACCAATCAGACACTTTGCATTGCGAGAATTCGTTTCAGTGCAGTTGAACTTTGGCGTTGTGTGGTTTCGCTACTCTTGTAGTCTGTCTTGGTTCTGGTCCGACAGGCTCTCGTCGGTTGCCGATGCTGTGTTGACTTTGTACTGTTGCAACTGTTGGTGAGATGGCTACATGCTTTTGGCTTCAGAGGCGTGTAGGAATTACAATCGACTGTATTCATTCATAAATAATTTAATTTTCCAGCGACGCGTTTACATGTAATAAATCTTTCACTTTCCTTTGGTATCCTGATTCTAAACTGAACTTAATTTTTGTGGGTGGTTTTGAGTCGTGTTTCCACGTGCACCAGGATATCCAAACATTCAATCAACATCCATGTTCATACTAGAAACTTAACACACCTTTCTTTAGGTAACAAGCCATTATTTCGTATATCATGTAAAAAGATCTATTTTTTTGTGCTTAGCCTGAATATCAATGCTGGTCAATGAACTTCAACGTGTATCTCCAATATTTTTAGTAGAGCATGGTTCAAATGGCTCTGAGAACTATGGGACTTAACATCTATGGTCATCAGTCCCCTAGAACTTAGAACTACTTAAACCTAACTAACCTAAGGACATCACACAACAGAGCATGTTACTGACAACCCTCGTATCCATATAACTGTTTATCCGAAACTTTCTTTGTTATCCCCTCAACGATGCGGTCCTTTAAGATTACGGTCTGCGAGAGGCCATACTATGGCCCCATGCCCTGTTTAACTGCACTACCATTGACAAATATTTCGTCAAAGTTACGAATGTTTTATATTATGTAACTTTCAACTATTTTCAGGTCAGTAATCATACAGGAGACTGACGGTAAATGTAGCAACAGTCAGTACTCTCTGCAGATCAGCTCTCATCAAATGCTCATATAAAAGCCCGTATTTTTTCAGATATGATTGGTTTTGTACTAAAGAAATGCCCAGAGTTGTTACAGAGTGTACGGAGGATTTCCTATGATGACATCTCCATCATACTAATATTTCACAATCTGTGTGCACTCCCTCCATCGCTATATTTTTTGTACGACTGAGTAATCATTATCACGATCAGTCAGTTCCATTTGATACTGAAGAGAGTGTTATCCATTGTGCTTGCGAAGGTTAACTAGCCGGTCGTTGTGGCCGAGCGGTTCTAGGTGCTTCAGTCTGGAACCGCGCGACCGCTACAGTCGCAGGTTCGAATCCTGCCTCGGGCACGGATGTGTGTGATGTCCTTAGGTTAGTTAGGTTTAAGTACTAAGTTCTAGGGGACTGATGACCTCAGATGTTAAGTCCCATAGTGCTCAGAGCCATTTTTTTGAAGGTTAACTGCTGTCGTCACATAAATAACAGTCACATGCATATTTACAAGGGCTTGGCGGAAAAAGAGACACTATGTTGTCACTCTCTTCATACAAATCTGTGCCTAAGAATACGGCACGCTGTTGTGTACTTTAGATTATCCGTTAAAACACAGACAAGCTGACATGTAAGTGTGTGATTGTGATGAAAATGGAGACGCCTACAATGGTGCTCAAGCCATGTTTCAGTTGATTAAGTTTTCTTTCTGCGTGATACACAGTTCAGGTTATGAAAAAGTATTGACAAGCCTACACAAAACAATGGCTGGATAAGTTCTTTACGGACATTCACCAAGTGGGTAACATTCCTCCCTCACTTAAACGAGCAAAGATCATCGCAGTCCTGAAACCTGGTAAACCAGGCGATAGACCAGAGAGTTACCGCCCCATTGCCCTTCTCAGTATGGTCTATAAATTACTAGAAAGACTGCTCCTCAACAGAATAGGCCAAACTATACTAAAAAAAAATCCCTATCGAACAAGCAGGATTCCGTCCCTATCGCTGCTGTACAGATCAAGTCCTATCACTGACACCATATATAGAGGCGGGGTTTCCGAAGAAACATAAAGTAGCTGCAGCATTCATAGACCTAACAGCAGCCTATGATACAGTTTGGAAACAGGGGCTCAGGTACAAATTAATCTGTGCCGTCCCCTGCAAGAAGATAACCAACCTCATTGATGATATGTTGTCAAATACAACCTTCCAAGTAATAATGGGGAATGAGAGAAGTAAACAGATGAAACTCAATAATGGACTCCCACTAGGCTCTGTCCTTGCACCTCTTCTTTTCAGCCTTTACATCGCTGACATGCCTGCAACCAGATCGCGCAAATTTGGTTATGCTGGCGACTGGGCTCTAGCAACAGCCCACAGAAATATAGAAACTGCCGAAGATATCCTTATGCGTGACCTAGGGATTCTCAGCGATACTTAAGAAAATGGAGGCTACAACCTAGTGCTACAAAGACGGAAGTAGCCGCCTTCCATTTGAACAACAAAATGGCAACAGAGAACTACATGTCTATTACTAAATCACAACAAACACCCAAAGTACCTTGGGGTTACCTTAGATAGGACACTAACATTCAAAGAACACCTGACGAAAACTGCAGCAAAACTTAAAACACGCAACAACATATTGCAGAAGCTCTGTGGCACCACTTGGGGCCCCACAGCATCTACCTTAAGAACATCCGCACTTGGCTTGGTGTATCCAGTGGCAGAATACTGTGCCCCAGCGTGGCTCAACAGCAAACACACACACACACATGGCAGACAGCCAACATAATGCAACAATGCGTATTACATCAGGCACAATCAGGCCAACTCCTACAGTGTGGCTGCCCGTTCTCAGTAACATAGCCCCTCCTAACATGCGCCGAGAACACGCTCTGGTTAGAGAATTTCAAAAAATCATGACCAACCCTCAATTACAAACCCATGAAGATACTCACGACATCCAAGGAAACCGACTCCGGACTAGGCATCCTCCACTACAGACCGCACAGGCTCTGCACCAAACCAACTTTAAACTAAATGACCGATGGAAAGAGGAATGGGAGAGCAGAACAGCAGTAAACTGCCACAGTATGCCATGCATCTTAAGTAAACCAAAAGGATTTGATTGCCCTCGCAAAGTTTGGTTAACTCTTAATCGCATCAGAACCAACCGTGGGAGATGCGCCGACTCCTTACACAGATGGGGTAAACTTCTTTCGGCCGTTTGCGACTGTGGCGCTGAGAGACAGACGGTCAAACACATCGTGCAGGAATGCCCACTAAGGGCATATGAGGGTGACCCACAGGATTTCCTAATGGCGACCCAAGAGGCAATCGACTATATATCATCCAAGCTGGACGTCTGCTTGTGATTGCTCTTCTGTGAGTGTAAATTTACAATTGGTGGTGTCCTTATCTACAAACTGTTATTTATTGCTCTGTTTATACAAATGTGATTTTTTTTAAATCGTGTTATTTCTGTAATTTTTACTGTGATGTCATGAGCCATACGCTAAATAAATAAATAAATTGATAAGAGACGCACCAGGAATGAAGCGCGTAATCGAGAATGTTTTAAAAGCAGAGGGTGAGTGTCACTGATAGCAAGGAATTCTCCTTTTGCATTCCTACGGAAAGGAGGCGCTGACGAAGCGAGGCCTTCGTGAGTCGGGCGGGCGGGCGGCCGGTTGCGTGTGTCCGGGGACGGCCACGGTGTGTAATTGCGCCTCTGCCCGCCGCCAGCGGCGCGACGTCCGGGGCAGAGAAAAGGCCTCGCCTGCTGGCGCACCCACGGAGCGCCGGGTACGGCCCGACAGGTGCGAAATGGGTTGCCGAGTTCGCCGGCCTACCGCACCCTGCCCTAGGCCGGCGAGGCCTCACGCCCACGCACGTGGGAGGAACGAACTCTCTTCACACGCGGCTGTCCTTTGCGTCGCTGGTGTATTCTACATCTACGTGGCTACTCTGCAGATCACACTGAAGTGCCTGGCCGAGGGTTCATCGAACCACCTTCACAATAATCCTCTGTTATTCCCCTCTCGAATGGGACAGATCACCTCAGCAGTTAGGTCCCGTAGGAACTTACCACAACCACCACCCCTCTCGAAGAGCGAGCTCTTATTTCCCTTATTTTATTATGACTATCGTTTCCCTCTACGTATGTCGGCATCAACAAAATATTTTCGTTTACGGAGGAGAAAGTTGGTGACTGAAATTTTGAGAGACGACCACGCCACAACGAGAAAAGCCTATCTGGTAAGAATCCCACATCACGCAGCAATACTAAAAAAAGGTTGGACAAGTGTAGTGTACGCATTCTCTTTAGTACCTCTGTTGCATCTTCTAAGTGTTCTGCCACTAAAACTGAGTCTCTAGTTCGGCTTCCCCATAACATTTTCTACGTGTTTTTTTCCAATTTAAGTCGGTAATTCTTATTCCAAGGTATTTAGTTATATTTATGACATTTATATTTGATTTATTTATCGTGTAACCAAAGTTTAACGGATTTCTTGTAGCACTCGTGTAGCTGACCTCACGCTTTTCATGATATAGGGTTAATTGCCAGTTATCGCACCATACAGATTGCTTATCTAAATGGTTTTGTAATTTGTTTTGTGCTTCTTACTTTACTACACGATAAATGACAGCATCATCTGCAAAAAACCTCAGATAGTTGCTCAGATTGTGTCCCACATCTTTTATAAACTGTCTGTATACATAGTTAAGTACACTACTGGCCATTAAAACCACGAAGATGATGTGCTACAGACGCGAAATTTAACAGACAAGAAGAAGATGCTGTGATATGCAAATGATTAGCTTTTCAGAGCATTCACATAAGGTTGGCGCTGATGGCGACACCTACAACGTGCTGACATGAGGAAAGTTTGCAACCGATTTCTCATACACAAACAGCAGTTGACCGGCGTTGCCTGGTGAAACGTTGTTGTGACGCCTCGTGTAAGGAGGAGAAATGCATACCAGCACGTTTCCGATTTTGCTAAAGGTCTGATTGTAGCCTATCGCGATTGCGGTTTATCGTATCGTGACATTGCTGATCGCGTTGGTCGATATCCAATGACTATTAGCAGAATATGGAATTGGTGGGTTCAGGAGAGATCCCAATGGCATCGTATCACTAGCAGTCGAGATGATAGGCATCTTACCGCAAGGCTGTAACGGATCGTGAAGCCACGTCTCGATCCCTGAGTCAACAGATAGGGACGTTTGCAAGACAACAACCATCTGCACGAACAGTTCGACGACGTTTGCAGCAGCATGGACTATCAGCTCGGTGACCATGGCTGCGGTTACCCTTGACGCTGCATCACAGACACGAGCGCTTGCGATGGTGTACTCAACGACGAACCTGGTTGCACGAAACGCAAAATGTCTTTTTTTTTCGGATGGATCCACCTTCCGTTTACAGCATCATGATGGTCGCATCCGTGTTTGGCGACATCGCGGTGAACGCACATTGGAAGCCTGTATTTGCCATCGCCATACTGGCGTGTCACCCGGCGTGATGGTATGGGGTGCCATTGGTTACACGTCACCTATTGTACGCATTGACGACACTTTGAACAGTGGACGTTACATTTCAGATGTATTACGACCCGTGGCTCTATCCTTCATTCGATCCCTGCGAAACCCTACCTCTCAGCAGGATAATGCACGACCGCACGTTGCAGGTCCTGTACGGGCCTTTGTGGATACAGAAAATGTTCGACTGTTGCTCTGTCCAGCATATTCTCCAGATCTCTCACCAATTGAAAACGTCTGGTCAATGGCGGCCGAGTAACTGGCTCGTCACAATACGCCAGTCACTACACTTGATGAACTGTGGTATCGTGTTGAAGCTGCATGGGCAGCTGTACCTGTACACGCCATCCAAGCTCTGTTTGACTCAATGGCCAGGCGTATCAAGGCCAGAGGTGGTTGTTCAGGGTACTGATTTCTCAGGATCTATGCACCCAAATTGCGCGAAAATGTAATCATATGTCAGTTCTAGTATAATATATTTGTCCAATGAATACCCGTTTATCATCTGCATTTGTTCTTCGTGTAGCAATTTTAATGGCCAGTAGTGTATGTGCGGAATCCGCAAGAGAGCGAGTCGTATAAGTACGTGGCCTTTGTGTTCCCTCTCTAGGGTCGGAAGCTCACCGACGTGCAGCGTCTCCGAGGCCACAAGAGCCCGCAGCGCAGCCGCCACCAGCCTTAGCCGTCCATCCGCCAGCTCGCATCCAGACAGTTACACACGAGCCGCCGCTGACGCGAAACGGCTTTGCCCTTGACGCGTGCCTCCTAGTATGTAGCCGCAGTTTGTCTGTTCATTACTTTGGACACAACGTCATACTGTAATTCTTCCAGAGACGTCACATCTCGGCGGGCGTGACTGTAGCGCCTCGGCCGCACACCGGCAGCGCAAGTCAAGTGGAAACGAATCACCACAAACACCCACTTTGGCACCTCGACTACAATGACCTCGGTTCGGCACCCTTTCTAGCATGGTAGAAACTATTTGTGCACTCTCTTCCAGGTTCATTGCTAGAGTATGTTCACTTTAACATCTTTTTGTTTCTGGTGAAGATCCTATTTGCCTCTGGTTCAGGTCTCTATTGTTGTACTCCGTATTACTTGGTATTGATTTATTACTAATGAAAGCTGCTCTAGGCTCATGTCTGTATGTTCCCAGATGATATACCACTGTTCATCTTTAACGTGTTTTTAACTCCTTTCTAACTAATCACGGACCCACTACAAGCAGGTAAGAAGTTGTTGCTTCCGCGGATAGGGACTGAGCAGAATGTTAATTTGAGTCCCAGCAACGTGTTAACCTTACATTCCGACCATGGCAAGCTGTCTAGAAACTGCCGCCTGAGAATTGCCGCAAACGATGGGAGGGTGATAACAGGTGCTCGGCAGTGCCTGGTATGTACCGTAACCGATTTAGGGAAACTATGGAATACCTGTGTGCAGAAGACAGGGCAGGGATTTGACCAGCCGGCCTCCCGAACGCCTCTCCAGGATGCAAATCTAACATTGTTACCGAAGTACGGCGTGAGGAGGAGGGGTGAGGGGAAGGGGGGGGGGGGGGGGGTGAGGAGAGGTGAACAAAAAGATAGAAACACCAAAAACACAACACAACACGTTATCATGACAGCGACAACCCTTCACTCCAAAGTAGGCCACAAATGTTCACCAATATTGAGGTCCGGTGACTATGGTGGTCTAGGAAGATACAAAAAATTATCCTCGTGCTCACAAAATGGGTCCTGGACTGCCGTCTAGGAACACAGCGTCATTTTTGTAGAACAAACATTGTACCATGTGAAAGCTGAAAGCTGGAAGGAGTGTCTGCACAAGGGACATGAACTTGAAATGCAATGCATGGAAAGAGAAGCGGACTTAGATGAAGATGAGATAGGAGATATAATACTGCGAGGAAAAATTTTTTAAGTTATGAAAGATCTAAATCGAAACAAGGCACCGGAGGCAGACGATATTCCATCAAAACTACTGCTAGCCTTGGGAGAGCCAACTGTTACAACACTCTTCCATCTGGTGTGCAAGATCCATGAGACAGGCGTAATACCCCCCGACTTCAACAAGAATACAATAATTCCAGTGCCATAGAAAGCTAGTGCTGACAGCTTTAAAAAATAGAAATCTATCACTTTAATAAGTCATGGTTTCAAAATACTAACACGAATCCTTTGGAGAAGAATGGAATTCCTAGTAAAAGCCGACCTCGGAAAAGGCCAGTTAGGATTCCGGAGAACTGTAGGAACATGCGAGGCAATACTGAACCTACGACTTATTCCAGAAGATAGAAGAAAGAGAAACCTACATTTTATAGCATTTGTAGACTTAGAGAAAGCTTTTGACATTGTCGACTGCAATATTCTCTTTGAAATTCTGAAGATACGAGGGGTAAAATATAGGGGGCGAAAGGCTGTACAGAAACCAGATGGCGCTAATAAGAGTCGAGGGGAACGAAAGGGAGGCACTGATTGAAAAAGGAGTGAGAGAAGGTTTAGCATATTCCCGATGGTATGTACAAGTAGTAAAGAAAAATTTGGATTAGGAATTAAAGTTCAGGGAGAAGAAATTGTAATTTTGTAAGAGCCAGCAAAGGACTTGGAAGAGCAGTTGAACGGAACAGATAGTGTCTTGAAAGGAGGATATAAGATGAACATCAATAAAAGCAAAACAAGGATGATAGAATGTAGTGGAATTAAATTAGGTTATGTTAACGGAATCAAATTAGTGCGGACATGTTGGGAATGTGGGTCTCACGGGAAGTGTGCAAGGGATAAGTCCCTGCAGGCGCACTATCCTCTGTGCCCTCGGTGGCTCAGATGGATAGAGCGTCTGCCATGTAAGCAGGAGATCCCGCGTTCGAGTCCCGGTCGGGGCACGCATTTTCAACATGTCCCCAATGAAGTACATCAACGCCTGTTTGCAGCTAGGGTGTCCATTTAATAATTATCATTTCGGACATTAATGTCTTGTTTTGGTCAATAGTACCACCTCTGAAATGTGCTACCCTACGCTCTTAGCAAAAACGGTACCGGTACACGGCAAGAAGTATCAAAAATTTCTGTTTGTAATAACTTTCGACTCGATCGTTTCCAGGTCAGGGTGCCTTACCTCAAATTTTTGCCTTTACCCTTCTCCACCATCTATGAAAGTCTGTAACATCATTGCAGGGTCACGCTATATAACCTGTATATACCAGTGCAGCTGGGTGTGTAATTTTTGCGCTGAGTGTACTTTACTTCCACAGTGCGTCTATTTTTCCTTGGCCCATGCCATCAGGGGGTAAGAGAAACACACATTCTGCCTCTTAGTTGGGAGCAACGAGTGATAATTTCCACCATTCCCGTACATTGCTGTCACCAAACGTGTGCATTTTGTAACTATTATTTTCAGTGGTAGAAATGACACGCGAAGTCAAAAGCTTTCATGAATATGCAGTTGGATAAGTTCATGTTCAGATCTGGTGCTCATTTGTATTACTGAATGTGGAATAGAATTAAACCCACTGTAAGACCTTTATTGATAAGAAGGCAAAGAATGGTAGTAGTTGGAATGGGCAAGAAATCTGCTGATGAGAACTATAGTGCCTACGAATCAAGAAAAGACAGAAAATTAAAATATTACTTTCGATATGAAATACGAAACACCGGTAAATCGATAATTCATTTGCTGACGGCATATATCGTTAAGTTTTTGAAGGACTATCGATATTCTGGTATATCGATATTTTCTGTCGACAGAGAGCATGCGCCATCCCACACTGTGCAGAATGCAATGCACACAATCATCCTACTTGCACACTACTTGCGACTGTGTCGCCTCGCTCGATACGTACAGCTTGTGCAGACTCCTAACGTTTGTTTCCGTTACGTTGAGTCTTCCGCGCGATATCCTGGTTCTCGGAACGCTGTTGTGGCCCATGTAGGGAGGTGCAGTCCCTCGTTAGCATGCGCACCCAGCGCCCGGCTCCCAGCTCCAAATTGCCGCCGCCCGGTTCGCCAAAAAAGGCGCGCGGCCAGCCTCTCTTTGTGTTCGGCCGGCTTCTGGCTGCTTACCGCGAATGATCAGACACTCCCATTCAGCGCCGGCCGCCTCGCCTTCCGGAAAGAATACTCCGAAGAGGCATCCACCACACAACAGCCCGTGTAAGTGCACGGCGCTCGAAGAGGCATTACGGTGCCCGTCTTTGTTATATCTATCCGGCAGCAGATTTGAAAAGCCTCGAGCCGGGGGACCACGCGCCAGTTTAAAGCAGTCATCGCTGAGGTAGACAATAGGAGCGGCGTTACACTTTTAAGGTAGCAAGGTTTTACCACCATACATTTATTCCTTTCTGTTTATATTTATATTATTTATATTAAAAATGAATAAATTCCTCCAGCTGTATTTAAGGTGTCGATTTTATTTAGAGGCCCATACACTTGTTGACGTCAGCTGCGTGCGGCTGATACTAGAAGTGGTTAGTTACTAACCACCTTCCACAAGGAGCACGTCCGTATCTCACCACTGACTTCTAGTATCAGCCGCACGCAGTTGACGTCAACAAATGTATGGGCCTGAAGATGACGTTGTTACAACGTTGAAACTAGTTGCCAAAATAAAATCGACGCCTTAAATACATCTGGAGGAATTTCTTCACTTTTAATATAAATTTATATCAGCTGACGTCCCACTGTCCTCCATTTCAACTGTTTACGATGTACAATCGGCTTGCTAATTATTTCGTTGGTTGACAGTGGCTAGCACCACAACTAATGATTTTTGTAGTACTGCATGTCTGGAAGTTAATAAGAGCTAAGCAGTAACAGAAAGAGCGACGTGGTCCATGCCTTCTTCGGAAGCCACTATCAGCTGAAGATGGACTATAAGAGACTAGTTGCGTTTTTCAGGGGCGGTCATTTACTGCCCTGAGAGAGAGCAGAGAGAGGAGGCGGCGATTTACAATGCTAGAGGCCACGTAGCATGGACAATGCGGGTGGGAGGTTCCCCTCTGGTTGAACAGAAAAAGAAATTAAAATAGGGTACCTGGCGAAAGATCCATGGGAGCGGAACAAGGCGGAAAGACATCCTCTTAATGCAAAGGATGCACGGCGTCACAGTGGTCAGGAGCTCACGTTTGAGGAATCTTCTCACAGGAAGCGCTGGGGCATGCTCCCCACCAAGAAGCAGAGACGCCTATTTGATTGGCGAAGTGCTAAGGATGAAGTGCTAAGGATGTAGGAGAGGAAATGTGAATTTCCAGAAAATCTTTTGAAAGGAGTATGAGCTTCAGATGCCGGCCGGTGTGGCCGTGCGGTTCTAGACGCTACAGTCTGGAACGGCGCGACCGCTACGGTCGCAGGTTCGAATCCCGCCTCGGGCATGGATGTGTGTGATGTCCTTAGGTTAGTTAGGTTTAAATAGTTATAAGTTCTAGGCGACTGATGACAACAGATGTTAAGTCCCGTAGTGCTCAGAGCCATTTTTGAACCAGCTTCAGATGACCGGCTGACAGATTCATGTCCGATGAAGTGGAAGGTAATGTTTTTGTAACTGAGATTCGTCACCTGAGGGCAAACATAGACGCCACATATCCAGGAGGGAGTGGGGTATGGTGTGGAGAGGCTCTTTCCTCAAGTGATCTATCGAGGGCACTTCCCTGTGAGGACCAATTTAAGGCACTTCCCTCCGGGGATCGACCTAGAGACTTCGATGGCGAGAACCACAGCGGCCGATCAGACAGTTCGATTCTGAGAAGTTGATTTCGCCACAAGGAGTGTCTGAAGCCGTTTGGAAGTGTTTTTTGGTGGGAGAATACTTCAATCGAATTTCTGTTCCTGGGTAGTGAGCAAACAGAAACCTTGAGCCATGTTTTGTCTTGTACTGAGGTAATTTCAGCCCTAGGTGTTTGCAGGTGGCATATTGCGTCCACTGTGTAGGGCAGAGAATTGCAGGTACGCCACATATATCATCTGCACAACGACCAACGCTCCAACGAGCCGATCGTCGGTGCAGTACAACCTCTGTCTGTACTTGAATGTATGATATACACATTCCAGTTCAGCAGATTTGGGAACATTCCCACAAAATGTGTTGGATTCTATTTGCTTCTCAATGAGTTTTTTTCTGCAAGTGCACTCTGACAATCACTATCACCCAACTTTGTGTCTGTCTAACAATGGGGGTACGGTTTAAACAACGTTAAACATATGTTCTGCAACTCTTATACGTGTGATAAAATCCGACATGGTGTTCTTGAGATTTTTACAAATTTTTGCACTCTACATGTTTTCTTTTTGAAGATAAATAATTTATGGTGTCAAGCTGTGATTCATTTGAGTAGCATCCCGATAGGAACGATTAGTTTCATGTGCTAAACTGAAGTAAAGTAAAACCACAGCACGATATTCGTTTTATGAAAATCCCCAGATTTAGGATACCAATGGCAGGTCATTTTAATGATTTGTAGACGTGAGAATGAAACTGTGAAGGTAACATTAGGTAACCACATATACACACGCTGCGTGTTACAGACATCACAGGGTTTGCACGCTGCATGACTATTGAACGGCCGTCCGGAGTGGCCGAGCGGTTCTAGGCGCTACAGTCTGGAACCGCGCGACCACTACGGTCGCAGGTTCGAATCCTGCCTCGGGCATGGATGTGTGTGATGTTAGGTTTAAGTAGTTCTAAGTTCTAGGGGACTGGTGACCTCAGCAGTTAAGTCCCATAGACTCAGAGCCATTTGAACCATTTTTGAACTACTCAAGGAAGTATTCGGGAGTCACTATAACTAAGCAGAAACAATAGTTGTAGATTTTCTTTTCTGTATACACTACACTGGAAGCGGTGCATTGAATTTGCAAAGTGTGTTCACAGACGAATTTCTAGTTCCTCAGTCGAGCGTCCCGCAGAAAGTCACGTTTAAGATTGACAAAAATCTTCAGCATTTCATCTGCTCCAATCAGAGACGTTCTTACGTTGTGCTTAGGTATTTTCAATAAACATTCAAACCGAATAGTGAGGAACTGTCGGAAACTGAGAAAATAGATCTTACATCAAGGAATATAGAAATTTGGTGAATTTCTGTTTAAGCATCGAAACTAGAAGTCTACTTTCTCGCCAGTTTTAAGTTGTTGCTGAAAAGGGCCTTCCTGTTGTAGTAGCTCGCGCGTCCCTTCATTATACAACAAACATCGAAATAAATAAAAAATTTAAAAAAATCAACAATGAGCTGCCTCAACGATAGGTCGACCATAATGTATGTTCGGATGTCGCATTACACAGTCGTCTCCTCTCACGGCACTATATATTTATATATACAGGATGATTTATTTGACCTACTGGTAGGTTTTTTGCAATCAACAAAGCTCTAAAAAATTAAAAAAATAAAATAAAAAATAAATAAACAGGCATGAGATTTTCATACTCTCTCGTTTGCTACAAATTATTACCTCTACAGAGAAAATGAACAGGACCTTTTGGAGGAAATTTCATGTAGTTAAATTCTGTACCGGGATACGTTTTCGCTGGAGGCCACGGTTTTGAAGTTATTTAAGAAAAACGCATTTCAAGATCACTTTCGTACGTTATTCGTGAATAATTGGAAAACTACGGCCTCTAGTAAAAACGTATCCCAGTATAAAATTTAACTACGCTAAATTTTCTACATAGAGGTCCTGTTCGCTGTTCGTTTTTCTGTAACACTAATAGTTATCGCGTGATAAGCAAGAGAATAGAGAAGCCTTACGCATAGTATTTTAAGGCATTGGGGGTTGCGTAGAACTCCTGGTTAGGGGCAGCTGAATCACCATGTATACTCCGGGTGAATCATCTAAAACTTCCACCGCAACTACAGCGGAAATGGAAGGTGCTACTGAATGTGTCGTTTTCACAGAATGAATTAGTAGTCAGGGGCTGGTATTGTTAGCCAATCAGCAAATTGTCCTAATACTTAGAAAGTTTTTTTTAGCAGAAACGTACATTGTTTAAATGGAACAACGTCTATTGACATTAACAAACTAAAAGTAGGGTAAATTAGAATGTCTGTGTGTTTTTTGCAGGATTCTAGTGCGAGTCGTTTGCGAGATATCGTATTTTGAAAAGTTTCCACACCGACGCTTATTGGAGTTGCTATGTTCGATGTTGTTACGTTTGCGTACCGTTTGTTTGCGTATTCCTTGAGTGCACAGCGACTTGCTAGCCAGCTAGAGAGTGACTGTGCAAGCAGTAGGTAGTGAGTGAACGATTAGATTTACCAACGCAGAAAAAGCCGACGTGCCTACGGTGTATAGAGTGTGTGGGAAGAAAGTAGTTCTTTCTTGTACGGTGTATGAGGCAAGATGTCCCAATAGACGTTAAACATCTCGGCAGTTATTTGTCAACCTCTTCAACCATTTCGGTCGCAGGTTCGAATCCTGCCTCGGGCATGGATGTGTGTGATGTCCTTAGGTTAGTTAGGTTTAAGTAGTTCTAAGTTCTAGGGGACTGATGACCACAGATGTTAAGTCCCATAGTGCTCAGAACCATTCTTCAACCATTTACGTGAAAGTGGTAGCGTAACACCTGGACTACATAACAGAAGGAAACAAGTGACGACAGAAGAGGAGGAAATTAATGTACTTGCTGCTGTTGCAGCTGATCCACACGTTAGCTCCCGCGCAATCGCACGAGGAAGTGGCGTAGTCAGGGAAGCGTCCTTCACGTTCACCATCAACACAGGTTCCATCCCTATCACGACTGTCCCCACCAAGTATTTCACGAAACCGATTCTGAGAATCGTGTTAACTTCTGTACAAAAGCATTAAGACAGGATGCTCCAAATGCATCATGTATCAGTGGAGTCATATTTACCAATCATGACCAAGTAAACCGCCGAAACGTACACTATTGGTCTTTTGACAATCCTCGATGGTTTTGTTAGGTAGAATGTCAGCGTCCACGGAGCGTAAATATATGGTGTGGAATAGTGAGCCCTCAGCTCAGAGGCCCGTTTTGTGTAGACAGAACACTGAACGCCTACAAGTATCGCAGCCTCCTAACAGACCAACTTCCGCTGTCTACAAGGAGATGTTAACTACATTAACGACGTATTACTGCAGTTTGCTCGGACATCTTCACTGAAATGCTGTCATATATGCAGCAGCACTCTATACCAGATTGGAAGCGTGTACTGCCGCTGACAGTGGTCATTTTGAACACAACCCGTGATGGTCAGTTGTCTCATTACCGGTCAGAATTAATGTAACTAGTGTGTGCACTTATGTTGTTATCAAGTGTGTGCCAGCAAAGGTATTGCAGAAGTGCAGTGATTAAGCCAAGAAAAACTGGACAGTAGTAACGAACATTCTTTCGTTATTTAAACGGCCTGGTCTACGAATAGCGCCTCCGAGTGTTGATTCGTAGACCACTACTTCACAGCAGGTGCAGGACGGGTTCAATTACTTATACGTCATGAACCGGAAAACAGCTCGGCCGTGGCGTGTCGGGAAATGAATCTCGCAGTAAAATTTCTGTTCGCCGAGCTGCCGAGGCCGCCGGCGTGTGGATTTACGTCTCCTTTTAAGCGTTTGACGGCAGCCGGCGAGGCTACGAGATTTGTGTCCGGTGACCGACCTCGTGCATGGACGGTCGTAAACCAGGCAGCGTCTGACAGCCTGCGGCCGCGCTTCCCCACACTCCGGCAAGCGCCGCTGTTTGCGAGATCAGCTGCGGGAAGTCGTAAGGGCCAAACGGCACGCTTATCTCACGCAGGAAAGGGGAGAGAGAGAGAGTCGGCAGCAGACACGACTATTATTCCGCTGCAATTTAACATCCATTACTGCATGCTGAAAAGCCACTCGTTTCCTTTGCGAAACACTTATCAGCGTCGTAGAATAGGACACTACTGGGAATATTCTCCCATTTAACACTACTTGTCTCCGTAATTGAACCAGCCTTTCTCCTCCCTTTCATTCATGTATGAGGCATGCTACTAAATGTCTGTCTTTAGCCTCTGTTGAAGCTGTTACTGCTCTATTTCCACGACTCTACGAAAGATGAGTAGGAACTCAAGATTACTCACAGAATTCTTGGAATATTCTAAGGATATTTTTCTTAGCTGGATCGGAGTTAATAACAAATAACCGAATTTATTGTTCATACATCTGTCAAGAACGAACAACTTTTAAATTTTTATATTGTATAATATTTAAGCTAACTCCCGGCCACAACCGTCCAGCTTTTATAGGCCCTCTTCTCGATCAAAATTTAACTGGCGTGAGGAGAAAATTTGTAAAAATAAAAAAAAGCACAAAGTGAAGCAGTTGAAAGGCAAATACAGACGTCTAAAACATGAGACTGGCAAAATGTGCAAAATGGCAAAACAGTGACTGCTAGAGGAGGAATGAAAGCTGTACATGCATGAATGTCTATGGGCAAGATGGATGCCACACATAGGAAAATTACATTTAGAACAAAGAGAAGGAGCTGTATGAATGTCAAGCGCACAGATAGGAAGTCAGTACTAAGCAAAATAGGGAAGGTTAAAAGGTGGAATGAATATGTAAACGAGCTATATAAAGGAAAGACAACTGGAGACAATACTATGCGAAAAGAAGTTAATGAAGATAGTGGACAAATGTGATACTGCGAGAGGAATTTGACAGAACACTGAAAGACCTAAAGGGCAGCAACAATGCACCTGGAGTATATGACATGCGCTCAGTATCATTAACTTTTGGAGAATCCACCATCACAAAAATATTCCACTTGTTCTGCAAGATCAGTCAAAACATCCTCAGACTTCAAGAACAATGTAATACTCCAAATTCAGAAAGCGGCAGTTGGTGGCACGTGTGAATAACACCATCAGCGTAAGAAGTCATGTCTGCAAATAACAAACAAGCGACAATACCACGGAAAGGTAGGTGTCGTGGAACTATTTCTCAACTGGGTTCCATGAAAATATCCTCATGATTTCCCACATACGGCTCCGCTCCATTCTCATTTTACTACCCTCCAACCCAGTCGTTGTTCTACTTCCAGTTTTTCGCCCCCTCTTCCCCTGTTCTCTTGACGTTCCTTGTTTATTGTTTTTTCGCCAATCGCAAAACTGCGGCTCTACAGAAACGGTGACCAAGGTACATGTCCTGGCTGCAACACTCTTGTTACGCCACTCGTGTCAGCTGACTTAGTACAAAGTACATGGAGCCTGCCAAGTCCGCGCAGGAAAAAAAAAGACAAAAACAGTAAGTTAAGTAATGTCGTGGCTCTCGATTGAGACACACGTTGTTGACATCTACACCTACATAAGTACTTCGTAAGCTAGAACACGGTGGGTGATGGAGGGTACCTCGTACCACTGCTAGTCATTTCCTCTCCTGTTGCAATAGAAAATAGCGCGAGGGAAAAACAACTATCTATATGCTTCCATAAGAGCCCAGATTTCTCTTATCTTGTCTTCAAGGCTCCTACACCAAATGTACTTTGGTGGCAGCAGACTCGTTTTGCAGTCTGCCGCAAATGCCGGTTCTCTAAACTTTCTCAACAGCACTATACTGTAGCGCCTGTGTTTCTCAGAAGTACCATGCAATGTTTCTTCGGACATGCATCTGATTCGATGTCTTCCTTTAATCCGACCTGACGGGGATCCCAAACAATCGAGTAGAACTCAAGAATGGGTCGCACTAGTGTTCTATATGTGATTTTTATTATGGATAACATACAGTTTCCAAGACTTCTCACACTGAACGAAAGCCGACCATTCGCCGATCCAACTACCATCCTTACGTGCTCGTTCAATTTCATATAGCTCTGCAACGTCACGCCTAGGTATTTAATCAATGTGATAGTGTAAACCACCACACCAATAACACTAGATTAGAACATGCTTTGTGTCTAACCTCTCTAATAATAATAATAATGATAATACTGTGTTTATCTGTCGCCCTTACGTAGTTGCTGCTGTGTTGTGCTGTCATTTAATTAATTTATCTTTCGAAGCGAATAATGAAGCAATTTCTGGACAACTGCAGGCAGTATTTTCAACTTGGAGAAGACGTTTTCTTGAGATATTTAGCATTTGTTACGTATACGCCTCACTTATCAGTGATGTACGGGACAAAGCACAACATATGCTGTATGTGTAGTGGGTGGACTATGTGAGGTACCAGTAACCTGTGCTGCGTTAATCCTAAGAATTGAGAGAAAGTAATTACTGGTAACTTATATAATCAGTATTAGAGTCGTACATAATTATGATAATAGTAATGATCTGCCGGCCGGAGTGGCCGTGCGGTTCTAGGCGCTACAGTCTGGAACCGAGCGACCGCTACGACGCAGGTTCGAATCCTGCCTCGGGGATGGATGTATGTGATGTCCTTAGGTTAGTTAGGTTTAATTAGTTCTAAGTTCTAGGCGACTGATGACCTCAGAAGTTAAGTCGCATAGTGCTCAGAGCCATTTTTTGAGTAATGATCTATTGAAAATAATTTAGTTTCGTCACTGACACAGATCGAATCGTTAAACACGGGGACGCATCCGCATATGGAAGAGCACGACCGAAAATCAACCTTTATGATCAAACAGAACGCCCTTGCAACATACGCTCCATTAAGATGTCGCATTACATGTGACTGGCTGAATACAACGTTCACAAATTACAACTGCGATCCGTGTACCTCACCAGGAAACACTGGGACACCGATATTCACTTTTTTCCGCGGGGTCAACAGACACAGTAGTGTATAACACAGGCAACAGATTCGCGAATGATTTTATCTGTCGCCCACATTGAAAGCGGAGGTTTCAGGCCATGTAATAAACGACAGGCACCGCCTTTATCAAAACAGATTTAACAATCGGATGCTGACACATATGAGAAACTATTCTGTATGCTAGGACCTTCGTTAACTGTCTGCAGTATAGCACTGTGTCAAACGCATTCCGGGAAACTGTTAGAAAAAAATTTGACTGCGGTGTGAAAATTCTCGCATAGTGACTCTCCGGCTTTTATTTTATTTTGTCTTCTTACTGGTTTGATGCAGCACGCTACGAATTCCTCTCCTATGTTATCTCTTCATCTCAGAATAGCACTTGCAACCTACGTCCTCATTTATTTGCTGGATGTATTCCAATCTCTGTCTTCCTCTACAATTTTTGCCCTCTATAGCTCCCTCTAGTACCATGGAAGTCATTCCCTCATGTCTTAACAGGTGTCCTATCATCCTGTCACTTCTCCTTATCAGTGTTTTCCACATATTCCGTTCTTCTCCGATTCTGCGCAGAACCTCCTCATTCCAACTAATTTTCAACATTCGTCTGTAGCACCACATCTCAAGTACTTCGATTCTTTTCCCACAGTCCACGTTTCACTACAATACAAAGCTGTGCACCAAACCTACTTTCTCAGAAATTTCTCCCTCAAATTAAGACCTATGTTTGATACTAGTAGACTTCTCACGGCCAGGTGTACCGTTTTTGCCAGTGCTAGTCTGCTCTTGATGTCCTCCTTGCACCATCCGTCATTGGTTATTACTGCCTAGGTAGCTGAATTCCTTAACTTCATCTGTTTCGTGACCATCAATCGTGATGTTAAGTTACTCGCTGTTCTCATTTCTGACACATCTCATTACATTCATCTTTCTTCGATTTACTCTCATTTCATATTCTGTATCCATTACATTGTTCATTCCTTTCAGCAGCTCACTCAGGATAGTAATGTCATTAGCGAATCGTATCATTGGTATTCTTCAACCTTGAATTTTGATTCCAATCACTGTTTTATTTCCATCATTGCTTCTGCGATGTACAGATTGAGTAGTAGATGCGATTGACTACATCCCTGTCTGACACACTTTTTAATCCGAACACTTCGTTGTTGGTCATCCACTTTTATTATTCCCTCTGCGCCCTTGTGCGTATTGCATATTACCCATCTCTCCCTATAGCCTACCCCTATGATCGCATAATTTCGAACATCTTGCACCATTTTACAATGTCGAACCCTTTTTCCAGATCGACAAATCCTAGGACAGTGTCTTGATTTTTCTTTAGTCTTGCTTCCAGTATCAACCGCAGCTTCAGAATTGCCTCTCTGGTGCCTTTGCCTTTCCTAAAGCGAAACTGATCGTCGTCAAACACATCCTCAATTTATATGTAAAACATTCTCGGTATTCTTGCCGCGTCAGTTCTGGATAAAATCTCGAGCTTTCGACGATTACCCCCATCGTCATCTTCAGAAGCTGATTGTCTTCACTGCTGCTGTGGTAGCCTTTTTTATAGCCCGTGGACGGCTTCTGATTGGTCGGCGATTACGTACTGCCGTCGCGGACGGTGTCAACGTGTGCGCCGGTGGCGCCACCGCTTCCGTTGGAACGTAAACGTTGGAAGGAAAGTCTCTGGTGCTTCTCTGCATCAAGCGCTCGTTTCTATGCACAGCTCAGATGGTATCCGCTATCGCGGTCTAAAGTTCTTTCGGGTCATTCTTATTTCAAGAGCCTCCTTAATAACAGAATCCCAGTACGTGGAGGCATGGGACAGAATTTTTGTTTCATCGAGCAATATTTTATGTTTGTTCGTGAGGCTGTGCTCCGCAATTGCCGATTTCTCCAGTTCTCTATTTTTAATATGGCGTTGGTGTTCTGCACAGCGGTCGGAAACGGTACAATCGTCTGACCTATATAATTGCTTCCACACTCACAGGGTATATCATAAACTTCAGGGACCCTGAGGCCGAGATTGTCCTTAACAGGGCTCATCATCTCCTTAATTTTCTTAGGAGGACGAAAAATCGGTCTCATACCTCGTCTACGCAGGACTCTTCCTATTTTGCTGGAAATCGCGCAGCAAAAAGGAAGGACCGCAATCGGTTCAAATGGCTCTGAGCACTATGGGACTCAACATCTTAGGTCATAAGTCCCCTAGAACTTAGAACTACTTAAACCTAACTAACCTAAGGACATCACACACACCCATGCCCGAGGCAGGATTAGAACCTGCGACCGTAGCAGTCCTGCGGTTCCGGACTGCAGCGCCAGAACCGGACCGCAATCGGTGTTTCATCCTGTGAGTATGCAGCATTTTCACGGTTCCTTTTTTTTTTTTTTTTTTTGGAGAACGCTGCTTTTATATCGCGTGCACCATAGCCATTGTTTCGAAACACGTACTTCAGATGGTTAATCTCGGACCTTAAGTGCTCCTCGTCAGAAACAGTTTTTGCTCTATATACCAACATGTTCAAAACGGCTCTCTTCTGAGCAGGATGGTGGAAACTCTGTGCATTCAGGTATAAATCGGTATGCGTCGGCTTACGGTATACAGAGTGGCCAAGACGCCCGTGCGCCTGTCGTTGTACTAAGACGTCTAAGAAAGGCAATCTCCCTTCCTTCTCTACCTCGACAGTGAACTGGATGTTCGAATGTGTGCTGTTCATGTGATCCACGAAATGTTCGAGAGCTTCTGCGCTGTGTGGCCAGATCATAAATGTATCGTCAAAATAAGGATGGACGGGGGGGGGGGGGGGGAGCCGAATTTAATGCACGTTCCTCAAAATTCTCCATAAAAACGTTAGTGAAGGATGGAGACAACGGAGAGCCCATCGCCATACCGTCCGCCACCGGCGCTCACAGTGAGACCGTCTGCAACAGCAGTACGTAATCGCCGACCAATCATAAGCCGACCAATCAGAAGCCGTCCACGGGCTATAAAAAAGGCTACCACAGCAGCAGTGAAGACAGTCAGCTCCTGACGATGACGATGAAGGTAATCGTCGAAAGCTCGAGATTTTATCCAGAACTGACGCGGCCAGAATACCGATAATGTGTTACATACAGGGTGTTACAAAAAGGTACGGCCAAACTTTCAGGAAACATTCCTCACACACAAATAAAGAAAAGATGATACGTGGACATGTGTCCGGAAACGCTTAATTTCCATGTTAGAGCTCATTTTAGTTTCGTCAGTATGTACTGTACTTCCACGATTCTGATGATCAAATTGTAAATTTTCACAATCAACATGTGTGGGCTGACGAGAATCCGCACGCAATTGTGCAATCACATCATCAACACAGATTTTCTGAGAACGTTTGGGCAGGCATTGTTGGTGATGTCTTGATTGGGCCCCATGTTCTTCTACCTACGCTCAATGGAGCACGTTATCATCATTTCATACGGGATACTCTACCTGTGCTGCTAGAACATGTGCCTCTACAAGTACGACACAACATGTGGTTCATGCACGATGGAACTCCTGCACATTTCAGTCGAAGTGTTCGTACGCTTCTCAACAACAGATTCGGTGACCGATGGATTGGCAGAGGCGGACCAATCCGATGGCCTCCACGCTCTCCTGACCTCAACCCTCTTGACTTTCATTTATGGGGGCATTTGAAAGCTCTCGGTACCAAATGTAGAGACTCTTCGTGCTCGTATTGTGGACGGCTGTGATACAATACGCCATTCTCCAGGGCTGCATCAGCGCATCAGGGATTCCATGCGACGGAGGGTGGATGCATGTATCCTCGCTAACGGAGGACATTTTGAACATTTCCTGTAAAAAAGTGTTTGAAGTCACGATGGTTCGTTCTGTTGCTGTGTGTTTCCATTCCATTATTAATGTGATTTGAAGAGAAGTAATAAAATGAGCTCTAACATGGAAAGTAAGCGTTTCCGGACACATGTCCACATAACATCTTTTCTTTCTTTATGTGTGAGGAATGTTTCCTGAAAGTTTGGCCGTACCTTTTTGTAACACCCTGTATAAGTGCCGTCGCGAAAAACTTCGTTCCCACATTCTCAATTTTCATTACCATTCTGCTGTGTATTAATCTTGTGCACAACTTGGATGCGTGAGCCGCTAAGCTGGTAGAGCGATAATTCTCTGACATGTCAGCACTTGCAGTCTTCGGCTCTCTGTACCTCGGCCCCAAGTAGGTGCGAGATGGGTGAGGTCGGTACGAGGCAGAGCGCGCGGCAGGTGTAGCCGGCAGGAAGAGGGCGTGTCCCCAGCGCTGGCGCCCGCACACGCAGCACGCACGCTACGGCAGGGTACGGCCCGCCACGCCACGCTAGCCCGGCGGGTGGAGCCGTGACGCGCGCCGTCGGCCTGCCACACGGGGACGCCAATTAGCCGGCCACGCCACGCAGAGCCACGTTACGTGACCACCGCAACGACCCGGCCGCCGGCCAGGTCAACAGCCGCGGCCCCAACTTCCGCGTCGAGTCTCTCATCTACAGCTTGCAGCCGCATTATCACACTGTCTCGTCAACCGATACGGAGGTATCGCAGCGAACGAACAGTGGCACATGCGTACGGAGGAGGAGTGAGGGAATCACGTGTTGAGAGCAGTACGTTCTCAGCGTCCGCACAAATCTATCCGAGACTAGAAGAGAAATCCGCTACGGTCGCGGGTTCGAATCATGCCTCGGGCATGGATGTGTGTGATGTCCTTAGGTTAGTTAGATTTAAGTAGTTCTAAGTTCTAGGGGACTGATGACCTCAGAAGTTAAGTCCCATTGTGCTGAGAGCCATTTGAACCATTTTTTGAGAAATCCGAAGCTGCCCAAGTAATTATTTATAGCTGCGGCCGAGACTTCGTACGCATGGAATTACTTTTGACATAAGGCTTGTCTCTATACAACTTCTGAAGTACACTGAAGCGCCAAAGAAACTGGTACAGGCATGCGTATTCACATACAGAGATATGTAAACAGGCAGAACACGGAGCTGCGGTCGGCAACGCCTATACAGGGTGGTCCATTGATAATGACCGGGCCAAATATCTCACGAAATAAGCATAAAACAAAAAAACTACAAGGAACAAAACTCGTCTAGCTTGAAGGGGGAAACCAGATGGCGCTATGGTTGACCCACTAAATGGCGCTGCCATAGGTCAAACAGATATCAGCCGGCCGGAGTGGCCGTGCGGTTCTAGGCGCTACAGTCTGGAACCGAGCGACCGCTCCGGTCGCAGGTTCGAATCCTGCCTCGGACATGGATGTGTGTGATGTCGTTAGGTTAGTTAGGTTTAATTAGTTCTAAGTTCTAGGGGACTGATGACCTCAAAAGTTAAGTCCCATTGTGCTCAGAGCCATTTGAACCATTTTTTTGAACAGATATCAAGTGTGCTTTTTAAATAGGAACCCTCATTTCTATTCCATATTCGTGAAGTACGTAAGGAAATATGAATTTTTGAGTTGGAGCACTTTTTTCGCTTTGTGATACATGGCGGTGTAATAGTCACAAACGTATAAGTACGTGGGAACACGTAACATTCCGCTAGTGCGGACGGTATTTGCTTCGTGATACATTACCCGTGTCAATTTGGACCGTTTACCAATTGCGGAAAAGGTCGATATCGTGTTGATGTATGGTTATTGTGATCAAAATACCCAACGGGCGTGTGCTATGTATGCTGCTCCGTATACTGGACGACATCATCCAAGTGTCCGGACCGTTCGCCTGATAGTTACGCTATTTAAGGAAACAGGAAAGAGTACAGCCACATGTGAAACATCTACCACGACCTGCAACAAATGGTGATGCCCAAGTAGGTGTTTTAGCTGCTGTCGCGGCTAATCCGCACATCAGTAGCAGACAAATTGCGCGAGAATCGGGAATCTCAAAAACTTCGGTGTTGAGAATGCTACATCAACATCGATTGCACCCGTACCATATTTCTATGCACCAGGAGTTGCATAGCGACGACTTTGAACGTCGTGTACAGTTCTGCCACCGGGCACAAGAGAAATTACGGGACGATGACAGATTTTTTGCACGCGTTCTATTTAGCGACGAAGCGTCATTCACCAATAGCGGTAACGTAAACCGGAATATTATGTACTATTGGGCAACGAAAAATCCACGATGGCTGCGACAAGTGGAACATCAACGACCTTGGCGGGTTAATGTATGGTGCACCATTATGGGAGGAAGGATAATTGGCCCCCATTTTATCGATGGCAATCTAAATGGTGCAATGTATGCTCATTTCCTACGTAATGCTCTGCTGAAGTTACTACAAGATGTTTCACTGCCTGACAGAATGGCGATGTACTTCCAACATGATGGATGTCCGGCACATAGCTCGCGAGCGGTTGAAGCGATATTGAATAGCATATTTCATGGCAGGTGGATTGGTCGTCGAAGCACGTTCACCGGATTTGACGTCCCCGGATTTCTTTCTGTGGGGAAAGTTGAAGGATATTTGCCATCGTGATCCACCGACAACGCCTGACAACATGCGTCAGCGCATTATCAATGCATGTGCGGACATTACGGAAGGCGAACTACTTGTTGTTGAGAGGAATGTCGTAACAAGTATTGCCAAATGCATTGAGGTTGACGAACATCAATTTGAGCATTTATTGCATAAATGTGGTATTTACAGGTAATGACGTTGTAACAGCATGCGCCTCCGAAATTATAAGTTCAGAAAGGTACATGTGTCACATTGGAACAACCGAAATGAAATGTTCAAACGTACCTAAATTCTGTATTTTAATTTAAAAAAACCTACCTGTTACCAACTGTTCGTTTAAAATTCTGAGCCATATGTTTGTGACTATTACAGCGCCATCTATCACAAAGCGAAAAAAGTGGTTCAACTAAACCATTCATGATTCTTTGCGTACTACATGAATATGTAAAAAAATGGGGGGTTCCTATTTAAAAAAAAAGGCAGTTGAAATTCGTTTTACCTATGGCAGCGCCATCTAGCGGGCCAACCATATCGCCATCTGGTTTCCCCTTTCAAGCTAGACAAGTTTCGTTCTTTGTAGTTTTTTCGTTTGACGCTTATTTCGTGAGATATTTGGCCCGGTCACGATCAATGGACCACCCTGTGTAAGGCAAGACGTGTGTGTCGCAGTTGTTAGACCGGTTACTGTTGCTAAAATGACAGGCTGTTAAGACTTAAGTGAGTTTCAACGTGGTCTCATAATCGGCACACAAGCGTTGGGACACAGCATCTCCGAAGTAGCGATGAAGTGAGAATTTTCCCGTACGACAATTTCGCGAGTGTACCGTGAATATAAAGAATACGGTAAAACATCGAATCTCCGACAGCGCTGCGGCCGGAGAAAGATCCTGCAAGGACGGGACCGACGACGACTAAAGAGAATCGTTCAACGTGACAGAAGTGCTACCCTTCCGCAAGTTGCTGCAGATTTCAATGATGGGCCGTCAACAAGTGTCAGCGTGCGAACCATTAAACGAAACATCATTGATATGGACTTTCGGAGCCGAAGGCCCACTCGTGTACCCTCGATGATTGCACGACACAAACCTTTACGCCTCGCCTGGGTCCGTCACCACCGGCATTGGACTGTTAATGACAGGAGACATGTTGCGTAGTCGGATGAGTCTCGTTTCAAATTGTATGGAGCGGATGGAAATGTACGGGTACGGAGACAACCTGACAAATCCATGGGCCCTGCATGTCAGCAGGGGACTGTTCAAGCTCTTGGAGGCTCTATAATGTGTGGGGCGTGTGCAGATGGGGTGATATGGGACCCCTGATACGTCTAGATACGACTGTGACACGTGAGACGTACGTAAGCATCCTGCCTGACCACCTGCATCCATTCGTGCCCATTGTGCATTCCGACGGACTTACGCAATTCCGGCAGAACAATGCGACAGTCCACACGTCCAGACCTGCTGCGGAGTGGCTCCAGGAACACTCTTCCGAGTTCAGATACTTCCTCTGAGCACCAAACTCCCTACATTTGAACATTGGGCATATATAGGATGCCTTGCAACGTGCTGTTCAGAAGAGGTGTCCACCCCCTCGTACTCTTACGGATTTGTGGTCAGCCTTGCAGGATTCCTGGTGTCAATTCCCTCCAGCACTACTTCCCACGTTAGTCGAGTCCACACCACGTCGCGTTGCGGCATTTTGCTTGTTCACGGGAGGGGGGGGGAGGGGGTGGGACTATACGATATTAGGCATCAGTTCATTTGGCTCTTCAGTGTAGTATGATTGAGGACATGAACGAAGAGTTTATTGATTCGCTAACACGGCAGACAGCCACATAAAGCTGACCGTGCGAAAAGCAACAAGGTCCACACCCGCAACACGCACCAATGGCCTTCTGCTTTGTTTCTGGTCAGGCCATAATATAAGCTCACCGAGAATTTTACACCTTTAAAGCGAAATTGTAAATTATTAGGAAAAAGCATGATACGGAGTACAAAAACTCGCTCGCCTGAGCGAGTTCCCATCAAAATTTCCGCTTCTATTATATGAAGTCTCTGTGAGTGAAGAGCTTTGAGAAGCCAGATAATACGTGGTCCTCGATCAGAGTTACGTCGCATCTAGCGTTTTGAAGGAGTTTCCCAAACTCGAGCTGTCGAAAGATTGGCCTCACGATTTTCAGTGGATTCTTGAGACCGCTTAGTCCTCCGTGTTTTAGCCGTTCTGATGTATTCAGAAACAACAGTTTTCTAGGCAGTTTTATTCGTAAACAAAAAGAAATGAAAATGTTACGAATAGACGCTAAAATCACAAAGTAAATTTAATAAATTTGTTTTGTCTAGCAGAGAACATAAACAAAACCTATTGTAAGAAGCAAAGCAATGTCATTAAGTTTTTGATTCACAGAGTGAAATCAGTAAATTTGTATAACCCAGCCAAGTAAATTCGCTGTTACTTTCTATTAGCAAAGATAAGCTTGCGGCGCTTAACTGTGTCATTGACGTAAACTTCCAAAAACAAATGTACCAAGGTAAAAAAAAAGCTAACAGAGCCATCTATTGGTTCTTTGGTGTAGTACTCCATGCTGATTAAGCTTTCGAGCCACTAAGGAGAACAGACGACTTTAGGTGAAATTTTATATAACAGTTTAATTTTTCACAGTTCTGAGTTTGATAAAATGAAGTCCACGCGGTGCCCCAAGCTACGCACAAGTTATCTGTAAAAACAGCTTGAAAATTAGTCTACTAGTTTTGGAGATTAGACCGTTCAAACAGACAAATATACAGACATGACGGTTTTACAGTTTTATTATAACTATACACACAGATAGATGGGGAAAGATTCTAAAATTTATATTTTTGATATAACAGATTCGGCTAGTTACAGAATGCACCTTACACCAAGAACGAAATGTAACAGGAACTATGGAGCGAAGTGTCCCGGTGGATCGCACAGTGGAGGTGCATTCCGGGAGATGACTGATCAAATCCGCCGTCCTGGTGCAAGTTTTACGTGCTTTCCCTAAATCCCTGCAGTCTAATGCCGGGATAGTTCCACTGAAAGGGCAAGGCCGATTTTATCGTCCATCCTTCCTAAATCTGCGCTTGTGCTCCGTCTCTAGTGACCTCGTTGTCGACGGAATGTTGATCTTCCTTCCTACATACCTTCCTTTTTTGCCACTAAGTACACACAACGGATTGCATCTCAAATGATTAACAGGTATCGGCTGTTTTAAGATAAATTACTTATATATGTACATGGTAAGCATAGTTCATTAGTGTAGGCAAAGTTCACGTTCGGCTTACACCAAAAATTGAAAATATGATGTACGAGTACAAAGAAACGAATTTATTCAAGTGAAGGAACATGAAATGAAAGAATACACTTATCCGACATTGTTCGCTCAGAAAAAAATTGTATGTGAGCGTGTTGATGAATGTAGTGCATTGATTTATGTCTTATTTCGTAACGTTTATTAGTATAGCTATAGTGGAATAAAATATGTTTTGAAAGTTTCATTTTTGCGCCGTTTAGGAAGAGCGTAGTTCAGGACAAGCGTTCGACTAGTTGAACATGGAAAACCTTTCCAAACAACCCTCAAAGTGGCCGCGACAATCGATATATAACACCTTAGGATTGCCTCCTTTTGCGGCCGCCACTGCTGTAGACAGTTTGCATGTGCTGTAGAACTCAATACAACATACCAATGCTTTCTACGTAATTACGTTTTCTGCAGCGTAAGGTATTCAACGTGAAGGATTATTGCTAATTACTAGAAAATTACAAGGGATCGATAAGTTCGCTGATTTTCTGCTACTTTCAGTGATGTATTGAAATGAAACATGACCACATAATGTTTTTCCAGTGATTACAAAATAGTCAAATTTACAAATAACTTGTCAGTATAAGCTTGGCCTGTAGCAAGCTCTAATGTTGTTGGGCACAGATCTGAGAATGTTTCTGGCCACAGAGTACCTCAGCGTCCCGCAGACATAAGTGGAAGGGCATTGTGATGTTGAAAAATGGCACCACGTCACTGTCGCATGAAAGGTAACACATGAGGTTGCAGGATGTCTGTAACGTTCCGTTCTGCCATCATAGTTCCCCCAATCGTTATCGCCGGCCGAAGTGGCCGTGCGGCTAAAGGCGCTGCAGTCTGGAACCGCAAGACCGCTACGGTCGCAGGTTCAAATCCTGCCTCGGGCATGGATGTTTGTGATGTCCTTAGGTTAATTAGATTTAACTAGTTCTAAGTTCTAGGGGACTAATGACCTCAGCAGTTGAGTCCCATAGTGCTCAGAGCCATTTGAACCAACCAATCGTTATCAGAAGTGACCTGACGTCAACCGAATGGCTCCGAAGACCAGGGCGCCAGGAGTAAAATCACATCGGAAGAATGGGTGGGGACCCAGGTCGCCGCCAACTCACCGCCTGTAATCGGGAGTGACTCAGAACCCCCAATACTCGCTGAAAACAGTCCAGTGCCATTCGTCAGCATCCAAGCTTCTCGGTCACAGCACCACTCCAAACGTCGCCGTTTGTGGTGTAGCGTCAACGGCAGCCTACACACGGGTCGTTAATTCACTAGTTCAGCTATTACTAGTCTGCGACCAGTGCTGTGATACAATACACGCAGTTAGTTTTCAACGTGACATTTATTTCCTTTACTGACATTGTAATGCAGTGTGTCGGGGAATTATGTCGCAATTGGACTCGGTCTGGCAAGTGACATGCCTCTACTGATCCCTCGCTCCATCTGCTGCCTGTTCCACTCAGCAATTCCACTCAGCAACCCCCCCTCTCCCCGCCCCCCCCCCCCAATTCTCAGCCACAGATGACGCAATTCACATAGTACTGTCCCCCCCCCCCCCCCCCCCGTTTCCCCTGATGACAGGCATGTCCGGATGCCTGTCCATTCTCCTGCCCCCCCCCCCCTTTCCATAACCCGACCACCCACACCACCGTAGCGTGCCACGGGCGCGGGTGCCCAGTTGCCCATAGAACAGCTCCTGGTTTTAATGGCTAATTTATTCTGCTCTCCCGGAGGGCCTTCAGTAGTGATACCTATCTGCCCTCCAGCAGAAGCTGCCTTCTTCGACGCTATGCTGCGCCACATGCATTTCATTGAACCGGTATTTGCGAAACATGGGACTTTTCACATACGTAAGCGCGAAATACATCAATTTTCTCCTCTGTGCCTTATGTGTACTCTGTCGAGAATGATTTCAAAATGGTTCAAATGACTCTGAGTACTATGGGACTTAACTTCTGAGGTCATCAGTCCCCTAGAACTTAGAACTACTTAAACATAACTAACCTAAGGACATCACAAACATCCATGCCCGAGGCAGGATTCGAACCCGCGACCGTAGCGGTCGCGCGGTGCCAGACTGTACTGCCTAGAACCGCTCGGCAACCCCGGCCGGCGAGAACGATTACTGATTCACAACTTCCCGAGTTACTTTCAATCAAAAGTCGGAACCTCGCATCAGCATGACTGCGGAGAACTTGATAACTACGAAATTTATGAGATTCATCCAAAAAATTTTCATCGGTAGCTGCTCTATTTTCTATTCGTAAATATACAACTTTGACGGGTACAGCTCAATGAAATTCTTGGGAATCGAATTATTATTCGTGTATGGTGTAAGTGGTATGTATGATACGTAGGTAATCCCATAAATAGGCCTCTACTAATCCCCACTCTCACACCCAGCTTAAATGACTGGTTGAAAAACACGAACTTAAAGGTTTAACACCCAGCTTAAATAACTGGTTGAAAAACACGAACTTAAAGGTTTAATTTAGCCTACTAATCCATTAATAGTTTCACTACTACGGATACGAATTCATAATTCTCATAACTGTGAAAACGCATTTGATGCGGCGTTTATTGAAATCCCGAGGGAAGAAAGAAAGATCAAAAACAACATGCCAGAATGTTAAGAATTTAGCACCACAGATCATGCAAATGCATTCTAAAAGAAACACTCACCTTGTAGGTGTTACGCAAATTGGTCACAAATTGATATTCATATAGGTACCGACGGAAAATGCAAAACTGTAAAAATTGGCGGCCGATGTTTGAATCTGTGAAGCTGCAGAGCAATTTCACCTCGCAGCTGGCAAGCAGAGTAAACAATGGAAGTGTCGACACCAGGGCACAAAGTCTTTGCGAATTTCATTCCGAGTACTCGCTGGATAGTAACAATGCCTCGCATATTGACGCATGAACATTGTACGCAGATGTCAGCATTTGAGACAGGACGTGTAGTTGGGCTCGAAGAAGCCGACTGGAGTAATGGGCGAATCACGTCCCATTTGAATAGAAGCGATGCCACTATTCGGTGTGTTGCACGAATGGGTGAACCGTGACCCAATATAGCGTCAAGAAGGAGGCGATCCACGACAGAACGTGAGTACCGTGCAATCATCAGAGATGCACTCAAGGCTGCGGATTCGACGTGCACCTGGTGCTTCAGTGACTGCAAGGACGATTAGTAGGTGGATCACGGGAAGGGGGATGAGCTCATGGCGACCTTTGCGCCGATTACCATTAATTACACAAACAAGCCTGTTTACAGTGGTGTTGGCTACATTCGGCATGGAGTCTCATTGACTAGAGTTGTCTTCACTGATGAGACCCGCTTCGAACTGAGCCTTGATGACCAGCGGAGTCTGGAGAAGCCCCGGACAAGTGTGTGATACCAACCTGACAATCGCCCGCCATACGGCACACCAGCCAGGACTGACGGCCTGGTACGCCAGTCCATTTCGCAATAGGACCCCTTCAGTTGTCATCCGCGACACCCTTGCAGCACAGCTGTACGTTGGCGATAGTCTACTCCCCATTTTGTTGAGATTTAAGGCAAGCCACCCTGGGCTTGCATTTCAGAAAGATAATACCCGCCTGCACACGGCGAGAGTTTCTACTTCTTGTCTTCGTGCTTACTAAACCTTACCCCGACCAGCAAGGTCGCCGGATCTGGTTCAAAAAATGGTTCAAATGGCTCTGAGCACTATGGGACTTAACATTTATGGTCAT
Source organism: Schistocerca serialis cubense (assembly GCF_023864345.2). Lineage (NCBI taxonomy): Eukaryota > Metazoa > Arthropoda > Insecta > Orthoptera > Acrididae > Schistocerca > Schistocerca serialis. The sequence goes on along the minus strand of NC_064645.1, from coordinate 437,036,258 downwards.
CAGTCCCCTAGAACTTAGAACTACTTAAACCTAACTAACCTAAGGACATCACACAACACCCAGTCATCACGAGGCAGAGAAAATCTCTGACCCCGCCGGGAATCGAACCCGGGAACCCGAGCGTGGGAAGCGAGATCGCTACCGCACGACCACGAGCCGCGGAGTCGCCGGATCTCTCCCCAATTGAGAAAGTTTGGAACATTATTCTCTTGAATAAGTCATCCACTTGTTACGAAATTGTAATCATTTGTTTGTCTGAACTTTTACATCACATCTACCAATTCCGTGCCATTCGGATAATTCCTTCTTTGGCCGGCCGCGGTGGCCGTGCGGTTCTGGCGCTGCAGTCCGGAACCGCGGGACTGCTACGGTCGCAGGTTCGAATCCTGCCTCGGGCATGGGTGTGTGTGATGTCCTTAGGTTAGTTAGGTTTAAGTAGTTCTAAGTTCTAGGGGACTTACGACCTAAGATGTTGAGTCCCATAGTGCTCAGAGCCATTTGATCCATTTGAACCAATTCCATCTTTCATTTGGCGAAGTTGATTTTTCCGTGAACAAATAGTTGCTTACAACGTCTGATAATTGATAAAAAGGATCTACCGTCCTCTTTAGTCTAGTTTTTCTGTATCCTTTGAATGAAACACTTCAGTCAAACAGACCTTACATAAACAGGAATACACGTTAATCATAATGATACTAAAAATATCTCACTCTTTTCGCCATGAGTTGCTTGTGCTAACAAATTCGATGAATTTACGAGCAAAGTGTTAGTTCTTAAGCTGAATCGAAGTCTTGAGGAAGTTATTCAAGCCTCCTTGCAAATAGAGAGTTAGCCGGTGGGCTATAGCATTAGGCAGAACAAATGAAGATAATGATTCACCGTCCCCTCGACGACTCGCTCCTAGAGATGCGGCACAAGCTGAGGTTTGGGAAGGAGATCGGCCATGACAGTGAAACACGTCTCCTTGAGGCTAGTTTGTCTTGTCATGCGCTTTGTACTACACTGCCCCCAGTTTTATAGTTCCCTGGGCTGTGTTCCCCTTATCCTACGTGGGCTACGTGTTTGGGTGGGGATTCATTACAATAAAAAAGGTGTCATCGACAGCTGAGAGGCACTTGATCTTAGTCGCTATAAAGCGTCGATGCATGTGAAGCGTCGATTCAGATCGTTCCCAAGTGAATCAGTTTACAATCCCCGTACGTTTGACTGAGCAAACTTTGGAAAGTTCAATTGAAAGAGATAAAACTCAAACAAAACGAACAAAGTACATTAGTTGTATGCCCGATACTTTCCAGTTCACAACACACACTGCTGCCTCTACGAGACCCCTTATCGTCGCGCGTTTGGTTCAGACAGTGATCTCTGTCTAAACTGGATGTCAAAAACTAGCAGTCTGAACGTCCTGGTCAAAGATCCTTGCATTTTGTGTCTTGATCGGCTACGATATGTCGGCCGCTTAATGATAGTAGGTTGCAAAAGAAAATAGTTTCTGATTCTGCATGCACATGAGTGTATTACGGCGATTGTTCCTTGTTTCGTGAGAAGAACAAGATCGACTGTTTTAAGAGCAAATGAAAAAAAAAATACACATGGCGCTAGTGCTGTTTCGTTTCAAAAATCTCCTGTGATACGGATATTGACAGGATGATCACAAAACTCATTCTGTTTTGTTTCACTTACGTTTTACTCATACATTCCATTGTCATGCAAAAGAAACACATGACATGCAATGGACATCAATAAATTCGGTACTATATAATCAAAACCTATAAATACGTATAATTCTCGAACCCAAGTGTTGTACAAGATGCAGATGCCACTTGAACGAAGATGATATCGCTTGCTGAGACATGCCTCCACTTATAAATATGGGTGCCACAGTCACAAACTTATTAAAAGACGATTCCATTTTCCACCTTGACTGTTATACAGTTATACCACACTATCAGTTGACGCCGGCCTGTGCTGGTATGTACAAAAAAGCGTCTATTACTCGAAAATTTAACCGCCGTCGCGGTACACTATCACGGAAACAACGTTCCAGATTTCCGTGAGTGGATGGAACAAGTTTGCTTTCAAACAAAACACACAGCGCATACCGTCGATACAAAGCTAACTGAGAAAAGAAACCGAACAAAATGCGAATACTCTGTAATAGACCGTGGGTCCCTTGTATAAAAATACTCAGAAGGTACCCCTGTATAACCCCTGAAAGTTTGTCGATGAAGTCTTGGTCCACCCGGTATTTAAATGTTGACGAGTATGGAACGCTGCTCTTGCGCGACTCTACTACGATGGAGGCATTATACGTACATAAATGACAGACACACATTCGTATGCACACACAAATGGGGATGGCGTAAAATTAAGACGATGGGAATAACACATGAAGACGACACATCGCCCAAATCAGTTGGTTCTGTTATAAATGACGATGAGTGTGTAAGAGCCAAGATGCACAACGGACCTGTCTTTTGATAAATGTTACTTGTGAACAAAGTACGTAGTTATCAACTACGAACAGATTTAAAATGTGGAATGGTATCTACATCTCAACCGAAAACAAAACAAATTTTTACTGCACTTCGTATCTGTGCGCATTGATATTGCTACTCACTGCCATAGAAACACGTATTGCAAATGAAACAATAGGTTTCCTTCAACAGTACTTATACATCGATTTTTCAGGAAAATTATCTGCAGTTATGGGTGCCACGCACTGTCTGTTTTGACAATGGAGATACATGTATAATGTAACAGATTTCTCGAATGGTGTTGCAAGAGCTTGTCAGTTTCCTGCAGAACACACACACTCACACAAACAAACAAACAAACAAACACACACACACACACACACACACACACACACACACACAGATTAAAGATTCAAAGCATACTATTTCAGAAGCACTAAATTTTCTGTTAATATTTGTAAGAACAAAATCACATGAAACTGCTAAATTCGTAGCCTACATGAAAGTAGCAATATTTTAAAACGACATCAGTCGTAATTTGGTGATTTCAGTTAGCTATTGTATCAAATAGTACATTAGTAACTGTACTAACTGAAAAAAAACAGTGTTATTTTATAGGAGCATCAGTCAATGACTCATGCCCGGTTAAAATTAAAGAGGCTCCTTTGAAAGTAAAGCTTAGATAGCAGCTTCCCTAGATGGTGGTTCCAGTAGTCTTCGCCGGCCGTTGTGGCCGAGCGGTTCTAGGCACTTCAGTCCGGAACCGCGGGACCGCTACGGTCCCAGGTTCCAATCCTGCCTCGGGCATGGATGTGTGTGATGTCCTTAGGTTAGTTAGGTTTAAGTAGTTTTAAGTTCTAGGGGACTGATGACCTCAGGAGTTAAGTCCCATAGTGCCCCGAGCCATTTGAACCATCCAGTAGTCTTCACAGGAAAACAATATGCTGCAACAGTTTAGACTGTTGTACATATCTTTGTTACCTATGCAGTTAAACTTTCATTGCCTTATAGGTTGGCATTATTATTTACGGATTATTTTAAATACACGAATAGTAATAATAATATTAATGATAATGAACAAGAAAGATTAATCATCCAGAATGTTGTGACTGATTCTTCGTAAATTAAAGAGCAGAAAATTTTACTCTGCTCTTCAGAAACAGAAAAATTACAGGACGACATTCTTTCTTTGTTATTAGATTTTATGCGGAATGTTTTCTTACGCTAAATTCCACTGCAAGATGTGTTTTATCTAAGGCAGCTTACTGTCAAAGTATTTTGCGAACACAATATAATGACTGATACACGGACGCTGGGATTGGGGAGAAGAGAAATTTGTGGCACAATTTGACTAGAAGAAGAGATCAGTTGGTAGGACATATTCTGAGGCATCAAGGGATCACCAATTTAGTATTGGAGGGCAGCGCGGCGGGTAAAAATCGAAGAGGGAGACCAAGAGATGAATATAGTGAACAGATTCAGAACGATGTAGGTTGCAGTAGGTACTCGCAGATGAAGAGGCTTGCACAGGAGAGAGTAGCATGGAGAGCTGCATCAAACCAGTCTTCGGACTGAAGACCACAACAACAACAACACGGACGCTACATGTATAGCATGAAGGTGAAGACAAGAAGAGTCCAAATGAACTGTGCGCATTTATATATGATAATGTAAACAATATACCACAACAGTAGAGCGGAATTCACCTACTCACACACAACTGCCCTCCTTAGTTTTTTGTCGTATCTAACCACTTCTGGCGAATTCAACAAAATTCAACGTTACTTTCTAGTGAGAGGACACTGAGTTTTTCTCCACGATAGCGATTTCGGCACTATTTAAAGGAAACTAAGGAAGCAGGACCGATTGTTAGTTGCGCATGACGTCTTAAAAATACAAAAACCAGTAAATTTCTGGTTAGGGAGGTTGTTGCTACTGAAATACTAGATTTTAAGTCATGGTGGCAAGCATACAACAGGAAGACCAACACTTCAGTAGAAACTCAAAAAAACGCAAGATGACATTCGCTACCAGCACTTCTTTCATATTTTCTATTTGATAACACAAGACAGGGGTGAATTACGTCTTCTACAACGATTAATCACACCTTTCTTCTGGACCTCCAACGTCCTCCACTGACTGAGCCAGGATAATTTGCTTATCCATCAGGAAAGGTTCCAGTTAAATCCAGTACACTCAGGGGGCTAGAAAAATTCCAGCGTTATCTGCCTGACGAACACCTACCTTTCTATTAAGAAATTTTGAAGTAACCTGTAAAGAATTACAGACAAGACGACGTGTGAATGGACTGTCAAACATTGATTATTCTTGTAGAATGATGCATTAGTATTGTTAAATGTGGAACTGTACGTGTTATATGTAACAAAGATAATGTTAATGTGAATAAAAGGAACTGTGCAATTACAGTGTTTCCCGCATTATTTTTTAAAATGTATCAAACTCTCGCTTTTAATGTTTAATTACATCTCAAAAATATGACATTAAAATTCAGTCTCTTGTCTGACAATCACTTTTCCATCACATAGCATAATATTGCTAATAAAGATGCCCATATAAAGTTAGTACACAACTGAACCACTTTTACTCAATTTCCCACAAACGTGTGTTGGTTGACTTAAGTCCTTTTAAGAATGTGCAATTCAATTACTGTGGTTGAGTACGCCTCTTTTGTTAAAGTATTCCAACAGCTTGCTTACCTGGCAATTCCGTCAGATACTGTTATAGTCTATGACATAACAGTTCTGATGTGAAATTAGGAAACAATTGTTAATAACGTACAGACCGATGGAACCTCTCTAGCCAATTACATCGTGGCCGACGAAGGAAGGCACGTGGAAGTTCTAAGCTCAGAGACCAGAATTCTACATCCAAGTAGCACAGAGGTCACTGTGCATAGAGCTTACTCTGGTGGCGACAGCAAAAGAAATTATTATATGATTATCTAAATGCGTGGTGTCTGTTATTTCGGACATTCTTCAGTGCGGTCCACAGCTCGTGGTAAAATGGCTAGCAAATGCCTCCAGGTCCCGGGGTCCTGGGTTCGATTCCCGCCCGGACAGGGATTTTCTCCAAACTGGGTGTTTCTGTTGTCCTGGCCATTTCATCTTCATCAGAGAACGGGACACGACCGGACAGTGACAAAGATTGGGAATTTATAGAGGCGCTGATAACCACGCAGTTGAGCGCCCCACAAACCAAATACACTACAGGCCATTAAAATTGCTACACCACGAAGATGACGTGCTACAGACGCGAAATTTAACCGACAGGAAGATGCAAATGATTAGCTTTTCAGAGCATTCACACAAGGTTGGCGTCGGAAGCGACACCTACAACTTGCTGATATGAGGAAAGTTTCCAACCGATTTCTCATACACAAACAGCATTTGACCGGCGTTGCCTGGTGAAACGTTGTTGTGATGCCTCGTGTAAGGAGGAGAAATGCGTACCATCACGTTTCCGACTTCGATAAAGGTGGGATTGTAGCCTATCGCGATTGCGGTTTATCGTATCGCGACATTGCTGCACGCGTTGGTCGAAATCCAATGACTGTTAGCAGAATATGGAATCGGTGGGTTCACGAGGGTAATACCGAACGCCGTGCTGCATCCCAACGGCCTCGTATCACTAGCAGTCGAGATGACAGGCATCTTATGTGCACGGCTGTAACGGATCGTGCGGTCACGTCTCGATCCCTGAGTCAACAGATGGGGACGTTTGTAAGACAACAACCATCTGCACGAACAGTTCGACGACGCTTGCAGGAGCATGGACTATCAGCTCGGAGACCATGGCTGCGGTTACCCTTAACGCTGCATCACAGACAGGAGCGCCTGCGATGGCATACTCAACGACGAACGTGGGTGCACGAATGGCAAAACGTCATTTTTTCGGACGAGTCCAGGTTCTGTTTACAGCATCATGATGGTCGCATCGGTGTTTGGCGACATCGCGGTGAACGCACATTGGAAGAGTGTATTCGTCATCGCCATACTGGCGTATCACCCAGCGTGATGGTATGGGGTGCCAGTGGTTACACGTCTCGGTCACCTCTCGTTCGCATTGACGGAACTTTGAACAGTGGACGTTACATTTCAGATGTGTTACGGCCGTGGCTCTACCCTTCATTCGACCTCTGCAAAACCCTACATTTCAGCAGGATAATGCACTACCTCATGTTGCAGGTCCTGTACGGGCCTTTCTGGATACAGAAAATGTTCGACTGCTGCCCTGTCGAGCACATTCTCCAGATCTGTCACCAACTGGAAACGTCTGGTCAATGGTGGCCGAGCAACTGGCTCGTCACAACACGCCAGTTACTACTCTTGATGAACTGTAGTATCGTGTTGAAGCTGCATGGGCAGCTGTACTTGTAGACGCCATCCAACCTCTGTTTGACTCAATACTCAGGCGTATCAGTGCCGTTATTACGGCCAGAGGTGGTTATTCTGGGTACTGATTTAATTTCTTCTTGGTGTAGCAATTTTAATGGCCAGTAGTGTATCATCATCATCATCATCCTCATCATTCTTCAGTGCGGATACAAAAGTACGACCGACCTCCCGCAGGAGTCTCAAGAGTACCTAGCTCGGATAAAGTGGACAGGGACGGCAGATAGGGTGCGCTGGGTGGGAATGTGTGCCGGCTGTGAGGCATGCTGAGATGGTCTGCACAGTTGCGACAACGCTGTATCCTGGATGGCGCAGTGGATAAGGCACCTGCCTAACAAAGAGATCCCGGGTTCGAATCCCCGTCTGGTGCACATTTTCATTCGTCGCCGCCGATTCCGCGTACTTTCCCCGAAGCAGCTGACATCAATAATCCCTATCATTTCCTTTCTGCCCCCCTCTACGTCCAGTTTACACATAAGATTTACCACCGCGTGGGCACTCTCGCATCAAAGAACGTATGCGCCAAAGATGTATTTGTCACAAGTTCAGAGAGGGAGAAATTTATCAAGCTGCAACTTGTGCGTGACTCACAAACGCAACAGATGAAATGGACCTCTACATCTACATCTACATGGATACTCTGCTAATCACATTTAAGTGTCTGGCGGAGGGTTCATCGAACCACCTTCGCAATTCTCTATTATTCAAATCTCGTATAGCGTGCAGAAAGAATGAACACCTATATCTTTCCGTACGAGCTCTGATTTCCCTTATTTTTAAATGCGAACATTTTTAGGTTAGGCTTTACCGTGACTGTTACTGACATTAAATGACACAACAAGTTTACTGTTACCAGTCACTGTTTTATTTTTTCCCACGACGCGTTTCGAAGGTTTAAACCTCCATCATCGGGTGGATTTACATTAGTTAGTATTACATGTGTGTGTATGTTGTGTTACGATTTTGGAGGAACTTGTGGCACTGCCTCCAGTGGTCACAGGTTCCTTTTTCTGTCGTAACACATCACATGTATACTGCCACTTTTGTAAACAAATATGGCGTTTACAAATGTGGCACTATACATGTGAAGTGTTACGACAGAAAAAGGAACCTGTGACCACTGGAGGCAGTGCCACAAGTTCCTCCAAAATCGTAACACAACATACACACATATGTAATACTAACTAATGTAAATCCACCCGATGATGGAGGTTTAAACCTTCGAAACGCGTCGTGGGAAAAAATAAAACAGTGACTGGTAACAGTAAACTTGTTGTGTCATTTAATTCCCTTATTTTATCTTGGTGATCGTTCCTCCCTATGTAGGTCGGTGGCAACAAATATTATCGCGTTCGGAGGAGAAAGTTAGTGATTGGAACTTCGTGAGAAGATTCCGTCGCAACGAGAAACGCCTTTGATTTAATAATTTCCAGCCCAAATCCTGTATCATTTCTGTGACACTTTCTCCCATATTTCGCGATAACACAAAACGTGCTGCCTTTCTTTGAATTTTTTCGATGTACTCCGTCAGTCCTGTCTGGTCAGGATCCAACACCGCGCAGCAGTAATCTAAAAGAGGACGGACAAGCGTAGTGTAGGCAGTTTCCTTAGTAGGTCTGTTACATTTTCTAAGTGTCCTGACAATAGAACGCAGTCTTTGGTTAGCCTTCCCCACAACATTTTCTGTGTGTTCGTTACAATTTAAGTTGTTCGTAATTGTAATACCTAGGTATTTAGTTGAATTTACGGCTTTTAGATTACACTGATTTATCGTGTAACCGAAGTTTAACGAGTTCGTTTTAGCACTCATGTGGATGACCTCGCACTTTTCGTTATTAAGGGTCAACTGCCAATTTTCGAACCATTCAGATATCTTTCCTAAATCGTTTTGCAGTTTGTTTTGGTCTTCTGATGATTTTATTAATCGATAAACGACAGCGTCATCTGCAAACAGCCGAAGATAGCTGCTCAGATTGTCTCCAAAATCGTTAATATATATAAGGAACAGCAAAGGGCCTATAACACTACTTTGGGGAACACCAGAAATCACTTCTGTTTTACTCGATGACCTTCCGTCAATTACTACGAACTGTGACCGCTCTGAGAGGAAATCACAAATCCAGTCGCATAACTGAGACGATATTCCCAAGCACACAATTTCACTACAAGCCGCTTGTGTGGTTCAGTGTCGAAAGCCTTCCGTAAATCCAGAAATACGGAATCGACCTGAAATCCCTTCTGAATAGTACTCAACACTTCATGGGAATAAAGAGCTAGTCGTGTTTCACAGGAACGATGTTTTCTAAACCCATGTTGACCGTGTGTCAAAAGACCGTTTTCAAATGGTTCAAATGGCTCTGAGCACTATGGGACTTAACATCTATGGTCATCAGTCCCCTAGAACTTAGAACCACTTAAACCTAACTAACCTAAGGACATCACAGAACAGCCAGTCATCGCGAGGCAGAGAAAATCCCTGACCCCGCCGGGAATCGAACCCGGGAATAGACCGTTTTCTTAAAAGGTAATTCATAATGTTCGCACACAATATATGTCCTAAAATCCTGCTGCATATCGACGTTAACGATATGGGCCTGTAATTTAGTGGATTACTCCTACTACCTTTCTTGAATATTGGTGTGACCTGTGCAACTTACCAATCTTTGGGTAAGGATCTTTCGTCGAGCGAACGGTTGTATATGGTTGTTAAGTATGGACCGAATGCATCAGCATACTCCGAAGGGAACCTAATTGGTATACAGTCTGGGCCAGAAGACTTGCTTTTATTAAGTGATTTAAGTTGCTTCGCTACTCCGAGGATATTTACTTCTACGTTACTCAGCTGTTCTCGATTCGAATTCTGGAATATTTACTTCGTCTTCTTTTGTGAAGGCATTTCGGAAGGCGGTGTCTAGTAACTCTGCTTTGGCAGCACTGTGTTCGATAGTATTTCCATTGCTATCGTGCAGAGAAGTCCTTGATTGTTTCTTGCCGCTAACATACCACACTTCACCCTTTTCAAAGGTGCGATCCCGACATTTGCCTGAAAGTGCAGGAAGCCTAGACCAGGGTGATTTAACGGGGATCTGAGTCACCTCCGTCAGCACCTCGCTCGGCAGCTGTACGAGAGAGGGGAGCAGACGGGACAGGCTGTGCGAGTAACGGCAGCCGCCGTGTGATGTCACCGCCCGGCCAGCACTGCGGCTCAGCTGAGCTGGTCTGGGCTGGAACCGCTCGCCGGCCTCGTTACCGGCTGCTTTCTGTCTCTGCCGTTCCGCATGAGCACTTTAAGGTCAGCGGCAGCGGATTACCCACCCTTAGCAATTTAGACAGCTTTTCACTACACTGATGTAAAGGAGTTGTGATGCACAACTTTTCTTCTCACCTCCAACGTGGGCCATTGACTGCTCCGTAATAGCTTATCCATCAGGAAAAGTTCCAATACAATCAAGGACTTGGAACAAATCCAGCGTTATCTGCATGACGAATATTTACCTTTCCATGAGAGCGGAATTAAAATTCAAGGTGAACGATTCACTGATGACACTGCGATCTTGAGTGAAAGTGAAGAAGAATTACATGATCTGCTGAATGGAATGAACAGTCTAATGAGTAGTGAATATGGATTGAGAGTAAATCGAAGAAAGACGAAGTAATGAGAAGCAGCACAAATGTGAACAGTGAGAAACTTAACATCAAGATTGATGGTCACGATGTAGATGAAGTTAAGGAAGTCTGCTATCTAGACAGCAAAATAACCAATGACGGACGGAGCAAGGAGGACATTAAAACAGACTTGGACTGTCAGAAACGGCATTCCTGGTCAAGAGATACCTACTATTATCAAACACTGCCATTAATTTGAGGGAGAAATTTCTGAGTATGTACGTTTAGAGCGCAACATTGTATGGTGGTCACTCATGGTTAGTGCGAAAATCGGAACAGAAGAGAATCAAAGAGTTTGAGATATGGTTCTACACAATAATGATGAATACAGGTTCTCCCATAGAATCGGCGACTAAAAAAATGTGTGTGAAATCTTATAGGACTTAACTGCTAAGGTAATCAGTCCCTAAGCTTACACACTACTGAAACTAACTTATCCTAAGGACGAACACACACACCCATGCCCGTGGGAGGACTCGAACCTCCGGCGGGATCAGCAGCACAGTCCATGACTGCAGCGCCTTAGAAAGGCTAATCCCACGCGGCACAGCGACTAGGCCGGCCGAAGTGGCCGTGCGGTTCTAGGCGCTGCAGTCTGGAGCCGAGCGACCGCTACGGTCGCATGTTATAATCCTGCCTCGGGCATGGATGTGTGTGATGTCCTTAGGTTAGTTAGGTTTAATTAATTCGAAGTTCTAGGCGACTGATGACCTCAGAAGTTAAGTCGCATAGTGCTCAGAGCCATTCGGCGACTAAAGGATCATCCGGAAAACACTGGCAACAAGAAGGGGTAGGATGACAGCACATGCCTTAACACATCAGGGAATGCTCTCCATGATACTAGGGGTAGAAGTTGTAACAGAAGACAGAGACTGGAATACATCCAGGAAATAAGTGAGGACCTACCGTACAACTGCCACTCTGAGATGAAGAGGTTGCCAGGCGGCATGAAATTAGTCAGAAGACTGATAAATAAAAAAAGTAAAAAATAAAAATAAGAAAATGCGTGCACTTACCTGGTAGGAAGGGGTCGTGTAGCGGAGTGTGGAGCACCTACCTAGTGCGCGAGATTTTCATATCTTCTCGCTTGGTACGCGCAAACTATTAGACCTACAGAAAATGAGCAGAACGTTTTTATAATTAAATTTTGTACTGTGACACGTTTTCGCTAAGATCCGAAGTTATTCAAGAAAAACGCACACGAGTGTCCTTCAGACGCATCCCCACTCCCACACTCAGCCCACACTGGTCAGAATTTCTAATATGTTGTTCAGGACACTCCCTCCTACCACTGTATAAATATTTGCGACTGCACGATTATTTCCCATATTTGACCTTTTTTGGTCTTCACTGACTGACCTTATTACGCCACCGGCTTAGTCGAGGGCTTACAAATTGTAATATTGACGTTTGTGTAAATTTTACCTAACGATTTTGTGGATTGTAACAGCGTAAAACAAACAATTACATCGTTGATTTCATCAGACCTTCTGACTACGAAATTACTATGCTTGTAAGCGTTAAGTTTGGATCGAACTGTCACCGTAAGTACTTTTAGTGTAACGTTTGTAAAAGTCGTTTTTCTTTCGTTACCCTCAGGGGCACGTTTAAGGTAATAATGTTAAGGAAGTAGCCGACTATGATGGTGGCGTAATAGCACGGTCAATGGAGAATAAAAAATGTTGAATATCAGGAACAGTTCGTGTAAACGGAAATTTTTGTACAGGAGTGCCACAAACAACGTACTAGAAATCTTGACTGATAAGCGTTGAGTGTGGGGTGGAGGTGTTTTGAAGGTCACTTTTGTACGGTTTTCTTCATTAATTCGAAAACTACGACCTCTAGCGAAAAGGTAACCCGGTACAAAATTTAACTACATTAAATTTCCTACAAAAAGCTCCTATTCATTTTTTCTGTGGGGCTAATAGTTTGCGCGTAGCGAGCGAGAGAATATGAAACCCTCGTGCGTGGTTTATGACGGCCAGCTATAACATTGCGGTTTGCACAAAACTACTGCGATAGTGGCACCTGACTCACCTTATGTATCTTATACATGCCAGACAAATTTATTTTGAAAACGCTGAAGCGACGACATACACCTCGGGTAATGATGACGATGGTAAGATCCCAAAAATTTTGATTTATAAGAGGTACATAGGCAAGTTTTCTTTCCAAGTACCATCCCCGAATGCATAGGAATAACTGGGAGCAGGGGATGGGTCGAAGGTGGTGGTGGTGGTGATGGCGGTGGTGGTGGTGGTGGTGGTGGTGGTGGTGGTGGTGGTGGTGTTGGGGATGGTGGACTGTTGAAGATCCCGGTGTACATTGAGCCTTATACCACACGTACCACGGCTTCTTCTGGAGCACAACTGCAGATGCAGTTACAACATGGGGCAGGTTAACGGGTTTCTGTTAGTCCGCAGTCGCGATTCGGATGCTGCACCCAGCTCCGCACGCCAGTGTACCACTCTTTCGCCAAATTAGGCCCTCGGCAAACGACACGTCCTTGGCGAATGCTGGCAGACTCACACCTTCGGTGATGACCAAATAGAGCGTCTGAGCGCCAGGAGGTAACGGACCGCGACGCCTGCCGCACTTGGTATTCCGGACACACCGATTACGCCCGCTCCAGGCGTGTATTGCATCTAATTGGGAGATTGTCTGATTTTACCGCGGCTCCACACACGAAGGAAATTCGTACTGAATACGTTCCGACGCTCTATGGTAATTGTTCAAATGTGTGTGAAATCTTATCGGACTTAACTGCGAAGGTCATCAGTCCCTAAGCTTACACACTACTCAACCTAAATTATACTAAGAACAAACACACACACCCATGCCCGAGGGAGGACTCGAACCTCCGCCGGGACCAGCCACACAGTCCATGACTGCAGCGCCTTAGACCACTCGGCTTATCCTGCGCGGCCCTATAGTAATTAAAAAATCCAGGAATTAATTATACACTCAACGAAAACTGGCAGAAGGTAGAGAGTAAGACGCTAGTTTTGTTTTCGAAAGTTCTAAGTCCCCAACCACGTCCCAAGTTAAACGATCGTAATTGGAAAGAAGAGAATAAGAAGTACATTAATAGTTGAGTTAATGACAGTCTCAACAAAATACAAATGGAAATGCGTAGAGGAGTAAAAGGAGATAACAAACCAGTATTACACGGCGTATGGCTTTAACTACTTTACTTGTTTTAAGTCCACAAGATATGTGATGCGCCTGAAAAGTTCGGTGAATGGTCTCAGAAAAAAAACGAAAACAAGAGTTACAAACAAAATGCCATTACTGATTTTTGCCTGTGGAACAAATTGGAGAGTCAGGTGTACTCAAATAATCCTCTCACACTGGGCGATTTACAGCAGAACACTGAAAGCACTACAGATGCCTGATAAATCAAGCGCAGCACTCTATCGACTCCAACGGTGGCCATTCTCAGCATCTTCTGTGATTTCATTCAGAAGGGCCAATCCCCCGCGTCAATTTTTCCGGTCCGTTTTACGTTGTCCACCCAGCAGTTCCATTTGCAACGATGCAACGATCGTAGCAGACCCTGTACCTATGGCGTATTAAATAGGGCCGAGAGGAAACACATTTCATCTTAGTAGCGTAGGCCAGTCTTCTTGTTGCACATAGCACCGGAGCCTGGCAAAAGAGCTCCGCCTGAAGATATTTTCACTGCAATCGTCGATCCCGGCCGCCTTACCTATCAGTTCTTGCACGTTTCTCTTTTACTTTTGTTAGTTTGAAATCCAACACTAACAATCTTTACGTCACTATTCTCGCCATAAGAGTTTTCGCATGCCGTTAAAATGGTATATTGATTCACTTAAAAAGCGTTACGTATCTCGGTTGATACGAAAATTGAGAGGACTGAACACGCAACAAAATTACGTGTCCCCTTCATGCAATTATTTGCCAATAACCTTGTGTCGATATCTTGAAGCACCCAAGAAATTAAAAGGTGTTACTCCTTTCATCAGTCATTCTGTAATGGCTGCGGTGTCCACCATCTTTGACGGTGTAAGGATCAGTGACTAGTAAGCATCATCTATTTTTTTATTGCGCTTCACAATTGCTCATCTTCTGTAAATTGATCCACTGACTGCAAAGAGATGTTATACTGCGCGATGGGGTGTGTTCAGTAATATCGATTTGGACTTATTACTGTTAAATAAGTATAGACGCTCTACTGGACGGATAGGAGCAATAATTTTTTCAGTGTTCTACTGTAATTCTTCCAGTCTCTACAGGGAAAGAGCTCGGCCGATCGAGGTGGCACTGCCTCTGCTTACTGTCCTCTCCTCACCGAACACCACTTGCACTCGTGACACGGTTGTCAAGTCGGTATGTGCTGTAGCGATGTCTCGCTGAAAATATGCATACAGTCGTTCATCTTCTGTGAGCTAAAGGGATGGGATGCGATGTGGTCACTGTTACCGAATTTCGACTTATTAAGCTTGTAATAAATTCAGGTGCTTTGACTTGACTGTAACTGGCTAACAGCGTAGTGTATACAGCGACTGTGACCAAAAAGAAATAGAAAATGAATTTAAAGGCTGTGCGCACAGATTCCTTCTCTTTGCGTGTACTCACGTTGATACAGGCTGCTGGCAAAACTCACCCAGCACCAATCTCGCCGAGGGATACCCAACATGAAGCGGAGTCAGCAACTCACCTAGAAAGAAACAAAGTATCAATAATTATTATTTGCTGTCAAGTTTCATAAAATAAGGACAGCAGAAATTCGTAGATTTGAAAAGGGTCAAATATTTTATTACCAGTACAAAAAAAAGTCAGGTGTAAAACAATACCCCAACTTCCACTTTGAAACTTAACTGGTCTGAATACTTCCACTTGCTATAATTGCCCTTCTTAATTCTTTCCTTTTTGTCCTCTATTCTACATATAATAGATGTATTTTGACTATATGAAACCTCCAGATTCATAGGTTCTGCTAATAAGAATAGTGTAGATAACTCACGCAGAAACATTTTATTTAGACAAGAATTCTAAATATACGATTCATTAAAACCATGTGCACCTCAAAAATTCGACTCCGCTAATATTTATTTGTTTTAGGATTCAAGTACCATATTTGAGAGCGCTTATTCTCGTCTTTCCAAAGAAGGTCTTGTCTTTTCTGAAAAATGTAATTCAAAATTTGTCTTTACTAAAAATTGTCGATTTCTTAAAACAGAATATTTTCAAAATTTCAGTGTTACTGTCACGAAGCCCTAATTTCACTGATTCTAAAAACGTACAACTTTCCTAGAGTAACATATGAGCTAGTGAAATATTCAAATTATAAAACTTTGCAGAAGAATTTTGGAGAGCTCGAATGATCAAAGAGCCGTCTCATAAAACAATATTAATCCTTTTTACCAATTTAACAAGCTATAGCTTATAGTTAAAATTAATTGGGCAGAATGTCCAAGTGTCATTAAAGCAGATTTATTTTTCTTTGTCAGAATTGCGAACTGTAAACCAAAATTACTGTCTAAAGGAAAGCATCTGCGTGAGACAACCAAGTGGGAACATACAGTATTTCGCATTTCTGGAGCGAAAGTCATGTTTATTGCCGTTGTCAGAATTCTCGAGTTTTCATATTTTGTGAGGAAATGCGTGAAGAAAGCACGGCCACTTCTTCTGATTCCTCTTAATCTACTGCCTTCACTGCTGGTGACTTCTTATTTCTTAACCTAAACTGCAACCTCACAGTAAAAGCTGCGACACAAATGAAAACTTTTAAGCAGGCGTCTGTAGGTAAAATATCGGTAATCCCCGGAGAAGAAGTTAAGATCTGTTTCCGGAAGCCGCCAAGATTTTTTTTTAAAGCTGCTATGTACATATTGGTATTTGGTGTACACATCATGCAGCCAATACCATATTACGTAATTGGTACCTAATGATCAAAACAAATTTGTGTGGGTCCGTTCAGAATACAAAATAGCTGATAACAGACCACAAAAAGCAATAAATACAGCCCTTACAACAAATATGGAGGATGTTTATGTTAAATGGGGAAAAGCTGTAGAAAACGAACCATGAAAGGACATACGGCCAGAACTGCTTTCCTAGGGACATACATCCACTCGGAGAGAAAATATCTGTAATAGTGTAAGCTACAATAATTGAAACACACATGAGAATGCACCCAGCGGGTGGTAATGTTCTGTCTGTGCTAAGGTTTTACTGGTATGGTGGCAGCAAAGCTTCAGCATCTGGATTGCTGGCGACCATCTCGTGGGACCGGTCATCGTTCCACAACCTCTCACATGCGGAAGATATCTGCACTTCCTACATATAGCTCTACCCCCTGCCTCTCCCCACCCCTTTCAGTTGGATCAGAGGTCTTTGATGGTACGAAGAGTAATGTGGCTGCTACACGATGATGCTCGAACCCACTTAGGCATTTCCGTGCAGAGGCGTAGACATTTCCGTGTAAATACATCTCGACGACATCTACCCATACCACACGCTGAAGCTGAACCATACCACTAAAAGTTAGTACAGAGAAAATATTCCGGATTGCCTGGTGTGTTTCCATGCGTACTTTAAATCATTGCCCGCCGGGGTGGCTGAGCGGTTCTAGGCGCTACAGTCTGGAACCGCGCGACCGCTACGGTCGCAGGTTCGAATCCTGCCTCGGGCATGGATGTGTGTGATGTCCTTAGGTTAGTTTGGTTTAAGTAGTTCTAAGTTCTAGGGGACTGATGACCTCAGAAGTTAGGTGCTGAGAGCCATTTGAACAATTGTTTTTAAATCATTGAAACCTATGCTGTCAAAGATCTTTTATCTCCACCGTGAAGTGGATGTACCTACATTGGAACGAATTTCCGGGCGCTTTGGACCGCGCTAGGATAGAGTGGGACGACAGTGTAACGAAAGGGTGGGCTGGAGCCTGCATTTTGGGGATAGTTAGGGTAAGGTGGGGACGAGTACGGTAGGTTGCGGTTGGACGGCGGGACAAGTTCACAGTCTGGGAAGGAAAGGCGACTGAAATTCCCTTGGGTAAAGGTATAATGCTTCCAGCACATTTCGCGTATATGCCCTAAATACTATTTTAAAATTGCAAATAAACCTTAATCACAGACCTAATTTTTCGAGCTCCATTTTTATTCTGTTATCAACTCAAGCCGTATTAGCTTATGCAGAATTCTACCATCACTGTAAATGATTTTGTAACACACGATTGTAAACTGCGCTTGTAGGGAGCAGCAGCTAACGGTCAAGCCTCTTCAGTTGCTTGCGCCGCAGTTGCATGCGTGGTATGCCGACAGTGACCCTACACTACGATTCAGTTATATTGATTTATCATATTTTTATTATACTTTTCATATTCTGACGATCCGCATCTTGGCTACAAGTTCTTTATATATTATTTTAAGACGTTGCCTCTTAGCTGCTTTTCATGTAACTTAGGTAAATACTACTTCCAGTACTGTTGTATCCTATTGAAATGCTATCACTGATGAATTTGCATATTCTTTTGTCTGTTCTAGCGCATCTGATGACAATCGTATATCTCCAAACCTATCATAAAATAAGAGAAAGAATTCAGCAATCAAAGATTTATATTCTTCAAGTTCTGTACATCAAGTCGCTGACTCTTTCAGTGTCATAAGCCGTACTTCATCTTTGTGGAGCGATAGTAAGTGCTTTATGGAAATTCGTGGGCTCTGGAAATCACATCAAGTGAACTATAAAAAACTCTCACCGAACGCGCCAACCCTGAAGCCTCAACACTGATACGAGTGAAAACAGATCACTTCTTTCTCCCACATTAGTCTCTATTTCCCGCAACATGTCGGGGAAATTCTTCGCCGTTCATAGTCTCAGTGCAAACCATCTGTCTTACCTTCTGCATTAAAAACTGAAATTCTATCGAAATTTCACTTACGAAGATTTGGTTAATCTCCCTGATGTAGAATTTTTTCCGTATGTTTACATGTCTCTCTCTGTAAATGTACTTACTGTCTCCACATTTTTTTATAATATTTCATTTCATTCTTAAATCTTTCCTGAATCATCCTTAACTTCCCATGTCTGACATCGGTTTAACTGAGTTTACATAATTTCTGATGTCGAACAGACAACTAAATACAAACTATAGTCCTTGTGGGGTTCATTAGCCAGTCAACAGAATTTGTTGAGATTGTTAAGTGCCACCCAGATCTTTGTACCACGTTACATGCAAAACGGAAAATCTTGTGTACGTTAGAAACTGCTTTCTTGCAACTTGGGCAATGCATTTCTGCAGCGTGAAAATTTTTGATTGTGTCTTTGGCATAATACATAACATATGTAATAATAAGATACGTGTACCACATGGACAGCACTCAGAATATCCTATATGTGTATGATGATATGTGAAATCGGAATAATATCTTTGTCCTTTATAGAACTTGATAACGGAATCATGTCTTCCCGAAGCATGTCTTTCGTCCCATTGAACAGCTGGTATGTTTTAATCTCCTTACGAACACGGAGATACAGTATAACAGAAAACAGACTTAAGCAATAAACAATGGACTTGGGCGAACTGTGACAGCTGTTTTTATACTTGTACAACTTTACAGTTCCTCTGGAATACATATCATCCTAGCGAACACGTAATTTACATCCACGAAGTATTAATCAGTTCTACGCCTGACAATAGAAAGAAAAAAGTGGTCCTGTTGAGATTAAACGATTCTAAACGGGCGAATCAGATTAAACTAAAAAAATTCTGTTTGCACAGTTATGCTGAACGCCGTAGTCTTATCGTGAAAACGTCGGGATAAAATAACAACGAGTGTTTCGTATTAATACATAATTTAATTACCACTCTCTTTAATACAAAGGTTATACAGAAAGGTACGGAATAGATCATTCACAAATTTGGAATGCCGCTGGCTACTGTTTGCCCAATGGGCCACCTACACAATCGCTTGGCGCCGTTTTTATAATTTCCTCTTAGACGCTGCTGTAGCTTTCACATTCGCTCGGGGCACTGGACTTTTTAGGCTTCTTGGATTCCTTTCGACAAGAGCTTTCTCTGACTTGCTTTTTCTGTAATGCCGAGCACATTTAGGAGTCGTACAACAGGTTAATAATTTTCAATTTTCTCGCGAATATTTTTATTGTCTTACTATTGGTCCTACTTGTGTTTCGCAAGCTCCTCACAGTGACACCAGAATCAATGTCTTAGCTAAACGAGTTTCCACGCTGCGACAATTTATGTCTTTACGTAACTCTAATTCGCAACAACCATGCGCATGCGCCTACACTGGTACGATGACGTCACAGGCAAAACGAATACTGTGTAACAAACACGTACAGGCCTGGTCTATCCATTGTGGGCTCAACCAGTGTTTACATGTTACTAACCCGTATCAAATCTGACGGAGCCCTTTCTTCCAGAAGTCTTACCCCTGTAAAGCCTACAGGAGAGCTTAAATGAAATTCGAAGAGCAGGACAGAGATGCTGACAGAACGGAATCCGGGTCGCTAGTTCACTACTGTGCCTGGACAGCCCAGCCGGCTGAACACATTCCTCTGTGACGACAATGTTCCCGTATCGAGTTTTTGTAGAACATACAGTTTTAATCCGTCGGGAAGTGTCAAAACAGTGTGAAAGAATACTTCTGAGAATAAAAATATTTAACAAAAATGGTTCAAATGGCTCTGAGCGCTATGGGACTTAACTGCTGCGGTCATCAGTCCCCTAGAACTTAGAACTACTTAAACCTAACTAACCCAAGGACAGCACACGACACCCAGCCATCACGAGGCAGAGAAAATCCCTGACCCCGCCGGGAATCGAACCCGGGAACCCGGGCGTGGGAAGCGAGAACGCTACCGCACGACCACGAGATGCGGGCTATATTTAACAAGACCGTTCTAAGAATTGGTACTTTACATCTTGTTGAGAGTACTGTGTGCGTCAATGGGGTATCTTCGAGGGGATCTGAACTCCCGATAATCCAGAGGACAACGCAAGTTGGAGAGAGAAAGAGAGAGAGAGAGAGAGAGGGAGAGAGAGAGAGAGAGACAGACAGACAGCTGACAGGAAACCTTCGAAACCAGTCCGGCTCACCAGCTGGTGTCTCCCCTGCAGCGGCTGCAACACTGCGTCGCACTTTATGCCTCCTGCCCTTATCCCAACACCGGTATGGGTATTCGCTATTGAAAAGTCTGCCTGCTGCCCTTCTCCACAGAACCGCTTACATTTGTTCAGAGTGTAAAAGTCCATTAAAAGAAGCATTACCTCTGCTCAAGTCTACAAACAATAGCTTTAAATACGATTTTTGGTTAGGCTTTACAGTGACTGTCATTGGTATTTAATCAACCAGGTTTACTGTCACCAGTCAACCCTTAGTTATTTCCACAACGCTTTTCTATGCTTGAAACCTCCATCATTATGTGAATTTCTGTGCATTAATATCACATTTATATGTTACGACTATGGACTGACTTATGGCTCTGTCTCCACTTGCCACAGGCGCCTTTCTCTGATGTGTTACCTCACATACACCATCACACTGTACGTCCGGCGCTGAGTCATTTTCCGGAATTCGAATAGCCATTCTTCCAGCTGTCTTGCTTGGTGGACGCGCACACACGCACCGTCCTTAAACCTCCGTTAGTTGCGCAGATTACAAGTGTAGCCCGTGCGAGCACTAATGACTGCCTTTCTGCTCTGAATTTAGCAGTGAGTTAAGGTAAAAGTTTAAATTTACTTTTTAAGCGGGTTACTTCTGCAGTTCACGTACCTAACCTTGTCCCTCTTTTGGGGGCGTCTGACGGAGGATGAATTCTCCTGAACCTAACGCGGGAATAACGGCGAGAATCACGCTGTTAAGCGTACGCCGCGGTGCGTGAAATCTCTGTACTTTTGCTACTGAGTTTCATTTGATGTTTTCGCCGTAAGCTGTCCTGATTCATTCTGGCGGTCGTTATTGGCCGATGTCTTATGTGGACCAGTGTACCGGTAATAAAAACGTTCCCAAGTTACAGCATTGACGCTTTTATAAGAGCTATCCGTGAGGGATTTTCTTTATGTGCGCTACTGGTGCATGTATTTCTCTAAGTTATAGATCTTTTTTAATTTGTCGCCAGTTTACGTTAATGTACGGCGATCTGTCTTTACTTCCACAATTAGTGCGTGTGTTTTTTTAAGTATCTTTAATACTTTTTCATCATTGTCCGTAAGAGTTGATCCAAAACGACTTCAATTGCACTACAGGTGCGTGCACCTTCTGGGTTTAGATATCTGTAGCATTTTTCATTGTCATTTTACTTTATTTAGAAAAATTAGTTCTACCTGCACTACCAGAACGTACATTTTACGCGTTCAAATATCTTTAACTTTGTATTATCAGTCAGTGTTGAAAGGCCTAGATGTGTGTCGTAGAACACGTATTTACACTGAAGAAAAATGTCGCAACACCAAGAAGGAGTCCCGGGTTCCCGGGTTCGATTCCCGGTGGGGTCAGGGATTTTCTCTGCCTCGTGATGGCTGGGTGTTGTGTGCTGTCCGTAGGTTAGTTAGGTTTAAGTATTTCTAAGTTCTATGGGGCTGATGACCATAGATGTTAAGTCCCATAGTGCTCAGAGCCATTTTGAACCAAGAAGGAGTTGTGCGACATAAACAAAAGTTGGCAGGCGTATTCCTACATCTGAAAGACGATGTCGAGAGGGCCGCATAGAGAGGGGCGCTCACAGCGCCACTACGAGGATGTACAGGGTGTTTCAAAAATGACCGGTATATTTGAAACGGCAATAAAAACTAAACGAGCAGCGATAGAAATACACCGTTTGTTGCAATATGCTTGGGACAGCAGTACATTTTCAGGCAGACAAACTTTCGAAATTACAGTAGTTACAATTTTCAACAACAGATGGCGCTGCGGTCTGGGAAACTCTATAGTACGATATTTTCCACATATCCACCATGCGTAGCAATAATATGGCGTAGTCTCTGAATGAAATTACCCGAAACCTTTGACAACGTGTCTGGCGGAATGGCTTCACATGCAGATGAGATGTACTGCTTCAGCTGTTCAATTGTTTCTGGATTCTGACGGTACACCTGGTCTTTCAAGTGTCCCCTCAGAAAGAAGTCACAGGGGTTCATGTCTGGCGAATAGGGAGGCCAATCCACGCCGCCTCCTGTAGGTTTCGGATAGCCCAAAGCAATCACACGATCATCGAAATATTCATTCAGGAAATTAAAGACGTCGGCCGTGCGATGTGGCCGGGCACCATCTTGCATAAACCACGAGGTGTTCGCAGTGTCGTCTAAGGCAGTTTGTACCGCCACAAATTCACGAAGAATGTCCAGATAGCGATATGCAGTAATCTGAAAAATGGGCCAATGATTCCTTTGGAAGAAATGGCGGCCCAGACCAGTACTTTTTGAGGATGCAGGGACGATGGGACTGCAACATGGGGCTTTTCGGTTCCCCATATGCGCCAGTTCTGTTTATTGACGAAGCCGTCCAGGTAAAAATAAGCTTCGTCAGTAAACCAAATGCTGCCCAAATGCATATCGCCGTCATCAATCCTGTGCACTATATCGTTAGCGAATGTCTCTCGTGCAGCAATGGTAGCGGCGCTGAGGGGTTGCCGCATTTGAATTTTGTATGGATAGAGGTGTAAACTCTGGCGCATGAGACGATACGTGGACGTTGGCGTCATTTGGACCGCAGCTGCAACACGGCGAACGGAAACCCGAGGCCGCTGTTGGATCACCTGCTGCACTAGCTGCGCGTTGCCCTCTGTGGTTGCCGTACGCGGTCGCCCTACCTTTCCAGCACGTTCATCCGTCACGTTCCCAGTCCGTTGAAATTTTTCAAACAGATCCTTTATTGTATCGCTTTCGGTCCTTTGGTTACATTAAACCTCCGTTGAAAACTTCGTCTTGTTGCAACAACACTGTGTTCTAGGCAGTGGAATTCCAACACCAGAAAAATCCTCTGTTCTAAGGAATAAACCATGTTGTCTACAGCACACTTGCACGTTGTGAACAGCACACGCTTACAGCAGAAAGACGACGTACAGAATGGCGCACCCACAGACTGTGTTGTCTTCTATATCTTTCACATCACTTGCAGCGCCATCTGTTGTTGAAAATTGTAACTACTGTAATTTCGAAAGTTTGTCCGCCTGAAAATGTACTGTTGTCCCAAGCATATTGCAACAAACGGTGTATTTCTATCGCTGCTCGTTTAGTTTTTATTGCCGTTTCAAATATACCGGTCATTTTTTAAACACCCTGTATATAAGGTTTGCTTTAAATACAAGTTGTAACGGTCGTGAGCGTTAGTTACCTTTGGGATAGGACGTGGTGAGTTGATGTTAGTCAAAAATACCGTTAAGGCGACAAAGACACCGTTATCAACACCTCACTGAGTTTGAACGAGGTCGTGTAATAGGGCTATGAGAAGCTGCATGTTCCTTCTGTGATATTTCAGAAAGACTTGGCAGGAGTGTAGCCGCTGTACATGACTGCTGGCAGTAGTGGTCACTAGAATGAACGGTCGCAAGAAGAGCGGGCTCTAGACGGCCACGTGACACTACCGAGAGAGAAAACCATCGTGTTTGGCGTATGGCTCTTGCGCATCACACAGCATCTGCAGCAGCAGTTTGAAAATCAGTTGGCACGACAGTGACACAATGAACTGTTACAAATCGTTTACTTCAAGGACATTTCTGAGCCAGCCGACCCACAGCGTGCAGTCCATTGAATCCAAGTCTCCGCCATTTCCAACTTCAGTGGCGTCAAGCGAGAACTCATTGGAGACCAGGGTGGAGGTCTATTGAAAGCTGGTTCTGCCTTCGTGCCAGTGATGGCCGTGTCTTGGTTATAAGGAGGTCACCTGAGGGCCTGCAACCAAACTTTCTACGTGCTAGACACACTGGACCTACAACGGGAATTATGGCCTGAGGTGTGATTTCGTATCACCGCAGGAGCTCTCTCGTGAGTGTCCCACGCATCCAGCCGGCCGGGGTGGCCGAGCGGTTCTAGGTGCTACAGTCTGGAACCGCGCGACCGCTACGCTAGCAGGATCTAATCCTGCCTCGGGCTTGGATGTGTGTGATGTCCATAGGTTACTTAGGTTTAAGTAGTTCTAAAGTCCACGGGACTGATGACCTTAGAAGTTAAGTCCCACAGTGCTCAGAGCCAGCCCACGCACCCTAACTGCAAATTTGTACGCCAATCTGGTGATTTTACCTGATGTGTTGAGCAGTTTGGACTCGCATTAGGGAGGACGACGGTTCAAACCCGTGTCCTGTCATCCTGATTTACGTTTTCCGTGATTTCCCTAAACCGAGCCAGGCAAATGCCGGGATGGTTCCTTTGAAAGGGCACGGCCGATTTCCTTCCCCCTCCGTCCCCAGTACGAGTTTGTGCTCCGTTTCTAATGACCTAGTGGTCGACAGGACGTTAAACACTAATCTCCTCCTTCTCCTGATCTGTTGCCATTCATCAACAGCATTCCTTGGGCGTTTTCCAACAGGATAACGCAAGCCCTCATTTGCAATGGCTTATCTCGCACTTGCATCAATCTGTAAGTATTAATCATTGAAATATGTTACCTTGACAAATGTATTTCCGAAATTTATTACTCTTCATTAATTATTTTTTGGTGTTGCGACTTGTTTCCATCAGTTTATTTATGTAAACTCTACTTTGTTAAGGCCAATGGCTTTACTGCAGTGGTTAACCCTTTTCACGTCAGATCACTGAAGTCAAGCACTGTCGGGCTTTGCACTTAGGTGGGTGGCCATTAGGGTCTACTGACAGCTGTTGGCAAGCGGTGTGCACTCAGCTCTTGTGCGGTCAATTGACGAGCTACTTGACTGAGAAATAGCGAGTCCGGTCCCGTAAACTGACAACGGCCGGGAGAGAGGTGCGTTGCCAACGCTCCCCTCCATATCAGCAACCAGTGATGCCTACCGGCTGAGGTTGATCAGGCGGTCGGTCGGTACAGCTGTGCCTTTTGAGACCTTCTTTTCGGACGGAGAGAAGAGTTTACTCTGTTAAAGTATTGTCGAGTCGAAACGACTCAATTGTCTGCCCTTATTTCCTCTGACATGTTTGGGCTTATGTGATATTTTCCACTTATTAGTATTTTCCTGTGTTTATATTTTAGAACCTCTAATGAAATGAGCAACCGTTCGGAGCGTGAGACTGACGTCAAGCTGGTTAATGTATTTTGGTTAATACATGCGTTTCTGTCCCATTATTTTGGATTTGTCCTCGCTTGCTCTTGTAGAAGCTGGTTGAAGCCGACCTCGGGGAAGATCAGTTTGGATTCCGTAGAAATCTTGGAACACGTGAGGCAATACTGACCCTACGACTTATCTTAGAAAATAGATTAAGGAAAGCCAAACCTACATTTCTAGCATCTGTAGACTAAGAGAAGGCTTTTGACAATGTTGACTGGCATACTCTCTTTCAAATTCTGGAGGTGCCAGGGGTAAAATACAGGGAGCGAAAGGCTATTTACAATCTGTACAGAAACCAGATGGCAGTTATAAGAGTCCAGGGGCATGTAAGAGAAGCAGTAGTTGGGATGGGGGTGAGACTGTATATTGAGCAAGCAGTAAAGGAAACAAAAGAAAAATTCGGAGTAGGTATTAAAATCCATGGAGAAGAAATAAAAATGTTGAGGTTCGCCGATGACATTGTACTGAACGGAATGGACAGTGTCTTGAAAGGAGGATATAAGACGAACATCAACAAAAGCAAAAGGAGGACAATGGAATGTAGTCGAATTAAGTCGGGTGATGCTGAGGGAATTAGATTAGGAAATGAGACACTTAAAGTAGTAAAGGAGTTTTGCTATTTGGGGAGCAAAATAACTGATGATGGTCGAAGTAGAGAGGATATAAAACGTAGACTGGCAATGGCAAGGAAAGCGTTTATGAAGAAGAGAAATTTGTTAACATCGAGTATAGATTTAAGTGTCAGAAAGTCGTTTCTGAAAGTATTTGTATGGAGTGTAACCACGCATGGAAGTGAAACATGGACGATAAATAGTTTCTACAAGAAGAGAATAGAAGCTTTCGAAATGTGGTGCCACAGAAGAATGCTGAAGATTAGATGGGTAGATCACATAACTAATGAGAATGTATTGAATAGAATTGGGGAGAAGAGTAGTTTGTGGCACAACTTGACTAGAAGAAGGGATTGGTTGGTAGGACATTTTCTGAGGCATCAAGGGATCACCAATTTAGTACTGGACGGCAGCGCGGAGGGTAAAAATCGTAGAGGGAGACCAAGAGATGAATACACCAAGCAGATCCAGAAGGATGTAGGTTGCAGTAGGTACTGGGAGATGAAGAAGCTTGCACAGGATAGAGTAGCATGGAGAGCTGCATAAAACCAGTCTCAGGACTTAAAACCACATCAACAATAGCTCTTTTGAATAATGTTATCTTGTTGATTTTATAATGCTCACTTCCTTATTTAAAGCTAGTATATGGTATGTGTTCCTTTTCACGATGGCATAACGGAAAGTAACACCGAAATTTTTATATGAAAACTATTAAAGCTTTTTAAATAATTTTTGCAGTCCAAATCGTAGCCTGCAATATGATGGTGTGTAACGCAACTACGTCGGTGCATCAGAAACAGCGTGCTGTATCGTGTATCGAATTCGAAGAGTTTGTCCACGCGTGGAGCATCCTCTTCTTCAGCATAATAGTGGCAGACCACACACGAGTACTGTGACGTGTGCAACAATCCGACCCCTTGGGTTGACTGTCATCGATCATCCTTCATAAAGTCACATACACTCACAACTTGGCCACATCCGGTTTTCATCTGTTTCCAAAACTTAAAGAAGACGGTAGAGGATTTCACTTTGATAGTGGCGAAGCAGTGCAGGCAGAGGTGAGATCGTTGCTCCGTCAACAAAGCGAAACATTCTGCAGTGACGGCATCACCAAACTGGTCTCTTGTTGGGAGAAATGTGTTTGTCGCTAGGGTGAGAACGTAGACATGAAGAATACAGATGTGTTGATAACGTTTGTTTTATTTAAAAATCTTTAATAGTTTTCACATAAAAAATTCAGAGTCATTACTTTCACAATCCCTCTTTATACACTGTTATCTTCAAAATACCTTTTACGATTAAAGTGTATGCATATTGCGGTCTTTCTAACATTGAATTTTGAGTAAAAAAGCTAATGAGTTCCAATAAGGTTTTAGGGGCGATTTTGTACTTGAACCAGCTTCGATTGATTTTTAAAATTCTGTTTATTATTACAGAAATTGTAATTTTAAATTTATCCTCTCCTACGTAAGTGTATTTAAGAACGATTTCCTTTGTGCTCAGCACCGAGCCACTCCCAGACACCAGCACCAATCATTAATAAATATAGCTGGAAACCGTATGTGGCATTGTTAAATGGCTGAGGTCTTTAGAAATATCAACAGAAGCTGTCTGTAGAGTTTCGACCACACAATGCAGCTGCGCCTCCGTAAATCCGTCAGTGCACAGATCGTGCATGAAAACGTTGAGCTTGCCGAGTTTCTGACTTAGCAGCATGGAAAAAGCAGGTTGGCGTGTCTTTTCTAAGATGGAGAGCAAAATATAGCATGTCAGATATTCTGAACGTGCGTTTGAAGAGAGAACAATGAGATGCACGAACGCCATCTACGTCACAAGCACTTCATTTCTCTCCAGAACACAGTCACGAGTCCCCATAATGGATATTAGTTGAAGCCCATATGTATACGCGTATATGCTGTTTCTAAGCACGATAACACTGAGAGTCTCTCGAAACCCTTCATTAATTGTATGATTAGTTGTAATAAAACGACAGGGAACATTATATTGGTGGTTAAAGAATTATTGTAACTTGCATCTTATGAAAGAATGCCGTTTCAAGGTAAAAGCACATTGAGGATCCATCAAAACCGCGTTGTTTTTGGTACAATTTGTTATTATTAAATATCTGTTAATAGCATATCTGCGATCAAAACTTTCAAGAGACGGTGAGATACAAAGTATGGGACATGACTCAGTCATAGCCGGTGTGGAGTAGTGAGCAGAGTGTTAGAAAGTTTAAGTACCTTCGGAGGCGTTGGCGGTTCGTACCTCACGGGATCCAAATATTTTCTTACTAACCATCGCTCTTTGTGAGTAGTTTAGTAAAAGTATATTTTATAATATTCGATATTACGTAAATATAAATGCCCTCTTTCTGAGGAGTTAGTTTCTTCGATTGGCTTAATCGACGAGACTAGCTGCAGTATGATATTTCGTACTTTTTTGTTTTAAGCTTCGTCTTTCACATGTTGTAAAGACTCTGATACTGAACAGGAACAGTGACCAAGTAAGAATCACCTTAGGGTTTTATTCAAACCCTATTTGTAATGGAAGTTTTATAAGCCAATGTCCTTATTGAGTGGGCCCCTTACTTTACCTTCTGCCTCATATTTTGTTTATGGATATTAAAGTTTTTATTTACTTGCCGGCTTACTACTGCCAGAACAAAATTACTAGGATATGGACAAGGGAAGAAACGTGCGTTTTAATTAAGATATCGTAGAAATTTTACGCCCGTCCATTTCGTGAACAGTGTGATCTGCGAACCACAAGCAACAGACAACTGCTTCTGGAGTGCGCTGAGATCGCGTACACCACGCTGAGTCACACGTACCGTATGCACAAGTCGCATCGTTTCTGAGCGTTCAGCAGTCACTTGGACTCGGCACGCTCAACGTTGACGTTCGAAAGCACGGCCCGTGTGCCGGCGTCTTAAGGCAGTGCTCTCTGTGATCCGACTTCGCAACCATCTCTTCCTCTCACCCCGAAATTGCAACACGGGCGGAGAACGCGGCCAGTGTACTCCGCCCCGCTGATCGGGCTTAATTGATGACTCCGGAGTCGGAGCGGCAGCGGGCAGCCTGTGCTTACGGCAATGACCGCTGGACGGGCGGTGGGAATGTGGCAAGAGCGCTGATTGCCAGGCCCGCGTCCGATTGAAATGGTAACACACGGCCCGGCTGGCGAGTAACGGCCGTGGTTAGCCAACCTGGGGTCAAGCGGATAAGGAGGCGGGCGCGCGGTTTGGCAGCCGCCGGCGGGGCGGGGGCGGTGGCAGGTCGTGTTTCCGGCAACAGCACCGCCTGGCCAATCACTGGCTGCTCTCCGTTCCGCTCCAGCCATCACACCCATGGCAGCTCTCAGACATGAAAGCAATGAGCAGGTCGGCCAGACGTCACAGGCAGAGTTAAGACTCCTCTAACCTGAGCCAAACTGCCCGCCACGTTTCCCACAACTACATTATATAAAAGTCACGGTGTGAATTGAGATTTCCGCTTGAATGTATTGAAGAGTTACACGTAAATATGGATTTGGGGGGAGGGGGCTGCTGCTCAACAGTTAACTGCAGTAACTATTGCAAAAATGGTTTTCGCAGTTTTAGATTTCCAAGTGAACCCGTCCGAAAAAAAGACAGCTGTAAATTGCCAGAGAGACAACTAGGAACGACTACATGACGCTCAATTGCCTATTCTAAATATACTTTAATAAAAGTAATTATGGAGAGTTTTCTTCCCCCAGTCGAAAACTATACTGAAGCGGATAGTCTCAAAATTTTCGATTCCTGAGATATTTCTGCAACTGGAAATGTGAACAGGAATATTTCTGACATATTTATACATTGGATCATAAACCTACGTACAAGAAATGAATAATACTTAACCCAATTTCTTATACAGGTACGATAGAACGAGTGATAAATATTTTTATACAAGACTGGTCAATGTGAAGAAATCTGCAAACGTTACATAACCTCCAAAGAATTAACTTTTTACCACAAATCAGTAATCAACAAACCTATCACGACATACACAAAATGAATACTGGTTAAATGATAGATGAAACTATTAATAAAAATTCGTTTCACTGTAACATGAAACCATACTTTCCACCGTCTGTACAGTAAAAAGCCGCATTTCTTAACATAAAAAAATAAACAGCACTTTTACTGGTGCCTATATCCGGGCAAAAACTAATAAACAGACACAGGTTATTAGTGGATAACACCCATTTTGAAGACACTGGTACCGAGTTCTTACCTCATTACATCTAATATTTACAAACTACCACGCAAGTTTCGCGTCTACATTTCTATAGTAGTGCAATATTACATTTCAATTTTTCGACTGTATGAAAAGGGCATTCTGAATATCCCTGTACACTCAGAAAAAATACTGTCCCATACGTTTCACATTTGTTGTTGTTGTGGTCTACAGTCCTGAGACTGGTTTGATGCAGCTCTCCATGCTACTCTATCCTGTGCAAGCTTCTTCATCTCCCAGTACCTACTGCAACCTACATCCTTCTGAATCTGCTTAGTGTATTCATCTCTTGGTCTCCCTCTACGATTTTTACCCTCCACGCTGCCCTCCAATGCTAAATTTGTGATCCCTTGATGCCTCAAAACATGTCCTACCAACCGATCCCTTCTTCTAGTCAAGTTGTGCCACAAACTTCTCTTCTCCCCAATCCTATTCAATACCTCCTCATTAGTTACGTGATCTACCCACCTTATCTACAGCATTCTTCTGTAGCACCACATTTCGAAAGCTTCTATTCTCTTCTTGTACAAACTGGTTATCGTCCATGTTTCACTTCCATACATGGCTACACTGCATACAAATACTTTCAGAAACAACTTCCTGACACTTAAATCTATACTCGATGTTAACAAATTTCTCTTCTTCAGAAACGATTTCCTTGCCATTGCCAGTCTACATTTTATATCCTCTCTACTTCGACCATCATCAGTTATTTTACTCCCTAAATAGCAAAACTCCTTTACTACTTTAAGTGTCTCATTTCCTAATTTAATTCCCTCAGGATCACCCGATTTAATTTGACTACATTCCATTATCCTCGTTTTGCTTTTGTTGATGTTCATCTTATATCCTCCTTTCACATGTGCAACATTAAATATTTTGTAAGAAATATTGTCAAAAGTTTCATGAGTAGGTTGAAACATCCCCTTAGAAAAATTAATGAATTAGTGTGCTGATAAACCTCTTACGTTATTTGACTTTCAAACAGCTGAGCAGAACTGAACGTACTCAGGCATTTCGAAATGGTTCAAATGGCTCTGAGCACTATGGGACTTAACATCTTAGGTCATCAGTCCCCTAGAACGTAGAACTACTTAAACGTAACTAACCTAAGGACATCACACAACACCCAGCCATCACGAGGCAGAGAAAATCCCTAACCCCGCCGGGAATCGAACCCGGGAACCCGGGCGTGGGAAGCGAGAACGCTACCGCACGACCACGAGATGCGGGCCAGGCATTTCGCTCTTTACTTATTCTGATCAACACGAAACTGACACACAATATTTTTAGCTCAACGCAATCTGACTTTCAATAATCTCTACAAAACAATGGCCCTGACTAACAATAACCTATACCTTTCATGAATCACTTACCTCACAAAAATCTTCGTTAATCGAACTACTGGAATACAGCGAGCGCCAATACTGCCAGCTAAATAAAGGATTCTAACTACTGAAGGCACTCACTACTGATAGGCATACTAAGCAAATGAAAGATTTTGATAGAGAACAAACAATGTATTTACCTTAATAATGTTCAAAAGTGATATATATATATATATATATAAATTCATGATATACAATATTACGAATTTACTCTTTCTGATGGACATCCGTCCAGATCGTCCGCTCTCAAAATTCTGCCATCTCTCTCTCCACATCCACCACTGCTGGCGGCTCACCTCCAACAGCACAACGCTATGCGCTGTTCACATCCAAC
This sequence comes from Schistocerca serialis cubense, assembly GCF_023864345.2. Classification (NCBI taxonomy): domain Eukaryota; kingdom Metazoa; phylum Arthropoda; class Insecta; order Orthoptera; family Acrididae; genus Schistocerca; species Schistocerca serialis. The sequence goes on along the minus strand of NC_064645.1, from coordinate 437,003,892 downwards.
TGCCCAACACTCAATAGCGAATATTCCAACAATGCTAACCAGCCACAGACTGCACACAGCACAGTCAGTGATTTTCATACAGAGCGCTACGTTATGTTACCAACATAAAAACCTAAACAGCCTACTTACAAAGTTAACCACCCGTAAGGTAAACAGTGTCGAATCCTCAGTGTTGGGGAAAACATGGCGGTTGATTCAGTCTGTTCTACAAGAGATCTAGGCAAGCGGAGAAGAACCAAGCTTCCGAACCTCGACACGACACAGCCCTCCGCCGACGGAGCAATCCAATTGTTATGGCCGTAGGCACTTCTCCGTCAAAGAAATGTAATTCATTCTTCACTAGCGACCCGCCTCGGCCTCACACGCATAGCATTACACGTCTATGGCCACACAACTCATTCATAATACACTGAAAAGCCAAAGAAACTGGTACACCTAACTAATGTCATGAAGGACTCCCCTGAACACGCAAAAGTGCCGCAACACGATCTGTCATGGACTCGACTGATGTCTGAAGTAGTACTGGAGGAAACTGACACCATGAATCCTGCAGGGCTGTCCATAAATCCGTAGGAGTACGAGGGGGTGGAGATCTCTTCTGATCAGCACATTGCAAGGAATCCCATACATGCACAATAATGTTCATGTCTGGGGACTTTTATAGCAAGCAAAAGTGTTTAAACTTAGAAGAGTGTTCCTGGAGCCACTCTCGTAAGTGTAGGGTGTCGCATTGTTCTGCTGGAATGGCCCAAATCCGTCGGAATGCACAACGGACACGAATGGATGCAGGTGATCAGACAGGACGCTTGCGTAAGTCTCACCTGTTAGAATAGTATCTAGATATATCAGGGGTAGCATATCAATCCAATTGCACCCACTCCACGCAATTAGAGAATCTCTATCGGCTTGAACAGTCCACTGCTGACATGAGGGTCCATGGATTCATGACGTTGTCTCCATACCCGTACCCGTTCATCCACTCATACAATTTGAAACGAGACTCGTTCGACCAAGCAACATGTTTCAAGTAATCTACAGTCCAATGTCGGCGTTGACGGGCCCAGGCGAGGCGTAAAGCTTTGTGTCGTGCACGAGTGGGTTTTCGGCTACGAAAGCCCATATCGATGATGTTTCGTTGAATGGTTCGCACGCTGACGTTTGTTGATGGCCCAGCATTGGAATCTCCAGCAGTTTGCGGGAGGGTTCCACTTGTGTCACGTTGAACGATTCTCTTCAGTTGTCGTCGGTCCCGTTCTTGCAGGATCTTTTTCCGGTCGCAGCGCTGACGGTTATTCGATGTTTTACCGGATTCCTACTTTTCACGGTACACTCGTGAAATGATCATACGTGAAAATCCCCACTTCATCGCTACCTCGGACACGCTGCGTCCCATCGCTCGTGCGCCGACTATAACGCCACGTTCAAACTCACTGAAATCTTGATAACCTGCCATCGCACGAAAAGGAACCGATCTAACAACTGCGCCAGACATTTTTTGCCTTATATAGGCGTTGCTGACCACAGCTCCTTAATCTACCTGTTTACATATCTCTGTGTTTGAATACGCGTGCCTATACCAGTTTCTTTGGCGCTTCAGTGTACATAGTGAGGAACGAGATAATGCATAATGCTCTCGCTCAGAGTTACATCACGCTTTATGAAGGAGTATCCACAACGCAAGTTAAAGCCTGAGCACCAGCAAGTCTCGTTTCACGATCTTCATTGGATTCTTGAGACCGCATACTGGCTCTAAGCACTATGGGACTTAACATCTGAGGTCATCAGTCCCCTAGAACTTAGAACTACTTAAACCTAATTAACATAAGAACATCACACACACCCATGCCCGAGGCAGGATTCGAACCTGCGACCGTAGCAGTCACGCAGTTCCGAACTGCAGCGCCTAGAACCGCTCGGTCACTCCGGCCGGCTTTGGTGCTTACCCACATCAGTCGCACTGGATTGCGTACACACTGACGCGATGCACTCAGACGGAATCGTTTTGTCTACGTCATATAAAACCTATCGAAAGGTAGAAAGAAAATCAGTAAATCTGTATATCTTAGACAAGTAAATTCGATGTTAGTATGTACTCATAAGAGTAAGATTGCGAGACTTAATTCTGTCAGGCGACGTGAACTTCTGGAGATTATTCTGTTACTGAGAAGAAAAAGAAAAAAAAGGGACAAAAAAACAGGAAAAAGAAAAAAATGAAAGAGACGCCATCATATTGATTCTCTGGTGGACTAGTAAATTAACAGCGCCATCAACTGCTACTTTGATGTTCTACGTCATTATGGTCGTGTCACTGAGGTAAACATCTGACTGCTAAGCTCAGCAGACTCCTAAAACATTGTATTAAGTGGGTGGGAATTGGGAATGGGATGAGAAGTTTCGCCTTATGCAAGACACCTTTTTTCTTTTGTTTCACCCATACACGTTTCAGCACCTTTGTGCTATCATCAGTGGGTTCTATTTTTATTTTTAACTGTAAATTTGTTGTTAACATATTTACATTTTCGTCGTTTACAACATTATGTAAAAGTTGCATTTATACCTTAATTGGCGAAAAGTAACATACCTTATATTATGTTATTGTCCTCTTGTTTTGGTAGCTGTTATGCTACACAATATACAACATGTCATCTGCAAACAGCAAAACGTAATTTATTTCCTATTTGTTATGTATTTACGAACGGAAATAAGACTGTATCACGTTTTCTTTCTGAAACTTACAGTTTTGAAGTTGTGGTACGTTTTCCTGTTTTGTTGGCGGATTAAATGGGCTTACTTCTTTGCCTGTGTTCGTGTGGTAATGCAGTTTTTCGATTACTCAAAGCATAGGCGGAGTTTTCGCTGCCATTACGTGTTGTTGTGGCTGTGTGGCGTTCATTTGTTTCGTAGCGTGTTCTGCTGGCTGAGGCGCGCGAGTTTGAATTGTATTTGGTGTTAGTTGTGTGTGGTTTATGTGGGTTTGCCTGTGTGTGATGAGTACTGGGGCAGAGAGAGAGTGTATGTGTGTGTGTGTGTGTGTGTGTGTGTGTGTGTGTGTGTGTGTGTGTGAGAGAGAGAGAGAGAGAGAGAGAGACAGACAGAGAGAGAGAGAGAGAGAGAGAGAGATATTTTTTGTGGTCCGATTTTGATCAAATAAAGCCTCTACGTTGGCTCCAAACTACGCTCAAGTTACTTGTGGGAACCCCATGAAAATTCCTCAAGTAGCTTCCGAAATGGAATATGCCACGCGTCTAGTTCCAACTCTCATTCCGCTTTTAAAGTGTGTTAATTCCCGTCGTGCGGCCATAATGACGCCGGACACCTTTTCACATGAATCTTCTGAATAGAAACGACAACGGGCTGCCTTTTATACCTTTGTAGCGATATTACCGCTATCTGTATATGTGCTTTTCACTATCCCATGACTTTTGTCACTTCAGTGTGTAGTATGCGTTTAGCTGCCCGTGTTTGCTGGATTTTGTTTTTGGATTCGAATTATCGTTCAAGTCATATCCCTGTATATTAACCATTCCTCCTGGGACACCAAATATTAAATAAATACACATTTTTGGATGGGCCAAAAAAGTGAGACGTGCATGCTAATATAGGTACACGTTTTCTAGTAGTTCCACTAAAGGATTTAAATATCTTTAATAAGTTTAATTAATATCCTTATTACAAGTAGGCCTAAAAATTAGAAAAAGCTATTCAACTGCGAGAACGATCCTGTAAAGTGATATCCCTCATACTGTTCGCAGACTGTACTGTTGTATAATGAAATGCAGGAAAACCTGAAATCTTTACAGAAACACAGGAAAACCTCTAGTAGCTTGACTCTTGGTGCAGGAACGGTAGTCGGCCCTCAACATAAATAAATGTAGCGTATTCCGCGTACCTAGACGAAAACACACATTACTGTCCCATTCCACATTTGGAGATACATCACTGGTAATTGTAAGAGTCGTAAAATGTCTAAGTAGATTCGTCCAGATCTATCTAAAGTGGAACGACCACATAATACTACATCCAAATAGGGGCAGCGCGTTTCGTCACTGGTTCGTTTAGCAAGCTCGAAAGCGTTACGGAGATGCTCATCAAAGTCTAGTAACGAGAGAAGCGCCGTACGTCGCAGACAGGTTTATAGCTGAATTCAGAGAACGACCGTTCCAAGAAGAGTCAGCCTACATTATTACAGCCTCTGGACACTTCTTGCTAAATTACGACGGAAGAAGCAGGGAAGCTGGAGCTGAGTGATAGTAATACTTGGCGACAGTCGTGCTTCCCACGGGTAATTCGCGAAGGGAACAGGAAATGGAGGCGGCAACGGGAGGAGGGTGATGCTGGAAGCCGTGGTACCTTCCTCGATACAGCGTAAGATGGCTTGTGTAGTATAGTTGTTTCTAGATGTAAATTTAGACTTCATGACGTTTCTTAAGGTGGAAGCAAATAAAAGAACAGTCTTCAGCAACGGTCGTTCTATTAGCACGTGTGGAGTGGGAAAGTAATCGCAGAGCGTGCAAGTGGAAGGTACTTGCCCAAAACTGGCACACCTCGCATGCACGTGGCTGCTGAAATGAGACCGTATTCTTGTCCAAGTTCTTCTGGCGGCAAAGTAATATCGCACCCCGCACGTACTGCAGTCCAAATGCCACTGCCCCTCAAACTGCGCACAGCAGACAAGGTGATGTGCAACAGAAATTATAGCCACTTTGTAACTAATTCGTGATACTAGATTACGTAACGTTGTCGTTCGGAAACGAGCGTGGTCAGTGAAATAGCGTCTCGACTAATTCTGATATGAGTTCACACACACACACACACACACACACACACACACACACACAGCCTGACGAAGGAAGATATGGTTGGTGGAGCACGTTAATGATTAGTTTTGCAATTACTGTGGTAGGCAGAACGGCCACTAAATGCATCATCCCTTAACTGGCGAGGTGACTTTTCTGTAACTTATACCACGAGGTGGGGTCTCTGGGATCCCTATATTTGAACCGAGATTATAGGCAAAAGTCGTTTGAAAATTTTAATTTATGCCGTATAAAATATATTTTTACAATTATTTAAGTGTTGTTTAAATGCTTCTAGTTTATTTTATTGCACAAAACAAAGCCTGCAGCATTGTACTATTTATCACACAGAAGCACTCAAATTTTGTGTGGTTCTTTTAAATGGTACACATTAATAGACTGTTAGAGTACTGAATTGTACATTCTGAAAAATTATACAACCTCTGTAGCAAATAAATTTCCAGATTGAACTAAATTCCAGGATTTAAATTTGCGCATAAAAATTCCACGCGCTAGGTACAAAAAGAAAGTCTGGCAAATTGACTTTCATTGCTGGGAACTAAATTTTTCTTATCACCACTCAGAACACATTCGACTTTAACAGGCACTTTAAGTATTTCATTGAAGAAACCGACAGATTCCCATCACAACTTTCCTGAAGTTCTTCCTCTGAATGATAGTCTTGTTTGATAGCAGAACTGTGATCACTGGCTAGTGTAAAATCGTCGTCTTTTTCATTTTTTTCTTGATCCATATCACTGACACCTTCCTCCATAGACCAACTAACAGTTTCATCTAACTCGGGAAAGTTAAAAATGACACATTCGTGCCAACACATTTTGAGCTGTACGGTACCGTACTGAAGAAAATAGGTACGTAGTTCACTAGGCGCGGTCTAGGAGACTTCAACACCTGTCAATAACACGTGTCAACAATAAACACCGAAAGCGATAACGCAACCGACAGCAAAACATCGTAGGCTTGACAGTTTAAGGAGGGAAAGGGGAGAAGCATTCCACCACAATTGGCCTTGGAGAGCGAAAAATTTCGCAAGGTGTGAGAGACCACACCCCGTGAGTCAAGGGTTAGTGCTGTTCGTTTTCAGTGCTGTTACCAGACTGTGTAGGATATAGGGGCGTAAACAGAGCCAGACGTTGAGCAATCATTGAAGGACAGGTCGATGCCGAGGAGTCTCACTGTGGCTCTCTATTTGGCTGACTGGACTAATAGTGCAATATCCATATCTGTGGAGCATTCAGATGTGATAGCGGTCCAGTGCTGGAATGCATATGAATCTGAGACCAGGCAGAATCGGCGACATGGTTCTAGTCAACCACGTCCAATCAACAGAAGGGAGGATCGTCGTACTGTGGACCTCTTCACATCTGCGCCAGCCATCTGAGAACAACTGAGTCCCTGCAACAATCTCTGTCACCGCCTACAACGGTAGACTGAACTATGGAGCTACCCTTTCATGTGTAGGCTGCCGTCAAGACAACAACGCAAACGATTGCGTTTCGAGTGGTGACGTGTCTGGAAGTATGGATTGCTGATGAATGCGTTACATTGTGTCGAGCGGAGAATAGCAATTCTGTGATTAAGTGGCGTCATAGTATGGAGAGTCATCGGGCATGGGTTCCGGAGTTCACGGCTCATAGTGGCTGAGGGAACTCTGGTGGTACAAGGGTACCCCACGGCCGTCCGATGTCCTCCTGCGCTACCTCTCATGAGACAGTGACTGGGTGACATTTTCAACAGGAAAATGCTCGTGCATACATGACACGTATCTCTGCAAAGTGTTGGTGAGGTGCTGAGGTACTCCCATGTCCAGCAGATGTGTCCCCAATAGAACGTCTGTGGGACCAGCTCGGGCATCAAGCCTGTCCCCATTTCCTGATTCAGGATGTAGAGGACCAGTTACAACAGTTGTAGATATCTTGCCTCAGGAATGAACACAATAGCTTTATGGCACCCCTCTCAACCGAATCACACCGTACGTCTAAATCAGATGGAGTGCAACGTCATATTGATAAGTGCGCTCACTGTCAAGTTCTTTGTAAATTTGACTCGATTTTGGATTCATTGGAATGACATCACTTACTATCTCAAAGCGTGATTTCGTTTCCTCCCCCCCTTCTGCATGCTTCACTCTTTTTTGGGTTAGGCAGTGTATTCTGATGTCAAATGTACACCGTTGTGACACGAGTCGTTCTCGAACAAATTCGTTTGCTGCACTTCGTTTGTTCAATTAGTTTTAGTATACAGTCTGCTACGACATATTTACCGAATCCCGTCACTATGCGTATACATTACACATGTAATTAGATACACAGTAATATCATAAGTTGTGTCCACCTTGATGCAAAACACCTTGTTATTCGTTTGTTTCTTTATTATCCCAAAATAGTTTCGGTGACAAATATCATCATCATCAGTGGGGATTATTAATCTAAAACATGCAGAAAATGGCATGGTTGTACAAACACAGTAAAACATTGCTACATTTTTACAATTCGTTTTTTGAAATATAGTTTTCTATTGATACTTTCATACTACCTTATTTGTTGTATGTTACAGCATGTTTTAAACAATTATTGACGCTGTTTTCGACTTTATTTCTGTTGCCGTATTTTTACTTAGTGAACATCATGTCAAATGGTTCAAATGGCTCTGAGCACTATGCGACTTAACTTCTGAGGTTATCAGTCGCTTAGAACTTAGAACTACTTAAACCTAACTAACCTAAGGACATCACACACATCCATGCCCGAGGCAGGATTTGAACCTGCGACCGTAGCGGTCGCTCGGCTCCAGACTGTAGTGCCTAGAACCGCACGGCCACTCCGGCCTGCAAACATCATGTCATCTGCAACCATGTGAGCGGCTGTTAGTAAACAAATACTAAAAGGTGAACTTCGTATGTCACTTGTTTACTAACAGCCGCTCACATGGTGGCAGATGACATGATGTTCGCTAAGTAAAAAGACGGCAACAGAAAAAAAATGTCGCAAACAGCGCCAATAACTGTTTAAAACATGCTGTAACACATAAAAAATAAGGTAGTATGAAAGTATCAATAGAAAACTATATTTCAAAAGACGAATGGTAAAAATGTAGCAATGTTTTACTGTGTTCGTACAACCATGCCATTTTCTGCATGTTTCAGATTAATAAACCCCACTGATGATGGTGATATTTGTCGCCGAAACTATTTTGGGATCATAAAGAAATAAACGAATAACAAGGTAATTGCATCAAGGCGGACTCAACTTCCGATATTACTGTTTTTCTATCCAAGAAGAGTTCCAGGATAATATTATTGTAATTAGATACACTTACGCTCGTAGGACATCACCGCAGTGACTTTTGGAGCACGCTAATGGTACTTCAAATACTCCAAAATCGCATCGAAAAATATTGAATACATTGCTGTAATCATTCACGGTGCGGCTGGCTATCGAGACCACGAACGTTGGCAGCATACAGGCAATCAAATTTTACTCTCTAAAAACACTTCTCTCTCCAACCATAATATATTAATAATGTTCATTTGCGTTTGCGCTCAACAAATTTATAAACAATTACCACTCCTTACCCCACGCACACTCTTCCTGAAGTCCACTTCACATCACAATCCACATTCAAATCGAATTATTGTTACTGGGAAACCGTTCGCTACTCTCTCGCGCTGTCTACAGCAGTATCGATCGCTGCATCGCAGTGTCTGACAGCGCATATCTCTTTATTTACATTCATTATACATTTCTCGGATTATGACATCTTTTTCAGGGATGCTTAGTTATCTTTTGCATCTGAGATTTCACTTGTGACATACCAATAAAGTATGGTTGTGGTAATTAGTCACTGTTAAGTTTCTTCTTGCACTACAGAGGATATATTAACGTTATGTACAGCACTGTAAGGTGTCATACCTACTTCTATACTTCCCAAGCAATTTTATTGTGTATGATGGAGAGTACTTTCACACTACTATCAAATCCCGTCTTTCCTGTTTCATTCGGGAACGACGAACAAGAACGACTGGAGGGCCTCCGTATAATCTCGGATTTCTCTCTGTTTCGAGTAATGCGCATTACTCGCGGACTGTATTACGATATCCCACAATTAAGCAATTTCAGAAGACTGGGTTTCATATTTCGGCGTTGAGATTGCTGTCTTCAGTTTCGGTGCCAACGTGATTACTGAGTACGTGACACCATAATTTTTACATGAAGAACGACCCATATTCAGTGATTACTTCTTTCAGACTGTACCGCTGCCACACGACCCGATTATTATAACCTCTGACAGAACAAAGAGAAAAGACTTTAGGTTTGTTTGTGATACCCTGCTAAACCTAATCTTCCAGATGACACAGTATCACACAGGTCCACCTCGCCGTCATCTTCATATAAGACTCTGCTGTTCCTGTCTCGTTGTAATGATGCTACTCTGGAGTCGGCACCCCTTTTTACAGGCCAGCAGAAAGTAGTCGGCGCATGCGCGAAGTACCGTGAGCGTTGCTTGTACTTCAGAACATACTGTCAGCGCCGCCAGTGGTGAAACTGAGCAAAAACGAGGTATCGCTATAGTAACTAATCGTCAAAATCTTCTATCATTTTAATGCACGTCATAAAAAGGTTCCACGACTTGCTCACAGGATATCACTTGTCCCTATTAACGAGATTATCAGCCAGCCCAATTTTAAGAAACTCTTTCAGAACACAATCGCACTTGAGTAACTTGGAAGTAGACATCCTCGAAGGCACTCTGTTCGAGAGTGGAATAACAGAATTATTGTGGACGTGGTTCGATGAACCCTCTGCCAGGCAGTTAAGAATTTGCAAAATAGCCACGTAGATGCAGATGTAACAAAAAAAAAAAATGGCTCTGAGCACTATGGGACACAACTGCTGTGGTCATAAGTCCCCTAGAACTGAGAACTACTTAAACCTAACTAACCTAAGGATATCACACACATCCATGCCCGAGGCAGGATTCGAACCTGCGACCGTAGCGGTCGTGCGGTTCCAGACTGTAGCGCCTTTAACCGCTCGGCCACTTCGGCCGGCTGCAGATGTAAAGAGAAGCGGCAACGATCACCGATGTCTCATGTACCTCGGCTAAGTAATGCTCCGAGCCCGCAGATTTTTTGGGTTTTAACCTGGCGTGGTGGCGCTGTTCCACAATCGACAGAAGACTAGCTATTAGTGACATCCCGCTTTTGTCTGCCTTCACCACCGGCGAAGCTACCAGTATCTTCTTTTGTGGATGCACTGATAAGTGGATTACACGGCATTTTTGTATTCTTGTATTTTTTTAATGGTACATTATTTCAGAACTGGAATACAACCATGAAAAGCAGTTCGATTTAACTCTCAAAAATTCTCGAAAAAATCGATTTTCAATTTTCCCGACGGTGTTTAATGTGCTAAAACAAGCCCAGTTTTTCTCGACAGGTCGTGTGGCTGTGTGGCAGAACGCTCGCTTACCACGTATGTGGCCCATGTTATTCGATTCCCAGCCTGCGAAAATTGCGTGAAGCGTACAATACATAAGGATCATAAGGATGAAAAAGGATTAACTTGCAATTTTTTATTTAAACAATGTTTTCTAAAATATCAGTAATTAAAATGTGTATTTGCTAAGAAAACTGAATTTGTGTGTTCAAAATGTAACTGGAAATAAGAAAACGTGCATTTTTCATAAAATTACCGATCAGAATCTGTTAGGATATATTTGATGAATTATATATTTAAACGACGTAGAGATTCTAAATGAACGAAAAAAAGAGACTCGAACCAGCGATTACCAATCTCTAGCGCTAACGGTTTTCTTCCATCTTCGTGTATTTTAAACGTTACGAACAAGCACCAGTTTTAAAAATTTGCATCAGCATTCTACGACACAGCCAGACAGCCTGCCGAGGAAAATCGATGTTGATTTAACGTATTTAAGACGGTCGGAAAACTACAAAATCGATTTTCTCGAGAATTTTCTCGAGTTGCAACAAACTAATTTGGGGGATTAATATGTGAATTCTGAACTTCATACCATAAATATTTTAAAAAAATTACAAAAAATTCAACTCCCTGTGGTTCGCTTGTGGTTTCACTTTGCTGGCTCATATTGGCGCGCCGGTCCGAGGCATCATCATTTCGACGAGACTCAGCAATAGCAGTAGCTCACCTGGACATGACCGGGAGGATCGTCGAAATATCGTTCAACCTGACTCAAAGTTCTGGAGACAAACCCGCGAGGAGTATCACGATTTATTCCGCCGAAAGAGCTCACGAAGCCACAAATATGTTTGGTTGACTGAACTCCCCGAGTAGTGGCACGGTACGACTGCAGACGCTGTTACAGGCGACGACAGGTGTTCCACTAGTGCCGCCCACCCCATGCGGGGCCCCAGCGCCGCCCACAGGCGCGCAGCCCCCGCAGCCGTCGCCCACCTGCGCAGGTACACACGACTCCCGACTCATTAAGCGGCGCTGCAGTGCATCAGCCCGCCTGCGGAGGCATGCCGAGGCGGGGAGGCCTACCTGAGCCACCGCAGAGTTCACCTGCCTTCGTTTTGATACCACTCAGAATGGACCTTTTTTTTTGAGAATCGTTTACGTTGGACTGTGTGACCTCATACACCTACCTCCCACCCTCCCCTTCCTCAGCGGCAGGGATCGAATGGCTTATTTTTGCTATCATTACAACAGAATTTATTTAGTTATCGTTGAGAGTATGAGTGGCGCACTATTCCATGTGGACACGTAGTGCAGTCTGCGTTGGTACACAAACGAATTGGGCAGTATCATCTGTGTGTCATGTGTATAATTTTTATCCAGATAAAATGTTGTTGCTGGCTTCCTCTGTTAGAACAAATGATAAAAATCGGAATGTAGCACTTTTTTCTCTGTTGTTGAACGATGAAGACTGATTTACAGACACGGAGAATACTCTCAAAGCAATAATGAGAAACGAATATTCATAAAATTCATAAACAAAACTATATAACCCCAACATTTCAAAAACATCTTTACTAAATTATGTACTACTGATCCATACTTGTTTATGTGTACTAGTGGGCGGCTACATCCGTCGTATCTACAGTATGACATAAAAACATAACTGCTGGTTACCACCGGCCGCGATGGCCGAGCGGTTCTAGGCGCTTCAGTCCGGAACCGCGTGACTGCTGGGGTCGCAGGTTCGAATCCTTCCTCGGGCATGGATGTATGTCATGTCCTTAGGTTAGTTAGGTTTAAGTAATTCTAAGTTCTTTGGGACTGATGACCTCAGATGTGAAGTCCCATAGTGCTCAGAGCCATTTGAACCATTTTGCTAGTTACCGTCATTATCTGTTTTTTTTGTGTGTCGCAGAAACAACTAAGGAAATTTCAGAAATGATTGAAATGAGAATAGATATACGAGACGGTTAAGCCACCAGTGGGGTTATTGACAGTGGAAGGTGAGAGAGATTTGGAAGATGATCTATAATGGGCGATCAAAAACTTTCCGCTCTAGGGCCTTGCTGCACCGTATAAACAACGTAGCGGGTGTACTGGCTGAACATCAATAAAACAGACAAACTTCAGGGACGGGTTCCTGACTGCAAATGGAGGAAAAAAGGTCCTGTTAACACGTGTCCATAAATGCATGGTGTACGTGCAACGGCAACAAATCAAGCCGGGACATAGTACAGACCTGCATGCCATCCACGTCACAACACATGTTCAAAGTGAACTCCATGGGATTGCAAGTAATAGTGGTAGTGGCGGTTGTCCTGCAGGACACACATAATCGTACTTTGGTTTACACCATATTGGAGGGCCACTTGCCTGGAGCTTGTACTAGGGTTGGACTCAATATCCCATAAAACCCGACCATCCAAATCTGGCTGCTTGGCCGTACACAAACACCATATCGGCTTGTTCCGGACTGAATACCGGACCATTCTGCTGCTTACACTGCGCTGCTTCAATCACACAGCCTGCAACATACAAGGAACAAACGGCATGTTGTCAAAGGAATTGTAATTCGTCGGCGCCATCTATTGCATGCATTCCAACCATGAATCAGTCCCTGCAGTTCGTCGGTTTTATTAATGTTCACTCCGTATAAGCATCGACATGTAGGCAAGAGATTAGTACGGCATTATTGTCTCCCCGACGTGCGTGCGGTAAATGCAGAAACGTGAACTACGGCGACGTTACTACCAAATGAATTCCAGCAGTACCAACGTAATGTTATCATTTTCTTGACTGCATCAAAACAAACACCGGAAGATATCCATCTGAGAATGCATGCCTGTCTACGACCACCGTTGTGGAATGGTGCGCCAAGTTCTCTGCTGGTCGCGATTCGCCGCAGAACCTGATCGATTGGGAGGCCATCCACCTCACGTGGAATACACTCGATCACCTCCCCGACAGTACTGATGTCTTCCCGTGAGATTACCATGCCTTCCGTCCCTTAAGAAAACCCCTGAAGGGTCGACGATGCCTGTTGAACGATGATGTGCAGTAGACTTTTTCAAGCAGCAGGACACAGTGTTCTACCAAAAGGGTATCTTTAACCTAGTGCATTGCTGGAATGATTGTCTGAATGCTCATGACGATTTCGCCTGATTGATACAATTCTGGACTGTACAATCTTCGAACGGAAACCTTTCTGATCGCCCTTATATTCCATGCTTAGGTCCAATACCGCATTATATTTCTTGTGTAACGTAATTTTTTCCTGTACCAGGTGGTACTTTCGTTTGGAACAAGCACTTCATTCAATTGGACATTCTCGAGTAACATCACGGAGAAAAGCATCACCATCCGATTGTCAGACACATGCCAAGACCCACAGATCAGTGCGAAATTGACAACAGGTAACTGACAACATGCTCCAAACTGCTGGCGAATTGCTTAATATCGTAAGTGCACCAGACGTCAGATATTACATCAGGAAAGAGTAAGTGACACCATATTATGGATTAGCTATTGTGCCACAGCACAGTACATTACAGTATAAAATAGCTCAGCATATGTCTTGAAATGAACACAAGTATGGCACCCTCGACATATAAAAATTTAGATAAAGAAAGTGGTTATTTATCCCCCAAAATAAAGTCTGACGCAGAAAATGATTCAGTACAAGAGACAGAAAACTTATTGAATGAAATGGACTAATTACGTAGCACGGAATCAAGGCAAAGAATAAACAACGTAAAAACGAATATGGGAAATAGAAGAAGAATGTATACTAGCTTATGAGCCGAACTGAGGAAATTATGGCACGAACAAATTAATTCTACGACGTAGAAAGCAGGACTACGTAGGCTGAAACGGGATGCTATGGGTGCAGAGGGTTCTAGTAATTCGTAGGGGTATACTGTCATAAAATGTTGACACCTTGCTCAGGTTTCTGTAGCTCATGTCTGCAGCCCGGTCTTGACATTAGTGAAATGTTGGCTGGGTCTCAGGTAAGAGGGGGAAAGGGGGGAGGGCAAAAGAGCGGAAATATCGGGCTTCATTATGTTGCTAATTAAGAGAACAACTATAGTGTTAAAAGATGGGCTACAAGAAGACTAAGTGAATGAAGAGGTCTATGGGCGGTCCATACCAAGAATTAACGGAACATATCCCGAAGCACCGTCTAATAGTTCACTTGTCATTGAAAACAGTAGCGAAAGAAAAGAAAAATATGGCGTCAAATAAAGATTAGAACACTATTGATGTGGATGTTGATTGTAACCGCTGAGCAGAAATGGAAAGAATAGCAGAAGACAGTAAGACAGTTAGTATGGATCCTGGACATAGCAGGACATACTAATCAAACAATTCGAGATTCCTGCGCATTATATCCTAAGAAATGTCTGTTAAAGCTACAGCGTTTCTCGATTTTAGAGCAACTTGTTTTCACTATAGCATTGATGTCAACTGAGAAAAGATATTTACGTTCTAAATCTAAAAGATGTGACACAGATTGCTCAAATATGTGCAAATAGGAGATATTGAACACTTTCATTGCTTGTTTTCTACTCCGTTGGTGGTATTCGACGGAGGTACCAATAAAATAGCAATCTAGCAAGGAAGCTATTAAGTTTGCTTGTAATTACCTTAATCCATTAGCAGGTACAAACTGTTAATGAGATTCGTGACTGATTACCTTAATATCGTACATAAGTAACAATTTCAGTCACAAAAAGATTTACTGAAGAATATCGTCATCCCTGGGAGTCCAAGTATTATAATTTTCAGGTTTGCTCCCGTAGGCATTAAAAATAGCCAGGGCGACATTATTTTATGGAATTTATTATATTTTCTGAAAAATAATCTCACCTGAGAAAAAATTAGTCACCGCTAAAGAAATACTTACAATTATCATTTAATAGCCCGTTATTCCGACACCCGACACTGTGGTGTAGGAGTAGCGACTCTGATTACCAATCAATACGTCCTCGGTCCCGGCAGTAGGCAGTAAAATAACCAATGACGGACGGAGCACGGAGGACATCAAAAGCAGACTGGCAATGGCAAAAAAGGGCATTCTTGGCCAAGAGAAGTCTACTAACATCAAATATCGGCCTTCATTTGAGGAAGAAATTTCTGAGAATGTACGCCTGGAGTACAGCGTTGTATGGTAGTGAAACATGGACTGTGGGAAAACCGAGACAGAACAGAATCGAGAAATTTGAGATGTGGTCCCACAGACGAATATTGAAAATTAGGTGGAGTTATAGGGTAAGGAATGAGGGGATCCTGCGCAAATCAGAGAGAAAAGGAATATGTGGAAAACACTGACAAGTAGAAGAGACAGGATGATAGAACATCTGTTAAGGCACGAGGGAATGACTTCCACGGTACTAGAGGAAGATGTAGAGGGCAAAAACTGTAGAGGAAGGGACAGACTGGAATACATAGAGCAAATAGTTGAGGACGTAGGTTGCAAGTACTATTCTGAGATGATGAGGTTGGTAGAGGAGAGGAATTCGTGAGGGGCCGCATAAAAGCAGTCAGAAGATTGAAGACAAAAAAGAAAATATATCCAACCTTGACTTAATAACCTCATTGGTTCCGCCATGACGCGAGACAACAATCTTGCGCAGGTACATCACATTTGGGTTAACCCCCATATGGAATGGATCGTCATTCACTGCCTGCAGCAACTCCTGTCGGATTTGGAAGCGATTTTGATTCACAAACCGCGAAGCGCGTCTCCGGTCCCTCTCAGTCAGGATCTTTAACCATCCACAATTCTGACGTCGTGTTTCGTGTGTTACACCACTGATTGTGTGCGTATCGAACAGTCCGCAGCGGAACACCAACATACGCAGCAGTTTCAGACACCGTATGGCCATGGGCACAGCCAAACACAACTGCCTATTTTTGCCACTCTGTCACATTCTTACATTTACCCATCTTTACTGACAATGTCCGCATGTAACATAAATGTCTCAGTGATCGCTACTGCCTTATGCTCATGTAGAGGCAGCGCGTAGTTAGCACATGACTCAATCGCTGCGCCATCTGTATAGGTTTAACGATTCATCTGTGCGTGCTCACTGGGCTGACTAATTTTTTGTCCTGTGAACTTACTTTATTTATGTCACTATCGGCTGATTTCAGCTATACAGCCATTGTCACGAGGACGTACAAAAAAAATCATATATCATACCGCTGGGATCTAAGAACAATTATAGAGGCTCGCAGTCGCTGAGAACTTGAAAATTAAAAGTAACTTACTCGACTGTACAAGATAGTGAATGCAAATCATACAATTACCACCAAAGGTAAACAGCCACAGCTTCCAGCCATTACATTTCTTCGTATGCGCGTGATATGATCTTCAGTTCGACCGAAGTCACTACGTGCCTCTCGACTGTTTTCTGCCACTGTGGCCACAGGCGCTTGCCTGTTATCGCAAGTAACACATTCTAGCACCTTTTCAACGGAAGAAACCGCCTGACGCGTCCGCAGGAAGAGGTCCCGGCCCTTATCGCTCGTTGCCCCGTCCTAAAGAGCGGGCGCACTGTGGGCTGTGACGCGCACCCGCCTCTGTGCGATTACCGCAACCGCCGCCCAAGTCTCGCGCGGAGCTCGAACCCCGCACCGTGCATTCCAGGCCGGTAACAGCTGCCGGCACGCTGCTTTCTCCGGAGTGAGGGTTCAGGGTACGAGCAGTCGGTAAAAACTGAATGCGTCTCGACATGGACCACTATATTTTACTTAACGACCTCGTGTTTCGCTGCAGCTTCAGACGTTCACTCTTCCCGCACCGAGTTCACTTCGGCGACACCAGTGCTGGAGTGTTTATGTAACGCAATTTACCTTTCAGCACCAATCCAAGCGAATTAACTGAGATTTAGCGATCGGAACGTTTCACCATCCCGCTACGCTTCTACAGCTAACAGATTCTCACTTAATTGCGTCGTAAAGAAGCGAAACTTTTAAGACATGCCTCCCTGACATTCGGACAGTCACACGTGGAATTTGATGAAATAATTACTCTGCTAGTTTCTACCTTTTCTTTTTCAATCCCTTTAACTTCTTACGCTCTCTAGTTTTTATGATCTTCCGCGAAGTACACAATTCGTCAGTAGAGAATTAAATTCCCCGCTACAAATGCAGTAGCACTGATCCAGACTCATTTGATGTCCTCTTTTAGTCCGGTTTCATGGTGTTTCTGAACGCTTTAGTACCGTAAAGTCCGCCCCAGTAGCTGAGTGGTCAGGGTGACGGATTGCCGTCCTACGGCCCGGGTTCGAACCCGGCTGGGACGGAGATTTTCTCCGCTCAGGGCCAGGCTCTTGTGTTGTCTTCATTATCATTTCATCCCCATCCGGCGCGCAGGTCGCTCAATGTGGCTTCGAATGTAATAAGACCTGCACCAAGGCGGCCGGACCTGCCCCGCAAGGGGCCTCCCTGCCAATTACGCCAAATGCTCATTTCCGTTTCCAGTACCGTAAAGAACCGGTTGCACAAAAACCTTCTTCAACCTGTCCTTTGCAGCTGAACTAAACTTTCATTGAATTCTCTACACAAATCATACCCGAACATTCGGCCCCTGTTAATAGTGACACGTTACAGTTAGTTTCATCGTCAGCATACCCCGTTCCCCTTTACAGGTTACGGGAAGACCGTAGCTAATACAGAAATGTGATTTTCAAATCAACCTTCCTTAAATGAAATCGTGTCAAGAAAAATATATGCCAAAATTTATCGATCAACAGAAATTAATTTCTGTTAAATTAACTCTGGTGATTAAAAGAAATCCACATGTCGAACATTGGTCAATTTGTCTGTCAGATTTAAAATGAATCTAACCTACAAAATAAAAACTGAGGAAGAAAATAATTGTAAAACGTTTTCAAAGTTCCATCGCTGAGCGTAAATAATCCGAAATGTCAATAAGTCATTTGTTCGAAATACAATTATATGCTATATGCTTTCAACTAGCACTCCAAGATTTTTCAACCCTTCACATTATTAATCTCGCTATTTCTGTAGTGAAGTTCAAAACATAATTACAACATTAAATAATAATCAAAGAACGACTTATTGCCTATAGATAACCGAAGTTTCTATCAATGTAAGAAACACAAATACTGATTATAGCTGAGTATAAATAACCAACTTTAATCTGTACGTCGTAATTGTGGTCTTCAGTCCAGAGACTGGTTTGATGCAGCTCTCCATGCTACTCTATCCTCTGCAAACCTCTTCATCTCCGAATAACTACTCCCACTTACATCCTTCTGAATCTTCTTAGCTTATTCATCTCTTGGTCACCCTCTACGATTTTTACCCTCCGCGGCTCCCTCAATACTAAATTGGTGATGACGTGATGCCTCAGAATGTGTCCTACAAACCGATCCCTTCTTCTTGTCAAGTTGTGGCACAAATTCCTCTTCTCCCCATTTCTATTCAGTACCTCCTCATTAGTTACGTGATCTATCCATCTAATCTTCAGCATTCTTCTGTAGCACCATATTTCGAAAGCTTCTATTCTCTTCTTGCCTAAACTATTTATCGTCCATGTTTCACTTCCACACATTACTACACTCCATATAAATACTTTCAGAAAAGACCTCCTGACACTGAAATCTATACTCGATGTTAAGAAATTCCTCTTCGTCAGAAACGCTTTCCTTGCCATAACCAGTCTACACTTTATATCCTCTCTACTCCGACCATCATCAGTTATTTTGCTCCCCAAATAACAAAACTCATCTACTACTTTAAGTGCCTCATTTCCTAATCTAATACCTTCAGCATCACCTTATTTAATTCGACTACATTCCATTATCCTCATTTTGCTTTTGTTGATGTTCATCTTACATCCTCCTTTCAAGACATTGTCCATTCTGTTCAGCTGCTCTTCCAGCTCCTTTGCTGTTTCCGACAGAATTACAATGTCATTGGCAAACCTCAAAGTATTTATTTTTTCTCCATGACCCTTAATTCCCTCTCCAAATTTCTCTTTGGTTTCCTTTACTGCTTGCTCAATACACAGATTGAATAACATCGGGGAGAGGCTACAACCCTGTCTCACTTCCTTCCACTGCTTCCCTTTAATGCCCCTCGACTCTTATAACTGCCATCTGGTTTCTGTACAAATTGTAAATAGCCTTTCGCTCCCTGTATTTTACCCCTGCCACCTTCAGAATCTGAAATAGAGTATTCAAGTCAACATTGGCAAAAGCTTTCTCTAAATCTACAAATACTAGAAACGTAGGTTTACCTTCCCTTATCCTACCTTTTAAGATAAGTCGTAGGGTCAGTATTGCCTCGCGTGTTCCAAAATTTCCACGGAATCCAAACTGATATTCCCTGAGGTCGGTATCTACCAGTTTTTCCATTCGTTTGTAAATAATTCATGTTAGTACTTTGCAGCCGTGACTTGTGAAACTCATAGTTCGGTAATTTTCACACCAGTCAACACCTGCTTTCTGAGCGTATTTCGCCCGTCTCATACATCTTGCTCTCCAGAGGGAAGAGTTTTGTCATGACCGTTTCCCAAGGCTGTCAGTATTTCTAAATGGATTGTTGTCTACTCCCAGGGCCTTGTTTCGACGTAGATCTTAACTGCTGTGTCAAATTCTTCACGCAGTATCGTATCTTCCATTTCATCTACGTCCTCTTCCATTTCCATAGTACTGTCTTCATCTACATCGTCGTTGTAAACAACCTCTGTATAATCCTTCCCCTCTTTGCTTAGGACGAGTTTTCTATCTGAGCTCTTGATATTCGTACAGGCGGTTCTCTTTTCTCCAAAGGTCTCTTTAATTTTCCGGTTCGCAGTATCTACCTTACTCCTAGTGAGATAAGCCTCTACATCCTTACATTTGCCCTCTATGCATCCCTACTCAGCCATTTTGCACTTCCTGTCGATCTCATTTTTGAGACATTTGTACTCCTTTTTGCCTGCTTCATTTACTGCGTTTTTATATTTTCTCCTTTCGCCATTAAATTCAATATCTCTCTGTTACCCAGGGATTTCTACTAGCCCTCTGATTTTAACTACTTGATCCTCTGCTGCCTTCACTATTTCATCTCTAAAGCTATCCATTCTTCTTCTACTGTATTTATTTCCCCTGTTCTTGTCAATCGTTCCCTAATACTCACTCCATAACCTCTGGTTCTTTCAGTTTATCCAGATCCCATCTCCTTAAATTCCCACCTTTTGCAGTTTCTTCAGTTTTAATCTACAGTTCATAGTCAATAGATCGTGGTCAGAGTCCACAATTGCCCCTGGAAATGTCTTATAATTTAAAACCTGGTTCCTAAATCTCTGTCCTACCATTATATGATCTGAAGCCTTCCAGTTTCTCCAGGCCTCTTCCATGTGTACAACTTTGTTTCATGATTCTTGAACCAAGTATTAGCTATGAATAAGTTATTCTCCATGCAAAATTCTCCCAGGCTGCTTCCCCTTTCATTCCTTACCCCCAGTCCATATTCACCTACAACTTTTCCTTCTCTTCCTTTTCCTACAATCACATTCCAGTCCCCAATGACTACTAAATTTTCATCTCCCTTAACTGTCTGAATAATTTCTTTTATCGCATCATATATTTCTTCAATCTCTTCATCATTTGCGGAGCTAGTTGTCATATAAACGTGTACTACTGTGGTAGGCGTGGGCTTCGTGTCTATCTTGGCTACAATAATGCGTTCGCTATGCTGTTCGTAGTAGCTTATCCGCGTTTCTATTTTTTTATTCATGATTAAACTCACTCTTGCATTATCGTTATTTAATTTTGTATTTACAACCATATATTCACCTGACCATAAGCCTTGTTCATCCTGCCACCGAACTTCACTAATTCCCACTGTATCTAACTTTAACCTCTCCATTTCCCTTTGTAAATTTTTATACCTACCTGCCCGATTAAGGGATCTGACATTCCACGCTCGGATCCGCAGAACTCCAGTTTTCTTTCTTCCGATAACAACGCCCTCCTGAGTAGTCCCCGCCCGGAGATCCGAATGGGGGACTATTTTACCTCCGGAATATTTTACCCAAGAGGACACCATCATCATTTAACCACACAGTAAAGCTGCATGCCCCAAAGAAAAATTGAAGCTGTAGTTTCCGTTTGTTTTCAGCCGTTCGCAGTCCTAGCATAGCAAGACCGTTTTGGTTAATGTTACAAGGCCAGGTCAGTCAATCACCTAGACAATTGCCCCTGCAACTACTGAAAAGGCTGCTGCCCCTCTTCAGGAACCACACGTTTGTGTGGCCTCTCAACAGGTAACCCACCACTATGGTTGCACCTACGGTGCGGCTACCTGTATCACTGTGGCACGCAAGCCTGCCCACCAACGGCAAGTTCCATGGTTAATGGGGGGGGGGGGGAGGGGTGTGTGGTAACCAACCATAAATTATTTTATTTATTTTATTAATATCAAACCAAGAGTTTCACAATTTCAGCCCTCAAGTTCACGTACTTTTGTACTTTTGTTGTTGTTGATGTCATTATTGCGGTGTGACGGCAGGACGAACTAAAATTAAATGCAAATGAAAATATCGATGTGGGAACATTAGAAATACAGTCCAAATTTTACATAAACACCTATTATCCATAGCCAGACACAAGCAAACGAACAAAAACCTCACTGCTGACGTCACCTCTCATAGCACATTTGCGCAAAGGTTACACAATCTTTAAGTGAAGGTGTTAATACCACGAAGATTGTGTTACTTTGTACATATAATCAGAATTTTTTATAATCTTCAACAATGTTACAATCAATTTCAATTTTTCGATACATAGAACTAAATGTTGCTGCTGATGATTGTGTATGTAGGTTAGATAGTTTCAATAGAATCTACTCTCCGATAGCAAGAATTGTTAGTCCTCCGTATTCGTAATCTGTTTCGCAGTTCTAGAAAATTGAATTGATTACTACTGCAAGAATGTCATTGGAAAAATAATTTAGCACATATTTATAAAGAACGAGTCATATAGACTTGGTAAATAGCAATTTTGAATCCACCTCCATCCTAGTTCCACTTACAGTTTTAACTTTCATATTCAAGTAAATACTTTCAATTTATTTTACCTCGATTTAATTCTATACCAAATATAATACGTAGAACAAAAATGCATACCCTACACGTGGTTGAAACCAGTGACTGACTGATTATGTTACACTCTGACCGCTGTAATAAAAGCAACTTTGACAATGGAAAATATCTTATTCATCGAAGTCAAAGTCTGAGATTCCCCTGCTGAAATCTAAGAAACTGTTCTCAGTACACGAAGTCTAACAGATATTCACTGTAGTGTAAGATACTGATTGTAGAGCTTTCGGCAGTATAAGACTCATAACTACCGTAATTGTACACTGACGCAAAGGCCCTCCTGTTTGCAATCCACTCCGACAGCTTGTTCATTATCAGGACACCACCAAGCGAAATAATGTTACCGTGTACCCATGAAGTGTACAATCCACTTATTAGTACATGTCTCACAAGAACATGGTAGCGCGAATCCGTCTTCTTATTTTATCCAAGACACGGATGGAAATTAAAGGGGGAAACCAATGTTTCTAGTTTTATCTTGGGATATAGTGGTGTACAAGTAAGAAGGCGGCTGCGTGTTGCATTTTTCGAACAGAGCGAGATGAAGAATATTTTGCTGCGTTGCCAGTGTGCTGTCTGTCAAACGCCTCAGTCTCAAACCGATACCTAGCCTGGTAGCTGGAAACACCGATTTAAGAGCCACACTGGGTACTCTTTTTCTGACTCTCCCAAAAGAATATTTATATGTCCAGAAAACTGCCGATGTTGCTTAATACTTGCGTTTGCTTCATAGCGCCTATAAAAATAAAACAGTGGCTAAGCACCCTCAGCATACCTAAACTAGCGTGAAAATCGAAGCTAATGTTAAGCGCGCATCCCTAATCGCGCGACAGATGCGTCCCGTGATACCGCGTTCCTTGCTACTCTGCGTCGCCCAACTAACCGCCTTCTTATGTGCCTGTCGGTCTATCAACGAAATCAAATCCCGACAGCCATAAATACCTTCGATTTTTTGACCGTGTTTTGTCGTAGAACGAAACATACACGTCTTCACAGTGGAACTAATCTTGTCTAAAGCAGTGGAAGAATTTACCACATAGTATAATGAAAATCACACAAGCAGCTAAAACGCCTCAAATCATCTGGGAAGGAACTGCTCTTGAACGTTGTCCGACTCCGAAGTGTCTGCGAGTGACTCAGGACCGTACCCTTACATATAAAAAACACTGCTTAAACTTGAAACAGCAAGTGTCTGCCCGAAACAACACTGTGCGGAAACTGACAGGTACCATAAGGTGAGCTCACCCACGCACCGTAAGGAGTACCGCGCTAGCGCTGTGTTACTCCAGTGCTATATTTGCATGTTCGGCATAGGATAAGTCCAGCCCGGCCGGAAACAGACGGAATGAGACCCGTCGCATTATAACGGGTTGTTTAATACCTGTACCCGTAAAGAAACCCCACTGTCATGCTGGTATAGCCCCTCCTACAATTAGACTCAGAACAGCTGCTAGATGCGAAAAAATCAAGGCAATGACTACAGAAGCGCACTCTTTGTATGGCCGTCAGCCAACACACCCTCGACTGAAATCAAGACAGAGCTTTTTGGCATCTACTGAAGTTTTTATAGGAACACCACAGCAAGCAAGGATCTCAAAGTGGCGCTGGATATGTCAGCATTTAGAGAAATGTATGGGGTAGAAGGAAGAGCTCCCTCTCGGTCATTCAGGGAAGTGGACAACACGGAACGCTCTCAATAGACTGCGCTCTACTATCACGAGATACAAGACCAACCTGCAGAAGTGCGGCCTTCATGTGGAATCACTTTTTTGCAAGTGTGATGCTGTGCAGACTAACAGCCATCTCTTTAAAGTCAGTACCGCCATTAGGCTGTCGTTTATTTACAGTGTTACAATTACACAATCATTATTTCGGCTTCAAAGTGCCATTATCAAGTGTTTTAAGTGTTATAAATTGCCTCTGATGGCATACTGTCGTATTGAAATACACTATTAGACACTATTAAAATACACTATTAGACACATTGTCTAAGAGTCGATATTTCTGGCAGAGCCTACATTCTTAAGACAATGTGTCTAATAGTGTATTTTAATACGACAGTATGCCATGGCAGGCAATTTATGACACTTAAAATACTTGATAATGGCACTTTGAAGCCGAAATCATGATTCTGTAAGTGTAAATGTTACACTGTAAATAAACAACAGTCTAATTGCGATACTGACTTTAAAGAAATATATTATGAGTGTAGCCGAGCATGATGAAAAAATTATTAATAGCCATATATTACAGTGTTGTTCATCTCCAGCCATATGCACCATGAGAGACCTGATTAGGGCGACACCGAATACACTCGATATGGCAACTTTCTGATCTACCAATGTATAAACTGTCGTCAACGATTGGTTTCCTTTTGGTGATTATACATGGTGAAAAGTATTTAAACCGACAAACTCTGGGAGGTTGTAGGGGACATCAAAAAAATATTTTTCCCTAATGTCATTTTTTCCTTTGAGGATTATTTAAACCGGTGGAGGCCGTATTACGCTCTTCAGTTGTAGGCAACTTCTGTCCACCAGTGTAGTAGTGAATTGTCTCTGTTTACTAATGGAGCGGTACACCTGGAGTGAGTCCACTGATATGGTTGGTGCGTACTACGTAGCGCACCACAACGGACGAGCTGCACAGGGTATTTATCAACAACAATATCCTAATCGCCGTATCCCGCATCATACGACCTTTGCTGCTGTGTACCAACGTCTGCGTGAAACCGGATCATTTAGCAGATTACCTGGACAGGGACGCCGTCGCACGGTAAGAACGCTGCAATTTCAGGAAGTTGTCTTGCAGCATGTGGAGCGGGATCCTTCAATCAGCACTCGTGCAATTTCACGTAACATTGGGACGAATCAGACGAATGTAAGAACAGTCCTTCGAGAGCAATTGTTACGTCCATTGCACTTACGGCGTGTCCACAACCTGGAACCAGTTGATGATCCACCCAGAGCACAGTTCTCGCGGTGGTACCTGGAACAGTGTGAAATGCATCCTACATTTCCATCCTCTGTGTTGTTTACCGATGAAGCAACGTTCGGGCGTGATGGAGTCTTCAAAATGTACAATTCGCTTGTTTGGAGTGAGGATAACCCACATGCCACAGTTACTAGCGCTCATCAAGTGCGGTTCTTCGTTAATGTGTGGGTCGGTGTTATTGGGTACTGTTTAATTGAGCCATATCTGCTACCTAGGCCATTAAATGCCAGGCACTATTACAATTTCCTCGCCAGAGCATTGCCAGAACTGCTGTAAGACGTCCAGCTCCCTACAAGACAACGCATGTGGTTCCAACATGACGGGGCGTCGGCACATTTCAGTCGTCGTGTGCGTCGATTCCTGGACCGATGGATCCCAGAAACGTGGAACGGCAGAGGTGGTCCTGTACCACGGCCTGCTCGATCCACAGAAATATCCCCTCTGGACTTTTTTGTGTGGAGAGATGCTCAACCTTGTTTACGAAACTCCTGTTGCATCAGAAGAGGATCTGCTTGCCCGGATAGTAGCAGCAGTAGGATAAATTCAGGATGCTCCTGGGGCTTTTGCCCGTGTCAGACAGAACATGATCCGACGGTGTAACCTTCGTTTACGTCTCAATGGAGGCATTTTTGAAAATCTACTGTAATTGAAATTGGGTTGTGTTAATGTGTTGTCTCTTTGTCATAAAAAATGGAAACGTGTTTGTTGGTTTAATTAATTTGCCGCCAGAGAAATCTTCCTCTACCGGTTTAAATAAACCTCATAGGAAAAAATGAATTTAGGGAAAAATATTTTTTTATGTCCCCTACAACCTCGCAGAGTTTGTCGGTTTAAATACTTTTCACCCTGTATATACTGTAGTTTTCAAACGACAATAAAAAAACATCGTAGTCACAAAACGACATGGCTAGCACCCTTTAAAAGCTGATCGAGCAGCACTGCATTTTCATTTTTTTTGTTTTTTCCTAGCCCAAGGTGAGGCGCTATGTGATGGGGAAGCCGCGCTACAGGAATGACCGCGACGTCGAGGTGGCGCCGGCCTCGCCTACTCCTGCGGGTGTCCTCACAGACGACAGCGGCTGTGCGGCGTGAGACCTGCAGCTTTTGTTCGCGCACCTAATAAGTCTGCTGGAGACGGGCAGGCGAGGTCGGTGGCGCTCGTTCGCCGCCAGTGACGCAACTTCCTGGCGGCTGCCTTCTGGTGCGACTCTGCCCGCTGCATGCGCGTCCTGCGCGGCAGCTACAGAGACAGGATACCTGGGAAGGGTGGTGGCAGAGTTGGCGTAAACGTCAGTCGTCGTTTGAATGAAGTTCTTGTGGTCAGCTCAAGGGACAAAATACTACTCGTACTCTTAAAAGAGCACTTTGTGATCTTCAGCGATGATTAAGTAATGGCGACTATAATGACACAGTAAATTCAAGACATTGACATTCATTTAGGACACACACACATTCAAGACACAAAGGCACAAAATAATTTTTTCTTTTATTTGTCCATTTGGTTAAATACTTAAGTTTAAAGTATTTCTATACATACCCAAATGTTTTGCAAACATAACAAGTGTTGCCATATGTTTGTGGCGTGGGGAACTAGTTGTGTAAAGTTTTTTGCGAGGGGAGTTCGATAAGTAACGCAACACATTTTTTTCTCTGGCATTTACTGTTGAAAAACATGCGGAAGTTGCTGTCGGACATCGCGGAGTACTCCCGCTTCCTCCCCTACAGATTCATGAAGTTCCGATAAATGGCGGCGCTACATGTAGTTTTCAAAATGGCGTCTGTGACGGAGTTGCGCTCCAAGCAGACAGCTGTCACTGAATTTCTCTTGACAGAAAAACAGAGCGTTGCAGATATTCGTAGGCGGTTACAGAATGTCTATGGAGACCTGGAGGTGAACAAAAGCACGGTGGGTCGTTGGGCGAGGCTGACGCACTCGACCCAAACCTGTCGTATCTCCCATATGCCAGCCGGCCGCACACAGCTGTCTCTCCTGCAATGTTGTAACGTGTGGACACACTCATTTGAGGTGATCGATGGATCACGATCAACACCCTACTGCACAACTGCACATCTCTGTTGGTAGTGCTGATACACGCATCCACCAGTTGGGGTACTCAAAGGTACGTGGATACTGGGATGCATCTTACAGCCCACATCTCGCATCTTCCGACTTACTTCTGTGTGGCCTAATGAAGGATGCACTCCACACGAAGCAATACGTGGATCATTGGGAGGTTATTGGTGCAGGAAGGGTTTGGCTCCGACGTCGTCCAGCAGAGCGGTACCATGCGGGCATACACGCCTTCCCAGTAAGGTGGCGTAAGGCCGTAGCATGGGACGGAGATTATGATGAAAATAGGGTTTTGCAGCCAAAATAGGAATAATACGGTGTATTGGGATTCTGAATAAAACAAACCTGCTTTCAGGGGAAAAAAATTGTATTGCGTTACTTACTGAACGCCCCTCGTATATTTTGGCATACGCAAAGTTGCAGTTTTGTACGATACATTTTTAAAAGGTCGAATAACACACAAAAGAGTACAGAGTATAGTGTGAAACGAAATGTACGTGGAAACATTTTGTTAACACGTCAAAGAGAAATGCACTGGCAGACCATAGTGGTTTTCTGTTGCTCAGAGAATCGGGTAGTAGCAGTCAGTGAATACAGATGCGTACGTTGTGCTGGTAATGTATCGACAATTTACTGAGACTTTTGAACAAAGGTTTTCTCACAATGGATTATGTAACATAACACCGCCACCGTGATACTATGAGAAAAAAGTGAGAAAAATGCCAATCTGTCATGGCATTCAAGAAGTTCACTGCAACAACGCAACTACACAGCTACGTTGACGAACATTTCCTAAAGTGTACATTCTCAGTGACTCTGTAAGAACTCTTTTTACATTAATCCATGAACTGTCAGTTTAACGAACTTGCCTTTCTGTTAATCATTTCGTTTACAACCTATCATTATAAGACCATTGTAGTCGTTGAAATGGGAAGATAGTTTGGCACAGTAACTAGGTGTGGAACAAAAGTTATTAGAATTCGCTTCAAGTATATCTTTCTGATAACATTTCTATAGGTCATTGCAGTCATGCAGTAGCCTGTTACTGGCTGCAAAGTATGTAAATATACGACATATATTTACATTCATGGCATGCACTACACATTTTAAGTAGTGATTAATGCAGTTTATTTTTGTCATCAGTCTTCTGACTGGTTTGATGCGGTCCGCCACGAATTCCTCGCCTGTGCTAACCTCCTTATCTCAGAGCAGCACCTGCAACCTACGTCCTCAATTATTTGCTGGATGTATTCCAATCTCTGTCTTCCTCTGCAGCTCCCTCTAGTACCATGGAAGTCATTCCCTGACGTCTTAACAGATATCCTATCATCCTGTCCCTTCTCCTTATAATTGTTTTCCACATATTCCTTTGATCTCCGTTTCTGCGCAGAACCTCCTCATTCCTTACTTTATCAGTCCACCCAATTTTCAACATTCGTCTGTAGAACCACATTTCAAAGTGCTTCGATTCTCTTCTGTTCCTCTTTTCCCACAGTCCATACAATGCTGTACTCCAAACGTACATTCTCAAACATTTCTTCCTCAAATTAAGGCTGTTATTTGATACTAGTAGATTTCTCTTCGGGGGGGGGGGGGGGGGGGGAGGGGGAATTCCATTTTTGCCATTGATAGTCTGCTTTTGATGTCCTCCTTGCTCTGTCCGTCATTGGTTATTTTACTGTCTAGGAAGCAGACTTCCTTAACTTCATCTACAACGTGACCATCAATCCTGATGTTAAGTTTCTCGCTGTTCTCATTTCTACTACTTCTCATTACCATCGTCTTTCTTCGATTTACTCTCAATCCATACTCCGTACGCATTAGACTGTTCATTCCGTTCAGCAGATCATGTAATTCTTCTTCACTTTCACTCAAGATAGCAATGTCATCAGCGAATCGTATCACTGATATCCTTTCATCTTGAATTTTAATTCCACTCCTGAATCTTTCTTTTATTTCCATCATTGCTTCCTCGATGTACAAACTGAACAGTAGGGGAGAAGGCTACAGCCTTGTCTTACACCCTATTTAATACGAGCACTTCGGTCTTGGTCGTCCACTCTTTATTATTCCCTTTTGGCTCTTGTACTTATTCTTTATGACCCGTCTCTCCCTATAGCTTATACATACTTTTCTCAGAATTTCGAACATCTTGTACCATTTTACATTGTCCAACGCTTTTTCCAGGTCGACAAATCCTACGAAAACGTCTTCATTTTTCTTTAGTCTTGCTTACATTATTAACCGCAACGCAACCGCCTCTCTCGTCCTTTATCTTTCCTAAAGCCAAACTGGTCGTCATATAGTGCATCCTCAATTTTCTTTTCCATTCTTCTGTGTATTATTCTTCTAAGCAACTTGGATGCATGAGCCGTTAAGCCGATTGTGCGATAATTCTCTCACTTGTCAGCTCTTGCAGTTTTCGGAACTGTGTGGGTGATGCTTTTCCGAAAGTCAGATGGTATATCGCCAGACTCATATATTCTACACACCATCGTCAGTAGTCGTTCTGTTACCACTTCCCCCAATGATTTTACAAATTTTGATGGAATGTTATCTATCCCTTCTGCCTTATTTGATCTTAACTCCTTCAATGCTCTTTTAAATTCTGATCCTAATACTGGATCCCCTCTCTCTTCTAAATCGACTCCTGTTTCTCCTTGATCACATCAGACAAATCTTCCCCTCATAGATTCATTCAATGTTTTCTTTCCACCTATCCGCTCTCTCCTCTGCATTTAACAGTGGAATTCCCGTTGCACTGTTAATGTTATCACCCTTGCCTTTAATGTCTTTGACTTTCCTGTATGCTGAGTCTGTCCTTCCGACAGTCATTTCATTTTGATGTCTTCTCATTTTTCCTGCAGCGATTTCGTCTTACCTTTCCTGCACTTCCTATTTCTGTATTCCTGTGTTTCCCGGAACGTTTTTGTACTTCGTCTTTTCATTGATCAATTGAAGTATTTCTTGCTACTCATAGTTTCTTCGCAGTTATTTTCTTTGTCCCTATGTTTTCCTTCCCAACTTCTGTAGTGGCCCTTTCTAGAGATGTCCATTCCTCTTCAACTGTACTGACTACTGAGCTATTCCTTATTGTTGTATTTATAACCTTAGGAAACTTCAACCGTATCTCGTCATTCCTTAGCAATTCCGTGTCCCATTTCTTTGCGTATTGATTCCTCCTGACTAATCTCTTAAACTTCAACTTACTCTTCATCACTACTATATTGCGATCTGAGTCTACATTTGCTCCTGGGTACACCTTACAATACAGAATCTGATTTCGGAGTGTCTGTCTGACGATGATGTAATCTAACTGAAATCTTCCCGTATCACCTGGCCTTTTCCAAGTATACCTCCTCCTCTTGTGATTCTTGAACATGGTCTTCGCTATTACTAGCCGAAACTTGTTACAGAACTCAATTAGTTTTCCTCCTCTCTCATTTCTTGTCTCAAGCCCATATTCTCCTGCAACCTTATCTTCTACTCTTTCCCCTACAACTGCATTCCAGTCCTCCATGACTATTAGATTTTCATCCCTCTTTACATACTGTATTACCCTTTCAATATCCTCATACACTTTCTCTACCTCTTCGTCTTCAGCTTGCGACGTCGGCATGTATACCTAAACTATCGTTGTCGGTGTTGGTTTGCTGTCGATTCTGATAAGAACAACCCTGTCACTGAACTGTTCACAGTAACACACTCTCTGCCCTACTGCCATATTCATAACGAATCCTACTCCTGTTATACCATTTCCTGTTGCTTTTGATGTTACCCTATACTCATCTGACCAGAAATCCTTGTCTTCTTCCCACTTCGCTTCACTGACCCCTACTATATGTAGCTTGAGCCTTTGCATTTCCCTCTTCAGATTTTCTAGCTTCTCTACCACGTTCAAGCTTCTGACATTGCACACCCCGACTCGTAGAACGTCATCCTTTCGTTGATTATTCACGCTTTTTCTCGTGGTAACCTCCCACTTGGCAGACGCCTCCCGGAGATCCGAATGGGGGACTAATGCAATATGGTAGCTGAAACCATTTTAACCATCCGTCAAGATGGACCAAGACCGAAACCGGTAGAATTTTGATTTAAAATAAAAACAGCTGATGCTTTAAATATGCATTTTACATATTACTTAACGGCTGTTGGCAGACACCTACCAAAAATGTTTAAAATATTTCTTTTTTGAAGACAACCGGTTTCGACAGACTTCGCTGTCATCTTCAAGCCTTAAAAATCCTTTTGTGACAAAACGAGTTCATTTTACGACGGACGTCACACCGAGAGGATTTTCAGTGTTTAGAATAACGTCCAGCTTCTATAAATAGATTTGCTACTGTGTACTGTGTTTTTGTGATGTGAAACACATCCCGGAGCGATATATACACTACTGACCATTAAAATTGCTAAACCAAGAAGAAATGCAGATGATAAACGGGTATTCATTGGACAGATATATTATACTAGAACTGACATGTGATTAGATTTTCACGCAATTTGGGTGCACAGATCCTGAGAAATCAGTACCCAGAACAACCACCTCTGGCCGTAATAACGGCCTTGATACGCCTGGGCATTGAGTCAAACAGAACTTGGATGGCGTGTACAGATACAGCTTCAACACGAAACCAATGTTCATCAAGAGTAGTGACTGGCGTATTGTGACGAACCAGTTGCTCGGGCATCATTGACCAGACTTTTTCAATTGGTGAGAGATCTGGAGAATGTGCTGGCCAGGGCAGCAGTCGAACATTTTCTGTATCCCGAAAGGCCCGTACATGCGGTCGTGCATTATCTTCCTGAAATGTCGGGTTTCGCAGGGATCGAATGAATGGTAGATCCACGGGTCGTAATACATGTGAAATGTAACGTCCACTGTTCAAAGTGCCGTCAGTGCGAACAAGAGGTGACCGAGACGTGTAACCAATGGCTCCGCATACCATCACGCCGGGTGATACGCCAGTATGGCGATGACGAATACACACTTCCAATGTGCGTTCACCGCGATGTCGCCAAACACGGATGAGACCATCATGATGCTGTAAACAGAACCTGAATTCATCAGAAAAAATGACGTTTTGCCATTCGTGCACCCAGGTTCATCGTTGAGTACACCATCGCAGGCGCTCCTGTCTGTGATGCAGCGTCAAGGGTAACCGCAGCCATGGTTCAAATGGTTCAAATGGCTCTGAGCACTATGGGTCTTAACATCTGTGGTCATCAGTCCCCTAGAACTTAGAAGTACTTAAACCTAACTAACCTAAGGACATCGCACACATCCATGCCCGAGGCAGGATTCGAACGTGCGACCGTAGCAGTCGCGCGGTTCCGGACTGAGCGCCTAGAACCGCTAGACCACCGCGGCCGGGCAGCCGTGGTCTCCGAGCTGATAATGCATGCTATTGCAAACGTCGTCTAACTGTCTCTGCAGATGGTTGTTGTCTCGCAAACGTCCCCATCTGTGGACTCAGGGATCGAGACGTGGCTGCACGATCCGTTACAATCATGCTGATAAGATGCCTGTCATCTCGATTGCTAGTGATACGAGGCCGTTGGGATCCAGCACGGCGTTCCGTATTACCCTCCTGAACCCACCGATTCCATATTCTGCCAACAGTCATTGGATCTCGACCAACGCGAGCAGCAATGTCGCGATACGATAAACCGCAATCGCGATAGGCTACAATCCGACTTTTATCAAATTCGGAAACGTGATGGTACGCATTTCTCCTCCTTACACGAGGCATCACAACAACGTTTCACCAGGCAACGCCGGTCAACTGCTGTTTGTGTATGAGAAATCGGCTGGAAACTTTCGTCATGTCAGAACGTTGTAGGTGTCGCCACCGGCGCCAACCTTGTGTGAATGCTCTTAAAAGCTAATCATTTGCATATCCCAGCATCTTCTTCCTGTCGGTTAAATTTTGCGTCTGTAGCACGTCATCTTCGTGGTGTAGCAATTTTAATGGCCAGTAGTGTATATGCATAAGGGCATGGCCATTTGCTTTATGTTATTAAATACTTTGGTTATCACGAGCCTTTTAAAATGTGGTGATTTTTATCCATTTGACAAATTGACTTGAGGTCCAGTGCAGAATGAGCACGTTCCACAACAAAAAGATTTTTAAGACTTGAAGATTATAGCAAGATCTGTCGAAACTGGTTGTGTTAAAATAAAGAAATATTTATGTTACCTGGGCTGTCGAATGTTTTTAGCAAGTGAAACAGATCGCTCCTTCCGTTTTCTCGAAAAGGACGAAATTCAACCACAAGAGCGATACGAGACGCGGAGGAGATGACGCGTTACTGCTGGCATCCAGCCGCAGCTGCAGCAGCCGAGGGCAGACCCCGGAGGCACCGGTTCGCGGCCGTGCTGGGGCCCGCAGTCCCGGTGTAACGGCCGCACCCGGCCAGCCGCCGGCCGCTGTCGGCTCCACTGCGCTCTGGCCCCTGCACAACGCCGCCACCGCCTTCCGTAAACACGGCACCCGCTAGTTGCGACGACAGCGTCACAGTAACACTGCGGAATTATGCAAACGACATCAAACCCGAGTACGTCGTTAGCACGCTGGCTGTGCACACGTGCAGATTAGCGGACCTGCCACACAGCGAACGGAATTACACAAACGCGACCCCCTCTAGTTGGGAGGACATCACAATGACAGCAATAACTCGGCAAACTAGTGCAAACCACACCAAAGCTGAGTACGTCGTTAGCGCAGTAGAAGCACCGCATGCGGATTAACGAAACTGTCAAACAGCTACTATCTTCCAAACACGCGGCTCTCTCTACATGATGGAACATCACAAAAGCGGTAAACATAAAGCGGCAAACATAAAGCAAACGACGCCAAAGCTGACTACGTCGTTAGCACGGAAGTGGCGCATGCACGAAAGCTGTCGGCAATTTCCGCACAGCACTGGCTTTGAAACGTACGGTTCCCTCAACTGTAGTGGGGACACAAACGTGGTAATAACTCGCGAATGCACGGCAAGCGACACCAACGCTGAATATGTCGTTAGCACCGTAGTGGTGTACACAAGCACCGCCAGCAAATTGTCTGGAGTCTGGTTTTAGTAGCAGACAACCGAACCTAGAGAGCAGGATGGTGGTCGGGGCTGGGAGTCCACACTATAAAAGAGAGCTAAGTCGCCTGCAGTCTTGGCACCATTTGCAGAGAACTGCCAGCGATTTACACTGCCGTTTTCGATCCGGGTCAGATACACGTAGGGGTAGCAAGCTACTCAAATATTCGCCCATCCGTTGTTCAAAACTGCAGAAAAATGTTCCAACTGTATGAGTATGTATAAAACTTGCCGGAGAACCATCATATTTGAGTCCACACATTGCGGAAGAATTCCGACTTTACTCGTATTTCGCGCGGCATCGGTTACTGACATATTTCGAGATAACTCATGTCTTTTGTACGCTGTCTGTAGATGCCGTCTGCTGTGATACGTGTTAACTACTTAATCGATTTAGGTGTTCATACCAGCAGTCAGTATGTGAAACATGATTGCCTTCATGTACTTTTTCATTTAGAATTCTGATGGTACTTCGATAATTCAGAGAGTAACTACACTAGTGTCCAAAATTAAAGCAACAAACAATAAATTTGGAAGGTTGCGTTTATTTTGTCACAAAACGATATACAAAGGTCATACTAAAATAGAAACAATGTAGAGAACACAGAACATAAACAACTGCAACAGCCGGCCGCGGTGGCCGAGTGGTTCTGGGCGCTTCAGTCCGGAACCGTGAGACTGCTAGGTCGCAGGTTCGAATCCTGTCTCGGGCATGGATGTGTGTGATGTCCTTAGGTTAGTTCGATTTAAGCAGTTTTAAGTTCTAGGGGACTGATGACCTCAGATATTAAGACCCATAGTGCTCAGAGCCATTTGAGCCAACTGCAACATGCATAATGGTAGACAAATATGCTTTTTCCGACTTAACGGATTTGCACACTTTTCGAGAAATAGTTCATGTGCTCAGTACGCGGTGTGACCACTTCTGTCAACAATACAGGACTGACAACGACGGGACATGCTATGAATGATGTCATCAATCTGATGTTGAAGCAATAACGCACATTTTTCTTGCAGAGCGGTTTGCAAGTCTTGGATAGTAATGGGACCCGACTCTCCATTGCATCCCAGACAAGTTTTATGGCATTCAAATCGGGAGAGCGAGCAGGCCACGCCATGGGTGCAATATCTTCTGTTTACCAGAAAACATGAACCACGCGTGCTCTATGAGGTCGAGTATTATCGTCCATGAATACAAAGTCTGGGACCAGAGCACCTCGCAACAACCGTACATGAATTCCCAAGCTCTCGTCACGAAATCTGACAGCAGTTAAACCTTACTGACTCACGCGTAAAATTTCATGTAGAAGTGGGGTGGTCAACATAATCCTTGCCCACATCATTAGGGATCCTCTTCGACATCGGTCTCTTTTCACAATGTTTGGGTCCCGAAGTCGTGTTCCACGTGCCCTCCAGATGTGAATCACTCTCCAGACCAAATTGGGAGTCATCTGTGAAAAAAATATATATATTGGTCACTTTTCTCCTGTACATGTGGCATGTTGACGACTCCACTCTAGATGTTCCCTTCTGTGAAGACGTGTTAGAGGTACACATGCAGGAGGTTTTCGACAATAAAGGCCACCCTGCTGAAGCCTTCTCTACACCATTTGCCTCGATACAACGCGTCCAAGGGAGGGCGCAGCACCGAATCCTTCCGAGGTCAGAAAAATGGTACCGAATCCTCCCAAGGCAGCAAGAGTCTGAAAAACGATGGGACCGAATCCTCCCGTTTGAAGCAGGTAGCAGTTCTAAAGGTTATTGATACTCCAAGCAGGCAAAAGAAAGCACATGAAGTTACAGCAGAAGTTGTAAAAAATTTTTCGCGTGTATTTTATGTTTAAAAGTTTTATCTTTTGTCTTATTTAGATATTTATCTTTAGAAAATGGAATCATTTATAGCCTTGATTTCTTCATAATTATTTCCAATTAAAAAATGAGTCGCTCTCATAACTCGGCAACTGTAAACGTTAGAACGTCACTAGATTCAGCAAGTTGTCCACTATGATTTAGCGGAAACCATAAATCGGTATTTTGTTCTTTGTGTATTAGCTACCTCTCCTTGTTATGGTCGTCGTCCGGTTTACTATTGATGAAATGACATCCTCTACGACTGGATTTTCAAAAACAAATCCGTGAACTGGATTAGTGCGGCCTACACCTCCACCTTCACGGGACTGAATTACGGATTTGAATGGGCAGAATCATCATTCACCATGGAAACTTCATTTTGTTTATTTGTGAACAGACTGATTGCAGCGCACGGCCCCAGGCTCCCTTAAGATTGTAGCCAATGTTTCTCCTATTTTATTACAGTAATTCTAAGCAAAAGACAATATCTTTGTACTTTCAAACAACGCCTTATGTCTTTTTGTTAGACTATGTCGCGCTATCACTCTCTTTCCCAAGTTAGTGAGATCTTACAATGACACAGTGTTTACGTTCAGTTCAGACCTCGAACGCGTTTGGGATTGAAACTACCCGACAGATTAAAACTGTTTGCCGGAACGGAACTCGTACCTCGGACCTTTGCCTTTCGCGGGAAAGTGCTCTACCGACAGAGTTCCTCAAGCACGATACGCGACTATTCCTCATAGCCTTACTTCTGACAGTACCTCCTATACCTTCCAAACTTCACAGTTCTCCTGTATAACTTATGAGACTAGCACTCCTGGAAGAAAGGATACTGAGGAGACATGGCTTCGTCACAGCCCTGGGGATGGCCGGCCAGTGTGGCCAAGCGGTTAAAGGCGCTTCAGTCTGGAACCGCGCGACCGCTACGGTCGCAGGTTCGAATCCTGCCTCGGGCATGGATGTGTATGATGTCCTTAGGTTAGTTAGGTTTAAGTAGTTCTAAGTTCTAGGGGACTGATGACCTCACATGTTAAGTCCCATAGTGCTCAGAGCCATTTGAACCATTTTTGAACCCTGGGGCTGATGTCCGGGAGTAATTTTTCACTGTGCAGCAATGTGCGCGTTGAAAGTAGTGGTCTGGTTTGCCATTGATGGAATGATGTCCTGCTATCAGTGCTCACTTCGCTGCAGAGTGGAAAATTTATTCTGCAAACAATCTCCTCCGGGCTGTAACTGAATCACGCCTCCACAATATCTTTTCCATCAGGAGTGCTAGTTCCGCTTAGTTGGTAGGACGCTTGTCCACAAGAAGCAAATGTCTCGGCTTCGATTCCTGGTCCGGCAAATAGTTTTAATCTGATAGGTAGATTCATATCAACGCACACTCCATTTTAGAGAAAGAAATTCATTATTTAGATCTTGTGGATTGTCTGCCCAACGTAATTTCGCCACATTCACGCAGGTCTCTATAAACACGAGCACTCTCTTACCGACAGCAACCTTTCGTTATTCTGGCCCAAGGGAATGCGTAGGCTACAATTTCTTCACCGCCCACTTCCCGCATTAATACATGTAAATCCCTCCCCATGTGACTTCACTCTACCATTAGTACGCCAGACGACTATGTAGTCAAATGCCCGAAATGACTGATTTATTCCTGAGGGAGGAGGAAAGGCACATTGTAGTACCATAGAACCGATCATAGGGTTCGGTTCTCTGTTGCACTCTATCTACACAAACGAAACATCGAAGCAGGCGGGAGGTGAAACTGCTCTGACGCCAATGATAGCGCGTTATTCAACAATTGCCGGAAGTTAAATTATATTGTTACACACTTCCAGAGACATCTGGAAAAAATCAGTCAGTAGTATCTGGAAGGTGAAAATGAATCATAACAAAAGTAAGGCAGTCTTGTCCGCTGCCCAGCTCAAGCATTCAAACCACTTACAACTGGTAGCACGACCTGGTATGGCAGACTGTGAGTCCGATACGTAATGAACGAAAGATTGGCTTCGTGGTAAGTACACAACCAGTGCGGTTGACAAACGCTGCTGCCAACTTTTTCAATTTAACTTTAGAAACGACGGGTGATTGGAGGATAGGAAACGGATTATCCAGTTTTCCATTACCATCAGAACCATTCTCTACGGTTCGGAAGCACGGTCAACGGCCGCAGACTCAACAAAATAAGGCATCCATTAGGATGACCACTATACTTTCGACACACACATTAGGCGATATTTCGGGCAAGCACCTGTTTAGCACATCATACAGCAGAAGTTCAAGAAATTTTATGCTAAACCAAATGAGATGGAGACTCAATCGCAAAGTTTACAAAAAATGTGTGCGAAACCTTATGGGACTTAACTGCTAAGGTCATCAGAACTTACACACTACTTAACCTAAATTATCCTAGGGACAAACACACACACCCATGCCCGAGGGAGGAATCGAACCTCCGGCGGGACCAGCCGCACAGTCCGTGACTGCAGCGCCTGAGATCGCTCGGCTAATCCCGTGCGGCGAAAAGTTTACACCTCAGACGCATATAAACTAACTAGGACACGAGTTCGTATTGGAGTCAAGGCTGACTGGTAAGTACACAGTTGTAATCTTCTCGCAGACGGATCCATTTTTATTGACAAGTTCTTACTTCTGTTACCATATGCTTTCAACCGTATCAGTTTTTCAGTTTTCGCTCATAATAACAAAACACCGTCTAAAGAAAGTTCTGCTCAAATGATATCATTTGTAATACAAAGGATGTCGGGGCTACGACTTATCTGTAACGTAAATGACTCAACTAAACGAAATTATATAACATGTTGAATATGTAGATGCCTGGGCTTATACGATGCTGCTGGTACGAGCAATAGCTGCGGAAGTCAGCCTTCTTCCCGTCAGGTTTTAATCTTTCAGGAAGAGAAATCGCATATTTGCTTAGAAACGGTTCAAGTTTTCATCAGGTAAAAAAAAATCTGACAGTAATTTTTAGGCCTAGCAGGAATCTCAGTCGGTTTTAATGATCATCATTTGGAATATTACGCAGGGGACTTTTTCCTCCCGTTCGACTAAACTTGCATCTCGCTTCCGTACCTATATCTCACACACGAAGTTCCATGCTCGGCGAACCAAATCCGACGACTGTGAAATGAACTCGCAAATATACGGGGCACCACTGTTCTTCGGGACAAGAATGACATATGTAAGAGGCTCCATTATGAGATCACGTCTATTGTTGCTGTGCTCGGCTGGCCATCTGCTGTTCCATTCCAGCGAGCACAGCTCGTTCTTGGACTGCCCGGAGCAACAGCATTTCCAGATCATACGGCAGCGCTCAGACAATGCTTCGTTAGCTACATTGTCCTCGGCCGGCTCTGCGCACAGCACTCGTGACGCCGCGTTTCCTTTCGTAAGGGCACTAAACTTCTAACTAACAGCTCCCCACACTCGTAAATCCACTCATAACGAGAAAAGGCTTCCAAATTAGACTTGTGCTCAACCGCTGACAGAAACAAAGTATTACACCATAAAGCACATTTCCCATACTAAT
Source organism: Schistocerca serialis cubense (assembly GCF_023864345.2). NCBI lineage: Eukaryota > Metazoa > Arthropoda > Insecta > Orthoptera > Acrididae > Schistocerca > Schistocerca serialis. Next base: position 436,963,955 of record NC_064645.1, on the reverse strand, counting down.
TAAACCTTGTGGATACGTACATCACATAATGGGTATTAAATGAATGAGCTTTCATTTTTTTTGGAGTTGAGGTCTTTCACCAACATCAGTCTGAGGCATGCCCCTAGAGATACGAATACATTCTGGTATTCTTTGTAGCATGGAAACAAAGAGCATCCGAATATCGTCATGAGGGATTTCTTGCAATGCGTGAAAAACATGAGGATTGCCCATCCTTGAAGATTGGGGCTGGAAGCTCGTACGAATTTATACGTCTTCTCATCGCACCTCAGACATGGGACCGGGCAGGCCAAAGGCCTCTGAGGTGTAAACTATGGTGGGGGTATTGAATTAGCCTGCTGGAATATGCCACTTGTTACCATGGTCATGAAGGGTAGGAGCATAAGGCTTACCATTCTTGTCACACACTGGCGACCATTCAGAATCACTTCACTTAACACCAGAACAGTCTTGTGTTGTTATCTCCAGTAGTCTAATAGCTGCCCCGCCACGAGTTGGAGAGGTATGGGTTTCGAAAGTAACTGCTGCTTCTTAACCTGCCCAGGTAACCGTATGTGTTAACGGGGTGAGGGGTTATACCGGATCCGCATCGAATCCGCCCAGAGGATTCACGACGTTCAGATAAACGCTACGCAAACATTTAGAACACTTTTTCTCACACTTGCACGCAGAATTTACTCTATATACAGACAGGCTGATGACTTTCCTTGAATGCTCTTCTGAAACACTTACTATTGTCTGTGCTGCCGTGTCAGCTGTAAACGACGAATGGCAACTCAAAATCTCAGGTCAGCTTCCAGTAATATGATTCCGACGGTTCGTGGTAGGACTCTGCATGTACCTTCTGGCCCTGATTTCAGCCACTGTCAACCGTCTTTTCGTCAGGGGCAGTCGGACAATTCTACAACCTTACTGTGATGCACTCTTTCTGGAAGGACCCGCGCTTTCTCATCTTGGCACACAATTGACCTTTCATTACGTCACCAATTGTTCTGCAGTCATTCTGTTATAGCCAACTGTCTGTGCAAGCTGTCTATATGGCGCCCCCGTGTTCCTCACGACAATGATTCGAGGTTTCTCCAAGTATGAAAAATGGCTATGAATTTTAAGTGCACTTCCTCTGGGCACGATGTGTTGCGATTTCCACCTGAAAATTACCAGCAACGTTAGAGACACTCAGAAGCAATCATGTACTCGCCCCATTCTTCATCTATGTGAATGTGATTTTCTCGCATTAAGATGAAATTTTAATCAGCACATCCCATATGACCGCGAAACCAGAAGGTCAGTCAAGGTGTCCGACGTGTAAAATTTTCCATGTCTGTCTGTATAATTTTATTATACTATGTTTCAGCACCATGTTAGAACATAGTGATAGCCACAGCGTCTTGCAGTAGGTAACCAGCATCTCTTGGACAGCCACAGCATTGCTTTAAGAAACTACTCCTACACTGGGGCCATGCCAGCCACCTAGGGTATAAAGCGGCATACGACAAGAGAGCACACTGTGCCCTCAACGACGGTTGCAGACTGATGACCAGTTGATTGGGGCCACCGACTTAAAAAACGTCGATGATGTTGTAGAAGGACTACAGCAGCCTGAAAGGTGAAAGCCAAGCTGTCTGCCTCCATGTGAAACACAGTCCACGGCTCACAAACACCCGTCAGTCATTAGGCACACAAGCATAGCTGCTTGGATTCTAAGGCAGAATTCAAGGAGCAAGTTATTTGTCGCCTGAATTGGTGGATAAAATCCATTAATCATTATTGGATCCCGTCGGAGGAGCTTGCATCCCGGTACAGAGAGGAAGAGAGAGAGACAGCAAGACAGAGAGAGAGAGAGAGAGAGAGAGAGAGAGAGAGAAAAATCACAATCACTGAACATCAAATTGCTTTGGTGTGACATGTACGTAATCTGCTGTGGCATGGACATAGGAAGAAGACAAGAAGCAAATGTCACCTGAGCGTCGGAGACGTCTATACGACTAACCACGTGGAAAAAATTTCTGTAAGCTCTCCACGGAAAAGTATAACGGCGGTTGTAAGCAGTGTGCTTACTTGTAACTAGCTAATTACTCGTCGTTGATCAGTTACTTGTTTATACCAGTTCTCTATCAGATAGGTGAAGAAACGCAGTGCTTAAACACATTACATTATAAAGTAATTTTTCACAAACTCATTACAACATTAATTTAACACAAAATGTTTCCTCCTCACACGCCTAAGAGTAAAATTTCATCAAGACTATAGCTAGTCAGGCTAGCATGGATTCACCATCAATGTCGGTCGCTCTTGACCATATTTTAAACGTTGTCTCTTTGCCTTACTCCTATGGGGGCTAGGGTAACAGACTATTTTTTCCAACTCGATAGTAAACCAGAAGGACCCGAAATTGCTTTTCTTGGCACGCTATTGATATGACATGCTACGTTTGCTTGCAATTTCTGCGGGCACTTCGGACTTATGCTTACATTTCGCCCTGTCCTCCCCCCCCCCCCCCTCCCCCCCACACGCCCATCCGCTAGAAAATCTAGACGTGTGATGTGTAATGATTCCGTAGTAACTTTCTTTCAGATTGTAAGTCGTTTATGAATTTAGCGATTCCTCCATGCGTTAAATCGTACTTCATATATCATCCTCTACCACCATGATCACCACCCCTACGGATGATGTTAATAGCCCGGCAAACCAGACAACTATGTATTAAACATTAATACAGGTCATTATCAACATTTTTTTTACACTATGAATTGCGACATATTCGCAGGAAGATTCTTTAGCGATCCAGAAATTATTTATTTTACATATTATTAAACCCGTCACGGAATAAAAATGTTTATTAATCACTGATTAAGTATGTATTGACTCCTCTGGAGCTCCTGCTACACATTTTTAATAATATGCTGTTTGTGCAAACACGGAATGGTCCATTTTAAGTTCGGTAGGAGCGGAATTGTAGGCTCTGCTGTAGTACAAAAAAACCGAGACCACTGCTCGAAACTTTAAAGCTTGTTAGAATATAAATCTTCTCCTTATCCTGTAATAGCATGTTTTTCTAAATTTAAATGACAAACTTCTTCGAACTTACAACGGGGAACCGAGTAGTTAGCAGTTGGACAGTAACTCCTGTGGTGGACTGTACCACACACATTTTCCCGTGTCTGTTTGGTAAACAGTGACGCTAATTTAAGGTGACTGGTCAATATTTCAGCTAACTAACGTGATGATAACGCCAAATTCTAACTACTGTCATAGTGTTGAAATGGAATGGAGCCCAATATACGATTAAATTATACAGATTATTGGATGGTGAGGAGACTGTCTTGGAAGTGGAACGTCTCAGAAGAGACAAAGAGTGCAGAATGCGTCACCTGAGTGTTGTCTGTTCCGCGTACCTTAGCAGTGGGTACTGTCGTCATCTTTCTTTGTTGCTTAGAGATGTAATAGTCAACGTACATAAAACAGCTATCACTCCCTTACCCTGCAGAACTAGAAGAATGAAATAGTACTGCGTCAGTCATTAATTCATGTTCAAAATGGTACATAATTCGTCCACACCGCAAACAATCAAAGCGTAGAATTGAAATTTCGAAAGTGGCCGTATATCAGTTCCCATTGCTCCCGTAGTTCGATGTTTTTCACATCTACATTCAATTCCATTTACCGTTACTAATAGCCTAAAATGAGCTGCCGATAGTTTGGCATACAAATTGTTGTCACTTATCTCCAGCACGCGTTTTCCTCCAGGCGGGTTAGCCTTATATGTCTGGGTCAGTGCTGTAATAGCCGCCTTAGTTATCGAGGTCACGAAGTCTTTGACCCCGTGCTGTCCCTCCCGGAAGTAGGTGATTGGCATGGTGGCGATGGCGTAATCTGTCACAACGAACGATCACGGCAGCGATAAGACACGAAGGTGCACATCTTCGGGCCGCAAAATGATGCGCTAATATCCTGCTTTAAGTTTCAGTTTGCTTATAACGACACAACCATCCTTTCCAGTCCCTGTCAGAAGGTCGCGTAAGATCAATGATTCCCTTATTTGCAGACGAGAGGTTACAAGTTTTTAAGACAGAAAGCGTGGGATTCGATCCCCGAACCCTGCCATGTGCCGTGGTCTCCAAGAAAAAATAAACTGGTGGTTGTGCATTTCGTGGATGCTTTCTTAAAGAAGATTATGGTTGAATTGTGCCTCCCATCCTTGTACGATCGCATTCTCTCTGCTCTTCTGCTACAGACATGGTCCCTTCCTGATTTGTAGAGCAGCGCAGGCTGTCCCCAGTCGCTGATTTTTCGTTTTCATTTTTCGTGTTCAATCAAGACTGGTGACTATTCACTTTATACGCAGATGGTACATGCTGTCTGAAAAACATTCATCCAGTTTCGCAAAAATATATCTTTTATTTGAATGATGATAGCAACTTTGGGTGAATTTTAACTTACGCGTAGGACTATAAAGTTCTCGTTTTGAGAAGAACCAAAATTACAAATACGTTTAGAATGAACGTTGTCATTCACCTCTGGGAAATGTTCAATGACCCACCCACCGGACCCACGTTGAACATGCATTTATGTCTGGAATTTACTGGTATACTTGCAGGTACAGATTGTTTGTAGATCCAGGAATTAAATTATTAAGCAGTGTCTACTCAAACACTGTTATATTTGCAGGCGATGAAATAATGATTCTGCTGAATGAGACGCAATTACAGAAATCCTCGTACATTTTAAATAATCTGTTGTAAATAATATAATATTATCTTTTCAATGAATGAGTGTGACATACGGTTTTATAATGACCACGACATTGAGCAAAAAGTTAGCAAATATCAAGGAGTATCTGAGACCTTTCAAAGAATTTTTAAAAATAATGCCAGGAAAGAAACGAAAATGAAACTGTACGAAGTAATTGCATTATCCACATTGCTTTGTGGTAGCAAAGCCTGGGTGCCGATTCAAAAACAAGTGAGTAAAATGCAGTCGGAAAAAATGACAGTCTTAAGGAGTGTTAAAGGATGTTGGAGAATGGATAGGATACGATATGGGGATATCGGGGAAGAACTAAATACACCAGAGTTATTCCGATAGCTATGTCCGATTTATTAGAAAACGTAAACCACCAGAGAATTTTTTTGAAAAACTGTTTTTATTTAATTCCTTTTCTGTTTCTCTGTTCTTATACATCGTTCCCATATTTGTGGAAACATTTGTCATAACTTTCTACAACCTTTTTATCCCATATCCATTCTTTAACTGCTTCCATCATCTTGTCATCTGTGCCAAGCGCTTGCCGCCGAGAATACGTTGGTTGGTTGATTTGTGGGAGGGGACCAGACAACGAAGTCATTGGTCCCATCGGATTAAGGAAGGATGGGGAAGGAAGAGAGTCGTGTCCTTTCAAAGGAACCATCCCGGCATTTGCCTGAAGCGATTCAGGGAAATCACGGGATACGTAAATCAGGATATCCGGCTGCGGTTTTGAATCGTCGTCTTCCCGAATGCTAGTCCAGTGTGCTAACCATTGCGCCACCTCGCTCTGTGCAGATCAAGTGAAAATAACTCGGCACCAAGTCAGAACTGTGATGGGCCGGAAGGGTGGCCGAGCGGTTCTAGACGCTACAGTCTGGAACCGCACGACCGCTACGGTCGCAGGTTCGAATCCTACCTCGGGCATGGATGTGTGTGATGTCCTTAGGTTAGTTAGGTTTAAGTAGTTCTAAGTTCTAGGGGACTGATGACCTCAGAAGTTAAGTCCCATAGTGCTCCGAGCCCTTTTTTTTGTACGGTGGGTGGACAATCTGTTCCCATACAAAAGTTTTGATCAGACTTTGAGTGTGAAAGGCAGTATGGTGTCTGGATAAACTCAACTAACAAGACTCCATTTCGGCCTCAAAGTACGGTCGCCATTTTTTTGCCTGTTGGGATTGTCTGCTTGACCTTGACTTTCACTAGTCATGTCGTCTGAAATGGAGAACACATTTTGCTGCTGAGTTATCGTCAACTGGATTCAACTTAATGAGTTTCTAGACTGATGGAAATGGAATGTCAAACTGATGCTCCAGTGACATCTTGATTAACACAGCGTCCTTCTTTGCGCTTATTTTCAGTATTTTCACTACAGGAAAAAGCCGTTCTTACAGAATGCAAATGATGTAAATACATGAAGTTTATTGGTTGTCGTTTCTAACGTTGGTAGAACCTCTCAGGCGAAGATCGCAGCACAGCATGTCCATACAATCTGCAGGTAAAGATCACCATTTTTCGGACGGAGGAAAGGCAAACTGGAGGCAAGAGCGTCATGGGTGCGTCGTCCTGAAGATCGCGTGAACAATTTACTGTAGTGCAATGCCTGCAGAACGAGTGGTGGCGAGTTGTGGTAAGAAGGATAGGCAAGGGACCTTCTAGAAGTACTACATGACTACAAAATCTAAGGATTGTTCGACTGGCTCTAGCGAATAGACGTATGGCAACAGATAAATCCGAGCACAGGTTACCTCACATGAGTAACACATGCATCAGCGACTTTTCAATTCGTCTTGAGTTGATTAAGCCTACTGTTAGTGATGTGATTGTGAAGTGGAAAAGCGAAGGTACAAACACAGCTAAACAGACCATACAGAACTGCTGTACTGACTGGCAGGGACCATCGAGCGCTCAGAAGGTGGTTGTAAAAGTCAGCGGGAGGAATCACTCGTGGCTTCCAAAGTGCTACCACCAGTCCAGCCGAGCGAGGTGGCGCAGTGGTTGGCACACTCGACTCGCATTCGGGAAGACGACGGTTCAAACCCTCGTCCGGCCATCCTGATTTAGGTCTTCCGTGATTTCTCTAAATCGCTTCAAGCAAATTCTGGGATGGCAGGAGTGAAAGGGCAAGGCCGATTTCCTTTACAATCCTTCCTTAATCCGATGGGGCCGATGACCTCGCTGTTTGGTCACTTCCCCCAAACCAACCAACCAATAGTCCACTTAAACAGCGAATATGCAGAGGGAGTTAAAATGAATGACATACAATGGTCGAGCAGCTCCTCCTAAGCCACACAGTTCCACAGTCAGTGCTAAGTGAGACTTCAGGTCGTATAAAGAGCGACCCTAATGGACAGTGGATGACACGAAACAAAAGATATGGAATGGTGAATCACACTATACCCCGTAGCAATCCGACTGAGCGGACTGTTTTTGCCGAATGCCTGGAGCACGTTACCTGCCATCATCCGTAGTGCTGACGCGAAAGGTGGTGTTTCGTATGGCAGTGTTTTTCGTGGCTAAGAAAACATTAAAAGCAGCACTACAGTAGAGGAACAGTTCGGAGATGATTATATCAGCAAAGCAATGTACCCTGTCAGAAAGCAGCATCTGCGAGGCAATGGCATGTGGACAGTAATTCTTGAAATGGACTAGCCTAAACCCATTGGAATATATTTGGAATGATTTGGAACGTCGACTTCGCTCCAGATCCTTGCGTCCGACATTACTGCTTTCTCCGGTTTTCTGGTCCGACATGACTACTTTCTCTGTTTCTGGTCTTGAGGTGGAATTGGCTGTCCCCCCTACACAGACATTCATTCAGACCTCACTGAAATTACCGGCTCGTAGACCCATGGTGGACAACATATGGAAGTTTAGTTTTGGCCATGAGTCGTGCACGGATAGCCAAATGGTAAGGCGACGGCTCGCAATAAGAGGGAAATCCGGGTTCGAGCCCTGTCCGGGACAAATTTCCACTGTCGTCATTCTATTCTACAGCTGATCGTTGTCATTATTCGCAATTGTGAATACATTTAATGTACACCAGTGAAAGTCTCCGCAGCTGAATTCCAGTCGTCATAAAGACGAAGCTTGGACACCCTGCATATGTCCACTAACAGACGTCCGGATGGTTTTAACCACACAGTGTACCATGTGTTAAGAGTGCGTGAGCAAGTCAAGAGAGATTAAAGAGCTTGGATACACAGGGGAAACTGTTATTTCCTTCGCTGTCCTTATGTACTGCAATAGGCAGTGATGTGATTAAACCGCTAAGAAGTACTCACTACTGTGGTGTTTTTAACCAATTTCATCTCTTTCACACCTTCTATGAGCTGTTCTCTGAAGTTACTTTTGTGGCCAAATTTAGCGTATAATACTTAAAAAAAAGTTGTAGGTCAACAGGAATGTTTGTTGCAATTGTAAATACCATTTTGTGCTACGAAAGGGAATGGAATTTCGCTTTATTTCACACGATCGCGAGCAGAGAGTCAGGGTGACGGTTCTCGCACTCGGAGCAACAAAACCAGTGGGAGCCGACGCGGTCCACGCAGCGCCGCCTTATTAAAGGCTCCGCCGATACGGTGGGCCACGGACCACGCCCTGAGAGCGCACTGCTTTGTTTTTCTACCTGCTGCCGGCTGCACGACGGCCGAGGGGTGATTAAGTGGTGTTAAGTGCAGGTACCGAGACAGCGAGCACCGGGCACACGAAAAAACACAGGCGCGTAACGTGTAGGGAGGGAGGGCAAGCCGATCCTGAGGATGGGGTCTCCGGGGAGGGTTGGGGGGGGGGGGGGGGGGGGGGGGGGAGGGAGGCGGAGTTGTGTGACCGTTGGACCGACCGCACATCTGTACGTCTTCCTGTATCGTCGCTGTACACTACACGGCAGGAGAAAAACTATCTATATTAGAGAAAGCTTTTGACAATGTTTACCGGAATACTCTCTTTCAAATTCTGAAGGTCGCAGGGGTAAAATACAGGGAGCAAAAGGCTATTTACAATTTGTACAGAAAGCAGATGGCAGTTATAAGATTCGAGGGACATGAAAGGGAAGCAGCGGTTGGGAAGGGAGTGAGACGGGGTTGTCGCCTCTCCCCGATGTTATTCAATCTGTATATTGAGCAAGCAGTAAAGGAAACAAAAGAAAAATTCAGAGTAGGTATTAAAATCCATGGAGAAGAAACAAAAATGTTGAGATTCGCCGATGACATTGTAATTCTGTCAGAGACAGCAAAGGATTTGGAAGAGCAGTTGAATGGAATTGACAGTGTCTTGAAAGGTGGATATAAGACGAACATCAACAAAAGCAAAACGAGGATAATGGAATGTAGTTGAATTAAGTCGGGTGATGCTGAGGGAATTGGATTAGGAAATGAGACACTTAAAGTACTAAAGGAGTTTTGCTATTTGGGGAGCAAAAAAACTGATGATGGACGAAGTAAAGAGGATATAAAATGTAGACTGGGAATGGCAAGGAGAGCGTTTCTGAAGAAGAGAAATTTGTTAACATCGAGTATTGATTTACGTGTCAGGAAGTCGTTTCTGAAAGTATTTGTATGGAGTGTAGCCATGTATGGAAGTGAAACATGGACGATAAATAGCTTAGACAAGAAGAGAATAGAAGCTTTCGAAATGTGGTGCTACAGAAGAATGCTGAAGATTAGATGGGTAGATCACATTACTAATGAGGAGGTATTGAATAGAATGGGGAAGAAGAGGAGTTTGTGGCACAACTTGACTACAAGAAGGGATCGGTTGGTAGGACATGTTCTGAGGCATCAAGGGATCACCAATTTAGTACTGGAGGGCAACGTGGAGGGTAAAAATCGTAGAGGGAGACCAAGAGACGAATACACTAAGCAGATTCAGAAGGATGGAGGCTGCAGTAGGCACTGGGAGATGAAGAAGCCTGCAGAGGATAGAGTAGCATGGAGAGCTGCATCAAACCAGTCTCAGGACTGAAGACCACAACAACAACAACATGTGTATTTACGAGCCCTAATCTATCTAACCTTATCTTCGTGATTCTTACGTTGGCCGCATCAAAATAGTCGTAAGACTGATGAAACCCCCCTCCCCTACAAAAAAAAGAAAAAATACTTAGTGTAATCACGGGCAGTATTAGGTGGCCTAAAATTTTATTTTGGGATACATTACATTGAATTGCAATACCTGGTTGTACTTGCAGAGGATACATCTATAAATGAACAGCCTCTATATTACTTAACAGCTAAAATGGTCACCCATTCCCAGCCGCTGATTACATACCTAAAGGCTTCCATAGGCAACAGACATGTAATTTTCCGTATCATGTAATTATTGACCGAATTTAAAAATTTAAAAAGCTGTTATAATGTACTCATCAATGGTATAATCTTACGTTAAAGTTGTAGGTAGGCTGTTTAGGTTTTTATGTTGGTAACGCCACGTAGCGCTCTGCATGAAAATCACTGACTGTGCTGTGTGCAGTCTGTGACTGGTTGGCATTGTTGCAATATTCGCTATTGTACTGTTGGGCAGTTGGATGTGAACAGCGCGCAGCGTTGTGGAGTTGGAGGTGAGCCGCCAGCAGTGGTTGATGTGGGGAGAGAGATGGCAGAGTTTTGAGAGCGGACGATCTGGACGCGTGTCCGTCATAAGAACGAAATTTGTAAGACCGTATGTCATGAACTGATTATATATATATATATATATATATATATATATATATATATATATATATATATAATGACTTTTGAACACTGCTAAGGTAAATATATTGTTTGTTCTCCATCAAAATCTTTCATTTGCTAACTATATGCCTATCAGTAGTTAGCGCCTTCAGTAGTTAGAATCTTTTATTTAGCTGGCAGTATTGGCACTCGCTGTATTGCAGTAGTTCGAGTAACGGCTACTGTCGCAGGTTCGAATCCTGCCTCGGGCATGGATGTGTGTGACGTCCTTAGGTTAGTTTGGTTTAAGTAGTTCTAAGTTGTAGGCGACTGTTGACCTTAGAAGTTGAGTCCCATAGTGCTCAGAGCCATTTGAACCATTTTTTTTTTTTTCGAGTAACGAAGATTTTTGTGAGGTAAGTGATTCATGTAAGGTATAGGTTATTGTTAGTCAGGGTCATTCTTTTGTAGGGATTATTGAAAGTCAGATTGCGTTGCGCTAAAAAAAATATTGTGTGTCGGTTTACTGATGATCAGAATAAGTAAAGAGAGAAATGTCTGAGTAGGTTTAGTTTTGCTTAGCTGCTTGAATATCAAATAACGCAAGAGGTTTACCAGCACTGTCATTCTTAATTTTTCTAAGGGGGTGATTCAAAGTTTTAAGAAGTACACTGACAAGACAAAAAATTTTGGCCACTGTCCGCCACAACGCGTTGGATGGCACCTGGTGACGTAGCGAGCACATTACGCGGTAACAAAGATATATAAGCGGCACAGACACAGATGGGGGATCACCCTAGCGAAGATATAGGTTGCAAATGAGGAAATCCATTGAGGTAAATGATTTTGACGAAGGGCAGATTATTATTACACAGAGCCCGTGCACGGGTGTCTCGGAAAAGGCGAAGCTGGTCGAATGTTCACGTGCTACTGCCGTGTACGTCTACGGGAAGAGGTAGAAGGACTATGAAACTACCACTAGGCGCTAAACGGTTGGAAGTCCACGTCTCTTCATAGAACGTGGGGTTCGGATGCTTGTCTGCTCTTTAAAGTAGGATGCTCTTTGACATATATGCCGAAAGTGCACGATGTTGGTGCACGTACAAGTGTTTCGGTGCACACCGTTCTTCGTACAATGTTGAACATGGAGCTCTGCAGCAGACCACCCCTACGTGTACGCACGTTGACCCAACAACATCGTCAATTACTACTGCAGTGGGCACGGGACCACCCGGATTCGACCGTCGATTAATGGAAACTTGTCGACTCTTCGGGTGAATCACATTCTCGCTACACTATGCCGATGCTCGTCTCCACAAACGCCGTCATAGCGGTGAACGGCGGTTCGAAACGTGCTCCGCGCCACGGACACACGCTGGTGGGAGGAGTACTATGCTATGGGAGACATCCTACGCTAACATGGTACCTGTGGTAGTAATCGAAGACACGCTAACAGCTGCGAACCACCTGCATTCCTTCCCCGACCGCCATGTCATTTTTCATCAGCTTAATCGTCCTTGTCTCGGAGCCAGCACCGTGCTACAGTGGTTTGAGGAACATAGCAGAGAACCACGTTGATGTCTCGGCGACCAAATATTCCTGGTGTAAATGTTTTGGAACCAATCTGTGTCGCTATCGGGCGCCATCACCGCGAACGCAAATCAGCGGCCCGTTATTTGCGCGAATTACGTAACTTTTGCGTAGACATCTAATGCCACATACCTCCACAAACCTACTAACAAACTGTCGGATCCCTGACACGCAGAATCATTCATGTATTTTGTTCCAAAGACGGACAAACAAGTTATTAAGTAGTTGGTCATAATTATTTTGGCTCAGTGTAAGTGAAGTATTACAATTAGAAGCTGTGTAGATGTCTCGAGGCAGAGTTAACACAGAGTGCACAAATTACTCAGGCTATATTCTTCCAGTGTTTGAGGATGAGAGCACTTAGCGACTTCGAATAAGCTTCACACATAATTTCAAAACCTTCCGGAACTTGTATTCTAACACATCTCACAAAATATATAATAAGTTTTGCATCACCTCGGTTCCGAGAGTTCCGAAACCTGCACGGAAAATTGGAATAGGGATCAACATAAACATCATTTCCGCCCTTTTTGTTGCTCATGAAAACCATACATTGCATGTCGTACAACCATACAGCGAGACCTTCAGAGGTGGTGGTCCAGACTGCTGTAAACACCGATATCTCTAATGCCCAATAGCACATCTCTTGCATTGATGTATGCCAGTATTCGTCGTGTCATACTATCCACAAGTTCATCAAGGCACGGTTGGTCCAGATTGTCCCATCCTTAACGGCGATTCGGCGTAGATATCTCAGAGTGCTTGGTGGGTCACGTCGTCCATAAACAGCCCCTTTCAACCTATCCTAGGCGTTTTCGATAGGGTTCATGTCTGGAGAACATGCTGGCCACTCTCGTCGAGCGATGTCGTTATCCTGAAGGAAGTAAGTCCCTAACAAGATGTGCACGATAGGGGCGCGAATTGTCGTCCATGAAGACGAAAGCCTCGCCAGTAAGCTGCCGATGTGGTTGCAATATCCACCCTAAAACAGCAGGGAACCTAAACATTGCTGCACTCGCTGGACAGTATGTCTAGGGCGTTCAACCTGACCGGGTTGCCTCCAAACAAGTCTCCGACGATTGTCTGGTTCAAGGCATATGCGACACTCATTGGCGAAGAAAACGTGATGACAATCCTGAGCGGTCCATTCGGCATGTTGTTGGGTCCATCTGTACCGCGCTGCATGGTGTCGTGGTTGCAAAGATGGACCTCCCCGGGGACGTCGGGAGTGAAATTGCGCATCATGCAATCTATTGCGCACAGTTTGAGTCGTAACACGACGTCCTGTGGCTGCACGAAAAGTATTATCCAACATGTTGGCGTTGCTGTCAGGGATCTCCCGAACCATAATCCGTAGGTAGCGGTCATCCATTACAGTAGTAGCCCTTGGGCGGCCTGAGCGAGCCATGTCATCGACAATTCCTGTCTCTCTGTATCCCCGCCATGTTCGAACAACAACGCTTTGGTTCACTCCGAGACGCCTAGACACTTCCCTTGTTGAGAGAACTTCCTGGCACAAAGTAATAATGCGGACACGATCGAAGCGCGGTATTGACCGTCTAGATGGTTGAACTACAGACGACACGAGCTGTGTACCTCCTTCCTGATGGAATGACCGCCCCCCCCCCCCCATCTAATAGACGCTGCTCTTGCATGGTTGCTTACATCTATGGGCGGGTTTAGTGACATCTCTGAGCAGTCAAAGGGACTGTGTCTGTGATATAATAGCCACAGTCAATGAACATCTTCAGAAGTTCTAGGAACCGGGGCGATGCAAAACTTTTTTTATGTGTATAATATTATGATGAAAGCAAATGGGTTTACCGTTTACGACGTTTTTCGTGTTCATGCAGTAAATCTTCTGCATCATCAATGACGTTTTAATTTATTACTGCTTGTTACTAACTTCATTCGTAACACATTTTGCAGACAATATCCAAATATACCATTGAAAGTACCTACAAACTTGTATCATTGTACGACACATATATGGTTTTACATTTTTCTTCTTCTTCTTCTCAACTGTCGCTTTGGCCTGGGAGACAGTACGCGTTCTCTGCATTCCTTCACCAATCTTTTCTGTTCCTAGCCTTCGTGGCTCATTGTACTTTTCTGACGCCCACTATCTCCGTATCCCTGTCGCTATCATAATTGCACCTTGCCCGTAGCCTTTCTCGGCCCCTTCTGCCTTCCACATATCTTGAGAACGCTGTCAGTGGTACTGTTCCCTCTTCCATCGTAATTAGGAGAGCTGTCCACAACATCATCTTTCCCTCATATTTCGGCCAATATAAGATTTTGAGTACAGATCTTCCAGTTCCTGGTTTGTAATATCCTCCATACCTATGACTGGGTATTCCTTTTGGAGCCAAATGCACTAAACAGCCAATGAAACTGGTACACCTGCCTAATATCGTGTAGGGCCCCGCGAGTGCCCAGAAGTACCGCAACACGACGTGACATGGACTCGACTGATGTCCGAAGTAGTGCTGGAGGGAATTGACACCATGAATCCTGCAGGGTTGTCCATAAATCTCTAAGAGTACGAGGGGGTGGAGATCTCTTCTGAACAGCACGTTACAAGGCATCCCAGATATGCTCAATAATGTTCAGGTTTGGGGAGTTTGGTGACCAGCGGAAATGTTTAAACTCAGAAGAGTTTAAACATTCTGTAGCAATTCTGTAGCAATTCTGGATGCGTGGGGTGTCGCATTGTTGTGCTGGAGTTGTCCAAGTCCGTCGTAATGCACAATTAACATGAATGGACGCAGGTGATCAGACAGGATGCTTACTTACGTGTCTCCTGCCATAGTCGTATCTAGAAGTATCAGGGGTCCCATATCATTCCAACTGTACGTGCACCATACCATTTTAGAGCCTCCACCACTTCGAACAGTCCCCTGCTAGCAAGCAGGGTCCATAGATTCATGAGGTTGTCTCGATATCCACACACGTCTATCCGCTCGATACAGTTTGAAACGAGACTCGTCCGACCAGGCAACGTGTTTCCAGTAATCAACAGTCAATGTCGGTGTTGACGGGCTCAGGCGAAGCGTAGAGCTTCGTACTGTACAGTCATCAAGGTTACGCCATAACGTTATTTGTTTATGTTTCAGTTAAACGTTTATAATTTTTTTTGCTTTAAAATTTTCGCATACTGGTACTAAATTTTCTGTAGATGTAAAGTGTGCTACAATCGAGTTGGAAGTTCTTTGGATTGTATGTGAGTAACGTATGTAAAATACTATGTAAATTGTTTATTACGTTGAATAATTTTCTGATGACATTTTATACTTAAAAATATTTGTATGTATAAATTGTTCATGTTGATGTAAATATGATAATTTAAGAAATGGTCACGCTTACGAACAATGTAACAAATAAGTGTTATGTAAAAGCCAGTGTGCTTTTATTTGAAACGAAAGTGGTTCTGGGGAGCGGAAAAGGTGGCAAGGGCGAATTGGCGCGTTAACTAGAGCAAGCGCTAGAAATAAGTCACATAGTCTGTAGGAAGCAGTGATAGAGCCAACACCTTTGTGGAGCAGGAAAAGCTTTGCCTGCAAATTTGCACAAAAATGCTTCGGATAAAGACTGCAAACGGCTTACGGCATAGATGTGAGTTGTTGGCCTACAGTATGTAAAATTTAACGACGCCAAGAAGAGAAATTGAGCCCATACAGCAAGATACTTGCAGGCCGTACTGTGGGTAGTGTATTCGTCATTATTTTTTTTTAATAATCATTCTAGAATTTTAAAGAAACTGGTTCACCCTGTTATTTCATCCTAATCATACACCTACACAGGGTTCCTTCCTACTGTTTGGTGAAACCGAGTATCCCGTTTTACAGACTTATCAAGGGCCAAGTTAATATAAGGAGCCACAATTTAAATTATTTTTTGTGTAAACAGTGAAAAAATTATCTTAACTACTGCAAAGTGTAATAGTAAAAGTTTTCTTACATAAAATTCAACTAGAGTGGAGTCTAGTTAAGAGAATCTGTTGAAGGACTATACAGAGTGAGTTCAAAGAATAACAGCTATTGAAAGTAAATGACAGCAAGAAGGAAGTTTTCTTGAAGCGAAATGTTCAGTATGAAACGTGTGTGCTTTAGTATCTAAGTATTTTAGTATTTAAGTTTGTGTATTATGGGCCGGCCGGGGTGGCCGTGCGGTTCTAGGGGCTACAGTCTGGAACCACACAACCGCTACGGTCACAGGTTCGAATCCTGCCTCGGGCATGGATGTGTGTGATGTCCTTAGATTAGTTAGGTTTAAGTAGTTCCAAGTTCTAGGGGACTGATGACCTCAGACGTTAAGTCCCATAGTGCTCAGAGCCATTTGAACCATTTTTTTGTGATTTATGGAAGTGCTTTTCTAAAGGCCTACCCGGCCAAATTATTTTTAGCTTCATTGAAGTTATCTACCGGGCTTTTTCTCCTTCAAAAACGTGATACATAAGAGTGTAGTCCAACATTGTTTACGTGCAGTAATATTTATTTGAAGAAGCAACTTAAACAGTAGCAAGAAAGTAGGCGTAATTCATACTTTTGCTTTTCCAATACTTCACGGTTTCATTGCCTGGATAGGCTGGCGATCCTTAGTACATATTTTAAACCACTAAATGAAGTTGGAACTGAGTTGTCCTAGCTTCAGTATAATACTATTCGTACTGCGTTTTTATCTAACCGCTGGGTAAGATCTTAGGAAAAGAAGTTAATAGTCTGATTTACTTATCCAGTAGACACAACACACGGTCAAATCCTGTAAAAAGGGTAACCTCTATCGATTAGCTTCTCCTATTAACAGGACTATCCTCCCATAGTGTACTTTATATGAAAAAAAAACTAAATTTAGTAAGAGGGTTATACGTGCAACACACAGTCAGGGTTTTCTGTTATTTAGGTAAAAGCAAACTACATTATAATAGCAGTGGTAAGGTTATAACGCGAGTGGGCCTTCGGCTCCGAAAGCCCGTATCCATGAAGTTTCGTTTAATGGTTCGCACGCTGACACCAGCATTGAAATCTGCAGCAATTTGCGAAAGGGTTGCGCTTCTGTCAAGTAGAACGATTCCCTTCAGTCGTCGTTGGTCCCGTTCTTGTAGGATCTTTCTCCGGCTGCAGCAATGTTGAAGATTTGATGTTTTACCGGATTCCTGATATTCACGGTACACTCGTGAAAAGGCTCGTACGGGAAAATTCCCACTTCATCGCTACGTCGGAGATGCTGTGTCCCCTTGCTCGTGCGCCGACTGTAACACCACGTTCAAACTCACTTAAATCTTGATAATCTGCCAGTGTAGCAGCATTAACCGATCTAAGCACTGCACCAGACACTTGTCTTGTATGGGCGTTGCCGCCCGCAGCGCCACATTCTGCCTATTTACACATTTCTGTATTTGAATACGCATGCCTATACCAATTTCTTTGGCGCTTCAGTGTATTTTCCTTAATACCTTTCTCTGGAAGACTGGCCGTTTTTATTAGTCCGTTTTCCTTATCGTAAATGTTTCAGAACCAACAGAGCTACGAGCTGAATTACACTCTGGTATAATATGATTTTAAAACTTCTCGAAGCCGCATGTCCCGTAATCCAAAGTATTCTCTGTTGCTGCGATCCCTGTCTTATACTCAATTCCATTTCTTTCTGCTTGCTAAAAATGCTTCCCAAATATCTAAATCTGTCTATTCTTTCAAACGATACTTCATCAACTGTCAATGAGGTACCTTCGATGGATGCTTTGATATTGACCATGTATTCAGTTTGATTTGCTTGCCATATTTCTGTAAGAATTTCTCATAGGATGCACGTCCTTTTTGCTACCAGTTTTTAGATCAACATCGTCCGCACATGTTCTCTGTCTATCCTGAAGATAATGTATCTCCATGTCTAAGTACAGTTTTGACTTCAAAATGCGCCGATATTCCTGCAGTTATCTTTAATTTCCAATAACTATCTTCTAAACACAATTGTACTAGACGTATTAACTTGTGTTTTACATAAATAATGTCAAATATTTAACACATTACCTAACTGTAAAGTACACGGGCGTTTGAAGATGTTTTGTACATGAAAATTAGTTTCTTTCAAGACTGGCGGGGAGGGGAGGTGGCGGGGATGTTACCGCCGTAGTACAGTTAACGTGTAAATTAGACTAAGGTCTTTAAGATTCCTGATTCCACGTAACATATGAATGTGCAGGTAGTACGTATCAGTGTGGTCCCAGCTGCAGAAAGCAGAGTGCGGCCGAGTGACGGCAGTGGGCGCCACGGGGTCAGTGGGACTGGCGCCGTATTAGGGTAGAGGTTGCGCAACGCAGAGCCGGCGAGCCAAGGCTGGGGGCGCGCCGCAGCTCCCATTCACGCGGCCGGAGTGCACGCACCTGCGAGCCGCGCTGTCCCACGCACGTGCCGCTGCGTGGGCGTCAACGCCGGCCGACCCGCCAGTCCTTTCTCCGCGACACGGAGCGGTTCCGGCTCTTATCGCACCTCCTCAGGCCTCCAGCTGCGGCCGCAACCACTGAGTACCTCGACGCCAGTGGGTTGCGCAACCCGCTGAACGTGCCGTGTGGGACAAGGCGCCGCGTCATCCCGCACATTGCGTAACCGTGCAGCGCTGCGGGCGACGCCTTCGCGGCTCTGCAGCTCACATTTCTTTAAAGTCCAGCGGCAGCCTCTGCCACGAGCGAACGTGGCACTGCTGGTAGTGTTTCAGCTCCCGCTTCTTTATCTGGGTGTCAGAGATAGACGTGTCATCTGTAGCTGGCCGCATTAAAGTATATGAAATACACTCCTGGAAATGGAAAAAAGAACACATTGACACCGGTGTGTCAGACCCACCATACTTGCTCCGGACACTGCGAGAGGGCTGTACAAGCAATGATCACACGCACGGCACAGCGGACACACCAGGAACCGCGGTGTTGGCCGTCGAATGGCGCTAGCTGCGCAGCATTTGTGCACCGCCGCCGTCAGTGTCAGCCAGTTTGCCGTGGCATACGGAGCTCCATCGCAGTCTTTAACACTGGTAGCATGCCATGACAGCATGGACGTGAACCGTATGTGCAGTTGACGGACTTTGAACGAGGGCATATAGTGGGCATGCGGGAGGCCGGGTGGACGTACCGCCGAATTGCTCAACACGTGAGGCGTGAGGTCTCCACAGTACATCGATGTTGTCGCCAGTGGTCGGCGGAAGGTGCACGTGCCCGTCGACCTGGGACCGGACCGCAGCGACGCACGGATGCACGCCAAGACCGTAGGATCCTACGCAGTGCCGTAGGGGACCGCACCACCACTTCCCAGCAAATTAGGGACACTGTTGCTCCTGGGGTATCGGCGAGGACCATTCGCAACCGTCTCCATGAAGCTGGGCTACGGTCCCGCACACCGTTAGGCCGTCTTCCGCTCACGCCCCAACATCGTGCAGCCCGCCTCCAGTGGTGTCGCGACAGGCGTGAATGGAGGGACGAATGGAGACGTGTCGTCTTCAGCGATGAGAGTCGCTTCTGCCTTGGTGCCAATGATGGTCGTATGCGTGTTTGGCGCCGTGCAGGTGAGCGCCACAATCACGACTGCATACGACCGAGGCACACAGGGCCAACACCCGGCATCATGGTGTGGGGAGCGATCTCCTACACTGGCCGTACACCACTGGTGATCGTCGAGGGGACACTGAATAGTGCACGGTACATCCAAACCGTCATCGAACCCATCGTTCTACCATTCCTAGACCGGCAAGGGAACTTGCTGTTCCAACAGGACAATGCACGTCCGCCTGTATCCCGTGCCACCCAACGTGCTCTAGAAGGTGTAAGTCAACTACCCTGGCCAGCAAGATCTCCGGATCTGTCCCCCATTGAGCATGTTTGGGACTGGATGAAGCGTCGTCTCACGCGGTCTGCACGTCCAGCACGAACGCTGGTCCAACTGAGGCACCAGGTGGAAATGGCATGGCAAGCCGTTCCACAGGACTACATCCAGCATCTCTACGATCGTCTCCATTGGAGAATAGCAGCCTGCATTGCTGCGAAAGGTGGATATACACTGTACTAGTGCCGACATTGTGCATGCTCTGTTGCCTGTGTCTATGTGCCTGTGGTTCTGTCAGTGTGATCATGTGATGTATCTGACCCCAGGAATGTGTCAACAAAGTTTCCCCTTCCTGGGACAATGAATTCACGGTGTTCTTATTTCAATTTCCAGGAGTGTATTTGGCACTCGTGAAGATAATCCCATCTGCATCACAGAGCTTTTTATGGATTTTTTGGCAGGAGAGGTGATGCTTTTCTGCCAAAGGAAGGCTTACATACTGCTTCTTCTCTAATGCGACGCGGAAAGTAGTTCGCTAATTCACGCCATTGCGATGGAGATAGACTTGCATGTAAGCCGCTTCGAATCCTGGTTGGCAAAGGAATTTCCACAGCCACTTTATACGGGGCAAGGGAAGGGAAGTGCTGGCGTAAAATTCTCGAGCATCAGACCCTGTGCTAGAGTCCTGAATCTAGCTCCAAACGTCTCTGCAGTGTCTTTTTCAGCGAGGACATGTGTCAGTGTTGATAGAAGAAACATTAAACCAGGCTGTCCCCTTGGTGGCGATAAGCCACAGAGATTCAACAACAGACATACTTAAGACAAAAGTCTCACACTTCGTGAAGTGCCACTGTAAACGAAGAAAAGGTGACCGAAGCTACGACCTGGGATTTTCCAGCAAACCAAGACATACTCCTGTAATGGAGTCCAAACGGGTCACATCAACCAACCGCTATCTTGTGCACAATTTGGCATGGCATGGTCCATTTTATTTTATTTTTATTTATGTTTTTTTTTAGCCATGTGTCTTCTGATTGGCTTGATGCGGCCCACCACAAATTCTTCTCCCGTACCAACCTCTTCATCTCAGAGTAGCACTAGCAACCTACATCTTCAATTATTTGCTGGATGTATTCCAATCTCTGTCTTCCTTCGCCGTTTTTGCTCTCTACAGATCCCTCTAGTATCATGTCTTAACAGATGTCATGCTAACCTGTCCCTTCCCCTTGTCAGTGTTTTCCACAGATTTCTTTCCTCTCCGATTCTGCGCAGAAACTCCTCACTCCTTACCTTATCAGTCCACCAAATTTTCAACATTCGTCTCTAGCACGACATCTCAAATGCTTCGATTCTCTTCCGTTCTAGTTTTCCCACTGTTCATGTTTCACTATCATAGGTTGCTGTTCTCCAAACGTACATGCTCAGGAATTTCTTCTTCAAAATGAGGCCTATGTTTGATACGAGTAGACTTCTCTTGGCCACGAACGAACTTTTTGCCGGTGTTAGCCTGCTTTTGATGTCCTCCTTGCTCCGTCCGTCGTTCGTTCTGTTGCTACCTTGGTAGCATCAGTCCTGATCATCAATCCTGATACTAAGTTTCTCACTGTTCCCATTTCTTCTACTTCTCATTACCTTCGTCTTTCTTTTGTCAATCCGTATTCTGAAATCATTAGACTGTTCATTCCATTCAGCAGATCGTGTAATTCCTCTTCGCTTTCACTCAGGATAGCAATGTCATCAGCGAATCGTATCACTGAAACTTTTCACACCGAATTTTAATGCCACTACTGAAAATTTCTTTTATTTCCATAACTGCTTCTTCGATGTACAGATTGAACAGTAGGGGTGAAAGACTACATCCGTGTCTTACACCCATTTTAACCCGAGCACTTCGTTCTTGGTCGTCCACTCTTATTATTCTCTCTTGGCTCTTGTACATATTGTATATTACCCGTCTCTCCCTATAGCTTACTCCTATTTTTCTCAGAATTTCGAACATCTTGCACCATTTTACATTGTCGAACGCTTTTTCCAGGTCGACAAATCCTATGAACGTGTCCTGATTTTTCTTTAGTCTTGCTTCCATATCAACCGCAAAGTCAGAATTGCCTCTCTTTTCTGAAGCCAAACTGATCGTCATCTAGCACATCCTCAGTTTTCTTTTTTATTCTTCTGTATATTATTCTTGTCAGCAACTTTGATGCATGAGCTGTTAAGCTGATTGTGCGATAATACTCGCACTTATCAGCTCTTGTAGTCTTCGGAACTGCGTGGATGATGTTTTTCCGAAAGTCAGATGATATGTCGCCAGAATCATACATTCTACACACCAACGTGAGTAGTCGTTCTGTAGACACTTCCCCCAATGATTTTAGAATTTCTAATGGAATGTTATCTATCCCTTTTACCTTATTTGATCGTTTAAAGAATGAATTAGTAAGAGCTAATAGCTAGTTGTTAGCAGATGAAAGCATAGTATGGTCGTCCGCTGGCAGATACGGTGGTTATATGTCTGTTGCACTGTCACGACAGAAATATAAAAGAGGTCGAGAGGAATTACAGCTTTGTAATTTGCGTGTGTGTGTGTGTGTGTGTGTGTGTGTGTGTGTGTGTTTGTGTGTGTGTAGTTATTCACCACAATCGACTGTTCGTTGGGTAAAAAAAAAAAAAAAAAGCGTACTTCACAAATCAAAATAAAGTAGATGTGCAGCTTATTTATGGAGAAAGGAAAAGAACAATTGTGTACAAAGTTATTCAGGTGGGGCATTTTTGTGAATGTACACAAAAATATTACTGTAAGACATTGAAAAGATGCAGAGAGGGTAAGAGGCAAAATCTGAAACGAGCACAGCGAATTAGATATTCCGGAAGATTTTGCTCAATGTCCGCATGTTAACTGCAGATATACCTCTAGCATAAACAATTTTGGCATTTTTTTATCCGCTATGTACCACGTATCGCTACATGAGCAGAGTGACTATCAAGATTGCAGAGGAGGGAGGAATACTGTCGCTTGATTCTGAAACGTTCAAAGAATTCTCTTCACCGTTGGAACAATGTTTACAAATGCTGGAAATCTGAAAACGGGGAGAACTACTGACAACCCGCGCTGTGTGACTGACTGAACATCAGACGCAGCTTAATGTTCGATGGAGCTTATTAATTAATGACAACATGACATTTAGGCCTTCGCGTGGAGCCAACGACAAAGTCATTACAGACGAAAAACAAGCTCGTTTTTTTATAAAAGAACTATTTCAGTATTCGACTTAATCTATTCAGAGAAATCTCGGAGACGCTAAAACACGAGATTTGATGCTCGCTCCGTTGAAATGCAATTTCACTGTCATAACCGCTGCGGCTAATCCATACATGTCTTCTGTGTGGCAGCGCTGTAGCTGTCTGTATTTTAGGCAGACTCTTCTCTCTGGTTTGATGCGGCCCGCCACAACTCTCTCTACTCTTCAACTCAGCGTAAACATTAACATCCAAAGTCCCCAATTATTTGTTGAATACATTCCAATCCCTATCTTTCTTTGCAGTTTTTCACCTCTACAGGTCCCCCTACCCTCAAGCAAGTTACTCCATGATCTCTTAACGTATATGCTAGCATCCTGTCCCTTCTTCTAGTCGATATTTTGCAATATTTCTTTCTTCACCGATTGTGTGAGGAATCTCCTCGCTGCTAATTTTATTAGCCCATTCTACGTTCAGCATTCTTCAACGCCACATCTCTAACGTTTCGGTTCTCTTCTTTTCCGGTTTCCTCACATCGCTCTGTTCCAGACGTACATTCTCAGCAATTTCTTCCTCAAAGTAAGGACTGTGTCAGATAATTTACTTTTAGAGAGCAGTGCCATCTTAACCTGTATTAATCTGTTGTGCTGAAAGGAATCTTACACTGACTAGTTTAATGGTAATGGTATCGTGAGAAACAAGTATCCTTGTGCGAGAGATTTGAGAACTCGAAATACCAATTTTCCACTAGTATCACTACTACCTTTGCATAGGAAAATGAATAACTAACAACAGTATTGCCTTTGAGAACGCAACCATCACGCAAAATAGACCACGTATTTTCACAGAAATTTCTGTTCCAGTTCATGGACTTTGTCAGACGATGCTGTCAAGCCTTTGTATGACTTAATGTTTAGCCTACGGCTGTCATTGTATATCCTGAAGATTGTGCAGCAATAACACTTCATAACAGCTTCCCCCGCAATAATCTACAAGCATCGTATTTACTGCCAGTTACCATTACGTGTTATGATTTGTTATTGTCTATTACATCCTCTGTATGACCACACAGAGGTTTTTTAAATTATCAGGTGTACCATCTGTGCAATAAGGTGATGGCTCCGTGATCTGTACATGGCAGAAACATAAGAAGAGATCGGCGGAAAAAGCTTCCAACCGGCAAAAACATATTTTGAGTTACTGTATGTAATAAGTTTGTTTAAATTCAATTGTAAAGACATAAATAAAATACGGGAAAGTAATTTTTGGAGCAACCAATGCTTTCTAGTGGCACACAGGGACTTATTTGTAAGTACCACGTCGTGCATTCGAAAACAACAGATTACGGGATAAGACTAATCGCTTCTCAACTGGTTAGCACTTTCTTCCGATGATCCATCAAATGCCACATAAACTGTAAAGCAAGAAAACAAATTCAGGAAGACAATTAGCGGAAACGAGGGCAGATGTGGTCCATATGATCGGGACGACTTTCTGATCATTACTAGTAATTTTATAAAAGTCTGTGGCGGACGCTGTGTGCACTTTTCTCGAAGGAACCTGTTATTGATATATTCCAGACTATTTAAAGCACCACGGAAAGTGCAGTTCTTTATTTATTTACTTTTTATTTGGAACACCCGAGGCTACATATGGATTCCCCGAGACAAATACTGAAGAAGAGACGCGAATTTTGAATGAGAGCGTTGCGGCGATACGCCTCAGGTGGACTCTGCCGGCGCTTCCCACGGCGGCGTGCTTGTACTTGTACTTGTGGCTGTGGGTGAAAGTGGCGGCCGGTTTCTCTGACCCTCGCCACCGCCGTGCCGAGGACAAGGCCAGCCTCGGCGCTTTCACACGGACACCCTGCCACATGTCCGCCGCTAATGGCACTACTGCCCCAGCTGTCTGCTCGACAACAGGCTTCGCCCTACTGGTCATACGGGACACTACACGCCCAAATAACTCTGCTCATTTTTATCTTTATTTCTCAATCCTCCTCTCCGCCCTCCTTCCCTTGCCTGTCTGCCCCCCCCCCCCCCTTTCCCCGCCGGCCGGAGTGGCCGAACGGTTCTAGGCGCTACGGTCTGGAGCCGCGCGACTGCTACGGTCGCAGGTTCGAATCCTGCCTCGGGCATGGATGTGTGTGATGTCCTTAGGTTAGTTAAGTTTAAGTAGTTCTAAGTTCTAGGGGACTGATGACCTCAGCACTTAAGTCCCATAGTGCTCAGAGCCATTTGAACCATTTTTTTGCCGCCCCCTCCCCCCTATCTCTCTCTCTCTCTGTCTCTCTCTTTCTGGATCACTTAGTCCTAGCAGTGACTGGATTTGTCACATTCTTCTCCTGTCTGATTCTTCACGCACATATGTTCTATAACAGAATGTGTAATTTGTAGACACTACTAACCACACCACATTAACTGTCATTTTATGCTGGGTGTTCAAAAAAAGTGTCGAATACTTTAAGGGGTGGTAGTAGTCATCGAAACAAGAAAAATACGTCCAGTAAACTTGGCTCTCGAAACGCATATTTTCCAAGACAAACAGGTGTTTATAGGAAGGGCTACTCAACACTTGGTTGCGGATATTACGACAGTCGTTGCATTGGCGCTCCGTCAGATATGTCGGGAGGGTATTACGACGTCTTACTCAAAGTACTCTACCTACCATTAGATTGTCTGCAGTCAGCTGTGTGCTTCGGGTCGTGTTGTAGGCTACGTTAGTTTTCGTCGTGTTTGTGTGCAGTATTGTCAAGCCTGGGTACGTATCATGGTGTTTTACCTTCTTCCAAACGCGGATTCACTTATGTCTTTACTGTAATTGCGCAGTTCCTACGCACAAATCGTGCAGTACATTTACATATTCTCTCTTCCACCACTTGTTAACAAAGGAAGGCTACTACTCGACGAGTAAAATGGTTCAAATGGCTCTGAGCACTATGGGACTTAACATCTGTGGTCATCAGTCCCCTAGAACTTAGAACTACTTAAAACTAACTAACCTAAGGACATCACACACATCCATGCCCGAGGCAGGATTCGAACCTGCGACCGTAGCGGTCACACGGTTCCATACTGAAGCGCCTAGAACCGCACGGCCACACCGGCCGGCTGTGAAATGGCTGATAGGATATTCTTTTATGGTTTAGTGATGGACTTAACCTGTGAGTCCGTGCCCTCTACGCTGAAAAATATCCACAGCGCAAAGTGCCCTCTGATAAACTGTTCGGCAGCTTTTGCAGCGCCTGAGGGACAGAGATACCCTTGCACCTCGGAAGACTGACAGTGGAGGATCCCGCAAAGTCCGCACGCCTGAAATACAGGAGCGTGTGCTAAGTTCGGTGGAAGAAAGCCCTGGGACCAGTGTGCGACGGTTAGCGGCGTCAGAAGGCGTGTCTCACCCTCTTATCTGTGGAGTACTTCACGAACAATTGCTGTACTCAAATCATCTACAGGGCGTTCAGGTCCTAACACGACTGGATCATCGTGACAGACGGCGGCTCTGTCAATGGTTGCTGAAGAAGTGTGCCGCACATCCACTGTTCACATCCGAGATTTTATTTACCGATGAGACACTGTACACAAGAGATGTTTTTTCCAAAGAAAATACCGCACTGGCTGTATCAATGATTTTTATTAAATCTGCGACCGGTTTCACACCACTTATCGGTGCATCCTCAGGCAATCTGTACCAAATATAATATAATAAGAGCTCATATAAACTATTCGATCCCCCAATTACTCAGACAGGTAGCCTTACCCCTATAGCTTACTTGTTAGTAGGTGCTGTTATACGTATTTTTGTGCGTGCTCCGGACTTCACGCATTCAGAACCACCACATTTATTATTCTTAAGGTTTTAACTAACTGCCATGTTTTATATTGGCCACCTAGTATGGTAATAGACTTTTTTTTAAAAAAAAAGGGACATAAGGAATTGTTTATCAAATGTTCAGCATTCCCCACTCTTCACACCTTGTTCACGTCATCCGGCCTCTGGCGATTCTCGGGGTCACTGCGTGAGCGCTTTCCGGATTTCGGCCAGTCAGTCAGGCCGTATCCGCTGCCGCGCGGCTCCTCTCAGCTTGCACGGCATGTTCTGATATGTTTACAGGGCCCTAATTCCACTGTTTGTTCATGCTAATGTTTGCGCTCTTCGTCTTTCGTGTTTAGGGGAGTTTTATCGGCATCGTATTTTATTTTTATTTTCTAGGTCATTGCCGCTCCCAACATTTAAAAATTTTTTAAAAAAAGATTTTTAAATTTATCTATCGCTTTCACCAGATGACGGTATATTGTAAGTGAATGGTGGGGAGTGGCTGCAGGGCAATGTTCAACGTTACCATTCTATAAATAGCGTGTGTACTTTCTTGTCTCATTCGGAAAACTGGTTCTTTAAAAGTTCAGTTTATACCCCAGAATTGGGGGATCGAATTGTTTATATGAGCTCCTATTATATTATTTTTTGTACAGATTGCCTGAGGATGCACCGATAAGTGGTGCGAAACCGGTCGCAGATGTAATAACAATTACTGATACAGCCAGTGCGGAACTTTCTTTGGAAAAATGTCGAAGTTTGGCTGTGGTTGCCCGCCCTACAAAACATGTTACAAGAGATGGTGTTGTGAATTCCCATATCCAGCATGTACGGGCAGATGTAAATCCCCAAGCAACTCAGGAAAGAGGGCATCAACACCGATTCTCAATCAACGTACGGGCAGCCGTACTTGGCACACTTTCACCGCAATGTGCGCGAACATCTGACGCAGACGTTTCAGGACCACTGGATTGGTCGGGGAGGCCCCACATCTTGGCCTTCTCGTTACCCAGACCTCAATCCCGAAGCTTTATGGTTATGGGGACACTTGAAGGAATTACTCTTCGCCACGCCAATCAACGATGTGCGGACACTAAGAGTCGCGTCTTCAATTCGTGCCAGCAGGTACAAGATAAACCTGGTAACTTG
This sequence comes from Schistocerca serialis cubense, assembly GCF_023864345.2. NCBI lineage: Eukaryota > Metazoa > Arthropoda > Insecta > Orthoptera > Acrididae > Schistocerca > Schistocerca serialis. The sequence continues at coordinate 436,935,958 of NC_064645.1, read as the reverse complement.
AAAGAGTATGTCATTCCTTACGTCGGAGGGCAGAGGGGCTCACTGCCATGAATGGATGCCACGTTGAACATCTCCCGTGAACACGAGTTTATCGCAGAAAGTATCCATTTCCGGAGTCTTGTTTACTTACGTATCTTTCGATAAGTACTTATCTCTCAAAGAATTAGACACTTTTCTTGAACACCCTGTATAGTAGTACATTTTTGTCCTTTGTTGCAGCTACTAGAAAACGAGTATTTACACTACATATGCGTTTTGTTTCATTGGCGTACAATATCGTCAGTGCTCTGCAGCTAAACATTCGTAAGTTTAGTTTGCTTTCTAGGTTTAAAAACATTTCGTTCCAAAAATACTGAGGTGTGTTATTTACTTTATGCCCGATTTTCGATTACCTCAGTAACTATCGTCTGCTTGCTTGTTTTGGAAGTCACCTTTCGTTTGGCGCTGATATTTTCTGCCTAAGCTAACGTTACTTTGGAGCACAACACATTTTCTGACGTGAAATAAGTCACACCATAGCAACACTAATGGTTGTTTGCATAATCGTGGGTAAACGCGTCCCTACATCCCTCCCTATCTCCGCTCCCCTTGTCTTCTGCAGTTCACCACATCTGCAATTCACCACATCTGCTCTCCCGTTTTCTCTTTCTCATTACAAACTCACTCACTCTTCCCTTATTCACTTTACATTGACTTTTCACTACTTTTACTCATCCCTCTCCTTCCCTCCCCTCACTCCTCTTACCCCCATTTAGACTTTAAACTCTTACACTACCACCTCGTTTCACATACATGTTAAATAAATACACATTAACATAATTAAAACGACGAATACACATAGAACAAACCATTTATGAAGAAGACATATTTAGATAAAGTGAAAACCAAACTAGCAGATCAATTGGCAACAAGAGAAGAAAGCCTCCGTGGCAAACGAAAGAATAACTCAAAAATGGGTAAGCATACGACATTTCCTGATGTATGCGAAAGTCGGACATTTCAGTATGTTTTCTAACGGACTGTCTTAGAGCAAGAAGGAAACATGGAATGAACTTCAGGATTTAACGTCCAATAGACATCGACGACATTACGGACCGAGTACAAGCGCGGCAAGTTACAAGGATGGGGACGGAAATCCTCCTTTCCCCTTCAAAGGAACTGTCCCAGCATTTGCCTGGAGCGACTTAGGGAAATGACGAAGAACTTAACTGTGGATGGCCGGACGCGGATTTGAACCGTCGTCCTCCCGAACGCGAGTACAGTCTGCTACCCATTGCACCAAACAAATGTTCAAATGTGTGTGAAATCTTATGGTACTTAACTGCTAAGGTCATCAGTCCCTAAGCTTACACACTACTTAACCTAAATTATCCTAAGGACAAACACACACACCCATGCCCGAGGGAGAACTCGAACCTCCGCCGGGTCCAGCCGCACAGTCCATGACTGCAGCGCCCAGACCGCTCGGCTAATCCCGCGCGGCCATTACACCACCTCACTCGGTTTACATGAAGAAAGCAAACCAAAATTGTAAATATATTTCATTACAGTCCACTGATGACGTTTTATAAAAGTAAAGCGAAACGAGTATGGTGATATAAACGCGCATTTTCTAGTAGTGATGCAGATGGCTTTTAAATACCTTTTATACCACTGCGAAAACTATGACCACACAGATAAATATATTTGATGTTCTACGTAGTGAACGTCGGAAGGCTTTCAAGTGATGCTAGCTTGATTATGTCAGTTAGTCCTCGGCCCCGAAATAGGTCTTCTGTTTTTTGGAGGTTTCTGTTGTTTGTCAAGCGGGTGTTGGAACTAGAAGTCCCGTTGAACTAAGATCTGTGAACAAGACACGTGCATTCGATCAGTCAGTTGTGAGCACTCAGTGTTAAGCAGTGTACGTGTGGCCGCTGTGTGTCAACGTCGTTGTCCCAAACAGAAATGGAGTAGCATCTCTAAGTTTCTCCTCAACGTTTTGAAGAAGGGAAAAGTGCATGCAAAGTTTTTCGCTCATACCTTGACGCTCAAACAGAAGCAACGATGCGTGGACGCCTGCCGCGATTTAACTGACAGTTAGATGTCAAACGTGGAAAATTCTTTTCTGGTAAAACTCACCACGGGTGGTGAGACTTTGCGTTATCAGTACAAACCTACCACCAAACAACAAAATGCAGAAATTCGCATGAAGGGTAAAATACTCCCGATTAATATGACACCGACTGACATTAACCGAAACAACGGCCTAACTTTAATTTTGATGTGACCGTGGCCTGATAGATAAATGCCAATCGAATTCAGCAGCTTCGGGAGTCGTTTCCAACAAGGGCGCTGCAGCGCAACGATGTTCACACAGTGGTAAAGGGTTCTGCAGTAAACAACGCCAAAATCTTTTACATTGATTGACATCTTCCGTTTCGACACAATTTGAGGCAGACACTACTTTCGTCTCTGATTTCTAACTGCGGTTAATCTCATCACAGGTCACAATGGTGTACAGACACAGTCCGCACTGCAATCCAACATGCAGCTGTCGCGAAAGGGTATTTATGGCACACTGTGAACCTTCATAAAACTCTTTTCAGAAATATCACTTGTCACGAATCTGTAACGTTTTGCTGAGGGTCGACCCACGGCGGTGGGAGCTCACAGAGCCGGTACGACACTACGCGTAGCTCACAGCTCCGCCCGGACTAACGGACTCCAAACTTCGTGATTCGATTAACAGTCACTTCATTCACTTAGCGCTAGCGGCCTTTTACAATCGATTTTGCCTGCCATTGACCTGTGTGAGACAAAAATTTATTTATCGTCGGGTAAGGGATCGTGGACCTTTTACGAGGGTCAATGCTTTGACGACATAACCAATGTTCGAGCCTATGTGACACGTCAAGCGAATAACATCCCAACGAAGGACAATTTCAAGTGGTTGTATGAAGTTTCTGTGGGTTGTAGTAAGGAGAGGGGGGACTATGTAGAACTCCAGAAACATTTAAACCAGCATCTAAAGTTTTCTATTTTTTATTAATCTTATCTCGAAATTTTGACGGCGTAAAGTGTATATAGAAAACATTGCAGCTCCTGCTCCCTTGGTGCAGATCTAACGTTACTTTCATTTCTGTGGAACATTCGGCGTTCAGCATAAGTTATTGGTTTTTGTCAGTCAGATGTTCCTCTAGCTGATCAGATATTTGCGCAAATACTCCCTAAGATCGTGTACTATACAGTGAAGAAGATGTGGTACGATCTCAAAAGCCTTATTACACTGGCGGTGTATTCACGGAAATGTTTTGTGGAAACCTAGGAAGAATTTTTGTTTATCGTTTCGTACCACATGTAGTGTACCTATAATCTGATTAAAATTACTGGATAGTTGACGTCTGTCACTTGCGGCTACAGCGTTTCCACATCGACTGCCGGTTACCGCTCGATTATACGTGACAGAGAAACACGGTGAGTCACTTCACAAACGCTGTCAGCGTGTAAGGCGGCCGCCGCGGGGTGTGACGGAAATGCGAGACGATCCGACGACAGCTGATTTTAAGTGCCCAATGACTGAACTTGGGTGGACGACGCGTGTTGCAGACCTCAGTTTAAACTGACGTCCTAACGTAACCACAACATCGTGATGTGCAATGTGTCCGACAAAACGGCGGTCAATAATCTGCGGCAAATTACACTGGCTACACGAACTGCCGCTTTACCAACCGATCAACAGTCATGTTTGACATTTGATTGCAGATAATGGACGAGACTGGAAGCTTGTAAAGGAAGAAGAGTGACAGGTAGCAAAATAAGGTTCTAGGCGCTGCAGTCTGGAACCGCGCGACCGCTACAGTTGCAGGTTCGAATCCTGCCTCGGGCATGGATGTGTGTGATGTCCTTAGGTTAGTTAGGTTTAAGTAGTTCTAAGTTCTAGGGGACTGAGGACCTCAGAAATTCAGTCCCATGGAAAAAGAAAGAAAAAAAAAGAAAAATAAGGGAAAATAAAAAGGGTCACTACGGTGATGAAAATGACACGGCAAAGTTTGAGAAATAAAAAAATACATTTTTAATCAATTAAATAGATATAAATTAAAATGAAAGTCTTTTCATTAGGTTTTCACTATCCTTCACGAGTTTCCAACCTACTACATTCTACGTATCAAGTAACTGCGCTAACCACTACGTACGACACCACCTAGCTTAACATTGTTACAACTAACTATAACTCATATTCCTATAGCAACGATAAATTGCAACCTTCAAAAAATTAGTTTCACATGAGGTCGTGCGAAACTTTTCTAACTAAAGCCGATGTCTGTGGTTATGATAACTGTTTATGTGAAGCTAAATCGCGTCATTTGTGGCAGGATCTAGCAGTGTTTGGTTAGTGCTGTGTATGAAACGTGTGTATATCGTTGTCATCACGCGTGATGAAATACGACATCAAAGGGCCAGATCCAGGATTCGGGGTCCAAACACAACAAGAAAGACAGCATGACAGGGTGATCTGACCACTCTGTTGTGGCAGTCTGTCAACGGCGAACGGTTCGAGTGTGACGTTGAGCGCTCTGATTGGAGGCAACCAGCTCCAGCCAGTGAAGAGTCAACTATCAGGTAATTTTAACCAGACTATAGTGGCTGTAAATGACAATTAATTGAAACCCTCAGCTGCCGACAGGTGTTGTTGATATACGTCACGGGAAGCGTACACGGGATAAGTCCCAGCAGTCGCGCTGTTCATCTGTGTCCTCAGTGGCTCAGATCGATAGAGCGTCTGCCATGTAAGCAGAAGATCCCGGGTTCGAGTCCCGATCGGGGCACACATTTTCAGCTGTCCCCATCGAGGTATATCAAAAGCACCTGTCGGCAGCTAAGGGTTTCGGATGTTGTTGTTGTGGACTAGCAAGACAGCCAATCCACTGTGACGGGTAGCCGAAAGGCACGCGTTTAAGCTCACGCAGGCTGGCGTGAGGTCTGGAACAGTTAAGGGAATTTATAGTAGCAAAGAACGTAAGTAACTACTGGAATACTTAACTTTAATTCATAATTGGTGAACATCGGTCTGACGGTACATGCATCACAAGATAAATACCAAATGATAATGGCGCCTTGCTAGGTCGTAGCAAATGACGTAGCTGAAGGCTATGCTAACTATCTTCTCGGCAATTGAGAGCGTAATTTGTCAGTGAACCATCGCTAGCAAAGTCGGCTGTACAACTGGGCGAGTGCTACGACGTCTCTCTAGACCTGCCGTGTGGCGGCGCTCGGTCTGCAATCACTGATAGTGGCGACACGCGGGTCCGACGTATACTACCGGACCGCAGCCGATTTAAAGGCTACCACCTAGCAAGTGTGGTGTCTGGCGGTGACCACACTTGTCTTTCAGCATCCCTAGAAATGTCGATCGATCACGATACACTTGCGACTTCAGGAAACCCCAAAGCCAATAATCGCACGGACTGAGGTCGGGGGACCTGGGAGGCCAAGCATGACGAAAGTGGCGGCTGAGCACACGATCATCACCGAACGACGCGCGCAAGAGATCTTTCACGCGTCTAGCAATATGGGGTGGAGCGCCATCCTGCATAAACATCGTACGTTCCAGTACGTGTTTATCAGCGAGGGTGGAGATGATGCGATTCTGTAACATATCGGCGTACCTCTCACCCGTCACGCTAGCAGTTACAAAACCAGAATCACGCATTTCCTCGAAGAAAAACGGCCCGATAACGTTAGATGTGGTAAATCCAACCCTTACCGTTACTTTCTCGTCGTGCAATGGAGTTTCCACGACAGTTCTAGGATTTTCGGTAGCCCAAATTCTGCAGTTGTGGGCGTTGACAAACCCTCGGAGCGTGAAATGAGTTTCGTCGGTCCACAACACGTTACTCAACCAATCGTCATCTTCCGCCATCTTTTGAAACGCCCACACGCAAACGCCCTCCGCTTCACTAAATCGCCAGGTATCAGTTCATGATGCCGATGGATTTTGTACGGATAGCATCAGAGGGTACGTCTAAGTGCCAACCAAACAGTAGTGTATGGAATGCCGGTGCGACTACACAAGCGCTGACTTCCCGTGCATAGACAAACCCGCTACAGTCTCCATTTCTTCCTGAACTGTCTCAGCAGCATTACGCCTTGTGCTCGGTCGGCCACTACCGGGTCTATCGTCTAAACAACCTGTGGCTTCGAACTTCGAAATCATTCTCGCCACAGCTGCATTTGTCAACGGACCTTTACCCGTTCGAATCCCCTTCCTATGACGATAGGATCGTAACGCTGAACTAGCACATTCCCCATTCTGATAATACAGCTTCGCTAAAAGCGCCTTTTCAGGTAACGTCAACATGCTGCGACTGCTGGGGCATTTGATTCTCTCTCTCAATTTTTTCTTTTTGGTCATCAGGCTACTGACTGGTTTGATGCGGCCCGCCACGAATTCCTTTCCTGTGCTAACCTCTTCATCTCAGAGTAGCACTTGCAACCTACGTCCTCAATTATTTGCTTGACGCCGGCCGGAGTGGCCGAGGGGTTCTAGGCGCTACAGTCTGGAACCGCGCGACCGCAACGGTCGCAGGTTCAATTCCTGCCTCGGGCATGGTTGTGTGTGATGTCCTTAGGTTAGTTAGGTTTAAGTAGTTCCAAGTTCTAGGGGACTGATGACCTCTGAAGTTAAGTCCCATAGTGCTCAGAGCCATTTGAACCATTTTTTATTTGCTTGACGTATTCCAATCTCTGTCTTCCTCTGCAGTTTTTGCCCTCTACAGCTCCCTCTAGTACCATGGAAGTCATTCCCTCATGTCTTAGCAGATGTCCTATCATCCTGTCCCTTCTCCTTATCAGTATTTTCCACATATTCCTTTCCTCTCCGATTCTGCGTAGAACCTCCTCATTCCTTACCTTATCAGTGTACCTAATATTCAACATTCGTCTATAGCACCACATATCAAATGCTTCGATTCTCTTCTGTTCCGGTTTTCCCACAGTCCATGTTTCACTACCATACAATGCTGTACTCCAGACGTATATCCTCAGAAATTTCTTCCTCAAATTAAGGCCGGTATTTGATATTAGTAGACTTCTCTTGGCCAGAAATGCCTTTTTTGCCATAGCGAGTCTGCTTTTGATGTCCTCCTTGCTCCGTCCGTCATTGGTTATTTTACTGTCTAGGTAGCAGAATTCCTTAACTTCATTGACTTCGTGACCATCAATCCTGATGTTCTCATTTCTACTACTTCTCATTACCTTCGTCTTTCTCCGATTTACTCTCAAACCATTCTGTGTACTCATTAGACTGTTCATTCCGTTCAGCAGATCATTTAATTCTTCTTCACTTTCACTCAGGATAGCAATGTCATCAGCGAATCGTATCATTGATATCCTTTCACCTTGTATTTTAATTCCACTCCTGAACCTTTCTTTTATTTCCATCATTGCTTCCTCGATGTACAGATTTAAGAGTAGGGGCGAAAGGCTACAGCCTTGTCTTACACCCTTCTTAATACGAGCACTTTGTTCTTGATCGTCCACTCTTATTATTCCCTCTTGGTTTCTGTACATATTGTATATGACCCGTCTCTCCCTATAGCTTACCCCTACTTTTTTCAGAATCTCGAACAGCTTGCACCATTTTATATTGTCGAACGCTTTTTCCAGGTCGACAAATCCTATGAAAGTGTCTTGATTTTTCTTTAGCCTTGCAACCATTATTAGCCGTAACGTCAGAATTGCCTCTCTCGTCCCTTTACTTTTCCTAAAGCCAAACTGATCGTCACCTAGCGCATTCTCAATTTTCTTTTCCATTCTTCTGTATATTATTCTTGTAAGCAGCTTCGATGCTTGAGCTGTTAAGCTGATTGTGCGATAATTCTCGCACTTGTCAGCTCTTGCCGTCTTCGGAATTGTGTGGATGATGCTTTTCCGGAAGTCAGATGGTATGTCGCCAGACTCATATATTCTACACACCCACGTGAATAGTCGTTTTGTTGCCACTTCCCCCAATGATTTTAGAAATTCTGATGGAATGTTATCTATCCCTTCTGCCTTATTTGACCGTAAGTCCTCCAAAGCTCTTTTAAATTCCGATTCTAATACTGGATCCCCTATCTCTTCTAAATCGACTCCTGTTTCTTCTTCTATCACATCAGACAAATCTTCACCCTCATAGAGGCCTTCAATGTATTCTTTCCACCTATCTGCTCTCTCATCTGCATTTAACAGTGGAATTCCCACTGCACTCTTAATGATACCACCGTTGCTTTTAATGTCACCAAAGGTTGCTTTGACTTTCCTGTATGCTGAGTCTGTCCTTCCGACAATCATATCTTTTTCGATGTCTTCACATTTTTCCTGCAGCCATTTCCTCTTAGCTTCCCTGCACTTCCTATTTATTTCATTCCTCGGCGACTTTTGTTTCTGTATTCCTGATTTTCCCGGAACATGTTTGTACTTCCTCCTTTCATCAATCAACTGAAGTATTTCTTCTGTTACCCATGGTTTCTTCGCAGCTACCTTCTTTGTACCTACGTTTTCCTTCCCAACTTCTGTGATGGCCCTTATTACAGATGTCCATTCCTCTTCAACTGTACTGCCTACTGCGCTATTCCTTATTGCTTTATCTATAGCGTTAGAGAACTTCAAACGTATCTCGTCATTCCTTAGTACTTCCGTACCCACTTCTTTGCGTATTAATTCTTCCTGACTAATGTCTTGAACTTCAGCCTACTCTTCAACACTACTATATTGTGATCTGAGTCTATATCTGCTCCTGGTTACACCTTACAATCCAGTATCTGATTTCTGAATCTCTGTCTGACCATGATGTAATCTAATTGAAATCTTCCCGTATCTCCCGGCCTTTTCCAAGTATACCTCCTACTCTTGTGATTCTTGAACAGGGTATTCGCTATTACTAGCTGAAACTTGTTACAGAACTCAATTAGTCTTTCTCCTCTTTCATTCCTTGTCCCAAGCCCATACTCACCTGTAACCTTTTCTTCTACTCCTTCCCCTACAACTGCATTCTAGTTGCCTATGACTATTAGATTTTCGTCCCCCTTTACATACTGCGTTACCCTTTCAATATCCTCATACACTTTCTCTATCTGTTCATCTTTAGCTTGCGACGTCGGCATGTATACCTGAACTATTGTTGTCGGTCTGCTGTCGATTCTGATTAGAACAACCCGGTCACTGAACTGTTCACAGTAACACACCCTCTGCCCTACCTTCCTATTCATAACGAATCCTACACCTGTTATACCATTTTCTGCTGCTGTTAATATTACCCGATGCTCATCTGACCAGAAATCCTTGTCTTCCTTCCACTTCACTTCACTGACCCCTACTATATCTAGATTAACCCTCGCATTTCCCTTTTCAGATTTTCTAGGTTCCCTATCACGTTCAAGATTCTGACATTCCACGCCCCGACTCGTAGAACGTTCTCCTTTCGTTGATTATTCAATCTTTTTCTCATGCTAACCTCCCCCTTGGCAGTCCCCTCCCGGAGATACGAATGGGGGACTATTCTGGAATCTTTTGCCAATGGAGAGATCATCGTGACACTTCTTCAATTACAGGCCACTGTCCTGCGGATACACGTTGCGTGTCTTTAATGCAGTGGTTTCCATTGCCTTCTGCATCCTCATGTCGTTGATCATCGCTGATTCTTCCGCCTTTAGGGGCAATTTCCCACCCCTAGGACAAGAGAGTGTCCTGAACCTCTATCCGCTCCTCCGCCCTCTTTGACAAGGCCGTTGGCAGAATGAGGCTGACTTCTTATGCCGGAAGTCTTCGGCCGCCAATGCTGATTATTTATCAAAATTTATGCAGTGGCGGGGATCGAACCCGGGCCCGAAGACGTTTTGATTATGAATCAAAGACGCTACCCCTAGACCATGGCTACACCAATCTCATTACAGTTCCTTTTATACACGATTGTCATGCGCAGTCACTGACGTTTTGCTGTCCAGCGCCATCTGTCGGACATTTTGTGAACTTTTTTTTTTTTTTTTTTGGTTGTAATAAAACCCCAAGTCATTCCAAGCATGTGTGTCAATTTTTACCTCTCTATCTACATTATTCCGTGGTTTATTAAGTTTTCAAATTTATATTGACGTTTTGATCACCCGGTAAATAGTGACTGTGTTTCTAATGAGTCATGAACAGCTTTCCGTGACCTCGCGCGGCCCCCCACGCCGACCGAGTCCGCCTGCTACCACACCCGAGGCCGCGCCGCCTTCTGCGAACCCGAGCGGTACACGCACGCACGCGCGTGCACACACACACTAGCCTGCGCAGTCATTACCGGCGAGTCGCTAACGAGCTGCCGTCATTACAGCTGGCAGGGAGCCTCCCTAATGAATTCCCGGTGCGAGCGCGGCGACAACGCGTCCGGGACGTCGTTGGCTACGGATTTATACATTCCGCGCAGTCGTACACACGCGTGCTCTCTGTGGCCTTGTAGCAGGCCTACGGCACGGTTCCACGAAGAGGGCTGCTGAACATTACGAGCAACAATGGCTTGTCTGTTGCCGGCCGGAGTGGCCGTGCGTTTCTAGGCGCTTCAGTCTGGAACCGCGTGACCGCTACGGTCGCAGGTTCGAATCCTGCCTCGGGCATGGATGTATGTGATGTCCTTAGGTTAGTTAGGTTTAAGTAGTTCTAAGTTCTAGGGGACTGATGACCTCAGATATTAAGTCCCATAGTGCTCAGAGCCATGGCTTGTCTATTACCAACGCCACTGCCGCGGAACAGTTCTATACAGACTGCACCAGAGCAAGTTCCTGCCGACTCCGTGGCCTGAAAGAGAAACACAGTAGCGCAAATCCTCTTCACGATACAGTCACCCTACGCACACTCTAGGAGCACTCAATTGCTGATGGACTTAGCTGAACCGATAGAAATCGAGAAATGTTGGTGTTAAATGCGCTTAATTGGCTCTGAGCACTATGGGACTTAACATCTATGGTCATCAGTCCCCTAGAACGTAGAACTACTTAATCCTAACTAACCTAAGGACATCACACACATCCATGCCCGAGGGAGGATTCGAACCTGCGACCGTAGCGGTCACGCGGTTCCAGACTGAAGCGCTTTTAACCGCACGGCCACACCGGCCGGCATACAATATGTACAAGAGCCAAGAGGGAATAATAAGAGTGGACGACCAAGGACGAAGTTCTCGGACTAAAATGGGTGTAAGACAGGGATATAGTCTTTCGCCCCTACAGTTCAATCTGTACATCGAAGAAGCAATGACGGAAATAAAAGAAAGGCTCAGGAGTGGAATTAAAATTCAGCGTGAAAGGATATCAATGACGCCATTCACTGATGACACTGCTATCCTGATTGAAAGTGAAGAAGGATTACATGATCTGCTGAATGGAATGGACAGTCTAAAGAGTACAGAAAACGGATTGAGAGTAAACCGAAGAAAGACGAAAGTAATGAGAAGTAGCAGAAATGAGAACAGAGACAAACTTAACATCAGGATTAATGGTCACGAAGTAGATGAAGTTAAGGAAATCTACTACCTAGGCAGCAAAAAACAATGACAGACGGAGCAAGTAGGACATCAAAAACAGAAGCACTGGCAAAATGGGTATTGCTGACCAAGAGAAGCCTACAAGTATCAAACATATACCTCAGTTTGAGGAAGAAATTTCTGAGTATGTACACAGTATTGTGCGGTAGTCAAACATGGACTGTGAGAAAACCGGAACAGAAGAAGACGAATGTTGAAAATTAGATGGACTGACAAGGTAAGGAATGAGGAGGTTCTGCCCAGAGTGGGAGAGAAAAGGAATACGTGGAAAACACTAACAAGGAGGAAGTACAGATTGATAGGACATCTGTTAAGACATGAGGGAATGGCTTCCATGGTACTAGAGGGAGCTGTAAATGGCAAAAGACAGAGGCTGGAATACATCTAGCATATAATTGAGAATGTAGGTTCAAGTGCGACTCTGAGATGAAGACGTTTACACAGAAGAGGAATTCATGGCGGGCAGTCTCCTAGCTGAGTGGCCAGCGCGGCTAACCCTCATGCGGAGGGCCCTGGTTCGATTCCCAGGTGAGAGGACTGGAACGAGTTGCACTCAGCCTGGTGATGTCAGTTGTGAACCTTTTTGATCGAGCAGTATCGGTTCCGGGTCCCGAAAACTGACAACGGCTGGCAGAGCGGTGATCCCCGGAAAAACGTTCAGTGAATGTGAAACACATCTCTTTTACTGAATAAGTGCTCATACTTATTAAGGTATGCATTTTAGAGCCCACATTTTTTCTTGTTTGGTCCATACTAACGCCCCCTAAAACATGAAAAACAAAGACCTTACAGTTCAAGAGATTTGTTTCACGGTATCAAAGATAAAGAAGTGACCATAGCTCTTAAGGTATGCATTTTAGAGCCCATGTTTACTAGCCTTTTTTCTTCTAATGATCATTCCTGCAATATCCCTGAATAATGACCATTCCACCTTGGACACCCTGTCGCGACGAAAAGTCAGCGCCGGCAGGCCAGTCGGGAACGACAGAGAAGACCCGGCTGTGAGAAGAGGTACGCCATTCGCATGCTGACTGACCTGACTCCAGTACGACAACGCGACAGCAGTGGCCCCTAACGAAGAGGACATAAGCGCCGCGCCCGATTGGTGGCAGCCCACTTCGATAGCAGCATCAACGTTAGCCACTTCGTTAGCCGGCGCATCGTAGCCTCTATCATCAGCAGTCTCTACACAGCCCAGACTTGTGTTTTTCTATTCTGAAGAAGACAGATTATTTTGTACACCGCCCTTTGCTTGCGACACATCTATCACAGTTAAGTATTTGTATTTGTTTAGTTGTAACAAAACTCAGCTGGCCGTTGTGGCCGAGTGGTTCTAGGCGCTTCAGTCTGGAACCGAGCGACCGCTGCGGTCGCAGGTTCGAATCCTGCCTCGGGCATGGATGTGTGTGATGTCCTTAGGTTAGTTAGGTTTAAGTAATTCTAAGTTGTAGGTGACTGATGACCTCAGAAGTTAAGTCGCATAGTGCTCAGAGCCATTTGAACCATTTAAACAAATTACTGTCATTACAGCAAAGCGTTTTACACTGAAGCGCCAAAGAAACTGGTATAGGTGTGCGTATTCAGATACAGAGTTATGTAAACAGACAGCAGACGGCACTGAGGTCGGCAACGCCTATATAAGACAATAAGTGTTTGGCGCATTTGTTAGATCGGTTACTGCTGCTACAATGGGAGGTTATCAAGATTTACGTGAGTTTGGACGTGGTGTTACAGTCGGCGCACGAGCGGTGGGACACAGCGTCTTCGAGGTAGTGATGAAGTGGGGGTTTTCCCGTAAGATCATGTCACGAGTGTACCGTGAATACTGGGAATCCAGTAAAATGCCAAAACTCCGACATCGCTACGGCCGGAAAAAGACCCTGCAAGTACGGGACCAGCGACGACTGAAGAGAATCGTTCAACGTGACAGAAGTGCGAACCATTCAACGAAACATCATCGTTATGGGCTTTCGGAGCCGAAGGCCCACTAGTGTACCCTTGGTGACTGCGCGACACAAAGCTTTACGCCTCGCATTGGCCCGTCAACGCCGACATTGGACTGTTGATGAATGGAAAGACGTTGCCTGGTCGGACAAGTCTCGTTTCAAATTTTGTCGAGCGGATGGACGTGTTCGGGTGTGGAGGAATAGTGCAATCATCCACATTCTGCATACTTCAAAAGTGTTGTAACACCATCGCTGTTACACGCCTGAATTACGACTGTCAGAAGATGATCAGCTGTTTTTTCTCTTATTAACATGTCAAATACCGTACATGTCAATATCGATATTGACCGAAAGTGAGCATAAACTAGATGAGCTGCACTATTATACTGACACCCTGGATACTATGAACAATGTTTAAATTTTATGTATTAGGTCAAGATGATTATTTCACATTTTTCACGTTACTTATGCACGTCTTGTACGTAACCATTCAGTTACTGAGAATGGAAAACTCCCTGCAGGCACGTTTTTGAATGTTATGAGATTGTATAGCATCTGTTTCACATGTAGTTGTAAAGGTCTATTACTTTATAAATTCCAGGTACCTGATGATCTGTGAAAGTCAAAAATGCTAACAGTACTAATGGTTTCTCATGGCAGCTGATTCAAAGGTTTGGCCATGTTGGATACACAGGTTTTCGTCCGATCACCTAAGTTAAGCAGCGTCTGGTACTGTTAGTTCTTGGTACTGTTTAGACGGGGTGCTGATCGTTCAAGATCGTACTTGTTGGATTCACTGGTTTTCGTCCGATCACCGAAGAAAATCAATGTCTGGGCCTGTTAGTACTTGGTGCTGTTTATACAGGGTGATGTTGGCTCAAGAGCTTTCAAGTCGCCGAAGTGACGGCCAATTGAAAGGCTTGCACCAGGCCGTTTAGCAAAACAAAATAATAATAATAATAAACCCCGTGGAGGCCCGAGAAAAGAATAGGCCTCCGGTATGTTCTGCCAGTCGTAAAAGGCGACGAAAAGAACAAACCACTAATTGGGCTAACCCCCCTTTTAGTGTGATTAGTTGGTTCAGGACAGAACTAATGAAGCCTCGGACAAGCGTTGTCATGGTCGGGGACGACGCTTGAACCCTATGCCCGTCCACAATGGTAACGACACTGCTAGCCACACGGAAAATGATTTAAATCCAAATAGAGGTGTTTTGCAGGATCTGCTTCCTGCAACCACTCTAGAAGGAAAACAAAGACAGAGGATGAGATGGTCAGATGAAGTTAACCGACACCTCATGTTCTGTTATTACCAAGCAACAAACTTAGGAACCAACGCAACTGGATACAGATCACAAGTATACACAACATTTATTACCAGATACCCAGAATTAAATTTTTTAACAGAACAACGACTAGCTGATCAGACCCGTGTAATAATAATAATAAAAAAACAGGATACCCCAGTCAGAATTAGAAAACATCAAACAACAAGTACAACAAATACTGGAACAAACTAATGTGTAATCAGAAGAAGAAAATACAGCAATGGACTCAAACATCCCAGAGTAAACAAAGAACAACACACATCAGTTAAACAATCAGAAGAAAACGAAATCTTAAGGCAGCCACCAGAACAAGCACAAATAGAACACGAAGTGACAAACATGTTAGATATAGAAGAAAAATTTCAGCTAACATACACTCCTGGAAATTGAAATAAGAACACCGTGAATTCATTGTCCCAGGAAGGGGAAACTTTATTGACACATTCCTGGGGTCAGATACATCACATGATTACACTGACAGAACCACAGGCACATAGACACAGGCAACAGAGCATGCACAATGTCGGCACTAGTACAGTGTATATCCACCTTTCGCAGCAATGTAGGCTGCTACTCTCCCATGGAGACGATCGTAGAGTTGCTGGATGTAGTCCTGTGGAACGGCTTGCCATGCCATTTCCACCTGGCGCCTCAGTTGGACCAGCGTTCCTGCTGGACGTGCAGACCGCGTGAGACGACGCTTCATCCAGTCCCAAACATGCTCAATGGGGGACAGATCCGGAGATCTTGCTGGCCAGGGTAGTTGACTTACACCTTCTAGAGCACGTTGGGTGGCACGGGATACATGCGGACGTGCATTGTCCTGTTGGAACAGCAAGTTCCCTTGCCGGTCTAGGAATGGTAGAACGATGGGTTCGATGACGGTTTGGATGTACCGTGCACTATTCAGTGTCCCCTCGACGATCACCAGTGGTGTACGGCCAGTGTAGGAGATCGCTCCCGACACCATGATGCCGGGTGTTGGCCCTGTGTGCCTCGGTCGTATGCAGTCCTGATTGTGGCGCTCACCTGCACGGCGCCAAACACGCATACGACCATCATTGGCACCAAGGCAGAAGCGACTCTCATCGCTGAAGACGACACGTCTCCATTCGTCCCTCCATTCACGCCTGTCGCGACACCACTGGAGGCGGGCTGCACGATGTTGGGGCGTGAGTGGAAGACGGCCTAACGGTGTGCGGGACCGTAACCCAGCTTCATGGAGACGGTTGCGAATGGTCCTCGCCGATACCCCAGGAGCAACAGTGTCCCTAATTTGCTGGGAAGTGGCGGTGCGGTCCCCTACGGCACTGCGTAGGATCCTACGGTCTTGGCGTGCATCCGTGCGTCGCTGCGGTCCGGTCCCAGGTCGACGGGCACGTGCACCTTCCGCCGACCACTGGCGACAACATCGATGTACTGTGGAGACCTCACGCCCCACGTGTTGAGCAATTAGGCGGTACGTCCACCCGGCCTCCCGCATGCCCACTATACGCCCTCGCTCAAAGTCCGTCAACTGCACATAGGGTTCACGTCCACGCTGTCGCGGCATGCTACCAGTGTTAAAGACTGCGATGGAGCTCCGTATGCCACGGCAAACTGGCTGACACTGACGGCGGCGGTGCACAAATGCTGCGCCGCTAGCGCCATTCGACGGCCAACACCGCGGTTCCTGGTGTGTCCGCTGTGCCGTGCGTGTGATCATTGCTTGTACAGCGCTCTCGCAGTGTCCGGAGCAAGTATGGTGGGTCTGACACGCCGGTGTCAATGTGTTCTTTTTTCCATTTCCAGGAGTGTATATAGAATGCAAAGACACAAATACAGACATTAGGCCATTCTTGCACAGACCACCAAATAACCCACAAGCCGAAACAACAATAACAACTATCAACACAATCATACACAACAAAATAAATGAAAATACAACTATGGAAGAGTTACAACTACTGGTTTATATAGGAGCACTCACTACACTGAATATACACACTAGGCACAGATCACAACCAACCAACACACAGAAGAAACCCACAAAACCAGCATGGCAACACAGGCTACAGATCAGAATAGAAAAACTGAGAAAAGACATCAGACAGCTAACACAATTTATAAGAAATGAAATATCAGACAAAAAACGAAAAAGGTTAGGTAAAATCTCACAACAGGAAGCGATAGAGCAATTAGATGAAAATAAACAGAAATTACAAGCATTGGCCAAACGACTTAGAAGATACAAAAAAAGTGAAAATAGAAGGAAACAAAACCAAACATTCAACACAAACCAAAAGAAATTTTACCAGACAATAGATAACACACATATTAAAATAGACAATCCACCAAACATAACAGACATGGAACACTTCTGGAGCAAAATATGGTCAAACCCGGTACAACATAACAGGCATGCGTGGTGGATACAGGCAGAAACAGACACATACAAGATGATACCACAAATGCCTGAAGTGATAATTTTGCAACATGAAGTCATCCGAGCAATTAATTCTACTCACAACTGGAAAGCCTCTGGAAAAGATAAAATAGCAAATTTATGGCTAAAGAAGTTCACCTCAACACATTCAAATCTAACTAAGTTATTTAACAGTGGCATTGCACACCCATACACATTCCCTGATACAATAACACATGGAATAACTTATCTGAAACCTGAAGATCAAGCAGACACAGCAAACCCAGCTAAATATCGCACCATAACACGCCTACCAACAATATACAAAATATTAACTTCAATCATTACACAGAAATTAATGACACATACAACACAGAACAAAATTATAAATGAAGAACAAAAAGGCTGTTGCAAAGGAGCACGAGGATGTAAAGAGCAACTGATAATAAATGCAGAGGTGACATATCAAGCTAAAACTAAACAAAGGTCGCTACACTACGCATACATTGATTACCAAAAAGCTTTTGATAGTGTACCCCACTCCTGGTTACTAGAAATATTGGAAATATACGAAGTAGATCCTAAATTGATGCAGTTCCAAAACATAGTAATGAAAAATTGGAAAACAACACTTAATATCCAAACAAATCCAAATAATATCACATCACAGCCAATACAGATTAAGCGTGGAATATACCAAGGAGACTCATTAAGTCCTTTCTGGTTCTGCCTTGCTCTGAACCCACTATCCAACATGCTAAATAATACAAATTATGGATACAATATTACTGGAACATACCAACACAAAATCACACATTTGCTATACATGGATGATCTAAAACTACTGGCAGCAACAAAATAACAACTCAACCAATTACTCAAAATAACAGAAGTATTCAGCAATGATATAAATATGGCTTTTGGAACAGACAAATGTAAGAAAAATAGCATAGTCAAGGGAAAACACACTAAGCAAGAAGATTACATATTGGATAACCACAGCGACTGCATAGAAGCGATGGAAAAACAGATGCCTATAAATATCTAGGATACAGACAAAAAATAGGAATAGATAATACAAATATTAAAGAAGAACTAATAGAAAAATATAGACAAATCCTAACAAAAATACTGAAAACAGAATTGACAGCAAGAAACAAGACAAAAGCTATAAATACTTATGCTATACCAATATTGACCTACTCATTTGGAGTACTGAAATGGAGTAACACAGACCTAGAAGCACACAATACACTTACACAATCACAATGCCACAAATATAGAAGACATCACGTACAGTCAGCAACATAAAGATTAACATTAAGCAGAAAGGAAGGAGGAAGGGGATTTATCGACATAAAAAACCTACACTATGGACAGGTAGACAATATAAGAAAATTCTTTCTAGAACGAGAAGAAACTAGCAAAATACACAAAACAATCACTCATATAAATATATCTGCTACACCACTCCAATTTCATAACCACTTCTACAACCCTTTAAATCACATAACATCAACAGATACGAAGAAAGTAAATTGGAAAAAGAAAACACTACATGGCAAGCACCTGTATCATCTAACACAGCCACACATCGATCAAGACGCATCCAACACATGGCTAAGAAAAGGCAATATATACAGTGAGACGGAAGGATTCATGATTGCAATACAGGATCAAACAATAAACACCAGATATTACAGCAAGCATATTATTAAAGATCCCAATACCACAACAGATAAATGCAGACTTTGCAAACAACAAATAGAAACAGTAGATCACATCACAAGTGGATGTACCATACTAGCAAAGAAGACATGACAATGTAGCTAAAATAATACATCAACAGCTTGCCTTACAACATAAACTTATAAAACAACACGTTCCCACATACAAGTATGCACCACAAAATGTACTGGAGAATGATGAATACAAATTATAGTGGAACAGAACCATTATAACAGATAAAACAATACCACATAACAAACCTGACATCATACTCACCAATAAAAAGAAGAAATTAACACAATTAATCGAAATATCCATACCCAATACAACAAATATACAGAAGAAAACAGGAGAAAAAAATTGAAAAATACATCCAACTGGCTGAGGAAGTCAAGGACATGTGGCATCAGGATAAAGTTGACATTATACCAATTATACTATCAACTACAGGAGTCATACCACACAATATCCACCAGTACATCAACGCAATACAGCTCCATCCAAACGTACATATACAACTACAGAAATCTGTAATTTTTGATACATGTTCAATTACCCGAAAGTTCCTAAATGCAATGTAACATATACCGTACAGTTAAAAGGAAGTCACGCTTGATCAAAGTCCGCGTCACTTTCCATTTTTAACCAGACATAACGTCTGAGAAAGGAAAGAAATAATAATAATAAAACAGTACCTGATATTTTCGGTCCCATCACACACGTAAAGGTCTTGTGGTGCAGACGGGATAGATGTAATCTGAACATGTAAGTACTCTGTTCTGCCACCTTGTCCGCTGGGTAAAAACCGATAGAAAATCACAGCAGTCAGAACATAATTATCTCTCCTTGACAATTCTCCATATGGTTTACTTTACATGAACTCTTAAAACAGCGAGCGCTTTTAGTTCATTAGCGCAACGAATGGAAAAGTGTGAAGAACGTGTATATTCACACGCGCAACGTACTCCTCATGAAACAGTCGTTTTGTAACATGTCCGACAACACACGAAACTGAAGGAATGTAACCACAGGCAGCACGGAGCACCCTCAAATCCAAGCCACCATCCATTGTTCCTCACACTCTGTTAAATACTTTCGACGTTTGGCTGACATTAACTACGCGTTGTACACATACCAGATGCGAAACAAAGGTAAAATCCAAGTGGAGCTTGGGCTGTACTCCTTTCAGCAACATCCGCAGATTTCACAGTCAGGATACGCAGTTAAAGCAGAATTTCTTTTAAAAGAAACTGTGTGGCCAAAAGCCATGGGAAAGGATGTCCCCTTTCAAGATGTGCTGCTTATGACGCCTGAATGTCGTGGCTCTAGGCGGCATACGGTGTGCGTGTAGACATGATACGGCTGTTGGACAAAAATATGAGATCACCACAAACACAACGCATTGCTATACGTAATACGTTGCAGGAAAATGGCTGGTATTAAAAACGTCTCCCAGTCGTCTCGGAATGGATAAATAAAGGTCCTGCGAGGTTTTCAATGGAATCATATTATCATTATTCCTTCAGAAGGGTGGCAAGTTAGTATAAAAATCGACTTGGGTTGCGATCAAACGTCCTCCTCTGCAAAGTAAACCACAAAGGCTGTATAACATTGAGATCTGGTGACTGCGGTGGCCAGGGGAGATGCGAAACTTCATCCTGGTGTTCACAAAACCATTTCTGGACGATGTGAGCTGTGCGAACAGGGGCCCTGTCGTACTGGAACACAGCATCGTCATTAGGGACCAAACGTTGTACCATGGGATGGACCTTACCAGCCAAAATAATCACATACTCACTGGCGGTAATGTACCCTTGAGAGTAACCGCGAGGGTCATGGAATACCGCGATATGACTGCCCATAACACCACCAACACCCGCAGTGGTTCGCTCTTGAGACGTTGAAACCTGCCCTTAGAAAAATTTATTAATGATTGAGCTGATAAACCCCTTACGTTATTTGATTTTCAAACAGCTGAGCGGAACTGAACGTACGCAGACATTTCGCTCTTTACTGATTCTGATCAACACTAAACTGACACACAATATTTTTAGCGCAACGCAATCTGAATTTCAATCATCTCTACAAAAGAATGGCCCTGACTAACAATAACCTATACCTTTCATGAATCACTTACCTCACAAAAATCTTCGTTACTCGAACTACTGCAATACAGCGAGCGCCAATACTGCCAGCTAAATAAAAGATTCTAACTACTGAAGGCACAAACTACTGATAGGTGTACTTAGCAAATGAAAGATTTTGATAGAGAACAAACAATATATATATATATATATATATATATATATATATATATATATATATATATGTATATATATATTGTTACAAATTTACTCTTTCTGAAGGACACGCGTCCAGATCGTCCGCTCTCAAAATTTTGCCATTTCTCTCCCCACATCCACCACTGCTGGCGGCTCACCTCCAACTGCGCAACGCTACGCGTTGTTCACATCCAACTTCCCAACACTACAATAGCAAAATTTCCAACAATGCAAAGCAGCCAAAGACTGCACACAGCACAGTCAGTGATTTTCATACAGAGCGCTACGTGGCTTTACCGACATAAAAACCTTAACAGCCTACTTACAACGTAAACACGGCCAGAATTGGGAAACTGTGTGAAACAGGACTCATCCGACCAAATGACTTTCTTCCATTACTCCGTAGTCCAGGTTTCATGGCTTCGGTATTAGGTTTTCCTGTTACGGGCATCTGCATCATGATGAGTGGTTTGGGAATTCCAGTTCGCCCTGCAATTTCCTGCTTATGGAGCTCCATTCGTGTTGTTTTGGTGCTGACAGGGTTCGCTAAACGACGTTCAGTTCTGCAACGACTTTTCCTATCGTCTTCTTACTTTTCTTCACAGTCCTCTTCAACGACAGTCTTTCACGATCACTCAACACATAAATCCGGCCACGTTGTGACTCAGCGTGTATTGTTTTTCAAATTTCCTTGTAAAGGGTATAATGGTTCGATGCGGTGCGTCCTGAACCAACAAACACTTCGGCTACCTTGGTTAGGGGACCACTCATTATACAAGCATCAACAGTTTGCCCACGGTAGAATCTACATCTACATCTACATAGATAATCCGCAAGCCACCGTACGGTGTGTGGCGTAGGGGAACCTGTACCACTGTTTGTCGTTTCCTTTCCCATTCCACTCGCAAGTAGAGCGAGGAAAAAACGACAATCTATATGCCTCCACATGAGGCCTTATTTCTCATATCTTATCCTCGTGGTCCTTACGCGTAATGTATGTTGGCGGCAGTAGAATCGTTCGGCAGTCAGCTTGACACGCCGGTTCTCTAAATTTTCTCAATAGTGTTTCGAAAAGAACGTCGCCTTACCTCCAGGGATTCCCATTTGCATTCCCGAATCACCTTCCGTGTTGTTAGAAACCACTGGTAACAAATCCAGCAGCCCGCCCCTGAACTGCTTCGACGTCTTCCTGCAATCCGACCAGGTACGGATCCCAACCACGTTCAAATGGTTCAAATGGCTCTGAGCACTATGCGACTTAACTTCTGAGGTCATCAGTCGCCTAAAACTTAGAACTAATAAGACCTAACTAGCCTAAGGACATCACACACATCCATGCCCGAGCCAGGATTCGAACCTGCGACCGTAGCGGTCGCTCGGTTCCAGACTGTAGCGCCTAGAACCGCACATCCACTCCCCCAACCACGTCGAACAGTGCTCAAGATCAGGTTGCAACAGCGTTCGATATGCGGTCTCCTTTACAGGTGAACCACTCTTTCCTAAAATTCTCCCAATAAATCGAAGTCGCCCACAGTTCTCCTACCACATGCTCGTTCCAGCTCATATCGGTTTGCAATGATGAGCCCATATATTTAAAAGACTTGACTACGTTAAGCTGGACACTAATAATATTCTATTCCAAAACTACAGGTTTGATCTTCTTACCCATCCGCATTAACTTACATTTTTTCACAGTTAGGGCTAGTTGCCATTCATCACACCAACCGGAAAGTTTGTGCAAGTTGTCTTGTATCTCCCTATAGTCACTCAACTTCGACACCTCACCGTGCATCACAGCATCTTCAGAAAACAACCTCAGATTGCTGCTCACACTTTCCGGCAAATACACTCCTGGAAATGGAAAAAAGAACACATTGACACCGGTGTGTCAGACCCACCATACTTGCTCCGGACACTGCGAGAGGGCTGTACAAGCAATGATCACACGCACGGCACAGCGGACACACCAGGAACCGCGGTGTTGGCCGTCGAATGGCGCTAGCTGCGCAGCATTTGTGCACCGCCGCCGTCAGTGTCAGCCAGTTTGCCGTGGCATACGGAGCTCCATCGCAGTCTTTAACACTGGTAGCATGCCGTGACAGCGTGGACGTGAACCGTATGTGCAGTTGACGGACTTTGAACGAGGGCGTATAGTGGGCATGCGGGAGGCCGGGTGGACGTACCGCCGAATTGCTCAACACGTGGGGCGTGAGGTCTCCACAGTACATCGATGTTGTCGCCAGTGGTCGGCGGAAGGTGCACGTGCCCGTCGACCTGGGACCGGACCGCAGCGACGCACGGATGCACGCCAAGACCGTAGGATCCTACGCAGTGCCGTAGGGGACCGCACCGCCACTTCCCAGCAAATTAGGGACACTGTTGCTCCTGGGGTATCGGCGAGGACCATTCGCAACCGTCTCCATGAAGCTGGGCTACGGTCCCGCACACCGTTAGGCCGTCTTCCGCTCACGCCCCAACATCGTGCAGCCCGCCTCCAGTGGTGTCGCGACAGGCGTGAATGGAGGGACGAATGGAGACGTGTCGTCTTCAGCGATGAGAGTCGCTTCTGCCTTGGTGCCAATGATGGTCGTATGCGTGTTTGGCGCCGTGCAGGTGAGCGCCACAATCAGGACTGCATACGACCGAGGCACACAGGGCCAACACCCGGCATCATGGTGTGGGGAGCGATCTCCTACACTGGCCGTACACCACTGGTGATCGTCGAGGGGACACTGAATAGTGCACGGTACATCCAAACCGTCATCGAACCCATCGTTCTACCATTCCTAGACCGGCAAGGGAACTTGCTGTTCGAACAGGACAATGCACGTCCGCATGTGTCCCGTGCCACCCAACGTGCTCTAGAAGGTGTAAGTCAACTACCCTGGCCAGCAAGATCTCCGGATCTGTCCCCCATTGAGCATGTTTGAGACTGGATGAAGCGTCGTCTCACGCGGTCTGCACGTCCAGCAGGAACGCTGGTCCAACTGAGGCGCCAGGTGGAAATGGCATGGCAAGCCGTTCCACAGGACTACATCCAGCATCTCTACGATCGTCTCCATGGGAGAATAGCAGCCTGCATTGCTGCGAAAGGTGGATATACACTGTACTAGTGCCGACATTGTGCATGCTCTGTTGCCTGTGTCTATGTGCCTGTGGTTCTGTCAGTGTGATCATGTGATGTATCTGACCCCAGGAATGTGTCAATAAAGTTTCCCCTTCCTGGGACAATGAATTCACGGTGTTCTTATTTCAATTTCCAGGAGTGTATTTTATGTATATAGAGAACAACAGAGGTCCTATCACACTTCCTTTGGGCAGTCCTGGCGATACGTAGGTCTGACATAATCCACTCGCAACTAAACGGATACTACTCTGACCACAGCTGACACTTGCAACGTCTTAAGCAAGCTGCAGAGGTGCCTCACGCGTAAGGTATGCTGGTGGCAGTGGAATTGTGAGCTTCACAGGCCGGTTCTCTAGATTTTCTCAATAGCGTTTCTCCAAATGTACGTCGCCTTCCTCCAGGGATTACAACAGCGCAGCCTGCAGGCTTGGCGAGCATTTCCATTTATGTTGGAGCATGCATGTCTGAAGCATGGCAGCATAATGCTAATTTACCGACTTTTGAGAAAAATCGGTGCAAGACCAATGGATGACAGCATATCAGGGATTACAAGAGAATCCGGCTTCGCTAGATTAACAGTCTCTATGGTGGACCTTCAGTACCGCAGCTACAGCGTTTTCCCTCACTTAAACTACCGCAGAGGACCAGTGTTCGAGGAAGGGTCGTCACGTACCCTCTCCAGAGCTATAAGCGGCCATCGACGGTCTGCTGTGTCGAACTGCAGGCGATTTGAATGTTGAGCGTCAGGAACTCATTCCTTCCTGCACTGTTGGAGAAAAAAATTCACCGCCCCCGGCGTTCGACGTCACCCCCAGTGGCTTCCCTAGACTTCGGGCCTCTCAGTACGTATCGTAACCTTACCTACAAACGCCACCGTCGGACAAATGAATTAACAATAACTTGGCGAGTGTTCTTGAGTTCACCGATCTCTGCCGGCATTAAAATACCCGTGAATCACACTGCAACTGCGGACTGAAATACCAGTGATAAAAGCACAAGTGAGCGCCAAGGACGGAAGCGGATTATGCAAAGAGCGGCACACTTTTGGCGCGGAGCGAACGAGGCCAGCGGAGACGGCGACAGGCGGATTCGAAGGCGCCCGCCCAGCCCACGAACACCGGCTTCCCTGGCTCATTCGTCCTGCGCTCGGAGAGCAGATGTCCGAGAGTTTTCGGATGGACAAAAAGGAATTCTTACGTACAGGTAAATGAGATGGCTTGGCGCGCCATGGCGGGAAACGACGTCAGCGTTTTTTCTCCGACGTTGCTCTCGGGGATCTTTATTTCGGGTGACGTGTCTAAAGAGCACTGACTTCCGG
Organism: Schistocerca serialis cubense; assembly: GCF_023864345.2. NCBI lineage: Eukaryota > Metazoa > Arthropoda > Insecta > Orthoptera > Acrididae > Schistocerca > Schistocerca serialis. The sequence goes on along the minus strand of NC_064645.1, from coordinate 436,910,290 downwards.
TGACGTGTCTAAAGACCAGCAACTGCTCGCGGTTCTCCTTTTCCAGCTGAGGCTGTTAATGAAGTGTGTCACCGCCTTTGAAAGGGCATAAGTGAAGTGGTACGTTTTTAGTTTAGTGCGACAGCTACACAAGTCGTGTGATTAACGACGCTTCTGATCCCTCGGCATCATGTGATAGTGAAACATAATGGCAGGTGTACGAACCGTTAATAATTGTCTCACTGTATACATTGCTCTGTTGTTGAAATAGTCCAAATGTAGTAGCCAGACCCGTACATTATCTTCTTAGAAATTTGTTTCTTTATGGAAATTGGAAATTTAAGTTCCTATGAGACCAAACTGCTGAAGTCATCGGTCCCTAGGCTTACACACTTCTTGATCGAACTTAAACTAACTTACGCAACGGACACACACAACCAAGCACGAGGGAGGACTCGAACCTCTGACGGGAGGGGGGGGGGGGGGGAGGAGGCAGCAGCGTGAACCGTGGCAAGGCGTCTCTGGCCAAGCGGATGCCCACGCGGCTGTTATTTAATGTCCTTGAGAGAAATATATCATTACATTTGCAATAGATGTCTCTATAAGAATGAGGGTCGACGTAAATTATGGTCGGTAATGCATCACTTTAGATACCAACTACGTAAAGATGTTGTCGCTTTAGACTGAGAAATGGGTGCCCGTTCGCATACGAGCTAATGCTTCAAGAGTACTGACTTGTTTCATTCTTGATGATTGTAGCGATCAGTGTTATATGTGAGTAAATTGTGTTTACTATTTCGGACAGGTGATTTTAAGAATTACCTACACTTAAAAGGTTTGACTGGCAAAGTATCTACTTCCGCCATTTGTAGAGGATTTTGTTGCGTTGTTCTGCACGATCCTGAAATGAAAATAAAATAAAACCATATCTTTGATGGGCCTGTCAAAGTCCAAACCATACTCTTATTTTTAAATGGCACACTAGAACTTACTTTTCTTGCTCAATTGCCGGCCGCTGTGGCCGAGCAGTTCTAGGCGCATCAGTCCGGAACCGTGCGACTGCTACGGTCGCAGGTTCGAATCCTACCTCGAGCATGGGTGTGTGCGATGTCCTTAGGTTAGTTAGGTTTAAGTAGTTCTAAGTTCTAGGGAACTGTTGACCTCAGATGTTAAGTCCCATAGTGCTCAGAGCCATTTGAACCATTTTCTTGATCAGTTTTTGACACAGTTTGTTCTTTTTCGGAAGTTTGAAACATATTATGTTATAGATTCTTGTGGGCAGACTAGGAAAGGATTTTCTTTCGCGTTCTAGTAACGCTTCGTTCCTTGCTTGACTACAACACGGTGGTACCGAAGTCCGAGGATATTTGGTACACTCTTGACACACCTGCTCGACATCCAGGTGAAGCAGATATCACGGATGTGATAGACCGTCACACTGGACGCTCGCTTCGCCATAATACGGTTTTTCTGGGACGCAGTTTCGCACAGTTTTACATGAATAATGTTAAAAGTTAGCCATTTCTGTGGGTGCCGTTGTAAAAATGTTACTGGAAACCACAGCAATTGTGCGAAACGCTTTGACGTGAAAGGTCGTAGCCGGGCGCTCGCGCGTTGCCTGTTACGCGATCCTTAGGCTCTTTGATGAACAAATGAAGACATAGTCGCAGCTATAATCCACAACGATCCGGGAACGGTTATTACTTCTTTATTCCAATTACGGACCAAAACATTTTACGTCAGGCTATTATTATGACCGAGTGAGGTGGCGCAGTGGTTAGCACGCTGGTCTCACATTCGGGAGGACGACGGTTCAAACCCGTTTCCGGTCATCCTGATTTAGGTTTTCTGCGGTTTCCCTAATCGCTTCAGGCCAATGTCTGGATGGTTCCTTTGAAAGGGCACAGGCGATTTCCTTCCCCATTCTTCCCTAATCCGATGGGATTGATGACCTCGCTGTTTGGTCCCATCCCCCAAAATCAACAATCAACCAGTCTACGATGACCATCGTCAGAACTACAAAGTGCATCTGCATCACAAGAAAGGTAAACAGATATCAGTTTATGGGTAAGTGAGAGAGTCACAAACAAAAGCAGCCCTAGTCCGTAGCTGACGATTAAACGTCGTGAGGGAGGGACCCGTCCGTATATAAAGAAGATGGAAGGGAGAGAGTACTGTGTCGCCAGTTGAGAAGAAGTCAACAGGGGTCGGTCACGAGTGCTCAGTGACTTCGGACGTGAACAAGTCATTGGACGTTAAGTGAGCAACAAATACATCGGCGACATTTCGACCCTCTAAAGCTGCCCATGTCGACTGTAGGTTATGTGACTGAAGTGGAAACGCGAAGGAACAACCACAGCTAAAACAAGACCATATACTAACCATCGGCGACCGTCGACCATTGCGGTTGGTGGTTGAAAAAAATCGCATGAAAACATCGGATGCAATTACCCGTGAATTCCTAAGTGCCAGGAGCAGTTCAGCTAGCACTGTGACTGTGCCTAAAGAGTTACAAATAAGGGATCTGCCGGTCAAGCACACACATTTCTGTAGTCAATGCCAATTGATATGATGTAAACGGCGGCGCTACCGGGCAGCGGATAACGGGAAACGAGAGATTTTAAGTGATGAATCACACTAATTGTACACTATGGCAATTCGACTGACGGGTTTTGGTTTGGCGAATGCCGGGGAACGTTACCTGCCACGGTGTGTAGTACCAACTGGCAAGTCCGGAGGAGGTGGCGTTACAATATGGGCGTGATGTTCATGCTTACGGTGCGGTTCACTTCTTGCGTTTAAGGAAACTCTAAATGCGGAAGGATATGAACCCATTTTACATTACTGTATACTGCCTAAAGTAGACTAACAGTTCGCAGACCATGACTGTGACAATGCACCACTGCCACAGAGCAGCGTCCGTAAGACATTGGTTTGTGAACAATAACATTTCCAAAATAGACTTCTCTGCCCAAAATGCCACTGAAAGGCCGCTGGACCTGATGGGATACCAGTTCGATTTTACACAGAGTACGGGAAGGAACTTGCCCCCCTTCTTGCAGCGGTGTACCGTAGGTCTCTAGAAGAGCGTAGCGTTCCAAAAGATTGGAAAAGGGCACAGGTCATCCCCGTTTTCAAGAAGGGACGTCGAACAGATGTGCAGAACTATAGGCCTATATCTCTAAAGTCGATCAGTTGTAGAATTTTGGAACACGTATTATGTTCGAGTATAATGACTTTTCTGGAGACTAGAAATCTACTCTGTAGGAATCAGCATGGGTTTCGAAAAAGACGATCGTGTGAAACCCAGCTCGCGCTATTCGTCCGCGAGACTTTAAGGGTCATAGACACGGGTTCCCAGGTAGATGCCATGTTTCTTCATTGTTTCTTCATTGAAAGAATCCTAAGGAAATGCAGTCCGAAAACAAAGGAAGTAGGTTACAGTACACTTGTTCGCCCACTGCTTGAATACTGTTCTCCGGTTTCGGATCCGTACCAGATAGGGTTGATAGAAAAGATAGAGAAGTTCCAACGGAGAGCAGAGCGCTTCGTTACAGGATCATTTAGTAATCACGAAAGCGGTACGGAGATGATAGATAAACTCCAGTGGAAGACTCTGCAAGACACACGCTCAGTAGCTCGGTACGGGCTTTTGTTGAAGTTTCGAGAACATACATTCACCGAGGAGTCAAGCAGTATATTGCTCCCTCCTACGTATATCTCGCGGATAGGCCATGAGGATAAAATCAGAGAGATTAGAGGCCACACAGAGGCATACCGACAACCTTTCTTTCCGCGAACAATACGAGACTGGAATAGAAGGGAGAACTGATAGAGGTACTCAAGGTACCCTCCGCCACACACCGTCAGGTGCCTTGCGGAGTATGTATGTAGATGTAGTTGCCCACTTTAACCCAACGTAACACTTTTGGGATAAGTTAGAACATCGACTTGGCTCCAGACCCCAGCATCCAATATCACTAATTTCTCTTCAAAAAATGGTTAAAATGGCTCTAAGCACTTTGGGACTTAACATCTGTGTTCATCAGTCCCCTAGAACTACTTAGACCTAACTAACCTAAGGACATCACACACATCCATGCCCGAGGCAGGATTCGAACCTGCGACCGTAGCAGTCGCGCGGTTCCGGACTGAGCGCCTAGAACCGCTCGGCCACCACGGCCGGCTAATTTCTCTTGTTTCGGCTCTAGAGGATAACAGTCTGCCATTCCTCGACAGACATTCATCCACCTCATCATAAGTATCCCCTGCAGAGTTCAAAGCGTCATAAAGGCGAACGGTGGACACACCCCATATTAACGTCCACTAATAGATGTTCAGAACTTTTGTCATCTAGTATACATGACTACGAACAATTTTCGGTGTCATCGAGACAACATATATAAAAATGGTACCGTCAGAGTAATAATGCAAGTTTCGTCTTTTCTACGTAAGGTTGTAAGTACTGCGTGCATTATGCCAACAGATTCGGATGCACAAGTACGCCCGACCTCCTGCGGAAAACACTAAATAGCGAGCAAGGAGGACGTGGGCAGGACCTGCGGGTATACGGCGCTAGATGGAAACGTGGATCGGTCGAGAGGCGTGCCGTGACAGTCCGCGCAGCTGCAATAAACACAGCGCCCGGGTGGCGCTCTGGTTAACGCAACTGCCTAGCAAGCAGGAGGTCCCGGGTTCGAATCACACTTTCTCTCATCGCTACTGATGCCACACAAAGTCCTGATGCAGCTTATCAAAAATCCCGTCACTTTCCTTTCGCCTCCGTCCTCCTTCAATTTACATATGAAATGAATCGCACATTAGCAATTTATAGAACAAACATATACTCAAATCTATTTCAGAGAGCCAGAGGCGCAGATAAAGTGACGTATCGAATTCTGTGGCAGGAAAAATTTCACTGAAATTTAATGGCAAGAACTGTTCCTTTCTTGTATGCACTAGAAGTAACCCAGAAAGAATGCGACTTCGTAGTTTTAGAACAGATCCAATGAGAAGAACTGACTGCTTCCGATGACGCGTGCAGCGGTAGAAAATGTGATGGTAAGGTCACACAGTGAAGGCTGCTAAAACTATAGTACAAAATGATATTGTTAGCAAAGTCAGAAGAAGAGTTCCAAAATGTTTTCAAGAGATGACGAGCACGTAGTGCTAGCCGTCCGCTGTGAAGAACACGACGCCAGTTCGGACCATCCTTCGATTATTTCTTGCCCAAAAAGTCCATTCTCATTCTTTCCTGTTACGCTATGACATCTCTAAGTTTAGCCGGGCATACCACAGAATTATTTCTACTGCTGACTGTCACGCGCAACGGTATGCTGACACCACCTAAAAAACAAGGCTACCAGCTGACTAGGGCCTTCGTGTCCGTTGCGCAGTCCAGTGAAAAATTATGATGACAGGAAACATCGACTCCACGGAGCAGTCGTTCCGCCGTGTGCAGCCTGTGATCGCAGGCTGGCCAACAAGGCACAATTTTTTTCCTTTCAGTAAATTGTACTCTGGCGGAACGCGACATTGCGAGCCAGATGTTTGCATCGGTTCGATAAGCCACAGATTTCGTCACAGTAAGAAGAGAGAAACTGACTGCGACATTACTGTGTTACGCCATTAAATGAAATCAGCAGTTATATGGTGCAGACTCAACAACATAATAAATTCAAGGCAAGAACTAATGGATGTTCTAAACCAGTTACAAAATTATGAGAGAATAGAAGGTAGTTCTTGGTTCAAATGGCTCTAAGCACTATGGGACTTAACATCTGAGGTCATCAGTCCCCTGGACAAAACTACTTAAACCTAACTAACCTAACGACATCACACACATCCATGCCCGAGGCGGGATTCGAACCTGCGACCGTAGCAGCAGCGCGGTTCCGGACTGAAGCGGTCTAGAACCGCTCGGCCACAGCGGCCGGCAAGGTAGTAATAATAATAATGGCGTGTGACGAGGGCCTCCCGTCGGGTAGACCGTTCGCCGGGTGCAAGTCTTTCGATTTGACGCCACTTCGGCGACTTGCGCGTCGATGGGGATGAAATGATGATGGTTAGGGCAACACAACACCCAGTCCCTGAGCGGAGAAAATCTCCGACCCAGCCGGGAATCGAACCCGGGCCCTTAGGATTGACAGTATGTCGCGCTGACCACTTTTTTTTCTTTCTATTTTTTTTCTTTTTTTTTGTTTTTGTTCTTTTTATATTTAAAGGGTGTTCAGTTATGAGTAGGTGGAGACAAGGCGGGCAGGGGTCGAAACCCGAGGCCTGACCGCGATGTCTCCCCCCTCCCATCCCTGAATCACTCCCTCAAAGTAGCTTTTTGATTTATTTTTGTTTTATTTTTATTTATATTTTTTTTACCAGGAAAATGGTAAATGAAAAAAAAGCTCTTTATTGGTACAAACTTAAATACAACAGAAATGCCATCCTACCGGCGAAAATAACACAAGACAATATACTCGTACAAGGCGAGGAATTTTTTTTTATGAAAAAAAGAATAATAATTCTGATGTAATCTAAGAGGTGTGAAGCAATATACAGTGGAGTGAGGGAAAGACCAGTGTTGTCTGGGGTAGTGCATTAAAGAAAGGAGGCGCGTGTCCATGCGCCTACTCCACTGTGGGTTACAATGTAGAAAGTAGCGCGGGGAGTCTCAGATGTCAGCAGGGGGGGCGGGAGTGCTGTCGGCGTGTGGCACCATCCAACTGAGCGGGGGTGAAGTAAAGATCGCATGTAGGTAATTGGCGAAGAAGGCGCGGTAGCGCGGTCGCTGTTCGACTTCACTGTGGGCGGTTTGTAAGTACTGCCAGAAATCAAGGCGTGATTTGTCGCCACCATTATACATGTAGTTGATCGTCCATCCCTTGGCCCATACAATCGCATGATTTTTGGAGGCGGGGAAATAAGTATTCTCAGGATGGATAAAAGTCCGTGGGTCAGTCGAGTCCGGCGGAACGCGGAGGTAACAGGCAACGAACTGTCGGGCAAGTTTCCAGACGTCACTGGTGGCAGTACAAGTCAGTTGATGGACATCGTCATCCACGAGGTGGCAAATGGAACAAAGTGGAGAGTCCTGTAGTCCGATGGCGTGAAGGCGATGGTTTGTGGCGAATTTTTCATTTGCGACTTGGTACCATGTTGCCCGGACGTTGGAGGGAAGAAAAGGCTGGTGGATATGACGCCAAACCGTGGGCCACCGCTTGGACGGATGTCTGAGTTCGATATTGTTGCTGGATATGGAACGAAGGAGTGGGGTGTAAAAATCTTTAGGTCGAGGAGAACGCGTGGTCGGTAAGTGTGTGTGAGCATAACTGAAGTCGACGATGAAATCAGAAATGTGCGTCAAATGATGCTTGATGTGTCCGACTGGTACTGGTGGTGTTATGGTCGCGGGCACAAGAATTTCCAGCAAGCTGCGCGTAAGGGAGGTGCCCCCGTGCCACTGCTTGTGCATGGTGGACATGTACAAGGACGCCGCTCGGAGTCGCACATTGACAAGGCCGAGGCCTCCTGCTCGCGGGGGAAGGGTGAGCGTGTCGCAGCGGACCTTAAAGATCGTACCGACCGTAAGGAAGTATCCGAGGGCAGCCTGGAGGCTGCGTCCAATAGTTGATGGCAGCGGGAGGACCTGTGCGATGTGGACCATTCTGGCCGCCACATGTTGATTGAGGTATTGGACACGTTGTAAAGAATCGAGTCGTCGGAGAAGATTTTGTCGCACCGTCGTGCGGATAGTTTGGAGTGCACGCCGAAAATTGATGGCAGCGGAGCGGCGCACGGTGGAGGTGAAAATGATACCAAGATATCGTAGTTGTTGTACACACGGGAGAGGTGCTAGGTCTTCGTGCGAGAGGCCGCGTCCAATGGGCATCGCCGCGGATTTAGCCACATTCATGTTACTGCCCGCTGCAATGCCGTACGTTGATATCAAATCAAGTACCGTGTGTGTTTCACTCCGTGAGCGGATCAAGAGGAGGAGGTCGTCCGCATACGCACGACATCGAAAACTGTGCTGTCGCAAAGTGAGACCAGAAAGGTGGCTCGTCAGACTCCCGATGAGTGGCTCCAGGCTTATGGCATACAGTAGGGTCGAAAGTGGGCAGCCTTGCCGTACGGAACGCCGGATCGCCACTGGTCCCGCCACACGGCCGTTAACCTGAATCAGAGATTCGGCGGTGCCGTACAGGTGCCGGATCACGTCGATAAAGGCTGGTGGAAAACCCATGCGGTTCATCACTGAGAACAGAAAAAGATGCCGCAATTTGTCGAATGCGCTGTCAAAATCGATGGCTACCACTGCGGCGCGGAGTCTGCACGCCGCTGCCAGTGCAATTAAATCGCGACATTCTCCTGTGGCCGTTTGTATATTAACTGAGCCACCCGGAGTTGTCTGTTCCGGGGATAGAATGCTAGGCAGCATCTTGCGGCATCGCGTTGCCAGTAGACGTGTAAAAATTTTACAGTCTGCGTTAAGCAGAGTCAGGGGACGGTAATGTGCTGTCGTCACACCTGGTGTCGGTTTGTGGATGGGTATAATAATTCCCGTGACGAAGGACGGCGGTACGGCGTTCCCCATCGTCAGCAGTTCATTAAACATCGTTGTCCACCGTGACGCCATTAGTGTGAAGAAAGCGCGATAAAATTCTATCGGCAATCCGTCGACACCAGGTGACTTATTCAGAGCACCTTTTTTGATTGCATCGTGGGTTTCGTCACGCGTAATGGGCTCCATCAGCTCGTCCGCTTCGTCGCTGGTGAGGGTGCGAGTTACGTGTGGTAACACAGACTCCTCAGCGTGGTTGTTGGTAGTCTCCTCCTGGTACATTGTGCGGTAGTGGTCGACAAAGGCACTGACGATTTCGGCCTGGCAAGTGACGTGCTGGCCGCGACAGGTGGTGATCTCGGTGATGAGTTGTCGTCGTCGATGTTTCCTATCGGAGGCGATATGATGCATGGTCGGATGTTCTTGTTCCGCCGAATCTTGACGTCGGGTTCGCACCATAGCCCCCTGCAGTCTACGGCGTGTCAAAGTTACAATTTGCGCCTTAATCCTGCTGCGTTCCCTCTGCGTGTCGGGGGTGGGCGGTTGGGCGTCCAGGTCGCGGAGAACGGCGTAGAAATAGTCGGTAGTGTGCCGGCGCCACATAGCAACTTCCTTTCCATACTGAATCAAAGTACGTCGAATGGCAGGTTTGGCACATTCTAGCCACCAGGTCAAGGTCGTGCAGTATTGAGGTAAGCGACGTTCACAGGTGGCCCATGTCTCGGTAACACGTTGAAGACATTCGGGATCATGAAGATGGGAGGTGTTTAGCTTCCAGGGTGCACGACTACGCCAAACCACTTGCTTGGGGAAGAGAATGTTGCAGATGTAGGCACAGTGGTCCGAAAAGGCCAGGGGCCAAAGTTCTGCACCTTGGACTGCAGGTGTGAGTTCCCGAGAGACGTAAATTCTATCAAGGCGGCTCGCGGAGTGACTCGTCTGGTAAGTATGTCCAGGCGCGTCGCCGTGCCGAACTTCCCAAGTGTCGCGGAGCAACAGATCTCGGACGACAAGACGCAGTTCTTGACAGGTGTTGTAGTGGGGCACTTGATCTTTAGGGTGCAAGACACAATTAAAATCACCCCCAAGCAAGTAATGGTCGCAGCGTCCAAGAAACAAAGGAGCGATGTCTTCTGAATAGAAGAGTGCCCTGTCGCGTCTGCGGGTGGAGCCTGACGGAGCGTAAATGTTGACGATACGCGTCAAAATGGTTCAAATGGTTCTGAGCACTATGGGACTCAACTGCTGAGGTCATTAGTCCCCTAGAACTTAGAACTAGTTAAACCTAACTAACCTAAGGACATCACTAACATCCATGCCCGAGGCAGGATTCGAACCTGCGACCGTAGCGGTCTTGCGGTTCCAGACTGCAGCGCCTTTAACCACACGGCCACTTCGGCCGGCGATACGCGTCCCCATGACGATGACGGCCATGCCTCTGGCAGATGGAAGGTATGTGATATCGGCCACTGGAATACCTTCTCTGGCGTAGATGGCTACGCCGCGTCCCAGGTGATCACCAGGAGAAGGATAAGTGTTATATCCCGCGACGTCTGGAAGTGTGGCCAGGTGTACTTCCTGTAGTAGTGCGATATCGACGTCCGACGCCCATATCATCTCTCGCAGCAGTTGAAGTTTCACGGGTGAGCTAATGGTGTTAGTGTTGATCGTCGCTATTCGGTAGGTTTGGAGCCGTACCCCGCCGTGGAGGGGAACTCCACCGGCGGAGGATGAAGAGGGACGAGGCAACGGTGAGTCGTGCCGTACGCCACCCGACGGCATTCTCAGCGGCGTAACGATGCTTCCGTCTGGGGTAACTCTGTCCCCAAAGTATGGTCCGGGTCCTCATCGACGTCCTCACTCCACACAATTGAAGGCGTTGTCGTTGTGATGGTCGTACGTTCCACTTCGGTCGTAGGGGCAGAGGGCGTCTCGGCGGCAGTCGCATCTGTGGAGTCCATTGGTTCAGGAGCACCTGAGCGAGCCAGTAGAGTGGGCATCGACGTATCCACAGTCGGCGTCATGTTGTCGTCATTCGTATCGTCGTGCAGGTTCTCCGAGGCCTCGTCGTGTCGGACGGCCTCTGGAGCATCGGGGGGAGGTGATCCGTCTCGTTCCGAGACCGTACGGCGCCTCCTCTTGCGCCTCTTAGGTGAACGTTGTTTGCGGGTTCGTCCCTCTGTGTCGGAAGACCGGAGGGAGTCGCGTCGCTCTGAGAGGAAGGCCGTCGCGGGAACGTCCAATGAAGGGGCGTCCATATGTTCAGGCGGGGGGGTGTCGGAAGTCGTCGCTGTTGGTAGTGGCGCCGGAGTAGCGTCAGGCTTTGAGCGCGACACGTCGGCCCCAGCGGTATCCGTAGCGGCTGGAAGGGTCACCGGTGCATGGTCCGATGGGCGGCGACCGGTGGGAGGAGAAGAGAGCGCCGATGCGTAGGTGATCGGTAAAACCGTCGTCGGTGCCGGAGGTGCCACGGTAGCGGCTGGCAGTTGGGTGATTCGTCTCTGAAGACACTCAGATCTGAGGTGGCCTTCTTTGCCGCACCCGGAACAGGTCTTGGGTTGGCCGTCGTATATGACAACCGCGCGGCATCCGCTAATTTGCAGGTAAGATGGCACGTGGCGATGGAGGTCGATGGTGATCTGCCGTACACCGTTAAGAACAGGGTACGTTTGGAATTGCGCCCAACGGTCGGCAGTGTGGCCATGTACAGTGCCATATGGGCGGAAAGCCGCGATAACGTCTTCCGCTGGGAGCTCGAACGGGAGTTCGAAAACTCGTATGGTGCGCATTCCTAAGCCGGCATGGTCGACAGTGACCGCTCCGACATTGCCGTCGGCGTGGCAGAAGCGTAGTCCGTGGTTGGTATCGCGAAGTATTCTTTCACATGCCGCGTCATTGACGACTTTGACGTACACAGTACTGCTTAATATGGACAAATGGATGCCCAAGATGTCAGAAGCTGGGATCTTAGCAACGTCGCGTAGGAAGCGTTCCACTTCCAAGGCCTTTGGTCGTGTGTAGTCGTTGCAGAAGTTGAAACGTAAAGTTGATTTTCGAAAACGGTTGGCCATGATTCTAGTGCACGTAAGCGACACGTAAGTGACGGCCGCTGAAATGTAAATAACAGCGAGCGCGCGCGCTCCGCAGGCGGAAATAACAACACGTCCACACTGCACGGCGGCGAAAGCCGGACTGACAGCTACCGGGGGCGGACGGCAAGGTAGTTCTTGTTACGCCCTGTTTCGACAATGGCAAAAGAAAGGAAAGCCCCGCCATACAGTCTTTCGGCGACAATGGACGCGAAACAACACATCAGCATATCTAGCAGACTTTTATTGTACTAAAGGCGTTGTATTTCTCGTTTTACGAGCTATTGGATTATAGAAAACATGATTTCATACAAAAATGTAGTTTCTTCATTATATCGGCAATTATGTTACCAGAATGCAAATCGCACAATCTGAGCTGTCTTGAACCTTTTATCGAAGTATCAGGGAGCCGTTATTATCTCGCGGGTTGAATTAGTGTGCGCAAGTTAATGGAGAATGTTGGCGGCAAATCTATCTGCATATTATTTTATACAAACATTTGTCGCTTTGAGCTCTCTTCTCTAAAACTGGCAGTGACAGGTTAATTCTCACAATAAAGTAAAAACAGCAACTGTTAACAATGGTATTTATTTGGATCAAATAGAGCCATTACCGTTTTCGGGCCGACAAGTTATTTGTCAGAGAGCTGTTCACTTCCCGATAGTTTACACAGCAAAAGTGCTGTTTCACTGGTTTTTGTTGTAGCGAAAGTTACTTTGGGCGGAGGTGCCCTACAGCAAACAAAATATACTTATATGGATATGGTGTCCGTTCTTTCGGACATGTCCGAAAGAACAGACACCTTATCCATATAAGTATATAGTTCTGGCAATACCGGCCATGACCTCCTTCTTCTGTGCAGATGGACACATATTACCCGAACTCTTATGGGACTTGGTAAGAATGTCTTGCACGATTAATGAGTGTGTTGGGTAGGGACACTACGAATGTAGTGTGTGGACATATAAGGTGAGAATGTGGGTCTCGCGGGAGGCGTCCGCGAGATAGTCCCTGCAGTCGCACTATCCTCTGTGCCCTCGGTGGTTCAGATGGATAGAGCGTCTGGCATGTAAGTAGGAGATCCCGGGTTCGAGTCCCGGTCGGGGCACACATTTTCACCTGTCCCCGTTGATATACATCAACGCCCGTCAGCAGCTGCAGGTATTAATATAGAATTCTAAAACAAGGACTGTTCATAGTGAATGAATTAAAAGAAGGTCGACAAAAATTTGGGAACACCGAAACACATCTTGTACCATACTTCCTGCGAAAGATGCCAAGTTCAAGTAGTGATGATGGAAGTGGATAACAAAACGCACCCTTCCCTCCAAAGTAGATCTCAAAGTTGGAATAATATGCAGATCTGGTGACTGTGGCGGCCAGGGAAGACGTGAAAACTCTTCCAGGTGATCACAAAACCAGTCCTGGAGGATGCGACCGGTCTGAACAGGAGCCCTGTCTTCTTGGAACACAGAACCACCGTTGGCAACAAACGTACGATGGGATGGACCTCCTCAGCCATAACGGTCACTTAATCGTTGACAGTAATTCGACCTTGCAGAGTACCCATGTGACCAATACAATATCACCCAGATCATCACCGAACCCTCACTCTTGGGTCGTAAACTCGTCCAGAAGTTTGAAACAGTGTGTAACAAGACTCATCCGCCTTTCTTACATTGCTCCTTTGTGCAAGTTTTATGGCTTAGGTTCCAAGTTTCCCTGTTACAAGCAGTTGCATCACTAATGGTTTTGAAATTCCAGCTCGCCCTGAAATTCCGAACTTACGCGCGCTCCATTCGTACTGTTTTGGTTCAAATGGTTTAAATGGCTCTGAGCACTATGGGACTTAACTTCTGAGGTCATCAGTCCCCTAGAACTTAGAACTACTTAAATTTAACTAACCTAAGGACATCACACACATCCATGCCCGAGGCATAATTCGAACCTGCGACCGTAGCGGTCGCACGGTTCCATACTGTAGTGCCTAGAACTGCTCGGCCACTCTGGCCGGCACTGTTTTGGTGCTGGCAGCGTTCGCAAGTGCAACATTTACTTATGCAGTGACTTGTGTAGCTGCAGTCCTCTTATTTTTCGCCATAATGGCCTTCAGTGGCCATCTGTCACCATCACTCGACACACACTTTCGTCTGTATTGTGACTTAATGGACGATGTTTTTCTGCTTTCCCTGTATGCGGTATAAATCTTCGTGCTGCCTTTTGGAACACCGAGCACTTCCACTGCCTTGGTTACGGAAGCGCACCATACGAGCATCAACAGTCAGCCGACGTTCGAAATCATATGGCTCCGACATAATGCACTCAAGGCTACACAGAAGGCTATTCTGACCACAACGTACACTTGCAACATACCGAGGACATCGCACAGGTGCCGTTCGTTGTTGAGTACAACAGCGCAACCTGCAGGCTTGGCCAGCACCTGCGTGCACTTAACGCGGTGCTTCCATGCTTTTGTCCAGCCGCTGCAAGGCACAAACGCAACTAAACTAACGCAGTTCATATCCTAGAAGTTATTTTAGTTCACTGATCGGTCATATTACCATAAAAAGTTCTTTTTCTCACGTCATTTTTGCTGTGATGTATACCACCCCAAGAAACTATCGTCGCAACGAAAATCAGCGAACAGTAGATAAACAGGATAAACTATATGGAATTTGATACATCGCCTTGCGTTCTTTTAATTGTCCCGATGTGTGGTTTTTGTGCTCAATACTTTTAAATGTTTTTGTCTCCATTTTACAGTCGCCCTGTTTTTGTCTGTTTCCGTCCATTATGTTCCCCCTTTTTTCTATTTTTGTCCGCCATATTGCCTCCTTTGTAATTTTAAATGTCTTCTCTTGTATCATTGTTGTCTTTTGGCTGAAGAGCAGCGCATATGCTGCTGCCAGCCCTCCCCGGATGGGAGGAATTCAATAAATAAAAAAAAAAAAAGTAATTTTAAATGTGGACAAGTAAAGGTTATTTGTTATAAAATCTGTCCAATTTCATCCCAGTTTTTTTGGTGATTTTCTGGAATGTACTATTACGCTTTTACGACTAATACTCTGATTACTTTTATCCTTTTAGTTATTCTGGTTGTAAGCCTATTTTAAGCGTACCCATTTGTAGCCTCTTGCGATCCTTTGTTTTTATGGCTTACATTTATTATATTTCTTGATCTCTGTTTCTTCGATTTTTCAAGAATTTTGAATTTTTATCCCATGTTCTATCACGTAATTTAGTTAAGGTGCATTCTAAACTTTCACTTATTGCCTGTAGCCGCTTCTTCTTATAGTCTTACGTCCTGAATAGTTATGCTTTACCGACACTAGCGCCTTCTGTTGGTTTATCGTCCTACTAGCACGGACATCTTGGATTTCCGCTGCACTCTAGTTTCAATGTGGCTGTCTGTTAGACCATTTAGTCACCTGATATACAGGTCATTCGATCTACGTGTCACTCTACGCTGCACTTCACCTGGTCACTCTGACTGTTTTAAGGTATTTTACATTACGTTGTCTGTGCCCCTTCCTCCCCTTCATATCTGCCTTCATACAACTATCCCCAGTTTTTATCCTTTAAAGTTTATGCACCTGGTTTTGTTCCAGCGTATTTCGTTCGACGGTTCTTCCTCGACACGGTTTAGTACCATCGTTCTGAATAACGACCATTATAGCTGGTGATATGAAATGTTTAACAGCATTTCGTGAATATTAATTAGCTTTCTTAAATTTTTTAAAATAATTTTTAAAAGTTTAACGCAGGTTAGAACCACGCCTCTAATTTGTTATTTTGTATAATTACATACTTGCTTTTCCTTTACTTTTAGGAAATCTCAGGAAGCCTTAACCAGGCGAAACGTGTTATTTGTAACAAAAGTAACTTCGCAACTGACTGTGATTCTTTGTATAAATATGAACAAATGTCTGATGATGAAACTATAGATCCAAAACCAATAACGCCGCTATTTGTCCAATTCAGTACCATTATTAATTATGGTATTTCATCTTTCTCTTTATTGTAGGAATTAACCTGTATGGCTCATCTCTTTGCTCCTGAAATGCCGTCTTAACTGCAGTGTCCTCGTCGCCACTGTAGAGTCTTGTACCGTAAGGGACCAAGGGAGAGGATGTCCAGATACTCTATGACCAACATGGTACTGAAACAGAGGATGACAGACTAAGGGCAGGAAAACTAAATGTCTTTTTCCAAAGCTGTTTCACAGAGGAAGACTGCATTGTAGTTCCTTCTCTAAGTTGTCGCGCAGATGACAAAATGGTAGATATCGAAACAGATGACAGAGGGAGAGAAAGAATTAAAATCGCTCAAAAGAGGAAAGGCCGCTTGACCTGATGGGATACCAGTTCGATTTTACAGAGAGTACGCGGATGAACTTGCCCCCTTCTTGCAGCGATGTACCGTAGGTCTCTAGAAGAGCGTAGCGTTCCAAAAGATTGGAGAAGGGCACAGGTCATCCCCGTTTTCAAGAAGGGACGTCGAACAGATGTGCAGAACTATAGACCTATATCTCTAACGTCGATCAGTTGTATAATTTTGGAACACGTATTATGTTAGAGTATAATGACTTTTCTGGAGACTAGAAATCTACTCTGTAGGAATCAGTATGGGTTTCGAAAAAGACGACTGTGTGAAACCCGGCTCGCGCTATTCGTCCACGAGACTCAGAGGGTCATAGACACGGGTTCCCAGGTAGATGCCGTGTTTCTTGACTTCCGCAAGGCGTTCGACACAGTTCCCCACAGTCGTTGTGTGATTCGATTGAAGAGTTCCTAGATAACAGAACGCAGCATGTCATTCTCAATGGAGAGAAGTCTTCCGGAGTAAGAATGATTTCAGGTGTGCCGCAGGGGAGTGTCGTAGGACCATTGCTATTCACAATATACATAAATGACCTTGTGGATGACATCGGAAGTTCACTGAGGATTTTTGCGATTGATGCTGTAGTATATCGAGAGGTTGTAACAATGAAAAATTGTACTGAAATGCTGGAGGATCTGCAATGAATTGACGCATGGTGCAGGAAATGGCAACTGAATCTCAATGTAGATAAGTGTAATGTGCTGCGAATACATAGAAAGAAATATCCGTTATCATTTAGCTACAATATAGGAGGTCAGCAACTGGAAGCAGTTAATTCCATAAATTACCTGGGAGTAGGCATTAGGACTGATTTAAAATGGAATGATCATATAAAGTTGATCGTTGGTAAAGCAGATGCCAGACAATTGCATTGGAAAAATCCAAAGGAAATGCAGTCCGAAAACAAAGGAAGTAGGTCACAGTACACCTGTTCGCCCACTGCTTGAATACTGTTCTCCGGTGTCGGATCCGTACCAGATAGATAGATAGAAGAGATAGAGAAGATCCAACGGAGAGGAGAGTGCTTCGTTACAGGATCATTTAGTAATCGCGAAAGCGTTACAGAATTGATGGATAAAATCCAAGAGAGACGCTCAGTAGCTCGGTACGGGCTTTTGTTGAAGTTTCGAGAACATACCTTCACCGAGGAGTCAAGCAGTATATTGCTCCCTCCTACGTATATCTCGCGAAGAGACCATGAAGAGAGATTAGAGCACACACAGAGGCATACCGACAACCTTTCTTTCCGCGAACAATACGAGACTGGAATAGAAGGGAGAACCGATAGAGGTACTCAAGGTACCCTCCGCCACACACCGTCAGGTGGCTTGCGGAGTATAGATGCAGATGTAGATGATGATATGAGTGGCCGGTTTCCTCTTTCTACAACGCAAATGCACGCGTGGACTATCAAGGTTCTATATTTACATGACAGATAGCTGCTACTTAACTTTAATAGTCTCTATGTGTTGTGGTACAAGCTCATCTGTAATAGTCCTATTGCCGACAATATTGGTAATCTTGTTATTATGTTCTTGGTATAGTCCAATTCTGGTCGCTATCTACTATTGTAGCCTGTGACCCGCTCTGCGAATGAATGACAGACGCCAAATTGGAGCGTGAGTTAGTGAGCTCCTCCGGTCAGTGGCGGTGGCCTAAATACATGCTGTCGAGAGAGCGTTTGCGGCGTGCTGCTTATCGGTGTGTCTTTGGCCTCTCTCGTGATAGGCGCGCTTGATCCAGCGCCTGCTATCGATCTTCGCGCTACATCTTAGCTAACCTGTGTGCTGGCGACAGCTTACGCCAGCACAATCACCATTCCCAAGCGTCGGTGGGCGCAGGCGGTCGCGGCCTTCGGCTGCTACGACGGCAGCTGGTGCTGGCGCCGGCGTCAGACATTTGCGCCGTCAGTGGGGCCAAGGCGGGCGCCGCGGATGGCCTGCTTTCGAGCCCAGCTCGGCTCGCCTGGACAGGCTTCCGGTGTGTTTTGCCAGCAGTGAAAGTCGGCACGCGCCCATTGTGATCGGCCAGCACAAACGGCTGCAGCATGACTCGCTCCCACTGGACTTTACTGCCAAGGCGAGAAAAAGCACTCTTTTGAACTGGAGGAGGCAGTGCACGTCTCGTCGGCGATCTAGGTCCAAGCAGCCTTTCTCGGAGCTCACCGATTATGGAAGCTATGGCCTGATATTGCTGCACATTATGCTGTAGACAGTATTCCCTAAACAGCACAACTAGTTTTAGTCGTCACCTCTAAAACAGCACTGTCGATAAGAACATTAGGTTAAAACATTGCTTTTTCTAAAAGCAGTGACACTAATTGCTGTTTCCCATTTCGCTTGTAGGCCGCCGTTGTGGCCGAGCGGTTCTAAGCGCTTCAGTCTGGAACCGCGCGACCGCTACGGCCGCAGGTTCGAATCCTGTCTCGGGCATGCATGTGTATGATGTCCTTAGGTTAGTTAGGTTTAAGTAGTTCTAAGTCTAGGGGGACTGATGACCGCAGATGACCGCTCAGAGCCATTTGAACCATTTGTTTCGCGTGTATCTTTTCGTGCGTTGTCTAAATTTAAGGAGTAGTTATATGGACTTACAATACATCGTTCTTCACACCGTTCTGACGTGAATATTTGGTAGGGGCAACAAGTTTCCTCCATAAAAAAGGACCAGTTGGCTTAGGTAAATGAAAAGCTAACCAAAAAGGGTTCCTGCGAATTAAAGAGGCACACTACAGCCTCTATCAGCAACTGTTTTCAGTACCTACGAGAAAATCGAAGATTCGCTTACGGCGTACATGGAAAAATGTATTAGCATGCTAATGGTCTAGCTTCGTAATTACTTCACGGAATAGTGAAATCTCTCCGTCTTCTATAAAAACCCACATCTGAAGAGGCCTCGAAAGGCCAAATAGTACCGACCGATCGTCGTGTCATCATCAGCTGATCGGGTCAATGGATGCGGATACGAATGGGCACGTGGTCAGCACACTGCTCTCCAGACCGTTGTCAGTTTTCATGACCGAAGCCGCTACTTCTCTGTCAAGCAGCTCTTCCATTGGCCTCACAAGGGCTGAGTGCACCCCGCTTGCTAACAGCGCTCGGTACACTCGAACGGTCACCCATCCAAATACTAGCCAAGTCCGACAGCGCTTAACTTTGGTGATCTGAAGCGAACCTGTGTTACCACTGCGGCGACGCCGTTAGCCTTCAGTCTTGTACAGCAGCTACATAATTTAAATATTTCCATTTAGAAATATACGGACAGGGATGAGAAAACTAAAAACCAAGACACGAAACGACAAACACATAAAGGCAGCACGCTCCAAAACGCACTGTGAAGTTAACGATTCCGCACACTATATTACGACGGCTGACGTATGTTTTCTTCAATTGCTGCAAGTGACGGTCTGACATGTGCCCAACGCCTCCTCCCATTCTATATAGACATGAGCTTTGTGCAGTTTGGACTCAGTGGGATAAAGGGAAGGGCTCAAAATCTCAAATCCAGAAAAAACAAATTTCTCGAAATATTACTTCCGCATGATAAGTTCATTCACTGCCTAATAACTCATATTGTTTACTTAATTGTCTTTACCTGAAGGCGTTCCCTTTCATCAAATTGCATTGGTTGGGTGACGTTACGGTTCAGTGACCCCGAGACAGTAAGAGGGAATAAGAGCGGCCTCCCCATTAGTCTTTCACTTTCGAGAGAAGCCAATAATCGTAGAAATTACAATTTTTTCGTCTCCACTTTGTTTACGGGAGATAATTCATATTCTCTGTATTTCTCGCACAAAGTAACTCGAAGCAAACTACCATGTGAACAAACTCTAATGGTTTCTTTTAGAATTTACACGTCTGTAGGGAGATGGGAAATTCTATGCCAAGATGAGATGAAATGAAATATGCGTATGACTGTAACCCGATGCCAGCCGACCCCGCACATAATCGAACCCACGCCCCTCGCATATTAAAAGCTATATATCAACATTACATTCTGCAATACCGGCGGTAATTCATAATTTAAAAGTAAGAGCTTTTCAAAAAATTGAGACCATAAGACATGCTACTGTTTTTCCTATCTTTGCTATTGAAGAAGATAACCAGATTTTGTTGAATCAGCGATTGAAAGGGGGAGTGGGGAGTGGGGAGTGACGAGGTTCATATATGCAATCGATCACCCCTGCGAAAGCAAACAGCCCTCATTAGGCAAGGCCGAAGAGAATATGAAACTGAACGATTCAGTAGGTTATCAATTTAAGTACTTACATTGTAAATTTTACACACTAATGTATTAGAAAGGAAAAATCCTATACCCATTCAGTGTTGGTTATTTTATGCAGTTTCGGTCGTTTTGATTTCTATGAAAGGAAGAGACGACAGCTGTCTACTACACTCTCACTGAATGGGGTTTTCAGCTTTATGTTAAAGTACTAGTTTTTTGTCACAACGTCGTCAAATACAGGCACTTTTAAGATGCGCCTGATTTGATTGAACGTGTTTACGAAAAAGACCTGTTGTCTTTATGTTGCATGCTTCAGATATATGAAACCACCCTCAGAAGCTTTTTGGCGTAATGGTGAAGTGTAGAAACGTAGGTCCAACTACTCGCTTGGTCTCTAATACGTAATTCCAAACTGAAAAGTTCAAGTTACGCTATGATCAAATCGATGTGTCTCGAACGCTGTAGTTTGATCGAGATATTTTGAGAGAACTGCAGCCTAGAGATGATCATGCTAAATTTTGAAATCAACTCCGTTCTCTCTTGTTGAAGCACCTTCTCGTGCAATATCGTTCAGCGCCTACGTTGCAATATGGATGGCGAAGATGTTCCGTAATGATACTATGATATCACCAGAAGATGAGAGTGCATTTTGTAATTTGAATTTTTCTTGGCACTGTGCAGGTCAAAATATATTTCTCTGAACCATCTGAAGGCAAAGTGCCGTACTTTCATTTAAGAATACTCCAAAAGGCTATAAATATCACGTTGTTAATCGTGCTACCTTTTGTGTGCCTTCATAAAAACTGGAAATCATTCATTATACATATCTTGTCACTTTGTCCTCCTTTGAACCTAGTTTGCCTTCCGTATTCAAAAAAGAAAGAAAAGAAAAATTCTCAGCACACTGAAGCGTGAGACAGAATCGTGAGACTACAATATTTAGCGGCTTGAAAGAGAATCGGGCAAATTTCAAAAATTATCAGTAATGGAATTGAGCTGTTTGTTTCTAATAAAATATAGCTTTTTGTGAGATTTTAGATGAGCGGCGATTTACTTGAGACAGATCCTCCAACATGGCATTAAAATGAGGATCCCGTCAAAATTCTCCACTTGCTCATTACTCTGAAAGTTGTAAATCTGCACAGTCTGCGCATGCCACTGCGGTGGAGAAGTGTCTGATAAAATAATAACCAATATTACCTTAAACAGTTATTGAATTTATTGAGTACTGAAGCAGTACTTGATTCAGATTGACAATAAATTTACAGGGCATAAAAAGATACAGTCAAAATCAAGAAAATGGTTCAAATGGCTCTGAGCACTACGCGACTTAACTTCTGAGGTCATCAGTCGCCTAGAACTTAGAACTAATTAAACCTAACTAACCTAAGGACATCACACACACCCATGCCCGAGGCAAGATTCGAACCTGCGACCGTAGCGGTCGCTCGGCTCCAGACTGTAGCGCCTAGAACCGCACGGCCACTCCGGCCAGCTCAAAATCAAGAGCTATTAAAAGAAAACGTGATTTTCATGTGGTATTGTATACAGTATCTTTGTGGATGGTGCTTATTGAATTTAACTCAGTATATTCAATAACTGTTTAAAGTAATATGGTTATTATTTTATCAGCTACTTCTCCTCCGCAGTGGCGTGCAGAGACTGCGACGACCACGCACCACCGTTGCTGAGTCGCTGCTGGCGTACTGGTTATTCTTCGTGTTTTAGCGTCTCTGGTAATACATAACGACAAAACAAATGTCGCAATAGACAAATGGGACCACACTATCGAATGAGCATGTGAAATTTAATTTTAAAAATCATTTTGTTTGTAACGGGAAACAAACCCACGCTCTGTTGACTCTGTGCCTCTCTTGAAAGAAGTGATGAGCAGTATTTGTTTGGGCTGAAAACAGCTACACATTTCGAAAACGAAATTGCAAATATCTACCGAAACTCCAGCCCGGTACACAGGCTGAACGTTACTAAAACTGACAAACTGCAGGGACGGGTTTCTGACCGGAAATGGAGGGAAATAGATCCGACGGACGTGTGCCTGGGAATGCATCGTTGCCACGGTAGATGGCGCTGACGAATGAAAGTTCCTCCGACCTCATGTCGTGCGTTCCTTGCGTGTTCCAGGCTGAGAGATTGACGCAGCCTACGGTAAGCAGCAGAATGGCCCGGTACTCGTGTCGGGAAAGGTGCTTGGGTACGACCAAGCCGATGGAAAGGGTCGAGAGGCAACACTGCTATACCAAAACACGTGCCCTCACAAATGCCAACCATACCACATCACACAACATTTCAAACCATTTTTGGGCCTTTTTGTGATCATGTATCTTTTGAGACAGACGAACGTGCAGTGACTGTGCGTACACCAGATTTGGAGGAACGGGTTGTACAGGAACCCTAGAACAAGCTGCAGATAAGTGGCCCGCTAACATAGTGCACGTCGAAGTATGATTATAGTGCATGACAACCGCTACTCTCCCTATCACCTGCAACAAATGGAAGGATTATTAGCAGCTGATTTCCCTCCGCGGAACGGATTTTGTGGATGGTTTTTGCGCCAGACCACCACAATTATGGGATTTCTGTCGTAAGTCCTCTTTACTGATGAAGCAACATTTACCAGAACTGGCTTAATCGTCTGCATAATCGTCATTTGTGGGCTACAGACAATCCTAGGGGAATGGTTGAAGCGTCTCATCGGCATCGGTTCAGCATCAGTGTGTGGGCAGGGGTTCTTGGCGACCACGTACTTGGACCGGTTATTATTCCACAATGACTGGACGCGGGAACGTAAGTGGACTCCCTGGGGAATATTCTGCCTTAGCTGCTTGAGAATGAGCTTTTGGCAATGCGAAAGGTTATGTAGTTCCTGCATGACGGAACACCACCGCACTTCCGCATTACAGTTCGCCGACAGCTGAACAACATGTTCCCTGGACGTTGGATAGGACGTGGAGGACCTGTAGCATGACCTGCTAGATAGGCAGACTCAAACTCCCTGTATATTTACCTCTGGTGACATCAGAAAAGCGTTGTGTATGCTGAACCGATGCCTGATGTGCAGACCCTTCGACATCGTGTTCACGACGCCTGTAACGCTATTAGCCGGCCGAAGTGGCCGTGCGGTTAAAGGCGCTGCAGTCTGGAACCGCAAGACCGCTACGGTCGCAGGTTCGAATCCTGCCTCGGGCATGGATGTTTGTGATGTCCTTAGGTTAGTTAGGTTTAACTAGTTCTAAGTTCTAGGGGACTAATGACCTCAGCAGTTGAGTCCCATAGTGCTCAGAGCCTGTAACGCTATTCGGAAAGAGGCCGGAAAGTGCGAAAGAGTGCGGAAATCCATAATGCGACGTGTATAGGCGTGCATAGTATCCCATGTAGCCCATTTTGAACATCTTTTGGTACGTGAATGCGACGCATCTCTGTACTGTGTTCCGGGACGATTTGCAGTCGTTTCACGCAAACGGTCCTTTTCCGGACACATGTTCATGGGACCTTTCTTCCTCCATATCCAGTCAGGAAACCGCCTCCGCTGTGTGCCGGTTTTATTAATGGTCACCCTGTATAGTTACGAACCAACGGCGTGCTACATCTACATCTACATCCATACTCCGCAAGCCACCTGACGGTGCGTGGCGAAGGATGCCT
This sequence comes from Schistocerca serialis cubense, assembly GCF_023864345.2. NCBI lineage: Eukaryota > Metazoa > Arthropoda > Insecta > Orthoptera > Acrididae > Schistocerca > Schistocerca serialis. The sequence goes on along the minus strand of NC_064645.1, from coordinate 436,886,401 downwards.
TGAGTACCTCTAACGGTTTTCCCTTCTATTCCAGTCTCCTATTGTTCGCGGAAAGAAAGATTGTCGGTATGCCTCTATGTGGGCTCTAATCTCTCTGATTTTATCCTCATGGTCTCTTCGCGAGATATACGTAGGAGGGAGCAATATACGGCTTTACTCCCGTACCGAGCTACTGAGCGTCTCTCTTGCAGTCTTCCACTGGAGTTTATCTATCATCTCCATAACGCTTTCGCGATTACTGAATGATCCTGTAACGAAGCGCGCTGCGCTCCGTTGGATCTTCTCTATCTCTTCTATCAACCCTATCTGGTACGGACTCCACACTGCTGAGCAGTATTCAAGCAGCGGACGAACAAGCGTACTGTAACCTATTTCCTTTGTTTTCGGATTGCGTTTCCTTAGAATTCTTCCAATGAATCTCAGTCTGGCATCTGCTTTACCGACGATCAACTTTATTTGATCATTCCATTTTAAATCAGTCCTAATGCGTACTCCCAGATAATTTATGGAATTAACTGCTTCCAGTTGCTGACCTGCTATATTGTAGCTAAATGATAAAGGATCTTTCTTTCTATGTATTCGCAGCAGATTACAATTGCCTACATTGAGATTCAATTGCCATTCCCTGCACCATGCGTCAATTCGTTGCAGATGCTCCTGCATTTCAGTACAAATTTCCATTGTTACAACCTCTCGATATACTACAGCATCATCCGCAAAAAGCCTCAGTGAACTTCCGATGTTATCCACAAGGTCATTTATATATATTTTGAATAGCAACGTTCCTTCGACACTCCCCTGCGGCACACCTGAAATCACTCTTACTTCGGAAGACTTCTCTCTATTGAGAATGACATGCTGCGTTCTGTTATCTAGGAACTCTTCATTCCAATCACGCAATTGGTCTGATAGTCCATATGGTCTTACTTTGTTCTTTAAACGACTGTGGGGAACTGTATCAAACGCCTTGCGGAAGTCAAGAAACACGGCATCTACCTGGACGAATAGCGCGACCTGGGTTCACACGATCGTCTTTTTCGAAACCCATGCTGATTCCTACAGAGTAGGAACGTACTGTGTAATTCCTCCCACCTAGGCAGATTGACGCTGTACTTAAACATCACACATCCATCTCATAAACGAGCTGGCTACCGAGCAGGAGAACTCGGGGATCTCTCTGTAGCCGTGCGCCAGAGCAGGAGGTGCCCACGTACGGCCGGCCTACACGCGCTCGAGCACAGCAGACCGCATAAATCGAACGGCCGGCCCACAGCGCGCTGCCTACGTCCGGCCGCAGTTCAAGGCTCGCAGCCCCGCAGGTAAACACTCCGTCACACTCTGCCCTACACCCGTCCATATACGGCAAGTCTGCCATCTACAGGCGTCAACAGCAACTGCGCGAACGTGTAAAGGGCAGTTAATCTCAAACACTTACAGAATCGCAGGTGAACTTGGACGCAGTGGAAAGAAATTCTAACGAGTACTCAAATGGTTCAAATGGCTCTGAGCACTATGGGACTCAACATCTGTGGTCATCAGTCCCCTAGAACTTAGAACTACTTAAACCTAACTAACCTAAGGACATCACATACATCCATGCCCGAGGCAGGATTCGAACCTGCGACCGTAGCAGTCGCGCGGTTCCGGACTGAGCGCCTAGAACCGCTAGACCACCGCGGCCGGCTAACGAGTACTCACTTATGAATCAAAACAGTTTCAAAAATAATAGTGTTCATGGTGATAATATCATTCTCACGATATAGAAGGTAGTCCAATATTCCCGCTCGCATTTATACTAACGACGTTTTCATTTAGAACAAATAGTTTCGCGATGGCAAAAGTTACCCACATTATTACCATACCTATGACTGTACAGGTCTTCCGCTACGATTCGTGGAACACAGAGTTCAGATTTCCATCATTACCCGCCCGTAATATTTGTATGTGCTGGATATATGTGCCATATACAGTATGTATATATAGCGCCATTCATACTTGTAAATATACATGTGTAACAGGTACAGTACAAAAGCAGAGGAAGCTTAATTTTTCCGAGGTCTAAAATTTAGGTGTCTGAATGTGCTGTATGTTGTATGGTCAGGAGATACGATCTGTATATGTTCATATGCTACTCATATATGAGTAGTATAATACAAATATTACGCATCCCATTCATCTGTCATTTTTGAATGTGTTACTGGATACCGAAAAACTCTTAATACCCACTGTGAACAAGATGAATCGTACCGAAAGACCTGTAGAGTTATAAGTACGGTAACAATGTGGGTAACTTTTGCCAACGAGAAACCATTAGTTACAAATGCAAATGTCGTTAGTACAAATGCGAGCGGGAATGTTGGACTACCCTCTATATCGTGAGAATGACATTATCACCATGAACATATGTAATAAGCTTCTGCAATAGAAACATTAATCTATATATACAGGATGAATCGCCTACAAGATGGACCGTATTGAGGAAATAGAAAGAGCTATTGATGTGCGGTTTTTACAGAACGGATTAGTTGTCAGGTGCTCACATCGTTAGCCAATCAAAAGACTCTAATAATACTTAAAAAGTGTTTTATGCATATATACACTTTCTATATAAAACAATGCCTATAGACATTAACAAAGTAAATTTACGGTAAATTAGAATGTCCGTGATATTTGTTTCAGTATTCTAGTGCGAGTCGTTTACGAGATATCGTATTTCCCACACCGACACTTCTGCAATATCTGTGGTAGCACACACTAAAGCACAACACAAGTCCATGTACTAGTTATGTGGATTCTGAGCAGTAATAATACAACTGACCATCACATGTTGTGTTCAAAATGATCACCGACAGCGGCAATACACGCTTCGAGTTTGGTATGGGACGACTGCTGCACGCGTGTTAGCATTTCAGCGGAAATATCCGAGCAGAACCCCCACCCCCCACCCCCCACCCCCTCATGAACCATGGACCATGCCGCTAGTGGGGAGGCTTGCGTGCCTCTGCGATACAGATAGCCGATGGTTGGTTGGTATAAAGAGGGGGGGAGGGGGGGAGGGGGGAAGGACCAAACTGCGAGGTCATCAGTCCCTTGTTCCACGTAGAAAAATTATCCAAGGGAAAGAAGAAAACAAATAAGACATACGGCACAATAACAGGAGAAAGGAATAACCAGAAGAAAGACAGAAGGACAACGCATACTGCAATGGACAAAACAGGACAAGAAAGCCACAGAGAGACGCAAGAAACAAGAAGAGGAGATTAAAAACAAGAAAGCAGATTACCGTGGCTGGCTGACCATGAGAATAAAAAAGGAGAAGCCAGCCACTCTGCAACACATTAAAACCTCCAGCCTAAAAGCCCTAGGGCGGAGGACACAGGGACAAAGGATATGCGCTAAATCTCAGATCAAATTATAAAATCCACCCCCACGAATAAAACGTAAAACTAAAGCTCCTGTTGAGGGATTGTCGCCCAACAGCGACGGTGCTGGGAAAGTTAAAAGTACGCCGCAGAGCAGCTAAAAGTGGGCAGTCCAGCAGGAGGTGGACGACTGTCATTTGGGAGCCACAGCGACACTGGGGTCCTCGCAACGGAGGAGGTAACCATGTGTGAGACATGTATGGCCAATGCGGAGTTAACAAAGGACAACTGATTCCCTGCGAGAAGCCCACAGGGAAGACTTCCACACATTCGCAGTCTCCTTAATGACACGCAGTTTGTTGTGCGTACTGTTTTGCAACTCCGTCTCCCACATCAGAAAAACCTTGCAGCTTAATACAGAACGCACGTCAGTTTCAGAGACGCCCATCTCCAGGAGCGGTTTCCACGTAACCTGTTTGCCCAGCCTGTCAGCAAGTTCGTTGCCTGGGATTCCGACGTATCCTGGGGTCCACACAAACACCACAGAACGACTGGATCATTCCAGGGCAGAGATGGATTCCTGGATGTTCGCTACCAAAGGATGGCGAGGGTAGCACTGGTCGATAATCTTGTAAGCTGCTGAGGGACTCAGAACAGAGAGAAACGACTCACCAGAACAGGAACGAACGTACTGAAGTGCACGAGATATGGCCACAAGCTCTACAGTGAATACACTGCAGCCAACGGACAAGGAATGCTGTTCAATATGCCCTCTGTGGACATAGGCGAAGCCAACATTACCATCAGCAACCGAGCCGTCGGTGCAAAAAACGTCAGAGTCCCGGAACACGTCATGAATCGAGAGAAAGTGACAGTGGAGAGCGGCGGAATTAACGGAGTCCTTAGGGCCATGCAAAAGGTCCAGACGAACCTTCAGCCAAGGCGTACACCATGGAGGTTTACGTGAATGGACCTGAAGTAGAGGTGGTAAAGACTCCAGTTCGGAGAGAAGGGATCGCACACGAACCGCAATCGTGAGCCCTGATCTGGCCCGCCGCAGATGAGCTGCTGCGGGTGGAAAAAGGAGACGGTAATTCGGATGCTCAGGGGAACTACGAATGTGTACAGCATTACTGGCGAGCAGTTGTGCACGTCGGATCCGCAATGGAGGTGTCCGGTCTCCACCAGGACACTTGTCCTCGGACTCCCGTCATTAGGCGAACGCCAGAGTGGTGCACTGGGTCGAATAAACGCTAGTGCTACTGCATCACAGAAGCAGTGGCACTATTGTGCTTTCCTTGATACTCCAACAGCAGTACTTCCAAAATTTCATAAATATTAACGAGTTACGATAAGGTTCAAACAGTAGGAATATTTTCTCTGTCGTATGTTCAGCAAATTGATGAATCTGTTATTTCCACGTAAGTGTACGCAGTCAAAAGCAGACTTCCGACACGAGTCAATTTTGTGCCACCCCCATCAGGGTGTGGGTACGAGAAACATTCACATTCCCTACTGTTCGAAATATTCTAGAATCTCGTCATGTCTACCTCTTGCAATTCCTCACAAAGCAGCGGTGAATTGCAGCTTAGCCTACAAAATACATCGCCACTGCGATCTCCACGCGAAGGTCAGTAAAATATCTCGAGCGTTGCAACGGTATAGGAGACGTGTGTCTTTACCCATTTTTAGAGCTTTTGTGTCCAACATTGTCTGATCATTTTTATTAATTTCACTCACACGCATAAGTTTGACGTAACACATTAATACAGACATACGTATTTAATTTTTTCGCTTTATATAGTATAAATGTTTTATTTCGATTTTCTTGCAAACCTTGAAAAATATTTGTATGTATACTGAATTTTGATCTGAGTAAATAGTAACGTAAACAATTATAAATTATACTTGGTCTGTGCTGGTTAGGGAAATATCAGGGACTTTTATCAAACAGTGAAAACGCGCTGTGTATCAACATCTCTGGACGTGAATGACGTGAGGTCACAACGCGCGCATCTACATCTGCATCTACATAGCTACTCTGCAAGCCGCCGTAAGGTGCGTGACGGAGGGTACCCTGAACCACTACTTGTCATTTCCCCTCCTGTTTTACTCGCAAACAGAGCGAGGGAATAACGACTGCCTATACGCCTACGTATGAGCCCTAATTTCTCGAATCGTATCTTCGTGGTCCTTACCGCGATGTATGTTGGCAGGAGCAGAATCGTTCGACAGTCAGCTTCAAATGCCGGTTCTCTAAATTTTCTCAATAGTTTCTAACGAAAAGAACGCCGCCTTCTCTCCAGGGACTCCCATTTGAGTTCCCGAAACATCTCCATAACACTTAAGTTTTGATCGAACCTATCGGTAACAAACCTAGCAGCCCGTCTCTGAATTGCTTCGATGTGTTCCTTCAGTCCGATCTGATACGGATCGCAGTACTCAAGACCAGGTCGCACCAAGTCCTACATGCGGTCGCCTTTAGAGGTGAACCACTCCTTCCTAAAATTCTCCCAATAAACCGAAGTCGACCATTAGCCTTCCCTACCACAGTTCTCACATGCTCGTTCCACTCGTATCGCTCTGCAACGTCACGTCCAGATATTTAAACGACTTGACTACGTCAAGCTGGACACTTTTAATACAGTATTCGAACATTACAGGTTTGTTCATCCGACCCATCGGCATTAATTTACATTTTTCCACATTTAGGGTTAGCTGCCATTCATCAAACCAACTGAAAATTTTGTCTAAGTCGTCTTGGTCTTCTTACTCACCTTCGACACCTTATTGTACAACAAGACATCATCAGCAAACAACCGCAGATTGCTGTCCACCCTGTCCGCCAAATCATTTATGTATATAGAGAACAACAGCGGTTCTATCATATTTCTCTGGGGCAGTCCTGACAATACCCTTGTCTCTGATGAACACTCGCCGCCGAGAACAACAAACTGGGTTTATTGTTTAAGAATTCTTCGAGCCACTCACATATCTGCACAAGCTTGGTTGCGGACTCCGATGTGATCGGACGTGCGAGTTGCGTCGCTAAGTGAATGTGAGGAGACGTTTTAATTAGCGGCGCGATAGCAGCTGACGAGCGTGGGCAGATGAAAAGGCAGCTGCAGTCACATCAACATCCTGCTCCGCCAATGGCGACTGCTAAGTTAATCTGTGTCTGGAGCAACTGTAGCATTATCGACGACGGCTGCGGCTTCATCTATTCGACAACGAACGACTGTAAGATTGTTTCACTTAGGTCAAGTTTTTTTAGAACGGTACCGACATTACCTAGTGATATTGGTGAACTTTTAGTTTTAATAATAATTACTGCAAAAAATTGGAATTTTAATCTAATAATCTAAGTCATTATTACCAAGTAGGTCCCATGCCAATCCCTGTCACTGAAACAGTTCGAGTGTCGTTTGTTTGCACGGAAGGAAATACATCAACATTAATTTCACTGCCAGTTCGTTTCTATACTTTTTAATAATTTTGAAAACAGAAGTAAATGGATTTTAATGCGCCTCAGTAACTTCACTGTTGAGAAAAATATTGTGTAGAGGCAAAGTTATTTTTGCAAATGAAAAGTAAATTCATTTAACTGAAAGTAAAGTCATTCCTGGCATTTTAAACTAAGATTTTATTTAAAAGAAAACAATTATTCGTACTTGCTAATTTTACGAAAACTTGTGTTTGTTTTGCGTGTTGGTCTGGTTCGTATTTTAGTGTTGCATGTGTGTTGATTTTCAGAGGCAGTTCTTGTATTAAAATAATTCTAAAGTTAATTGAAGTTTAATTCCCGGGTTAACAAAAGTGAGTAAATGCTACTGTGAGGTTATGCAACTATTTAGCTAAACAGTAGGCAGCCTCCACTTAGTGTGTGACTTGTGTATCCCAAATTCATTTCATTGTGTTGAATAACGAGTGCGGTAATAACTAAAACCATTTGTCATTATTTAGTGACGTGTTTTGCTACTGCAAACGTCTGCGTAGCCTTCTGTTGTTGCACGTATTCAAGTTATTCCTTACTTATTGCTGTTCGCAATTTTAAATACTTAGTGAAAAGACAGTGTCGAATTTATGCTTATATGGATATGTCCGGACACGTCCGAAAGAACAGACACCATATCCATATAAGAATATAGTTCTGGCAATGACGGCCATGACCTTTCTCTTCTGTGTGGATGCACACATATTACCCGAACTCTTATGGGACTTGGTAAGAATGTCTTCCACGAGGAATGAGTATGTTTGGTAGGGCACTACGAATGTAGTGTGTGGACATATAAGGTGAGAATGTGTGTCCCGCGGGAGACATGCGCGAGATAGTGCCTGCAGACGCACTATCCTCTGTGCCTCGGTGGCTCAATAGGTAGACCGTCTGCCATGTAAGCAGGAGATCCCGGATTCGTGTCCCGGCCGGGGCACCCATTGTCACACGTCCCCGTTGATACATATCAACGCCCGTCCGCAGCTGAAGGTATTAATACATAATTCTAACGTGTCCGATTTGGCTGGCGACCGTTTTTTCACTTACTTCAAAAGAATTGGTACAGTCTATTGTTTTGTATCCTGAGTCCCGTGGCACCCCTTTTCGTTAGAACATTACGTGAAGACTGCACAATTTTTGATAATTGAACTAAATTTGACTGAAAGCAGAGCAGGTGAAATAAGTTGTCGTGAGAGAAAATAGGTTGTAAGTCTCTTCCTCACTCATCGGTGCTACATTCTCCTTCGGAAACGATAGAATTACCAAATTTTCTTTCCGTTAGGCCGTTGCGAACACGGTCAAACATATTTTCGCAAAAGCCAGTAGTGTAACCGGGGATGTTACAAGATCTCCCTCAAAATACTCTGCCACGTCATCGTTTGTGTACAGGGAGCTTAATAGAAGGCGTTCGCAGTGGAGTCGCGTTACCAGTGGAGTCGAGATAAGAGCACGGAGAACCTGCCCGACCACGCCCTGTCCGGCCGTGGAATGGTCAGATGAATTCTATCAGAGCCGCGCCGCGCACAAAGCGTGCTAAACTAAAACGTTGCGCCAGTTTCCCTTTCTCCGATTGGGTGGCTGCGCTCCCGGGACCCAAAGGCGGGGCGTGTCTGGCCCTCGCGAGGTCAGAGGTCAGGGCAGAGATAACTGTACAGCTCTACAGGTGGGGACACGCCCTGGGCTGCACTGCCTCGCACCACAGCGGGCCACTTATTTCAGGAGACTGCCCCCTACTTTAGACAGTTACTGCGCGGTTTCTACAGGTCCCCCGCCTAGGTGTCCTCTAAAAGCGGGAAAGCACCAGCAGTTTGAGCTGGAATACAATAAAGGTCTGTTTTCAATAAAATATTCATAACTCAAACACTGCCAGTTGGCTGTGTGAAAAAAGTCGCAGCTAATTGTTGATGTGCATGTTTAACTGATCTTAAACGGTAGTTTATTTGATAACAAAAATCATTGTATGGGTGCATGAATGTACGTACACAGGTTAGGAAAGAATGTGGGAACACCGTGAGATATCCATACTTGAACATTTCATGCTAGCCAAGCCTGCAGGTTGCGCTGTTGTACCTGGCTATTGTACTGTCCTCAGATAGTTGCAGATGTCGGTCGTGGTCAGAATGGTATCCTGTGTAACTGTGGGTGCTTTATGTCAGAGCTAAGTGAATTTGAAAGTGGGAAAATTGTTAGTACTCTTATGGCTGGTGTTTCTGCAACCAAGGGAATTTAAGTTGAAAGGTGGCAGATTTTAGCACCTTGCATAAGATTGATTTAGAAAGTAAATGAAAAATACTACGCGGACAGGTATAGCCGTTAGGCAGAATAATACTAATAACAAAACCAAGATATTGAGAACTTTGCATGTTATTACTGGGAAGGTGGTTTGGATGGATACAGGAAAGAGCTGTTTTGAGCTCTAGAAGAAGCGAAGTGGCCGGCGGTTGGCCGGAGCTTCACACGGCGGCTTCTATGTTGGCAGGGGGTCACCAGTAGTTCAAATGGTTCAAATGGCTCTGAGCACTATGGGACTTAACTTCTGAGGTCATCAGTTCCCTAGAACTTAGAACTACTTAAACCTAACTAACCTAAGGACAACACACGCATCCATGCCCGAGGCAGGATTCGAACCTGCGACCGTAGCGGTCGCGCGGTTCCAGACTGAAGCGCCTAGAACCGCTCGGCCACACCGGGCGGCGTCTCCAGTGGCCGCAGGGTGCACCGGGCGAGCCTGAGACCACGCAGATGGAAGGAGAGAGAAAGAGAGCGTACATGCGAGACACAGAAAGACTGCTTCTCGCGGGTGTGGCTATACAACGGTTGGAACAGGACACAAATACGGCGCTCCCATGGAAGGTGGGAGAACAGCGTGAAATTTCAGAGTCCTGATTGGTCGAAAACACGTAGGGACACATGTGAGAGGAAGTGGAAAGTTTGGCGGCAACAAGAGGTTAGGGTCTTGGATGGCTGGTGTGGTGCTGGGAAGGCTCGGCTTGTCTGGTCTGCGAGGGGAGGCCTTGAAATAGGTTTGGAGATATTGCTGGCATTGCGACCAGTGATCCCTCTGCAATTTTTCAGAGTTAGTGCATACATCTCCACAAAAGCAGAATCGTCTGTTGCTCTGAGAAGAGAAAACACATTTGTGCTCACTTGTGGCGTTCGAATGCAACATTAAGTGTTGCTTTGCTGCAGCGCACTTGAGTCTATATCCTTTTGGAAGTATATTGTGTCAACTCGTGACGGACTCCGCAACTGAGCAATTTACGGTTAGAAGTTTTCGGACAGAAAGCATGTCCACGTTTGTAGATAAAGTCGAGATTTCCCAGGGGAAAGACGACCGTCATGACCTTCGCACTGAACTACGGTGATATTAGCGCAAACAGCTGGCAAAGTAGGGCACTGCAATGGCAATTGAGTATGTGTTCCACCAGCTCTTTGCTTGAGCTCTCTGATTATGTGTCCCTCTAGGTGGAGCTTCAGTAGAACAACGACTTAACGTGACCGGTATCAACCAATATGAGTTAGGGAAGGGGGGTGCGATAAGGAATAGAGTTTCCATTGTGCAAATGATAAGGTAGTTAGTTTAATAAGTTAATTTGACTGATATAGTAACATTGCTCATCCTGTTTTTAATTAATTAATTTGTGATTTGATTACATACCGTATTTAATTTGATTATCATTTCCGTAGGTAGTAAACCACTTATTGAGAATAAGAGTTTTATCAATAGCAATTATTATTCAAAATTGATGCAAACGGCATTGGCGGTATTACTCGCGCAGTTAAACAGAGCCAAAGTCGGAGAGCAGTAAATAAGTATAATGCTTAATAAACATTATACCGCCGTACATTTCAAAGTGTTTAGTGTTTAAAGTGACACCACATCTAAGGTTTGTACCGCATACAGTGAAAGCGGAAAAACATCCGCTAAGCCACAACGCGGACCAAAGTACGTGTTGAGTGATCGTGACAGACGGTTAGTGAAGAGGGTTCTGACGAAAAGTAAGAGGACAGCAGCTACAAGTTCCACAGCACCCCTGAATATCTCACTCGCGAAACCGGTCAGCACCAGGAAAGGAGCTGCATAAACAGGAAACTGCAGGGCGAACCGGAATTACAAACCCACTCATCAGTGATGTTTAAGACCCTAACAGGAAAACGTGTTGCCAAAGCTATAAAGCCTGGACTATGGAGCAATAGAAGAAATTCCTTTGGTTGGATGAGTCTTCTTTCAGATTTTTCCAACTCCTGGCCTAGTTTACGCCACAAGAGTGAAACATGGCGGGGGTTGGTGGCGATTCGGTGAGTCATATCGTGGTACTCCATGAGCTCCATGATTGCTCTGCAAGGGAGCATTACTGCCAAGGACTGTGTGACCATTTTGACTGATCGGATCCATCCCGCGGTAAAGTCTGTTCACCAATGATAATGCTGTGTTCCAAGACGAAGGGCCACCTGTTCACTCGGCTTGCAACGTCCAGACTGGTCTTGTGAGCACGAGGGTGAATTGTCGCGCGTCCCTTGGGCGCCATACGACCAGATCTCAATGTTTTGTGGTCTACTTTGGCGATACGGGTGCCTGATCACTATCCACCTCCATCATCATTACCTGAACTTGCCATATTTTGCAAGAAGAATGGTATAAATTCCGTTGAAAACCATACAGGATCTGTATCTATCCACTCACAGACGACGGGAAGATGTTTTGAATGACAACGGGTTTACTAACCGTGTTAGGCATGGTAATGGTTTGTGTTTTTTTTTGTGTTTCCATATTTTTGTTCAGCCCATGTGCAGTTCCCCCACCTCCTCCTAAACTGCTTGATCAATTCTAACCAAACGTGGTCTAGGTACCACTTACTAGCTGGAAAGAAGCACCGGGGGGAGTAAGGACCGCTTACCTCCTATAGAGGTGGAGTTAACACGGGGACACGAGGAAGCATAACTCAGCATCCCCTGGACTAATTTCAACCAAATTTTGTTTGCACTTGAGTCATTATTTGAAGAAAGCAGTGCGGAGTAAGATACCCCTACTACACCTAGAGGTTAGGGTGCGTATGAGAAGAGGTGACATGTACGAAAATAATCTACTGGTATTTTTTTCGTATATTTCGGTGACTGGGAATACTTTAAAAGTACGAAGTCATAATCGTACTGCCTGGTTGGGCTTTCAAGTTTTTCAACAACGTCGAAGAATTTAAATCTAATGACTTCACTACGACAGGTTTTCAATACGCGGACGTTCGTCATTTCATCGCGATGTCTAATTATACCTCGCTTAAACCTTTCCACAAATCTATCACAATGGTTAACATTATTATTGTTGTTATTGTTCCTTACTGATAAACGTGATTGAAGGAAAACATTAGTGGAAGATTAGAAATAAAATGACGAGATCGGTCTTTGCCAGTAGTGCCGGGAAACTGGCTAGGAGTGTATCGTACTACAGCAGCATTTGCTGCTTCGAAGCATGGCCTACAATCGTGCGAAAAATGTATGAAATTGGTGATCGTACGCTTCCTTTGCAGTAGCGTCGGTTTCCACTTTCCGAACCTCGGATTAGCAGTCTGTGGCGCCTGTCTGAAGAAAACAGGACACGCCGTCAGATCGTGTGAAGCAAGCCGCCGGCGGCAGTGCCAAAGCTGACGCAAGAGGCTGCGGTGCCCGCGAGTGACGCGCTTCGCAGAGATGGGTCCCCGCGCCGAGGCAACCGACAGTTCCCTCCCCAGTGGCCGCCAGGTGCCGCTGCGTGTTCAGAATTCACGCGTCACTAAGGCGCCCGCCGAATATGTTCAGCTGTCTGGCGGAAACACCATCTGTCTATAAACCCAACACTACTTCTCTTCCGCATCTTCTCACCACACAGCACGCGAACCTCGGCAGGTACCTATAATCTCTTTCCGACAGAGAACACCAACTGAATAACAATGAAATTCTTATAAAAAATACTGTTGCGATAAATTCCATCAAAATACGAGGGGTAGTCACAAAGTTTGAATTATCGCCTTCGAACAGAAAGTCATATAACAGTTTTTTTCGGTTGTATGAAGGTGACAGTGTTGTACTCCGAGGGTGGTGTACCTGATAAGACATGATATTTTCAGTGATTGATTTTAGAAGCACGTGGAGGAATGCGCACAAGAAACCGCCATAAGCAGTTTCCAGCATATTCTGTTCTTTTTCTTGTTCAGACATGAAGTTGTGTTTTATGCACCATTTGTACATATTACGAGTTCTACATATTTAAGCACCGTATGATATGTTACAGCTATTTGTAAGATTGTTAATTCTTCAGTTACAGGGTTTTATGATGACTAAAATTCTGTATTTTTTTAACACTAGTTACATAACGTGTTGATGGTTAAGGCGTACTTCGCTTGCTGTACACCATCTTGTATCTTGTAACGGAACGAGGACTTCCGCCATGAAAAAGTGATATTAGCTTATGAACTGGATGTCTTTAATGACTTAACGGTTTCTCCTGTCTCGAATACGGAGACTTTTATTAGACGCCAAATCTTCTGTTTCAAAATTTGTCTCACCTGTACCTGGTTGATCATAATACTACTTCTTAATTTGATTTCACTGATTGTTAGTGTGTAGCAGGCTAATATAGTAACACATTAACTATTAAAAATAGTATTGATAAAATTTTCACAATTGCAACAATATGAACTGAATATTTTCTGTATCTTGGAACAGTTTTTCACATTTGGAAAACCTTACTTTTTCGCAGTAACTTCTGTAATTTCGCAAAAACACTGCAACACACATAAAGTGAATGCCATCGTTTCAAAACGAAATCGAAAATATATTAAAGTTCTAGTAGAGGCGACATGTCTGCACTCCTGGTGCCACAGTACCGAAGCACGCCGCTAGAGAAAACAAAATCGCGCATGCCATTGATAAAGAGGTTTATAGTGCAGTAATTTCTTATCTGCATTTGAAGGAAAACAACGCCGCAAAAATTCGGGCTGAGGTGGAGGCAAGGGCGACACTGCATCTTCTCGTGGCTGGTTATGTGGCATAGACGCTTCCAGTATGCTATACTATATTGTAGTTCTAATGTATTTTGCAATGTCCTTCAACGCGAAGGATCTGAAATATACACCGAAAAGCCAAAGAAACTGGTACCGGTACATCTACCTAATAACGTGTAGGTCCAACGCGAACACGAGAAGTGCCGCAACACGGCGTGGCATTGACTCGACTACTATCTGAAGTACTGCTGGAGGGAATTGACACAATAAATCCCTTACAGTACCGGGGGTGGAGATCTCTTCTGAACAGCACGTTGCAAGGCATCCTAGATATGCTCAATGATGTTCATGTCAGAGAAGCTTGGTGGCCAGCGGAAGTGTTTAAACTCAGAAGAGTGTTGCTGGAGCCAGTCTATAGCAATTCTGAACATGGGGGGTATCGCATTGTCATTCTGTAGTTGCCCAAGTCCTTCGGAACGCCAATGGGCATGAATGGATGCAGGTGATCAGACAGAATGCTTACGTACGTGACACCTGTCAGAGCCGAATCTAGACGTATCAGGGTTCCCATTCCAACTGCACACGCCCCCACACGATTATAGAGCCTCCCCCAATTTGAACAGTCCCCTGCTGACATGCAGGGTCCATGGATTCATAAGGTTGTCGCCATACCCGTACACGCCCATCCGCTCGATACAACTGGAATCGAGACTGGTCCGACCAGGCAACATGTTTCAAGTCATCAATAGTCTAATGTCGGTGTTGACAGAGCTAGGAGAGGCGTAAAGCCTTGTGTTGTGCACTCGTCAAGGGTACACCAGTGGGCCTTCGGCTCCGAAAGCCCATATCATGGTGTTTCGGAGAATGGTTCGCATGCTAACACTTGTTGATTGCCCAACATTGAAATCTGCAGCAATTTGCGGAAGGGTTACAATTTTGTCACGTTGAACGATTATCTTCAGTCATCGTTGGTCCCGTTCTTGCAGGATCTTTTTCCGGCCGCAGCGACGTCGGAGATTTGATGTTTTCAAACTGCCTATTGGCTTCTGTCTCGGGTTCTTCGGCCGACGTTCATCTAATGATGAATGTGTGTGAGCAGTCACTGAACCCATCGGCCTGTGACCCGTGTCACGTTGAAATGTCATTCAGGTTTTTGAAAACTGCTCCATCACTGACTGTTCACTTCAGAAAAATCATTAGATGAACGTCGGCCGAAGAACCCGAGACAGAAGCCAATAGGCAGTTTGTCAACAAGTGGCCACGAAAGCCTTAGCAATTTTGTATTTGATGTTTTAACAGATTCCTGGTATTCATGGTACACTTGTGAAATGGTCGCATGGGAAAATCCCCACTTCATAGCTACCTCGGAGATGCTGTGTCCCATAGCTCGAGCGACGACTATAACAGCATGTTGAAACTCACTTAAATCTTTATCATCTGCCATTGCAGCAGCAGTAACCCGTCTACAAATGCGCTGGACACTAATAGTCTTATATAGACGTTGCCGACCACAGTGTCGTATTCTGCCTGTTTACGTATCTCTGTATTTGAATACGCTTGCCTATACCAGTTTCTTTGACGATTCAGTGTAGTATTTCACCCCTGGGTGGCTGAGGAAAATTTTCGACACCCCGTCAGATTTCGTATGCAGGGAGAAGGCGCTATTGTGTACAGGGTTGCCTGTCCCACCGACTGATGGGGAAGGTGAATGGGTGTCTGTACAGAGACGTGTTTAAAGTGCGCGACAAAGGTGCGCAGGTGGCAACCGTCATACCTAATCCACAAGTTACCACTGCTCCCTTTGCCGCTTTGTGTTGGGGTCATAGTGACGCACCCGGCACTCGTCCATGATTAGGTGGCTAAAGGTGTCGTATACACTGGCTCCACGCAGCAGCAACATTTCTGCCAATTACTGGGTTGAATGTGTGTGAGTAGTCACTGAACCCATCGGCCTGTGACCCGTGTCACGTTGAAATGTCATTCAGGTTGTTGAAAACTGCTCCATCACTGACTGTTCACTTCTTCCACTATCGTCTCGATCGTTACACACCAGTCTTTAAGCACCAAGACCTCCACTTATCTTGCAGTCCCAGTTCTTCACGCAGGCATGGTCTTCTACTGCGTCGCTTAAACTTGGTTGACCACATTGGAAGCAGGAGAATCTTATTTGCATGTGCGAATATTACTAGACTCTGGCTGCACTACACATTGGTGGCAATGAAAATTTGGGCACGGGCCGGGACTCTAACTCATCTTCCGCTTGACCCGAGCGGTCGCGTTGACCAATCGGCCACCCGTGCATGCTTCCCGGATCGACCCAAATTTCCCGATGTCACCGGTTTCGTCTATATCCTACACTCGCACACATACTGTGAAAACTGAGTGATTTCAACGAGGGGCCGTCTTGGTTCCAACGCCCGTCGCTGATGCTTCAAGAGAAAGGGTGAAATGTCAATATGAGGGGACGTAACGATCTTCCCTTTGTGTGAAACGTCCACGGTGGCGAGGGGCAGAATTGCGATGAAATTTGGTGCCAATGAGACAACATTAACCCACATTACACCTCATATGAACGTGAGAGACCCGGCCTCTTTTTTTTTTTTTTTTTTCTTTTTTTTTTTTTTGCGCTTATCCCTGCTGTCTGAGGGTGCAGGTTTGTATCATCACAGAGGAACGTTGTAGGCACGTTCGAGCCAAATTTCGTACTGCCTTGTCGCAATGTGGGAAAATGGCGGGATTTCAAAAACTGACCCTTTAATTTCGTTGCGTAGTGCAGTCACAGCGCAGTGTATGTCTCAGACACCGTTGTTTTTTACGTGCAGAAAATAATTCGTGGCACACAGGTATCGCAGCTGTATTCTCAGCAGCAAAACGACACTGTGGCATTATTTGTAGATTCTTAAGAAATCAGTTGCACAGGTTCCTGGTGTACCGATATTTTCAGTACAGAACGAAGCCATTTTCAAAAAAAACATTGATTATTTCTTGAAAAACAAGTTCTGTGCATCTATATCTGCACTCCGCAAGCCACCTGCAGGTGTAGAACGAATGCTTTCAAGTTATGTACATCTTTTTTAAAAAGACCTTTGCTCATGGCACCTGTAACGAATATGTGGCAGCTGCATTCGAAGGAAAGAATATTAAAAGAGTATCGTCCCATCGGCATCGAGGTCACTGAAGACGGATCACAAGCTCGGAATACGAAAAGATAGATAAGAATCTCGGCTGTGAGGTTTCTGAGACGCAATGCCGGCTTCTGACTGTAACATTTTAGAGAACTTATGGAAAACCAAAATTCGAATGATCGGACGCGGTTCTCAACTGCGAGTGCAATGTGCTAACCAGTGTGCCACCTCCATCGGCAGTTGCATTCGATGAAGATGATGATGATGACGATGATGTTTGGTTTGTGGGGCACTCAACTGCGCGGTCATCAATGCCCTTACAAAGTCCCAATTTTTTACACAGTCCAATTTTTTTACGAGGTCCAGTTTAGCCACTGTCACGAATGATGATGATGATGATGATGATGAAATGATGAGGACGTTGCATTCGATGCAGCGTGTTTCGCGCAGTCAGTTCGTTCCTTACAATAGCACAACGCTTGACCGGTGCCGTATCGATTAATTCTAAGCATAGGAAAGAAAGTTACTTACCGGGCAGACGTTTGGTCAGATGATGCTATTGGCGATGACCGTTGTATTACAAATCAAAAAAATGGCCCAACACTCACCTGCAAAAAGAAGAAAAAAGCAGTGTTATATGTCGTTCTACACAGTTCCATAATACTCAAATAATTCGTACTTGGAACTCCGGTAAGTATTCCAGACACAAGTTATAGGCGAAAGCCTCAGTGGCATTCAACTTCTGTATTCACATGACATAAGAAGAGGACTTGGTACAAATCTTGTCGAGATTACCTTGATGTTTTTATACTTCTTTTTTATATTTCATACTGGCTACTTCCGCGATAGTACAAGGAAGAGAAAACTGGTTGGTATTATCAACATTTTTTAAGCAAGGTTAGCTTTCGTAACTTTGCATGGACGGACCTGCAGTTAACTACTACTATATCTCGACATTCTCTTTCATCGAGTTGGAACGACGAATTCTCATCTCCGTGGCTGATGGTCTCCCCTCTCCGAAATGAGTGCGTAATTTTTATCGGTCTCTGCTTCCTTAGTGGCTGTTTCCTACATTTAGTGCACGCTTCACCTGTTAAAGGAGAAGTCCTATATTCCCTCAACCATTAACGGTTGCTATGTCATCATAGAATCACCTGAGCTTCTTGTTTAGGCCTTTCACACTGCTCCAAACCAGAGGACCGCGAGAGGTTCTGGGGATGATAACGCACAAGGCTGTCTCAGGTATTCCACTATGTGCGAGATTGGCTGTATTCAGTTACTGAAGCATCGGTGGCTGAAAGTCTTTAAGCAGGAATTATAGTGAAAAGTAGAAATGAAAGGTAACGTTAAAGAGTTACAGATAATTCGAAGAACATGCTCTGGGAATTAGATTTTCATGCCCGGGAGTAATTATTTTGTTCAGTTCCTGTATATTACGAACATTAATACTAGTGTCTTACTTCCCTGCAGCACACTTTTCTTTAGGTGATTACCGTCGTTTCGAACAATTTCTCCGCTTATAAAGAGATTTCGTAAGCACATGATATCTACTGAGGCCAAGTACTTTTGTAATCAAATCGATATTGATTGAGTTCTTTATTGCTGTCAATGTAAGTTTTTTATATTAACGCGCTGCGTCTTGATAGTCTGTCTGATACAGGCAATCAGAATTTTGAGGAACAGCGTTACTTGAAATACAATGAATATAAAATGTGAGATTAACGTAGACAATAAGTAAGTAAACGGAAGCATAATGAGAGAAACTCTACAGAAAAGTAAGAGAGATGAAAGCATATAAATAAGAAGTTATTAAAGGAATAGTGTTCTGATTAAAAGTCACTGAAGTGGTTATAGTTAACAAAACGTTCCAAATGTCTATGCGCTCTTCTGATCCAATTTTGTACATCTGAGCTGTTACTATTATGAAGATGAATACAATTACCAACAAATAATAACAATAGTGATTAAGTAATAATAATAATAATCCTAAAAAGTGCATAAGGAATAAGAATAATATTGATACGAGGTGCGTTAATAAGTAATGTAACGCTTTTTTTCCTTAAAAGCAAGTTGGTTTTATTCCGAATTCCAACACACCATAATATTCCCCTCTCTTTTGCCTACAAAATCCAATTTGGCACTATCTCCGATCAATACAACGTTCATAGGCCTCCTTACTATGAAGGCCTGTATGCCCGCATGGCGCGAGTTTAATGGTCGACGTCGGAGCCAACTCTTGATGCAACAAAAACCTCGCCATCTTCCACGTACTGCTTAGCGAGGAGTGATTCGTTTAATGGGCCAAACGGGCGGAAGTTGAAAGGTGCGAGATCCGGGCTGTGAAGTGGGCGAATAAGAACAGTCCGCCGGCCGAAGTGGCCGAGCGGTACTAGGTGCTTCAGTCTGGAACCGCGCGACCGCTACGGTCGCAGGTTCGAATCCTGCATCGGGCATGGTTGTGTGTGATGTCCTTAGGTTAGTTAGGTTTAAGTAGTTCTAAGTCTAGGGGACTGATGACCTCAGATTTTAAGTCCCATAGTGCTCAGAGCCATCTGAATCATTTTTTTGTAGAACAGTACATTGAACTTTAGTGAGGTGCTCTCGTGTTTGCAGACTCGTGTGAAGTCTTGCGCTGTCGAGAAGAAGTACTTCGTTTGTATCCGTTGATCACCTCGAATGAGTGTGTCCGCACGTTCCAACACTGCAGGAGTCACGGCTGTGTGCGGCCGGCGGGCACGCGAGAGTAGGACCGGTTTGTGCAACGTTGTTACCATGACGACAGACGCCTCACCCAATGACTCACCGTGCTTTTGTTCACTGCCAGGTCTCTGTAGACATTCTGCAAGAACCTATGAATATCCTCTATCCTCTGGTTTTTCCCCAACAAGAAACTCAATGACAGCTCGCTGCTTGGAATGCACCTCCGTTAGAGACGTATTTTTGAATGTTACATATAGCGCTGCTATCTATCGGAACAGGAGCTGAAGCGGAAATATTCCACGATGTCCCAGGAAAAATTACCCATTTTAACCGAAAGTGGCCTAGAAAAAACTGTGTAGCATTACTTATTGAACGCCCCTCGTAGTTCAGCACATTTGAAGCGATGCTTAGTATTATTGGAAACGGAAAGGATAATGAAAGAGACGACTGAAATGACAGTGAAATGGTTCAAATGGCTCTGAGCACTATGGGACTTAACTCCTGTGGTCATCAGTCCCCTAGAACTCAGAACTACTTAAACCTAACTAACCTAAGGACATCACACACATCCATGCCCGAAGCAGGATTCGAACCTGTGACCGTAGCGGTCACGCGGCTCCAGACTGAAGCGCCTAGAACCGCAAGGCCACTACGCCCGGCAGTCCTCTAGAACATAGAACTACTTAAACGTAACTAACCAAAGGACATCACACACATCCATGCCAGAGGCAGGATTCGAACCTGCGACCGTAGCGGTCGCGCGCTTCCAGACTGTAGCGCCTAGAACCGCTCGGCTACCCCGGCCGGCGAAATGACAGTGACAACAGCTTTTAAGAAACAATGGACTTCCAGAACAGGAATAGGGGAAGGAGGGAAGGGGAGGAGTGACGAGGAATGCGGATTGGCAAGAGTGAAATGCAGACAACTACGTGAAAATGGTCTAGTGTGACAGAAGGTGAAGCAACAACTGTCCTCTGAAGTTAGAAAAAAAATTAGTTTCTATGATTTTTTAGGAATATCGTTACGGAGTCGAGTAGCTCGGATAGAAACTTTGTGTATGTCAAGAGATGCCGGTTTCACTCGTTTTTCCTAAATGTTTGTAACGATGTAGAAATCCTTCCGAGAAGTAGAAAGGCCAGCGGAAAAGCGACCGTTTGCGGAATGCACACCGACCGCACTAGACCCACATTCCAGTGTTACTGTACGGGCGCGCTACTGGGCTCCTCCGTTAATCGCGACTGCTGGGTGTTTCTGATACGCCGCTGCTGACACGACGGGTGTGCGAGGCGGTGAATTACGCCAGGCACAGTCGTGGCGCCGCCGCCGTAACTCACTCGGTCACGCGCCTCAGCTCCGCCAGCGGGACTTTCTCCGCCTGCGATTCATCAGCTTCTACCTCTGCCAGGAATTTACTCCAGCTGTAACTCAATTGCCTCCAGTGCGTCATTCACCTGGCGCTGCGGTAATATGTCGGCAGTATCACTCATGTGCGGCTTGTGAACGACAGCCACACCTGTGTAACACAGCCGTCTTTCAACAGCTAGAGAGAGGGGTGTTTTTTTTTTTTTTAACACTAATTATGAAGGTTATGAAATGGCATAATATGTCCTCTTTTTGCCTACAGCACGAGATACGTTATATATTTCAACTGCAAGAAAATGGCTCTGAGCACTATGGGACTTAACTTCTGAGGTCATCAGTCCCCTAGAACTTAGAACTACTTAAACCTAACTATCCTAGGGATACCACACACATCCATGCCCGAGGCAGGATTCGAACCTGCGACCGTAGCAGTCGCGCGGTTCCAGACTGTAGCGCCTAACCGGCCGGTGCGGTTCTAGGCGCTTCAGTCTGGAACCGCGTGACCGCTACGGTCGCAGGTTCGAACCCTGCCTCGGGCATGGATGTGTGTGATGTCCTTAGGTTAGTTAGGTTGAAGTAGTTCTAAGTTCTAGAGGACTGATGACCTCAGATGTTAAGTCCCATAGTGCTCAGAGCCATTTGAACCATTTTTTTTTGTAGCGCCTAGAACCGCTCGGTTACACAGGCCGGCACGCCAACTGCAATATGCTGAAAAATTTTACTGCATCATGTATCCTTACAAAAAAAAAAAAAAAAAAAAAAAAAAAGTAAACTGTGCGTATGGTATTATTGGCCAGTTGGTACAAGTCCTTTTTATTTGACGCTTGTGACTTGCGCGTTGCTTATTATAATGAAATGATGGTGAGGACAAAATACATACATACACACACACACACACACACACACACACACACACACACACACCGAGAGGAGAAAATCCCCTACCCGACTGAAATTAAACCCGATGTCCCGTGATCGAGTGAGAAACGCTAACCACAAGACCGTAAGCTACTGACACTTTAATCTGAAATAAATAAACAAACGGAAGTACAGTGACAAAGAAAAGAGAAGAAAACCATGTAATTATGCTCATATGACATTTGCAGTACGTCGCCAAGTTTTATATTTTTCAGCTTAATACAAACGAATGGTGTGAAATAATGAAAATACAGGAGAGAAAAAAAAGGACGAAATTATATTCGTTTTTGTACTCATATATAAATCTGTTTTCCATTGCTGTGCAACATATGATATAGTCTTGAGACCATTAATTTATTAAAATTTGCTCTCGACTGTCCAACAGTTCTGTCGGGTTATGAAGAGCGAAACGTGTTTGGATTCGTCATTTTTAGAGCTACGATATTAGCAGCAGAAGTTACTCTAGTTCCATCTGAAAGCAAAGTTGATACCAATATCTCTGTAATTCACGTAGTTATGAAAAGAGACTACACATCATTTGGTGTGGACTTCATAACTATTCATTTGGGTGAAAACAGAATTACGATATCTTAAACGGTTCAGGAAATATCTAAAGTGAACAGCTTAGCTGAATCATATCTCATAATGGTTTTCACCTCTTAAATTTCTGACAAGTGGCATGAATGAATTAATTACATAATATATTGAATTTTGTACAATAAGAAGAGAGACTGTAACAGTATCTCAAGAGACACAAATTTATTTAAAGTACATTTACCTACCAACTGAATTTGTCCGTTTTTTCGATATATAAAATAATAATTACAGTTACAAATACTAATACAACAAATACACGGGAAAAGGAAACAAGTGTTCAACATATGTGGCCCATACACATAAATGTGACAATAAAAAGAAAAGGGCCAACTTGAGTCTTAAAGCTCTTTCCATAAATGCTCCACTTCAAACGGAGCTAAGTAAACATCAATCAACGGGTACCTTGACCAAGTCAAAAGTCCAGACAGCATTACACAGCGATATGTGCACCGACAACCGAGGTGGCCTCCCGCAAACAATTTCATGCTCTCTCCGGAGCTCCTCCATTTCGTTTTATTTTCTTTATACTGAAGTCCCTTTTTTATGTTTACTATCTTGGAACCATACCCTATTTTTGTTTTGTCCCCACATTTGTTTCTGCCTTCATTTCGTTGTTTACTTCCGCATATTCCTTACAAATCATCACATGCTAGTTTATGTTAGCTTTATGATTAATGCACCAAGAACACAGGTTGTTTCGGCCCATACAGTTTCGACCAGTGATCGCGGAAAAAATACATGATTTGTTTAATATTCATATAGTAGAACAAAGGATATCAATATATGTCAACATGCGCGCTCCTAGGAAACAGAAAGATAAAGTGCTTCACCATTAAACGAAAATTTGTTGTATAACAGGTTTCTTTTAAATCTTGTGGATATCTGACCAATTATAAGTAAACGAACAAACAAATAAAGACAGATGGAAAAAGCCTCATACTCTGATATGCAGTGAGCTATCCGACCTGTCATCACTGAGAGGACTTTAGAGACAGTACAAAATCTTACAGCACAAGCTACATTCCACAAGTCGTAAGCCGTCAACCGACAGCAGGACCGTAGCTAATCGTAGCGCTACCGACTTGCTACCAAACAAAATGCAATTAATTGGAATGTAAGAGCTCTGAAAGCAACCTGCCACATGCAATGTGCACTGGTCGGCCATCTCCCAAGAGCCAGAACCACGTCAGAGATGAGGTTTGTCGACCGCCCAGCTAAATGATCATTTCCGACTGATGACAGGAGATAAGAAGGGCTGATCAGAGGATCAGCCAAGAGGTCATCATGATATGGTACCGGATATCATTCGAGAAGCTAAACGAAACCTTGAATGAGAGAGAGAGAGAGAGCGCGCATTACGAGGGCAGGAAGGGGAGAGAGAATATTTGGTGCTCTGTCGGTTCCCTTCGATACGAGTAACGGTTCAACGGTACTTGAACGCCCCCTAGATGCGGGTCAGCGGTGGTCCGCAGACTCCAACGCCGCCTCCCATTCCAGCGCCAGGGGATCACATTCCTCTGCAGATGGCCACGAAGATAGCCCCCACCAACAACGTTTCACATCTGTACCGGGCAGCAGGTCTGCGCTTCTATTAGCTGCCCTGCCTCCTTTCCCTCATCTGATAAGTCCGGCGCATCGCACAACTCCAGAGTAAGCACCCGCAGAGCCACAGCTCACTGGAGCGGCGCCGGCAGTTCTGGAACCCTCTGCACGGTTGGCGGCGCACAGCCAGAGCCCGCTGACCACGTTACGGGCGGGGCGCTGCCTCGGGTAACAGTTCTTTCCGCAACATAAACACACCGCAACTTCACGTCTGCAAGTGCAGGTCGGTCCGGACGTGGTAACTTGGACACCTGAACAAGAGATCTTAAACTACGCTCTATAAACAGAGACTTTCTTATTTCATAAATCGTGTCTAAAGGTAAAAGACATATGCGTGAGAGCTTCTTACCTGGAAAGTGAGTCGAAGTTTCGGACTAGTTGCCCCTCTAGTTACGTCCGGTATTACCGTTAGAGGCGACAATAAACGTCCGCCGCTCGTGGTCTCGCGGTAGCGTTCTCGCTTCCCGAGCACGGGGTCCCGGGTTCGATTCCCGGCGGGGTCAGGGATTTTCACCTGCCTCGAGATGACTGGGTGTTTGTGTTGTCCTCATCATTTCATCATCATCCAGGAAAGTGGCGAAATTGGACTGAGCAAAGATTGGATAATTGTACGGGCGCTGATAACCACGCAGTTGAGCGCCCCACAAACCAAACATCATCATCATCATCGACAATAAACTGGAGGCCTTCCAGAGGAAATAGAAGGCGTGTTCCTTTGATCAGACTATACCTGCTCTAAGGATACAGTTAACTGGGGCGGAGGGGGGAAGGGAGCTTCCGATTGTTGTGTTAGTTCGGATTATTTGTAGTATTATCGGAGTGGACGATTATTTGACGAAAGACAGAGGACACTATGTGTCTTCCAGCTGTCTATGCGTCATACGGAGACGCTGGTGCAGCGCATTTTATGGACCTCCGGGAGTTTTTCTCGCAACAGTGCTTGCACTAACAATACTGGCACGTTTGTAGACACACAATAAACTGTTTCTGGACATGTCGGAAAGTACAGCACGTGTATGACAGTCCACACCAGTCTACACCGAACAAGCCTCTTTGTCTTTGTATGAATACAGAATTCCATGCCCATTGACCTATTTAGTGTAGTCAAGCCTCGGACTTTCTTTACAACATTTACGTCACACTTCCCTCCATTACCTAACTGACAATTCCTTGGCGCTTCAGGTTGTGTCGTATCAATCGATCGTTTCTTTTAGTGAAACTAAAAATTTCTTCTATCCACGATTCGATTCTGTACCTCCTCTTTAGTAACTCAATCTTTCCATCTAATTTCATCATTCTGCTATGCACCACATTTCAAAGGCTTCAGTTTTCTTTCTGTCTGTACTATTTATCTTCCATTTTTCACTTCCGTTTAAGCCTACACTCCAGACAAAAACCTTCAGAAAGACTTCTTAACACTTAAATTTATACAACATGTTAATAAATTCCTATTTCTCAGAAATGATTTTCTTGCTACAGTCAGTAAGCATTTTACATTCTCTCTGCTTCGGCCGCCATCTGTTATTTTGCTGGCTAGATAGTAAACGTCATCAACCACTTTTAGCTTCTCGTTTCCTAATCGAATTCCCTCATCATCGTCTCATTTAATTCGACTATATTCGATTACTGTGTTTTCAAACCATTATCCCTTCCTTTCAATTGATATTCAAAGCCTTTGATGTCTCTGACTGTATAACGATGTCATCGTTAAACCTCACAGTTTTTATTTCTTCACCCTGGACTTCGATTCCCTCTCCAAATTTCTCCTTGTTTTCCTTTACTGAGCGCTCGATGTACAGATTGAACAACATAGGGAATAGGCTACAACCCTGTCTCTTTTCCTTCGCAGCCACTAGTTCCCTTTCACGTCGTTCGACTGCAATCTGGCTACGGTACCAGTTGTAAATAACCTTTCGTAGAAAGTAAAAATGTATTTAAAATTAGGTTACTCTAAAGTTCTTGCGGTGGGTTGTAGGGCGCAACACCTTTACACTTGTGCGTCTCTTAACAATGAAATGTTTCGCCAATACATGAGGGGTTCGATGTACAGCGTGTTGCACTTCTGAGGATTTGAATGAAGTACAATCTGCGTAGGCCAGGCATATTGAAAGGTGTAAGAATACACTTCGACGACGTCAACGAGGTATTTAGAGGAACATAAGGTCGAGGAGTAGGGGAGGGATGGGGAAGGAAATAGATCATGCCCTTTCGAAGAAACAATTCTGGCATTTGTCTTCAGTACTTTAGGAAAATCAAGAAAACCTAAATCTGGATGGTCCGACTGGGACTTCTTCTTCCGTGTGTATTTGCTTTTAGGAAGCTTTAATTGTCGGGTGCTATTAATAGTGTTCCATAGATTTCGTTTTTGTTTTGAATACAGTCAGAGAGAGTCCCTTTAGTCAGCCATAGTGCCAGTAGTGCTAGTGTTTGTTTTCAATACAGTCCAGAGACAGGTAGTGCTATTTTCATTGTTTTCTACAAGAAGTGCCTAGCAACCACAGTTTAGTTAATAAACAGCCGCCTTTAGTGAATTAGCAGTCTAGTTAAAGGTTGATTAACTCTCTTCAGTAAATTGATTCCTTAGGATGGATAGGATGTGTGACTGCTGTGTACGGACGCAGGAGGAGCTGGCCACTGTTCGCGAACAGCTGAACTTGTTGATGGCCGCGGTCAGCCGTCTTCAGGCTGCTGCCTCGGAGTGTAGCGGCAGTGGGGAGTCTGGTGCGTCGCAAGGTACACCCCAGGTGTTACATGCTTCACCCAATGTCCCTGCTGTCGAGACATCTTCGCGTGTACTGGGCGCGGTTGGGCCACCCTCTCCCCAAGGGGAGTGGCGGGTTCAGCGGCTTTCGCGGCGCACGAGGCGGAGGGTTAATGTGGAGGCTGGCCGTGTGGCATCGCCCGCTCTGCCTGTGAGTGAACATGTGGCTGCTCCTTCAGGCACACGGGGGGAGGGCTTTATTAGTTATTGGGAGCTCCAACGTTAGGCGGGTGATGGAGCCCCTTAGGGAAATAGCGGGAAGGTCGGGGAAGAAGGCCAGTGTTCACTCTGTCTGCTTGCCGGGGGGTCTCATCCGAGATGTGGAGGAGGCTCTGCCGGCGGCGATAGAGAGCACTGGGTGCACCCGACTGCAAATTGTTGCTCATGTCGGCACCAATGACTCCTGCCGTCTGGGTTCAGAGGTCATCCTCAGTTCGTACAGGCGGTTGGCGGAATTGGTGAAGACGGAAAGCCTCGCTCGCGGGGTGAAATCAGAGCTAACTATTTGTATTATCGTTCCCAGAACCGATCGCGGTCCTCTGGTTTGGAGCCGAGTGGAAGGCTTAAACCAGAGGCTCAGACGATTCTGCGGAGATCTGGGGTGCAAATTTCTCGACCTCCGCTATCGGGTGGAGAAATGTAGGGTCCCCCTGAATAGGTCAGGCGTGCACTACACGCCGGAAGCGGCTACAAGGGTAGCGGAGTACGTGTGGAGTGCACATGGGGGTTTTTTAGGTTAGAGAATCCCCTCCCTAGGCCCGACAAG
Organism: Schistocerca serialis cubense; assembly: GCF_023864345.2. Taxonomy (NCBI): domain Eukaryota; kingdom Metazoa; phylum Arthropoda; class Insecta; order Orthoptera; family Acrididae; genus Schistocerca; species Schistocerca serialis. The sequence continues at coordinate 436,858,738 of NC_064645.1, read as the reverse complement.
ACGCCTCCTGAGACGCAGCAAGGTAGGAGTAGGCAAAATGAAACAGGGAATAACAATATTAATGTGCTAATAGTAAACTGCAGGAGCGTCTACAGAAAGGTCCCAGAACTGCTCTCATTAATAAACGGTCACAACGCCCATATAGTACTAAGGACAGAAAGTTGGCTGAAACCAGATGTAAATAGTAATGAAATCCTAAACTCAGATTGGAATGTATACCGCAGAGACAGGCTGGACAGTGAAGGGGGAGGCGTGTTTATAGCGATAAGAAGTGCAATAGTATCGAAGGAAATTAACGGAGATCCGAAATGTGAAATAATTTGGGTGAAGGTCACGGTTAAAGCAGGCTCAGACATGGTAATTGGATGTCTCTATAGGCCCCCTGGCTCAGCAGCTGTTGTGGCTGAGCACCTGAAGGATAATTTGGAAAATATTTCGAGTAGATTTCCCCACCATGTTATAGTTCTGGGTGGAGATTTTAATTTGCCGGATATAGACTGGGAGACTCAGACGTTCCTAACGGGTGACAGGGACAAGGAATCCAGTGAAATTTTTTTAAGTGCTTTATCTGAAAACTACCTTGAGCAGTTAAACAGAGAACCGACTCGTGGCGATAACATATTAGACCTTCTGGTGACAAACAGACCCGAACTACTTGAAAAAGTTAACGCAGAACAGGGAATCAGAGATCATAAAGCGGTTACGGCATCGATGATTTCAGCCGTAAATAGGAATATTAAAAAGGGTAGGAAGATTTTTCTGTTTAGAAAAAGTGACAAAAAGCAGATTTCAGAGTACCTGTTGGCTCAACACAGAAGTTTTGTCTCAAGTGCAGATAGTGTTGAGGATCAGTGGACAAAGTTCAAAACCATCGTACAATATGCGTTAGATGAGTATGTGCCAAGCAAGATCGTAAGAGATGGAAAAGAGCCACCGTGGTACAACAACCGAGTTAGAAAACTGCTGCGGAAGCAAAGGGAACTTCACAGCAAACATAAACATAGCCAAAGCCTTGCAGACAAACAAAAATTACGCGAAGCTAAATGTAGTGTGAGGAGGGCTATGCGAGAGGCGTTCAATGAATTCGAAAGTAAAGTTCTATGTACTGACTTGGCAGAAAATCCTAAGAAATTTTGGTCTTATGTCAAAGCGGTAGGTGGATCAAAACAAAATGTCCAGACACTCTGTGACCAAAATGGTACTGAAACAGAGGATGACAGACTAAAGGCCGAAATACTAAATGTCTTTTTCCAAAGTTGTTTCACAGAGGAAGATTGCACTGTAGTTCCTTCTCTAGATTGTCGCACAGATGACAAAATAGTAGATATCGAAATAGACGACAGAGGGATAGAGAAACAATTAAAATCGCTCAAAAGAGGAAAGGCCTCTGGACCTGATGGGATACCAGTTCAATTTTACACAGACTACGCGAAGGAACTTGCCCCCCTTCTTGCAGCGGTGTACCGTAGGTCTCTAGAAGAGCGTAGCGTTCCAAAGGATTGGAAAAGGGCACGGGTCATCCCCGTTTTCAAGAAGGGACGTCGAGCAGATGTGCAGAACTATAGACCTATATCTCTAACGTCGATCAGTTGTAGAATGTTGGAACACGTATTGTGTTCGAGTATAATGACTTTTCTGGAGACTAGAAATCTACTCTGTAGGAATCAGCATGGGTTTCGAAAAAGACGGTCATGTGAAACCCAGCTCGCGCTATTCGTCCACGAGACTCAGAGGGCCATAGATACGGGTTCACAGGTAGATGCCGTGTTTCTTGACTTCCGCAAGGCGTTCGATACAGTTCCCCACAGTCGTTTAATGAACAAAGTAAGAGCATATGGACTATCAGACCAATTGAGTGATTGGATTGAAGAGTTCCTAGATAACAGGACGCAGCATATTCTCAATGGGGAGAAGTCTTCCGAAGTAAGAGTGATTTTAGGTGTGCCGCAGGGGAGTGTCATAGGACCGTTGCTATTCACAATATACATAAATAACCTTGTGGATGACATCGGAAGTTCACTGAGGCTTTTTGCGGATGATGCTGTGGTGTATCGACGGGTTGTAACAATGGAAAATTGTACTGAAATGCAGGAGGATCTGCAGCGAATTGACGCATGGTGCAGGGAATGGCAATTGAATCTCAATGTAGACAAGTGTAATGTGCTGCGAATACACAGAAAGATAGATCCTTTATCATTTAGCTACAAAGTAGCAGGTCAGCAACTGGAAGCAGTTAATACCATAAATTATCTGGGAGTACGCATTAGGAGTGATTTAAAATGGAATGATCATATAATGTTGATCGTCGGTAAAGCAGATGCCAGACTGAGATTCATTGGAAGAATCCTAAGGAAATGCAATCCGAAAACAAAGGAAGTAGGTTACAGTACGCTTGTTCGCCCACTGCTTGAATACTGCTCAGCAGTGTGGGATCCGTACCAGATAGGGTTGATAGAAAATATAGAGAAGATCCAACGGAGAGCAGCGCGCTTCGTTACAGGATCATTTAGTAATCGCGAAAGCGTTACGGAGATGATAGATAAACTCCAGTGGAAGACTCTGCAGGAGAGACGCTCAGTAGCTCGGTACGGGCTTTTGTCAAAGTTTCGAGAACATACCTTCACCGAAGAGTCAAGCAGTATTTTGCTCCCTCCTACGTATATCTCGCGAAGAGACCATGAGGATAAAATCAGAGAGATTAGAGCCCACACAGAGGCATACCGACAATCCTTCTTTCCACGAACAATACGAGAATGGAATAGAAGGGAGAACCGATAGAGGTACTCAAGGTACCCTCCGCCACACACCGTCAGGTGGCTTGCGGAGTATGGATGTAGATGTAGATGTAGATGATTTGAACCACCATCCTCCCGAATACGAGTCCGGTGTGTTACCACTGCGCCACGTCACTGGGTAGGGACGGTGGCAGAGGTACCGAAGTTCATTTAATTTATACTGCTTGTAAATGTATTGTCAATCTCGAATCTTTATGATACTGAGGTGACAGAAGTCATGAGATACCTGCTAATATCGTGTAGGACCTCCTCCTCGCGATGTAGCGCAGCAACTAGACGTCTAATGGACTCAACAAGAGCCATGCTGCCTCTATAGCCGTCCATAATTACGGAAGTGTTGCCGGTGTAGGACTTTGTGCACGAAGTGACCTCTCCATTATGTCCCATAAATGTTCGACGGGATTCATGTCGGGCGATATGGGAAGCAAAATAATTCACTCCAATTGTCCAGAATGTTCCTGAAAGCAATCGCGAGAAATTGGGGCCCGGTGACATGGCGCATTGCCATCTGTAAATATTCCATTGTTGTTTGGGAACATGAAGTCCATGAATGTCTGCAAATGGTTTCCATGCAGCCGAACATAACCGTTTCCAGTCAATGATCAGCTAAGTTGTACCAGAAGATCAGTCCATCCCATGTAATCACGGCCCACACCGTATGGAGCCAGCACCATCCAGCACAGTCCCTTCTCGACAACTTGGCTCCATGCCTTCGTGGGGTCTGCGCCACGCTCGATCCCTACCATCATCTCTTACTAACTGAAACCGGGACTCATCTGACCAAGACAAGATTTTCCAGTCGTTTAGGGTAGAACCTGTATGGTCACGAGCCCATGAGATCCGCTGAAGGCAATGTCGTGCTATTAGCAAAGGCACTCGCGTCGGTCGTCTGCTCCCATAGCCAATTAATGCCACATTTCACCACATTGTCCTAACGGATACGTTCGTCGAACATCTCACATTGATTTCTGCGGTTATTTCAAGCAATGTTGCTTCTCTGCTAGCACTGACAACACAAACACTACTGCTATCGGTCACAGAGTTGTCCGTGGCGAGTGGTAATGCCTGAAATTTGGTATTCCCGGCACATTTTGACGCTGTGGATCTCGGAATACTGATTTCCCTAACAATTTCCCAAAAGGAATGTACCATGCGTCTTGCTTCAACTACCATTCCACGTACAAAGTCTGTTAATTCCCGTCGTGCGGCAATAATCACATCGGACACGTTTTCACATGAATAACTTGAATACAAATGACAACACCCCCCCCCCCCGCCCCCCTTATGGCTGTGCCCTTCATTCTTTGTGTATGCGATAGTACTGCCATTTGTACATGAGCATGTCGCTATCCCATGGCTTTTGTCACCTCAATGTAATTTTTGTTTAGTAAGGTGGCGCTCCACCGTTGCAAGATGTTTTGGAAGACATATTTATGTAACTACATCCTCAGCTGCCTTCATCAACTTTACTAATTTTCGGTCTGTACATGAATCATTTTTGGCATCGGTCAAAAATGCGTTATAGCATTTTGCTTTGTGGTGCATTTTGTTGTAGCGTGTGGTATGGGGGGAGAGGTGTTCGGGCTGGGGGTTTCGTAGTATTTTTATTATGACTTTATTTGCGTCAAGACACCAATGTAACAAGATAGAAAAGCATTGTAAACAACATATCCTTTGAGGGCCAAATAAACTTGAGTAGTCAATAATTCAAGGTCTTAATCGCATTTGTTATTGTTATAATACTGCCAACCGGTTTCAGCCCGACGTAGGGGTCATCTTCTGGGCGTTTACACCATTGGTCGACTGCTGGTGGTGTCACTCCTGTCTACATAACTATGACCAATGAGGAAACTCTTCGGTTTACATTTGAAAGCGCGTGGATTACAGCTAAGATTTTTGAATTATTGTACTAGCCTAAAGAAAACAGATGCTGCAGAATATTGCACACCTTTCTGTACAAGAGTCAAGAGGTGCGATCCAAATCCAGATTGTATTTCGGCCTATTATTAACTGAGTGAAAGGTGCCAACTAATGGAATAAGCTGATATTGTTAACAAGAAATGACATTAAAGAATAGAGAGAGAGGGGGGGGGGCAATGTCAGAATACCCAGACTAATGAATAGGGGTCGATAAGAGGTTCGCAAACTTACACCACTTATTCACTTATTGCGCGAACCGCCCGTTTCTGAGCCAAAAATATCCTTTGATAATGGGAAAAGTTACTCCAAAATATAATGCCACGCGTCATAGAAGAATGAAAATAAGCAAAGTAGACTATTTTCGTGTCTAACTATCACTTACTTTAAATACTGTTCTAATAGTAAAAATAGCAGTATTAAGTCTTTGAACAAGATCCTGAACATAGGCTTCCCACGATAGTTTACTATCTACCTGAACACCAAGAAATCTGAACTGTTCAGTCTCACTAACCATATGCCCATTCTGTGTAGTCAGAACGTCAGGCTGTGTTGTGTGTTAGAAACTGTAAAAATGAATGTTTACACCGTGTTTTAACTTCAATTTATTTTCTACAAGCCATGCACTTATGTCTTGAACTGCACTATTTGAAACAGAGCCAGTGTTGCACACAACATCGTTTACTACTAACCTAATGTCATCAGCAAACAGAAATATTTTAGAATCACTTTTAATACGAGACAGCATACCTTTTATATAAATAAGAAACAGGACAGGCCCCAGAACTGATCCCTGGGCACCCTCCATTTGACTCTGCCCCACTCAGACCCCACATCACAGCCATTCTCAGCGCTGTGAATAACGACCTTTTGCTGTCTGTTGTTAAAGTAAGAGGTGTACCAATTATTACCTACTACCCGTATTCCATAACGGTCCACCTTCTGCAGCAATATTTTGTGATCAACACAATCACACGCCTCGGTTAAATAAAAAATGCCTAGCGTTCGAAACCTTTTGTTTAATCCATCCAGTCCCTCACAGAGCAAAGCAGATGTAGCATTTTCAGTTGTTAAATCGCTCGGTACATTTGACAGCAAAGTATGTGAAATGAAATAATCTATTATCCTACATACACAGCCTTTTCAATAACATTAACAAATCTTCTCCACAGCCCCACAATCATATCCTTTTAAGACATTTTTAGTTTCTAGAAAAGAGAAGTCGCAAGAACTCAGACCACGTGAAATAAGAGTGGGGTGGGGGGTGGGGAGGGGGGTTGGGTGGAACAACAGAAAATGTCTTTTGAGAAAAAAAAATCCGTGATGGCAGTGGCTGTGTGACATGATGCGTTGTCATGATGCAGCATCCACTTCTTTCGAACGTCCGATCTCACTCGATTCACCTTTTTCCTGTGCTTTTAAATGACTTTTTGGAGGAAAAATCTCAGAAGAGCTCGCAAGCGTTCGACGCTTTCATCAGTTTTTGAAGTTAAAGGCCTCCCCGAGCGAGGTTTATCTTGAACGTGTTCTCGGCCTTCCAAAAATGACTTGTGACAGCGAAAAACTTGTACTCTTGCTAAGAAATGTTTCAACTTTTCAAAGGTCACATTCGCGGTTTCCTTAAAACTTCATGGTATAACGTTGCTCTAAGTTTCGCCGTTCCATTTTCGTAACACAACTAAAACACTACCTCTCTGTTGGCGTTCTCAAAAATCACGTCGTGACCAAATGGAGCTGAAACTCTGACTGAGCATCTGGAAGGGATGAACAAAGCGGTCCACACAAGCAAGACAACACAGCGTTGCAGCACCGTCGCTCTCAATGCTTTTCTGGAAAAAATGTTCAAATGTGTGTGAAATCTTATAGGACTTAACTGCTAAGGTCATCAGTCCCTAAGCTTACACACTACTTAACCTAAATTATTCTAAGGACAAACACACACACCCATGCACGAGGGAGGATTTGAACCTCCGCCGGGACCAGCCACACAGTCCATGACTGCAGCGCATTAGACCGCTCGGCTAATCCCGCGCGGCAATGCTTTTCTCACACACCTCGTAGTCCGAAACTTAAGAAAGCTTGTGACAGCAGCTCATGATGCAGCTACATAAATATTTCTTTCACGGAATGTCATTGATCTGTTTTTATGTATGCGATTGTTTTTATCACCGAGAAGCTAGGTACATAACATCACCAAGCAGCGGACCTCATCAAGAACTGCTATTCTAGAACTAAAAACCTGCGCTGTTCCGTTTCATCTTGCTGATTAACAAGGCTGGCGGTTGTCGTATTAGAGAAGGTATCTGAATCCCTTCAGTAGCAGAAAAAATAAGTTTATGGAATACTTTTTTCACCAAAAATAAATAAAAAAATAAATGCCCTGTATGCTTCTGCATAGAATTAACATTTACAAACTCTGTTCGCGTAATGACCCAACAAGGTGTGCTGTAATATTCCTCTAACAACGCATAAAAGCCATCAAGCGGAGGCCGTGTTTGACGGCTACCTGTTACGCGTGATGAGCTATTAACTCAGGCGAGTACTGGCGATTACGCGGCGCAGCGCGTTAAGGCACGGTTTACTGCCTGCTGCTCCGACACCGACTAACGGGAAACGTGATACCGCCGTGCTCCGCCATAAAGCTCCCGTTCGCTTTTGCGAGTATTCTCGGGTGGCGTGAGTTGTAGAGGTTCCCCCACAGCACCACTACACACATATAGTTACGTACACACCGTACACGTATACAATGGCGCAAAATCAACCCAAGTCTCTCTTTTAAGTGCGTAGTACTTGGACAATCCTTTGACACTGATGACTGGAAAACACTCTTTTAAGTTCTGATGAAATTAGTGATAAAATCCGGGCAGCGAAGTGTTATCTACAAGTTGTACAGGGACAAAACTGCAGCTACAAGAGCACAGGGGCATGTAACGGAAGTAGCGGTTAAGAAGGGGGAGAAGGAGAGAGGGAGAGGGGGGGGAGGGAGGGAGGGAGGGAGGGAGAGAGAGAGAGAGAGAGAGAGCGCGCTCGTGGTCGTGCGGTAGCGTTCTCGCTTCCCACGCCCGGGTTCCCGGGTTCGATTCCCGGCGGGGTCAGGGATTTTCTCTGCCTCGTGATGGCTGGGTGTTGTGTGCTGTCCTTAGGTTAGTTAGGTTTAAGTAGTTCTAAGTTCTAGGGGACTAATGACCATAGATGTTAAGTCCCATAGTGCTCAGAGCCATTTGAGCCATTTGAGAGAGAGAGAGAGAGATTTGTAGCTATTTCCCAGCGTTATTCAGTCCGTACACTGAGCAAGCAGTAAAGGAAATTAAAGTAAAGGGTGAAAAATGAAAATTTTGAGGTTCGTCTATGACACTGTAATTCTCTCAGATACGGCAAAGGACTTGGAATATGAGTTTAACGGATTGAATAGTGCCTTGAAAACAGGCTACAAGATGATTATCAACAAAAGTAAAACGAGGGCAAGGGAAGATAGTCAAAGCAAATCTGGCGATGCTGAGCGAAATAGATTTGGAAATGAAATACTTAAAGAAACAGAAGAGTTTCGTGACTTGGACAACAAAATAACTGACGACGCTCGAGTCAGAGAGGCTATAAAATGACGATTGGCTGTAGCTAGAAAAGTGTTTCTAAAAAAAATTATCATCGAATACAAATTTCACTATCAGCAAGTCTGTTCTAAATTATGTCTCGCGTGTGCCCTCGCACGAAAGGGAAATGTGAACGACGTATAGTTCAGACAACAAGAAAATAGAATCATTTGAAATACGGTGCTGCATAAAAATACTGAAATTTAGATAGATAGATTAGGTAACTAACGAAGAAGTACTGAATCGAATTAAGCAGAAAATAGATTTATGGCTCAACTTGAGCAGAAAAGGCAGAGGCCTCTAATACGCCTTCTGAGGCATCAAACAATAATGAACTGTTATACGTGAATTGAAGATGGATAGGGGAGAAAGGAACGTGAAGGAGATGCTGATGGCAACTGAATCGGGACTTAAGGCGGAATCAGTGGCGACGAGCGAAAATGTGTGCCGGAAGGGGATTCGAACCCGGGATCTGTTGCTTACTAGGCAGGTGCGTCATCCGGAACAGTGTTATCACAACTGCGCGGACTAACGCGGATCGCCTCTTGGCCGACACCCGTTCTCACAGAGCGCCAGCTACCCACAATCCCTGCCCACTTCCTCTGAGGTTCCCACAGAAAAATGGTTCAAATGGCTCTGAGCACTATGGGACTCAACATCTTAGGTCATCGGTCCCCTAGAACTTAGAACTACTTCAACCTAACTAACCTAAGGACATCACACACATCCATGCCCGAGGCAGGGTTCGAACCTGCGACCGTAGCGGTCACGCGGTTCCGGACTGCAGTGCCTAGAACCGTACGGCCACCGCGGCCGGCGTTCCCACAGAAGATCGGACGTACTTGTGCATCCGCACTGTAAGAGGATCCATTGCTCATTTTGGCGAATCAGTTATGTGAATGCGTGGTGTCTGTTCTTTCCAACGTGTTGAGAGAGAGGGACAGAAACGTGAGTAGTGGAGTAGTGTAAGCAGGTTCAAATGCACGCTGGTTCTGGTAGCTACGCACAGATGAATAGCCATGTACAACGTAGATTAACGTGGAGAGCAACATGAAATCAGTCTTTGAACTGAAGACCACGGTAGCAGCAGCAGAAAAACAACAACCACAGCAACTACGACTGTCGCCGATGCTCCCATCTGCCTCCATAGGCCAAAGTGTCCAGAAAACAATACTGTTCGTTGCAATTGATAACGCTGAAGGTGTGCTCTTGCTATTTCACACCTTCAATCTCTTAGGAATGCGTTCCATTAAGTTTTTATACCCGACAGCCCTAATTTCCTTCCATTGCTTCTGAAACCTGGCAATTAGCGGGTGTTCCTTGGTTGAACCGATCCGGGGCACAAGTGACTAATTATTTCCAGAGACAGTAGATGTATTTATATTCAAAACTTGGAAACAAGGTTACTGTCAGGTGAAAATATATACCTAAGTATCTTCCTGTGTAGTATATGCGAGTCAAAGATTTCCTCGAAACGAGATAATTAAGCTGCTGCTATAATGAAGCTGCTACTATTTCATAACGAAACACTATACATTTTCAAGGAGCTTAGTGAGTTCGCGTAATGGTGTAATCAAAATGAGGAGGAAATGTTTTAAATGTAAAGGCCACATCATTGACACACAGCTGTTTCGTCTCAGCTGGCAAGTAGACATACTGTAACAGAACGAAAGTTGGTCTGTGATGGTAGTCTTAAATTCCCCTGCGTTCGCTTTGATGCCGGCACTCCTGGAAGAAAGGATACTGCGGAGAATTGGCTTAGCCACAGTCTAGGGTACTGTTTCAAGAATGGAACTTTCAGTTTGCGCTTTCCTTCCTTCCAGGAGACCTAGTCCCGCAAGGTAGTCAGGAAAACATCTGTAATGTTTGGAAAGTTGGAAAATGGCTCAGTCAGTTAAAGCATTCTCGGTCAAGGTCACAGAGTTTTAATCTGCTAGAAAGTTTCAGCTACAATTGTTTCAGCTTAATCATATCAAAGGAAATTCGTCAACATCTATAAAACATAAAAACGCTAGCTTCTCTGTGTGCTACAACTTTCCGAAATCCTCGTTCCGCTATCTTGAATTGTTTGTAGCGGTGAGGGGGGGGGGGGGGGAGAGGAGGAGGGGGGAGTAGACCTTACTTGGCATGCAATGTACAAGTATATTTCAGTTTGTCAGATGAAACTATAAGAAAACAGATCGACTGAAATTTTACAAATACGAGTCAAGTGTCTCCATCATTACGTCACCTTGCTCGCTATCTGTTTGTTAGAACGTATAAGAAGACAGTCTCAACAGAGAAATCTAAAGTGTTTACCACAGCTTTCTCAGAATTTGTTGCATACGAGATAAGTTTAATTAATAATCGTTTGATGTACGACGACTTTATCGTGCCAAATGGTTTGGTAAATTTAGAGGATGTTTGTTTGTATACAGGCTGGACAAACATTACCTGATAATGTCAAAGTAGGTAAGGGTACGGCGAATCGAGAGAAATTTTCTGAGTAACCTTGGTCGGAAACAGTTCTTTATGAAACTACGGCCATAAAACGTCAGCCAATCAGAGACGAGCGCGCGGGAGCTTGCCTTGTAAGCGAAGCAAGCAAGCACTGTTGTTTTCTCCGACTAAGCTGCTCCTGTGTTATGCTGTGATTGTTGCGCTTAGATGTTGGATTCAGGAATTTTGACTATTTGCAGTAAAAGATTGTGATCCGAGATAAAAACTGCCCATAAAATTGGTTTCACACATTTCTTGTGCTAAGCAGTCTTCCTCGTTCCATTTTGGGAAAACTGGCCGCCAAAAATAACTGAATTTTCTTGTTAGTCTGATATAATTAACTGGTTCCCTTTTCACTATTCCCCATAGTTATTGTGATACTTCGCAATTAAATTAAACACAAAGTATCTTGAAAAGTTTTCGGTAAAAATGCGTTAGGTGGCCAGTTTATGTTTGGTGCATCTTAGGTCATACAATGCTGTACAGCAAATGTAGCTAACATACAGAGACTGTACTTAAGGCTAGAAGGAGAGCCATAACTCTTTGGAGTCTCTGCGATGAGGCTTGCAGCAATGAGCCATACGCGAGACTACCTCCGCCTGCTGTGTCTTGTTGCTTGTCGTAGGATTACTGTGAGGAAACGACGGTCGCACCAATAACCGTCAGTCGTGCGACCTTTATTGCAACGTGTCGGATCACGTATCGTATCGCCTAAGTGAGAACCGCGCCTTGCTGATCTATTGTAGAATACAAGTTTATTCACGCTTTCTGTATATTGCAACAAACTGAGACATGTAGACTTAAGCTTTCATTATTAATAACATTGCACCCCACCGTACCACAAGTCGACTGTCTTACTGTACTGCCCTTTCTGCAATAGAGCTTATTATCTTAACAACGTAATGAGATTACGGCATTTCTAGCCTAGTTGATTTAGTAGTAAAATTTTACTCAGTAAACATCACAGAAAACTCGCGTTTAATATAACGAACCATGGATAGGAATCTACAGTTTGCTTGGCTGTTCAGCTGAACCATTATTTCACCTAACAACTCAGTGAGTGTACTCTTCAGCGTAACACATATTAGCTGGGACAAGATGCACCAACTTCCGCATAATCGTCGCTGATTGGCTGTCGTTTTATGCCCGTAGTTCCACAAAGGTGCACTTACGACTTACGATTATCTGGAGATTTCTGCCCTATTTGATGTCCCTGTCCTACTCTGAGTTTACCATCAGGTTATTTTTTTTTCCATCCTGCATATTGTGAAGGAGTCCCAAACATCCTACATCCTATAACCGTGATATAGATAGAACAACGTGAGAGAAGTGTTGGTCGCATTCTGCCACTTTTACCTTGATCTAGTCGCAACTGGAACAGAACAGGTCCACATCTACATCTACGGTGACCATTCAGAAGGCTCAGAGAACCACATCAGACTGTTTCTCGGCCGTTGTGATCTCTAATAACACACGGTAAAAACGAACACCTAAGCTTTTGCCATGTAGCTGGGAGTCAATAAAATATTTTCGAATTCGGAGGAGAAAGCTAGTAACCGAAATTTTCTGAAAAGATCTCCTCGCAACGAAAAACGCCACGGTTTTAACGATTGCCACTCCGACTCGCGTATCACATCCGTAACACCCTCCACCCTGTTTCATGATAATACAAAACGAGCTGCCTTCTATGAACTTTTTTTGATGTCCGCCGTCAATCCTATCTGGTAAAGATTCCATACCACACATCAAAACTCTAGCAGAGTACGTACAAGCATAGTGTAATGCAGTCTCTTCAGTGGATCCGTTTGATCATCTACGAGTTCTGCGAAAATAATTGTAACTATTTTGTTTTTATTATTATTTGTTTGTTGTGTATGTGTGTGTAAACTGATTTCCTACTGCTTACTTTCATATGTGGCTTTGTTGTATAGTGAACTTGAACAATGCAAGCAGTGTACTTACATAAACGCTATCTGATAAAAAAACAGTCGCCAAATCCATCAGAAACAGTGTAACTGTACTGTAAATGACTTTTACCAAAAAAATAATTAGAAATTCTAAAACGGTATACTAAATAAGTTATCGTCTGAAATTCTGTATTGTGCAGTGCACTGAGCAGTGCTACATAGTTGATGCCTTGAAATTCACACACAGGAAACTAACAGAATAAGGAGCCTGGATAAAATTGCAAGCTGAACTGTGGAAGAATAACTGTGCAATATGCTTCCATGCCCTTTAAATTTACGTATGCAGACTGACTAAATAAAATTGCAAACATTAGATGATAGACACTCGAGTGTGAAACTGCACTGCAGGAGTGAAAATGCCAGCATAAGAAATGAAATCTGAACTGAAGTTTACCCAAACTGACCCACAAGATAATTTAAAAAGGCAACGCTTAACTATTACTGATCTGTGCCCTAACTGTGATTTTAAACTTTCCATAACAAATTTTGATGACTTAGGCCTACTTTGTTGCAACGCAGGCTCTGTACTGCTGGAAAGTGGTGAAAATGTAAGTGCAGCGCTACAGGAAACCAGTTAAAGTAAAGAAAAAATCTTAGCTGAGTTCGGCGTAAGGAAAAGCAGCTACGACACTGAGCGCATCATGCTTTATGATCTGAGCAACTGTGTTTCGCTACGTGCAGTGCGACAAACCACAATTAGAAAATAAAACTTCCGTAAGAGTGTGGTGGTAGAAGCTGAATTTACCGCATGATGAAGACACTGCCATTCAAAAACTGTAATGTGAATTATGAGACTCATTTCTTAACAATTACAACACTCTTTACAAAATTCATTTCTTATTAAAAAGTATTACTCTGCCATATAATACGTTACTGGAATGGTAAATGTGTGGTGAAACTGTAACTCCGAGTGCGAGCCAAGCAAGCAGATAATTTTGCTTATTCACGTCTCGGCAATGAAATTAACTGACTCAAACCAATAAAGAAAAATCATGCTAAAAATTTGCTCATTCCAAACTCATAAGCGCAAGGAATCAATGCAGCGACAACATTGCCTGAATATCTTCGCGCTTCTCAAATCATTCTTTACAGAATCGTAGTTCCAAAAAGCAACATCCTCTCTCCGTGTTCTGCTAGTTATTTCCAGGCCGCTCAACTGCGTGGCCGACACTCGACTCTCATTTAGTTCTCACCGAATAGCTCCGCCGGCAACGACAAGCAAAGGTCACACTGCTTGTACTCTGAACCGCTGCGGCGTGACACAACGACTATCTAAGACTTCCGTTTGAGAAATACCCAGTTTACAAATATGAAGTATGCCACGTCGAACAAAAAGAGGGATCACAGAACTTTCACTGAACACAAAAACATAGACTAGAAACCTCACAAAATGCAGTCTCTGGTTGGTGTTCCACCAACATTTTCTGTGATTGCTCCAGTTCAAGTTGTCCGTAACTGTACTCCCTAGGTATTTAAAATTTATAGAGTTCATCGCGTAACCGAAATTTAACGATTTTTTTTTTCAGTACTCAGGTGGAAGACGTCTCGAATTTCATCGTCTTCGTTTTTTTGCACGAAAGAGATATCCTGTCCTCATCATTTTGCAGCGTACCTGGATCTAGTGAGAGGTTTACTGCACGGCAAGTGAGAGCATCTTCTGCGACCCACACCGTAACAACTGACTGCGGCACCCAGGCAACCTGCCGCCGCTCTCTGCACAGCCGGAGCGGCGCGGCCCGGCGGTCCAAGGCCGGGCCAGCTAGCGCCCAGCGCCCACCCACACCCACGCCCCCTCTCGCTCTCTGGCTGCCCGGCTGGCCTTTCCGACTTCCTGTGGCGGCCAGCCGACCCGAACGGCGCGCCGCGAACCTCTCGCCGCTGCCACCGGCGTTGCACGCTGCCGTATCGGGCGAAATTCAAATGAGCCTGATGAGGAATTCATGAAACATTTTAACATAACTACCTAGCAGGCCCAGCCTCCGTAGCAGAGGTCGCGAGCGCACCTCCGTGCGACGCCTCTCGACCCGGAGGTAGCTGGTTCGAATCTTCGTCGGAACTGAAAGTCCGGCATCAGTAAGGTAGTCGCGTGAGTTCGTTCATCATGCGACTGGGCAGTAATGCGCTGTTTTACGTTGTGAACCTCTCCCCTCTTCCGCTAAGGACTGGTACAGTATTCTTGTGTCTGTCTTATCTACACCTTGTATCTAAACCGTTAATTTTCTCTTATTATTATGGATATGCGTGATAGTACGTAAACTGAAGTCGATTTTATAAACCAAGACTATGGACTAAACTGAGTTAATGATCTCAAGTCCCCAGGGTACGTATCGGAAGCGAGAGCTTACCTGCGCGCAGTGCACCTCTTAGCTATACTTTGAAACATCCCCTTAGAAAAAATTTACAGATGACAATGCTGGAAAACCTCTACGTTATTTGATTTTCAAACAGCTGAGCAAAACTGAAGATACTCAGGCATTTCTCTCTTTACTTATTCTGATCAACACTAAACTGACACAATATTTTTAGCGCAACACAATCTGACTTTCAATAATCCCTACAAAAGAATGGCCCTGACTAACAATAACCTATACCTTTCATGAATCACTTACCTCACAAAAATCTTCGTTACTCTAACTACTGCAATACAGCGAGCGCCAATACCGCCAGGAAAATAAAAGATACTAACTACTGAAGGCACTAACTACAGATAGGCATAGTTAGCAAATGAAAGATTTTGATGGAGAACAAACAATGTATTTACCTTAATTGTGTTGTAGTGTTATATATATATATATATATATATATATATATATATATATATATATATATATCAGTTGATGACATCCAGTCTTAGAAATTTCCTTTTTCTGACGGACACACGTCCAGATCGTCCGCTCTCAGAACTCTGCCATCTCTCTGCCCACATCTACATCTACATCTATACTCCGCGAGCCACCTTACGGTGTGTGGCGGAGGGTACTTATTGTACCACTATCTGATCCCCCCTTCCCTGTTCCATTCACGAATTGTGCGTGGGAAGAACGACTGCTTGTAAGTCTCCGTATTTGCTCTAATTTCTCGGATCTTTTCGTTGTGATCATTACGCGAGATATATGTGGGCGGTAGTAATATGTTGCCCATCTCTTCCCGGAATGTGCTCTCTCGTAATTTCGATAATAAACCTCTCCGTATTGCGTAACGCCTTTCTTGAAGTGTCCGCCACTGGAGCTTGTTCAGCATCTCCGTAACGCTCTCGCGCTGACTAAATGTCCCCATGACGAATCGCGCTGCTTTTCGCTGGATCATGTCTATCTCTTCTATTA
This sequence comes from Schistocerca serialis cubense, assembly GCF_023864345.2. Taxonomy (NCBI): domain Eukaryota; kingdom Metazoa; phylum Arthropoda; class Insecta; order Orthoptera; family Acrididae; genus Schistocerca; species Schistocerca serialis. Next base: position 436,842,668 of record NC_064645.1, on the reverse strand, counting down.
ATCCAACCTGGTAAGGGTCCCATGAGCAATACTCAAGAATCGGACGAACAAGCGTTTTGTAAGCTACTTCTTTCGTCGATGAGTCACATTTTCTTAGAATTCTTCCTATGAATCTCAACCTGGCGCCTGCTTTTCCCACTATTTGTTTTATGTGATCATTCCACTTCAGATCGCTCCGGATAGTAACTCCTAAGTATTTTACGGTCGTTACCGCTTCCAATGATTTACCACCTATGGCATAATCGTACTGGAATGGATTTCTGCCCCTATGTATGCGCATTATATTACATTTATCTACGTTTAGGGAAAGCTGCCAGCTGTCGCACCATGCATTAATCCTCTGCAGGTCCTCCTGGAGTACGTACGAGGCTTCTGATGTTGCTACTTTCTTGTAGACAACCGTGTCCACCACTGCTGGCGGCTCACCTCCAACTGCGCAACGCTACAATAGCAAATATTCCAGCAATGCCAACCAGCCACAGATTGGACACAGCTCAGTCAGTGATTCTCATACAGAGTGCTACATGGCGTTGCCAACATAAAAACCTAAACAGCCTGCTGACAACTTGTATACACCGTAGGTCACCTGGCGATAAGCGGCTCACGGTATTTACAGAAACAGTCATTTCGCACCTCTCCTGCCCCATTCTCGAATGTTACGTAGGAAGTGTTGTGTCTAGGAATCCTGCTTAGTCGGTTCGCTAGACAAACAATCAAACAACTCGTATTAATGAGTTTTATTGCAGCAAGACAAGTACAGACACTTAGCTTTGATCAATTCTTGAGTCCACAAGTGGAATTACACAGATGAGTCGCAAGCAAAGGGCGTCGTACAAAATAATCAGTCTTCTTCAGAACAGACAAACACAAGTATCACTTCTGGTCCTAGCGATCGCTTCTAACGAAAGTCTGTCAACTGAACTGCAGTTACTGCTGATCTCTACCTGTGCTACGTAGGTAGTGCTAATGAGGAGGCTACGATGCGTCGGCTAACGAAGTGGCTAACGTTTAAGCTGTTATCGAAGTGTGCTGCCTCCTGTCGGGCGCGGCGATTATGTCGTCTTCGCGCAGGGGCCGCTGCTGTCCCACTGTCGTCCTGCAGAGAGGTCGGTCAGCGTGCGATCGGCTGACCTCTCCTCACAGCCTTCTCTTCCCTGTCGTTCCCGTCTGGCGTGCCGGCGCTGACTTTACAATAAGCTCAAATTTCTCACATTTTTACGTCGTGATAATTTTGCGAGGTGTGTATGAGCGGAAAAGTCTGACTCTTCGTGGCTCGTACGCTCCCTGACTTTTATCACTAGTCTTGTAGGCGATGTGGTGGACAGCGCCACGCTTGTCGCTGTTGGTGTATGAATCCCTGACGGAAGGCGTCGCTCTTCTTTGAATATTCTCTGTCTCCTCTACTTACGCTAGCGAGCGATTCTGAAGAATACTAGGTCGAACAAACGTGTGTTTTGTAAACCACTTCTTTCGTCAGTGAACTGTATTTCCTTACGAGTCCTCCAATGAATTGCAGCCTGACATCTGCTTCTCCTGTAGGTAGTTTCCCCACAGGTAGTGCAAGTCTGGGATATTTGGACCACTGCGTGACACGGACCAGTGCCTATTTCACAAATGCGCCGCTAGTAAGCAGCTCCCGCTAACTATGAGGAATCTCTTTTGTGAACGAACGTGGTACAAAAGTGCTGCTGTTATTTTCGTGTTAGTTTTGGAGAAAAATGAGATTCTTTCTTCTGGTAAGCCGAAAAGTTTTATCGTGTAGTTACGCTGTTTTAGTATTGAGGCTTAGTTTGCATAATACGGTTTTTTTTTTTTTTTTTTTTTTTTTTTTTTTTTTTTACTGCGAGCTTGTTTGATTGTCTTTTATATAGTTCATGCAGGGTCAAAGTCATGAGGATTTTTTAAACCGGTAGAGAGAGTTTTCCCTGTCTGAAGGTTAATTAAACTAACAAAAACTACGAGGTTACATACGACGATGGAAACACTTTTTCTAATGTGAGGACTAAAGGTAACATAAACAAATTTTAATTCTTTCTTACCAATGGACAACAACATTAACCCAATTACTTCAATTATAGTAGAGTTTCAAAAATGCCTCCACTGACTTGTAAACAAAGGTTACAGTTCTGTTAACAAGGCCAAGGAATGTAGGAGTGTCCTTAATTCTTACTGCTGTTGCAAGCATTCGGGTAACCGGATCCTGTAGCATGAGGCTGAGAATTGTCGTGAAGTAGGAAATGCATGCCAATTATGTCACGTGGACTGCATGACATCAGACGAAATCTTTTACCATGCTCTCATACTTGGTGGGAGACACTATTTACTTGCTCATTGTGCGCACAGAACTGAAAAGAGCGACGTGTCGCGATCGACGGGCATACTAGAGACACCGCCCATCATATCTCTGCAAAGCTTCATCGGATTTTCACTGTTGTTTCGATTTCGCGACCGACCAGACCTTACTTTCCGAGCAGCCCTCGTATAACCACCCGATGCATGAAAAAACGTTTGCCGTGCGCAAGCACACGGTGACATAACAGCGAAGCACTGCCGCTGTCTCTGGTCGGCTCCACAGACTCCGCACTGTTGACCACTTAGGTCCCCTATGTCTGGGGGTGAGTCTGGGTGTCTCATCCGCCTCGTTCATTACGTAAACTCCTGACGGTCACAGGCAGGCAGCCCCGTATAGAAGAGGGTAGCTGCTACTCCTGTATAGCAGAAACATTACAAACTACAGTTAGGTGTTTAGCAAACATACAGGAACATAAAACCAAGCAGAAGATTCTTCGGTTAACTTCTCCGTTATTAACAAAAGGGAAGAAGTTCATTTCAGCTGAAGATAATTGCTAGTGACGATACGCAACTTTATTCTTTCACTCCACAGTCGAAACGAAACCTGATTAAGCGCAAACTTCTTTAGTGATCGTTAAATTGCGGCTTCATGAGTCTGTATAAAAACAAACTACTTCTACGATGTTTACTTCCACTTGAGTTTCTCCAGCAGAAGCTAACAGTGGAGAGTGTAGTGCTGAACTTCCAGAAGAATAGACGCAGTCGCAGAAAATTTCCAAGGTCTGTTAAAAAGTCTTACAAGGGAAGGCCACGACGTTGGATCACAGATTTACTTCAAACTTTGTACGCCTTTAGTAGTCCACTAAAACAACATAATGTGCAAGCAGTAAGGTGCACTACTCTGGCAATTCCGAGAAAACCCTAAGAGAAGTTTTACGCGTCTATTATGTAATGGATGTATCTGAGCATAGGCGTTGGACGTTAGAGTTTGGCGCTGAAAAGTGATTAGCGTTCGAGCTTCGTAACACGATCGTGTATGAGCCGCCGGTTCCATTCCCACTCAAACCTTCATTTTTGTAGCACAAGTGTAAACTCCGTGATATTCAAAAAATTTGCACCTATACTATTTGTTCTTGCTACATTAGCAACGTGTCACCGTTACACAGGTTAACTGCCACATGGGGCCTACCTCTGTGTCTGCAGCTCGAAGCATCGAGGTGCAAAGTAGTTCCGGGTACCTGACCAGGTTGCATGTATAAAGGATTTCGCAAATCACGACAGGCATACATTTTCGAGAAAACTTCATTCACTTGCCGATACTTACAAAAACGATTGTTCTAATAATTAAATTTAATTAAAAATACTTTGTAGTCGACATGAAATTCACTAACACTTCATGCAACTACACGTAGTTTCCTTTAATTATATTACCTCTTAACTGTCATATACATTAAATGATATTACCAGTGGGAAAAAATAGATTAATAATTAATTTTGAGCGGGCAGTCGAACCGTCGCCTTGTACACGTTTGTCTTCCTAGCTCGAACGCTAAACACTTGACAACCACGAATCTAACATCCATAGTAGTGCATCTTACTACTTGCACATTATGTTGTTTTAATGGCGTGTTAACGATGCGCAAAGCCTGAAGTAAATTTGTGACCCCAATGTCGTGACCTCCCCCTGTTAGCTACAAATAAGTTACTTAAGTAGTCCGAGGACGAGAAATATACTAAATAACCTCACGGATTAGACAACATCCGTCGTGAGGAGATTATCGACGCCATCAATATCTCAAACAGAAAAGTAACAGGAAGTATGGGATTTCTGCTGAGTGCTGGAAATATGGTGGAAGTATCTTACATGCTAGGCTCATGCACTTGCTGGATATGCGGTACAGACAAGGAAGAATACACAACAACTGGCTAAAAACGAAGATCATTCCTGATATCCTTCACGGGTGTGCAGCCGGGTCATATCGTCGTCCAGACACAATATTTCGGCGGACCAGCTGGCCGCCATCTTCAGGTGAGTTAATGCTGTGCACTGCCTCGCCGGAACTGAATTCCAGCCACAACGACGGAAACCGTTATACACCACGGACAGAGCGCTGCGCGTGCGCGAGATGATGGGCAGCGCCTCCCGGCGGCAGGTAGGCGCGCAGCGCGCCGGTGGGAGAAGACGGCAGAAACGATAAATCGCAACAGCAGTAGTTGGAAGAATCCAATGATCGAAAAGAAGACCGTTGTTTAATGTCGCACAAAATCGGATTCCATATCTTACTTAGAGGAAAACCTTTATCCCTGTTAATAATATTACTTGATTATCTAATTTCAATAGATTCCTTAAGAACACATTCTCAACTGCGAGAAGCAGAAGAGATCAATTGTGTCTTTTCATACATCATCCTGTGTCCTTCGTTAAGGCAGTGTTCCGCCACTGCCGACTTCTCAGGCTGGAACAACCGAACAACCGAGTGTGCCGATGATGTTCCTCAGCTCTGCCGGGAAGGGCGCACATTACTGCAAGACGATCCACGCCCACGACAGGCTCATCAAATCATTAGTCTTAATGTGATGGGGTGGACTGAAGGCCATTCCGGAAAGACCGACGAGGACCGGGGGATGAAATTCGCGTTCAGATCGATATTAGCTATGGCTTCGTGCAAGCTATCACTGAAGACCACCTGTATAACAGCCGAATTTGCGCGCAGTGGGGGCCGCAACGCTTGATGGAGGGACAAAAGATGGACAGAATGGCGTCTAGTTTGAGTGACCTGCTATGGTACAACAAGGAAGAGCATGCGTTTTTGTCCCTTATCCTCACAGCGGACGAAACGTGGTGCCACACTTTCGAGCCTGAGGGCAAACTACAAAGCTAGGAGCGTAAACATCCCGCATCTCTCCCATCAACGATATCCGGTGAGGTTACAATGACCTTTTTCTTCGACTGAAGAGACCCTCCACTCGTCGCGTTCCTTGAGCGCAGAAGCATTAAGTCAAAACGTCCAGGAATGCTGTCGGACGGAATCACCCTGTTGCACGATAACGCCCAATCAAACTAACAAACAGATGTAGGCTACGCTTGAACGATTTGGTTGGGAAACACTGCAACATTCTACATACAGCCCGCAATCTTTCACCACCCGATTTTCACAACGTTGGCCACCTGAAGAAAGACATGCACGGACGCCGGTTTCAGTGGGATACGGATGTGCAAGAGTGGATCCGTCAGTGGCCGACCGCGTTCTACGAAACAGGAATTGATCGTCTCCTCTCCAAATGGGAAATGTCATAACGTTGTGGTGATTATGAATGGAACCATTCCATGACCCTGTCGTGGCGAGTGTTCGGTTTTTATTTGACTGCTAAGAGAATTTCCCTGCAGTTATCCCAAGACCTTCCTTAGTTTCGGCCCAAAGCGCCATTTTGTCTTCGAACTGCCGGATCGGCTGTTAGGTAAGAATCGCGACAGAAGTCGTCACGCAGCAGCGCTGGCACGCGAGGATCTTGGCAAGCGGGACAGACGCTTCGGAATTCGCTCTCGGCCGAGCTGTTTTCACCTGCGACTGCCCAAGGATGTGCCGGTGCGGATCCGACCTGCAGTTCGCTGGCGCTGCCACTCAAGAATCCACTGGCGCGGCGTCGGATGGCGACAGACGGCCATCTTGCAGCGCGACAACCTTATACGGCGACCCGGGCCGGCGCGGCGTCCAGGTGTTGCCTCACGGGAGATCGCTGTCGGTGTCGCATTGGGTAACGGAATGGCGGCGCGCCAAGGACGCTTAGAAAGCGCCGCAGGTTTTGCATGCAAACTGACTGCCACCGGCGCAGGGACACCGGCTTCTCAGAGCAGCGGCTGCGGGGTTTTCGGATATGTGACAGCGCGGCCCGAACTAGGACTGTTGACATTTGTAAAAATATAGGGAATCCGATACTTCGATATTCAAAAGAATATTAGTACTGGCCCTAGATATATCAAGAAATATCGATATATCGCTATATCGACGGAAAAATATCGACGTAATGGCCTATAAAAATATCGGCTGCACGTTATCAATATATCGGCAGTTTTAGAGCTGTATATTTAAGTAATGAGCCGGCCGGAGTGGCCGAGCGGTTAAAGGCGCTACAGTCCGGAACCGCACGACCGCTACGGTCGCAGGTTCGAATCCTGCCTCGGGTATGGGTGTGTCTGATGTCCTTAGGTTAGTTAGGTTTAAGTAGTTCTCAGTTCTAGGGGACTTATGACCACAGCAGTTGAGTCCCATAGTGCTCAGAGCCGTTTGAACCATTTAGCCATTTAAGTAATGATTTGTTATCAGATATTCTGTACATTAACAAACTAGCAGCCTGCTTATCCCCCTTAGAGCAAACACTGAAAGGAAAATAACGAACATTCACGCTTGGTTATAACCGCTTTGCTAACAATGGTAACTGCGTGTAAGTGCCACACTAAATGTGTCCGGTGGTTTCGTCGTTCCGTCTAGTGACATATTGGATTTATCCGGAACACTTCATGTCAACTTCTCTGTTTTTTCATTTCTGTAAAGGCAAGGGCACAACGGTTGTAGTGTCAAAATTGCGAGTTGCAGTTAAACGTTGCAGTCTCTGTTGTTAGCACCGAGTACCTGATAGGTCATCATTTCCTCTCACACGTCTCTGTCCACCGCAAAGACGAATCTTATTTTTTTTTTCATCATTTTCAGCAACTGTTTTTGAAGAATGCTGATGCGAAAAAATAGCACACTTGTTGCGTTAAAAGTCGTTCTTTAACGGAACTTGTGTGCTGTTTCTTCATATTGGAAATCTTGTTATTCCATTCACACAGCCCCCCCCCCCCCCCCCCTGCAGTGCAGTCGGACTTCTTTGTGCCACCCACATTTGCTTCACACAGTCAAAGTGGAAAAGAGGAAGACTGGACGTCATGAAAGCTCAAAAAGTAGTAAGACTCCTTCACACAGTGAAAGTAAAATTATGTTCTACAACTACAAAAGATCATTTTCAAATATTTACCGAAAATTGCGAAGAAAATATAATATAAAATAAAAAACGGGCACTCGATTTTATCATTTCAATATCTAATTATCGATATACCGCTGAAAAAATATCTTTGATGTATCGATGTTTTAAAAGCAGCCCCACCCCGAACCAGTCTCAACAGATATTCTCCTTGTGTGAAATTTTCTGGCAAACTAAAACTGTGTACCGGTCTGAGACTCGAACTCGATACCTTTGCCTTTCAGGCAAGTGCTCCATCAACTGAGTTACCCAAGAGCGACTCAGATCCGTCCTCATAGCTTCACTTCCTCCAGTACCTCGTCTACTACCTCCCGAACTTCACAGAAACTCTTCCGCGTTCGCTTTTCTTTGGTTAGACCTACAACTTGCTAGTGTCTCCTTTGAGACACCCTACTCAGTTACTCAAAGACTATGTATGATAACTTCAGTAATCGATTGCTTGGTATCTTTGCAGTACACTTGCGACTAAGAATGTGAGGAAATAGTTCTGATAGTCGTCGTAGTCACAGCAACTTTCGACACTGCACGGTCAGTAGTCCTGAAGAAGCATAAAGCAGTAACTGGTGCTTTCAGAGTTAAAGCCCGTCTCACACGGAGCAAGGTTCGCCGCAAGTTTGCGAGATGGCGCGCATGCCTGCCGGCTTGCAGGGAAAGGAGCCGGCTATCGTCCATGCCGAAGCTCTCCCACAGTGCAAGATCGGCAGCTAGTTGTGTTGTGGTCGGCTGAATGTTGTATCGAACGAAGATGGCTGCTTCAAGTACATATGTTCAGAGCAAACTGGCGTTATTAGCTGTTTTGGCGCTAAACGATGCAGAAATGCATGCTAATGAGAGAAGAACAAAGAAAGAATGGACGAAAAACGATTAAGAGGAGAAACGCTTCATAAAGAGTTGAGGTTAGTTCGCATAACTGTTGTGTGCTTTCAAAAATCGGGTGAATATTCAGTGTGATATTTCTGGGAAATAATCTTAAATGTGGCCGATGTTTGCAAGTAGTAGGTTTCTACATTCAACACAAAATTCATAGTTTTGTACTTAAGTCGTTCATCCCAGCACCACTGCTTTTCGATGATTTTACTTTGGCGTACTCCACTTTAAATTGAGTACGTAAATTGTGCATTTTGCTATAGCACTCCTTGCTCGTCGTATTTGATCGAACAAGACACACGGCACTTGTAACTCTTTCGAGTGCTTCTGCACGCAAGTGTTTATTATAATAGTTTGCGCTTTTCACGACGTACAGACACTGTTCTTCCTTATAAGTACGTATCAATGCTTCTTCAGTCGCTTCCTTGGACCACTGCGGTGCCATTATTTAATAATTATAAGAACTTCCTACCGCACCTCACAACAGCAGAAAAGCGACTATCAACAAAGGCTTCCCGCCCAAGCTTTCCATGTCTGACGTAACAAACGAAGCGTCTCATGATTGGCCAACGCAAGTAGCACGCAGGGAGCCTTACAAGAAAAATAGCACCGGACCTATCCTGGAAATCTTACAAGGTTCCCAGCAAGGTAGCCTGCTAGCAGACGACGGAGCCCGCAAGGTAGCCGTCGAGCGAGCCAGCCAAGGAAACTTACAGCGAATCTTGCTCCGTGTGAGACGGGCTTAAGGAAGCGGCAGAAGCGCAGTGCAGTTAGGAGGCCAGTGATGTGATTGTCGTCGGCTGGCTAAGCAGGAGCTCGTAGGCAGGCTAGAGTGGGATATTTCCGGCCGCCAACTGATGGATTGCGCAACGCCGGCTTCCATGCGGCGGCCTGTGGCGGCAGCACGGGAGGAGTGACGGGCCGTAAATCTCTGCTGCGGCGACGTTAACGGCCTCCGGTACGTGTCGGGTGGAAAGGGCTGCAGGTGTTGCGCCGCGAGAGGCGTCCCGCGCCGGTTACTTGCTACGTTTACGTGCGAACCACTTTCCGCACGACAAAAATAGAGTGTCGGAGCCAACTTTCGCTGGCGAGTTAAAGAGTTAAGGCCTGAACTGATTTTGCTGGCCCGGTCAAATATCTGTCTTCCGATCGTAAGTTGTTTTCCTACACTGCAAAAAAGTATCACATTTTCGAAAACCCGAGATGATCTCCCACTGCGACTTACACGTTTGTAAATAGGCTCAAAGCTGCCTGCAACCTTCCTCTGTACCGGCGGGGTCAGGGATTTTCTCTGCCTCGTGATGACTGGGTGTTGTGTGATGTCCTTAGGTTAGTTAGGTTTAAGTAGTTCTAAGTTCTAGGGGACTGATGGCCATAGATGTTAAGTCCCATAGTGCTCAGAGCCATTTGAACTTCCTCTGTAACGGTGCAACCCGAGTAGCGCTGCGACGTCACCGTCGGGCTCGGCGACACTTCAGACAGCTAGATGTCGATGTATACGAAGAAGCGCCATAGCTCGGAAGTTCACGTGAGGTGTAAGGTGGACTAGTGAAGTCACATTGGCACCAAATTTCTCCACAATTCTGCCCAACGCCACCGTGGACGTTTCACACGGTCGGAAGGTCATCACACCCCCTCGTTCCTTCTCTTGAGGCCTCAACCACGGAGGTCAGGACCGCTCGAAACAAAAAGCTCTCAGGATGTGGCATAAAGGTCATCAATGAAACCACCTCTTCCCTTGGGGCGTTGATTCCCACACATTTGCGGTCGTAAGCGACAGTCGGCAACACAACTACGTTCCTGACTGTGGTGTCACCGCTAGACACCACACTTGCTAGGTGGTAGCCTTTAAATCGGCCGCGGTCCATTAGTATACATCGGACCCGCGTGTCGCCACTGTCAGTGATAGCAGACCGAGCGCCACCACACGGCAGGTCTAGAGAGACGTCCTGGCACTCGCCCCAGTTGTACAGCCGACTTTGCTAGCGAAGCTACACTGACCGATACGCTCTCATTTGCCGAGACGATAGTTAGCATAGCCTTCAGCTACGCCAATTGCTACGACCTAGCAAGGCACCATAATCCTTTGCCATATATATTGTGGTTATAACATGTACCGTCAAGAGAGTTGCTCTACAATTGTGGATTAAAGTTAAGTATTATATCAACTACTTACTTTATTTGCAATTCTCAAGATATTGTCCTGTTCCAGACCTCACGCCAGTCAGCGTGTAATTAAACGCGTGCATTTCGGCCTCCTCCAGAAAAACAGTGTTGGCTCTTCTGCCAACACTACAAATTGGCGACGAACATTTAACGGTTGTATTGCTCTAATTTACTTGTCATGGCTTCGCCACAATCTCCAGATGTACTGTCCGAATTTTATCGCTTGCAGAATCAGCAGACGCAGGCCTTATTGGATGCCCTTGGACAGCTCGTCCAGGGTCAACGGGCAATGCAAACCGATGCGGCGGCCACCGCTCCACCGCTACCGCAGCCACAACACGCAGTTGCACCACCTTTTCGTCCATTTGATGCGGCACTGGAAAGCTGGACGGAGTGGTCACGCCAATTTGGATTCCATCTCGCCGCCTACAGAATTCAAGGTAATGAGCGGCAGCCTCACTTATTATCATGTGTCGGCGTCCAGACGTACCGTGTGATAGTGAAATTGTTTCCCCGACGCGACGTAGCAACTCTGTCCTACGAAGAAATTTTGTCTCCATTAGATGCATATTTCAAGGAATCGGTCAATGTAATTGCAAAAAGGAATACGTTCTTTCGTACAAAACGTACAGCCGGTCAAACTAATCGGGAGTGGGTTGCAACTTTGCAAGGCCTTACAAGGGATTGTGCTTTTGAGTGTGAATGTGGCCTCACAGAACGTTTCTGATGTTCGTGTAAGGGAACAGATTTTGAAACTAGTCAGTCCCTCCCTTCAACAAGTGATAGACATATTGGATAGGCAAGACACACTTGACTTTGCTCAGGAATCATTTGAAACTTCACCAGCTGTGTGTCACGTTAACCAGCCCGCCGGGCGAGCTGCACGGAACAGTAAACAGCCCTCGCGCTCGTCCGCGCAGCTGCCGCCAAGCTCGCAACCTCGTGTCCCGCGGCAGCAAGCAAATGCAGTGCTAAAATCATGCCCGCGGTGTGCAACCAGACATTCGCGTTAGAATTGCCCGTCACGCCAAGCTATTTGCTTTTTCTGTAATAAAAAAGGACATGTTCAGAGTGTTTGCCAGAAAAAGCTCAGAGTGGACACACACAACCATTCCAGGCCCTTTGCTTCGCGCCGGAATCGAACCAGGAATACTCAGGCTCGTGAACCTTCGCCCATGGACATTCATGTAGTTAATTCCACTCCGCCCAGTGCCACTCTCTCTAACAGTGACTGTGTGCGTCCCACAAAAAGTGTGCGTCGACGTCGCCGGAAATCACGTCAATTAGCAAGTGATTCTGTACCAGTGTCTGTTCAAATTGCACGACACAGTCGCTCTTGTCGTCAGCAGGACAATAAACTTTTTGTAGACTTGGACATTCATGGCAACGTGATACCATTCCAGCTCGATACCGGAGCTGCAGTTTCACTCATAAATCACGACACGTACAAACAACTGGGCACACATCCGTTGCGTGCCGCAAATGTTAAGTTACATAGTTATTCCGGTCAGAATATCCCTGTGTTAGGACAGTGCAGCCTTCTTGCAACATACAAGGGACAAACAAAACTTGTGTCACTTTACGTCCTTCGTTCTCCTTCTGCAGTGAACTTGTTTGGTTTAGATTTATTTCAGTTGTTTAACTTGTCTATAATAAATCAGGTCCTCTCAGTGAAACAGACTGTGCCTTCCGCCAGTGTTTCTCGTCTATGTGAAGAGTTTGCAGACATTTTTGCACCGGGCCTCGGTTGCGCTACGAACTATGAAGCACATTTGGACCTGAAAGTAAACGCGCAATTGAAATTTTTCAGAGCTCGCAATGTTCCCCACGCATTGCGTGATGAGGTTGCAAGAACGTTACACGATTTGGAATCACAAGGTGTGATTGAACGTGTGCAGGCTTCTCTCTGGGCATCACCCTTAGTAATTTTGCCAAAACCTTCCGGAAAATTGAGACTTTGTGTGGACTTCAAGGCAACAGTGAATCCACAATTAGTGATTTCAACTTCTCCTTTACACCGCCCGGAAGATCTTTTTGACAAACTGTGCCCGGGTAAATATTTTTCAAAATTGGACCTAGCAGATGCGTACTTGCAAACGCCGGTGGACGAAGAATCCCAGCGAGTTTTGGTGGTTAACACGCATCTTGGTTTGTATCGATTCAAAAGACTACCATTCGGGTGTGCATCCGCCCCTGCATTGTTTCAGCAATATCTGCAAAATGTTGTGCGTCGGTCCCTACTGCAGCAAACTATCTGGACGATATTGTGATCTCTGGAAAGACAGAAGAAGAACATTTAGCCAATCTCCGAACATTATTTCAGGTCTTGCGTCAAAATGGTCTTCGCTTGCGGAAGGACAAATGTGCGTTTTTTGCTCGTGACTTACCATATTTGGGACATGTAATCAATGCCCAAGGCATACATCCCAGTCCAGAGCACCTCCGTGCCATACAAGACTTGCCTTCGCCGCAGAATTTGAAGCAGCTACAGAGTGTGCTGGGTATAATAAATTACTACCATCGCTATGTGCGCAATGCCTCTTCCATTTCAGCTCCGCTTCATCGCTTACGCCGTAAAGGTGTTCCGTTCGTCTGGACGACGGAATGCGAACGCGCCTTTCGCCAGTTGAAATCGGCGTTGCTTTCAAATACTTGCCTTACGCCATTCGATCCCCGGAAACCCCTTTTGTTGATGGTAGATGCATCGGATTTCGGGATCGGTGCTGTGCTTGCACACAAAGATGGTTCGCATGATCGCCCTATTGCCTTTGCGTCCAAATTGCTCTCGTCTGCGCAAAGAAATTATTCACAGATCGAGAAAGAAGCTTTGGCTCTCGTATTTGGTGTTACTAAGTTTCATGATTTCTTGTATGGTCGTCACTTTACAATCATCACAGACCACAAACCTTTGACGTCACTTTTTCCTCCGAACATGCCTGTACCTCCACGTACAGCGCAGAAATTCATTCGCTGGTATATTTTCCTCTCGCAGTACCGCTACGATATCTTGTATCGGTCCACTGCTAAGCACGGAAACGCCGATGCGTTGTCCCGTTTGCTTGTTGCTGAGGATAGAGCATTCGATTCTTCCGAACTTAATTTGCATTTTCATTGATGCGGAAACCGATGACGTGGTCGAATCGTTTCCGATTGATTTTCGTCGTGTAGCTACAGCCACAGCTGCTGCCCTGTCCTTGCTACCGTTTTGCGTTTTGTTGCTACACAATGGCCCTTGTCGAAATCAAGGATCGAGGATCCGTTGATTCGCCGATTTTTTGCTCACAAGGAGAGACTTTTTGTACGACGTGGTGTTTTGCTGTTGCGTTCTGATAATGATCATTCCAGGGTCGTGGTCCCACGTTCGTTACAGTCCTCTGTCTCACGGCTTCTCCACCAAGGACATGGAGGTATAGTGCGAACGAAACAACTTGCTCGTCAGCACTGTACTTGGTTCGGAATCGATGCTGCGATGACGCATATGTGCTCTTCTTGCATGGCGTGTGCCGAACAACAATCCGCACCACCGCGGAAATTCTTTGCATGGCCGAAAGCCACTTCCCCTTGGCAATGCTTACACATCGATTTTGCTGGTCCATTCTGGAATGCTCGATGGTTGGTTGTTGTCGATTCCTTCAGTAATTTTCCTTTTGTTGTCAGGATGTCTTCCACGACGTCTTCAGCCACCATCCCAGCGTTATCCGCTATCTTTTGCATTGAAGGTCATCCATAGACTATTGTTTCCGACAATGGCCCACAATTCATGTCCGCAGAATTTCAGTCATTCTGCAAGGCCAATGGTATTCAACATCTGACATCCGCGCCGTTTTCGCCTCAGTCAAACGGTGCCGCTGAACGATTGGTCCGGACTTTCAAGTCACAAATGTTGAAGTTGAAAGAGTCGTATTCTCGGGAGGATGCGTTATTGCTCTTCTTGCCCTCGTATCGCTCTCAGCCCCGAGATGGTCGCTCGCTGGCTGAGTTGCTCCACGGTCGTCCTCATCGAACCTTGATGTCTTTGCTGCATTCGCCGCATCAGGTTCCTGTGCAGCGGCAGACGCCTGCTTTTGCTCCAGGCGACGTTGTATACTATCGCAACTATCGAGGTTCACGGCGTTGGCTCGCAGGGCGCATTCTTCGCTGCCTCGGCCGCGCTATGTATTTGGTTTTGGAGGCCTCTGGTGAGGTGCGTCGGCATCTCAATCAGCTGCGCCTCTGTTGTCGCACGGGTTCTGCCGCTCCCCGTCTGCTTTCAGCGACGGTGCCGTCCGGTCAGCGCCCTGCGGACCCATCTACTGGCTCGCCTCATCCCCAGGTGTTACCGACGCTGCCTTCCATTTTGCCAAATGGCGACGCGCCGCCGCCCCCGCCGCCGCCGCCTGTTCTCCCGCCGGCGACGCCCGCAGTGGACGCTTCGCTGCAACCGCCTGGCGCCTCCCTGGGTCACGCGCTGCCGATCGCTTCCCGTGACCAGCTGTCCTCCGACATGGAACTCTTGCCCGCTCCGGACCAGATGTCGTCTTCGCCCGTCGGGTACCCCGACGCAATGGAGGTCGACCCTTCGGCCCCTCCTGTCGCTTTACGGGCGCATAAACCGCATGTTGGCGTGCACCCTGGACTAGGTTTTCAGGCGTTTCCTAGCTCCCCTCGGACCGAATGGCCGGGTGCGGGTGGCACAGCCTCGCCTGTTGTTAGGCTCCCCACCTCATCGCATACGTCAACATGGGGTCCTCCCCACGGCGGGCGGAAGCCTTATAACACGACCTTTCGCCGATTTGCGGGGGAGGAATGTGGTGTCACCGCCAGACACCACACTTGCTAGGTGGTAGTTTTAAATCGGTCGCGGTCCATTAGTACATGTCGGACCCGCGTGTCGCCACTGTCAGTGATAGCAGACCGAGCGCCACCATACGGCAGGTCTAGAGAGACGTCCTGGCACTCGCTCCAGTTGTACAGCCGACTTTGCTAGCGAAGCTACACTGACCGATACGCTCTCATTTGCCGAGACGATAGTTAGCATAGCCTTCAGCTACGTCAATTGCTACGACCTAGCAAGGCGCCATAATCCTTTGCTATATATATTGTGGTTATAACATGTACCGTCAAGAGAGATGTTCTACAATTGTGGATTAAAGTTAAGTATTATATCAACTACTTACTTTATTTGCAATTCTCAAGATATTGTCCTGTTCCAGACCTCACGCCAGTCAGCGTGTAATTAAACGCGTGCATTTCGGCCTCATCTAGAAAAACAGTGTTGGCTCTTCTGCCAACACTACACTGACAACTTCCGACACGGCTGACATCCATTCGGACGACCCAACCCTACTCTAAGGACATCGTGGTGTTGCAGTCCTGTTGAATGTGATATGACCACTTCGCATCGTATTGCGACCGTAAATTTTGCTCTGGTTTGTAGGGTGGAGCCGGTAGGCACCGTTCAAAACCATTCGACGAAATCTGCACACGACCCCAAGCAGCAAAGGGTGTTTATGCTTTTTCAACCCCCCGCCCCCCTGTTTCGCGCTGTCCTGTGGTATGATCAGGGATGGGTGTAACATCGATATGTACGTGAATAAAACAGCCAACAGTTCCTCTAAGATCCCTAGTTCGGCAACAACCTCGCTGTCATACGCGCACCTTTGTCGAGCACAAAGGCTGTCTTAAACTTCCACACTCATTTAGTTCTGTGGTGCCTCATGGCAGCTCTAGCGCCTGAGAGCAGGCAACCCCACTGAACGGGTGTGGAAGGGATTGATTGACTACCACAGCAGTTTGTTGCATTAGGCTGGAAAGAAACAGCATTGTATACTCAGGCGGAGTTAGTCATTTTGTATTTATGTAATGATTACTGGTGAGGAAGAATGACCATTTGGTTACATGTACATTGATTATTATTCCTGATTATTCCTGATTATTCTAAAGCTAATGATCGTACTCGAAATATTTGTAAAAGAAACATAGTGAACCATCGTTGGGGTCAGAGACAATAACTACTGTGCTCGATGTAAGCATGTCCAACTGTAAAAAGCAGAAAGGTCGTTGTACAACAATAATGCTGCACTTAGCACGACATACTGACGGCAACTCTGCATTCCGCTTGTGTTATGTGCACACAGCAGACATCTGCATGATTGAGGTTTATGAGGAATCATTTACGATATAAAAGCTGGTCGAGTGGAGTAGAGGGAACAGTTAACGGGCGAACTGGGATGCAAGGCCTTTCACATATTGGAGGGATGTCATATTATGGCAGAGATGGCCAGGTGATTAAGGGCCTGTCCTTACCGAAAGCTGGTAATTTTCTTTTTTTAATACTTGTACACATTGACATAGTTATTATTTTTTAGTATTCTGGTCACTGAAGACTCTTTTACGGAGGCCAATAACCACAGTCTTGTGGGCGACAATCAACAACAACAACAACAACAATAATAACAGCATATGAAGAGATTATTCGTTCGAGGCAGTACATCTTTGCATGATGATTTTTACATCTCAAATGGCTCTGAGCACTATGGGACTCAACTGCTGAGGTCATTAGTCCCCTAGAACTTAGAACTAGTTAAACCCAACTAACCTAAGGACATCACAAACATCCATGCCCGAGGCAGGATTCGAACCTGCGACCGTAGCGGTCTTGCGGTTCCAGACTGCAGCGCCTTTAACCGCACGGATTTTTACATCTGCCACTGTCATTATTATTATAACTCTCATTATTATTATCATTATTAGTGACAGCAGCAACTCAGAATACTATTTGTGATACTGTAATTGTTATATCTTATACATCTATAATGTATAAAAGGTGCTGAATCTGTGAGACCCTATACCGATGTAAGAGAGGATCTGATAGCCGTAATCAGGTCAAGTTAAATACATAAATTAGCAAATAAGAAATATTTGGTGGGCCTCAGATTTCCTGCGGTGTTATTGTGACTGTGACACAGATGTTTATACTCTTTTGTTAGTATTATGTGGACCTTGGCTTGACTGAGCAATGTAGCAACGTCATTGTACAAAAGACACAATACTCGGACTGTATAAGTTATCAACAGCAAGATTTAAGGGTAAAAAAAAGGTTCATCACGAACTAAATTGCAGTACCTCAGTCAGAGGTACTCACATGCAGATTGTTGGAATCTCCACCGTTAGCGAGTAATGAGGCCCCTCAGGGAAATAGCGGCCAGGTCGGGAAGGAAAGACAGCGTTCACGTCTCGTGATTTTTAGCATCGTGTCCTGCAACTATCGCTCTCCTCTGGTCTGGAGTCGAGTAGGCCTAAACCAATGGCATGGATGATTCTGTGACGATCTCGGATACAGATACGGAAAGTGTTACACAATGCAGCAGCAGTCTTAATATTTATCAAACCTCGTGAAGTGATAGATGATTAAAATTTCATTTTATTTGGAACTAATGTCAATCAAAAACATCAGTATGACGTGTGAGCCTCACAGTCACGAAAAAACTCTTGAAACAAACAGCCTCTGGCTTTCATCATGGTGAATTTATTGCCAAGAATATAACATACGCTGTGTCAGTTCATGAAGATTGCTGTCTGTAAGAAAGTTACATCGTTCCATCGCATTCCAGTCAATCTCAATCGATGAAAAATTAGGAGACTAGGCAGTCACGGAATCGTGCATTCCTCAAGGCATTTGTGGTGTGAACTGCAGTGTGGTATCTTGCAATACCCTGCTGGAAAATGACATGTAGTATCCTGGTGATGACAAGCAAAACAACAGGTTCGATATTCCCTTAACCCTCTCGCCAGTGATTTGACCTTTCTCAAAGTCGGAAAGATGACGATGGGTTTTGTACGTACCTGGAGCGTGCTGTATTGGGATTTCGACCTGGATAGTTCCAGTAAAATTAGACACAATCAGTGAGCGTCACGTAATCAGACCATTCTTCATCTACAAGAAAGACTTTCCTGCACTGAAAATGGGCTCGCATACGTCTTAAATTGTAATCAACACATCCCACAAACACAGAAACAACACTGTGGTAAAAACATTCTCAACTTTTGTAGTCCTGTCGTCCTCATTGCGAATAATATTACACTATGTTGATAGTTTTTATTTTGGGGCCATCTAATTACAACTGCATCAAACACAGTTTTTTTTTTGTCATACACGTTTCGCCTGTGTTCTTTGCAAGGCATCTTTAGTGGCCTAGAATATGCACAGTTTTGTTTATATTGTTTAGTTTACATTTTGGACATTGTATTTGTAGAGTACAAAGAGTTCTGGCACATTTCGCTTTTCTATTAGGCAGTAATAATTTAAAATTCTACTTACAAATGTCGTGGATGTTGGTCTATGTGAAGCGTTTTTGTTCCTTTCCACTGCTGCTCTGCTTCTTATTACTGCCATTTTGTTTTCAGACCTCGTAGCACTGGAAACTGAAATCTCGTTTGATGTTTTTCAAAAATGGCTCTGAGCACTATGGGACTTAACATCTGAGGTAATCAGTCCCCTAGAACTTACAACTACCTAAACATAACTAACCTAAGGACATCACACACATCCATGCCCGAGGCAGGATTCGAACCTGCGACCGTAGCAGTCATGCAGTTCCAGACTGAAGCGCCTAGAACCGGTCGGCCACACCGGCCAGCGTTTGATGTTTTGTTTTGGTTAGTGTTGCCAACGGTATATTACAACAACATGTTCAATGGTTGACAGGAACACTCGATAGTTGGCAATAACGTTCAACAGTTGGCAACACCGACCAAAACAAAACATCAAAACGAGAGTTCAGTTCCTAATGCTGCGAAGTCTGAAACCAAAATTTCAAATGACAGTAAGAAAGGAACAAAAACACAACACGTAGACCAACATCCACAACATCTTTAAGTGAAACTTTAAATTATTACTGCACCAGAGAAAAGCAGAAAGTGACAGAACTGTTTATAGCCAATATATATACGAGGGCGAATCAAAAAGTAAGCTACACATCCAGCTTATGGCCACTTATTAAACCATATACACGTAGGTAACATGGCCGCGATAACATACAATGTAATGTCACTTTTCCACATAGTCCCCGAGAGACTGTATACATTTCTCGGAACGGGTAAACAACTTTTAGATTGCGGATGCGTACAAATCACCTGTAGCGCTTTGTAGCGACCTGGATACAGCTACTTTCGCCCTCGCACCGTGTCGGAATCGTCGTCCACCAGGATCCTTATTCAGTTTGCCGAATATATGGTAATCGCTAGGTCAGGACTTTATGGAAGATGTTGCCACAAGTCCCACTTAATTCGCTGCAGCAGTTCTGACATTTGGCGGACCGAATGCGGTGTTGCGTTTTCGTGCAACAAAATCACACTGGCGCTCAGTTTTCGCCGCCGCTTATCTTTAATTGCCTTACGCAACAGGTGCAACATGAACAGTGTAAAGCATCGTCAGCGTTGACTGTAGTGCAATTCGGCACAAACTGCAGGTGCACCACGTCCCTCGTCAGTGAACATTGTCCCCATTACCTTTCCTGCTAAAGGTTGGACCTTGGCCTTCTTTCGTTGTGGTGATATGGTGTACACCCATTCCATCGATGTTTTTGTTTCGGGGGTGAATTCGCAGAAACTTGTCCTCCACATAATACTGTTCCCAAAACACCAGTTACGATTGAACCTCGGTGACCAACCGGGGGACCCAAGTGGCACGTAGTTCACTATATCCAAGGAGCTGGTGAACAATAGAGAACACACTGTCATACGAAATGTTCAGCATGCTGGCAATTTCCTGCAGTGTTATGCACCGATCCTCTCCAATTATCACATCCACACGCTCAACGTTTGCAACAGTCCTGGACGTTGCGGGCCTGCCTTTGCGATATTCGTCAGTGAGATTCGCGCTTCCGGCGTCTACATATACATCTACTTCCATACTCCGCAACCCACCTGACGGTGTGTGGAGCAGGGTACTTTGAGTACCTCTGTCGGTTCTATTGCTTACACCAGTTTACAATACCTTGGCGAGAGATTGCACGCTCACCATATAGAGCAGTGATTTCACGAACCGTCCACACAATTGTGCCGGTTAGCTCACAGAAATCAGGTAGTTGCAAGCACCTCCAGTTTGGAGTGCCATCCAGCTGGCGCGCCACTGAGCCTAGCGCACTCTCTTCACACAACACGAGGGGATGCCACACCACCCGTCCTGTCGGACGTGTCAGCAGTTATAGTATCGCGTGCTACACACTGCCCACGGTCACAACAAACAGCGTGATCTGGTGGCAAGCTAGAGTGACCTGCTTTTGATTCGCCATCGTACAATGTCCAAAATGTAAACTGAATCGTACAAACAAAAATATGTACATATTCCAGGCTACTAAACATTCCTTGCAAGCAATAAAGGTGAAACGCATGTGGGCACAAAAACAGTGTTTCATTCAGAATGAGATTTTCACTCTCCAGCGGAGTGTGCGCTGATATGAAACTTCCTAGCAGATTAAAACTGTGTGCCAGACCGAGATTCGAACTCGGGACTTTTGCCTTTCGCGGGAAAGTGCTCTATCATCCGAGCTACTCAAGTACGACTCGCGACCCGTCCTCACAGCACAGGTCCCGAGTTCGAGTCTCGGTCCGGCACACAGTTTTAATCTGCCAGTAAGTTTCAGTGTTTCATTCCGTTTTAATTAGACGGTCGCAACGTAGTCGTAATAGTGGGGTATCAGTTTGGTAGCTTTCGGTCAACTTGTTCACGGTGTAACGGTTTCCATTCTCCTCAATGCAGCTGAGGCGCGCGTCAAACCAAGGAAGCGGTCGCTAGAGTAACGCAGGTGGTTCTTTTGTGAGGAGACGAGAATTTCAGATGCGGTACTGGAGACTAACCGAACGCCGCTCGCTGGTCACGGCTCGCATTCACCAGTTACCCTGCGTATCACAGCTAGGACTGGTGCGGTGGGTGGTCGCAGAGGGCGCATTAATAACGGGAATGTGCATCTGTGTGTCGCACACGGGTCAGCGGGCGCGAGACACGGCCGGCGGAGCGTGTCGGCGCCTGGCATCTGCGGGTGCACACACACACACACACACACACACACACACACACACACACACAAGACGACTACGCGTCGCGTCGCCTCCCGGCCTGCGGTGCCACCGGCTCTGGTCTAGGCTTCGTAGAAACAGTATTGTGAATGCAATACACTAAAGCTGCCTCAAGCACTGGTTTAAAAAAAATGTTCAAATGTGTGTGAAATCTTATGGGACTTAACTGCTAAGGTCATCAGTCCCTAAGCTTACACACTACTTAACCTAAATTATCCTAAGGACAAACACAGACACCCATGCCCGAGGGAGGACGCGAACCTCTGCCGGGACCAGCCGCGCAGTCTATGACTGCAGCGCCTCAGACCGCTCGGCTAATCCCGTGCGGCACTCGTTTAAAAATTGCTTTCATAGAATACCTAAAGAATTTCATGAACTTTTTCTGCTCCAAATAAAGCTTTTGCAAAGCTCAAACGGCACGTAGAAGAAGAACGTACCTTACAGTAAATACACACTTCAACAAAAATTTTGCACCATTATTTTGTTTCGAAACCCATGCACAGAAAATTAAAATTTGCTAAAAGGCATGCATACACAGAGTGAACATTAATAAATCCGGCAAACTGCACGGACGTTTTCCTGACTGAAAATGTAGGAAAAAAGGCCTGTGAACACGTTTCCGGAAATAGACGGAGTGCATGCGACAGCGGATAGTCCCGGAACACAGTACAGAGCTGCATCGCTTTGACGTCACAACAGATGTTCAAAGTGGCCCCCATGGTAAGCAATGCACGCGTTCACAAGTCGCATCATGGACTGTCGGACTCTTTCCGGCCTCTCTCCAAATAGCGTTACAGACGTCGTGAACACGGCGTCGAAGGGTCTGCACAACTGGAACTGGTTCAGCGTACACAGCGTTTTTCAGATGCCCCCAGAGGCAAAAATCCAGGGCGTTTAAGTCCTGTGATTTAGCAGGCGGTGCTACAGGGCCCTCGCGCCCTATTCAACGTACGGGGAAGATGTTGCTGAGGTGTCGGCGAACTGCAATGTGGAAGCGGGATGGTGCCCTGTCATGAAGAAGCCACATAACCTGTGATATTGCCAAAGGCACATTCCCAAGCAGCCCAGGCAGAGGATTCCTCAGGAACTTCAGGTAAGTCCCTCCATCGAGGCGTTGTGGAATAATAACCGGACCTAATACATAGTCGTCAAGAACCCCTGCCCACACAAAAAAAAAAAATAAAAAAAAAAAAGATGCTGAACCGATGCTATTGAGACGCCTCGAACATTTCCCGAGTATTGCCTGTAGCCCACAGATGACGATTATGCAGATTGATGATGCCAGTTCTGATAAAGATTGCTTCGTCGGTAAGAGGATTGATGACAGAAATCCCATAATTGTGATTGTCTCGTGGGAACTCCATCGACAAAATCCTTCCCGTAGAGGGAAATCCGCTGCTGATAATCCTTGCACTCGTTGCAGGTGACAGGAGTAATAACGGTTGTCATGCAGATAACACATAATCGTACTTTGTGTTACACCATGTTGGCAGGCGATTTGTCTGGAGCTTGTTCTAGGGTTCGTCTCAGTATCCTGCACAACCCGATCCTCCACATCTGGTGCACGCACAGTGTGCCGCCTCCGTGCACGTCGTCTGTCTGAAGGGACACAAGATCACACAGAGCCCAAATAGGAAAACTGTTGCGAGTTGTGGTTGGTGTCTGCGAGGGTATACTTGTTCTGATATAGCCGTACTGCCTCTCGACCGGTTCCGTCTGCTTGGTCGTACACAAACACCATCTCGGCTTGTTCCCGACATGAATAGCGGAACATTCTGCTGCTTATAGTACGCTGCGCCAATCACACAGCCTGCAACATACTAGGAATATACAGCATGTGGTCATAGGAACGTTCATTCGTCAGCGCCATCTACCGTGACAAAGATGTATTTCCGAACACACGTTCAGAGGACCTTTTTTCCTCCATTTCCAGTCAAGAATCCGTTGCTGCAGTTTGTCGTTTTTATTAATTCCAGAAAAACACCGAAAACGCTTTGTATGTTGTGCAGGAAGCTGTACTGATGGGTTTCAGGGAGGAACTGCTATCTGGAAGCGCACGGCTAGGCCGTTGGAGAGCGTCGAATTGTGAGTTGGATGTGGGTTCCGTATTACGTCAATAAACCCAACATCAGTAGCACATCGCGCTGTCTGCAATATAAATAGGCTTGCTTGCAGTTGTCTTTGAAGTATTTCAATCGCTCCGTGGATTGGAACATTATAATCCTACACTGACGATACAGGTGTGCCATACACCATACTCATCATGCTGCCCCACAGAAAATAGACAAGAGGTCTCATATCCAGCGACCGTGCTGGCCGTGGAACTGGTCCACCGCTAACAATCCATCGATTGGGACAAGTGACAATGAGGTGATTCTGCAAATATTGACATAATTGCGTGCTGGAGCTCCGTCGTGTTGCAACGACGTGTCCATCCGAACATTTACTAGCACTACATCAAATAGAGTGGGCAAAACATCTCTAATAAATGTGAGGTAGTACTGTCTTGTTAGTCTGTTTGGCACCTGACTATTGCAGGTGGCTGGATCCTCTTAGAACATTGTCATCGGCACGTCCTCCTCCGTCTCTAGTGTCAGAGCCGAGCGTTTCGCACCTACTGGGGAACAAACTGTAGACTTGGCGTGGGGCAGCGGGTAAATATTTTTTTCATTATAATAGGTACTTAAATTGTCTGTGCCTGCTTTACACCTACCTTCGCGGTTTACAAGAGCCAGAATACAATTTTTGCATCAGCCAGAAAGCGATGGAGAACACACTAACCGTATTCTCCAGTTTGCAAGTCCTTACTTCTCTTTGTGTACAATGAAATAAAATGTTTCCAGAATGAAGTTTCAAATAAAATGTTCCTAACCGGCTACTTATTCAGCAGACTCAGGAACTGTGACTATAAATAAAAGTTTTTGCGTTTAAACTGATTGATATATCTAGCAAAAGTTCACACACACACAAAATATAGTAATATCTCTAATGATAATAATAATATCCCTGTCGGACACAGCACTACTAACAGTTCAGAGGCGACCTCTGCGGGAAATTCCAAGTAAAATAATCTATCGCCCTGGCTTCTCATCACCAGAAGTTAATTGTTTGCCTTAAAATGGCAAAATTATCTCACCATTTGCCAAGCGGTTTCGTCAACATTACGAGCGGTACACAATCAGTTACTTCCGTGAAATCTAAGCAGTCCAGGACGGTGTACAGTCCTCGCGAGTTCACTTCTTATTTTTACCGAAAAGTATTTCAAGTCTGTTCCGCTCTGACGTCATTCGAGGCATAACGCACACGGGCGTTAGACTGACGCGGACAGTTCGATATCCCTGTGCTTAGTGTCTCTTCCAGCTGCCTCTCTGGCCGTATTTATATATAGGCTCAGCTGACCGCCATAAGGAACATCTGCTATCAACCGCCCTCGGCACAGGTAGCAGTATCTAAATGGCTCTTTCCTCGGACACGTATGACTTAATACAACGAAAGAAGGAGAACGAAAGAAATACAGTCTCAAAGTAAGGCCAATGCATTCTACCGTAGTGCTAGTGGGCTTAATCACAAATGATAACAATAATAAAAATAAAAAATTCATGTATTTAGTAGTACAAGGCGGACGCGAAACGTGAAAAATGTAAAACAGAGCTTAAAAACGGATACTGAATTTTTAGGTTGTAAAATTAGGACAAAGTAAGGTGGATATGCTTTCCTGACAAAAGCAGATGTGTCATTATTATTATTATTATTATTAATAGTAGTAGTAGTAGTAGTAGTAAGCGCGTTTTATTTTGCTACAGAATTTACGTATCAATCTCATACAGAAAAGTAAATTACTGTGGTTTTACAGACCTTAATCGCAATATTAAAAAAAAAAAAAAAAAAAAAAAAAATCTGCATGATATTTTGTCAGTGTAATTAAATCATCCTCTCTCATTTCCATTGTCCATTTCTCCTTTTAAAGACAAGATACATCCTACAAAATTAAATGAATTAATCCCCTTTTATTAATAGATTGTCAATTACTAGCTTCTGTCTAATAAATTCTGGTCCTTCAGACGCCATGGCTTTGGTCTTGTAAGTTGAGACGCTAAGATAAAGTGCTTCAGTTATGTGATGTAATTCCTGAATGGCTCAATGTAAGGATTGTTCATAATCAAGTACTATTACCCGATCGTTATTGAATAAAAGTTTTCCAAAGCGGCAGTATATTTTTGTTCTGCCTCCTCAAACTGCTCCTCCTTGTCCAAGGAAGTAAGGCCTTAGGCATCTGCATTTTGTCGGTCCGAGTTGGCCAATCCTGCACGTCTGCGTACTCTGACAAGTACGGCGCGTCTTGCTGATTAAACATTTACTGGATTGGCTCAGAGACAGATGTAAGCAGCATAGCTTAGACTACGGCTAGACTGCAGTAATCAGGTTGAAATGAATACAGGTTGCAGTAGTTAGACAGAGATGAAGAGGCTTGTACAGGATAGAGTAGCATGGAGAGCTTCAGCAAAGTAGTCTTCGGACTGAAGACTCCAGCAACAACCAGAAGTTCGAGAAGAATCTTAATCTGAGCCCGCCCCTCCCCCCCGTTCCCGCACAATCACCACAAAGAAAGTGCAGAACGTGACTGAGTCAGCTCTGAGGACGTAATCGTCCGAGCACAGAGCCAGTAGCAGACAGCGCCATGAGACGCAAGGCCGCGACACAATTTGAGACGCCACGTCACCGCATTCTGCATCATGTATGTACACTGCAGCGCAAGTACCCACCTCCGACAACAAAAGGGCATTAGCGCCGCAAAGGTCGTTCTTACCAAGTAGTTTTCTTATCGCCAAATCTGTTCCGGCCAAGCGCAGTAAAGCAGCCTCCATGCAAATACCAGGAATGGGTGTTCGTTCACGTCTATTTATACGGAGTTCTGTTACATCCTTCATTATGGGAACTCAGTGGAACACAAACGCCGTACGGTAATTTGAAATATGTCGTCCAAAATCATGTCGAGTAAATTCTAGAGGGGTGCCTCATGGATCTTCCAATCAACCAGAATGGAAATATATTTTTCTAGTACTTATAAATTCGATCTGTATCGTTTAATCAAATTTGTAACGACTTTTCACAACATTGATACTGAGGTTATGTCTGTGTGCAACTCAATTAACACAATTTGTGTTTTGCCGCAAATGTTTCAAATCAGTTTATTGAATGTCTTCAACGACCTGATACACATTCACGTCTATACATAAGTGCAGTACTTTTAATTTATATACTCTGTGTTTATAAACTTACTCTCATAGACATACCGATGAAAAGGAACGTTGCACTTGTTGAGTTTGGTAATGACAGGACTTTCCTTACGCGCGGTTGAATTCTAGAGCCCATGGTCCCCAAACTCCAAGAATAACTGAATGCATTCTGAAGTTGGACCAGAAAAAAAATCATTCCTGTACTTTTCAAGTGCAAAATACCGGAAATTAGGACTAGTTTCTGCATAGACAACACCATTACTGGATACAAACAAGAACCTATATACCTTGCGAAAACAGTAGACGATCAGCTGACATACATATGCGCCCCGTCACTGATAAGAAACTTAACCTTTGAAAAAAAAAAAAAAAAATGCGAAGCTTGGTATGTTTTCTTCGCAGCAAAGATACATCGCCTTGAACTATGTTACAGATATATAAAGCTATAATCCTATTTGTCATGCTTTTGGTGTCACGCCCCATGGCACTACGCGCAAGAGCAACATGGATACCTTCCAACGACAGCAAAACAAATCCCTCTAGCCGGTTTCAAGGGTCTCCCGGTACCTATACCGATTTTGACGTAAAATACACAACCTATGCGAACAAGGAACACACAAGACTAAGGGCCTCAACACGATATCTAGACAACGAGGGTACTGCAAGACCTCGCATATACCATGAAATCCCACACAGCATTGTTGAGCCGCCTGAGAAAGTGAAAACCCCTCAGCAGGTAACGTACAACAATAAAGGCTCGTGTAAAGAGGCAGTGCTATATCGTGCTTTATACGGACACAAACCAGAAAAAGTAAGAGAACCGTATCACAAAACATTCACAATCTTCGACATGGTATTAGTTAATGGTAGGTATAACCATAACATTCGAAGTAAATAACTGTTCTACATTAAGTTCTATACGGTTGCAGATGACAAACTGAAGTAAAACAATTTCATGAAATTAGATATAATTCTGTAAATCCGCAGCGTGTAGTAACAAGATATATATAGAAAATTTTGTCTGTTTTTCAAATATGTAAATCCTACCTTTAAAAACTCAAATTTTTCCTCTTTTATAGAAGATAATAAAAAACCCATTGATCATGCTGAAACTTTAGCAAAACATGTCTGGGGAATAAAAATTGTGTTTTCCTCTTCAAAAACAAATCCAGACACAAAGTGTTTATCAACGATTTGTTGCATGAACAAGTAACACAAAGAAAGCAACATTGCTGATGCTGAAAAGACTTCAGCAATGCAAACGCAACAGAAACGTATATTTTACAAACATTTCTGGCCTTGTAACTTTATTGCTCAATACGTGTTTTATCAGTTAAAGAGTGTTTTGGTGTTGCACAATATGTGTGCTCGCTTTTCTGCTACTGAAGCTCTTCTTCTTCCTCTGGCACTCTTAAGACTTGTCAGCAAGGCACACAAATTATACATGCAGTTTCACTTTGTTATAACGTTCAGGTTCCTTGTGTGTGTGTGTGTGTGTGTGTGTGTGTGTGTGTTTTACAGATCTTTTGCAAGGTTTAGTGGTGACTTCTTGTTTATGCGAATGTGATTGTACATCAACTGCTTTCTCTTTGCCTTTTTGATATTTTAGTCACCTTCCGTTTAGGCGACAGATTCGTTGTAATTATTTCGTCAGATAATTTTCATAGCTTATGGCTATGCTGTTCTTACGAACACTGCATTAAACGTTTGGCGCTTTAACTTGGTAAATGCCTGCGCTTTGGAAATTCTCTCTCTTGGGTGTTGAATTTGCTTGGAGGATATTCGCTGTTTTACATTTTATATAGAAGCCTTCTTTCTTCGAGGACTTTTTTGGAGGATACAGAATTATGTCTAAACATTAACTGAATTTATTCAGTTGTACACTGAGATACAGTGAACCCATATCCTCGAGGGACGGCGATAAAGTGATAACAATTTACAGTTGTTATAACAAAGAAAATGAATCACACGAGACTAAAAATTAATTTGCAAACTTCAGCAATTAATGAGTGTACAAATACCAATTTTATTTATCATATGCCGGTGGCCTAGAGAGAATGAAGAGATACTGAGGATAAATAGGTATACGGGTATTTTTCCACGATTTGTACGAGTCAATAGTTAGCTGTACTAAAAGTTACTAATTATAGTGAACATGCCTATTTCCGTTAAAATCAAGTCTTCGTGCGAACTTGAACACTTTCATGCTCAGGGATACACCTATTAGGTAAGCTGGCCATTAGAAGACGTCATTGTCTGGCACCTTTACGTTCTGCGTGGTCTTGTAGACCTGCTGCAAAATACATCTCTTGGCCATAAAACGTTGTATCACTTTGAAATGTCGACGGTTTTCTTTGGCGTCATAAGTTTTAAATAACACCCAGGGGTTCTCACTTTTTGCCGGCCGCGGTGGACAAGCGGTTCTAGGCGCTTCAGTGCGGAACCGCGGGATTCCTACGGTCGCAGGTTCGAATCCTGCCTCGGGGATGGATGTGTGTGATGTCCTTAAGTTAGTTAGGTTTAAGTAGTTCTAAGTTCTAGGGGACTGATGACCTCAGATGTTAAGTCCCATAGTGGTCAGAGCCATTTTTATCACTTTTTGGATCGATCTGGTGAGGTCAGTATGGATCTACATTTTAGGTACCATGCTGTAGCAAGTCAGGGCAGTATATTAGATTTCGAAGAATAAACCATTTAGCCTAGCGTGTTGTGTTTCTCGCTATTTGCAACTACTTTATTAATAAATATTACAATGGTAGCTGGAAAGTACGCACAAAACTCGAAGTCATCGATGCCGCCGCTCAAGTGATGCTTAGTGTTCTGGTGCTCACCTCTGTTACCGTGTGTATTTCAATATTTCTTGTGTGTGATTTTCTTCCGCTGATAGAGCAATGACAGCTTGCCTAATAACCTAGAAAACTTAGTTGTCACTCATTTCAGTGATATCATACCAATTTCTGTTCAATATGATTACCTGTTTCATTGAGTCAACATACAACTCTATGTGACTTTGTAATCTCCTCGCCTATATTTAACTTCCGTCCTTAAGTTGATCATAATTAGAGAGATTTAACGAGAGGCCAGGGTTAATTACGGCTGCAAGTACGACAGGAAGCTGATGCCTGGGTCGCAGGGTGGTAAAAACTAGAGATCAGAAACGGAGCGAGTATGAATGTAATGTTGAGAGTTGCACACATTAGAAATCAAGGAGTCACTTTCACGTCAGTGATACCGGCCTCCCTCCGCTAGTATGGCGAGTGGTGCAGCAGTTGCTTCCTTCTCGTCGATTTGTTTCCTCTTGCTGAAGCGAGGAGGAGTGTCAGGTTAGTGATGACATAGTGCTGAAGGTGACTGCATAATCTTGCTGCTGTTAATTAGCAGAGGCAGTACGAAAAAACTAATTGTCGAGATCAGATAATTTCTAACGACGATGTGTTTTTTGAGGCTGTAAAGATTGTAAAACGAAAATTAAGTTACACAGCGTACGCAACTGAAAAGGTGTTCCATAAGAGGAAGGGTGACGTTTGGAAAAGGTCGGTGCTATAATCCGTTCTTCACACAAAGAACTTACGAAATTCGTACAATGGAAACAAAGAGGTTGTATCCTTGTTTCCTCCACTTCCACCGACACCACGAGAAAATATACGCACTCCGTCAAACGGAAACACGGTACAGAGCAACGTTGCCTGCTACAGTATTCTATGCGGCATTCTTTGGTCATGACAAATTGCGTTTATGGACTAATAGTGAATTGTGTAGCTTACCATCCATTTCCGTAACTTTTTCGAAGGCTAGTGCAAATTTGTTTTAATAATTAACCACAGTTTAGAGAATATACGTCATTTTCGTGTCCTGTTTTATTGTACTGTCGCCAGAAACCCGGTAAATTGTCGAAATTGTTTGTATATCGACGTAATTGATGACCACTCTCTGAATAAAGATGGGAATACGGTACGTACGTACGGCAACGCCGTGTTTTCTCGGTTATACAGCATGGTTATAGTTAAACTTTCGCTACTTGAGACAGGATAGACGGAAAACTATTTACCGTGTGGGTACGCAACATTACAGGAATGATGTTGAGATCTTGCACTGCAGGATTTTCATTGTTAGCAGTGTTAGTGTCATGACTTGCTGATAGGCGGCGGTACTGGTACGGCTACGTAGAGTTGAAACATAAGCATCAGCGGGCACAACAGTTGCAGACATTCAACATGGGTCTGGCCAAGGTGAGCAGGGCTTTATTCGTAAAACTGTTAATCGAAACAACAGCAACAGTACTGCTGGTCTTCACGAGTATCGACGTATTAAATAAATACTGGGAGGCCCTCTTTCTGGAACGGGATTGAACAACACGATTCGGAACTTCGAATTAACTGGCTATTTGGGAATTGTTCCTGGGAGAGGTCGACAGCCAATTGTGCCATAAGTCGTTGAAGTTGCCATGGCTGAGAATGTTGGACGCAATTGTGCTATCTTCAAGCAGTGCGCGAGCTGTGCCATGATAGTTGAACATTGCATAGATACCAGGGCTGCAAACAGTTGTGAAATGGAATCTCTAGTGCGTTTGCTGGCTGTCGCGGATGCAGCTGGTCGTCATATTGAGCAAAGATTGCAGCTTTGAACTTATACATGGTACGCAATTAACAAATGTTACCCTCCTATGTGGAAATTAAAGCATGTTTCTTTCAATGGCTTATTCGTCTTCCGCATGTCATTAAAAATGATTCGTCAAAGTTTCACTGTCGTACGATCACTCGCTTTTCGTGGGAACCCTCTCAAGTAGCGAAAGTTTAATTGTAACCACACTGTGCTAGCGAACTCATGTACTCACTCTACTGTCTATGGGATTACTGTCCACTTGTACCAGACGACATACTCAAGTGATAGTTTTCAATTAAATGGGCAGCGAAAGAGAGTAGCAAGTCGAGTCTCCGTGCGTACGGAGACGGTGGGTTCAGCGATGTTGTCACTGGACCCTCTGGAGTCATTAAATCGAGTATACAGAGCTCATGTATGATCTCTAATAAGTACAAAAGCACCAGGAGGGGAGCTTTTACAAAATCACTTAAGTCAACAATACGATGCTACCTGTCTCTGAGGACTAAGAGATTCATAACGTAAATGATGTTAACAATTAACGTCACCCACTTGTGGGAAACAACGAGAGCAAGAATTTCTCGGAAGTTCGAAGGCGCTTTGCTGAGACATCCAGAGATTGCCGAGAGATGGCGGAGTGCGTGCGGAAGCCGGCGCAGGCTGCGTGTCAGTCCCTGTGCGTACGCGTCCCGCCGCTGCGCGCCGGCAGACGTATCTGGCCCGGGCCATCGCACAGGACCACGCAGCAGCGCATCGCGGACTGGCCGGTGCTTCCTCTGCGATAATCCGCTTCTCGGCCGCGCTGCCACCAGCCGCACTGTCCGCAGGACGCACCGATGGGTCACGCTGAGCGTAAGTCGTACTGCTCTTCGGAATCTGTGTGCGATTTCGTGGTGAAATATTAAACAAGGACTTGGTTTGTAGCACCTGATTTCCTCTACGGGGCTGACCAACTTCCTGTCTGGCAACAGTCGTTATACTGCATACATCGAGATAGAAAGAAATGTGCCTGCATAGGAGGAAGCCCCCAGAATACACCATCTACATTGCTAGTGTGACGGCTCATTTCGTGAGGCTTTGACCTGAACATCCTAGGTCTCACTGACATCTCTTCAACATTGTTCGACTCAAGGCCAAGACCAAAGTAAATACAGTTGTTATTCGTGAGTTGTTGTATGCAGACGATGCAGCTCTGAAATGGCTCTGAGCACTATGGGACTTAACATCTATGTTCATCAGTCCCCTAGAACTTAGAACTACTTAAACCTAACTAACCTAAGGACAGCACACAACACCCAGCCATCACGAGGCAGAGAAAATCCCTGACCCCGCCGGGAATCGAACCCGGGAACCCGGGCGTGGGAAGCGAGAACGCTACCGCACGACCACGAGATGCGGGCACGATGCAGCTCTGTTAGCAAACACAGAGGATGAGCTGCAGTATCTAATTAGCAAATTATCATATGCGTGTGAACAAAACTGATCTTGCAATCACTTTTAAAAAAACTAAGCTCACTGCGCACGGCACAACCAACCCTTCATCTATTAGCTCAAATGGTTCAAATGGCTCTGAGCACTATAGCACGTAAAATCTGAGGTCATCAGTCCCCTAGAGCTTAGAACTACTTAAACCTAACCAACCTAAGGACATCACACACATCCATGCCCAGGCAGGATTCGAACTTGCGACCGTAGCGGTCGCGCGGTTCCAGACTGAAGAGCCTAGAACAGCTCGGCCACACCGGACGCCATCTATCAGCATTGACAACAATTTTCTCCAGGTAGTTGATGACTTTACCTACTTGGGATCTATAAAACGTAGTAATTTGTCAGAGGAAAGTAAGATTGTTAACAGAATCGCAAAAGCATCATCTATCGTGCCTACATGAAAAAAAAACAGAGTATGGAACAATGTCCTGATACAATGCTTGTATTATCAGACCCTTGTCATTGCAGGGAGACGTGGATAACTCTTGACCGCCCCCGGTAGCTGCGTGGTCAGCGCGACAGAATGTTAATCCTATGGGCCCGGGTTCGATTCCCGGCTGGATCGGAGATTTTCTCCGCTCAGGGACTGGGTGTTGTGTTGTCCTAATCATCATCATTTCATCCTCATCGACGCACATGTCGCCGAAGTGGCGTCAAATCGAAAGACTTGCACACGGCGAACGTTCTACCCGACGGGACGCTCTAGTCACGCGACACTTACTTTATGGATAACTCTTGCTAAGCATGAATCTCGGCCGAACAGCTTTCATCTCTGTGTCTCTGGAGTATCATTCAAGTCTCCTGGAAAGATAGAGTACCACACACTGAAGCCTTATAGCTCGAAAACGCACCAGCATTCGTGCACTCTTGGGCCACCGACATCTAAAGCGTCTTGGACATGTCAGACGCATGGATTCTGAGCGAATAAAAAAAAAAAAAAAAACCTGCTGTACGGAAAACTTCAGTATTTCTGCAAGAGAGAGCTGAGCAAGGTCAGTACAAATCCAAGTCGGTGGCAAAGTTCTGCTGATGACCGTTACAAGTGGCGAGCTGAAGTCAAGCTTGCATGGGACGAACGCACACAAGAACAAACCAGGATGAGGACAAGACGGAAAGGCAGAGCAGATTCTGGTCTAAGTCCCTCACGTTTCACGTGCGCAAACTGCAGCAGGGACTGCCACTCCTGAGTGGGACTTCTGAGTCACAGAAAGCGTTGCAGACTCTGAACCAAGTATGCTGCAACATCATCCTCCGGGGATGGACGGATGCCACGTCAACCTGAAGATACGAGACATTCTTTGGTTGAAGGGAGAGTGTGAGAAGCCTGGTAGCTTGACCACAATTAGAATACCTACCTGTACTACGGTCTCTGGCGAAAGAAGGAACGATATCCTTGCTCCGCGTCCCTGGGAAAACACAAGCCAGACTTACCTACGCGCTCACGTAGAAGGATCCGGAGAACACCAGACAAAGGAAAGTCAACTCGTTCAGCGGCAATTTTTGTGATAAGGTATAGCAAGGCATGGAGCAGGGAGCGGTACGGTACTGGGCTTCGGGAAATTAAAATTCTTACACAACCATTTTCTTTTTTTTTACCAGAGGCATTAACATAGAAAATTTGGCTCATTTTAATAAAAAAATTCAAGAAATTTTGACATTGTTTACGAAATATAATTTGCACGGAAGTATCAATAAAACTTTTCACAGCTAAAGGAAGCTTTAAAGACGGTTTACCATAGTTTCAACAAAAAAATCTTCGATTGATCTATTACAGTCACGAAAGCAGCCTTCAAGGAAACTTACTACAGCTAAAAAGGAAACACTCTTCAGCTAAAACTTAAGAGTTATTTTACCATTTGTAAGATTAACCGATAGAATAAAACTTCAGTGATTAAAAGTAATAAAATTATAATCTGCTAGTCTCTAGTAAGGCCGCTGATTCAACATATGTATCAAGGTCGGCACTCTACAGGTGAGAGTGTATTTTACACATTACGAAGACGACTCGCGCTAATTGACCACTTTACTACAACAAAACGAAAACAGAGTTGAACGTATGCCATACATATAATTATATGAAAAAATACACCTAATCAACGGGCCATGTTACATGATATTCCTGTCGAAAGTAATTACTGTCTGAGTGTTATTGGGCACGGAAATCAAAATACGCCTCAATTACCAATACCCGTGTACAAGAGAAATCCATGTAGTACCACCAACAAGACTCGGCGCTTGGCCTTCAAACTAATGGGTTTCTGAAGAAGCAACCAAATAAAAGTTGGCCTCACCACATGAAGAACTTTTAAAACTCGTTGTGAGCCTCTAACAAAGTTACTCTTAAAAAAGCGAGGGTGGGGACGTTACAATAGAATGGATCTGCAATGAATCAAAACCATTAGTTCAGGCTTAACAAATGAAGGCTCACCAGGTTAAACATAATCCAGTTAAGTAGACGAAATTACAGTCGATCATCAGTGAAATTAGTCCCAGTAACCTGCAGTCAAGAGTTTAAGGCGCGCCCGGAAGCAGCCATCTGCCCTTTGCGACGCCTTACACGCAGGACGCTTACTGCGAAACGCCACATTTTCCCACTGACGGTCAAACTCAATCCCACATGGGGGTATGAACACCGAGTACGATCCGTCCGTCGTGTAGCTTCACTCTTAACCTATACTGCCATGCCCTTATTAGTAAATAGTCTCTTCCTTCTTTTAAGAATTTTAAGGCGGTTTTTTTTACTGTCATTGCATTCCACCGCGCTGTGCAATATTTGTGTGGCAGAGCTGTTCATTTAATTCGATTCATTGTTGTGCCTTTTCCGGCGTTGATATCTGTGTACTTCACCAATCCTTTGAACCGATGCTGGGTCTTCGGCAATCACCCAGCCGGCAAAGCCTCCTGAGTCACAGTTTGTCAATTACCCCCCTCTCACAGGGTCAACATTTTATGGTGATACTGTGGACATAATTATTTACGAAAAAATCTGACAGAAAATATGACAAAAATAAATAAGAATATAAGTTTCAGAAACGGCCTATGTCCAGGTAAAGGTACATATGGTGGTCGACGTAATGTAACAATGTAAACTGGCTCATGTGCAATGCAAAATATACAAGGCAGTTTTAAAGAACGTTTTTAGTAACGTAACGTAAACTATTTTATATCATTAAATTACTTTTAGAATCCAAATCAGTACACAGAACTACTGCTCATGCAATTCCCAATGTTTCGTTTTATATACACTCCTGGAAATGGAAAAAAGAACACATTGACACCGGTGTGTCAGACCCACCATACTTGCTCCGGACACTGCGAGAGGGCTGTACAAGCAACGATCACACGCACGGCACAGCGGACACACCAGGAACCGCGGTGTTGGCCGTCGAATGGCGCTAGCTGCGCAGCATTTGTGCACCGCCGCCGTCAGTGTCAGCCAGTTTGCCGTGGCATACGGAGCTCCATCGCAGTCTTTAACACTGGTAGCATGCCGCGACAGCGTGGACGTGAACGGTATGTGCAGTTGACGGACTTTGAGCGAGGGCGTATAGTGGGCATGCGGGAGGCCGGGTGGACGTACCGCCGAATTGCTCAACACGTGGGGCGTGAGGTCTCCACAGTACATCGATGTAGTCGCCAGTGGTCGGCGGAAGGTGCACGTGCCCGTCGACCTGGGAAGCGGACCGTAGCGACGCACGGATGCACGCCATGACCGTAGGATCCTACGCAGTGCCGTAGGGGACCGCACCGCCACTTCCCAGCAAATTAGGGACACTGTTGCTCCTGGGGTATCAGCGAGGACCATTCGCAACCGTCTCCATGAAGCTGGGCTACGGTCCCGCACACCGTTAGGCCGTCTTCCGCTCACGCCCCAACATCGTGCAGCCCGCCTCCAGTGGTGTCGCGACAGGCGTGAATGGAGGGACGAATGGAGACGTGTCGTCTTCAGCGATGAGAGTCGCTTCTGCCTTGGTGCCAATGATGGTCGTATGCGTGTTTGGCGCCGTGCAGGTGAGCGCCACAATCAGGACTGCATACGACCGAGGCACACAGGGCCAACACCCGGCATCATGGTGTGGGGAGCGATCTCCTACACTGGCCGTACACCACTGGTGATCGTCGAGGGGACACTGAATAGTGCACGGTACATCCAAACCGTCATCGAACCCATCGTTCTACCATTCCTAGACCGGCAAGGGAACTTGCTGTTCCAACAGGACAATGCACGTCCGCATGTATCCCGTGCCACCCAACGTGCTCTAGAAGGTGTAAGTCAACTACCCTGGCCAGCAAGATCTCCGGATCTGTCCCCCATTGAGCATGTTTGGGACTGGATGAAGCGTCGTCTCACGCGGTCTGCACGTCCAGCACGAACGCTGGTCCAACTGAGGCGCCAGGTGGAAATGGCATGGCAAGCCGTTCCACAGGACTACATCCAGCATCTCTACGATCGTCTCCATGGGAGAATAGCAGCCTGCATTGCTGCGAAAGGTGGATATACACTGTACTAGTGCCGACATTGTGCATGCTCTGTTGCCTGTGTCTATGTGCCTGTGGTTCTGTCAGTGTGATCATGTGATGTATCTGACCCCAGGAATGTGTCAATAAAGTTTCCCCTTCCTGGGACAATGAATTCACGGTGTTCTTATTTCAATTTCCAGGAGTGTATAAAGGCATCTTGACAGTTTGTAATAACGTTCTTTTAAAAATATATTTTTGATTATAGCGGACTATCTGAAACAGGTCAGTATTTGGGGGCTTGTGGGAAAACTACACATTCAACGGTAACAGTTGTTGCGTTCTGTCCCGTTAACTAATGAGGAGGTACTGAATAGAGTTGGGGAGAAGAGAAATTTGTGGTACAACCTGACTAGAAGAAGGGATCGGTTGAT